>NC_081419.1:18909433-20188167 GCF_949786415.1 Peromyscus eremicus | reverse complement strand
AGAACTGAGAAAGGGTACCAAGCCACATGGTTAAACATAGCTAAAACTTATGGGTTAATTCAAGTGTAAGAGCTAGTCAGTAAAAAGCCTGAGCTAATGGCCATACAGTTCATAATTAATATAAGCCTCTGTGTATTTATTTGTGTCTGAGCAGTTGCAGACTGGGTGGGACACAGGAAAACTTACAACTACAACCATATTCATGTAAGTAACAGCAATAAAATTCTTTGGTTCACCAAGGTAGACATTGGTGGTATCTGTACATCAATCTGTCATGGTCTTCCCAAGTGAGTAGATCTGTGAGTAGGTGTGTGGTGAATAAGATGTGTTTGTTGCATCTCCCCAGGAAAAGTTGTGTAACACCACAGGGTAATTGAGTCCTGTTAATGTACTTAACAGTCTTTTAACATGTTGAATGTTTCCATAAACCAGATATATCATCTTTTAAAATGTTGTTATTCCCAGTACTGTGAAGTACCATATGTATTTACTATATAAAGTAATTAGGAAATGTCAACTATCATCTATGACTAAATATATAGATTTGATTTTCATCTTTGTAGTCATTCAGTGTATTAGACAAATGGGGTGTTACTCTGATGCCCATGTTACTGTTCTTTCTCTTTACTCCTTGTCAAATGAAATGAAGATACTTTTAAGATACTAAGTTCTAGCTGTGGTTTTTATGAGAATAGTATTTTCATAATCATATTATTTTGCCTAATTTTAAACAGTTTAATTCAAGTATTGTTTCACAAAACCAAAATTTTAATGAAAAGTTTACATGTTATATGTTCAAGGAGTGGAAAAACTTGATTGACACAGATTTGCTGTGAATATGATATTGGAAAAGTACTCCCTCTATATGACACCTTGTGGATATTCCCATGTGGATAAAAATAATGTTCCTCAAGGGGATGCCAGACATTAGGGTCAGAAGGAACAATGAAATAAGCGTAGGTGATAGTTGCTCAGCTTAATTATAACTGTTTCAAATATGTGTTCCTGTATGAAAATGTAAAAATATTACTACTTGACACTAAGACATAGGTTATATCATGTCCTGTTCTCTTGTGACTTATGTATGTGTATATAATCAGCACCATTATCCTTTAATGTGAAACTTTTGAAATGAATATCATGCACAGTTCTTTCTTCTGATGAACATGATACTCTTTCTCCCTTTCTCTCTCTCTCTCTCTCTCTCTCTCTCTCTCTCTCTCTCTCTCTCTCTCTCTCTCTCTCTCTGTGTGTATGTATGTTTTCAGTGTTAGAGTTACTGACGTCATTGTTGCAGTGGTTATTGAGAACAGTTTGCCAGGCTTCATTCCTAGCTGCTAAATCCTTCTTGTTAGAGCAAATGATTAATTAACCATTACCCTCTAGTGCCTTGATTGCTCTGCAGTACTTGGCATCTACTGCTTTATTTTTATTCTTTGTAAACCAGTAAGCTTATTGGGTTTTCTTAAAAGAACATGGATGACTCAAAGATAACTGAATGACCAAAAAGCTCACCATAGTATAAACGATCATCTCTGAAAGGTGTATCCTTGGAGTTACCTGCTTAGCTTGCAGACAGCTCACCTGGTCAGATAGCCTTCTCTCCTAAGTCTTGTGATTCTCATAAATTTTAGGAACATTCAGAGACTTGTTTACTTCCAGAGACATTCAAATAATGCTTACCTCCTTAACCTTAAGGCTCCTAACACAGAATAGAATGTTTCAATTCAGAAGAAATTAGTATATAATAATGAGCCTTTTAGGAAGACATTTCATATATAAACCATAATAGACAGTGCCCATGTAAAAGTATTTTTATCTTAACAACTTTTTTAAGCCATCATCATACTTGACAGAAACTACAGAAGGAAGGAAAGTTCCTTTTGGCTAATGGTTTCCAGGAACTTTTGTTCATCATGGCAAAGAAAACAAGAAAATCCACTTGGTCTTTGAATGAACTTGCCCCAGTAACCTTCACATAGTGATTAAGTGGAAAACAAAGATGACCGGATTGTAAATGGGGGCACATACAGTCTGTGAAGGGCTGCCTTAGTGTTTATGCCAGCCAGGCAGGCTCTACAAAGCAAAGGCTCTATAACCCTCTTAAACAGAGCTGTCAGCTTGGGGCACCCTTTAAAGTATAATCCTCTTAGGAACAATACAGATTCATATCACGATAGCAGCTTTGAACACTTCTAATACAATATGCTGAATTACTTTCTCAAATAATGATCACATGACACAGAGAAACTAGCCATTAGGAAGATTCATTAACAATGTCCAAATTTTGGGAAGTCCTGAGGAATATGAACAAGGGCTTGCAACCTTTCACATCAGCTACTTAGTTTCTCATTTGTATTTTTTCCTGACCCGGTTAGGAAAGATTTCAAATTAGCTCAACCACAGAAAAGCTACGGTCCTGATACATTGCTACTTTGTTCTCTGAAAGTCAGAAGGCATGAAGCATTTCCCAAGACTCATGACCTTCAAATCCCACATTCCAATCTGCATTAACACAGAATTTTAGACAGCTCAGGTGTGCTATGCCAAGAGATAATGCTTCAGCTAATGAGTACCCTCCCTTGCACTTAATTTTCATACCAGTGGATCTGTTACTAGAATAATAAATGGATATTAAACATGGGTTCTTATCTTATTTTCCTTGAAGCATCATTTATAAACTTCCTAAGAAACTAGCATATACATTCAGTGTTGTTTAAAGTTAGGTTGTTATCATTCATTAGGTGAATTTTTAAATTGTGTACAACATCATCATATATTCCACCTTGTAGATATAAATGATTGGTATCAGTAAAATGAAGCACCTGCAAACTCGATTTCCACAATTTAGTTACACTGATGCTTTAGTATAGAGCCAATTGAAAAAGTATTTAGATATCTATGCACATTCAATCAGATAGTCAAAAGCAAATTGTCTGCTATGTTTTACACTCAAGGAAATATCGTGAACTCTCATGAAATGAGGAGTAAATATTGTGTGCCTGTTCAGCTCTAGCACTGGTTATCACCTGATGCTTTTTCTATGGGTCAGAAGGAAAAGTCAGGTGGGTAGAAGTTTATTGGACAATGGCTTGTGTTGCATCATATTTGACATTACAAAAGGTATTTCTTTATTGTGGATCTTTTGAAATATATGAAAAATATAAATTTTTGGATAATAAATAATTCTAAGTCTAGCATTCTTTGTATTAGTTATTTGAGTAATTCAAATAATATTTTTGTCATATTCAACCCCTCCCCCATACTCTCCTTAGATCTACCTTTATTCATTACCCACACAAATTTTTATCCTTTTTTCCCCCAATCAAGGCCAATTCGTGTTCTTGAAATATTCTTAGACGTGTTGCCTACAACTGACGTGTGATTGACTTATGGAAGACTACACATTCAGAGAAAATTAATCCTCTTCTAGGAGTTAATAATTACCAGTAGCTCCTTAGCTAGGGCTAGAACTTCATGCCAAAGTCCCCATTTCATGTAGGTATTAGGCTTAGAGGTCATGAGTATGGTGTCTTGATGACTGTGAGTTCATATGTTCATCTTTCCTGCTGCATTGAGCAGAAACTATTTATAGTTAGTTCCCACTTCTAGCTATTAAACTCTTTTCACCTATCTTCCACAATGATCCCTGAGGCTTTGAAGGTGGGGTGCCATATATATGTTTGGTTTAGGCTGATAATTCTGTAGTCTATTATCCTATTTTCTGTGGCCAATTGTTCTCTGTTTTGATTATCTTCTACTATAAGCTGAAGTTTCTTTGGTGAGGTTGAGAGCTGCCTTACTCCATAGGTTTTATGCTAGGTCATTAGGTTTTTGGTTTGATACTATATTCATTTAGCATAATAATAGTAGTAGGTGCTCCCCTAAGACCTATGATGCCTCTGGCCACAGCATCTTGGTAGGTATGAATTTAATTCTGTGGAGTGGGCCTTAAATCTAATCAGAAAATGATTGGCTATATCCACATTTGTACCAGTATCTCAATGAGCATGCCTTAACAGTAGAGTTGCCGTGGTAGTTAGCATGGTTGATAGCTGGGTATACTGATAATTATTTTTCTCCTCTGGTAGTTTGCATAGAACCTTTCAGCACCAGGACAGCTAGCCAGTTGTGACGAAGCTGCCCAGTCAGTATCAGTTTAAATTTTTTTAAATGTTCTTTGGCTCAAGTATATGGTATTTCCAGGAATACAGTCTAGTCTTACTATCAAGTTCTAGAGGGTAATCAAGAGCATTGGTGATAGCCTGTGTGGTGTTTTATAAGAATTGCCCCATATCATCATATATTTGAATGCTTAGTCAACAGGGAGTGATATTACTTGACAGCAATTAGGAGGCATGGCCTTGTTGGTGTAAGTGTGGCCTTAATGGAGGAAGTGTGTCATTGGCGGAAGGCTTTGGGCTTTCAAAAGCCCAAGCCAATCCCACTGTCTTTCTCTTCTTGTTGCATGGAGATTTTAATGTGGAACACTCAGCTACTTCTCTAGCACCACATCTGCCTGTATGCTGCTAAGCTCAATGCCATAGAGACATTGGACTAAACCTCCAAAACTATAAGCAATAACCAATGCTTTTTTTTATGAGTTACCATGGTCATGGATTCTCTTCACGACAATAGAACACTGACTAAGACAGGCCATGACATTTGGTGATCTTTAAGACCTCACTAGCCAACAACTCTAAAAGAAGGAAGTAACTCATTTCTGGCACTTATTGTCATTATTATTATCATTATTATTATTTAGATTCTGATGTCTAAAACATGTATTATTGCCCTGTTTTAGGATAGCTCCATTTTGATTCTTGCTGTGTATGTGTACAGATATAATTTAGGAAGCTAATACAATAGCAGGTTTCTGTGTTGCTTTTTTGAAAAGCTTTTATTGTTCTTTATCTTGTCCAGAGTCTTTCTTCTATTTTGCCCTCCCTTCTTCCATCATGATTGATCACTTCTGTTTCTAGAATTCCCTTTTATCCTTTTATGCCAGTGGAAGAATAAATTTTTTATACAATTGTGTTTAAGGATGCTGTTTTTGGAAAAAAAAAAAGTAATGTTGCCCATTTGAAAAGTAATCTCTGGGACTTACTAATGCTATTGTCTTAAATAATAATTGATTGTTGGAGGAAATATATTGGGCTGCTGTGGGATGTCTTTCTGTACGCTGTGAATATATGTTTCTCTGGCTGGTTGATAAATAAAGCTGCATTGTCCTGTGGCAGGCAGGATGAAGCCAGGTAGGAAAATCTAAGAGAGATAGTAAAAGAAGAAAGGAGAGTAGGGAGAGATGCCAGCCACCGCCCAAGGAGCAGCAAGATGCCAGCAGACTCAACGCCATGGCCACGTGGCAACGTATAGACTTATAGAAATGGCTTGAGCGGTTATAAGAGGTAGCAAGACAGAAGTTTGAGCCATAGGTCATCCAGTTGGTAATTAATATAAGCCTCTGAGTGATTATTTTATAAGTGGTTGTGGGACTGTGGGGCCAGGTGGGACAGGAAAACTTCCAGCTACATTGAGCTTTCAATTACATTTAATTATCCTCATGTATTTATTTAACATAAAACGTGCACATTTTAATGAAAGCAGCATGAGCTAAGAAACAACTTTAAATCTCATCTTCATAAAATTTCCCCAAATTCTTGTCTGTTAGCTCTAATGATTTAGTGGTAAATAAATCCTTCCAACAGATTTGATAAACTATCCACATCTAATTATCCTTTCATAAAAGGAGCACAAACATGTTTATACAACCAAACAATAGCTGGACTTTTGATTAACTTCTTATAAATGACTCCATTATGGTATTTTATTTGAATAATGTTGATATTAAATACAGATATATACTACATATGTCTGATGGTTTTTAATTCAAAACATTGCACAGCAAAGATCAGTTGCAGGCCTTGGCAGTCACTTCACTCCTCTGCTGGTTTCTAGTACTACTTTTTTTTTGCTTTTTTACTTTAAAGTATTGTAGCTCACTGGTTTCCAACCAAGACTTTAATTAGATGTCTTAGGATGCTCAGTTTGTAAGCAGTTCCAATCTATTAATTTCAGGAACTTTCAGATATTCACAAGTGTTCTTGAATTTCTTAATGGTGTTGGATTTCTAAGAAACCCCTGAAATGAGCATTACTAAGACACTTACAGCCCTGGTTCAAGTCTAGCTGTATTTGTGACCTCATAAGTTCTCCATTTCTCAAATCCAGCTCATTATTTTCTTCTTTTGACCTTTTACTTGCAAAATAAATTAATGTGAACCCCAGTATTAAGTATTTACTTTAAGAATGTATTTTTCATGTACTTTTCATTTTTAATTGAATACATTGTTTAAATGAGTTGTTTTTTCTTAGATTTTCATTGCCAGGAATGAACTGTAGTTTTGTTCTTTTTATATACATCCAGTCATTTTTTCAGTATTCTACTGTTACATAAAGAAAATTGGAAAGTAAGCATGAAACTTTGTATTTATATTTGTCATGTAAATTTATGGTATTAGCTGTGAGTTCAACAAGGTATAATGATAATTCAGCTACTGCTTTCTGGTGCCTGAAGGGCCACTATTTTTCTCCAGAATCTTTTGTCAAAACTAATAGTTTTGAAAAAATGTTTGGGGCTATGTTGTTCTTTCCATGTTGCAATTGGAATGATCTGACATTTGAGCATATGCCTTACTGAAAGTAAGAGCAAAGTTCACATCTAATAAAAAATAAATCCTGAATGACATTTTCAGAGAAAAGAATAACTTTGAAGAATTTTGCTCATATGACAACCATTTAAACTTTATTTCTTGAAAAAAGTTCATCTGATGTCTTTCCATATAGGTGAAAATGTCAGAAAAATGTCATTTTAGGCAACTTCCTCAGCAATAATGATGTGTTCTTACTTTGAACTCTACATTGAAAAGAACTTATCTTTTTTCCCAATTATCAAAATTTGTATAAGCATTGACAGAAAATTTCAACATCACATTTCTTAGTTTTAGTGAGGACATTGAACATGTCTTTCCTATCAATGATTTCAAGCAGTTATGCCAGGATTCTTTAACTGCACACCTGAATCAGGACCTAATATATGTATTATAAAGAAATATTTTGGCTCAACTGATTTAGCTTTGCAAAGATTCCAGAACCTTCTCTCTCTACAGTTATTCCCTGAGCTTAACTAGAGATTGCTATAGATATTATTTGGATCTTAACTTTATCATAATGTTGATGATAATTGACTTTTTATAAAAGTGAAAATTAATGCTTTATTAAATCATGATAAACAAAAACAGTTTCTAATAAGTATGGGTGTGAGTGATTCTCTAAGAAGTCCATAAGGAACGTGAGACACTTGTCTTTCTTAGTCTGGGTTACTTTATTCAATATAAACTTTTCTGGTTCTATCTATTTACATGCAAATATGATGATTTAATTTTTCTTCAGAAATGAATAGTATCTCAAAGTTGATTTTCATTATCCATTCATTAATTCATGGTTGTTTTCATTTTCTCTCTACTATAAATAAAGCAACAATGAACATGGCTGGGCAAGGATCTGTGGAGTAAGATGTTCAAACTTTTGGGTATATGCCAAGGAGTGGTATAGCTGGGTCATGTAGTAGATTGATTTTTAGCTTTTTGAAAATTGTTCACTAGATTCCAGAGTGTCTGGACCAATTCGCAATCACATCAACAGTGAATTAGGGTTCCCCATTTCCTTACATGTACTCAAGGATTTGTTGTTAGTTGTTTGTTGATCTATTCATTCCAACTGGGGTAAGATGATCTCTCAAAGATGTTTTGATTTGCATTCCCCCAATGGCTATGGATGATAAATAATTAATGAGATATTTTTGGCCATGTTTTCTTCTTGTTTAGAGAACTCCCTTTTCAGGTCTCAGGCCATTTTTTTTTGAAGGAGTCATTCATTTTGTTGACTCTTTGCTTTTTGAGCTGTTTATGCATTCTGTATGTTAATCATTTGTCAGATATAAACCAAGCAAAGATACACCAGGCTTCTCCTCACTCAACTGTTTCTTAAGCCTTGCATAGATTTTAAGTTTTACAAAATTCTGCTTGTCAATTGCTAGCCTCATTTTTTGGGAGAATGGAATTCTATTCAGGAAGTTCTTTCTACATCTATATCATTTAGACTGTTCTACGTTTTTTGTTCTAACAGTTTTAGTGCTTCTGACCTCAATAGCAGGCCTTTGATCTACTTGGAGTTAGCTTTAGTGTGATATGATATATACAGGTCTAATTTCATTCTTCTGCATGTGGACATACAGTATTCCCAGAACCATTTAGCACCATTTATTGTAGATGCTGTCTTTTTCTTGAGAGTATATTATTTGGAAATTTCATCAAATACTAAATGGCTGAAGTTATGTGTAGTCATGTTTGGACCTTTAATTTTGTCTCATTGTTCTACATGTCTGAATTTGTGTCAGTACTTTAATGTTTTTATTATTATGCGTATGTAATATGTCTTGAAATCTAGAATGGTAATCTTTCCGATAGTGTTCTTTTTCCTCGGGATTATTTGGATATCTACAGTCTTTTGTATTTCCATAAGAATTTAAGAATAAGCTTTTTATACTTCTGTGAAGAATGGCATGCAAGTTTTTATTGGGATTGTATTGAGTCTACAAATAGCTATTAGTAAATAGTATTTTCACAACACTAATCTAATTCTACCAATCCATGAGCATAGTATGTCTTTTAATTTTTTAGTGTCTTTTGCTCTTTCTTTGGAGATGTGAAGTTTTCAATGTACTGGTAGTTTAGCTCTTTGTTAGATTTTTCCTAGATAGTTTATTTTACTTGAGACTACTTTGAATGGGAATGTATCTTCTAACTCCAAGTCTTCTGATGTGAGTATGTATCCAAAATAACTGTGAGAACCAGGAAAATAACAAAAAGACCTTCCCTGAGTCAGATAGGATAGAAATAGAGAGGGGCATACCAAGGTGCATGTGATCTGGTGGGGGAAGTGGGAAAATAGGATTAGGCTCTAATTAGGGAGAGTGGAGGGAAGCAAATAAGAAGGCAGGAACATAAAATTAAAGTAAGGATCCATGAAAAAGTTATAAGAAATCATACTATTCACCCTAAATACATGTATTTTTATATCCATGTATAACACACATAACTTGGTATATAAACACACATAGTTTAAATGAAATTTTCCTGTCTGGGCCAAAAATGTTTCCTACAACAGACAAAGTTGATGTAATAAAAGCTCAACACCAGGTATGATAATCCCTCCTCCATAAGTTGTAGGTCAGGGTTTTACAAAAGGCTCTTTACACATTGTGGATATTGCTTTGACCTTCTTGCCCATCAGAGGTGAAATATAAGCCCCTAATAATGTAGACACCATTCAGTTCAGAAACAAGGTCCAGAGACTTCTGAAATGTAACTGACTTGAAAGTCTCCTCACTGAAGATTGGTTTTCATGGTATCAGAAGAATTCATTCAAAGGAGAGAAAGAATCTGGGGGTAAGGTTCCAGGAGGACCAGTCTTCAGTAGCTCAGGGATTGAGAAGCATCCAATGGAGTTAGTGGACTAATCATTTAGCTTGACTTTTTTATCTGAGGGAGTAAAACATAATTCTCTGGACCAGTAAAAAAGGGAAAACACATACAAAGAAATACACACTCACACATGTGCGGGCACGTGCATGCACATACACACACACACATACACACGTCTCCAACATGTCAGGATGTCACCTAGGGTACTGATGAATGAAAGGCCTTCAGGAGGTCAGAGAAACTGAAACAGAAGATGCAGAGCAGGTGAACTACTGGACAGACAAACAGACACACATGGACTTTTCTGACAGACAAAGCCTAGTTCTTCAATTTGTTATTCTTTCTGTTGTTTGTTCTCCTCTATTCTTCTGATGTTTCCCTTCTATCTGGATATCTTCCTTCTACATCTTTCCTGGTATTTTCCTTCTCTTATGCCTTTATTTTTCCCTTACAGCATACATATATATCCCACCAAAATCATTTTAAGGAGTATGAAAATTGTAATGTGGTTACATTCCATTTTTAAATGAATAACTACAATGAATATAAGTAAAAAACAGCATGTTTTCCATATCCCTTACATAATTAATACAGGCGAAAAACAAGCTGTCCCAAGACATTCATACCCAAGAAATTTATTATGGATTAACAGAGTGAAAGCAAGCAAGGTATTTTTATCAGCCAATTCTTTTGCTGGCACCCTGCATTTTGTGGTTATAAATAAAGGACTGATCATTTTACTATTCATCTCAAAAGGTAAGGTTATAAGAAATCTTAGAAGAATCACAAATCTAAACTTTTATATATGAAAATCATCAGTCAGCTATATTTTAAATCTTCCGGGAGCACACCCACTCATCAATAGCTTTTTTTTTTATATCAGGAAGCTGAGGGCAGAAATGGGTACAATCAATTAATCATCATCATCAACCCATCATAGCAAGAAAGGTATGCCAGCCAGCAATAACCAGGATTTCACTATTCTTGTTTTTTGACCTCAACAAGTCCCTCACTCAGCTATCAAAAGTATGCATTTAAATTGTTTTCCAAGATTTCTTTTACCTCAAAGCCATTAACAAAACCATCTTAACCTAAGTTCAAGGCATGTTTAAGGCTTTGTTTTAGCTCTAATGCACACTGAAAACTGTGAACACATCTTTCAACATTAAGATTAAAAGAACTTGAGCTAGCTTGGCTTTTGGGACTCAATTATCTCTCCTAATCATTAATCTAAGCCACAGTTTATAAAGCTTCTCAAGAGATATTAGCTGTGTGACATTTCTCTGTTCTTATTTTTTATATTCTGCGGCCTCTACTTTATTAGGAGTGGGGACAATACCATATCTTCTTTTTATCTATATCAGTTTTTCTACTAAAGTAACTTCTATCATAATCCATTACTACATTTATTAAATATCCTCAATCATCAAAATCCTATTTAAACTAACACTAGTATTGTTTGAAATCATTGCTTCAGTTAAAGAGCACAGCTTAGGAGGAAATCATCTTCATTATGCTCCATAGGTAAAAATACCCAGTAGAATGGTATATTTCCATGAGATAATCATACTACATTAAAGGCAGTGGGGATCTCCTCACACCCATTCATACCATTCCAGATACCAAGGAAAAATGGCAGCAGCGAACATGCAAAGACACAGCAGTAGCAAGAGACATTCTGGGGCTGGAGCACTTAGGGCCTTGCCTATCTGAGAATTGCGCAGCTGTGCCTTGCATGCTGGTGGGTTCATCCCCTGAAGTCAGTTATCATGTGCTGCTCCTCTGACGTGGCCACCTGTGGAATATTGCTGCCTGGGGACCAGCCTCCAACAGCACAGAGTACAAAGGGAATTCACTAGTAGGCACACAGTATGAATTATCTGAGGGGGGAAAAGGGAAAAGACACTCACACTCTCTCTTCATAGTTTCTTTCTTTATTATTCTCTATTCTTCTACTGTATACTTCTTTTCTACAGCTTATATACACCAACAAAATCTTTCAGGCAATATAGGAATTATAATGTGGTTACATTCTGTTTTTCAGGTGAAGGATTAAAATCAATACAAGTAAAAAACAGCATGTTTTCCATATCCCTTATATGAGTAGATATTTTATGTATTATAGGTAAAAAATAAATTATCCCCAAGAACCCACATGCATTCATATCCAAGCAATTTGTTATAGATTAACAGTATATAAGAAAGTAAGATATTCTATTACTAGCAGGCTGCATTTTCCAGGCCAAAGAAAGGACCAATCACTTTTTGCTTATCTTGAAAGGTAATCTTATAAGGATTCTTTAAGGAACAACAAACCTAAACTTTTATACATAAAAAAATAAACCAGTCTTTTGGATATATAACCACTCATCAATAGTTTCTCATATCAGGAGCTTGAGAGAAGAAATGGTATAAGAAGGAATTAATAATCACATTTGATCATCAAACAATCCTAGCAAGAAAGGCATGTGAGCTAATTGTAATTGGGCTGCCTTTGTTTTTGTTCCCTGACCTTAACAAGTTCCTCATTCAACTATATGCCTTTCTAAAACTTTAGATTATCTTCTTGGGGTTTTTGCCTCAAAGCTGCTTAACAAAAACATCTTATTCTAAGTTATTTTCAAAGCATTGTTTCTTCTGATGCTTTGATGATGCACCCCAAAACCTGTGAACACATCTCCCAACATTAAGGTTAAAAGAATTCAAGCTGGCTGGGCTACTGGGACTTAATTCTTTTTTCTTAATCATTAACCTAAGCCACGGTCTATATAGCTCCTCAATAGAAACTCATGGATTCTAGCTGTGTGATACTTCCTTGTTTTATTTTTTATATCAAAACTCTATTTAAATTAACATTATTATCATCAACTAGACAGTACAGCTTTGAAAGAAATCATCTTCATAATAATCCACAGATAAAAATTCCCAGTAGAATGAGATGTTTGTGTGAGATAAACACACTGGATTACAGGCAATAGGGGGTCTCTTCACACCCATCCACATCATGCCAGATATGACAGAAGGATAGCAGCAGCAAACATGTGAGGCACAGAAGAAGCAAAAGACATTCTGGAATCTCTGGTCTTTGGGCCTTGTCTACTTGAGATTCACCCATCAGGGATTCACCTTCTGGTTGGCTGACACCCTGAAGTAAACTCCCGTTTGCTGCTCCTCTGGCATGGCCATCAGCAGAGAGAAGAATAAATAAAAAGAACAAGAGAAAGTTTTTTTTCCCCAAAGCTTAAGAAAAGCATTGGCTCACTGTAATTCTTCAAATCTGTAGAAAACACACAGAGTAGATCATCAGACTTGTTATTTAATGTTGCCATGTGTCTTTAATCAGTGATAACATTTGATTACACAATTTGTCCTCAGTTACAATGATTGGTGTATTTTTTTTAACTTTCAAATAATGAACAGACATTCAAAGAAGGAAACAATTTCCTGTGTGACATCACAAGAAATAGTCTGGAATTTTTTGGTAATCTTTGGAACATTTGTGTGCTATCCTTGTGAGCAGATCTCTGTGTGTACTGTAGTAGCTGAGGTTTATTTCCTGCCCATTCTTCATTCCTTGATCTTAATTTGGTAGTCTATTTATCATACTCCATGTAGTTTCCACCAAATGAAAATTTTCATGTAATAAAATAAAAAAAAAATAATGCTTTTACCATACTATACCTTAATGCATTCCTTAGATCAGAGTCACTAGTAAACCATTGAAAATCTACAGACATTTTAGAATATGTAGCTTCTGGACCCATAGCAAGAGATAGATCATGAAATACATTTTATACCTCTACGTTACATTGTTCCATGATTAAAAATCACAATGAAAAGAATGTGAATTTTATCTCTTGTTGAGTCTAAATTTTTACATCTAATTTAACTTTTTCTCATAACTAAGGAAAACTATAATTATAGCTATTCAGTCCTCAGCTCCATCAAAGACCCCAGAAGGGTGAAATGTTCCCTAATGATAGGGACATCAGCCTGCCTGTACAGTCACCCAAAGTTCTTCTGTAATGGGGCATTCAACTCTGGTTACAAGACTAGCATATCTGACCGACTTTTCTGTGAAGCAGGGAATTTTGCAGAACTGTCCTTCCTTGTTTTGGCAAAGTTTGGCAGTCACTTTTCTTGTGTTCTGCTGGTCCAGTTTGGACAGTATATTGTCATAAATTGAGGCAAGGGCAGTTTCTTTGCCCATGTGATGAGTTTTTGCCATGTAGAAAACAAACTTCATATGGAGTTTTTTTAATGTCCAACACCTTCTCTGAAGTAGATTGCTGCTGCCAGGAGCAGAAATGTCTTATTGTTATGAAAAGCCTTAGGTTATTAAACATAAATGCCATATTCTGAAGGTCTTTGAAGTGTTTGAAGATCATCTATACAAATTTATCTGTGTATGACCTTGAAAACATATCTAACGTGACTATTAAGTTTAACTATTATAGATGACTACTAATCTGTATTTTTATTTATAAATTACATTTTCAAATGAGGTATATAAATACAATACCTTAAACAAGAGTAAAAATATACATACAATATAACAAAATTAACTTTAAATTTATATCAATAAACCAAAATTCATACCAATGTAGACTATTTAAGATTAATAGTTGATTTTTGGATTAAAGTAGATTCAATAATCTAGCCTTTGCCATATCATTTCTATATCTCTTCTTTTCTTTTTAGAATGAGATCCCTGAATATATTCTCCTTTGTTCAGCTTTTTTCCTGATCATTACCAATAACAACTCATAACCAACCCCCTTTAAATGATAATAAATATCCATAATTCAATTTTTGGGAATGTGAGCACAGTTCTCTAGACTACTTCTTATTGACTGGGGCAGGAGGGTGCTGGTAATCTTTGAGGGACCCTGAGAAAATCAGGATAATTGGACAATTATAGGTCTTGGCTTGAGTATTCCATGAGGTTGGATCAACTCAGTCAGCAGCCTTCAAATTATTTTGGATGGTGAATCACCTGTTCCTTTTTTATTGGTGTCTGGTCCCCTTGTTCTGAAGATCCATAAAATTTTAAAGGTAACATAGTATATATATAAATATAAATTGCATGTCATACATAAGCTAGCCAAAGATAATTTTTTATGTTTGAGCAGGTAAAATATTTGTCACATGTTTTATAGTTACATTAGGTTTCTTGTTTTCATGTCTGTAGTCAGGATTTCAGGGAGTCTTCCTTGATCAAACCTGATTTTCCTTAACCTGGAATGAATCCATACCTTCTTATTTTCTACAGAAACAAAACTACAACATCTCCCCCAAAGCGACATAACTTTTTAATTAAATTTTGGAGTGAAGACATTTTTAGAATATATAGATTCGTTTAATTTAGTAGCTTTTACAATCAAATGTCTTTCAGCATTTATCACCCATTTACAGTAAAAAAAAAAATCCAACGATAACACAATAAAATATAGAATCCAGACTCTCTGTGTATTTACTATCTTTATGTGGCTTATCATAGCTTTTTCATTACTCTATTTCCTTTTTAAGGACTTTATTTAATTATTTTTCAATCATTTTTTAAATCTATGACTGTTTCTACCATTTCTCTTCTCTCTCCCTAGCCTATGCACATCTTTTAAATGCACTGCAACCTATTCAGAGGCTTTTTTTTGTCTGAATCTGTCCTTACTGTGTATCTGTAACCCTTTTTGTCTGTACGAAGAAAAACCCTAAATCTACCACACAGTGTGTGGCTGAGAGAGGCCTCACTGTACTGTGGCCCATATGAGACTGCAGGAATCTGCCATGCTGTAGTTCAAGCCTTCATGCCTGTGGCCAGGGGATGCATCTTTGTACCATGGCCCCACATGAGAGACATGAACTGTGAAACTGCCCTTGACTCTGTTTATTTTGTGGCTATAACCCCATTTTTAAGCTTTCTCAGGCTTTATATGGATGTACATGTGCCACACTGGAATGCCACATGTAAACAGAGGCAGAGTTTGCTGTCCTAACTGCCCAGTCCCGAATAAACACACAAAAGCTTATATTAATTGCAGAATATTCGCTTGATAGCTCAGAATTATTATTAGTTAGCTCTTACATTTTAAGTTAACCCATATTACTTATTTATACTCTGGCATGTAGCAGTATATTTATTAGCATGCCACATTCATCTCTTGCTCTTTCTGCATTTGACTGGTGACTCTCTTGACTCCATTCTTCTTCTCCCCACAATTCTTAGTTTGTCTTTACTGTCTAACTTTATCTTGTTCAACTATTGGCAAGTAAACCAATCACAGCAACAAATCTTCACAGTGTACAAAAGGATTATTCCGCAGCAATTAGGGTATTGCCATATTCCTAGGTAGTGTAGAGCAGTTTCCTCAGAGGTTTAAACATTTTATCCAGAAAAAAATACCTTTAGATGGAAAATAAAAAACTCAAATTACCTTAAAGAAGCCCTGAAACTGACTAGATTTTCTAGACCTACCTTTCTCCCAAGAGAAAAGAGTAAAAACTACTGAGAGTAACTCAGACAAGCTCAGCTGCCTGGAGGAAGCTCAGACCAACTGAGGTACATGGATGGTACAAATTTCCACATGTTTAGCTGCCTGCTGGCTGTGCTAAATGCTGTAGGTTTTCAGCTTGTGTTAGTTGTCACCCAGGCTTTGTTGATGCAGCTGTCTTGGAGTCATTTCTGCTCCTGTAAGTGACCCCTCATCCATATTCATTTAAGCAACAGCAGTAAAAACCACTGGTTAACCAAGGTGGATTTTGGCGGTATCCCTACTTCATCTGCTTTGTCTGTTGTGGGCTCCTAATTTTGGTGAATGTCTGTATTGCATCTCACAAAGAAAAGTCTAGCATGCAACACTAATTAACTTCAAACTACTGACCCTAAATGTTCTTGTTTCTGTCTGAATTGATGCCATTTCCTCTTTCTTTGACCCAATTTGCTTCTTCCTGATCTCTATAATTTGTTTAATTATGAACTTTATTTGGGGATAATTTGACTCATAGTAGCTTTCAAACTCCTCTTTAATTACTGGGCTAACTTACAGAAGAGTAAGTCAGTGTTGTTATTCTATAACACTTGCTTCTGCTTATAAAGCTTTTAATCTATACCATTACTGCAAGTAATCTTACCTTACAAACAGCATTGTGTTAATTTATCACTGTTCAGCATTCTAATGAAATTTCTAGACTATCTTTTTATTTATTACTTCTCTCATATATTACATTCTGACCTCATTTTCCCCTCCCTCCTCTTGTGCAGTTCCCCCACTCCTTTCCTTTCCCACAAATCCATGCCTCCTCAGTTTCCCTTTAGAAAGAGGCAGTCCTGTTAGCATTATCATCAAAACATGGCGTATCAAGTTGTAACCAGACTAGACACATTCCTCATATTAAGCCTGAATGAGGAAACTCAGTAGGAAGAAAAGGGTCCCAAAAGCAGGCAAAAGAGTCAGAGACAGTCTACACTCCCACTGTTAGGAGTCTCACAAGAGCACCAACCTACACAATCATAGCATATATATGCAAAGGACCTTGGTCAGACCCATATACAAGCTCCCTGAATGTGGGTTTAGTCTCTGAGCCTCTATGAGTCCTGGTTAGTTGATTCTGTGGGATATTTTCTTGGGATATCCTTGTCTCCTCTTGTTCTGACAATTCTTGCTCCCCCTCTTCTTCAGGATTCCCCAAGCTTTGCCTAATTTTGGCTGTGGGTCTAGACTTTCTTTGACACTATGTACTCAATAAAAAATTTAGTTTTCCAGGAAATTAACATTTTGAAGTTCAAGTTATTTCTTTAAGCCTTAAACCTTACTGTTTTTGCAATATTTTATATTAATTTAAAACAATTCATCAATTAAAAATTAAAGGTCATGGTAGACTCCCTGGTGATGTGAGTAGCAGTCCAGTCATCCTTGTTCCACATCTAGTATCCTCCTATGAGTGAGTACATACCAAGTTTGTCTTTCTGAGTCTGGGTTACCTCACTCAGGATGATTTTTTCTAGATCATCCATTTGCCTGCAAACCTCATGATGTCATTGTTTTTCTCTGCTGAGTAGTATTCCATTGTGTATATGTACCACATTTTGTTTATCCATTCTTCAGTTGAAGGGCATCTAGGTTATTTCCATGGTCTGGCTATTATAAACCCCAAGAAAGACACGGGGATCACCCAATGATGGAGAAATGGAAGAGATCTACATGAACAGCCTGGACATGAGTGGGAGTAATGAAGGGCGAGGGTCGAGGGAAAGAGAGCTTGGGGGAGTGGGAGATCCCAGCTGGATCAACAACAGAGAGGGAGAACAAGGAATAGGAGACCATGGTAAATGAAGACCACATGAGAATAGGAAGAAGCAAAGTGCTAGAGAGGCCCACAGAAATCCACAAAGATACCCCCACAACAGACTGCTGACAATGGTCAAGAGACAGCCCGAACTGACCTACTCTGGTGATGGGATGGCCAAATACCCTAATTGTCATGCTAGAAACCCCATCCAAAGACTGAGGGATTTGGATGCAGAGATCCATGGCTAGGCCCCAGGTGGAGCTCTGGGAGTCCAATTAGTGAGAAAGAGGAGGGTTTATATGAGCAAGAATTGTTGAGACCAAGGTTGGATAAAGCACAGGGACAAATAGCCAAACGAATGGAAACACATGAACTATGAACCAATGGCTGATGGATCACCAACTGGATCAGGCCCTCTGAAGAGTCTACCAGGTTGATCTCAATCCTTGGGGAAGTCTTTGCCCTAAAGGAGATGGGAATGGGGGTAGGCTGGGGGAAGGTGAGGGAGGGGGGAGGGGGGAGAACAAGGGAATCCATGGCTGATGTGTAGAACTGAATTGTATTGCAAAAAAAAATGAACTAAAAAAAAAAATGAAGGGTCATACATAAGAAAAGATAGGTAGACCAACAGAATCCAACCAAAGACCCAGATATAAATCCACACACTTGTGGACACCTAATTTCTGACAAAGAAGTCAAAATTATACAATGGAAAAAAAGACAGTATTTTTGACAAATGGTGCTAGTCCAACCAGATGGTGGCATGTAGAAGAATGAAAATAGATTCCTATCCTGCACAAAAGGCAAGTCTAAGTGGATCTAAGACTTCATTCAACATGAATCCACTTACAATGAACCTGATAGAAGAGAAAGTGAAAAATAATCTCAAACACATTGGCACAGGAGACAGTTTCCTGAACAGAATACCAATGGCACAGGCAATAAGATTGATAGTTAATAAATGGGACCTAATGAAATTGAAATTTTCTGTAAGGCAAAGGACACCATCAATAGGTCAAAACAGCAGCCCACAGAGTGGGAAAAGATCTTCACAAACCCCATGTCTGACAGAGGAGTGGTTTCCCAAGATATATTAGGAACTCAAGAAACTAAATATCAACAAAGTAAATAATTGAATTAAAAATGGGGTACAGATCTAAACAGAGAATTCTCTACAGAAGAATCACAAATGGCTATATTCAACATCCTTGGCCATCAGCAAATGCAAATCAAAATGACTCTTAGACTCCATCTTACACTTCTCAGAATGGCTAAGATCAAAACCACAAGCAACAGCTCATGATAGAGAGAAATTGGAGCAAGTGGAACACTCCTTCATGCTGGTGGGAGTGTAAACTTCTACAGCCACTTTGGAAGTCAGTGTAGTAGTTTCTGCAAAAAGTGGGAATCAATCTACCGCAAGACCTAGCTATACCACTCTTGGCCATACACCCATTGAATGTTCAGTAATAATGTAAGGACACTTGCTATGCTCATAGCAGCTTTATTTGTAATAGCCAGAAACTGTAAACAACCTATATGTCCCTCAACCAAGAAATAGAAAAAGAAAATGTGGTACTTTTACACAATAGAGTATTACTCAGCTGTTAAAAACAAGGACACCAAGAAATTTGAAGGCAAATGGATGGAACTAGAAAGGAATCATCCTGAGTGAGATAACCAACTTAAAGAAAGACAAACATGGTATGTACTAACTCATAAGTTGGTATTGGCAGTAAAATAAAGCATAACTATGCTATAATCCACAGGTCCAGAGAGACTAGGTAACAAGGAGGGCTCATGGAGGAATGCCTGGATCTCCCTCAGAAGGTGTAATAGAGATTTTGTGAGTGGACTGAGGGTAGGTAGTAAAGAGAATAAGAGATAATGTTGGTGAGGGGGACAGAGAGGGAGAGTACAAAATGAGACTACTGGAAAGGGCAGCCATTTTAGTGTTAGGTAAAAAACCTGACAAGGGAATCTCCTCAGAATGTACAAGGATGGGCCCAACTAAGAGTCCTAGCAGTAGCAGAAACGGCATTAACTGGCCATTTCCTGTGACCAGATTGGCACCTAGCCCAATTGTTATCAGAGATGCCTCATCTAGCAACTGATAGAAACAGATGCAGACTCACAGACAAACATTATTTGGGGTTTGTTGTGGTTGTTATTGCTCTTTTGGGTGGTTTGCCCCCAGTTCCTAAATAAATCACACATGGAGGCTTATATTTAATTATAAATGCCAGGCCTTAGCTTGGCTTATATTTTTGCCAGCTTTTCTTAAATTATCCCATCTACATTTTGCCTCTGGGATTTTCCCCTTTCTTCTATAAATCTTACATTCAGTCTTACACCTTGGCTACCTCTTCGGATGGGTGGCTGGCCCCTGGAATACTCCTCCTCTCATGCCTTCTTCCTCCTCCCAGATTTCTCCTCCTATTTATACTCCCTGCCTATCTTCCTGCCTTTCCTTTCTTCTGCCTTGCTATTGGCCATACAGCTCTTTATTAGACCATCAGATGTTTTAGACAGGCAAAGTAACACAGCTCCACAGAGTTAAAAAAATGTAACATAAAAGAATGCGACACCTCTTTGCACTATTAAAGCAAATGTTCCAAAGAATAAACTAATGTAACACATCTTAAAATAATATTCTAAAACAGGAGTTTGAGGAACCATGTAGAAGAGGGGAAGAAAGGGTGGTAGGGGCCAGAGGGGTCAAGGACAGCAAAAGAAAATTCACAGACTCAAATAACCTGGGCTCATAGAGGCTCACAGAGACTGAACTGACAACCAACGAGCCTGCATGGGACTGACCTGGGCACTCTGCATATATGTTAGAGTTGTGTAGCTGTGTCCTCTTGTGGGACTCCTAACACTGGAAACAGGGGCTCTCTACAGCTTTTACTGGCCTTTGGGAACCTACTCCTCATACTGTGTTGCCTTGTCCAGCCTTAATAATTGGGGAGGTTCTTAGTCTTACTTTAATTTGATATTCCATGTTTTTTTTGATATTCATGGGAGACTTTCCCTTTCCTGAACAGAAACAGAGCAGGTGCTATGGATATTGCTCTGTGTGCTGTGGATGTGTTGCTCTGATTGGTTAATAAATAAAGTGCTGATTGGCCAGTAGTCAGGCAGGAAGTATAGGTGGGACAAAGAGAAGAGAATTCTGGGAACAGGAAGGCTGAGTCAGGAGTCACCAGCCAGATACAGAGGAAGCAAGATGTGAAGGCAGAACTAGGAAAAGGTACCAAGCCACATGGCTAAACATAAATAAGAATTATGAGTTAATTTAAGTATAAGATCTAGCCAGCAAGAAGCCTGAGCCATTAGGCCAAACAGTTTTAATTAATATGTGTCTGTGTGTTTATTTGGGTCTGAGTGGCTGCGGGCCTGGGCAGAACTGGAGAAAACTCCAACTACAAGCAGGAATGGATTGGAGGGTGGGAACAGAAGGGGTGGAGGAAGGGGAATTAGGAGGAGAGGAGAGAGAGGAACTTGGTGGGGATGTAAAATAAATAATAAATAAATAGGTTTTTTTTTAAATGAAGGACCAAGTTTACTTTTATTCTTAAATACAAATTTTCTTTTTTTTTCTAATTTCCAAGTATATTTAACTTCAAACTCTTGTATTTTTATAAAAGCCATGCATGAGAATAAAGCAAGGGGAACTCTTCTCTATTCAGTAAATCATTTTTCTTATATCATAGGACTTAAGAGCCAAACTAGTGATAAGAAACAACACCTTTTACTTAATCTCTTTAAGTCTCTAACAAGCACTTTGGTGTTGGTACAAAGAAAACTTTAGGTAATATTTGTTGAATGAATCAGGAAGTTTCTTCTGTGTTTTTCTAGGTGAAGGGTATAGTGAGTCTTTCTCTGTCCTGCAAGTCAGCTCCCAAATAACCACATGGAGACTTATTATCAATTATGAAAGCTTAGCCAATAGCTGAGGCTTGTTTCTAAATATCTCTTATAACTTAAATTTACCCATTTCTATTAATCCACATGTTGGCATATGGCTTGTGGCTTTTACTTCTCCTGTGTGTCTATCCTGCTTATTCTACCTCTCCTGGTGTTTCTGCCTTCTTTTTCCCAGCATTCTCTCTGTCTCAAAGATCCTGCGTAGGCTAGCCATTTAGCTTTTTATTAAACCAATCAGAGTGATACATCTTCACAGCATACAAAAAGATTATTCCAGAACAGTAGGTAACAATGAAATAACTATTTCATAGAAAGAAAGTGCAATATTCAACATAACCTAATAAATGAAAGTACCAGGTATAACAGTTTTTGTAATAAAATGAATAAAATTTTGCACACTATAGAGAAAAATTCAGATATTTGTATTTTAAGGTTTATCTATTTTTATTTGTGTGTGTGCCTATGTGTGTTTCTTTGTGTTTGTGCAGACTTGAACATGATACACATTGTATGCAGGTGTACACAAAGGCCAGAAGAGGGTCTGAGTTCAGAGTTACTGGTAGTTATGAGATGCTCAAGTTGTATGATAGAAATATAACCCAGCTTTCTGGAAAAAGCAGTAGAAATTAACAGCTGAGCTCTGACCCCAGGCACCAGGAGAAGTTTTTAATTGGTTTTCTGAAACTAATTTGCAGAAAAGGACACTTAAGGGATAAAAAATAATAGTTTGTTGTAAAGACATTGTCTATGAACAACTCAAAAGAGGAGATTCTCCATTCTGAAAGTAGTATTTAAAGTGAATCATACAAATTTAGGAAAAGACCACTGAGAAGCCTATTGTTAACCATGCATGCAAAGTCCTTATAGAAATGATTCTATTAAAACTCAGAGTTTGTAATGTAGATGTATTTATTCCATTTCAGACCTTGTAAAATATATTCTCATCATTATATTTTCAACCTTCATAGATATTCATTTTTCTCATCAGTAATTTAACAATATGTTTAGCTTAATATATATTCTAGACTGAGATTTTTAATAAGGCAACTTCAAAAGATCTCATTGTCTATCAAGATTGCATTTGTTATCTTCTTTCCACTGAAGTAACTGTATGGTGAAATTTTGTGTGAAAAGAGAATTTTCAGCCACTTTGAATAAAATTTGAGGAAAGGTTATGTTTAGCATAACTCCATTTCCAAGACATTATTTCCCTACAGTTAGACTAATCTAGTTTCATTTCGTTCCTTATTCTACTAGAGTGCTAAGGGCTCTCAAAATTTCTATGTAGTTTTTAATGTGCCTTTCATTCTTATTTTCTTCACTGATTATATGGGAAAACAAGCTGATATTATATGTTTGAGTTGTTTGCACTGCTATAATTGGGGATGATTATCCCTAAAAGTCCATGTGTTATACACTTAGTCACCATTCCTGACAACTTCTGAGAGTTCTCTGAAATTTTAGGAGTTGCATCCTAAGAGGAAGTCTTTAGGTAATTATGATATATACTTGAGGTTATTGTAGAATCCTGTCCTTCTTAGTAGCCTCTTGTTTCCCTGGGCATGAAGTAAGTGGTTTGGCCCTGCTATATACCCTTATAACAAAGGCTGCTTTGCCATAGGTCCAAAATTATGGACTAATTTATCCTTGACTAAAATCTTCCAAACTACAATTTAAAATTTAATGTTTTATAGGTTGATTGCCTCAAGTAGTTTGTAACAGTAATATGAAGCTGATTTAGTGTTTCATTTTGTTTTTCCTAAAACTTTGCCTCAAACAATATAGATTATTCATGTACCCCTTGGTTACTCATAAGGAATTAAGGGTGGCCCCTACTGCTGAAGACATCACACACTTAGGACACAGGACTCAGATAGATATATTCTACTTCTTAATTGCTTAATATTGATGAACTGGGGCTCTCCTCACCCATGTATTATAAGTATCATGCTATTTCCGTCGTCCATATAAGAGAAGATTCCCATAAAAATTCTGAGCAATCCATTGAAATATTTATTGCCACCTTTCCCGGATGTATGTTCTAGAAGGCACTGAGGAATAGAAAGTCTGACAAAAGGAGAGCAGAGAGCACCCATAGGGTGGAACACTCAAGGGCCACATTGATTTCATATGGTAGATAATGGAGCTGATTGGATTGCCATTCATGAATCCCACATCAGGCTTTGCTGGATCTTTAGGTTAAATAGTATCTTAGATAAAGGTTCTATTGATGAAAAGAAAACAAAAAACAGAAACAACAAAAAACATGACCAAAAAGCAAGTTTAGGAGGGAAAGGTTTATTTGGCTTACATACTTCCACATCACTGTATATCACCAAAGGATGTCAAGACAGGAACTTAAGCAGGGCGGTAACCTGGAGCCAGGAATTGATGCAGAGGAGGAGTGCTGCTTACTGGTTTGCTCTACATGGCTTTCTCAGCCTTCTTTCTTATAGAAACCAGAACTACCAGTCCAAAGATGGCATTACTTACAATGGGCTGGGCACTCCATTATTGATCACTAATTAGGAAAATGCCTTACATCTGGATCTTATTGAGGCATTTTTCTCAGTTAAGGCTCTTTCCTCTCTGAAGACTCTAGTTATGTCAAGTTGATGTAAAACCAGCCAGTTTTACATCAGTAAAGTAAGTATGAGTAGCACCACTAGCTCTGAAATTAAAAAAAAAAACACTTTAATTTTCATTCTTAAATTGGTGTTCCCATCTTGTACATACACTTAGAGTAGTTTTGCTACTGTATTGTTGGTAGCCTTTTATTTCTCAACTTTCTCAATTATATCAATATTACAAATATTAGATTTTTTTTCCTCAAGGCCTCACTCTGAAATTTCCCTTGAATAAAAACTAGCTAATATTTCATTAAGGATTCAATTTTGACTAACACAAAATGACTTTTCACCTTTCCCATGTCCCTCGGGAATCCCAGGTTTATGAGTGACTCTGTATAACCAAAGCATACCAGACATCTGATACTCTTTATTTTGATGGCCATAGATCGTAGTTACCTTCCAAAATTCTGTGTTCCAAGATAAATACATTAAGTCTGAATAGTTATATGGTTTACTTATATAACTTTAACTGAAAAGCTGTATATAGGTCCACCAGTATTTTTTAAAAATGTTTTCATATATTTTCCTTTCAGCACTCACAAATTTCACAAAGTAGATGTCATTCTGTGTTTCTGATGGAAGAGTTGCCCAAAGACATTGTGGTGAATAGAAACAATCTCATTTCCACAGCTCTACTTGCTCTTCTTCAGGAAGTAAGAGGAAATGGTGTGACACTGAAAGACAAGTATTCCAATTCCCAATTTCCAGATTAAAACATGGTGCTGAAAAAGATAAAACCCAATTCATGCCAAGATGTAAGAGGATCACTGAATGAGATTGTCTTTCTTCTGTATAATATTCTGTATTAACAAACCCATCATGATGGATCAATTCTCATATCTGACTGTGTTGATCTTATAAAGCAGATGCTCACTGGAGTCAGCAGAAGAACATGAATCTACCTGTGTGTCCCATTTCTGTTCTTTAATGTCAACATGTGAGAAAGATGATCCTGTTGAAAGGGAACCCACAACCATCTTTATCAATTAACATTAGCAAATGAGGACAAAAAAATAGATGGGTCTGTAACACATTGTTGTAGGAATTTAGCAGAATCACTGTATGGGTAGATATTGGAATGAACAGCTTTTTTAGAAGTACTTTGACCTTGAAGAATCCTTGTGGCAAACAATGATTATTTCTCATGAACTGTAGAATTATTTTGTTTAAGGGTCTTTGCAGCCATCTCATGTCTTTGGTCACAAGATGCCTAAGGCACACCTGGATGGTCTTGCATTATTGTGTATTGCACACAATAGATAATGTAGAATTAGAGTCATGGAGGCATGTGATGCTCTCCTTCAGCAGGAAATGCAAATTAAATTAGGGACCTTGGTATGAGAAAATACTTTGTGTAACAATCAATAAATACACCTTTGTACAGCAGTTCAGCGTTCAGTCCATCAGAAAAGGCTGGACCTTCCTGCTGCCACATAAGCCTTAAAATTTCATCTTGGACTGGCTTCTTTCTTCAACTGATCTGCACTACATGGTACATGCCAACAACACATAAATTTTGACATACCTTGTAATGATGTAATGATGCATCCCCTTAGGGATGAAAAAAATGGCAATCTATCCATTGTGGCTGCCAAAAAGTACTTTAATTTTAAATATGGATTATTCTATTTCATGAAAGCTGAGATCTCTGCACTTCTCAACATTTACTAGAACAGAAAGTAGATGAGGCAAAGACTACAAATATTTTGGAAACAAGATGGATATTCATAAATGCAAATACATTACTGGGCGTGTAATCAAGGTTTTCTAGCTAACTACCTCCTATAGCTTTACCATGAATTTTTTAAATGTGTCATTTCAAAGCTACAAAAATATTAAATATTAAGTGATACAGTGAATAAAAGATGAGCCATAGAGGACACTTTATTACAGATATGACTTGTGTGTGATCCATGAAGTATGTGATGGAAACTCAAGCCCCTATAAAACTTTGTTGGGTTATGAAACCTAACATCTTCCACATCAGGAATGGATGCCTACTCATTGCAAAAGGCCATAAGGCTATGAATGCCATCATCTGCTATTTTTCTACACATTGCTGTTCTCCTATTTCAGGATTTTACCTACCATAACTGCTAACTTATTTATTAATGCTTATAAATGTCTCAGATGGTGGTCTTATATTACAGGCATACAAAGTAAAGTAAGAAAACCACCAGGAAGGTGTGGCATCTATTGACTGCAGAGACATTATGTAGCAAAAGAGCAGAAGAGAGAAAAGAAGAGAGAATGTGTGCCTTACATAGACTTTTCCTCAAAACTCAGAGGCACTAAAGATTAAGTCTCCAAAGTGTTCTTTCTGAGGAGATATTCAAGGTATATCTGAGATTATGAAGCAGCTCTTGCAGGTCTTACTCATGTCATTTGCTCTTTAATATTTTTATAACTAAATTTGTAGCATCACAACAGGAAGTAATACAATGACATTCTTCATATGATCCCATGCATTCAAAGCCATTCAAAATATCCCTCAACCAGTTGGCAACAGGAAAGGTGTTTGGTCACATTCCCTTATTGTCTTCATTCTATAATGCTGTGTGTTTGTGTTTGTATGTGTATGTGTATGTGTGCATATGTGTGTGTGTGTATGTGTGTGTGTAAGGACAGATAGATAAATAGATGATAGACATAGATCCTATCACCAGATCAGATCATACACAGTTGTTATTTCAAGATAACAATGAGATTTGTAAAGTTTAAACATCTGCTGTTATTATAGTGAGAGGAGTGTCTGGTATAAAGTTTAGCTGCCTTACTTCTAGAAGCAAAGTTAGGAGAAGTGAAAACCAAGTGAACAAAAGATGCAGATTCAATACATAATAGGAAGATTTAAGGACCACAGTTCCATCCTCAAGGAGCATTGTCCATAGGGACAATGGCTGGTCTTTTTCTTCTTGGATAAAAGTTGTAATGTGGATTACATTTTTATGTCTCAGCTTCTTATGTTACAGGATTACATCTATTTATACACCACTCTGCCAAGCATAAAATAAGTAATACTACAGAAACCAGAGAGAGAGAGAGAGTGAGAGAGAGAGAGAGGGAGGGAGGAAGGGAGGGAGGGAGGGACGGAGGGAGGGAGGGAGGGAGGGAGAGACAGAGAGACAGAGAGAGAGAGAGAGAGAGAAAGAACATTATATTCTTCAGCAGGAAACAAGAAAAGAAGTAAATTAACCTTAAGTTTTTATTTTTTCAAATGAACATACTCTTTCTATCGTATTTTGCCTCTGTCTCTACTCTGTTCCTCCCTAGCTTCCCCCTCTGTCTCTTTCTCTTTCTGCCTCCCTCTTCATCGTCCATCTGTGTGTATACATACATATATATATAACAACAAGGAAGGATCAAGCATATGCCATTATAAAATCTATGAACAAAGTGAGGACAGAAATGTACCCAAAACACAAAACATGTGTACATACAATAGAGAATATAAATAAAAGACCATACTGAGAGAGAGGCTCTGAAGAATGACTCTGAAAATCAGTGAGAGCCTTAAGTAATAAAAGGCCATTTCTTACAGTATCTCCCCTCCGACTTTAGATTGAGGTTCTGCCTCCATATTTTATCCTTCTGACTGTAATGTTAGTGTGATCATGGCACTATGGCTTCCCCATCCAGCTCATGTTTCAATGAACAAGTAGAAATACATTTATTCATCACCAACGAAACTTGTTAGAATATTCACCTATAATGAAAATAGGTAAGTTACTTGTCACTTTCAAATTGTAGGCATGCTCCTCTGATTTAGGAGCAATAATACATCAACATTCCCAGGAATTCTCAGGGAATGAGAAGACACTAGAAAATGTAGGGGATTTGTGTCTGAGTATGTGGTCAGTTTTTGAGTGTTCCGTGGCATACAGAGAAGGACATGTGTTCTTTTGTGTTTGAGTGAAATGTTCTGTAGATATCTGTTAGTACATTTGGTTTGAAAGGTCTGCTAGCGCTAGCATTTCCCTATTTAGTTCTTGTCTAGTTGTCCTTTCTATTGGTCAGAGTTAGGTACTGAAATTTCCCACTTTCAGTGTGTAAATGTCAATATGTGATTTAAGATATAGTAGTGTTTCTTTTACAAATGCCCTGCCCTTGTATTTGAAGCAAAGATGTTAAGAATTGAAATGTCATCTTGGTTGATTTTTTTCCTATTATTAGTATGTAGTATACTTCCCTATCCCTTTTAATTAGTTGTGGTTTGAAATCCGTTTTGTTAGATATTAAAATAGCTACACCAATTTGTTCTATGTACTTGGAATATTTTTCTAATCCTTTACACTGATATACTATTTATCTTGATCTTGAGGTGTGTTTTTTGATGCAGCAGAAGGATCAGTCCTATTTTCACATCAATTTTGTTAGTCTATGTTTTTATTAGAGAATTGGGATCACTGACATTACAGATAGCAATGGCCAATGACCAATGATTGTTTATTTCTGTTATTTTGTTGTTTAAGGTAGTTTTAGTGATGATGGTGATGGTGTGTGTGTGTGTGTGTGTGTGTGTGTGTGTGTGTGTGTTTCTGTTTTTTTTTTTTTTTCATTTTTCTAGCTGAATAGTATTATTCCTTGTGTTTTTTTTGGCTATAGTTAACCATCTTATGCTGTGGGATGTTCTGTATGGCAAATGTGTTGCTAATTAGTCAATAAATAAAACACTGATTGGCCATTGGCTAGGCAGGAAGTGTAGGCAAGACAAGGAGGAAAATAAAGCTGGGAAGTGGAAGGCTGAGTCAGAGAGACACTGCCAGTCGCCACGATGAGAAACAGCATGTGAAGATGCCGGTAAGCCACGAGCCACGTGGCAAGGTATAGATTTATAGAAATAGATTAATTTAAGCTGTAAGAACAGTTAGCAAAAAGCCTGCCATGGCCATACAGCTTGTAACCAATATAAGTCTCTGTGTTTACTTGGTCGGGTCTGAGGCTGTGGGACTGGCAGGTGATAGAGATTTGTCCTGACTGTGGGCCAGGCAGGAAAACTCAAGCTACAATCTTAGGTTGGATTTTTCCTTCTAGCAAGTTAGATAGGCCTGGATTTGCAGATAGGAATTGTTTAAATATTGTTTTATCATAGATTGTCTTACTTTCTCCATCTATGGTTGCTGTGGGATGGTCTGTTTGTCAAGTGTGTTGCTAATTAGTCAATAAATAAAACACTGATTGGCCATTGGCTAGGCAGGAGGTGTAGGCGAGACAAGGAGGAGAATAAAGCTGGGAAGTGGAAGGCTGAGTCAGACACTGCCAGCCACCACGATGACAAACAGCATGTGAAGATGCCGGTAAGCCATGAGCCACGTGGCAAGGTATAGATTAATAGAAATGGATTAATTTAAGCTGTAAGAACAGTTAGTAAGAAGCCTGCCACGGCCATACAGTTTGTAACCAATATAAGTCTCTGTGTTTGCTTGGTCCAGTTTGAGCGGCTGTGGGACTGGCAGGTGAGAGAGATTTGTCCTGACTGTGGGCCAGGCAGGAAAACTCAAGCTACATATGGTGATTGAAAGTTTTGCTGGATATAGTACTCTGGGCTGCCATCTGTGGTCTCTTAGAGTATACAGCCCATCTGTCCAGGCACTTCTGACTTTTAGTGTCTCCATTGAGAAATCAGGTGTAATGTGTTTTCCTGTATTTCTTTAAGAGATTTAATCACTTCCTCTATCCAGTTCTGTAAATACATAAAGATCTTCCTACAGACAGTTTTAAGGTCTTTTTCTCGTTCTTCAGCTCTGTTGTAATATCCAGAGCTTCGTGTGGTATGACAGCTGGGCTCTAGTGAAAACACATTGCCATGGCTGTTATTGATGTGTTTGTGTATAGACATCTGGGATTGGGAAAATTTTTTAGGTCTAGGTGCTAATTTCTGTATTTGTCATTATTGAATGGGTATTTTGTCTCTTGGTTTCTGTTTCCTCTCTGGATTTTCAGTGTGATGGCTGTGTGTTGCCAGTTAGGAAATTCTCTTTGCATCTGACTGCTCTGGTCACTGGGAGTTACAGGTAAAATATATTTCTGGGTATTGGGAGATGATACTTAGGAATGGAAATAGTGTAAGGGGTCTGAAGTTATTCCCGGGAGGAAGGAGAGCAGAGTGTTAAACCAGTATCTGATTATTTTATCTCCTTGAAGTAGGGGAAAAGAGTGAAAAGATTTCAACCCAGAGGGTCTGTTATAGTGTTAGATGTGAGACTGTGGGGCTGAATGTAGAAGAACAGAAGGAAAGTGGGAGATCTTCAGAGAGCCTACCTGTGTTGCTGGCAGTTGTGGTCTGTGGGCTATCAGTGAGTGCCTCATGGAGTTGGGGACTGAGATAAAGCAGCTAGTGAGGACAGAGATGTTAGGAGGGTAAGATCTGTCAGATCCATAGAAGATGTTGCCAGAGGGGTAAGTCAGGCTGCAGCAGATGTTCTGTTGTACAGATATGAATGAGAGTGTGGTATTGGGTTTGTAGGAGAGGATGGAATGGTGAAGACCTTCAGTTAGCTCAACTGCTCCCTGGCCTGCTCAGCTGGTGTGTTTCCAGTGAATGTATGCTGCTGTTGGAGACTGAGATACTGGGATGAGTTGGGGGAAGAAAGGTTGGAGGAGAAGATCTTTGTGGCCCATTGGGGATGAGGTCAGCGAGGAAATGGAGACCACTGCAGGTTTTCTATTACAGAATTGGAGATAGAACTGGTGAAATTGGATGGCGAGGAGGAAAGGAGATACATGGATCTGCATTTAGCCAATGTGTTGTCCTGGCAGGAGCAGTCCTTTGGTTAGCAGAAGTTGCCTATAAGATTTGGGAGTTGGCCCTCGCCCTTCACTACCCCCACTCCTGTCCAGGCTGTTCATGTAGATCTCATTCCATTTCTCTGTCGTTGGGCGATCCCTGTGTCTTTCTTGGGGTCCTGTTTTCCAGGTAGCCTGCCTGGTGATGTGAGTAGCAGTCCAGTCATCCTTGTTCCACATCTAGTATCCTGTTATGAGTGAGTACATACCATGTTTGTCTTTCTGAGTCTGGGATACCTCACTCAGGATGATTTTTTCTAGATCCATCCATTTGTCTGCAAACCTCATGATGTCATTCTGAAGGGCGAGGGTCGAGGGAAAGAGAGCTTGGGTGAGTGGGAGATCCCAGCTGGATCAAAAACAGAGAGGGAGAACAAGGAATAGGAGACCATGGTAAATGAAGACCACATGAGAATAGGAAGAAACAAAGTGCTAGAGAGGCCCACAGAAATCCACAAAGATACCCCCACAACAGACTGCTGGCAATGGTCGAGCGACAATCCGAACTGACCTACTCTGGTGATGGGATGGCCAAACACCCTAATTGTCGTGCTAGAAACCTCATCCAACTACTGATGGACCTGGAGGCAGAGATCCATGACTAGGCCCCAGGTGGATCTCTGGGAGTCCAATTAGCGAGAATGAGGAGGGTTTATATGAGAGAGAATTGTTGAGACCAAGGTCGGATAAAGCACAGAGACAAATAGCCAAACAAACGGAAACACATGAAATATGAACCAATGGCTGAGGGGTCACCAACTGGATCAGGCCCTCTGAGTGGGTGAGACAGTTGATTGGCCTGATCTGTTTGGGAGGCATCCAGGCAGTGGGACCGGGTCCTGTGCTCATTGCATGAGTTGGCTGTTTGAAACCTGGGGCCTATGCAGGGTCCCTTGGCTCAGCATGGGAGGAGGGGACTGGACCTACCTGGACTGAGTCCACCAGGTTGATCTCAGTCTGTGGGGAAGGCTTTGCCCTGGAGGAGATTGGAATGGGGGGCGGGCTGGGGGGAAGGTGAGGGGGGCGGGAGGGGGGAGAACAAGGGAATCTGTGGCTGATATGTAGAACTGAATTGTATTGCAAAATAAAAATTAAAAAAAAAAAAAAAAAAAAAAAAAAAAAAAAAAAAAGATTTGGGAGTTGGAACAAAGCAACAAATGGGGTGAAGGAGGTGAGGAAGTGATGACCTCTGGGATCCACAGGTGATATGAACAGAAGGGAAGGAAGGTTGCAGCTGGTATTCGGTTGCAGGGCTAGGGAGAGGGAATTGGATTTAGAAGAGAGGAAGGAGTCTTGAAGGCCCTCAGTTGCTTTACCTGTTTCCCTGGCCTGCTCAACTGGTATGTTCCCAGTGAATGCCAACCGGTGTTGGAGGCTGGGATATGGGATCTATTGCAGTTGTGGTCAGAAAGCAAAGGGAGACCCCAGGAGGTTTACTACTACAGAGCTAAGGATGAGACTGAGCTGTATCTGGGTAAATAGAGAGAGAAACGCTAGGACCCACCCTGCCTACTTCCAACCAATAGGTCCCTCCCAGGTCCCATCTGATTTCTCCAAACAGCCAGCTCCTATATATCTTTTCCCAGAGTATAGCCAGCTTAGTCTGACTCATTATTCCCATTCACCTTTACATCTGTATCAATCCCCAGCTTCACTTCAAACTTTAGGCTTGGACTAAAACACTCATGCATACCAGTCCAGTCCCCTGTGTTTACTTGAATTCATTCCACCTGAGCCACGTCCAACCTTTAGGTTCATCACAGCTCATACATCTTTCTTTTTTTTTTTATCTTTTCACATTATTTTTTGTGGCAATGACTTCATCTTTACAGTAACTGTGAATTAAGTAAATACAAGTACAACTGAAATATTTAGACATATGTGTCTCAATTTCTATGGGTCTTACATACTACCTCCAAGAGGCTGAGAAACCAAGAGGCTGAGAAGCCATCCAAAGTGCAGGCAGGTGCAGGAATCCAGGCAAGTTTCCAGTCACTCCACATTCTTCTTTTGCATCTGGTAAAACTTGCCTTCTGTTCTCCCACAGGAATGTGTGTTTTTCTCCAGGTTTTTTACAGTGGATGTCAGAAGTATCCAGATCTTAGGAACTAGACCAGCCATACATCCTTTCTTATATTCAACCTGTTCTGTTCACATCATAGACTAACAAATAAAGTCCAAATGTTCAGATAACACCACAAAAATACAAACGATATGACAGATGAAGGCAGTAACCCAATCCTATAGAAATACCTGCCAACCCAAATTACCTGGATGAAACTCTGGACACGAAACTTAAAACAATCATAAACTTCATTAGAAAATTCAAGAAGTTTAAAGATGCAAAGAAACAGATGAATAAACTTAAAGATTAAATGTAAGGGCAGAGTAATGGCCAAAAAAATGCAAGTATTAGGCTGAATGAAATGACAAATACGAACCTGTAGCACGACTCTTAGAAGGTCTTATTAATATAAACAAACCCGGGAGCCAAGTATTGGGGTGAATGCTGGAAGATCAGAGAAGCAGAACAAGCCACAGCTTCCTCACCTCGCAATTCCTCAGCTGATCCTGTTTCCTCAGAATGGAAGCCTCTGTGTCCTTATCCAGATGGATCTCAGCTGAACTGTTCCTCAAAAGCCTTAAAAGCTTAACCAGCTATAGTTCCTGTCCTCACACCTTAAATACCGTTCTGCCTCCTGCCCTTACTTCCTGGGATTAATGGCATGAGTCATCATGCTTAGCTGTATCCTTGAACACACAGAGATCCTGGCAGATCTCTGTCTCTGGAATGCTAGGATTAAAGGCGTGTGCTAACACTGCTTAACCTCTATGTTTAATATTGTGGCTGTTCTGTTCTCTGATCCCAGATAAGTTTATTAGAATGCACAATATTTCAGGGAACACAACACCACCACACAAACCAGGGTTTTAAAATTGAATTTGATAAAGAGAAAAAAATACATTGTAGAGAATTAAAGCAAAAATGAAGATGGAAGCGAAAAGCACAATAACCTAACTAGAAAATGCAAAGGGAAGACTTACAAGCAAACGATAGAATCAAGGACTCAAAGATAAACTAGACTCTAATTCTAGTTCTTAAACTTCCTTGTGCTTCAACCCTTCAGTTCAGTTCCTTATGTTGCAGTGATTCCCTCAACCATAAAATTATTTCATTGGTACTTCACAACAGAAGGCACACTGGGCTTCTGAGAAACCACTGTATTGATTTCCAAGTGGCTGTACCAGTTTGCACTCCCATCAGCAGTGGGACAGTTTTCTCCTTTGCCACATCCTCTACAACATAATCTGTCACCAGCGTATTTGATATTAGTCATTCTGACAGGTGTAAGATGGGATGTCAGAATCATTCTGATTTGCATTTCCCTGTTGATTAAGGATGTTGAACAATTCTTGTTAAGTGTATTTCAGCCATTTGAGATTCTTCTGTTGAAAATTCTCTGTTTAGATCTGTACTCGATTTTTAATTGGAATATTTGGTATTTTGATGTCTAGGTTTTTGAGTTCTTTATATATTTTGGAGACTGGCCATCTGTCAACCAGATGTGGGCTTGGTGAAGATCTTTTTCCGTTCTCTAAGCTGCTGTTTTGTCTTATTGAGAATGTCCTTTGCCTTACAGAAGTTTTTCAGTTTCAGGAGGTCCCATTTATTGTCAATCTCAGTGTCTGTGCTACTAGAGTTATAGTCAGGTAGTAGTCTCCTATGCCAATACGTTCAAGGCTATTTCCCATTATCTCTTCTATAAGTTCAGTGTAACTGGATTTATGTTGAGGCGTTTGATCCATTCTGACTTGAGTTTTGTACAGGGCAATAGATATGGATCTATTTGCATTCTTCTACATTCTGACCTGCAGTTATGCCAGCACCATTTCTTAAAGATCCTTTCTTTATTCCATTGTATAATTTTGGCTTCTTTGTAAAGAAAAAAAATCAGGTGTTCATAGGTGTGTGGATTTATATCAGAGTCTTTGATTTGATTCCATTCATCTTCATGTCTGTTTTTATGTCAATACCAAGCTGTTTTTATTACTATGTCTCTATAGTAGAGCTTCAAGTCAAGGATGGTGATACCTCCAAAAGTTCCTTTATTGTACATGATTGTTTTAACTATCCTGGGGTTTTTTTTTCTCTTTTTCCATATGAAGTTGAGTATTGTTCTTTCAAGGTGAGGAATTGTGTTGGGATTTTGATGAGGATTGCATTGAATCTGTAGATTGCTTTTGTTAAGATTGCCATTTTTACTAGGTTAATCCTACATATCCGTTAACATGAGAGATCTTTCCATTTTCTGATATCTTCTTTAATTTCTTTCTTCAAAAACTGAAAGTTCTTGTCATATGTATTTTTTACTTGTTTTGGTTAGAGTTACACCAAAATATTTTGTACTGACTTAGGCCCTCTGCATGTGTGTGACAGTTTTGTAGCTTGGTCTGTTTGTAAGATTCCTAACAGTGAGATCAGGACCTGTCCCTGGTGCTTAGTGGGCTTTGGGGAACATGTTCCTCATGCTTTACCTGGCCTTTAAACAGGAGGAGGAGCTCAGTCCTACCTCAGCTTGATGTGCCACGCTGTGTTCAAGCCCATAGGAGGGCTGCCCCTTTCTGAGTGGAGAAGGAGATGGAGTGGGTGGATGAGAAGTGGGGTAGATGGGAGTCAGAGGGATGGAACAGGAGGAGAGGAGAAAGAGTAAACTGCTGTTGGGATATAAAAATAATGATAATAATTTAAAAATGAAATAAAATAAAGGAACTTCACACATTACCACTTAAGTCATAATTATTTGGGGAGCCAGAGAAAAATAATGTAGGTTCATTTTATTTGTTATCTTATGATAATTTACATACGAGACACATGAGTATTCATATAAAGAAATTTATGAAGTTTTACACTGATCAGAATATAATTGTGATAAAAGTGGCAATTTCAGAATCAAATATCAGAAAGTTCTGTCTTTTATATTTCCAATGCAGAAAATGTCTGCAGTTTGTTACATGTAGGTTATATTTGACTATGAAAAGATAATGTGTTTAGTATCATTTGCTTTAGATGTTTTCCAAATCCTATATGAGACAAATCTGATATATCATTAACTCTTTGGTGATTGTTGCCAAGGTGAATTTGAATCCCCTGGTTGGCTCATCCAATCTACCTATTTATATACAACCATTTAAGACTCTGCATACAATTTAAGAATCACAATAATAATAAGAAACACTGTTGAAGTGACATGTTGTCTGGCCTTTAGCCGGTTGTCATGCCACCTATTCATTGAGAGTGGGATTAAATCCACTTAGTTCTCCTGGTAAGAAAGCAGGTTACAGACTGCATAGAAAATCAGATTCCTAGATCAAGTTTGTTTAGAAAAATGAAGTTGACCATAGATATATAAAAAGACAATGTGTTTCAAAAAATAAAAGGAAAATCGTCATATAGACATCAGTAGGTGAAAATGTGCTCTCAAGTGGCAATGTGAACAGCTGCGTGTGAATAATGGCTCATTCCCAAAATCTTTTAGGTTCAGCCATCCCTCTGTCTGTAACATTAATCTCTTGCTCTAAGGCCATCTCTGCTTAACCAAAATCCATGCAATAAAAGAAGATATCCTTAGAATTCAATGAGATTTAGCATTTAAAGACAATGTCTTTCACCTTTGTTTTTTACCCACTATTCACTGAAAATAGCTTATAAGATTACACTTGTAGATTTTCTTGTAATTACTTGCTAAGAGGAAAACTCTGTGTTTCATGATAGAGGTCTTCTGAAGATTAAGAGAGTGCTTTGAGGCAGGGATGCAAAAAAGTGTCTCTCCTATCAATACAGATAGTTACAAAAATAAATAAATAAACCAGCAAGCAGTCTCACATATTAGTCAAGGAACTACAGTGCTGGACAAATTAAATAATTAAAAGACAGAAAGCTGTGCATAGGTGGACAGACAGTGTTAGTGGCTATGCTTGAATCAAGGGTTCTCTATCTCCATCAATCCAATTCTTGAACATCTTCTCTTCTAAAACATATATATTAAAAAGTATTTTTTGTAAATACTTTTAATATACTTTCCTGAAGTGACTATATATGGTGCAACAAAACTTAGAAGAGGAGGGCTGAAACTGAGGCTGTGGGAAGGCTGATATTTAATGTTGGCTCGAGGCTTTGTATAAGGATTGATGAGACTTTTAGATTCCACTAGGAACCAGGACACTACTCTAGGCCATTGCTTTTTCTGCCTTATTGGATGTATAAGACTAATGCATCACATTGTTGGATGAAGATGCTTATGTTTTCTTCCACATATTTCAGTTAGAGATGTCAAAGATCATTAAACGTAATTTTTTATTATGTGTCAAAAATAAAAGATGCTGGGAAATTTTCTGTCTATTTGATACTAGAGAACAGAGATCTAATGAGATTACCACAGCTCTAGAAGTCATAGAACTTAAGGCCATAAAAAGTCCTGCTGGTTCTGCCAGACTCTTGCTGTTGCTGTATTTTAAAGGGATTGCATCAATACCTCCTCCTGTTAAAGCACTGACTCACCTAAATACTTTATCTTAACCCTGATATTTGAGTGTTATAAACTTGAGGACACAGTGACTTGTCATAAATAGATGTCCAAATTAAATGTCATTTATTTTTGCTGAAAGAACAGTGGCCTGATGCCTTCCTTGCCTTACAGATGCACTGTGTTTCTAATATGAATTCTATCCTCCAGGCTGCTGACTAAGTAAATGTTATCAATGAATAATGTGGTTATTTTTCGTGAAGTTTATTAGAAGTAAAAAAATTTCCAAAGCAGCATCTCCTAAATTCCTATGAATCCTGCAAAAACACATTGTATCATACATTAGCAAGATCTGTCTAATCATATGCGTTGGCCAGAATGATCAAGTCTTATGAGAGTTTCATGTATTTCATAAAAGAAATAAGAACCAACTCTAGTAAATATTGAAACATTAGTTGACAAGTAGATATAAAGAATTGCCAACCGTGGAGCCTTATGCTGCCTTCCCTCTAAGGCCATATGCAGGGGGCTGTGGGAATGTACAACAGGTGACAACTAGTGTTTGAATAGACATATAACTCCCTGTTGGGAGCCCCACCTGGCAAAGCTGTGGGGTCACTGGCTGTGGAAACAAGTTGTTTTTCTGTTTGTATCTTTCTCAAATGCCACTGTTATACCTCCCTAAAAGAACAGCTGTGAGGTGCTTTCCACAGCCCTTTGGTAGTGTGTTTTACATCTTTTGGCATATTTATATTTGTGGATGACCAGGTTATGGTTTCTGGTTTAAGCTGTATAATTCTGATATATAGAAATAATACCAGAACATTCTTCTTTACTGACACAGAAAAGTAACAGTCTCAAAGACAGCTAATTTTAGACTTCGGAACAAATTCAATACAGACTAAACTGTCCCTGTAGAATTTACACAAAGACTGATTCCTAGGTGTTGTTTATTGCTAAATCAAGGTCAGACTGTTTACATTGAGACATAGCTCCTTGCAGCAGCTCCTTTCTGCACATACCCTGATATCTCAAGGTTCAGCCAATTGTTTACTATCTGGGATCCCTCACCAACTTAGAGCTATGGGCATGGGTCAAAGTGACATTTCTAGCCTAAGCAAAACTACATGACATATCTTGTGTTTTGAAAATGGGTAGAGTCCTGAAAATGTAACATATAATTGTCCAGAGTGGGAGTGGGTGGGTGAAAGCGTATGTGAGTAAAGAGTAAGTGAATAATATAAAACAAGGATGTGTGAGTAAGTGTAAAATAGCTGCTGCTATGTAAAGGAGCTTTGCCTAGGAACTGTGTAAAGTGCTGTATGGTGAGAGAGCTATAGAAATGAGGTGTTTAACCATGGCTGTGTGGAGATTTGTAACTATGTGGAGGCAAGGAAGGTGAAGCTGTATAGAAAAGAGATGTAGAAGAGAAGTGTATGTAGATGAAAGATGTGTACCCATGTGAAAAATGCATGTATGTAAAGATATGTAGCTGTATGCAGCAGTGTGGAGATATGTAGCTGTGTGTACACAGAAAGAGTCAGAGACCATTCTTAAGATGATGTAAAAGAGCAAGTTATCACCAGAAAAAGGTGTGTGTTTCCTTATTATTTACCCCTCACATAGAAAAAGTCTAGCCCTCAGATATATAAGAATTTTTCCTAAGCCCATGCTGCATTCATATATTTTCTTGCATTACCCTGGTGGTAGCTGGGGGATGTCCCACCAAGGTAACAATAGCCATCCACCTCAGACCCTGATCAGGGCTGCTGCCATTGTTGCCCTATGCTTCAGCCTTGGCTTGGCTGTGGTGGATCCTGGAGGCAGCACTGATAGTATATGTGCCCCTGCTGGGGAGGCCCGTATCCTGTGCCTTCCATTGATAGCACAGCCCAGTCTCAGTATGGGCAGGAAGAAGGCCTGAGTTAGGAGGAAGCGAGGCATGGAGCAGCAGTAGAGGCCAGCATCATCGCCATACTTTTTTCTAAACATGTCACCATCATACTGGTTTCCCTGGAAGTGTCTGAACCACCAAAGAGACAACTCCCAGGCCTAGAGTCCACAAGGCAGGTGCCTGAGACTGTGGGGGCTTCTGCAGTGGTGGCCATGTTTACATTTTGGTGGGAATTGTTTTGAATCTGTAGATTGCTTTTGGTAAGATGGATATTTTTCTGTTATTCCCACTGATCCATGAGAATGAGAGATCTTTCTATCTTCTGATGTTGTCCCCAATTATTTTCTTCAAAGACTTGAAGTTCTTGTCATATAGGTCTTTAACCTGTTTGGGTAGAGTTACCCCAAGGTAGTTTATATTTTTTGTGGCTATTGTGAAGGATATTGTTTCCCTTATTGCTTTCTCGGCCCCTGTGTCATTTGTATATAAGTGGGCTATTGATTTTTTTTAATTTAATCTTGTATCCAGCCACATTGCTGAAGATGTTTATCAGTTGTAGGAGTACCTTAGTAGAAGTTTTGGGGTTGCTTATGAATACTATCATATCATCTGCATATTTGTGATTGGCCCAAAGAAAAATCTGTCTACTATTTCTCTCCATTTAATTTGATGTTGGGTGAAGGCTTGTTGTAATTAATCTTTATTGAGTTTAGGTATGTCCCTTGTATCTATGACCTCTCCACGACTTTTATCATGAAGGGGTGTTGGATTTTTGTCAAAAGCTTTTTCAGCATCAAATGAGATGCTGAAAAACAGGCTTTTGACTTTCAGACTGTTTATATGGAGGGTTACATTGACAGATTTTTCATCTCTGGGATGAAGCCTACCTTTTCACAATGGAGACCTTTTCTACGTGTTCTTGGATTCTGTTCCCAAGTATTTTATTGAGTATCTTTGCATCAATATTAATGAGTGAAATTGGTTGTAATTCTTTCTTTGTTGAGTCATTTTTTGGTTTGGGTATCAGTGTGACATTAGTCTCACAAAATGAATCTGGAAATATTCCCTCTGTCTCTATGTCATGAAATAATTTGAGTCATATAGGTAGTAGCTTTGCTTTGAAAGTCTGGTAGAGTTCTGCCCTAAAAGTACATGATTCTGGCTTTTTGTTGTTGCTTTTTTATTTGTTTATTTTATTTTTGTTTGTTTGGGAGAAATTTAATGACTCTTTCCTTACGTCTATTTAAATAGTTTATCTGACCTTGATTTAACTTTGCTAAGTGGTATCTATAAAGAAATCTCTCCATTTCTTTTAGATTTTACAATTTTGTGGAGTTCAGGTTTTTGAAGTGTGACCTAATGAATCTTTGGTTTCCTGGGTGTCTGTTGTTATGTCTCCCTTTTCATTTCTGATTCTGTTAATTTGGATGCTCTCTGTCTGTTTTTTAGCTAGTTTAGATAAGGCTTTGCCTAGCTTGTTGATTTTCTGAAAGAACAAACTGTTTGTTTCATTAATTGTTTATATTGATCTTTTGCTTTCAATTTTGTTGATTTCATCCCTCAGTTTGATTATTTCCTGTCATCTACTCCTCTTGGTATTTGCTTCTCTTTCTTTTAGAGCTCTCGGGTATGCAGTTAAGTTGTTAGTATAAGACCTCTCCAATTTCTTTATCTAGGCACTTAGTGTTAAGAACTTTCCTCTTAGCACCTCTTTCATTGTATTAAGTTTGGGTACTTTGTGCATTCATTTTCATTGAATTCTAGGAAGCCTTTCATTTCTTTCTTTATTTCATCTTTGACATGTAGTCATTTGTAAGAGAGTTATTAAACTTCCATGAGTTTTTTGGCTTTCTGTTTTTTGTTGCAATCTACCTTTAATCCACGGTTGTCTGATAGAATGCAGGGGGTTATTTCAATTTTCTTGTATCTATTGAGCCTTACTTTGTGGTCAAGTAGGTGGCAAATTTTGGGGAATGTTCTCTGAGATGCTGAAAATTATGTATATTCTTTTGTGTTTGAGTGAAATGTTTTGTAGCTATGATAGGTCCATTTGGTTCATAATGTCTCTTAGCACCAGTAATTCTCTGTTTGGTTTTGTCTGGATGACCTCTCCTTTGCTGAAAGTGATGTTTTAAAGTCTCCCACTATCAATCTATGAGGATTAATATAGGATTTAAACTTTAATAGTATTACCTTTATGAATTTTTGGGCCCTTGTGTTTGGGGCATAGATGCTAAGAACTGAAAAGTCATGTTGGTTGACTTTTCCTTTGATGAGTATGAAATGTCCTCTTTTGATTAACTTTGGTTTCAAGTCTATTTTGTTAGATATTAGAATGGCTACACAAGCTTGTTTCTTAGGTCCATTTGCTTGAAAAATCTTTTCTGGTCTAATCTATTTGGTGTTCTGTAAGCTTCTTGTATTTGTGTAGGTGTGTCCCACTTTAGGTTAGGAAAATTTTCTTCTATGTTTTTGTTAAATATATGTATTTATATTTCTGGGTCTTTGAGCTAGAATTCTTCTCCTTCTTCTATTCCTATGATTCATAGGTTTGATCATTTCATGGTGTTCCAGATTTTCTAAATATTTTATGTAGGTAATTTTTTAGTTTTAACATTTCCTTTGACTGATGTATTTATTTCTTCTATTGTCTTCAACACCTCTCATGTCTTTTGTATTCTGTTAGTGAAGCTTGCCTCTGTAGTTCCTGCTTGCATTCCTAAATTTTTCATTTCCAGAATTCAATAAATTTGTGTTTTCTTTATTGCCCTTATTTGTAGAGGTATAAAAAGATGTCATAAGGTATATATAAAGGTTTCAGATATTTTCCCTTGCTATGCTGTTGTTATACTAAGACTTCAAAAATTCAGAGATTTAGCATTAATGAATGGAGTTCTGACAAGCTATTGATTTAGCTCTGGTAAAACAACGATTACTATTGTCATAGTCAGAAGCTCAAGATTTTTTTTTTTTTTGAGCTGAGGATCGAACCCAGGGTATTGTGCTTGCTAGGCAAGCGCTCTACCACTGAGCTAAATCCCCAACCCCAGAAGCTCAAGATTTTAAATTCCCTTTGGTTGTCCTCTAAGCATAAACTTAAAGATGCTTCTCATTAGGTGAAAGATATCTTTCTCCAATCTATATCTTGGACTCTGGACAGAGGAAAATAGGTTCATGCTTTTTAGCCCATAGTTACAGCTTTTGCCAGCACCCAAAGGTGTGAGTCTTCTTCAGCTGTTTTACAGGCACCAGTTAATTGCCTTTTCTACAATGGTAGAAATACAATCCAATGGTAATGCTAATATATCTAAAAACTTGTATCTCCTTTGTAAACTAAAATTCATAAAAGCTTCAAGAAATTAGTTGTAAGACTTAGATTAACCTGTCCACAGGTCAAATGAAAAGGTTCCAAATGTATGGGTTTTCTTAAATTCCTGAATTTTAATGTCTTTCCCTAATCTATATCTCAGTAGATTTCTACTTGACTGACAGTCACCATCCAGGAAGCATCTGCAAACTACAAGTTGGTGAGCTCTGGACTTACTTAAAGCTAATGTGATCTAATCCAGCTGGTGTGATTGCTCCTTGTCCCTTCACTAGAATCAGCTAATTACATGCTTCTAATAAATGTTCCATTTCCCAGCATTTGACTACCCTTTCAGCATTCTTAGGCCTTGACAACCAAGGATCCAGTTCTGGAAGTTCTGGAAGAGCTTCAAAAGAGAATGCATTGTTCCTGCCCCCATAACAGTTCCTAAAAAAGGCTAAGTCAAGAATAAATTCCTGACATAGGGGATTAAATGTCTACCTATATTGGCAATTAACATACAAAAAAGAAGAAAGAAAACATGTGTTCAGATTTCTCAACAGGTATATTCTTTACCTAATATGGTTCAACAAGATGATAGGACACTTAGCCTACTTTATGAGAAATAAAGATATTATCCATCAGAGGGTCTTTAGCCCTTCTGTTTTCTATTAATTATTGTAGGCTTTTACATTATTGATATAATAACAAATGATAACTCCTACCTGGGTACCATTAAGCTGATGGTTATTAGATCCCATTGTAAACCAGTACCCATCAGGGTCAAGGATTTGACCCAGGATACAACTTCAGTGAAGAATGCTAGACTCCAAGTTAACCTGTGAACACCATCTATTCAAAGACCAGGTAACTTCCTGGTATTCTGGGAATTGTAGTTCTTGAAAAATAACACCTGGTCAAGGACCATGTACATGGGATTCTGAGAGTTGGAAAATAACAACAAAGCCTCATGGGAAAGTACAGTGGCCTATAGGTTTTGTTCATATAAGCCCTGACAACAAATGTCTTGAGGCCACACAGCTGGAAAGTTTACAGATGCTATGCCTGACCAAATTCTATCTTGGTCAGTATTTAAAATTTTTAATTAAAATTAATTTTTAACTACCTTCTGTCCCTAATATATATCTGTTTCAAGCTTGGAATGAAAGGTTGAGGTGCCTATTTAACATGTAAAAGCTGGACCTGGATGCTAGGTTCTTCCAGCATCCCTCAGTCCCTACCTGTTACAGTGTATGGCTCACATACCCTGCTCTGAATTTTAAAGACTGACAGTGGTCCCAACTTTACTAGCTCCCAATTCAAGGCTTTTTGCTCACAATGAGAGACTGTTCACCACATGGGGATTCTTTCCAATCCCCAAGGCCAAGGGCTCATAAAAAAACAAAACAAACAAACAAAATAAAACAAAAACATCAAACTCTAAAGGCTCAACTAAAAAAAAAAAAAAAGAGCATCTACAGCTCTAACACACAATGGCTCTAGCCACCCTAAATACTTTCAATATCTACAAAAACTCCAAACATCCTCCCATCTTGGTACCATGGTGTCACCCTCTGGATAGAATATGGAAGTGACATTAATCCCTCCTCAAAACAGGAAGGGGTTTTTTGCTTGTGTTTTTCCACAGAACCAATTTGAGGCCTAATGGGTTCTAGCCAGAAATGTCTGGCATCACCCTGCTGACCAGAAAAATGGCCCATCTCTCACTGACATCTCAGGGACAGAGCAGATAAGGAATTAACACTCCTTGTGGAGCAATAAGAACTCCTATAAGGGCATCCATTACTTGGGGGGCATTGTCTAAACCATGTGCTCCTCCAAAACCTCTCTCACTCTGCTATTTTATTATCATTCCTTATTATATTACAGGCCTGTTCCACCACTTCTCAACCCCCTAATTCTTTCCCCAGTACCCACTGCTGGTGTTTTTTCATTCAGGAAACCTATGATGGCAAGAACCAAAAGATTGGGTCCCTGGACCACCCCAATCAAGAATGCCAAAGCTCCATTTCTAATCCTGTCTATCCTACCTCAACCACTGTGATCCCCATAGGCCCTTTCTCTGCTTCACCTACTGACAGAAGGGTTAGAAAGGAGAATCAGGCTGCCTCACAAATCAGGACCATTATAGTGGCTGCTATTATAGTCCTGCAAAAATGAACTCAGTTTGCACAGATATATCCAGTATCAAAATAAATATAACTGTATTTATTATTATACATGACCCCTGGGATGAAAGATGGAGAACAGGAGTCATGGGAAAATTGTGTCCCACCAATTAGGCAGCACATCTCTGTGCTGATACTCATATTTCTTGACAGCTGGTGAAGGCCTCCCAGTCCATGACAACCCATAAAATCTTAAACAGGAACCACATCTAGGAAGAAATGTTCAGTCCACCCTGACTACAGTGTGTTCAATATGCTGCTGACCTACTGCCTCTCACATCCCACCTTAATGCCTCTGGATGTTTCTTTTGGGCTTCATTCACTTTCTCATCCAATGCTTACAGCTGTTCCTGTTAATAACTCCTTACATGATAATTCTTCAATAGCCCATCTTCTTCAAAAACTCCACGATGTCCTTTTTTTTTTTTGTTACTTCTTCCTCTGCCTTGTGAGTCACTTTCCTAAATCCCATCCCAGGTGCTATTTTAATATCACTGCTTACTGAAACAATCTGTTCTAGCTCCTCTGCCTTTCTCTAGTGTCAAGGAATAATTAGTCCTTGTGTTAACTCATCCTTTATATGTTTTTCCACACTTGTAATGATTATCCTGCAGGTCTACCTATATGAACTTGAGGATTGCCTGGCTACTAGCCATAGCCACAAGCAGCCTTGAGTCTCTTCAATGATATAAATGATTCAAATGTTGCTGAGAACAATGTTCAAACACTCAATACGCTTAGTAAAGACATGCTCTTGAGATTTCAACCTACTGAACAATTAAATTGATTCAATAACCCCTTATTTTCTTGGCTCCCACCTCTTATTAGCCCCCCGTCAATTATGCTGTGTTTTATTTGATGCTTACTCCCTGCCTTACCCAATTTCTCTGATGACAGATTACCACCATTTCTAGAATCACCACCTACCAGGTTATGGTCCACTGTCAGACCCTTGATGCCTCCAATACAGGTTATAGGGCTCTCAAAGCCTAATGATGCTACCTCTCCATTATCAAATAAAATAGGAGGAGATGTTGGAGTACCCTGCAGTTAAGGTTGCAGTTCACCATGTCTGGATAGCTCTGTGAGTTTGGTGCAATTATGGAGGTCTCCCTTTCTCAGAAGGATTCCCTTTCTCTGTCTAACCTGATCTGGAAAGAGTCTCTAGGCTTAGATGCCTGACCTTATTTGGAGGATGATTTTGCATAGAGTGCCCTGCAAACACTGTATGACTTAGCATATAAGTTTCCCTCTTTCGTCCTGTATGCTCTGGTATCTGAGTCAGTGCATCATTAATGTTTGTAAGTCCTCAATTAGGTCTGCATATGTAAATTATGTATATTCCCTCCCTTGTTCATTTTCCTCCCCTCCGCCCTGACTGGGGCTGTATAAGCTAGCCTCCTTGCTTCAGTAAAGGAGCTATCACTCTGAAGCTGACTCCTAGAAGGAAGTTCCTTCCATCATGCTCAGAGCCATCTGCTCCCCTAGCTGTCATGGGCCAGTGGTTAACCACCCACAAGGAAAAGGGAGACCAACAATACGTTGTTTAATTTTTTTCTCACATGAAAACATGGTAGGCACAAATTTTCCCCTTTACCACTGATTAAACTCAAGTTGGATTTCCTGGGGCCTGTCTTAATATTGCTTCATTTTGCTTTGGAATCTGGAATCAGAACAGGCACTCTGTCCTCGTGGCTTATATATGGTGTGAGTTTCTAAACACATTCTTTTTTTTATTTTTCACAACATTAGTGTCAGATATTGAAAGTTATAAAGAGAATTCCATGTAAACTTCACTAAATATTCTCACATAATACCATCTCAAGCTGTGTCTCAATTGCTTTTCTGACTCTGTATAAAACACCCAGACAAAAGCAATGTAAGGAAGAAAGGGTTTATGTTGACTGAAAGTTCCAACATACAGTTGATGAGAACATGAGGGCAGGATCTTGTGTCAGCTTTTCACATTACATCTACAAGCAGAGAGAGACGAATGCTGATATTCAGTGTTCTCATTAACTTTTCTTCAGTCCAGGATTCAATCCATGAAATGATGCTGTTCACATTCAGAATCTTCCATAGTCATGCCCAGATGCTAACCTAGTCTAGCTAATCACTAACAGGCATGTTCAGAGGTTTCTTTCCTCTGTGACTCTAGGGCATGTTATATTGAAAATCAATAAAAGCTATCACACATAATCAAGGTATAACAACAGGCATTATTGCTCACACAGTACTCTCAGGTAAATTTCAGAGCAAATTTAAATTTCAACAGTACTTATATATATGATTTTACATCCTTAGATACTTGTTTACATATAAAATCTTATATAAATTATATATATATATATACATGAAGTCTTACATTAAACATTAAAAATCTAGCTGCCAATGTTGACAACATATTTGTAATTTTTCAGTCTTGAAATATAGTTATAGTACATGGAAAAACATATAAAATAAATACAGTTTGACAAATTACAGCAGTGGTTCTCAACCTTCGTAAGGTTGTCACCTTTTGATACAACTTCTCATGCTGTGGTAATCCCCAAATATAAAATTATTTTCAATTTTGTTAGGAGTTTCAAAGTAAATATCTGATATGCAGGATATCTGATATGTGCCCCCTTTGAAAGGGTCATTTGATCCCAGGTTGAGAACCACTGATTTATAGACTGTATCTATCAAGAACCAATTATTCTGGCTGGGGATGCTGGCTATGTTCAGCTTTCATTTACTAACAGCTTAGAATGAGCATTCTGTTGTTTAACTTAGATTAGTCACTTCATAATGGAGCCTTCAATAGCCTTTCTATGATTTGTTTGGAATACAGAAACTTTGTCTCATACATTCCCTACCAGTATTTAATTTAATTTTTTTCAGTATACTATACTTTATTACAACACTAATAGCCATATGGAGAAGGTATATTCAGATAACTGTCACTTCTTCACTCGTTTTTGCCATGCTCCTCTCATTCACTTAGAACTAAAAAAGGTCACCAAATGTTTTCTTTTTCTCTAGTATTTTGAGCCTTTTTTTTCCTATTAAGAACAGATAACACATTTCCTTTTTTTTCATCCTAATTATCCTTTAACCTGGAAACTTACTCCATATGTATTGGTAAAGATGCACTCATAATCTTGTGACTCAATTTTACATTGTAGTTATGGTTTGTTTGCCTACTTTGTGATGTATGGATGTTTAGAGGATTTTCATAATTTTTTAAAATAAAATGTGTCAATTCATAACTTTGAATGTACCAATTTTCTTCTCCCTAAAACTGTAACCTTACCTTATATGTTATTGTTTTCTGTGTGTCAGGTACCAACTCCTCTGTACGTTTAGAGTATATCTTCTTTCTCTGTGGATGAAGTAACAAGTTTTCACACATGACAGGTATTTTTTGGTGCTTCTCAAAAATAATATTCACTTGTAATTTCAAAATGTAAAATCTACTCTTCCTAATTTGAACAGCTATAAGAATGTTCTATTTGAATAAATGTAGTATAAGCAGGAAAATTTAATCATTTTGTTTAAGAAAAATAAAATAAAATGGATATAGAATTTCCAAAAAATGCACTATATACAATTTAACAAATACTAATTATAGATTTATTCATTGTTCAAAATAATCGCTTTTCATTTACATTCAAACATTAATTTTAAACATGTTTCCTTGCATTTTATTGTTAAAACTGTGTCAAACCTTCCCACATTTTGAACCTCAGAACATTTGTCATGCAGCACTGTGAGGGGAGGGGCATTAGGGGCTACTTTGCCCAGTGTTGTCCCATCAGTTCACACAGACAAAACCACACAGAACCACACAGATTTCCTTTTGTAATTTGCCAGCTAAATTTATAGTCCTGTCCATGTGTGGTGATTGGAAGTAGCTTATCTCAGCCTCACCCTTAGTTCATGTTTATTGAACACCAGCAGAGCTCTATATCAAAACAGATTGTGGATGCATTTCACCAAGTGCAATACAGAAGTAATTATACTTGGCATGATAGGGATGAAAAGATTCATGAGGTGGTACCCATAAATTATTCATTTAAGAAGCTGTAGAGAAATATTTAAAGTGCATATTTATAATTCCTTAAAACATAAGTAGAAAGGTTTCTCTGAAGGAATATTTTATATTTTGTTCTTATCCTCTATATATTTTGAATAAAAAAAATTCAGTTATGTTCTTCTAAATGTCTTGCCTTGATTTTATACTTCCCTATTTTCCCATATCTTTTGTACTGAACATTCTGTTTTTTGCCTTTCTTTGTGTATTCTTGACCTGTTTAATCTTTTTTTGTGAATTATCTTTGCTTCAACAAGCACATAAAATACTTTGCTATTCACATTAGTAAAGAATTTTTTTATAATGGAAGTTTGATTTTTTTTGTGTGAGGAAAAATGCTTCTTTGTATTTCATGCTTTGACATGTACATAGCAAATAATAATTTTGTGACATATGAATTTTCAGTATTCATTTATTTTAAATTAACCAAGCAAATGACAGCAGATAGCTGAAAATCTGGTGTGTACAGCTAGTCATTATTGGATGCATGTAATCTACATATCTTTTTTAAAGAAAAGAATATGTTATTATCAAAAAGTCTTTGCACTTGATACAATAGTCAAAAACCATTTGTGTAACACCATACCAGGAACTACCTTTTTTTAATGAAAATGTCAAGCATATTTTGCAGATAATTTTTCACAAAATCATAAAACTTATTTTCTTGTGTTTTATAAGTAACACATTGGTGTGTATTTGTGTGTATGTGTGTGTGTGTGTGTGTGTGTGTGTGTAGGTTAGACAAACAGTTATTCTCATGATACTGTAAGAATTGTTTCTTTCTCATGGGTTAATCTGTTCTTAGAAACTGAATCCTATTTTTTTGTTCCCAATTTATTAAAATCAGCTTTACCTGTTGCCTACGGCATCATCATTTCTTCAGACAGCCATGGTAGGTGAAGAGATTTTTTTTTCTGTTCTTACCTAATTAAAATAAAACAAATGAGCTATAATAGAAATGAGAAAATCACCATAGGATATTTCCTTGGGCTATCAGCTCTCCCAGATGGTCATTAATACCCAGATGATAGCACATAACAATTCTCATTAGTTCTTGTTGTGTGCTACATCTTGAAACCAGGAACATTAAATATGTGTAAACTAACTAATGTAAAGAATCAGACACAATAATGACTCATAACTGTCTTAAAAATTTATTATTTAGAGCAAAAGAATACCTGAAATCAAAACAAATAAACAAAATATACATGGAAAGAAGAAAACAAGAAATAAAAGTGAGAGTTTTGAGATGAGTATTATTGTAGTCATTCAAATAAATATGAACTGACTACACATAATGGGTCTTTAACTGTTTTTGGTTTTGGAGATATGAGAGAGAGAAGAGTAGAATTCACTGAAAATGAAAGCGCAGAATACTCAACTTCAGGGACACAACAAAAATGGTTCTATGAAACAAGTTTATAGCCCTAAATACAGAAAAAAAAATGGAGAGAACTCATACTAGCAACTTAATTGTACATCTGAAAACTATATAACAAGAATCAGTAGTCACACCCAAGACGAATAGAGAGCAAGAAATAAACTCAGGGCTGAAATCAAAATAATTGAACCCAAAAGAACAATACAAGGAATCAATGAAACAAAGAATTTGTTATCTGAAAAACTGAACAAGATAGACAAACCCTTATCCAAACTAACTAAAATGCAAAGAGAGAATACCCAAATTACAGAAGTAAAAAGGGATACATAAAACCTACAACAGGGAAATCCAGAGAACCATAAAGACAAACATAAAAAAAACAACTATAGCTCACCAAGTGAGCAAATATAACAGGAATGGATATAGTTTTCTTGATAGGTATCACTTACCAAAGTCATGTCAAGATTAAATAAGCAGTTTAAACAGACTTATAACCACTAATGAAATAGAAGCACTTTTTATATTCTCTCAATCAAAAGAGCACAGTTTCAGATGGTTTTAGCACAGAATTCTACCAGACTGTCAAAGAAGGGTTAATTGTAATATTACTCAAATTATTCCACAACACATAAACAGAAGAAATATTTCCCAATTGATTTTATGAGGCCACAGTTACCCTGATACCCAAACCACATAAAGATACAACAAAGAAGAATAATTCCAGACCAGTTTTCCTTTGAACATAGATGCAAAAATATTCAATAAAATACTTGCAAACTGAATCAACAAATATATTAAAGAGATCACCTAACATGTAGAAGTAGGCTTCATTCCTCAGATGCAGGGATGGTTCAATATGCATAAATTTATAGAAGTAATACAATATACAAACATACTGAAAGACAAAACGAAAACAAAAACAAATTATCTCCTCTTTGGATGCAGAAAATGCCTTTGACAGAATCCAGTACCCCTTCATGATAATGTCCTCGAGAGATTAGGGATATAAAGGACATACCTAAAAATATTGAAGTCAGTTTCCAGCTAGCCTATAGCCAATATTAAATTAAATGAAGAGAAACTCAAAGCATTTCTATTAAAACTAGGAACAAGACAATATTTACCACTCTCTTCATACCTATTTAATGTAGTACTTGATCTCTTGGCTAGAGTAATAAAACATTTGAAGGAGAGCAAGTTTATACAAATTAGAAAGGAAGAAATCAAAAAGTATTTTCAGATGATATGATAGTATATTTAAGAAATACTAAATATTCCACTGAGGAACTCCATCATATGTTATACACCTCCTATGTAAAAAATGACAAATGGACTGAGAAAGAAATTAAGGAAACAACACATTTCACTATAGCCTCAAGTAATATAAAATATCTAGGTGTAACTCTAACCAAGCAGGTGAAAAACCTGCATAATAAAACTATCAAGTCTTTGAATAAAGTAATTGAAGATTTCACAAGATATAAAGATCTCCCATATTCATGAATAGGTAGGATTATCATAGTAAAAATAGTCATCATGCTAAAAGAAATCTATAGATTCAACTGCAACCCCATCAAATCCCTAACACAGTTCTTCACAGACTTTGAAAGGACAACTCTCCAGATTGTCTAAGATCAGCAACACAAATGACAGCTCATGCTGGCCAGGATGTGGAGCAAGAAGAAAACTCCTCCATTGCTGGTAGGAGTTCAGACATGTACAGTCACTATGAAAATCAATATGGTGGTTCCTCAAAAAATTGGGAATTGATGTACCTGAAGAGCCAGCTATATATACCCACTCCTGGGTATATACTCAAAAGATGCCACATTCTACCACAAGGATATGGTATGCTCAGCTATGTTAACCCATCTTTATAACATCCAGAATATGGAAACAACTTAGATGTCCCTCCACTGAAGAAAGAATAAAGAAAATGTGGTATATTTATGCAATAGAGATATTACTCCTAGAAAAAAAAATGACATCACAAAATCTGCAGGCAAATGGATGGAACTAGAAAACATCATCCTGAGTGAGGCAACCCAGGCACTTATAAGTGTATTATTAGCTGTTAAGTAAAGAATAACCACATGAAAATTCACAGATTCAGAGAAGTTAGGTAAAGAAGAGAGGTCTGGAAGGGTACACATGGACCCTCCTGGGAAAGGGCAACAGGATAGATTTTGTGGGTGGACTGGGAATGGGGGTGGTGGTGGGGATTGAAAGAGGAGGTATCAGGTGGGGGAGGGAGGAATGGAGGGAGAGAGTATGGGGAGAGAAAATTGTAATACATGGGCATTTATGGGTTGATACAGAAACTCAATGCAGTGAAAATTTCTTGGAACCTATGAAGCTGACTTTAACAAAGACTCCTTATAATCTAATTGAGGATATGGAGCCTGGATGAACCATCTTCTGTAACCAGGTTAGTCTCGGAGTAGTGAGGCTAGGACACCAACCAGGTCACAAAATCTATGACCCATAAGCTGCCCTGTCTGCAAGATATGCTGGGGCAATGGTGGCTTAGAGCTTGTGTGAGTGGCCAACCAATGACTGATCTAACTTGAGGCCCATACCTTGAGAGGAATCCCATGCCTGACACTGCCAAGATGGCCAGAATGAAGATGCTGAATTGCTTAGAGACCTAGGGTAGAAACAAATACAACTGAAAAAAATAATATTAATGAAATTATTCCTAATGATATTCTGCTCTACTCATAGGACCAATGCCTAAACCAATAGTCATCAGAGAGGCTTCTTCCAACAGCAGATAGAAGCAGATACAAAGACCTACAACCAAACTCTAGGCAGAGCTTCAACAACTCTGCAGAAGATGAGGAAGAAGGATTATGGAAGCCAGAGGGTTCAAGGCATCACAAGAAAATGGCCAACAAAATCAACTAAGCAGGGCCTGTAGGGTACATAGACTGAATCAGCAGCCAGGGAGCCTGAATGGGTATGCATCAAGTCATAGGCATACATGCTGTCATTCTTTAGCTTGGGGTTTTGGTTGAACTAACAACATGAGTGGGGTGTCTCTTATTCTTTTGCCTCCCCTTGGGACCTATTTTCTCTTGTTGGATTGTCTTGTCCAGCCTTGATATGAGAGTATATGCCTAGTCTTATTGCAATTTCTTATTCTGAGTTTGTTAATATCACTGGAAGGTCTGCTCTTTTATGAAGGGAAACAGAGGAGCAGTGTATCTGGGTGTAAGGGGAGGTGGGAGGCATTGGGAACAGTCAAGGCTGAAGTTGTAATGTATTTTATGAGAGAAAAATAGTCAAAAGAAAATATCATAATTACAATAAAAAATTGAAGGACAATTCTGTACTTCATATGGAAAAACACACAAATAAACAACAACAACAAAAACGAGGATAGATAAAACAATTCTGAACAATAAAAGAACTACTGGAGATCTCATCTTTGTTAATTCCAAATTTACCATTGATCTATTTATTAAAAACCACATGATGTAACAATAAAAACAAACATGTTGATTAATGCAATCAAATTGAAGACTTAGACATAAATCTACATACCTATGGACAACTGATTTTTGAAAAAAGAATCCAGAAGCACACACTTGAAAAAAGAAAGCATCATCCACAAATGGTGCTGGTCAACATGGATATCTACATGTAGCAAAATACAATTAGATTCATGCTTACAAACCTGTACATACCTCAAGTACAAATGGATCAAAGAACTAAACATAAAACCAGATACACTGAACGTGATAGAAGAGAAATTCAGGAAAGCTTGAACTCATTGGAACAAACGACAACTACTGCACTAAGATCAGCAGTTAATAAAGGGGACCTCATGAAACTGAAAAGCTTCCAGAAGGCATAGAACACTATCATTTGGACAAAGAAGCAACCCACAGAATGGAAAAAGATTTTTACCAACTTCACATCCAGTAGAGGGCTAATATTCAAAATATATATATTAAAAAAAAAAAAACAAAAAAAAAAAAAAGGAAACTGGAAATCAAAAAAACAATTAGCCGGGTGGTGGTGGCGCATGCCTTTAATCCCAGCACTTGGGAGGCAGAGCCAGGCAGATCTCTGTGAGTTCGAGGCCAGCCTGGACTACCAAGTGAGTTCCAGGAAAGGCGCAAAGCTACGCAGAGAAACCCTGTCTCGAAAAACCAAAAAAAAAAAAAAAAAAAACAATTAATTCAATTTACAAATGGGGTACAGATCTAAAGAGAGGATTCTCAATAGAGAAAAATCAAGTGACTGAAAAACTCTTAAAGAAATTTTCATCATCCTTAGCTATCAGGGAGATGTAAAACAAAATATTTCGAGATTCTATCTTACTTCTGTCACATTGGCTAAGATAAATTGTGGTGATATTTTATCTGTTTACTCCAATAAAGTTTGTCTTAGGAACAGAGGCAAAAGCCAGCCACAATAGTAAACATGGAGGTCAGGCAATGGTAGCACATGCCTTTAATCCTATCACTCAGAAGGCAGAGATCCATCTGGATCCCTGTGACTTTAAGGCCACACTGAAACCAGAGCCCAGTGGGGTGGTACACACCTTTAATCCCAGCACTAACCATAAAGGTCTGGAGGTCTGTATAGACAGACAGGAAGTGACAGAGCTGGGCAGGAAGAGAAAGTGATATAACTGGGCAGAGAGAGGAAATGAGATGGCAGAACAAAAAGGCATATAGGCATGGGTAGACAGGAAGTAGCTCTCTTTGGCTGAGAATCTCCAAGTGCTAAGAAAGTGGCTGGCTTCTTTCTGCTTTTCTGATCTCTCAGTTTTAACCCCAATATCTGGCTCCATGTTTTTTTTATTAATAAGACCATTTAGCACTTTGTCTTACAGTGTCCTGTTCTTGTACAACCTGGTCAGTGACTGTTCTTACCTTAATTTATGGTTTGTTTCTGAGATGGGAGAATGTTAACTGAGTATTCCATTGCTGTAACGAATCATGTCCCCATAAATTCATTTTTATGTTAGCCACAAATGGCTTTAATTTTCTTCTTTGTCCTTCTGGCCCTATACATTCAACCCACCTCATGCTCTGTTTTACCTGAGATAACATTCCAATGCCTAAAAGATGAACATTTACCCCCTGAAGAGGCCAATTTGGATGCCAAGATTCTGGTGCAATTATTGTTACATCGACAACTGTGTCTGTAAGACCTTCAATGACACGTCATTTATTTGCATTTTAAATTTTGGTCTTTGTTCACATATAGAAGTTTGCCAAAATAATCACTTTACAGTTTCTCCTGAATTTTTTGTTCTCTCTTTATAGCTGTTCTATCATCCAGAGCAGTATGGTTTCTTACAATAGGCATTGGGTTCTTTAATTGCTCTGGGAAGGAGTTTCCTCCATGATGACAGGAAACAACTGAACCAAAGCCCATCATAGTGTTTCCCTGTGATAAAAGGTTATCTTGACTGTCCTTTGTTGACCTATATTTATTAGTCTAATGCCTGCCTTTGAAACACCTTCTGCATATTCCAGAAGGGAGGGGCATTCTATTGGAATTATTCTTAGAAAAAAGAATGTTTCTAGGAATGCCCTGTTTACAATCCCCTTTTTAGGTGACCTTGTTTACTGCAATTGCAACACCTGATATCTAGATTTTTCTTTAAACTTCTGGAAATCACCTCTCCTATCCAAGCATCTCCATGGTTATGAGATTCAATATTGATTGTATCTCAAATCCATTTCTCCAAAGGTGCTGATCTTGCCTTTGATGGCCTCATTACTCTTTTGCATTGTACATTAGCATTTTCTTTCTTTCTTTTTTCTTTTTTCTTTTTCTTTTTTTTTTTTTTTGGTTTTTCAAGACAGGGTTTCTCTGTTTAGTTTTGGTAGTTTTGCTGGAACTCACTCTATAGACCAGATTGGCCTCAAACTCACAGATATCTGCCTGGCTCTGCCTTCCAAGTGCTGGGATTAAAGGCATGTGCCATCACTGCCTGGTGTGCATTAGCATTTTCAAAAGCCAGAGATTCAATTAATATTAGTCAAGCTTCTGAACTTGGTATCATTCTATCTACTGCTGAAGTCAATCTTTGTAAGAAATCAGTGAAGGTTTCTTTTGGGCCCTGTATAACATTAGCAAATTACTCAATTGTCTTTCCTACTTCCTCAATTCTGTCTCAAGCATTCAAGGCTGCAGTGTGGCATAAAGCCAGAGTGTGGTTATCAGATAAACATTGCCTTTGTTCATTAGCATAATCTCCCTGTCAAAGAAGTTGTTCTTGGAAAATTTCTATACCTCTGTTCCTACTTTGTTATTCAATGATCTTAGCCTCATCTTTCCACAAGTTCCTCTACTGTAACTGAGGAGCAGGCTCCAAGATTACATTAACCAAGACTTTCCAGTCTTGAGAAATAATTCTATTGTACTTATTGTTTCCTCTTCCCAGGTGTTAGGATTAAAGGGGTGTGCCTCTCAAGTACTGGGATCAAAGGCATGAGATCCCAAGTGCTGGGATTAAAAGTATGTGCCACCACTGCCTGGCTTCTCTCTAGTGGCTAGCTCCACACTCTGATCTCCAGTCAAGCTTTATTTGTTAGAGCACAAATGAAATATCACCACACAGTACAGCTGAAGTTGAGTAGATTCCAGGTTGTTAGTTTTCTACCTTCTTTACTATTATGATGGACTACTTTCCGTCCAACTTTGTTTTTCCCTTATAGAAATAAAATATTTTCCTGATTTGCAGTGCATCTAGAACTGTGTGAAGACTTTAAGTACATTAATTAGCTTGTAATTCTTTCTTGAAATATCCTTCTACACTGGTCATTAAGTTATGTGTATGAACCTAAAGGCTGAGAAATGTTGAATTAACTTGTTCAATATCACATGTTTGTAGATGGCTGAGTCATGATCTGAGCCCATGTAAATGACTTTATTGTCTGTTTGCAGTTTGGGAGCAGTTATCTGCAATTGAAACATGCCTTTGCAGAGAGAGAGAAGGGATGCTCACAAGATTCAGGAAGTAAATGCATCTCACACATCTGAGGAACCCTGCAAGTAACAAGTATTTTTTAAAGACCCTTCCTCAAATTTGCTGAAGTAGCAAACAGATGTGGAGAGGGATTATGCTCCTGATCTGTCCAATTGTCTGATCAAATCAAACAGAGACCCCTAGAGTTGCAGCTGTGCTAGCAATCACCTGTTGCTGGGTCCTTATAACTTCCTTAGGGGAGTAAATGAGAATGCCTAGTGTCAACAACACAGATACTAGGAGTCAGGTGAAAAATAAACAGCAGACTCGTTTATTCAGTAACAAGGAAAGCCTTATATACTCTCCTGCCAACACCCAGCCTGCGTTCCAATCCTGTAGGTTTGTGTGGTTGCCCCTAATTGGCTTGTCATGATCAGGACTTCTAACAGTGCCTGATCCATTGACATTGCATGGTCACCTCTCAGCTGGCCTTGATCAGGAACTCTGACAGTACCTGTTGCTAGGCCCTCAGGCAGACCTCAGGTTGGCTCATAAGAAAGTATGTTATGTGCAAGCCTTGGCAACTGGTTTGAACTTTATCTTCCTACAATCATTCATGTTGAACTTGAGTTTTTTAGTAATGCATCTGTCATTGTTTCCAATGTCTCTGCTTTTATCAGTAATCCTTCACCTTTACATCTGTAAGTAATCCCAATAAAAGCTGTGGAAAACCAACTTGGACTTTAGTAGCCTTAATTTTTTGGCCTATTTTGGCTTTAAGGTTACAAAAGACTCAGACCATTCCAGGATTCTCTCTGCTTGTGAAAAGATGTGATCTCTAGTTGCTTCTCTAACCATGCATTTTTTCTACCATCTTAGGTTCTAAGCCTTTGGAATCAAAGCAAAATTAGCCTCTTTTTTTTATAATGTGCCTTGGTCATGGTGTCTGATCACAGCAATAGAAAGGAAACTAATACAACCAATGTTTAGTCAATAAAATATATGATGTATTATATAATATATCTATATGTGTTTATGAGGGGGTTTGTGTGTGCCTGCTTTGAAAGCTATGCTATACAGTTAACTGAACTGGCTTAAATATTCCTGTAAGATGCCACTAGTTATCTTATGTTGTATTTTATTCCTTATTGTTCCTCAAGAAAAAGGTCATAAGAACCAAGCAAAGGTTTGAAGTTGAGGTGTTTATACAATGAACTAGTCAGTGACAAGTCTCATTTTCTAGTTGTACAGTGTTATATTTTGAAATAATATTTTCTGGAGAAAACATTCTTATGAATAAAGTTCACCACCAGGTTGCTTGCATAGCTAGCGAGGCGATGTGATTACCTTCAGTGGAAAACTTTCTGAAGTAGCCTGGTAGTTCCACAAAAAGTAAACATGATTTGCTGTGACAGGATAAAGTCCTTTCTACCTGGTACTGATAGGCACCCACATGTTAATGTGTTCTGGAACTTACTAATCATTTCCTATGAGCTGTAATAACTCTCTTAAGAGAGGAGATTACATGTCTTGGAGGCAGAAACATGACAGAGGATGGACGAAACAGATGCTTCAGTGTCCTCCAATAGCAGCAATTGCTTCAAGATGTTTTTCATCGCTTCATGAATTCTGTAATGACAGAGACTGAGAATTTATGTTTAGAACCTTATGAGCATTATTTAACATTACAAAAGAGGGTTATTACTAAATAACTCTGTAGTCACTTCAAGGTAGTAGCTCAGAAGATATGCTTCAGAAATCAAAGAAAGACAGAAGACATGGTGAATTAAATGATTTTTTAAAATCTTACCATCTTACCACAGGAATGTTTATTAGTGAGAAATGTTATAAAAAGATAAGTAGAGGAGAAGGAATGAAGAATGAAAGAAGAGAGAATAAAAGAAATATATACGCCGGGCGGTGGTGGCGCACGCCTTTAATCCCAGCACTCGGGAGGCAGAGCCAGGCGGATCTCTGTGAGTTCGAGGCCAGCCTGGGCTACCAAGTGAGTCCCAGGAAAGGCGCAAAGCTACACAGAGAAACCCTGTCTCGAAAAAACCAAAAAAAAAAAAAAAAAAAAAAAAAAGAAATATATACAACTGTATTAATTTTGGAGGACTGTGTAGTAACTTTTTAAGTATTTGAATGCCTTAAACTAGTTTTATTGTTTCACAGTTCTGGCAGAGAAGCCTGACTCATATCAAAAGAGGCTGCTTTTTTTTTTTTTTTTTCTAAAACCTACCAGAGAGGGTCCTTCTTGCCTCTTCTAGCTTCTGTCATTTGAAGTTTTTGGATCCCTTCATTTGTGGAGGGAGGACTTCTTCATTGTCACTTCATTGTCACTGGGACTCTCTACTTTAACTTTCCTCTTTGTACACTGGTGCTCAGATTTTCCTCTCTCTATAAGGACACCAGTCTTACTGACTTAGCGGCCCATCCCAAAGACTAATAGCATCAGTCCTGGAACCATTTCTAAATAAACTCACATCCTGAGATCATGGGGATTAGGACTTCATTCCATCCTCTGAAAAAATATTCTGCTCTGATTGGATTTGTGCATGCCTTCACTGATTTCAGAAATATGCTCCATCATTAAACCTAGGAGTTATCTCTGTACTGAGTGTAAGACTATCACATAGCTCCGTGGAAAAAAATCTAGAGAGGGTTCTCATTGACTTAGTTTTGCACATTGAAATAAGAATCTTCCAATTTGTAGCCTGTTGCATATGGTGTAAAATTCCAGAAATAAATGGAAATCATGGGCTTAGGGCATTCTGAGCTTTCTGGTCAAGGCTAATGGAGGAGAAAATCTGAAAAGTAGACTTTTACTGTTAGCAGTCTATCCTCAGTCCCTAGAGCAGAGTTGGCACTGAGTCACCTCTTACATTCCTATTGTATCAATCAATGGATAAATTAATAGAAATATGTGTTTGGTAGTAAGAAGATCAGGAGAAACTCACTTAGAGATGCTCTTTCCAATTCTACACTACATGCAAATTGTATTGTCTCTCATAGGTTTTCCTTCTGAGATCCCCATTCTTCTGTATAATAAAGAACCAGTGACACTTTCGGCAATAATAAATAAAATTCACAGAATTCAGGGCACATTGTATTGTGTCCCTAGCTTAATAAAATGCAACCTTGTTTGATGTCGTAATTGATACTGCTATGAGTCCAGACAGCACACAATGATGGCACTGTTCTAGGAATACACAATGACAATGCTTCACAGAGACTTGACCTCAGAGGAACTTCACTATAGATAGTCTGGGATGTGAAGATAAAGTCTCTTGGAAGACTAACATTTTAAATACTTGGCAGTTTCACATAGCCAAGACTGGTATAAAGCTAGTCATTTATCCTAAGTTGCCCTGTAACTTCTGATCATCTGGTCTCTACTTCCAAGATCTAGAATGCCTGATTTTCCTGCCTCAATTTACAAAGAGCTAGGATTATAGTTATGTACCACAACACCGGCTTTAAGTATTAAGGATTATAATATTGACCATATCAAAATCTCTTACCTCTAATTTCAGAGACCTACAATTATATCCATGTATAACATTTGACATTAACAAAAAATACTATATTGATCAGAATCAACTATTTTGGTATACAAAATAAATCATTCCTAAATAGTTGGATCTATTTGCTTATATCTCTGTCATATAGTTTCTTTCACTTTAATATGCAGAGCATCAAGAGATTAAATATAATTAAAATTTATTCATAGTAGTATTATTTTAGATTGTTTATACCTTTTTCTGACCTAACATCAATTATTTTTACATGCCACTTGTACAATTACTCTCTGATAACACTTCTTTAAGATCCTTATGTGTACACACTGGTGGTGGTGAATGCCTTTAATCTTAGCACTCAGGAGGAAGAGGTAAGCAGATCTCTGTAAGTTCAAAGCCAGTCTAATCTACAGAGAAAGTCCTGGGGCTACAGAAAGAAATCCTCTGTCAAATAAATAAATAGATAAATAAATAAATAATCTCCTACCAGAAAAAGAAAAGAAAAAAAATTTCTAGGTTGAAAGAAGCAAATAGTTACTGAAAATTTACATGTTTTGGTACTGATATGCATGCTGGCAGTGCAGGCCCACTCCAATAGCCAGAAGTATGCCAAGTATGAAACATAAGAAAGATCAAGGTAAATTGAAGCCTGCTTTAGAAGACAAGTTTAGAGAAACCTATACTGGACAATCAATACTCAGGACTGTTTCCAGAGTAAAAGCCTGGAAAACTTCAGGAATAGAATATCTATGAACTTTTCAATGTTCTGTTTCCCTTGTACTGCTGCATATACAAGGAACTCTTCCTTTATTCTCATTCTTCCATTGATGCCCGATTATCATTTTCCTTTCTTATTCTTTATTGCATATTTTACCCTGAATTTTTATCTTTTTCAGTGTCTGCTTCTTCTTTGATCTAGGTTGCAAAGATGTATCCTCAATTGTGTAGCTGAATCAGTGGTTATATTATTTTGTCAAGATGACCAAGTCTTAAGTTAATAAAATGTTTCTAGGTTGTCCTTAAAACCTAGGAATAGTTTATTAGGCTTTTCTATTGGTTCCCGTCAGCACTTTCAGGAGGCACCTCAGAAACAGGAGTCATCATCTGACTAGAGCGCTGGGGCAGTGATCCTTAGGCTAAGGAAGAGGAGTCTTCATAGAATATCCCAGGACTTTCTACAATCCACAGTGTCACTTCACTCCAGCCCTCCAGTTTCCTGCCTGGTAAAATTGAAATAAGCACACATTAACATCAAATAGTAAAAGCAATAGTACTTGGACTACTATGTTTTGCACAGGTTAGAAGTGAAGATAATTTGATTCTTAAAAAACCAGAGAGAATATTCTGTTGCATATTATTATAAACTGTGAAACATCCATAGCACTATTTTGATAGATTTTATTCTATTTTAAAATCTTTGCTAGTTGAATCTAGCATCCCAACAACTTGGTACTAAATGATCTACTCTCAAATCAGGGTAGAGAAACTATAAATTAACAGTGAATCAGTATTCCTTGATACCTTCCTGCAATCAGTTAATACACTTCTTGAGCCAGCATGCAAAGGACCATTTGAAGTGCCAGATTACAAACCCAAAACCCCTTGAATGAAAGAATGGCTTGGTTAATCTGAGGATGGAACTTGATAAAATACCTGAAAGGTTTAATGTTCAGCTTTCTTAATTCTTTGCCTTGAAGGCCCCACGGTCTTTTATGTGGGTAACTGTGCACTGGTGAAAAGGAAATAGTCAGTTCCTGGGGTCTAAAGGATGCTGGATCTGAATTGTGCTGAACCAGGAAACCCTAGGAAATATGGCCCTCCAGTTAAAGTATGGGTTTATGGAGATCAGTGATTAATGCAATTTTGTCTGAAGTTTAACTCACAGTGCATAAAGCGGGGGCAAGGGAGGGGGTCCCTGAACTCATCCTGTGTTTATTTCCCCAGTTCTAAAATATATAATTGAGATAGATATAATTAGAATTTGGCAGAATTCTCAAATTGTTTCCCTGACCTGTGGAATGAGGACTATTATAGTTATAAAGGCTAAACAAAATTACCTCTGCCGAGGAAAACAGTGATTCAAATCAGTATGGCATCCCTGGAAGAATTGCAGAAATTATTGCTACCATAAAGGACTTGAAAGATGGGGCACTGCTGATTTCCACCACATCTCCCTTTAACAATCCTATCTTTCCTGTACAGAAAGCAGATGGACCATGGAGAAAGACACCTGACTGTAATGCAAATCTTAAAAGTTCTTATTAATAAAAACAAACCAGGAGCCAGGAATTGGGGTGAATGCTGGAAGGTCAGAGAAACAGAACAGGCCACAGCTAACCTCGCCTCAACAGTTTCTCAGCTGATCTCATTTCCTCAAACTGGAAGCCTCTGTGTCCTCATCCAAATGGATCTCAGCTGAACAGCTGCTAAAAGCCTAAAGGCTTAACAGCTTCTAGTTCCTGGTCCTCACACCTTAATATACCTTTCTGCTTCCTGCCATAACTTCCTGGGATTAAAGGCATGTGTCACCATGCCTGGCTGTTTCCAGTGTGGCTTTGAACTCAGAGATCCAGAAGGATCTCTGCCTTCGGAATACTAGGATTAATGGTGTGACTGCCAGCACTTTCTGGCCTCTATGTCTATCTAGTGGCTGTTCTGTCCTCTGACCCCAGATTAGCTTATTAAAATGTACAGTATATTGGGGGGCACAATATATCACCATGCCTGACTATCAAAAACCCAATCAGACAGTGATTCCTATTGTAGCTGATATATGAGATGAGGTGTCCTTACTTGAGCAAATTAACACATTTCCTGATACATTGCATGTAGACATTGATCAATAATATGCCTTTTTCTCAGTACCTGTCCATAAAGACCAACAAAATTTGGAAAGGCCCGCAGTATACTTTTATAGTTTTATCTCAAGGATATATGAATTTTCTAGCCCTGTGCCATACCTTATTTAGAAAGGAGATGGATCATCTGTCTCTTCCAAAAACTATCACGTTGATGAACTACATTGATGATATTATGCTGATTGGAACAAGTTAACAGGAGGTAGCAACCACTTTGAAATCACTGGTAACACATACACATCAGACGATAGGAAATAAATTCAACCAAAAGTCAAGGGCCTCCTACCTAAGTGAGATTCTTAGGAATCCAGTGGTATGAAGCATGCAGAGAGATTCCTTCTAAAATGAAGGATAAATTATTGTACTTAGCCCCTCCCACCAGCAAGAAAGAAACACAACTTTTAGTGGACCTATTTAGATACTGGAGACATCACATTCTTAGGTGTACTCTGACACACATACTGGCTGACTTGGAAAGCTTCTAGCATTGTGTGGGATCTGGAACAGGAGAAAGCTCTTTGACAGATCCATTACAGTCTGTTCTACCACCTGGACCAAATGATCTAGCAGAGCCCATGGTACTTGAAGTGTCAGTGGCAGCTAGAAATGCTGTTTGGAAGATTTGGCAGACCCCTGAAATTGAATCACAGAACAGACCTTTTTCAGTTTTGGAGCAAAACTCTACCATCATTTGAAAACATTATTCTCCCTTTGAAAGTCAGCGCTTGATCTGCTATTGAACCTTAGTGGAAACTGAATGTTTTACAAGGGGCTGCCAAGTTATCATGTGACTGAAGATCCCATCATGCTTTGTGTATTATCTGACACACCAACTCATAAAGCAGGATGTGCACATCAGCAATGAATGATCAGGCCAGAGCAGGTAGTGAAGAAACAAAAAAGTTACATGAAGAATGCTCTTGCAGGATTTTTGATCACACTGTGTGAAGATGTGTCTCTGTTTTACCTCACATGTGTAAGGCACATTCTGATTGATTTAATAAAGAGTGCAATAGCCAATAGCCACACAGGAGAGTATAGGTAGGTCTTCTAGAGAAAGATAAGAACTCTGGGAGGAATCTGAGGTGCAGGGGATTTGCCAGTAAGATGCTGAGGAAGGCAGATATGTATCACTGAGAAGAGGTAATGAGCCACATGGCAAAATATAAATTAATGTAAGTGGGTTAATTTAAGATTTAAGAGCTAGTTGGGAAGAAACCTAAGTTAAAGCCAATCTTTAATAATTAATAAAAGGTCTCTGAAACATTATTCAGGAGTTAGTGGAAAAACAACAACAACAACAACAACAACAAAACTGGTATATTTGGTACCCAATTCATGGCATATGTATCCAAACATAGGGGCTGAGAAAACCCAGAAAAGTTCTGGACAAGGAGCTGGATGCTACATCTTAGAAACCAAAGTCTTTAAGACAGTTTCCGTGGTCAGTGCAGACAGAGGCATGGTTCCTTTAAGAAGCCCTGCTGTATAGCGGAGCACTTGAGTAGGGCCTGTGGTGGGGGAATTTGTTAAATCACCCACCACAGAGTCCGCCCAGCAACTTCTCAGTGCTCTGATGGGTAGGATGGATGCTGGTCTATGCCTATGGGCATGAGACTTGGCTCTCACATAAGAGCAAACAGCACCCGCAGCCCAGAATCAGTTGGGTAGCCTCCTGGACCTACCTGAGGAGGGCAGAGCCAGCTGCCAGTGCTATATTCTAAACAAAAGGAGCCTGCAGATGCACAAAAGGGCAAGAAGAACATTTCCCCAGATCCATGGTGCTTAGATGCTGCAGTTTCTCTGGGAAGCTTCTGAATGCTTGCTGCATGCAACTGCCCCTTATTGTATGGTAGATCTGGTGGATGACCTGGCCTTTTAGGGCAGGGCTCACCTGGTCAGAAAAGGCTGCAGCCATGCAGAAAGCCAGGACCAGACTGAGAAAACCACTGAACAGTTACAAAATGCTTAAAATGTGCTTAAGTGCTGAAGAAAGAGAAGAAAATATATAGAAAGAGTCACAGAAAAAATATTGTTTAAAAATAATAAAGTTCTTAAAGAGAGAGTATAATAATGTAAAAATAATCCACATAAGGATTGGAAATATAACACAGTGTGTTTAGACCCTATATAGTGTTTTATGAACTTTAAAATTACACCTTTAATCCCAGCACTGGGGAGGCAGAGACAGGCAGATCTCTGTGAGTTCGAGGCCAGCCTGGGCTACCAAGTGAGTTCCAGGAAAGACACAAAGCTACACAGAGAAACCCTGTCTCAAAAAAACAAAACAAAAAAAAAATTAAATTGAAAAAAAAGTGACAGCTGCTGATAGATACTGGATTGGGGAAAAAAACTGCTGAACTAAACCATCTGATATATTTTAAAGATGTCAACTTCAGAATGGAAGTCAGGAAATGTGTTGCATTGGGGAGAGGTTATGCCTGTGTTTCCACAGAAAATGAAAGCTATGAATCTCTCAAAATTAGTAAAGATCAGATATGACTGGGGGAGATGTGCTGAAAATATTGTCTGCAGACAGGAAAAAACAAGGAAAACTACATGGCAGGTGGCACATATGCTGATCCCTCTCCCTAAGAAGAGCTCTGAGACTTCATATGACAAGGCAAAACTTGTTAGCAACAAAATCCTCATGACTTATTATTATATGTCATCTTTTCATATGGCATGCATAGAGATTTATATTCCAGTTTAGTTATGCAGTCCAAATGAACTTATAAAGTTGACAGATGCCTTTTACCTGCTCAAATATAAAACAAAATCATCTTTGGCTGATTTATGCACATTGTATATTTCATATTTTTGTTAGTGCAAATATTAATATTATTTATAAAAGTTTGTGTGTTATCAGAAAAAAAGGACTAGACACCAATAAAGACAAGTAGCCCAAGTGATCCAGCCTCTCAGAATACCTCTGTTTGAGTTTCCTCAAAAAAACTGTTCAGGACAACTTTAAAGCAGTTAGTTAATATGGTCCAGTCTCACATGCTACTCTAGCCAGAAATTCAGATAAGCCCCACACTTTCCCATCATACACAGACTAGACAATAAATGATACAGCTAGCTCTCCCAGGACTTGCCCATTATTCTGATTTTCTCAGGGTCTCTTGAAGATGCCATTACCCACAGACAACAGGAAGTAATTTGAAGAACATGACATCCACATTCCCAAGTGGTGGAGTGGATAGTTTTTGGTCGTTCAGTGGGTTATTGATGATTGTCATTGTTTTGGGAGGTTAGTTGCAAGCTGTTTTTGGTCATGGTCAGGGAGGAAACTAAACAAAGAAGGTAAGATTAATGGATTACTTTCTTTCTTTTTGTTTCCTCTATCCTTCTTTCTCTCCTACCTTGTGAAAAAATGGTGAGTATAAGAATAGGAGAAAGGGTAGTTTGTTGAATCTACTTTTAAAACTAAAAGGTGACTACTAATCTCAAATATTTTATATTGGTATAGATTTTTGTATATTGATACAAATTTAAGGTTATTTTTGTTACAACATACTATGTATATGTTTCTACTCTTGTTTAAGCTATTGTACCTATGCAGCTTATCTAAAAATGTACTGTAAAGTTCTAGTACTTGAAAACTACTATTACAAACTGTATTTGATAATTAAGAAATACATGTTAGTAGTTAGCATCTATAACATTCAAAGTTTTAATCACATTAGGTATGTTTTCAAGGTTAAACAGAAATATATCTTAGATATATGATTCAAATACTTCAGATATCTACATAATGTGACACTTAAGATGCTTAATAATACAAGGCTTTTGGGGACGGTGAGACACATTTGTTCCTCATAGCACCAGTCTAATTCAGAGAAGATGATAGGCATTGAAGAAACTCCATAGGGAGTTTGCTATAATGTAGCAAAGCTAGATATTAGGCAAGAAACTGCCCTTGCCTCAACTTCTGACAATATGCTATCAAAATTGTACAAGCAGGGCATGAAGGAAATAAATTGCCAAACTTTACTAAAACAGGTAAGTCAGTCCTGCAATATTCCTGCCTCACAGAAAAATCTGTCAAATATTCTAGGCCTGTAGACTAAAGATGGATATCCCAACTTTGCAGAGGAATCTTGAGTGACTGTCCAGACAGATAGCTGTCTCTGTCATTTCTATAGTTTTAGAAGTAGCTTGCTCTGCCCTTATGTTTTATTCAGGTTATGCTTAATCATTCTCAGGTCTCTGATAGAGTTGAAGATCAAATATAGTTTTACAGTTTTCCTTTTTACCAAATTCAGAAAAAAAACTTATAAAAGAAATGTAGAGTTTATAAAGATTAAGAGACAGAAACACTCCAGTTGTTTATCTAAGTAAATATTTTAAGGACTAAAAAGATATTTTTAGGATGGTAATATAAGTTTCAATAGAAAATGATTTGGGTACAATACTTTGGACTCACCAAGATAGGATAGATAATAGAGTACTTTCTCTGAAGTTGCCAAATAAAAATGGGCTGAACATTGTTATTTTTTCTGATAACTGTTCTTATTACATGTAATTTTGCTGTGTTAATGTTAAAACCTTTTCTTTTTATTTAGACAAAATGGGGAAATGTTGTGGGATAATCTTTTTATACACAGTAAAGATGTGTCTCTGTTTAACCTCATCCACTTAAGGCACCTTCTAATTAGGTTAATAAAGAGATGAAGAGCCAATAGCTATGCAGAAGATAGGCAGGTCTTCCATGGAGAGAGGGGAAATTGGGGGAAGAATTTGAGAGGTGGAGAATTCATCAGCCATATATGGAGTAAGTGGAATGTATAGTACTGAGGAGAGGTAATGAGCCATGTGGCAGAATGTAGATTAATACAAATGGATTAATTTAAGTTTTAAATCTAGTTAGAAACAAGCCTAAACTAAGGCCAAGCTTTCATAATTAATAAAAATTCTCCGTATCATTATTCTCTAGGTGGCAGTCTAAATAAAGACCCATTACAGAATGTGCAAATGCCTATGGTTTCTACTCCAGTAACAATGTTGTCTCTTGCCAAGCGTGTGCCTATAACTTCATGGAGTGAGCTCTATAATCTGTGGACTGAAGAAGAGAAGTCTGGGGCCTGGTTTACTGATATTTATGCACTTTAGGCAGAAACCACCTGAAATTGGACAGCTGTAATACAACCCCTTCCTGGAATGACCAAGAAAGACACTAGAAAGGTGAAATCTTCATGGTGGGAAGAACTTATGGCAGTATGCATGGGCATACATTTTATTTGGAAAGAGAAATAGGTGGATGTGTTTTTGTTCACTGATTCATGAGCTATAACCAGTGGATTGGCTGGATGCTTAAGCACTGGAAAATAGTATGATTGGAGAACTGGCAAGTAATATATCTGGGGAAGGAGAAATTTAGTAGATCTCTCCAATTGGGTTAAGGATGTGAATATACCTGTGTAACATGTAAATGCTCATCAAAAAGTGACTTCAGCTGAGGAGGTGTTCAATAATCAAGTAGATTGGATAATTAGAGAAATGTGACAGTGGGTCCACAATCATGGAATCCACTGGTCTTTACTTGTTCTCTACCATCCTGATGGAGTTTTCATGGGGGGAAATGGAATAGCCCCTTGAGGACACTGTTTCATTACTAATTAGGTGGCAAGAGCTTGGAGGTCTGGGGTAGAGCTCCCCAGAGGCACTATATTCTTTAAATCGGAGTCCAATGTATGGTACACTTTCTCTCATAGCCAGCATCCATGGGTCCAGCAATCAAAGTTTGGAAAAGGAATAGTTCCATTCAACATCACCCATAGTGACACATTAGAAAAATGTTTGCTTCCTGTTCAGGTTACTTTAAGCTCTGTTGGCCTAGAAGTTTTTGTTTGAGGGGCTTGGATAGTCACTTTTGTCAGAAGCCGCAACAAATATTGCATGGAACTGGAAGCTCAGGTTTCCTCCTGACTGCTTTGGGCTTCTGATGCCCTTAAGCTAACATCTAAGAAAGGAATTAACAGTGTTGGATGGGGTGGATGATCCAGATTACCATGGAGAAGATGGACTGCTCCTCCCAAATGGAGGTAATGAATATTATGTCTGGAGTACAAGAGATCCTTTAGGGAATCTCATGATCTTACCATGTCCTTCAGTTAAAGTCAATGGGGAACTATAACAACATAATCCAGACAGGTTGACAATGAACACAGATCCCTCAGGAATAAAGGTATGTGTCAGTCATCCAGGAAAAAAAGTCAAGAACTTATGGGGTGCTTTCCAATTGTGGAGAAAATACAGAGTGGGTAGTAGAGAAAAGTGGTTATAAATATCAGCTAAAACCATGTGACCAGTTTCTGAAAAGAGGATTATAATTGATTTGAATGTTTCTGTCATAACTTGATAAGACTGCATTTGTACAGCTATTAGTGTTTTCTTTTCAAAATTTCTTTTTTATGTGATATGTCATCAAATAAGTGAATGTCAATGGTTATCTTATTTGAGATATGAAAAGAATGTTCCTCAAAGAACATGTCATCTATTCTAAATTTATAACATACTTGTGGTTTTCCATGGGATAGTTATATCATGTTTATGCATAATTATGACTTGATTATTTGTTCATTTGGAAATTAATCATGACGTAGGAGCTTTGTGTCAAGTTAACAAGGGGTGAACTCGCGGATTGTTATACTTGTTTGTCAACTGCACTATATCTGAAATTTCATAAAATCCAGAAATGGAGAGACACAGCTTTAAGGAATTTTTGCTTCGTTTAAAGTGGGAAGATCCATTTATAATCTAGATATTTGAGGAAGAAAAATAGACTTTTAGTATGTTTTTTTAAACGTGTAGAATTCATCTCTAATCTAGACTATGCCTTCTTCAAGAAGTCTATATAAGAACATGTATGAAGGATATTTTTGCTCTTTGCCTGTTTGCTCTTGCCTCAGTGCCAAGCCTATGCTTTTCACTGGCATTAGAACCTAGTTCTGCTGGGTGGCAGTGGCGCATGCCCTTAATCCCAGCATTTGGGAGGCAGAGCCAGGCACATTTCAGTGAGTTTGAGGCCAGCCTGGTCTACAGAGTGAGATCCAGTACCCAGGACAGGCACTAAAGCTACACAGAGATACTCAGTCTTGGAAAAAAAATAGTTCTTTGGGGTTCTATTGAAGAAAAGCTGAAACATCCAGCCTCATGGACTGAACAACTACGCAATTCTTAGACCTTCTGCACAAGGCCAGCCATTGTTGGATTAGCTGGAGCATGGCCTGTGAGTCAGTCTAATGAACCACATATATGAGATTTTCAGAATGAGAGAGAGAGAAAAAAAGAGAGAGGGAGAGATTAATTCTATAATTTCTTTTATTCTAGAGAACCCTGACAAATGCAGTCCCCCCATGCTGCAATTTTCATACATTTCTGTTTGTTTTATACACTATGGAAAAGAAGAACAGCTGAACACATCAATTTGCATAACATATCCTGCTCAGACTGTTGGAAAGTCAATTCTCACTACTCTTACTAAGTCATCTCAGGCAAAATTTCTCCTGTTTGTTTTCTCAAAATAAAAATAATTAATCTTTTGACCAAAGCTGTATTTCCTTTAATTTGAGTGCTTAACTATTTAAGATACATTTTGATCAATTTACATATTTTCTTAATTGAAAAAAATAAAAGAAAAAAGAAAAAAAGAAAGAAAGAAGGGGAGAAAGAAAGAAAAAGAAAGTCAGCCTATTCCTGTTATGAATTATTCATATGGATAGTGTTCTAAAGTGGGTTAGATATATTTTCCCTCAGGCACTACTGAGAATTTGATAGCATGTCAAATACTATTGAGATTTAATCCTTGGCTAGAAGGGAAACTTAAGGATTAATTTTGTTCTGATTGTCTGTGACAAAGTTTACAATTTTAATAACAAATGAGGTATCCAAATTTCCAGCTTTCGAAACAGCTTCTTATATAAAAGGGAATTTATCTTACTGTATCCCTAATGAGGATGAGACCTAGCTTAGCATAAAACCCTTTCTCACTTATCGAGTTAAGTGATGATTCTTGATTTGTAATTAACTCATAAAGGGTTGGACTACACTAAATGCAATGAATTTATTGAAACAATCTTTTTATTGCAGTTCTATATTATTGAACAGGTAAAGAAGTTCCTTAATTCACTCTAAATAGAAAATAAAAACAGCACAGTAGTGTCATACAAATATAAATATCCAAATAATAGAATTAAGTATCTACAAATAGCTTAAACTGATAAATCACCTGCTTTTTGACAGAGTCCAACAATACATTGGAGAGAAGAGTACATCCTTAACAAATGATGCCGAACAAACTGGACCGCTTATATGTAGAAGAATGAAACTTGATCCTCATCACTCATTCTGCACAAACTCGGCTCCAAATGGAATAAGGATTTGAGCATAAGACTCAGATTAGGAAGAATCTTGTAATTATACTTGAATTTACTGGAACAGAAAAGGACTTTATGAAAAGGAGGCCAAAGCAGAGGCATTAAGACAAAAGTTAATAAACGGCAGCTCGTGAAACAGAATATAAAATCAACCTACAATACCCAGTATCCCCTTTGAACACCAACAATCAACTTTCTGCAATAAAATTCTCAATGAATTACTAATTTTTTTCTAAAAATTGCTAAGAGACATATGCAGTTGATAATTAGAACGTGGTCAGGGAGAGTGCTTTCAAGGGAGAGGAGATAGAAAAGATTTGTATGAAGGAAGGCATTGTCAGAAAAGCTTAAAGTGTTTAAAAAAAGAGGAAAGATTAAACAGGTAGGTATGGAATGGCAAGCTACATGAATGAGTAAAGAAAGGGACGGATAACACTAAAGACCTTTCAAAAAAAGTCATATGGAAAGCTACCTACTACCTACATGGAATAAACTATGTTAAAACATAGTAACCCTATATTAGAATATAGCAGTACCTCCACTAGATATCACAGACTAACAAACAAGTAAACAAGCCAGTTACAAGAATGTGTTATTTCCTTTCCAGTTGTTGGAGTGTAAGATTTTACAGACCTCCATCAAGATTTTTATAGACCTCCAAACATTAAAGGCAATGCTGTTGGTTGCCCTCTAACTTGATGGGAAGATCTTATTTCTGGAGACATCACATACTTGTGTCATAAAACATGATGGTAAAGACCTAGGATCTTTATTCCTCCTTGATAGCTTTTATGGTGTGGAATGTGCTATTTGTACTACCAGAGGAGAAAAGTTGTCATCAATCTTTATCAGTTGTAAACCCTATGTATGAATAACAATAATGATTGACTTTGCAGCACATACCCACAGTAGCAATAGTAACCCACCACTTTCTTATTGATTTGATTGCCATCCCATGAAATGAAATCCATACACTGCATCATTGCTGGGCCAAAAACAGGTGACTATACAGTTTGAATGCCCTATAGAAAAAACTACTGCAGTTGTTTTGTTAAGTGGACGTAGTTTTTAAAAATCCTAATTCTTCATTACTATACCCATTGCTGCATCATCTTCAAATCTTCATCAGAGATTCTAGTAGTTAAGGCAGAGATTTAGAATTACCTGGTGCACGGAATAAGATACTGTAGCTGTAAAAGGGACATTTATCTTATACACCTTTCTTTTCTCAAAGATCAGTAATTATTGCATAAGAGAGGGTAAAATAAGACTAAAAGTCAAAGGTGGTAGAAGACTATAGGAAGAATCTTCCAGACATAGAGGAAACCTGAACATATGAACTCACAGAGATATATGAAACTCCAAGCATGCTCAAGTCAGAATAAATTCCACCATAAAGATGAAAGGTAGGGATGATGTCATACCACCAGCTGAGAAGTGTAGATGGAAGTTTCTTTCCCACCAGCAACTCCAAAATACCAAGCAGCTGCTTCCTAAATCACCACACAGAGGCTTATATTAATTATAAATGCTCAGCTGGTAGCCCAGGCTTATTATTAACTAGCTCTTACACTTAAATTAAACTATAATTATTATATATGTTTAGCCTCGTGGCTTGGTACCTATTCTCAGTGTGACATTTTCATCTTGCTTCCTCTGTGTCTGGCTGGTGACTCCAGACTCCGCTCTTTCTCTTTCCAACATCCATAATTTGATCACCCCACCTGTATTTCCTGCCTGGCCACTGGCCAAGTAGCATTTCATTAAGCCAATTTGAGTGACAAATCTTTACAGTGTACAAGATTATTATTCCACAGCATTGCCTCTTTTTGTCTAATTAAAAAGAAAGGTGCCAGGCGGTGGTGGCGCACGCCTTTAATCCCAGCACTTGGGAGGCAGAGCCAGGCAGATCTCTGTGAGTTCAAGGCCAGCCTGGTCTACAGAGTGAGTTCCAGGAAAGGCGCAAAGCTACACAGAGAAACCCTGTCTCGAAAAACCAAAAAAAAAAAAAGAAAGAAAGAAAGGTTTTTACTTTAACATAGTGAGACTACATACAACAAAAACTGTTATTAACTAACAATTACACTAATACTATCTAATCCATTTGCATTTGGCAAAATTAGAGAAAATAATTATCTATCAAAATAATTATCTATCTTATTTTGGTAAGGCTAAAGTTTTGTATCTAATTTACTTTCTATTATAACTAAGGAAAACTATAACTATTTAGTCTTGAACAACATTAAAGACCCCAGAAGAATGTAATATTACCTGAGTAAACAGGAAGTACGTTGCAAGCAACTTCCAAAACTCTAGAAATGACAGAGACATCTGGCTGTGTGGATAGTCAATCCAAAATTTTGTAATGTTGGGTCATCCATCTTCAGCCTACAGAGTATCTGGCACTTTTTAGTGAGGCAGGAAATTTGAAGGACTGCCCAACCAATGTTGGCAAAGTTTGTCAGTTGCTTTTCTCTGTGTTCTGCAGAATGTCTGGCAGTTTCTTCTGTGAAGCAGGAATCCTGAAGGACCATCCTGTCTTGTTTTGGCAAAGTTTAGCAGTCACTTTCCAGTGGGTTTTGCATGTCCACTTTATACAGCATACTCTCAGGCAGTTCAGACAAGTGCAGTTTCTTGCCCAAATGGCTAACCCTGTCACACAAAAGCAAACTCTATAAGGAATTTCTTAGATGACTATCTTCTTTGAAGTAAATTGGTACTGCCAGGAGCAGATGTGTCTCATTGTCATGAAAAGCCAAAGTCATTAAAACATTTTAAATGTCATATTCTATAGGTCTTTGAAGTGTTTGAAGATTACCTAACTAATTGAACAATATTTTTGTATAATGAGAAAACTTAACTAAAATACTTATAAATTTGACCCAAGCTACATGTTGCCAGTTATGATGGTGCATGCCAGTAGGAGTTGCTAAAGGAGACAGAAGCAGGAGGTTCCTAAGCTCAAGGTCAGCCTGGGAGACTTGCTGAGGAGAAGCTGCAGTTGGGGATGAGCCCAAAATAGTGGCAGCAGGACCATGGAGGTGGTGGTTTCTGCTCTGAGCTACAAGCTGCTTCTCATTGTGTTGGTGGTGATGGTGATGCTGCTACTGGAGATGAAGGGTTTACCACTGCTTGTTCAGACAACAATTGCCAGGACCATTGTGTTACAAGAAAGCATTGGCAAAGGTCAGTTTGGAGAAGTTTGGCGAGGCAAATTGTGGGAAGAAGAAGCTGCTGTGACGATATTCTCTTCTAGGGAAGACCGTGGTTCTGAGAGACAGATATTTATCAGACTGTGATTGCTTCAAACCACAGAGGAGGAAGAAAAAAATGTCTGCAGGGAACCATAACCATGCCTAACAGTAACTTCAAAATCTTCAAAAAGATGATGGGATCCCACAATGATGATTCCACATGGGCTATGTATGGTAAAGCCTTAAACTGATTAATACCACAGAAAGTTTGACTTTGGACTACAAACTGTTTAGGACAATTTCAAGATGGCTAGCTGAGATGATCCAGATTCACAGACTACTTGAGCAAAGACTTGAGACAAGCCCTGTACTTTCCCATTATGCAGATACCAGAAAAATGATACAACTAACCCTCTCAGGACTTGACAATTAACCCAAAAGTTTTCTTTTCAGGATTCCCTAAAGATATCTTCACCCCAGAAAGCAAGAAGTAATTTTAAGAACAGGACACCCACATTCTCAAGAGGTGGAGTGGGTGGTTTTTGGTTGTTTAATGAGTTACAGATATTTTCATTGTTTAGAGTGGTTGGTTACAAGTTGTTAATTGTTAATGGTCAAAAAAAAGCTAAACAAAGGATATTAAATTCAGGGTTCTTGTTTAAAAAAAAGAAAAAAGAGGATAAAGATAAGAGGTAGATTATTGAATTACTCTGAAAAGAAAAAAGAGAAGATATAGAAATAATAAGATAAACGGTAGATTTCTGAATCTACTTAGAAAAAATAAAAGAGAGAAGAAATTTTTTGTCTGAATCTGTCAAATGTTAATGGACTAGACATTGTTAATGTAATTATTGACTGTATATATTATATATACTTATTGTATATATTTTTCCTTATATTAGTTATAACTTTTTTTAATTTTAAACAAAAAAAGGGAAATGTGGTTGATATATTGTGCACCCCAATAAACTTATCTGGGGTGAGAGAACAGAACAGTCACTAGATAGACATAGAAGTCAGACACTGGTAGCACAAGCCCTTAATCCAATCACTTGGCAGGCAGGGTCTCTGTGTGTTCAAGGCCATACTAGGGAACAGAGACAAGCTTGGTGACACACACCTTTAAACCCCTGGACTTGAGATCTCATGTCTTTCTTGGAAAAGACACATGCCTTTAATCCCAGGAAGTGATGACAGGAAGCAGAAAGGTATATAAGGCATGAGGATCAGGAACTAGAGGCATTTTTAAGCTTTTAGCTTTTAGCAGCAATTCAGCTGAGATCCATTTGGATGAGGATTCAGAGGCTTTCAGTCTGAGGAAACAAGATCAGCTGAGGAATTGGCAAGGTGAAGTTGGATGTGGCTTGTTCTGTTTCTCTGATCATTCAGTGTTCACCCCAATACCTGGCTCCAGGTTTGTTTTTATTAAAAAGACCTTTTAAAATTTATGCTACAAACCAGTGCTACTCTATTAGAGAAAAGTGATTTTCCCTCTCCCAGAAGGTACAAGAAACAGAGATCCACTTGTTCACACATTAAAGAATCCCATAAAGACTCTAAACACTTTTTGATATATCAAAACAAAACTAATCCAAAGAGAAAGGAAAAGATACAACATAATCATCTAAGAAAAAATTCACCAAGGTGGCATTTCAATTCTTAACATTTATGACCCAAATATGAGGGCAGACAGAATTGTTTTTATTTTATGGGCATTGATGTTTTGTCTGCATGTATGTCTATGTGAGCATGCCAGATTCTCTGTAACTGGAGATACAGACAGTTGTGAGCTAACATGTTGGTGCTGGGAATTGAACTTAGGTCCTCTGGAAGAACAGCCAGTGTTCATAACTGCTAGATCATCTCTAAAGCCCAGGACAAACAGATTTGTTGTGGAATGGTCTTTCTGTATACTGTGACTATGTTTTGCTATAGAAACAACCCTAATATTCGTATTTAAACACAAAATACCTCATATAGCTAAAGCAATCATGAGTAAAAAGAACATATCAAATTATACTACAGAGCCATAGTATCAGAAGCATGCATACAAATCAGTAGAATAGATAATGAAGCAAGCCAAATTGACCATCTGCATATAGAGAATGTATGAAAAGTATGCAACAGGGCCAGAGAGAGATAATCTTTAACTCATGGTTTCAGAAAAAACTGTATATCTATATATAGAAGATAAAGACTATATCCCAATTTTTATCTCTTAAAAAATCAACTTAAATTAATTAATGAATTTACTACAAACATGAAACTTAGAAAAGTCTAGAGGAAAACAAAAAATACCTCAAGATCTTGGCATACCTAAATGGCAAAACCCTGGCAACGTAACTGATGCAGAGAGGATTGAGTGTGGCTCCTGCACATTAACATTGAAAACTCAAGGTGAGTTGCAATTTTTCATTAATAAATATTTTAAAAGAGCTGCATTTGTTGAAGGAGTACAATAGCTCCAAAAATAACAACAGACATAATGGAGGAATGAATGTAAACCAAACCAAAACAAACAAAAACAAAAAACACGTAGAGATAGCCTATTAAATAGGACAAAAATCTTGTCAAATTTATACTCAACAGGGGATTAATAGCAAGAATATACAAAGAACTAAGAGTAAACTAAAAACAAAAGAAAAAATGAGTCAATTACATAATGGGCACTGGATACTAACAGAAAATTTCCAAACAAAAAAAAGTTTACATAATCAATAAATCTATGAAAAACTATCCAATACCATTACTTATGCAGGAAATATAAAAAGGAAACTCACTGAGATTGAATTTCTCGATATCCAAGAAGATAAGGAGCATCTAATACTGGCAAAGGTATCAGGAAGCACTCTATTTACCTCTGGTGAGAATGCAAATTAACCCAGCCAAGAATACTCTTTTTCTATGATAGAATAATTCTTCTTATAGTCATTTTGTACTTCGAATATGGTTCCAAATTAACATTGAGATAAAAGATCCCTCTAGTAAAGATCAGGTGCCAGCTTCACATGAAAACTTGCAGGCAAAACTAACTGAAATGATAGAGAATTCAGTTAAAGAATGTACTAAGCCTCAGAAGTATTTATCTCAGATTACAGGGTAATTTGATTTTGAAAATATATTAAAGTAATTAGGGTTATCAAATTAAATAATAAAAAAAAGCACGAGAGGTAAAAGCATTGAACACATTGTAATGCATATCTATAACTAACTGTTAACTTAATAGACAGTCTTAAAATCAGTAGTATATATCTGAACAATCTGTCTAGTACGAAAAATGAAACTTGCACCTGACAATGATATATATAATCCCAGAGTTTACATAATTTCATTAAAGTCATGGGCAAGAAAATACCTCTATTTCTTCATTCTTAGGCCTTATTTTGCTGGGAAAATGATAGATTATTTAATCTGCTCTTAAGCTAAAAAACAACTACTACTAATCTCAAATATTTTACATTGGTATGGGTTTTTGTATAGTAATGCAAATTTAACGTTATTTTTGCTATCATGTACTGCATATATGTTTTTATTCTTGTTTGAGGTATTGTACCTATGCAATTCATTTAAAAGTTTAATGTAAAGTTCTAGTCCTTGAAAGCTATTACTACAAACTATTTAGGATAATTAAGATAAAAATCAAATTTGTAGTAAAGGTTCAAATGTAGACAGGAATAAGATTTATTTAGCATCATGTATTTTAGATATTTAAGTGGTTTTCAAATTCTTCAGAGATCTAAAAATATGACACTTATGATGTTTTGATAACATAAGGCTTTTGGGGACAGTGAGAAACATCTGTTCCTGGCAGCACCAATCTAATTCAGAGAAGATAACAGACAAAGAAGAACCTCCATAGGGAGTTTGCTTTAATGTGGCAAAGCTGGCCTTTGGGCAAAAAATGCCCTTGCCTCAACTACTGACAGTATCTTGTCAAAATTGGACAAGCAGGACACAAAGGATGCCAACTACCAAACTTTGCCAAGACAAGGTAGGCAAGTCCTTCAAAATTCCTGCTTCACAGAAAAGTCTGTCAGTTATTCTAGGTCTGTAGGCCAGAGATGGATACCCCAAAGTTGCAGAGAAAACTTGGGTGACTGTCCAGGCATCAAGCTGTCTCTGTCATTTGTATAGTTTTGGAAGTGGCTTGTTCTGCACTTCCTGTTCACTCAGGTAATATTTTATCCTCCTCTAGTCTCTGATGGGGCTGAAGACTAAATCATTACAGTTTTACATTTTTTTCCTTGTTACCAAATTCAGAAAAGAAACTTACAAAAGAAACGTAAAATTTAAAGGTTGTGAGACATAAAAGCTTAAGATTTTTAATCTAAGAAAATGTTTTACAATGACATCATTCAATTTGCCGGCAAATGGATGGAACTAGAAAAAAAAATCATCCTGAGTGAGGTAACCCAGACCCAGAAAGACAAACACTGTACATACTCAATCATAAGTAGATGTCAGATGTAAAGTAAATGATAACTGTGGCTACAGTCCACAGCCCCAGATAAGCTAGGTCACAAGGAGGACCCTGAAATGTGATCATATTTTATCTGTGTACCCCAATAAATGTATCTGGGGGTCAGAGAACAGAACAGCCACTAGATTAAATATGGAGGTTAGGCAGTGGTAGCACACTCCTTTAATCCTAGCATTCCAGAGGCAGAAAGCCATCTAAATCTCTGTGAGTTCAAGGCCACACTGGAAACAGCCAGGCTTGGTGACATACACCTTTAATCCCAGCACTTGAGATCTCATGTCTTTGTTTGGGAAAGATACATGCCTTTAATCCTAGGAAGTGATGGCAGGAAGCAGAAAGGTATATAAGGCGTGAAAACCAGGAACTAGAGGCTTTTTAAGCTTTTAGGCTTTCAGCAGCAGTTCAGCTGAGATCCATTCTGGTGAGGACTCAAAGGATTTCAGTCTGAAAAAACAAGATCAGCTGAGGAGTTGGCAAGGTGAGGTTGGCTGTGGCTTGTTCTGTCTCTCTGATCTTTCAGAATTTACCCCAAAACCTGGCTCCTGAGTTTTTATTAATAAGACATTTTAAGATTCGTCTTATGGAGGAATGCATGCATTGCTCTGGGAAGAGGTCAAGACCAAGGTGGGAAATCCCACAGAAACATCTGACCTAATCCCATGGGAGCTCACAGACTCTAGACTGACAGTTAGGGAGTGTGCATGGAACCAACCTAGGCCCTCTGCATGTGAGTGACAATTGTGTAGTTTGGTCTGTTTGTGGGGACCCTAGCAGTGGGACAAGGTTCTGTTCTTGATACATAAGCTGGCATTTTGGAATCTATTCCCTTCTGTGGGATGCTTTGATCAGCCTTGATGCAGTAGGGAGGAGCTTGGCCCTGCCTCAAGTTGATATGTCATGCTTTGTTGACTCCTATGGGAGGCATTATCCTTTCTGAGGAGTGGATTAAGGACATGAAAAGAGATGTAGGGAGAGAACTTGAAGAAAGGAGGGAGTGGAAACTGTGGTTGGTATGTAAAATTAAAAGAAATAATGAAAAGAGAAAATGTTTTAATGTCTAAAAATGTAATCTTTAGGTTATAGTTTTATTGTGTTAAAGTTAAAACTTTTCTTTTTATTTAGGTTGTATTTATATGTTTGTGCACATATATGCACATGTGTAACAGTAACAATAAGAGAGTGACACACATGAGAGATAACAGGAGGAGGTAACACTGAAGTGGGTGGAATGAGGGAAGATAAGGGGAAGTGACAAAATTGTATGTTAATTTAAAATGTATTAAAAATAATAAATACCTATCATGTTTGGAATTATATTGTATTTTTTTGAATTGACATTTATGTGTGGTCTACTTATATATATTATTGTAATGTTACCATAAGTACTAAACACTACAACTTCATCAGACTCTTAAGATCAGTTACAGATTGTACACTTTCTCTGTTTTAATATTTGCTTGCATATCCAAATGAATTTTAAAAGCAACTTCAATGTTAAAAACAATCACTCTTCTCACTCCTGTTCAACACAGGAGTTGAATTTTTAACTAGAGAAATAGGACAAATGAGGGGACTAGAAGGAATACAAATAATAAAGGAAGATTCTAGAAAATACCTGTAGTTGCAGGTGACAGGGTTTTATGTGTAAAAGCCTCCAAATACTCCATTGGAACTAATCTAAGACCTGATAAATACATTCAACAAAGTAGTAGGATATAAAGTTAATATAGAAAATACAGTACCCTTGATATATACAAATAACAAGTACACAGAGAAAGAAATAAGGCCACATAATCACCTTATATGCACACATATATACACATATAATTAAAATTAATTGGAAGCAACATGCTAGTATTGTAAAGCTTGATAAACAGACTTGAAGAACACAGTAGGAAATCCAGATAGATTCTCACACTTCAGAACCAGGTAGTTAGGAAGTTGACATTTCATATTAAAGGAATAGTGTCAGGTAGGCCAAAGGCATTTTTTTTTAATCACAAAAACACATGCTCTGCAAGCATGAAGACGTGAGTTCAAATTCACAGCACCTACATAAAGTGCAGCCTATAATACCTGTAATCTCAGACCTGGGAAAGCAGAGATAACCATTCCTAGATAATTGGTAGTAATTCAAGTATTATTGTTCCTTTCCTATAAAGATGTATTAAATTTCTTCATTGCAGTTATACATTTTTAGATTGTAACTTTTCAGGTTAGACAATATTATTATATCCATACATTGGGTTTTATTATATTTTTGTATATTAATGTGTTTTTCATAAAATCAATTAAAATTTTATTATACTGAAAAAACAAAACAAAATAGTAGATGGAAAATAGCATACTGTTTCATAGAACAGGGATAGTAGCCTTTTTCTCAGAGAGCACAATATAGAATTTATTGGTTATGAGAAACTAAGATTTATATTTCTGTATGGTAAATACTGTCTCAATTACTCATCGCAATGAGGGTCATCTGACCAAGCCATGCATTGCTAACACATTCAAGAAATATTCTGGGAAGTCCTACTATTATTTATTTGACAACTTTTAGGTCCTATCATAAATAACAAGCTACATCTAGGTATTCTGCATATCAGGTTGTCTCAGTCCTTCCAAAATATGCACGAATGAAAGTGACACATACAGCAACATCTGGACATGTAACTGACATAGACAGAGGAAGCAGAGGATACAGGTGGCAATACATGCTCCCAAACTGGCAGGCCTTGGACAACTGACTGCAATTGATAACTGTCACAGCCTCATGCAGAGCAAGATAATTAAATGGCACAATCCTGTGAGAATCAAAGAAATGTCACACACTATGATCAGAATTCTTAAATATATGGCAGCATAAATTGTACCAATGCCACTATCATGGACATAGTCTCTTGATGATGGATTCTATTATTTAAAAGAATTCTTGACATCTGGTACTTTATCAGAATAATTTCAATGGGCATACATATAAATGTACTTTATTTTACCATCAATAAACCAAACTGTTGCTCATTTAGAAAAAGGTAAGTATACATTACTGAATAATTTTTATAATGGTTATAAGCAAATAATTATAACTTATTAGAAATATAGCATACAACAAGTATTAAAAATATGTTTTTCATTGTTGAGACACTGCAGTAAAATATTGTACACATAGCAGAAACACTGAGGTTTCCAGAAAATTAACAATTTGTGTTAGCCTTTTTACTATGTTTTTTCTAGCTGGTAGGCAAGTCAGTTAATAAGAACCATACAGTTCTTACAGTGTAGCTGGGAAGACAGATAACATAAAATAAGGAAATTGAAGAAATAAACAAAGACAAATAGAATTAAGTTGGGTACCACTTATATGGATACTTTTAAAAGTAGACATCATGTGGAAGATTAAACAGATACCTAAGGAAAATAATTTTAAGAACAGTAATTTGGGGGTAAAGAGCTTCTCCCATAGAAAGAAACAGCAGTGTAAAATCTGTAAAGGTAGACCTAGCCACTGCTGGGGGATGCCTTTCTGTATGCTGTGAATATATGTTGTTCCCATTGGTTAATAAATAAGCTGCTTTGGCCTATGGCAAGGCAGCTTAGAGGCAGACATGAAATCCAAAGAGAGACACAGGAAAGAGTCTAGAGAGAGATGACAGCCTGCCACCAAAGGAACATGTCAGCACACTGGTAAGCAATGGAACATGTGGCAAAATGTAGATTAATAGAAATGACTTAATTTAAGATACAAGAGCTAGTTAGCAAGAAACCTGCCATAGGCCACACAATTTGTAAATAATATGAGCCTGTGTGTTTACTTGAGTCTGAGTAGCTGCAGGGCCACGGTAACAGAGATTTGTCTAGCCTGGGGGTTGGGGGAGCTGAGTGGGACGTGAGACACTTACAGCTACATTTGGTGCCCAGATGTGGTAAGAAGAATTTCCACCAAAAATCTGAGAAAGCTAAAAAGAAAAAAGAGAGATTCTAAAATTGAGCTAAAAACAGCTTCCTACTTCATGTCTCATGCATGCCAAGATATAGAGACACCAAGGTACAGAGATGCTGCAGCATTTGGGCTTGAGTGCAGTGTGGCAGATTCCCACATTGGTACACAGAGCTGTCTCCAAGCTGCATAGCACACTGCATGGCGGATTTAGCTTTTACTCATACAAACCAAAAGGGTTTATGGGCCAGCTGCATGCTATCTGATGGCAGCATGGATCCCAGAGTTGGCAGTGAAAGCATGACTCCACTGGGTACCTCTACCATGTTGGGAAGCTGAAGTGGACAGAGCTTTTTGTCCTAGCCATGTAGTTTGACAATTTAACATCTCTCCTGGTCAGAAAAGGATTATAAATACACAGAAGACAGATTCAGATGAAATAAACCTCTAAGTCATTTACATTGTTTGTAAAAATGTATGTAGGCTTAGAAGAGAGAGGAAAGGAAGATAGACAGTTACATAATGAAATAGATAGTTTTAAAAATAAAGTCTTTAAAGAGACAATAAAAGTAATATAAAAAATAAGCCATATAAAGATGGAAATCACACACAGAGTCTGGATTATATTGTCTTTGGGATTTTTAACTGGAGCAAGACATTTGATTGTAAAGGCTACTAAGTTAAACCAATATGTATATTTTAAGGTATCTTGACTTCAAAATTTATGTCTAATGATATATAGCTTTGGAAAAGAGGTTCTTCTTTGTTTCCACAGAAGATGAGAACCTATGAATTGCTTCCAGGCTAATATGGTTTGATCAGCCAAGACCCCCTGAAAGGTCTCCAATGACACAATGGTCCAGATGGTCCAACATCCAAAATCAGCTTCAAAGTAACTGGCTGAGATGATCCAGCCTTCACAGACTACTACAGCCAACATTTAACTGTAATTCTTAATATTCTCAGTGTCCACATAAGATTGCCAACACTCCAACCAGCAAGAAGTAGTATTAGAAGCTATGCCCAAATTCCCAAAATATTGTTTATAAATGTTGATTTTTACTTAAAGGGGGTTGATTATAAATACAATCTCTCTCTAAAAAAGAAAAGGGGATATTATAGATATGATGGGATAAAAGAGTAGATTACTGAATTTATTTTTAAATAAAAACAACTTTTTAAAAATATTTTACATTGCTATGGATTTTAGTTTATTGATACAAGCTTAAAGTTAATTTTGTTATAATGTATGTATATTTCTACTCTTGTTTAAGATATTATATTTGTGCAGCTCATTTGAAATTGTATAATTAAGAATGACAGATTAATAATTAGTCATCTATGGTAATCAAACTTACAGTCATGTTAGTTAAGTTTTCTTGGTATACATAGATATGTTTTAATTAGGTAAGTAATCTTCAAACACTTCAAAGACCTACAGAATACGGCATTTAAAATGTTTTAAAAATATAGTTTCTTTTTTTATGACAATGCGATGTGTCTCCTCCTGGCAGCACCAAGCTGCTTAAGAAAAGATGATGGGCATTGAAGAAACTCCTTATGGAGTTTGCTTTCTTTGTGGCAAAAGTTAGCCACTGGGCAAGAAAATGCTCTTGCCTCAACTCCTGACAGTATGCTGTCCAAAATGGAAAAGTAGGACACACACAAAAAAGGACTCCCAATCCTTGTCAAGACAAGGCAGGAAAGCTTTTTAGAAAATTCTGCTTCACAGATGAGTCTTTCAGATATTCTAGGCCTGTGGGCCAAGGACTGATGCCCCAACGTTGCAGAGGAACTTTGGGTGATTGTCCAGGAAGCTAGATGTCTCTGTCATTCCAGGTTTTTGGAAGTTGCTTACAATGCACTTCGTGTTTACTTAGGTAATATTATATCTTTCTGGGGTCTTTGATGTAGTTGAAGACTAGATAGTTAAAATCATAATTTTCCTTGGTTATAATAAAAGATAAATTAGATATGAAACTTTAGACTCACAAATATAGAATAGATGATAAAATATTTTCTTTAATTTTACCAAATACAAATAGACTAAATATTGTAACTGTAATTCTTGCTTGATAACTGTTTGTTATATATAATTTTACTATGTTAAAGCTAAAACCTTCCTTTTTTATTAGGTAGAAAAGGGGAAGTGCTAGGGGAATGTCTTTCTGTACAATGTGAATATATGTTGTTCCCATTGGTTAATAAATAAGGTGCTTTGGCCTATGCCAAGGCAGCTTGAGGCAGGCACAAAATCTATGGAGAGCCACAGGAAAGAGAAAGGGGGAGTCTGGAGAGAGATGCCAGCCTGCCACCCAAGGAACAACATGTCAGCAGACTAATAAGTCACAGAACATGTGGCAAAACATAGATTAATAGAAATGAGTTAATTTAAGATATAAGAGCTAGCTAGCAAGAAGCCTGCCATAGGCCAAACAATTTGTAAAGAATATAAGCCTCTGTGTGTTTACTTGGGTCTGAGCAGCTGAGAGATTTGTCTGGCCTGCAGGGGACCACAGGGCGGGACCTGAGAAACTTACAGCTACAGGGCACTGGGGATATTGATCCTTACAGTCTTATTGAGTGAGGAGAAACAGGATATCAGGGATAAGAAAAATAAAGGGAAGAATTGCCTAGAATCACATAAATAATCTTGAAATCTGTGGAAGATATAGGAACATTTGTGATATTTGGGAAAAACTGAATATCTGAAATAGTCTAAGCCAGATCAAATGATTGACTTACATCTTAAGATTAGTTACTCTGGTGGCTTATTTAGGATAGACAGGGCAAGCTAGAGGCAAGGACAGATAGGAGCCCCTTCCATAAGTCAGAGTAATATTTTACCAGAGAGCTGTGAAGACAGGGAATGAAGTATATACTACAAGGCTTACTAGAGGACCCAGTGTACAGAATATTTGAATCTTGACTGCAATAAAACTTTAAATCCAAGACAGAATAAATGGTGATATATATTGAAACAGAGAGACTGGGTAATTTTCCCCCTTTCATGATGCTTTCTCTTCTCACATTGTGGGCTATTTCTTCTCACTCCCCCCAAAAAAAAAATTACTAATGTGAACTGATGATTCAAATCTCTATAAAGTTTCAGCAAATATCCTAGTGCAAAAGAGCATTGTCTTGTTCCTGAAGCTAACAGCAGGATGCAAAAAGTATCATGCACTGCATGCCTTCCATAAATACACATAAACTTTAGCAGTTAAGATGATAGAGCTATTAAAACAACAACATAGGAAAAAGCAGTTTTGCAGAGATTAAAATTTTTTCAAGCCAGGAGATTTTTCTCAAAGAACAGATTGCATTTCTGATTAGAGATGAGAGGATATGTTCATTAAAATACTCATTTCAATAGTGATGGCTTGCATATGAGTCAGCTAAACTTGCACACTAAAAAGAAACACATGGTGATCAAGTATTTGCTTGAAGTATATAACTATTTTTTCCATACTTTGTAACCATGTTTCTTTGAAATTGATAATTTTATTGCCATTTATAATCAATTTTCAGTTGAAATCTTTTATACTTTCCTGTTCCATGATGAATGAATGAATATAAGAAATAAGGAAATATTTTGTGTAGAGCTGTGTTGAGTCTTTCAGCAACTAGAATCCATTTATATACACTGATTACTCTAAAGGTCTTCAGTGTTATGAGTGGGCCCATTCTTCATCTGAGACCTCGAACTTCTAAGTTGCATGTTCAGATTTTTAAATTTCTATTTTGTTTGTGTGTGTGTGCATGTGTGTGTAGGAATGCTCATGCTGCAACATGCTTATGGAGCTCAGAGGACAACTCTCAAGATGGGGTTGTCTCCTGCCACCTTTGGGATCCCTGAGTTGTCAAGCCTGAACTCTAACACCTCTCCTCAACTCACTAAGCTATTTTATCAGCCCCATGATGATTCAAAGAAAAGACAGCCTATGGCCACTAGTATTCAGATAATAATATGCTTTTATTATAGAGCAGATTATTATAATGCAAATTCACCAACCCATCTTCCACCACTTACAACATTTTCATTTTCAATTTTTATTGAAGTAATTGTTAGACATACTTATTATTATTAATTTAGACACAGTAATACATACAGTAACTAATGCAGGGATAAAATAGTTGTCAGTCCTTAAATTTCCTAATGTTCTTCTACTTAATAAATGCAATTTAATTTATGAGACAGATAATCTTTCTTTTTTTCCAAAAAAGGATTTCTCTATGTATCCTGGGCTGTCCTGTAGACCAGATGAGCCTCAAACTCACAGTGATCTGCCTGCCTCCACTTCCTGAGTGCTGGGATTAAAGGCACGCAACACCAGACCTAATTTTCCTTTTTATAATACTGCTAGCAAGTTAGATCTGTTAGAGAACAATTCTGTTACTATTTCTGATAAATAGTTTATTTCTCCTCCACTATTAGAAGATATTTTCTTGGATATAGTTGTTTTTCTATCCTTTTAGCACCTCGGTGTTTCATCCTATATTCTTAATGACAGCATTCATTTTCATTTAAGTAAATTATTATTTCTATTCTTGTATACAGTTTTCCTATTTTAAATACAGTTGTGTGATATGCTGATTGCATTCTGAAGCTCTTGAGACTGAAAATAAAGTTTGTTTTGAATAAGAGGATGGAACTAGCTATTAGCTGACCAGAGTTAACCATAGAGGTTTTAAGGAACTGAGGACAGATAAAGGATGTAATAGGGCAGGGCTTAGAGAGGGTGTCAGCTCCTTTGTTTGGAGGAAGGAAAGAGAGAGGAGGTCACTGATCCTTTACCGCCCCTTCTCTAATCATTCATGGTCTTGCCCTGATATCTGACTCCCAAGATTTTGTTGATAAGGAATAATTAGATAAATCTGCCTACATGACAATGAGACACATCTGCTCCTGGCAGCACCAATTTATTTTAAAAAAAGGATGATGGGCATAAAAGAACCTCCTTATGGGGTTTGCTTTCTTTATGGCAGAAGATAGCCATGTAGGCAAGAAACTGCCCTTGCCTCCACTGCTGACAGTATGCTGTCCAAACTGAACCAGTGGGACAGAAAGAAAAGCTAGTGTCAATCTTTATTAAGTCAGGGTAGTACAGTCCTTCAAAACTTCCTGCTTCACAGAAAAGTCTGTCAGATATTCTAGGCATGTAGGCCAAAGATGGATGCCCCAACATTACACAGGAACCTTGGGGCAGCCAGATGTCTCTGTAATTTCTTAGTTTTAGAAGTGGCTTGTTCTGAACTTCCTGTCTACTCAGGCAATATTATATTCTTCTGTGATGTTTGATGGAGTTAAAGTTACAATTTTCCTTAATTATAATAGAAAGTAAATTAGGTGCAGACCTTTGAACTCATCAAAATAAAATAAATAATGGAGCATTTTCTCGAAATATAACAAATATAAATGGATTGGACATTATAAATGTAATTTTTGCCTGATGATTGTTCTTATTGTTTATAGTTTAGTATTTTTTATTTAGTATTCTCCATTCAGCTTTCAAGAGTGGCTGTAGCAGTTTACATTACCACCAAGAGTAAATCAAGGCTTCCATTTCCCCACAAACTATCTCCTCAAATAACCAACTTTTATATTCATTGACTCAGTGCATTATTTTATTTACTTCTATTTCATTAATTCATGTTTTGATTTTTATTATCTCTTTCTCTCTACTGGGTTTGCTTTCCATGAAATACACCATTAAGTCATTTACTTGTACCTTCTGTTTTGTTTGTTTGTTTGTTTGTTTGTTTGTTTTAGTATAAGCAGTTAGGGCTATAAACCTTTGTCTTAAAACTACTTTTAATACATTGCAGAGGTTTTATTATGTTGTATTTTTATTTCCATATAGTTTCAGGAATATTTTGTTTCTTCTTTGATGCATTTCATCATTCAGGAATGACTTATTTAATCTCCTTGTGTTTGTATACTTACTAGTGTCTTTGTTGTTGATTTAAGGTTTTATTAAATAATGATAAGATAGGACAAATAAGATTGTTTGAACTATTCTTTATTTGTTAAGATTTGTTTTATATCCCAGTACAAGATTTATTTTAGATAAGCTTCCATGTGCTGTTGAATAGAATATGTATTTTTAGTTGGAATATTCTATTAGAGCCATTTGATATAACATGTGATTTTATTAGAGGGCTTCTCTGCATGTGTTTTGTTCATATGGCATATCTATTGAAGAAAGTTGGATATTAAAATTGGATACTACTAATTAAGTGTATGTTGTTCTCTGTCTTTAAGTTCTTTAGTATGAATTTTAAGAAATTGAGTGCACCAGTGTTTGGTATGTATGTTTAGTATTACAATATTTCCTTGACTGATTTCTCCTTTGATTAGAATGAAACATTCTTCCTTGTCTATTTTGATTAGTTTTAGTTTTAAGTCTCTTTATCAAGATATTAAAATGACTTCCCCTTCTTGCTTACTCATGCCATTTGCTTAAAATGGGGTTTTCCATATATTCACTTTAAGGTGAAGTTTATTTATAAGGCTAAGTGTGTGTGTGTGTGTGTGTGTGTGTGTGTGTGTGTGTGTGTGTGTGTGTGTTGCATTCTAGTGTATGTTCACAGAGCTGTGTGAATAAGGCTTGATGAAGTTGCCAAGTGTCCTTTCCAATGACTCTCAGTGTTATTCCCTCGAGACTCAGCCTCTTACTGAACTTAGAGCTAGGCTGCCATTCCATTCACTAAGCTCCAGAAATCCTCCTGTCACTGCATCTGCCATTGCACTATGTTTATAGACCAAACTAGACTTTTTTATGGGTTCTGGAACTTTCAACTCAAACCCCATGTTTGTGAAGTAACTGCCCTTAACACTGGAGATCTCTCTAGGCTCTGGAATTATTGTTTATTTGTCATTAGTCTCATATATAATGAGGCATTTGTACACAACTGGAGAGGAAAAATCTCACATGATTTCATATTCAATCTTTCTTTTTCTATTTCTCTCTTTACTTCTCTCTTTCCCAATATTTCTGAAGATTGATCTCAGTAGGCAGCAAATTTTATGTATATCATCAGCCCTCTGTTAAATGATTTTATATAAAGAAGACAGAGATAAGAAACCTCATAGGATAACGATTAAATTTAGGGTATTATTTATGGTGTTGATAGGTGAACCACCTCATTTTGTATCTCATTTGCCTGCACACCCAGTCAGTCAACACCCACCTGAACTGATAGTATATGAAGTTGAGTTTGCCAGTCTAGTGTCAATCAGCTCTAGGCATTGGCTGACTCCCAGACTAAGGCAGAAGACAGAACATATTATGTTACACTCATTGATAACTCCTCAGTAAGGACGATGAAAATGATTATTCCTACCTTCTAGACCTGAGGGAGAAAGACCACTCTAAGGCTTACTGTGAGCCTTCAGGCATGGGCAATCATTTCTGTACTAGCCTCTAAGACTAGACCTGCTTCTTACGAGTAGGAAGACTTAGCCCAAAGTTGACCTTTGAGTCTCCATGTTTCAGCCAGAGATGGAAGTTCCTTCCCATCCTGGGGATGGACATAGTATTTCTTGCCCTCTAAGACTCACTGGTTCTGAAATCTCTCTTCATAGACTTGTTCCAGGAAAAACAGCTCTCAGTTAGTATCTGGAAGATGACACTGCAGCCTGGAGTTGTGACATAAGCCAGAACCCCTGGGTTAGTTTCCAACTGTCAAGAGAAGTTCAGACATGCTTTTCCTGTTAGTGTTGTCAATCTTTAGGGATGAGTCTCTGTCCTATTCCAGTTTCTGTTCTTAGCAGAAATCAGATTTTAGACAAATGCTGTTTTCTGCCTTTTGACCTTTCAAGAAGAATGGATTATGGGAGCGCCCTATAAGGAACAGGATAGAGATGCAATGCTGAGTCCCAGTATACTCCGGCTCTTAGTTGTCCCTGATTACTACTCGTCTAGTGTTGCAAAGCTGAACAATTTCAAAAGTTCGTTTTTCCTGGGATTTGTATACTTTCTCACAAAGGCTTACATCATTGAGTTGTTGTGTTGAAGTTGACAACCCTGTGTCCTAGAACTTTGCCTTCCCTATCTCTCTGTGGGCTACTGATCTTCCTTAATTATTGTGCATTGGTGGAGTAAACAATCTCTAAAAGAAATAATGATGCTGGAGTTTGTAGGCAGAAAATATGCAAATAATTAAACCATTAATAACTTTCCTGTGACTGAACTCAGTTGCTAAAAGGGACTAAGAAATTTAAGATGAGGCTGGTTACAGAACTCCACATCAATGGGTACTAACAGACTGTGATTAGCATGTGGAATGTTTTCTACATAATATAAAATTTATTTCTAAAAAACTTAAGCTTTTAGAATCCTGGTACAGATATAAGTATGTAATGAAATCTGCAGTTGGTGTTCTTAAATACCTTAAGAGTATTAAGACTTAAAATATGACACTAAAGTGATATAAAATCAAAGCAGACACAAAATAACATTTGCATAAAATATGATCATTTGGTTAGAATAACACAGTAAAAAGGGATGATAGTATTTGTAACAGGAAAATGAAATACTGTTCTGTAGTACTTTCTCTCAAATAGGGTGACTGAAATTCCGGTGTGCTGTGGGCCGGAGCCTGAAAATGAGACAATGAGTGAGACAAATGTTGCCATAACACAAGTGGGTGACCTGGGTTCTTTTCAGCTCTAACCTTTCTCTAACCTACGTGTTAATGTTTTTCTTAACATGCTTTATGTAGAAACTTCTTCAATTTCTTTACTTGAAAGAGTTTTCCTAAAGAATAGTAAACCTTCAGAATCTTGAACTAACTCTAATATTGGGGCTGGGCAGAGTTTGTGGCTGGTGCTGCTACTTGAAGAATCAAATGAGAAGTTACTCACAGGACAGATTTTCAATGGTGATAGTGTTGATCTGTTCTAAAAACATAAGCTCCCTTGTTTCTGCTGTGAATAGATTCCAAAGGTAAATCTTTTTCTTTTACCGTGCTTACTTTAATATGTAGTTGGTAGACCACTTAGGAGCCATTAGGAGGTTTGGGCCTTGTTTAAGGAGGTATGTCATTGGGGCTGGCCTTTGATGTTTTAAATATCCTTGCCATCAATTTGAAGCTTTCAGCTACCACTCCAGGCCATGACTGCTTCTCTACTTCCACCATGATGGAAATAGATTAGCCCTCTGAAACTACAAGCAAGCCACCAATTAACTGTTCTATTTTATAAATTGCCTTTGTCATGGTGTCCCTTTATGGCAATAGAACAGCAGCTATGACACTCCAGAATAAAGAAAATAATGATGATGAATATGTATGTTTAGCATTTTTGCTATTTTTTAAAATTCTTTAAAGAAAAGAAGGAAGTACAAGTCAAAATGTCAATTGACAAGAATGCCAGGGAAGAGCAGGTGTGTGTGCATACATCATTATCACCCAAATGAAATGTGGAACATAAATTTTTCTGCAGTTCAAATGAAAAGCAGAGACAAATCCTGTAAATTAACAGTGATCTTTAGAGTCAGAGGTGTATGTGCTTATGCCTCTATAATACTAATGTTGGGAAAGGGGGGAAAGGACAGAGACAATAATTTAGAAGCCAAGCACAGGACATTTTTTGATACCTCTTTCAGAATCCCTTTCTTAGAAAAAAAATTGCTCTTGCAATTCTATATTAGTTATCTTGCTGTTGGGAATATGTAATTACGATGCTGACAGATTCTGCTTTTCTGCTCTCTCGTATTTTCTGTTAGATTTTTTGCAAGCTACCCAAGCACTTTCTTTCAAACACCCTATAAAACCTACAGGTAGTTTGGGTATAACTTTGATTTAGAAAGTTAAATTCATGCTTTCAACAACTTTTCTTTTGTTGAGTATCAATTGATAAGCAGAAATCCTATGAAATTTGTGGTTCTCAGTTGTGATGATTTTCCTTTTCTTTGAGTATCTTCCCTTTAAATAGGCTTTTATTATAGAACTCATGTGTTTGCTTATGTGATAAATGGCTGTAAATTCACTTACGCAAAGTTATTCCAGTAACAAAGTACGTTTTCTTTCGAATATCCTTGGCCCTTAGTAGTAACATACTGGGCTTTGGATAGTGACATATTGGGCTCTGGATAGTAACATACTGGGTTCTGGATATTGACGTACTGGGCTCTAACTAATGGCATACTAGACTCTTTATCTTGGTGCTGCCCTTTGTATATTTGTGTGATTGGCACTGAGCAACTTAATCCTTCTAAAAGCTTCTTTTCAGAAAGAGGTGAGCTTTGCTAAAGTGCTAATCACAGGCATATATTTATTTAAAATTCTAGCATGTTTTGGCTAGAAATAAAAGTATGAAAGTCCAAGACAACAATGGCAAGTATGAGAGAAGAATTTGTTTTCTATAAAATTAATACACAAATAATACACAAATAAGTAAATATTTGGGAAAAAATCCAGTGACTGTTGGAAGCAGATGCAAAGATCATGGCGGGGAGCCAGGCTGAGCTCCAGGAATCCAATCAATGAGAGAGAGGAGAGATTCTGTGGGCAGGGGACGTTGAGATCATGATGGAAAAAACGTGCAGAGATGACCAAGCACACTGGAAACCCATGAACTGTGGACTAATAGCTGTGGAGCCCCCATAGGAGTAGACTAGGCCCTCTGGATACTGAAGACAGTTGTTTAGCTTGAACTGTTTAGGGGGCCCTCAGGCAGGGGGATCGGGATCCGTCCCTGGTGCACGGGCAGGCTTTGTGGAGCCCAGTGCCCAGGGTGTGACACGAGCAAAGAATACTTTATATCAACATATATTTGTTTACACATATGTTTAGCAGAGATGAGACACAATCTACTCTTTAGCTTGATTTTATAATTTTGCATACATTCTGAATACCCTTTGAGGCTATAATTATCCATGTACATTACTTTTTTAAGTGATTTTTTTTATTCTTTGTATGAATGTCTCAGAACTTTTATGAATTTATTTCCAAAGTGGCTCTATCGCAAAACAGATTTATTGCTCCTTTGCAGAAGTACTGGAATAAGGACGTTTATTAAAACATGGCGATAAAGGTTAGAGAAATTTATCATCTTGTCGGTTTAATTGTGGGGAGACTGGTAATATGCAAGTTCACTGCTCATTTGTAGTTCATGAATTACTTAATGAATCACTTATTTGTGATCTTATGCAACTTCATAAATGTTTTTAAAATTATTTCTTTTGCCGGGCGGTGGTGGCACACACCTTTAATCCCAGCACTCGGGAGGCAGAGCCAGGTGGATCTCCGTGAGTCTGAGGCCAGCCTGGTCTACAGAGCAAGATCCAGGACAGGCACTAAAACCACACAGAGAAGCCCTGTCTCCAAAAACCAAAAAAGAAAAAAAATTATTTCTTTTATCACTTCAGGTGTATAAGTGTTTTGCCTGAATATACATATGTGCACCATGTGTATCCATGTCCCCTACAAGAAAAAGTGCAAAGCTACACAGAGAAACCCTGTCTCGAAAAACCAAATAAATAAATATATATAAAAATAGAAGAAAAAAAAGAAAAAAACAAGTGCTCTTAACCACTGATGCAACTCTCTTATCCCCAAATTTGGGAAATTTCATTATTTTATGAAATTATTGTAATCATTTCTCACATTTTCTTTTTATTTATATATTGTTTCAAAAACTGCATAAATTACAGTTTATCTCATTGAATGAACACATTAAATATATAAATGATGATTTATATTTCAACCCAAGAATGATGAATTATACAAAAAAAATCTATCTTGTCTGAAATTTATATAATAAATACTATTGTTAAAAATTTTCAAAATCTATTTCTAAAACATGATACCAGTTCATTAAAAATTCATGATTTTCCAAGCTACAGAGGTATACTTATGACACAAATTTGTATGTAATTGGCTGTAATTTTAAGTTTCTGATGTTCTTTTACATTGGTTAGTGTTATTCTTCTGGTTTTTGTAGCCTCTTTGTTATTTGTGTTTATGTGTTTTCCCATGTGTTTATGAAATAAATTTTTTAGGAAACAAAATTCCACTTGCACTCTTGTTGAAATACAGTCAATCTTTAAGTCTGAAGGAGTATGCACAATTTATTGTCATTTTTGTAGACATTGCTCAGTACCTCATGGAGATTATATATATATATATATATATATATATATATATATATATCACAGAGAATGTAGAATAGAATCATTGTAAGGTAATCAATTAAATTTTGTGGCTATCTCTGTTATTCAAACTGTGCTTCAATTCTTCCCTATAAGTCCAAGTAGGTACTTTGGACGGCATTACTGCATTTGCAGGGACAGACCTTTAGTGTGAACATTTCCGCTTTTGTTGGTTCAGGCTTTTCTGTTTCTGTCTTATTTTACTGGTGCAATGTCCGCATGATTGGTGAATGGAAAGGTGGAAGTGTTTACTCTAGGTATGTACCACAGAACTTTACACTTAGCTGACACTTTGCTGTTCTTTTGAACAAGAGATATTGAGGCCATGGTTGGAAAAAGTACAGAGACAACTAACCAAACTAATGGAAACACATGAACTGTGAACCAATAGCTGAGGAGCCCCCATGATACTGGACTAGGCCCTCTGGATAAGTGAGACAGTTGTTTAGCTTGAACTGTTTAGGGGGCCCCCAGGCAGTGAGACTAGGACCTGTCCTTAGTGCATGAGCCGGCTGTTTGGAACCTAGTGCCTATGCTGAGACACTTTACTCAGCCTTCACACAGGGAGGAAGGGCTTGGACCTGCCTCAACTGAATGTACCAGGATCTGCTGACTCCCCAGGGGAGACCTTGCCTTGGAGGAGGTGGGAATAGGCGGTGGGTTGGGGGAAAGTCTGGGGAGTGGGAGGCGGGAGAACAGGGGAATCTGTGGTTGATATGTAAAACGAACAGAAAATCTCTTAATTAAAATAATAAATAAATAAATAAGAAAGTGATTAAGTAAACCCTTTCAAAATATGTGCATGCTATACCGTGACAAGGCAAATGGGAGGAATATGTATTTCGATAATTTTTCCTTATCATAATAACTAGGTAATGGAGACATGGTTCAGCAGTTAAGAGAATGTATTACTCTTCCAGTGGATACAAGTTTGGTTCCCAGCAACCACTTCGGGTGGCTCATAACTGCATGAAACTCCAGTTCCAGGTGGTTGTGAGGCAGACTTCTGTCTTCCTCAAGCACTGTACTCACATGAACATGCTCATGCAGTGACACATACATGCACATAATTACATGAATATTAAATCAGTTTAAAAATCACAGTAAGCAAAAGATTAATATCTAATTGAATAAGGTAAAATATAAGATGAATACATAAATATTCATACTTGTATTGAAACTCAAATAACAATGACTCAGAATAGGGCCTGGTGGTGCATTGCCTAGGAGCAGTTTACTTAAGAAAAGGTGTGAGACTTGAGTAATTAACAAGTTTTCCATAGGTTATTAGAAAGAGATGCTCGACAGAAGTCTATTATGATATTTCCTCTGTTATGTATCTCTTACATAGACTTAGATATAGTACCAGGTACAACTGTACATTTGTGCCTTTCATTCTTTATTCAGTACATGAAATGACTTGTGGTAAATTGACTCTGTTGCAGAGAAAATAAGTTGGTAATGAAGAGAGTTAAGGGACACTAAGTATAGTTATATAAGAGCAGCTAAGGGGGATAAGAACATTTTTTTCTTGGAGGAGAATGAGTAAGACAGCTGTGTGCAAATATTAGAAGTATTGTCATGTGGCCGTATGGCCCCAAGAATGCAAACGAGGGCCAATTTTCAGGGAGGCTACAGGGACTTGAATTTCATCATAAAATAAGAGATAAAAGCCAGATCCATTTGAACATGAAGCAAGCACTCTCAGAAGGTAATTTGTAGCTGTCACTAGAACAATTCAAGTGCAGGCAGGGGACAGCCACTTCAGGGGGGAAATTGTAGAGGAGATTCAAGCTGAAGAAAAAGCTGAATGAGATTATGCTTATTTTTTTTGCATTCCATCCCAGAGAGTCTGTATTTTTATTGCCTGGGGAATGTGCTAGAATCCAGAGTTGTGAGAATTAAAATTGAGTTTTTTATGTGGAAACTGAAACTGTAGTTTCAAGAGGGGAAGAAAACGGATGTAATGGTTGCACTGGGATTTGTTTAAGCCAGATCAAAATAACTGAAGGAATTTGAAATCTGTAGGATAAATTGGAGATAAGTGGAATAGGAAAGTTATGAAATAGTAAACTAGTAAAGGAATGCTTTTATGTTTTCACAAATGTAAGAGTTCTGTGTGATAAAGCATGTTACCTACATGATAATGCTAAAAATTTCAGAAAAGGATATTTTAATCTTTATACTCAGCCAAGGTATTTGTGATATATTTTATAATTTAATTATTAAAATCATAACAAAGAGACAAACATACGGGGTAGATTATGTGGGTAGTGTGTATAAAGCCCTGAGTTTGAGCCTCAGAATACACACAAACACATAATACACATAATACACAGAGAGAAAGAGAGAGACAGAGACAGAGAGAAACAGAGAGAGAAACAGACAGACAGACAGACAGAGACAGAGATTATAAAGTCAGAATAAACAGATTCTAGCTTTGCTTTCCCATTTTGGGGGATGTTGTTTAACATAATGCACAGCTGATATTGTATCTGACGCAGTAAAGCTGTTCTTGTTCAAGCCTGTTTTTGCTGTCTTCCCCTAAGACCTTTCCATTTTTCCTTTACATCCAACATCAATGATGATTATTATATTGTCTCAAAGCCTGGGCTGCCCAGGAGTACATTGCATTTTATATCATCTTGACTTGGGGAATCTTTGAACTCCATTAGCTAGTCTAAGGAAAGCTGTTCTGAAACTTGAAAGTCACTCGAGCTCATTTGCAGTGTCCTTGGAGAACCTTATGTGAAAGACATTCAGGTAAAGTATGATATTTTAAAACAGGACTCAAAAACAGTGTTTTCACATGATGTGACCTCTAAATGTTGTTTTCATCAGTGTCTTTTATCACAGTTGGAGAGAGAGAAAGAAGGGAATGAAGATACATCAGAAGGGAATCAAGCCCAGTCAGATACTAAGTGTTACTGAGATTCACATATAATATCAAGGTAACGCAAAGAGAGGGGAAGAGGCAGACAAGGGGAGAAAGAGGAGAGTATTTGGTTGAACACTGTCAAAGTGCATGATATTCTTGAAGGGAAATGTCTTTGTGAAACCTATAAATATGTACAATGAATATATTCCAAAGCATAGCCTTGAGGCCAAATCCGAGAGTTCATGTGAACTCTCAGAGATGTTGTTCCCTAGCTTGCAAGTTTCAGAGCTCATATGCACATTAAATTTTAGGATTTTGATAGTAAAATTCCAGAAATTTCACCATGAGAGATGCATGAAGTTTGATTATTTCAGAGCACAACACAGATATAGGCCCTTTTCTCGGCTTTTCTCTCTCCTTTTTCCTGCTTACATTTCTCATTTGTTGTTTCCTTTTATTTTATAAGATGAAGAGATTCAAAGTTTTTAAATGCTCAAGTTAGATTCCAGGCCTGTCATGGTTGATACTGGTGGTCAATTTGTTGTGATCGAGACTCCTCTTAGGAAACAAACATTTGTATTGGTCTGTGAGGGACTTTCTAGAGTAGGTTGATAGAGCTAAGGGCACACCCTAAATGTGGGCAGCACTATGTCAGGGCTAGGATCTTAGATGGCTATAAAGAAAAAAGCAAACTGAGCATCAGTGACAGCATTCATTGCATTCTACTTCCTAACTGCCAAGACAATGTGAACACCTGTATCATGTTCCTGCTACAATGACTTCACAATTGTGATGCAGTCTACACTTCCTTTCATAAGTTGCTTTTGCCCAGTACATCTTAAAACTATGAAAGAAGTAATGATAGAGAAGTTGATACCAAGAAGTAATACTTTTGCTGTGAAAAACCTGACTCTGTGTTTTGTATCTCTTTGGTAGTAGTTTGCAGGAGGAATGTGGGGAATGTGGGGAAGTTTGGAAATCCCTAGAATGCTAGAAGCAGAGATTAATATGTGCATTTGGAAAACCACAAAGCCCAAAGAAGCAAAGAGTAGAGATGAAGCTTCCGATGTGCCAGAGAGAAACCAAGACTCACCAGTTACAGGGCCTGGGCCATCTCATATGATAGTCTCACAATCTGCCTGAATTCTGCCTTCTCCCAAGAACCTGGAGAGTTTGACTTCAAAAGTAAGGCACAGATATATTTGGGAGAAGAAATCTCAAAATGAGCTAGCCCCAGGCTGTGTCAAGGCTATAATCACATGGCTCCTAGCTAGGCTCACAGTGAGACATAGAGAGAGAGAACTGGAGAGGGGAGGCAAAAAGTGAAGATACAAAAACTGTGCAGTTTTATGGAAAAAAGGAGAATGTTTCAGAGAAGCATGCTCTGAGAAAGAAATAATTGTTGAAAAAGATTAGCACCATTAAATAGAAATATGCTCTAAACAGGAACAATAGGAAAATCGCTCTGAAGGCAAGATCTCCAAATATGGAAGGCTCCATCTTGCAAAGTTCAAGTTCATTTGAGAAGAGATTTTAAACCAATAGCCTAGGGAAGTTTCTCCCTATAATCAACCTTTGTGGCACAGAGGACAAAGTAGTTCTGGTTCCAGGGTGCCTGGCTCCATGGTACTGGCAGAAGGACTTAGCAGGATTTTTTATATGGTGATGGTTTTACAGTTATGATAAATTAAGGAATTTTAAACTGAAAATGCTGGGAAAGGGGTCCACTACTCAAGTAAAGAGCCTAGAAAGTTTTTCTATACGATCAATCTTCATTGAACACAGAAGTCAAACTAGTTCTGGTTTCAGGGAGCTGACAGAAGAACTTGACAGCATTGTTTATGTGGTGCTGGTCTTATAGTTATGATAAATGAAAAGTCAAGGAGTCATCAGGGATTGCTCCATGGTGTTGGAAGGCTGAACAATGGGTGACAAGAAGATTCTTTGTGTCAAGCCCCTAAGAGATTGTTACATGAATCTGAGGTGGAATTTATATTGCAATGGAGACTAAATGATGCTGAAAATGCAAGAAGTGTGAGGGAGCTGCATGCATGGTGTCATGGTAGCTCAAAATAGAGGCTGTGCATGCTTCAGGGAGCAGAGATGGAGGCCTGGATTCCCTAAGATTTTGGAACTCAGATGATTCCATTATGAACTCCAGTCACCTTGCATAAACAATAGATTTAGTGCTTTCTCTGCTGGTTTTCAGTCTTGCTTTGGCCCAGTCTTTCCTAGCATTGCCTACATTTCTAGTTTGGGGAACAGTAATGTTTACTCTATGTCACTGTATGTCAAAAGTGAACCCATACCAAATTCCCTGTGTCTGTGCATGCTTCTGTATATACAAGCATGCCACAGTATAAATGTTGAGGTCAAAGGATAATCTGTACAAGTCATTTTCTCCCTGGTAATGTGACACCTTCACATCAGATTCAGGGACTTCAGGCTTTGCAATGAGTATCTCTACTCACTGAGATATCTCAATAGCCCTATAAGTATACTTTTGAATACAGTTAGAAGTATTTAAAAAAATGACAGTTTTGAAGTTTGACTGTGTAGCGTAAAAAGGGCCAAGAAAAAAATCCTGCCTCTGACCAGGCCAGAGTCCTGGGCCAAGGAAAAACATACTGACCTTAACTTGACCCCAGGACCAGAGCTTGACATTGCGTTAATCCCTGATCTTGCTCCAGGGTCAGGCTATAGAATCCCACCAATCCCTGAGCACAGAATCCCACAAATCCCTGAGGTCCAAGAGCTTCAAATGTCACCAATCCCTTTACATGAAATGCCACCAGTCCCTGAGCTTGCCTCAGAATCCACCAATCTCAAGCCACCCTGCAAAGCTCTGCCCTGCAAAAAAATCTTATATAAGGAAACTGTACTATGTTCAGTTTGCTTCAGTTTCACTCTGGAAGCAGTCAAGCTCCTGGATTCTTCTTTCCCAGTAAATCTCTTGAGTGAAGTTTGTTGTGTGGTGTGACGTTTTCACCAGATGGTGATCCCATATGTAACAATTTTCACGGGAGCAGAGATTAGTGGAGCAGAATTGAAACATTTTCACTGGGAAAACTTTCCACTAGCAGAGCAGAACTGTAACACTTCTTTGGAGCAGAATAGAACAGAGTTGTTACACTGCCTGAGCAGAATTGTTACCCTTGCATTGCGGAAACCTTTCTCTGCAGCAGGGCTGTAAACTGCAATGCTTATGGTAACTTTGTAGTATTCCTTGGTTCCTGACTTGCAGGATACCTCTCCATCTGCACTGCAACGCTTATAGAGTGAGTATATTTTGTGTCATGTAACTATAAACCAGTGAGGACAAGGATTAGGAGGTTATATTTTAAAAGTGGTATGCTTGTGTGTTAAATTGATAAGAATGTGTGTGTGTGTGATGGTTAACAGTGATCTAGAAACTCCTTGTGGGGGGACCTCTGGGTATATCTGTGAAGAAATTTTTAGATCAGGTCATTGAAGTGAATAGATGCACCCTGATTATAGGTAGCACCATTTCATTGACTGAAATCCTATGCTGAAAAACATATGCTAAGATCCAGAAATGACCTCCTAGCATTCTCTGCCTCCTGTTGCCCTGATTTCACTGCTGATTAATGTAGCCCTAAACTCTGAGCCAAAACAAAATTTTATGCTTCAGTTTCCTTTGTCATCTATTTTATTACCACAATAAGAAAAGTAACAAAAAAAAAGGATTTATACTATTCTAAGAAAAATATATGGTGAAATTACTATCAGAAATTGTACTTTTCATACACCTGAAGAACTTTTTATTCCTAATATTTCTGAAGAAACATCTATTTGTATCAGCTAAAATTATACAGAATGTAGCATCAATGAATATTAAAAGTAACACTTTTTTTTCTTTTTTTAGTTTCTCAAGACAGGGTTTCTCTATGTACCCCCTCTGGCTCTCCTGGAACTCTTCTAGTACACCAGGCTGACCTCCAACTCTCAGAGATCCTGCCTCTGCCTCCCAAGTGCCTTTGTCTCCCAAGTACTAGTATTAAAAGCATGTGCCACCACTGTCCTGCTGTTTTTACTTGAAATATAAATTGCTAAATTAACAGAGTACCTTTGAAAAATTGGCAAAATTAAGCACAGTATAGTCACTGAAATTCGTGAGAATCTAAGCGTTTTTTTTTTTTTTTTTTTTTTTTTTTAAGACCAAAACCAGAAGATGGACTGGATTTAGAAGTGAAGACAAGAGATTAGCCATTCTGTGAAGAGATGATATCTAGAGATATTAGACTGTTTCGTGGCACCAGAGGACTGACTAATATTACAGCAAGATGTCAGAGCTGACCACTCAAAGCTCCCAACTTGTCTGTGTAGTAGTTACAAAAACACCAACATTAGAGACCTGTGTATCTTTCTGAGTCATCATAAAATTATGTGTAACCACATATTATTTGAATACTTCAAAGGTACAACATTATTTTACAAAATTGTATGTAATGACAGTTGACAAACAAGATCATGGTATTTTACTGATTTAAGATGTGAGGCAGGCCGGGCGGTGGTGGCGCACGCCTTTAATCCCAGCACTCGGGAGGCAGAGTCAGGCGGATCTCTGTGAGTTCAAGGCCAGCCTGGGCTACCAAGTGAGTCCCAGGAAAGGCGCAAAGCTACACAGAGAAACCCTGTCTCGAAAAACCAAAACCAAAACAAAACAAAACAAAAAAGATGTGAGGCAGGATATTAATATATGATAAAATTATTGCTATATTATTGAAGTACATTAAATATTTTTAATGCATGTTTGAGTGAGCACCAGAAGCTGGAGACTTTATTTACTGTAACAGAGATTGTAGAAGAGGTTCTGTTCTTCTGCTTCAAGAATGGAGAACTTTGCATGGTGAAGGAGGTGATGGGAGTTTAAGATATTAGTCTCTTTCCATCTAGAGAAGGCAAAGATCATTGGGCAGATTCAGGAAGTCACTTAAAAGATTAATGGCTTGGATTTTTTTCTCAATAAGCCTGAAAGGAAACAGCATTTAACAAAATTATAAATGGAGTTTATACACTACTAAATATAAATATAAATTCACTTCAATTTCTCTTCTCATAAAATAATGTACATGTAGGTATCTTAATTTATTTCTGGTTTGTTATTTGATGCAAATGAAAGAAATGCTGGCAGTTTGTGGAAACCTAATGTCATAAGACTATTGTGGAAAAAAGTCTTAATTTCAAGAGTAATCAGGATGGCCGCTAAGGGAACTTGAAAATATACAAATGCCTCCCTATAGAAAAAGAATTTCAGTAGCCTTTCTTAAAGCCCTTTTAAAGTTTTATGGCAAGCCACAAGAATATGTTATAAGGAGCAGCTGTGTATTAAAGCTATACTTTGACCGGCCAAGGGTCTGTCAAAAGGCAAGCCATTTATTATGAATATTTGGTGTTATCCAGCTTTTAATATTTCAGCTGTCTTCTGCTATGAAATTCTTGCATGCCCAAATATTCCCAGACCAATTGGCAAACAGTTTAGCTCCCCAGACCTGCTGATCTTCTAGGTAACTAACTCCCCTGCTGAGCCTAGGAGACAAGCTGGCTGGAGACACATTGCTTTGTTTCTTGTGCAAACGCAGCTCAGACTATCTCTTGCCTTGAGGCCTAGTGCCTCTCCAGAGCAATTGACCAAGAGCAAAAGAGGTTTTTACATATCTAGGTGGAATTAGAGTGGAGCAACATTCTTCAGGAGGCAGAGAACCCGGGGGCCAGGGGAAGAAGAGACAGGTGTTTTCTGTAGAGGCAGACAGAACTGCATGACCAGGGAGAAAGGAAGAACATGGAGGTTTCGTAGACGGTAAGATAGAATTCTTATAGAGTTCATCAGAGCCAGGAGTAGAGAGCAAGTAGAGATGAAGGGAGAAGAAACAGAAGAGAAAGATGAGGCTGGAAGCATAAGAGCTTAGTCATTAGCAGGACTTTGTGAGCACAATAAAAGAGGGGACAAAGAGGAACTGAGTGTCAGGATGGAACTGAAGCTATGTAGACAGGATTTCATCCCAGAGAAATATTGAAAGGACCAAGTAGATGCCATAACAGGCTGCTCAGTCTTCTCTCAGAGATCAGGCCTCAATTTCAGTTTCCTGAGACTTGAGCAAGCAGTCTCTGGGAGGGCCATGAACAAAAGACATAGTCCTTTTAGTAGCTCCCTTTCTGCACGTACTCTGACTGCTCAAAGTTCAGCCAGATGTTTACTGTCTGGGACCCCTCACCAACTTAGAGTTATGTGCATGAGTCAAGGACAGAGCCTAGACCACTGAGCCAGCCCCCACAGTCAGTACGTGCTAGGCCAGCCAACCCCCATGGCAGCTCAAGGACAAAGCCTGGGACTTGTGCTGGACTGCCCCCAAAGTGATAATTGTAACCACCAACCAGTAAATTCAAAGGTTACATACCCTCACCCAATTAAAAGAGAACAGAGATAAAAATAAACCAATCTGAGTTGCACCCGTGCAAAACTCCTCCAACCCCCCTTGAAGGGCTTGTGGTTTTTGCCTTTAAAAAGCTAGCCACACAGAAAGAGCAACTCCTCCCTGCCTCACTGTATTGGGTGTAGGAATGAGTTCCCTGTCCAGACTTGTATCTACAGAATAAACCTTGCTGTTGCATTCTGGACATCTAAGGTCTTTGGTGGTCTCTTTGAGGTAACAATCTGGGCATAACAATATAGTATATGGACAAGGAGCTTGGTATATCTAGATTTATTCCTGCCCTGAATGCCTGACAGAGCTGTAGCTGTATAGATAGAATTGTGTCTTAGAGGAATAAAGTTAACAGACATAAAAGCATAGTGTACGTAGATTTTTTTTTTTCCCTCAAGATATCCCACACTAGATGTAGCATCTTCCTTGGACTCTGGGCAATCCATAGAGTTTATTCATCTTTCTTCTCTTTACATTCCTCTTTTGTTCTACTTATCATATCCAGACACTAAAGATTTAATTCTTCCCCCAAACTTCTCCTCAGTTATTCTCATTCATCAGGGTTTCCTCCAGTCAGTATGTCATTTAATAAAGTTATCTGGATATTGTCATTGATTGTGCAGTATTCCCCACTGACAACAAAATTCTAGATACTCAAAACTGCTTCATAAAAATTTATTTTGAAAATCCTTTCAATTATCATGACAGCTTCTGCCTCATCATATGTTGTAGTCATCGTTTGACTTGACAACAGCTCCCTGGTAACCTGGTGTCTGCTTTGTTTCCAGTTGATATGCCCTGCTTCCAAAAGAGCACACTCTCTAAAACAGTAACTGTTTTTGCTAGCACTTCCATGTGTGCCATGTGCGGAACCTTTAATTTTGAAACAAATATTTTCAGAAAAAGTATGGCTATCTAGTGTCACTTAACTATCCACACCATCATTTTTCTGCTTCCAAAGAATCTTTATTTTATCTTCCAACAAGAATGAACATCTTGTCTCATGGCTGTGGTGCAGTTTTATAACTCAGCTTCTTCAGCCCATACAATTCTGAAAGTCAGAAGTGGTACAAAATGTAAAAGGGTTTCCTCATTGCTTGAATAAGTCCCAGGAAAAGTAATTGTATCAAATTGTATTTCTTCCCCTTGGGTGCTAAATATCTCTGTGACCAAGCACGTGGGTCATGTGCTCTCCCTGGCAATCTGGAAGTTTCACTTAAGCAATTCTGTAAAATAGATGGAATTTAATATTTTTAAATGTTTGTGACATTAATACCTTTGGTTTTTAAAATTATGATGGATATCCAAATTATAAAATTTATAAATTTCAATTTCTGTAAATTAGAATGGATAAAGATTTTCTTTAATTACAAGAAAATTACAGTCATAGGAGATGTGTACTGTGTGACTTGATTAGAACATGTGACCATGACGTCAGAAAGCCCTGAGTTCTCACTTAACTTCTCCAGTTACTGTAACTTGGACACTGACTTGTTCGATTGTAGTTGTTTTCTGTATGTAAAATAAGGAAAGCAATATTAACTATTTTGTGTAATCAGACATATGACTGTGTGTGAAATACATTTTATATCCTTGCCTGGCATATAATAAATCTTCAGTAAGTATTATTGATATATTGTTATTATTATAAAACAAAGACAGTAAAATTAAAGATGATTTTAGTGTCTATGATGATACTGGATAAATTGTATAGAAAATTTCAACTTGACTGTGTGAGACCAAAATGAGCCATCTTAGAAATAAGACCAAAATGCTTTCATTCTAAAATTAAGGCCTAAGATTTCTCCTTTCAGAAATAGGCCATTAGTTACTGAAACCAGTCAGTTCAGATTCCAGAAACCAAGAAGTGTAAAAGTACAGAGTCACAAGGTAGTCATGTAGTCATGAGGTAATGACTGCCTGACTATGGAATGTCCTCTCCCTGGTTTCCAGGGTAACTGACCATAAAAATGTCCCCACCTGAGGGCAGCCAATGAGAAATGGTGGTGGGCAACCACCCCCTTAGAAGTAAGATTAAGCCATGATTTCTAGAAAGCCCCTAGAAGTGAGCCAATCAGAATTGTACCCATACTAGCAGCCCTAAATGATGTAACCTTGTGATTTTTCCCTTTAAAAACTGAACTTGCAGACAGGCAGGCACTTCCTCCAGCCCCAACTGCGTTGGATGTATTGGACGAAGTCCCTGCCTAGGCTTGTATTGTATATCCAGAATTAAACCTTGCTTTTGCATTCTGGCCTGCTCGTCTTTGGTCTTTGGTGGTCTCTCTGAGGGTTGCGATCTGGGCACAACAACTGCATGTAAAAGAAAATTTACAATATCAGCATTCAGAACAAATTTCCTCACTGCAACTGAGAAATAGTAACTTCTTGTGGCCATATTTGGGAATTTTTGCTTGTATAGCTCTATTTTGTTTGATTGGAAAAATAAGTTGTACATTACCCTGAATTGAAATGAATTCTGAAAAATCTAAGGTATTAAAAAATACTTATAAACTCTGGTCTGAAATAATCTGGTGTACCTTTATATGTTGTTTAGTAAGACTGCAAATTTAAACATGCATGTTGCCAGAGTATAAAATTAAATATAACAATAACCTAAAAGACAGATATGTGGGATGTCTATTTTTACCTTTTCCTTGTTTTTCTTTTGAATCCTCAGAGATATGATGCACATCTCATATAGGGAGGTGAGCTAGTGTGTCAAATTAGTCTTGTACATTCTGGTGCTTTTGAGGTGTTGTCTAAATATCACAGAGCAAGAACTCACTGTGATAGCTAGTGTATCCAGAACCAGCATAAGCACCTTTTGTAATCTTTATCTTTGTCTATGAAAATTTGTGATAAGAAGCTCAAGAATCTTTTGACATTTATATGGCTCTAGATTTGGTATCACCATTTATGTTTCAGTCATAGTTTTACGTATAGGCATTGGTGCTTTCTATTTATAGATATAAAAGTAGGACTTTTAAATGAGTATATAATTGATCAAAATACTCAGAATGAATATAGAAAAATCCAGGCTACAATCAACACTATTATTCTTGCCCAAAGTAGATGACAATCTTTCCCAATATTTACAGCCTGTCTATTATAATACTCAGATCACTGTATTTCCTAATTATTTTTGATGGCATGGATGCTAGTTAATTTGTTTTAACAACTACACTGAAATATAGTATGTATCATGAAGTTTGCCCTATTTAAACTTCCACATAAACTATGTTTCATGTTGTAGATTTCTTTAGACTATTTAGATACTCAGCCAACATTCTGATTTATTTACTTTTTACTGGTGATATTGATTACTCTTACCGATGAATATTGTAGAAATACTTTCCAGGAAATCACAAGCTCTGTGAGAACAAAAGTATCTTCAGTCCCTATGCAATAACATATACATATTGAGTAAACGAAAAAATGAATTCAGGACTAGAGAGTGCTTCAGAACATTTGCTGCTCTTTTAGAAGACCAGCATTTCATATCCAGAATTCACAGTGTGTACTTCATAACTGCATATATCTACAGCTCCAAGGAGATCTGATACATCTGTCATATGTTATCATACACACTCATAAGCATGTGCCCCTTACAAGCATGCACACATGATTTAATAATATAATATAATTTAAGAACACCATGAGTTGAAAAAATTAATAAATTAAAGGAGCAATTATTGATGGATTAACTCATGACCATCTAAACGGTGTTAACTATGATGTTATAAATGCTGATATAGGATGGAGTATTGATTATTTGGTCTATAGTAACTGCTCTACTGTCTTTTGTAAAGATCAAAGGAAAGCATTAAAGTTGGGGAAATGGTATTATTATTTACTTACAAGTATGCCCAAAGGTTTGAAAAATTATATAAATATAACTTTATATTTCACATTCTCTTGCTACTTGAATAAATTACTGCATATGAATAGGGCAATGGATGATTAGTGTGAAATTATTAACTGCTGGGTAGAAGAGATTGCTACAAGAGAAGGTGGGAAGTCTGTCACAGAACATGTGGTACATGAAAGAAGCATGAGGAGATAAGAAGCAGAAGGAGAAATTTAGAACGGGACAGTGTCATAGTGAATTGATCATAAGCTCACATTTTCTTCTAAAAACAAAGTAAGGTACTGGCATTCCCCAAACAGTAAATTTTAAGGATGATTATGGTTCAAAGATACTTTTGAGCCCCAAATCATTCAGTTCTTAAGATTCCGTAGAGTTTTGATACCTGTGTCATTGATTTGGAAGAAGACTCTAGTTTTTATCAACAATGAGTGTGCCTTTTAGGTGTAAGGAGCAGAGTAGAACAAATGCAGAGTGTGAAGAATACAGGCACGATATGGACCTGCCTGTGCCAGTTTGAGTAAAATCTTAGGTGTTCAGAGCCAAGTCAAACATTAGGAAATAAACTTTAGTCTGAAAACTGAGAAATCCAAGAAAGCTCCATGAAAATATGATATGGGAGTCTTGACTTTGGGAAAAAACAAACAAACAAAAAACAGCTTTCAAGTACAAAGTTCAACAAGAGATTTGCCAAAAAAAATACTTCTCCAGTTCCTTAGGAAGACTACCAGGAAGCAATAAGCCCAGAAGAAAATGTCTCTTCTCAGGTAGTTAGGGGTATATTTGTCATAAAGGAATATCAGTCCCTCCAAACATAAGTGGACATGTTGGTCACTGGAACTAAATGTCTCACTGGATTAACATGTGACTTTTGTGAATACAGTACCCATGTGTACCCATGATTTAGTATTTATTATGATTCTATTATCCAGAATCCTTTAGACAGAAACTATTTCCTTTATGTCTCAGGCCTTAGAACTTGGCAGATTTATTCCCCATATTAGGCACTCAGTGTGTCAGATGCATCGATGGAGTAAATAGATGCAAAAACTCCTATCTCTTCAGCAAGAAAATTTGCATCACACGTTAAAAGGCAGTGAGGGAATGCTTGATTAGGTGATATTAAATTATTTGCTGTCATGAATTTAAAAACAGTGCTTTAACACAGCCTGAACTCTGTGATAATATAACATATTTAAAATGATTGGTAGTACATATTATAGGCTATGTTCAAATAATTGACACACAAACTTCTCACAAGATTATTTGCTAGCAAATCCATTTACCAGTCTAATACAACAGCCTTGTCTAGTCTACTGTGATTAAACAACAGTGTGGAGGAAAGTGTGGCAATTTGGCAGGAAGCTGAGTTATGATACACATTATTGACGTGAACAACACGTACAACAGGCCCATTCAGGTCTCATTGGATAAGAGAATCAGTTTCATTTACTCTTAACATACTAATGCTGTGGACCTTTGTCTATATAGTCTAAGGACTATCTAAAATGGGAATTCTTTCTGTGATAATGTAGGCAGATGATGTTTGTTGCTGCCAGTATAAGATCTATATAGAAGAAACACATTTCCTTGAAATTGCAAAATGAAAAACTATTTCTGTCTATGCTTCAGATATGGCTATCATGAAGGAAGCCACTTCCTTAAGCTCCCCCAATGAGCCTTTTCTTTTGAAAAGATAGGGGTCATTGATGCTGAGAAAAAAAAAAGAATTTTAAAAATTCAAAACTGTCTGAAGTTATCAAATTCTTTTTGACAGAGTAAGTATTCCCTTTGATCTTGCAGTGTGGATTAACAGCCGTAGGAGATGTACTTTTCAAAAAGTTGCATCACATTCTTCATTTGATTCTCAAATTAACAGAAGCATTGATTCCCATCTTCTTTTATTTCAAGAAGCAAAAGAACTTAAAGGATTTGGCTCTGTGTGCTGCTTTGCTTCTGCTGGCTTCAGCCTTGGAGTACATACTTTGGAGGCTAACCTACCAAGTAGTGCAAGACATTACAGATCTAGATATTGTCTCTGGCACCAAGTACACAGTACTAATAATACCCTATTTATCCATCTATTGTCCATAGAAAACCTGTAGCTGCTCAGTGTAATTCATTTTGCCTGCACTAGCTCAGTAATACTTTCACATTATTTCTTTCCATGGCTTTTGCTTCTGATAATTGTCTTCTAGGCAGGAGGCCCTTGAAGTTCTAGATGCCAAGAGTTTAAGTGGTATGGAATTATTAAACCGTTGAGTTTTCTATGTGAAGTGTTGCCTGGGTAAATAAATCCTCTAGCTTATGCAAATTTTGTTCATCAAAGGAAGTCTATCGTCATTAAAGGGGTAGAGGCAACTTTCCCTGGCATGTAATCTTTCACTTTCCTTCTTGGAAAATGTTGCACCACAGCTGGAAAAGCTTTAAGTTCATAGAAATTTTTTGTGTTCACGTAAAGACAAGATGGGAGTGTTTAAGTGGAAGGCAAGTTAGTCTTTGCCACTGGGTAGTGTAGTTTTGGATCACTGCTTTCTGGTTCTCACAGTTTTTAGGTCTTGAAATATATATTCAGCTAAAGTATTTGGAGGAAATCCAATACATAAAGTGTGCACCAGGGGACTTTTCTCTGCTTATTTCTGTGAAGTGCCTGAAGCCAAAGCTTCATAGTCTTCCTTCCAATCTTTCATCTCCTGATGAAAGCACACCTGCATCACCCTCTGAGTACCCCACAGGATACAGTGTATCAAGATCATTGATTCCTAAGGAAAGACAGATTTGAACAACAGTATCAAGTCACCTTGATATGACTAAGGCAACAGTAATATATGGTTTGGTTCATTTACTTAACTAAGTTTTAAAATACCCATGCTCTATATGAAGCAGAAATGTACCTCCTTCTTTTCAGATAGAGTAAACCAATGAAAGAATGTCAGAGTATCAGGGCCCCATAGGCACCTGCCATTTGTATGGAAGCCACTGGTGCTCTTTGAAATAAAGAATTTATGCTGATATGACACGTAAGTATGTGAATTTCCTAATGAAACAAGCAATTAGAAAAATTGAAAGGAGCAAGTGCTGACTGAAATTCTGAATCATGTGGTAGAGAGAAAGTGCCAGTGAGACATTATTGGACAGTTAGTGGAGTTAAAGAACGAAGCCTATGCTATAGGCTAGAGTGCTGTTTCAAAAGGGTGTATAGGGTTCCCTTTGGAAGCTTGGCCTCTGATAAGGAAAAAATCTTAATAGGTATACAGATTTGGTGTAATATGACTCTGAGAACATGTGTACCTTGTGAATAAAAAGAGTGTTTTCTGCCATTGACACAATGTGCAAACTACCAAGATTAATTTGTGTTAAACACATGGGGAAAAGAAATGTTAAGTTCAGGGGAGTTTTGAACAAGAAAAAGAATGGAAAAGTGTATGTTACTTTACTCCAATTCTTAAATGGTCTTGAAATTCAAATTCTAAAGCATCGAAGCATTATGGTGTAAAGTTTTATATGGGGCCTATAGTCACACTATGAAAATAACTAGTAATCTCATTCAATAGACCAAAGAAAGACCTGAGAAATATTGTGCAAGTCAAAGGTAGAAAGAGTTGAGTATCCTAGGAAAGTATTATATAGCAGAGAAAAATGAAAGACTAAGGAAGAGTGATTCTTTAAATGTAAGAGATCTTCCTAAGTTGCTTGAAGCCCAAGCTTCCTATACCTAGCAAGTTTCCCAAATATCATGGAGTAATGAAATCACTTGCCACTGAGAGAGTGAAAAAAAAAATCTATATTTCAGAACAGATGTGTTTTACTGAGGTACTGATTAATCCTGTGGCCTTGAAGATGGCTCAGTTGGTAAAATGATTGCTGTGCAACCATGACAACTTCAGTTTGTATCCTGAGAAGCTGTTGAAAAGGAAGCATGGTAGCATGAAACCCCAGTACTGCAGATGATCCCAGGATGATCCCAGGACTTGTGTGCCAGTCAGTCTAGATAAAATGATGAGTGCCAAGTTATGTGAGAGACTTTGTCTGAATATATAAAGTGGAGAACAATAAGGGAAAAATCATACACACATACATACATACACACACACACACACACACACACACGAAGGGAAGGAAGGAACGTTTCTAGATAAACATTTTCATCTTAGGGACAACAAGGTAGGAAGTTTTTCTTTCTGGTTCTTGGTTACTTCATTCAAAATGATTATTTCTAGCTCAATCCTTTTATCTATAAATTTCATAATTTTATTTTTCTTTTTAGTTGAATAATATTCCATTATGTATATGTACTTCATTTTTGTTACCTGTTTATTTGTTGGTGCACATCTAGGTTAGCCATTTTTCTAATCATTTTGAATAAAACTTTGAATATGGATGAGAGAGTGTCCCTATAGTAGAACACAGAGTCTTTAGTAATATACTCCAGAGAGGCTGAGCTGCTTAATATGTTATATATCTATTCCTAGGTTTTGGGGAACCTCTACATTGATTTTCATAATGGCTGCACAAGTTCGAATTTACATCAATGATGAATGTGTATTCAATTTCAGAACCACAATTTGATGTCATTTTGTTTGTTTGTTTGTTTGTTTTTTGGAGACAGGGTTTCCCTGTGTCGCCCTTGCTTTCCTGGTCACTCTGTAGACCAGGCTGGCCTCCAACTCAGAGATCTGCCTGCCTCTGCCTCCTGAGTGCTGGGACAAAAGGCAAGTGCCAGTGCCACCCAGATTGATGCCATTTTTTAAAATTATTATTTTAGCCATTCTGACTATGGTAAGGTAAAAAACAAACAAAAACAAACAAACAAAAAACCTCATTGTAGTTTTATTTTGCTTTTCTTGACAGCTAAGGGAAAATTTGAAAAACATTTTTCAGCCATTTGTTTTTCTTCTTTGGAGAATTCTCTGCTTGTTCCATGATTCATTTCTTTAAAACTTTTTTTTATTGATTCTTTACAGATTTCACATCTTGTATCCGATCCCATTCATCTCTCATTCCCTTCATATTTTCTCTCTGCTCTTAAAACCTCCCCCACCCCCCAAAAAATGTAAAAGAAAAAGCAAAACCCAACAAAAAGAAAACAAAACAAAAGTCTCTGTGTGGAACCTGTAGTGTGATGCAGAGAGTCACAGAGTACACCCTTTCATCCACACATCTTTACTTGGAAGTATTTGTTGCCATGAGTCATTGGTCTATTTTGAGGCCTCTGGCTTTTCCTACTCCTTAATACACTGGGACTTCTCTTGGATATCATGTTGTTGCCTTTTGCCATGGAGATCCTGCAGCTATGGATCTGCAGGTCTGGCCCCTTCACACGCTCTAGCAGTTCATAGATAAGGTAGATGTTGGGGTGGGCCATCTTATAGCCCTGATTCTGGGCCTGGGTGGTTGCTGGCTTGGTCAGCCTGCCACTTTCCCCCTTTGACACCAACAGATAGAACTCTCCAGCACCGCACTGGCTAGCTCACTCACCCACACTGGCTAGCTCATTCACCCACACTGGCTAGCTCATTCACCTCACTGGCTAGCTCATTCACCCACACTGGCTAGCTCATTCACCCACACTGGCTAGCTCATTCACCCACACTGGCTAGCTCATTCACCCACACTGGCTAGCTCATTCACCCACACTGGCTAGCTCACTCACCCACACTGGCTAGCTCACCCACTGCAGCAGGCCAAAGAGCCAGTTCTGCTCTCTCACCATCGGGGTGTCTCACCAGAACTCACACCATGAGGGCCAGCTCTACTGTTTTGCACAGGCGAGGTGCAGGACCCGCTGTCCCAAATGATAGAGTTGGTAAGGTTCTGGGCCATGATTCCCCTTTGAATATGATTCAGGGAGAGTTTGCAAGCCATCTTCCACGCAATTCCATGTTTAAGGAAAGTTGCCTTACTCTTTGGGGTTGTTATGAAATTTAAATATATTACATAGTTTAAAGGAATTATTATACCTTCAGACTCCATTATTCCACAGCATACATGTATAGAAATGTCCTATTATTTTTATTATTTCTTATACATTCAAGGCTTACCACTTTCAGAGTTGGAATTTTAAATCTTGACAAATGGAAATAGGGATACCCACCTTGCATTTAAAAGTCATTAAACCGTGTAGGCACCAGCTTTGCTGGTGTCCAGAAAGTATTCAGTTGTGAACAAATCACAGCAATGTGGTTAGCATCCACAGAAGCAGTACAGAGAAGTAATGAGAAACATGGATGACTAACAGATATTATCATTAAATTTTGAAGTAATTATATGAAGTTATAAAGAAAAGTGAGACCATTCAGTATTCAGAAGTTTTCTGTGTTTCTTGTGTTTTTAAAAAACTATCCCAAAGTAAAGAAAAAAAGTCATCAAAACAGTCTGATAACTGAAAAGGAAAATACATCATTTCCCTTCCCTTCGTGGCTCTTCCCGGGGGTGTGCAAACAAATGTCTATTCACCAACAGCAGGGTATAAATGACAGACTGAAGAGATGACTCAATACGAGTCTAGCTTAATGAACACAGTGAAGGGACTACTTACAGAAGCGTGGGTAATGCAGACTGCTGAAAGACAACACAGAATGAAAGCTCCATCCACAGAATTAACTGTCCTGCTTGTAGAAAGCTCCATAGGAATAACCATTTATTCTTCCCAAACACACTGCTATTGTGTCTGTCTTACATAACACTGAAGAAGAGCTTTGTAAACTTTCAAAACTTAGTATTTTAAGTTATTTGAGAAGTTCATGTACTTATACAATATATTTTTATCACATCTATCCCCTATTTCCCCACTTCAACTTCCCTAGAACCCATTCCATCCAATATATCTTTTTGGGCCAGGCAGAAACCTGGTGTATGGGAAACTTCCACGAATTTACAAAGATGACCCCAACTAAGACTCCTAGCAACAGCAGATAAGTAGAATGAACTGGCCATCTCCTGCGATCAGATCGGTGACTACCCTAATTGTTAACGGAGAGCTTTGTCCAGTAACTGATGGAAGCAGATGCAGAGTCAAACACTGGGCCAAGCTCCAGGAAACTTATTGAACAGAAGATTCAGGAAGTATTATAGGAGCTGGGTGTGTGTGTGTGTCAAGGTCATCACAAGGGAACCCACAGAGACAACTAACCTGGGCTCATAGGAGCTCACAGACACTGGGCTGACAGCTAAGGAGCCTGCATGGGACCGACCTAGAATCTCTACATATGTGTGACAGATGTATAGCTTAGTATACTTGTGGGACTCCTAGCATTGGGATCAGGGCCTATCCATGACACTTTGGCAGGCTTTTGAGAACCTATTCCTCATACTGGGTTGCCCCTTTCTGAACAGAAACCAAGGTGGAATGGTTTGGGAGAGGCAGCGGGGAGAGGCAGCGGAGAGAGGCAGCGGGGAGAGGTAGAGGGACACCAAAAGAAGAGAAAGGAGGGAAAACTGGTTCAAATGTAAAATAAATGAATAAACTTAATAAAGAAAATATGCACACAAATGTATAAAGACACACACACACAGACACATCTTTAACATAGTCACTTTTCCATAGAGATTATTTTAAATATGCATCCAAACATATTTAGAGTACGCTCTATAATGTATGAGTGATACAAATTTGGGTGAAATAAATTCGAAGGCTTCTTACCAAAGAGGAAAATGAGTTTCAGTGAGGGAGATAATTGGCTGTGTGACTCCACTTGCTTTGGCTTTAAAGTCATATTGGTAAGGAGGATGCTTGCAGTATTTCCTAGTTTTAGGTCTATGTATGTCAATTGTTCTAAACTTTCAGCTGTTCATCAGTTGACCAGGACATTGATAAGTCAAAGCTACATTTTTTTTAAAGTTTTGGTTTTTGTTAATGTTCTAGTTTTATTTTTTGTTTTTAATATATTTCTTAAAGAAATATGGACCATATTCTACAGCACATAAAAATTCTGTTTTCTTATACTACTCTTTTTGACTTATATCTTTAACTTCCTTTAATGATTTTTGACAGTTATTTATCATCTAATCTAGCTTTTTATTCCTTCCTAGCCACACATCAATAATTCTACAACAAAAAATTCTTTCTTAACATTTTTTCTCCTTAGTGTCTATATCACTCTTACTATTTTTCTACCGGAGATAGTGTCTTACTATGTTTCCCAGGGTATCTTTGACTTCTGGACTCATACAAACTTTTGTCAACATCTCCTTAAATATTTGGGATTGGAAGGGTGAATCCATACTACCAGCTGTATATTTATTTATCTTTTCCTAATAATATGACACCAATGAGTTTACAACAAACCTGTCTTTTACAACTAAACTATTTTAAAAAGGTAATTACTTTCTGAATCTGGACTACATAGTAACAAATTCTAGAGGACTTTATGGTGTTTTAAATTTTTTTCTTCTATTTAATGAAGCATTTCAGTTTTAGCTCTTGTTTGTTCAGCTAAGGTAGGGTTCTTTGGTTGGTTTTCTTCAATTCCTTTTTACCTGATGATGTAAGCCACATAGAAGTTTTCTTTAGTTATGATTAGTTTTAATTTTCAGCTTGATATAATCTAGAATCACTCTGGAAGGAGACACAAAGAGCAATGTTCTAGAAGTGTTTGGCCTACAGGTATGTATGTAGGAGATTGTCTTTGTTTATGCTGATGTGGAAGGATTTAGCCCGGTGAGGGAGGTACCATTCAATTGTTGTGTTTAGGTCCTAATCTGCAAACATAGAACACTTGTGAGTACAAGTAAATATGTGCATTTGTTTTCTCTCTGCTCTGGAGTGTGATGTGACTGTCCAGCTTCCATTAATTTCCTGCTTGGCTACTATTAATACTTACGGTAAGCCAATATAAAGTGTTCCTCCCCTAAGCTGCTTTTCTAGTAAGTCTACTAGATTTTTTTTTAATTGTTGGTTTTAACATTTTTGCAACAGAAAGGAAAGTAGGACCATTGTCAACATGCAAATTTTACTCCAGTATTGCCACACAAAGTATGTCAAAACCTGCGGAAGATATAAGTACTGGTCTGACAAGTACTTGATGTCCACCTACAGTTCAATCACTGATCATTTGCCATTTTTGATAAGGAGAATTTCTGTTACACTTACTGCCTCATCGCTCCTGTCTTATTGTTGCCTTCTAGGTATCATTTTGTCCCCCAGTAGCCCATAAACTTGATGCAGGAATTTAACTTGCCCATAAATCACTTATAGGTTTGGTGAAAAAGTGGATTATTTGAGGTAGATTTGAGGTCACATTAGAGATTATGCCATCTTTGAGGTAACTTTTGAGATTACGCCATCATAATACCTTCTTACATATAGAAGTGCTTCTTTCCACATCCACATTTGACAGTAGCAAGTCACAGATACAAACTGACAACGTCAAACCATCACTGCAATATTGAGTCAACTCAGAAAGCCTTTGGCTTGCGTTTACATACATCCTATTAAATTCTAAGTACATTACAACATCTCTGGGTGAAATGCCAGAATTAGACTTTTGAAAGATTACACCGAGAGAGTATTCATTAACACATAGTTTCATTAGTGTGGTGTGGATTCATTCATATTCAGACTAGAATTTGGTAGTCATTCACTGTGTAATTCCCACAACATAATCATAGTTTAAAAACAATGAAACAAATAGCAAAGATGATATCCTCAAAGAAAGGGCTTTCAGAAGAGCCAGCTGTCAAATCGTATAAATGTTAAAGTCTAATGATGTGCTAATGGTCCTTTAATTGAATGACTGATATAGAAAATAAAAGAACTGTCCTTCTAAAGTTCCTTTTTATAGTAAGTTTTAAAGGAACTGAAATAGTAGTTTATAAAGTGGAGTAAAACTCAATAAATTAATTTTTTTCCTTTTACATACCAACCCTTGTTCCCCCTCCCTCCCCTTCTCCCTCTCCTCCCCACCCAGCCCTATCCCACCTCCATCCCTCTCCTCAGAGAGGGTAAGGCCTCCCTTAGGTAGTCAACACAGTCAACAATAACAATAACAAGCTGGGGCCAGTCCTAACCCCTCCCTGCTGCATCAAGGCTGAGTAAGGCACTGCATCATAAGAAATGGGCTCTAAAAAGTCAATTTGTGTACTACCAAATTCACTGGATATTTTATGTACCTAAAAGCACACACAAAGACACACATATGCGTTTGTCTATGTGTGTGTGTGTGTTACAATGGTACACACACACACTCATACACACACACCATTATACCACAAGTAAGTATTACTTTCTTTAAACAAAACATCATTTTCTACCATAAAAATTAAACAAAATCAGTGTTGTATTCTGAACGGTACTATATGGTGGCGTTAACTCCTGGAAAAGCACACGTTAATAATATTGGTTGCTGGCATTTTCAGGTATCCTTCATGAAAATGTTCTTTAAATTCTCTATGGTTGGAACAGAAGAGTAGCAGAATTATTTTCTCATTGCTTACATATCACCTTTTAGAGAATTCTGCTTTCCTATCCCTATTTCAGGACATATGTACTCTCTTGACTCAAGATTTGGAAGGCTGTCATGTCACGCCTGAATCTTGATGCTTATGAGTTTGGGTAAAATATTAAATCTAGTGTTTGCTTCTTTGAAGTGTGGCTTTTACATTTGCACCCATTGAATGTAGTGAGGAAATATTCTAGATAAGTCTCCTTCATGTTTGTGCCATGGGCAAGAAGAAGTAAAAGGCAGAAATCAATGTTGGAGGCAGACTGCTTCAGCTGGTCAGATAAGCTGAGTAGCAATGAGTAACAGCAGAGTATTTTGCATGAGTAATCAGTTAAGTTTTCCTTGTTGAGATGCTACAGCTGTTTGTTTCAAAGTCAAAACTATGTGTAAGTATAGCTTGATTCCAAGAGAAATCACATTAATATGAATTGCCCAACTACCTCTATACCACTGAAAGAAGTTTTAGGTAAAGAACTGTTCTAAACAGATGAAGTTACAGGAAACTAGAGATGCAGAATATTACAGAAAAAATGGAGAGGGGTTCTGTAAGGCCAGCAATTTAATTTATCATGAAACACATTAGCTAACTACCTAACAAATATGTCCACGAGGATCAGAGTCCAATATTAAAATAATGTTAAGTGCTTCATCTGTAGCTATAGCACTATAATATGCACAACTTTTTGAAGGAAAAATCTAACAATATCTAAAAGAACTTATTTATTTACATACCTCCAGAAGTTAAGCCTGAAGACAAATATTCAGTAACATGAAAATGGATAGATTTGAAATATCTCCTTCAGGAGTATCATTCCACTGAATTATGAGGAGACGGAGTCATCAGCGACTTAAGCCTCTCTCTCATTCTCATGAGAGACAACTGTGTAGCTGTAAAAACAAAGTAAATGTTAGCTACAGGAACAATTGGGAGCAGTGCCAGATTGTATTAAAGAAAAAACAGAATAGCACTCATTTTGAAGGAGAAAAGTGTATTATTATTTCTTTGTATTTTTAAGGAAATATAGGATGGATAAATCAGATGTAATTAAAATGAATGACTGCACAGTGTGTGTGTGTGTGTGTGTGTGTGTGTGTGTGTGTTCCTGTGTATACTTTATTTTATACAAATTTGACCTTTAAAAATGTACTAATATTTTAGGAATAAAAATTAAGTTAGTTTTACAAGGACCGGGTCTTTAAATAGTGGATGCTAACAGAAATTCATGAATCTCAGTGTCTTTCTTGATTATGGGCTTTTCTTTTCCCCTTATCCTAATATCATTTTTACAATGTCAAATATTCATAATTAATATGCATAGTTAATGACTTCTTTCTAAGTTTTAAATAAAACTCTGTATTTTATTTTGAAAATATTTACAGATATTTTAGAGGAAAATTCATGAGGTTTTCCAAACACAAACAAAGTCTTCTATCAAATGTTGACCATTCCTTTTTCCAATAAAAACTTCATTACAAAAAACTATAAGTAACCAAGGAGTGCTGAGAATGTGAGAAATAGTCTTCCCTAAACAAAATCACATCAATTGGCTATTTAATACCAAAAGGACAGATAGATCAAACAGCATGAGTACAAGTAACATTATACAGACTGAATAGATTGTATTTAATAACATATATGTGCATACTTGTGAATATATGCATGTAAAAACTATTAATGAAAAAAGGGACAATAAGTTTGAAAGAGAGCAAGAAAGGTTATAAAGGAACAGTTTTGGGGAAAAATAAAGTGGAAAATGGTATAATTAAGTGTTATTTTACATGTGTTCTATGTGTGGAAATAGACTGAAGCTCAAAGCTTCCAGAACACTCAAAAATCAGAGTGTTTGTAGTCTGTTAGACTCAAAAACAAGGGAAAATAAAGTCTATGAGATAGTAATACTTAAGGTCGTCTTGCATTTTTATGTGGATTTGGATTTCTAGGTTTAAGAATAGAAACTAAAAGATGGAAGAAAGCAATAACTTTGAAGAAATATTTTAGTAGTTGTGAGAATGGAATATAGGAATCAAATAATAATACATTTTGAGTGATGAAAATATAAATTATGTGACAGATATTAGCAAAAAAAAAGCATTATTATCTGGGTTTTCTTTTTGTACCCAATGTACTTCAAAATTATTTCATGGATTTCATACCATTTGAGTTATTAAAAAGTCAAATTTCATACAAATTTCTTATAAAAATAATTACCTTATACAACATATGTTTTGTGGGTACTTATTTTTAATTTTTATGCCTTAAAATTTTCATACAGGTATGTACTGAATGCTAAACATTTTACACTCTGCTTTCACCCACTGAGCCATCCTTCTGGCTGGGAAATACTTGAGTTAAACAGGTAGGGAGGAGACCTCAGGTCCTAACCAGATGTCTTAGCTGGGTTTTTGTTTGTTTTGTTTTTTGTTTATGTTTTTGCTGTGATGAGACACTATGAACAAAAAGCAAGTTGGAAAAGAAAGGGTTTATTCAGCTTACATTTTCACATTACAGTTTATCATCAGAGGAAGTCAGGACAAGAACTCAAGCAGGGCAAGAACCTGGAGGCAAGATCTGATGCAGAAGCCCAGGAGGTGTTCTAGTTGCTGGCTTGCCCCTCATGGCTTACACACCTGCTTATAGAACCCAGAGCCAGCCCAACAGGGATGGCACCATGCACAGTACGCTGGGACCTCTCCCATCAATCACCAATTAAGAAAAGGCCCTTAAATCTTGCTTACAGACCAATTTCATAGAGGCATTTTCTCAACTGAGGCTCCCTCGTATCTGAAGACTATAGCTTGTGTGAATTGACATAAAACTAGGCAGGACAGAAGTGTTTTCTTCTTTCTACTTCATGCACTTTAACCCAAAGATGTATACAATTAGGTTAACAAATAATTTAATATTAAAAAATACCTAATATAAAGGATAATTTTTTTTTTACAAAGACCTCTCCTTCATATGTTTTATATCCTTCATAATGTTTCAAATATATCATTTAGCATACTTCAGGTGCAAAAAGTCTTTAAAATTGTTAGGTTTCTACCAGTTGCCAGATAAACTAAAGCTTTTATGTTGGAATGGCTTGGGTTCAGTTGTAGGAATCATCACACTCCAATTCTCACAATTGAGAGTAATGTTTACTGAGAAGTTTCTGTGAGGAAATACACCTGAGACTCTCAAAGTAACATATTTGATATCTGTTTTAAATTGATATATCTTGCTTAAGTGCACTTCTGTCTTCTGGCAAAGGGAATCAAGCAATTGAGATGCTTCATTTTCTATGACTTTTGTACTGAGGAAATAAAAGTAGCTTTGATGAAAACACTAAAGAATGTAAAAGCATTTCAAGTGACATTGGAAGCAAAGAAGAATAAAATAATAAGTAAAAATCAGCAAAATTTCTGTATTCACACTTCCACATATGGCATAGTACTTTGTCTGATTCAAGCACACACAGACACACTGCCTAGGGTCATGTCACCATACTTCCTCATCCCTCTAATAGGGAAGATGATAAAATGTGTTGTTGTAGAATATTATTTTAAGGTGTGTTACTTTTGTTTATGTTACATTTGTTTAACGCTGTGAAGCTGTGTTACTGTGCTTGTCTAAAACACCTGATGGTCTAAGAGCTGAATGCCCAATAGCAAGGGAGGAGAAAGGATAGACAGGACTGGCAGTCAGATATAATATTTAGAAGGAGAAATCTGGGAGGAAGAGAGGAAGAAGAGCAGGAGAGATCAAGGAGCAAGAGAAGGGGGAGGATGCCAGGTGCCAGATGCCCAGCTACAGAGTCAGCCATGGAGTAAGAGTGAAAGTAAGAATTATAGAAGTGAGAGAAAGGTAAAAGCCCGGAAGCAAAAGGTAGATGGGATAATTTAAGTTAAGAAAAGCTAGCAAGAAACAGGCCAAGCTAAGGCCAGGCATTTATAAGTAATAAGAAGTCTCTGTGTGATTTGTTTGGGAGCTTGGTGGCAGTACCTCACAAAAGAACAAAAACAACCAACAACCAACAACATTTTGGCATACCAACATGGGGCTCTTGAACTTCCATAAGCCTGAGAAAACTTAAAAAAAAAAAAAGATACAGTTCCTTTAAGTTCTGCCTTACAGAAATAACTTTTTTCATGCTAAATAGAAACAACAACAACAAAAGTAAAAATGCCTGCTACAGTGCAAGCATTGATATTCTAGAGCTCTAAGAAGATTGAATGCAGTTCCTGGTCATGCACCTTTTACCATGCCCCAAAGCTTTAGGCTTGGCTTTCATTGGCCTAGAAGCAGGCAGAGCCAGCCAAGAGAATTGTATGAAGAATCCATATAGGAAAACTTCTGACTACATTTGGCTGTCCAACGTGTTGGCTTGACTTTTCACCTAAAACTTGAGAAAACTTAAAAAAAAGTCTAAAACTGAGCTAAGAACAGCTTTCATGTGTTTTGTGGGCTGAGATATAGAGACTCCAAGGTACAGAGACATTATGGCATGCGGACTTGAGCTATGGCGGGTTCACAGAGTGTGAGCTTGAGTACAGCATGACAGATTTCTGTACACAGAGGTGTCTCCAAGCCATGCAGTGCATGGCATGGTGGATTTAGCTTTTACTTATACAGACAAAAAGGGTTTATGCATGCTACTGGTAACAGCATGGACCCTTGAGTGGGTGGGTTAAGCGTGACTCTCCTGGAAAGTGTCCATATGCCATGGTGTCTCGGACTGACTCATGTTGGAAAGCTGAGGAAAGCAAAGTCAGTAGCCAAGGCTGCTGCTTCTGTCCTAGCCATGCTGGAGCTTAAAGCAATAAATTCACAAATGTAGTCAGAAATTTTCCATGTAAAGATGGAAATCATACACAGAGTCTGGATTATATTGTCTTTGGAGTTTTTAACTGCAGAAAGACATTTGATTATAAGGCTGCTAAGTTAAATATATGTATATATATGTGTGTGTGTGTGTGTGTGTGTGTGTGTGTGTGTGTGTGTGTTAGAGGTATCTTGACTTCAAAATTTGTGTCGAAGGATATGTTTATTTAGAAAGAGGTTCTGCTTTTGTTTCCACAGAAGATGAGAACCTGTGGATTGCTTCTAGGTTAATATGGTTTGATCAGCCAATACCCCCTGAGAGATCTCCACATGACAACTTCAAGGCAACTGGCTCAGACAATGCAGTGCCACAGACTACTCCAGTCAGGACTTGACCATAATCCTAAAATTTTCTTTGTGTCTCCATAAGACTACCAGTACCCACAATCAGCAAGAAATAGTCTATAAAACTACGCCTACATTCCCAAAAACTGGATTATGGATATTTGTCTTTGTTAGAGATTGGTTACAAATTGTTATTGGTTATAGTCAATATCTTTCTAAAAGAAAAAAGGAGGATAGGATATGGATATGATAGAATGAAAGGGTAGATTATTGAATCTAGTTTTAAAGAACAATAGCTTGTTTAAAATGTTTTACATTGCTATAGATTTTAGTTTATTGATAACAAATTTAAAGTTAATTTTGTTATAATGTATGCATATTTCTACTCTTGTTTAAGGTATTATGTTTATGCAGCTCATTTGAAATTGTAATGTATAATTAAGAAATGCAGATTAATAATTAGTCATCTATGATAATCAAGTTTATAGTCATGTTAGTTAAGTTTTCTGGGGAAACATAGATATATTTCAATTATGTAGGTAATCTTCAAACATTTCAATGACTTACAGAATATGGCATTTAAAATGTTCTAAAAACTTAGACTTTCCTGGACAGTGAGACATGACTTCTCCTGGCAGCACCAATTACTTCAAGGAAGATGATGGGCACTGAATACACTCCATATGGGGTTTATCTTCTTCTTGGAAAAAAATAACCATTTGGGCAAGAAACTGTTCTTGTCTGGACTGCTGGACAAAATGTTGTATTGACTCAACATGCGGGACCCATAGGAAGGTGACCACTGAACTTTGTAAGACAAGATGGTCCTTCAGGTTCCTGCTTCACAAAGGAGACTGCCAGATATTCTACAGGACACAGAGAGAAGCAACTGAGAGACTCTAGGCCAATAGGCTAAAGATGGATGCCCCTATGTTATAGAGGAACTTTGGGTGATTGTCCAGGCAGCCAGCTGTCTCTGTCATTCTAGATTTTTGGAAGTTGCTTACATTGCACTTCCTGTTTACTTAGGTAATATTATATCCTTCTGGGGTCTTTGATGTAGTTGAAGGCTAGATATTTATAATTATAGTTTTCTTTGGTCATGATAAAAGATAAATTAGATATAAAACATTAGACTCACAAATATAAGATAGATGATAAAATATTTTCTTTAATTTTGCCAAATGCAAATAGACTAGATATTGTAACTATAATTCTTGCTTGATAACTGTTTATTATATATAATTTTACTATGCAAAAGTTAAAACATTCCTTTTTGATTAGATAGAAAAGGGGAAATGCTGGGGGTGTCTTTCTGTATGCTGTGAATATGTGTTGTTCCCATTGGTTAATAAATGGACTGCTTTGGCTTTAGGCAAGGCAGCTTATAGGCAGGTGGGAAATCCAGGACAGAGACAGGAAAAGGAGAGGCATAGGCAGAGAGGAGACACCAGCCGCCACCAGGAGAAGCAAGATGTGAAAATACTAGTAAGCCACGGCTACGTGGAAACTTGTAGATTAATATAAATGGGTTATGATATGGCTAGCAAGAAACCTGAGCCATTAGGCCATACAGATTGCAAGTAATATAAGCTTCTGTGTGTTTACCTGTTTGAGTAGCTTCAGGATGGGCACGACACAAGAAAACTTCTGACTACATAGAAAGAAACAAATAGTTTAGAAATAATAAAGTCTTTAAAGAGACAATAAAAGCAATATAAAAGAAAAAAAAAGCCCAGTAAAATGGAAAATGCACAGGGAGTCTGGATCCTATATAGTATTATATTGATTTTGAGTTTTTGAATGCTGACAAGCAAACAATAGCAGCTAATAGATGGGATTGTGAACTGACTGCTTAATTGAATAAATCAAGATATGTCAGGAATGCCTTAACTTTAAGAAAGGAGTAAAAAAATGTATTTGTCAAATGGAAATTAAAAATGCTTTGGAGAAGAGGTTTTGCTTTTGTTTCCACAGGAAACAACAGGCTGTGGATATGTTCCAGGTTAATATGGATCAGGTTTGATAAAGGGAGACCTCCTGAAACTTGACAGGTGATTTCTACCAACAAAGATTATAGCTGGTCTTCCCAAGACTTGTCCATTATCTCAAATTTTCTCAGGGACCCTAAAAATGCTTCATCCACAGACAGCAGGAAGCAATTTAGAGAATACTATGTCCACATTCCCAAAAGATGTGGTGGGTGGTCTTTGGTTATTTGGTGGACTATGGATGTTTGTTATCATTTAGGGGAATATAGTATATTGATACAAATTTAAAATTATTTTTGTTACACTGTATGTAAGTTTCCAGTCTTGTTTAAGGTATTGTACCTATGCAGTTCATTTAGTAATGTAAAGTAAAGTTCTAGTTTTTGAAAGCTATTATTATAAACTATGTAGGATAATCAAAACACATAAGCTAGTAGTCATTTATAATAATCATATTTGTAGATGTGTTAGGTATGTATTCAAGATTGCATAGAGATATATTTTAGATAGAAAAATGGTTTTCAAAGACCTATAGAATATGGCATTTAAAATGTTTTTTAACTTAAAATTTGTCCTGACAATGAGACACACCTGCTCCCAGTGACACCACTTTACTTCAGAGATGATGGGCATTGAAGAAACTCCTTATGGAGTTTGCTTTCACTGTGGCAAAATTAGCTACTAGACGAAGAATCTACTCTTGCCATTTACTGCTGACAATATGCTGTGCAGACTGGACATGCAGGACACACAGGACAAAGAAAGACTATTGAAATTTGTAAAAAGTAGGAAGGACGGTCCTTCAAAATTCCTGCTTCACAGAAAAGTCTGACAGATATTCTGCAGGGCACAGGGGAAAGCAATTGATGAGTTTTATCAATACAAGGCAGGAAGGTCTTTCATATTTCCTGCTTCACTGAAAAGTTTGCTAGATATTCTGGGCCTGGAGTCTGAATATGGATGCCCAAATATTGCAGAGGAAATTTGGATGACTGTCCAGGCAACCAAATGTCTCTGCTGTTAGGTATACTATATCATTTTAGGGTCTTGGATAGAGTTGAAAACTAGGTAGTTATAGTTTCAGTTTTTCTTAGTTATGATAGAAAATAAGTTAGGTGTAAAACTTTGGACTTACTAAGATAGGATAGATAATGCATTATTTTCTCTGAATATGCTACATACAAATTGACAGAATAATGTATATATAAGTTTTACTTGATAACTTTTTTGTTGAATGTAATTTTACTATGTTAAAGATAAACTTTTCTTTTTATTTAGATAAAAAGGGGGAAATGTTGTTGAATATTATTAAGGTGTGTTACTTTTGTGTATGTTGCTTTTGTTTAACTCCGTAAAGCTGTGTTATTATGCCTGTCTAAAACACCTGATGGTCTAATAAAGAATTGAATGGCCAATAGCAAGGCAGGATAAAGGATAGGTGGGGATGGGGATAGAGAGACTATATAGAAGGAGAAATCTGGTAGAAAGTGAGGAAGAAGAGCAAGAGAAAACAAGGAGCAAAAGAAGGAGGATGCAAGGCATCTGCCAGCCAGCTACACAGCCAGCCATGGAGTAAGAGTGAAAGTTAGAATTACAGAAATAAGAGACATGTAAAAGCCCAGAGGCAAAAGTAGACAGGATAATTTAAGAAAAGTTGGCACAAAACAAGCCAAGGTAAGGCCCAGCATTTATAAGTAATAAGTCTCCTTATGTGATTTATTTGGGAGATCGTTGGCAGGTGCCCCAACAGAGCATAAACAACCAACAACAATGTATCTATTAACTGATAAAATTAAAAAGAAGTCATGAGACTAACACAACACTTAGCATATAAGAAAGTCACAATCTTTTAGCTCTTGTTATTAAGTTCAGCAGACAGAAAAGACAAGAGATGAATGCTTCAAAAGGATTATTGGAAAAAATAGATACTTATTATGTTTCACAAAATGGGACTAAAATGCAAAAGAGGACCTCTTATCATGTCAACATTTTTTTTGACATGGTTATTGTCTTTAAACTTCCTTCATGAAAATGATATAACCATAGATTTATAGAAAAAGAAAAATAACAATGGAAGAAATCCACATTTGTTTTAAACAATTGTCAGTTTAATTACTATAATAAAATTTTCCCAAGTAGTATGAAGACAAATAATAAATTCATAAAATGAATTAGCTTCTTACAAACAGAGCTAATGAGTGTTTTGAGGTCAAGTCTTCAAATTACAAATAAATGTTATTGTTTATCAACTTTTCCTTTCTTTAATAAATCTTTACTCTGCTTTTATTACTTCTTAGGCATACTGTTTGCAATTCCCTCTTGATTTAGTAAACCACTTTACCTATGCTTGACCTCTCTGTCATTGAAAAGTTTTACATTCAAACAGACGCCAATGCAAATACTGCATAATGCAAAAACCGTGTTTGAAGTGTGATCACATTTCTGCTCTATTAAGACAATAAGCTTTCATATTCCCAAGATACATCCATTGAAGGGAGAAATTATGTATGTGCTCCTTAGGGAAGCTTCTTATGTGCCTATTTTAAAAAAATTATTTTCATTCCACTTCTGACCACCATTAGTCTGGACTGCTATGTATCCTCACAATTTGATTCATGGGTCATTTATGTAGATAATTCCCTTAAAAACCAACCTGATTTATGAACAATCTTCTTTTCTCTATTATACCATTAAATGCAGATTAATTACACGTTTGGGAAACACATAGACATAATCAAGGCGTGCAAAAGAATAGTCTAGAAAAAGCATTTCTGTGAAAATGATTTCAAATGGATGAAGAATTATTTATTTTTGAACTACAGAGTTCATCAAAAGCACTTTTCCAAATGAAGACAAGAATCATGTTATGTCTGTGGTCCTATGAATATTGCTCTATGATATGCTTCTCACTCTGTTCAAGAGAAGTTAGATACTCTACCTCAATCAGGTACAGTTTTTGTTTTTCTTTATTTTATTCAAAAGCTCATTTTGTCTAGGTTGTCTTACTCATATGTCAACATGTGTTTGGTGGGATATTCTAAATTTCTCTTCTTCTGAAACAATTCAAACACCATTTGAATAATTGACATATAATTAATGATGAATAATCACTTAATATATTTTGATAAGTAAATGCATGACTATGAGAATGAGTAACAATAATGTTTTATTCAGCAATGAAAATTTGGTAGATGAGGACAGCATGGGGTGATTTAGGCTTCAATGTAGAAAACAATCTAAAAGATGGAAAGACTAATGTCTGACACACATCATGGTTTTAACAATCTTTTTCAAGGACCGGCTGTACATGTTACATGTTTTTCTTCTATTACAATGATCTTGTTCTTATATTTAGGTTTCTCTCTTTAGTCGAAAGCATCCACATTATTTGATAGTGTATTTCATGTTATCAAAGTATAACTCCTTCACAAGAATGTGATGAAATTATCTATTTAGAACATTCAGAACTCTAACATAAAGGAATTTGTATTGGTAGGCTAGCAAAGTATTGAAGAAGAGAAAGTGAAAGAAACAGAGGGAGGAGGAAAAGGAGGGGAAAAGACAGGAAAGAGAGATATAGACACAGAGTGGGAAAGAGAGAGAAAGAGAGACAGAGAGAACATTGTAAAGTCAAATGTATGAGGGATTATAAAAAAAAATCATTTACTCATTAAAGTTGCCAGTAGAATTGATGAAATTAATTATTAGATTCACACTACAAACGTGAATAATTACAGTTATTAAACTAGAGATTGAACAGGGAAAGCTGTATGGAATTTACTCACCTAATACCTAATTGAGATATGAATTGAGATATGAAAAGAAAATGAAGGCCAGTAATAGTAAACAAAAAAAATTAGAGATGGTTGAATCATTTCAGGAATGATTCATTTTAAGCTATGTTATTCAATTATTCATAATCATTAATAAATAGATTTACAAGCAAGAACTTTACAAGATCTCAAAATATATACAATCTCAAAATGGCCTACAAATTATTTATACTGACCGTGAGCCATAAAGTATGAACTATGACAGAAAACACCATTACTTGAATTTAAAATTTGCACCATAAACTGTAAATGGATAAGTTATGGGACATCAGCAATGTGTAATGTGGTTTTCAATATTTAACACCAACTAAATGTGTTTCTATTAGCTACTGACCACTTGGATCAACTGAAGAAGATTCACTAGTACCTAATAATTTATTTGAAGATAAAATGATAGTAATAATTTAATGATCTTTATAGTGAAAATACAATTCTGAAATAAAATATCCTAACTTGAATTTATTAATTCAGGTAAATATCAAGCTATAAAACTTAACAAATCAACACCATAATCAGAAAAATGTTATACCTGCTGTTAATTGGATGTTCTCATAATTCTCTAGCTTTTAATTCTTCATATTTTTATTTATGCATGTAGTTCTACTAAAACTCCTGTCACTCACACATTCTTCTAAACATTCTTGCTTGTTTATTTTGATCTCTTATCTTTCCCTAGTGAGCTCTTGATTTTCAAAGAGAATACTTTCCATTAGTAATGGTGATAAGCAAATGCAAATTCTTTAATTATTCCAATCACAGAATAGCTGCAACTACTCATTGAAGGGTTAGAATCAAAGTCCTTCTCATCTCAGAAGTAGGATCCCATGATCCGCCCTCTGCTGTAATCTATAGTGTCTTTGCTCATTAGGAGACACTGTTCATATTGCTCATAGAGGAAAGCACATGTGTTTATACAATTCATAACAGAGGCATGCATGCATGCATTTTATTGTCTTATATATTACTGAGGTCCCTAATGTCTTTAAAACTGTATGTGCTGTTTTGAAGGTGCCCTTTTCCAAATGAAGATGTTAAAACTTAATAGCCAATGCAATAACATTAAGATATAAGGGTTTCCCTCCCCCCCCAAAAAATGCTGAAGTTATTTTGTCATATAAACACAAAAACAATCTTAAAATTAATATGGAAACACAAAAGACCCCAGACAGTGGAAGCATTTTTGCAGCAAAAATAGTAAAGTTTGTAAGCCTGGTCATCCCTGATCTCAAATTACACAATGGAGTCATTGTAATAACACAGCATGATACTGGAACAAAAGCAAGCAGGTAAAAAAAATGGAATAGATAGAAGAACCACATTTAACTATAGACATAAGACATCAGACTGGAAGAAACAGAATCTTCAACAAATGATGTTGGTAAAACTGTATGTCCACTTGTAGAGAAATGAATTTTGACACATCTCTCATCCTGCACAAAATTTAACTTCAATTGGACCAAAGACCTCATCATAAAACCTGAAACTTTAAAATTACCAGACAAGAAGGTAGGGCATATGCTATACAACATATAAGTAGAGATAAAGACTTTCTAAATATGACACTGGTCACTCAGGAAAAAAAAAACAACCGATGACAAATGGGGCCTTGGGGAATTAAAAACTTCTGTTCAAGAGAAGAAATGATCCTTCAGATGAAGAAACAATCCACAGAATGGGAGAAATGTATTTGCCTGATACGCAAATAATAGATGATAATCTAGAAAGCATTAATAACTTAAAAAACCAAGACACTGCAGGGGACTATGATGTGGGATGTCTTTCTGTATGTTGTAAATATGTGTTGCTCATTGGTTGATAAATAAAGCTGCTTTGGACTATGACAAAGCAGGATAGACCCAGATGAAATCAAAGCAGTGATACAGGAGAAGAAGGGTGGAGTAGAGAGAGAAGCCAGCCAGCCACCCAGAGAACAAGATGCCAGGAGACCAGTAACACTATAGCCATATGAAAGGTGCAGATTAATAGAAATGTGATAATTTAAGTTGTAGGACCTAGGTAGTAATAAGCCTGAGCAACAGGCCAAGTGGTTTGTAATTGATATTAAGCCTCTGAGTGATTATTTTAAAAGTGGCTGCAGGACTAAGTTGACAGAAAAGCCTCTGATTTCAGGACTGAGCTTTGATTCCTTGTACCCATATTATGGCTAACAATCATTTACAGGCAGAGAGTGTCTGATCCTGATTTCTGCACTCAAAATACTGCAGTCTTGAATGTAGTACACACATATACATGCTTGCTGAATAAACACATATAAAATAACATATATGTCTATGTGTGTGTATGCATAGATATAAATTTAAAACATGAGCCACTGATGTGAACAGATAATTTTCAAAACAGGAAATGTGATTGTCTAATAAGTATTTATATATTTTCCACATCATTGGCCATCAAGGAAATGCAAAGTAAAACTACTTTAAGCTTCCAAATTTCCTCAATTAGTCAGAACGACTAAAATATGGAAAACAAATGACAACTTCTGGTAGGGATATATAAGGAAATAATACTTATTGATTAATCATAATTGATCAAAATATAAACCTGTTCACTCAGTCTAGAAATCAATGTGGAGATTCCTCAAAGATCTAGAAACAGAATCACTATATAATCCAGCTATTCCATTAATGGGAAGATACCCAAAGAACTCTGTAACCTATTGGCCCATTAATGTTTGTTGCTGTTCCATTCACAATAGCTAGGAAATTGAATGAATTTAGATGTCCATCAACCACTGAATGGCTAATAAATAGTAGTGCTTATACAAAATAAAATTTTATTCTACTATAAAGAAAAATGAAATTTGTAACTAAGTGGGTAGAATTGGGAAAATTATATTAAATATGTAAATCAAGGCACAGAAAGACAAATACTGTATTTACTCCCTCAAATATTAGTCTTAGTGTCAATTCTATATTTTAGATTCTTGTTATTTTCATTTATGTATATGTTAGCATCTGTGCAGGTTCCTACAGAGACTGGTAGAGGATATTGGACCCTTGAAGCTTGAAGCAAGCAGTTGTGCACTTCCTGGTGGGGATTCTGCTAAATTGATTACAGTCCTTTGCAGGAGCAGCAAACACTCACAGCTGTTGATCCATTCCTCCAAACACTAATCTATACTTTATGTTTAACATGGAGTATCTGCATAATCCAAGGACTAAAAATAAGCCATTGGAAGATGTCTTTAGAGAAGGAAAATGGTACGATGGAAATATGAGAGAATAAATACTGAGAATGGAAGGTCTTGCACATGGAAGGGTAGAGAGGCAAGATAGATAAGGGAGGACTGTGCAAACCAATAGAAAAAAAATACATGAAAAAGGATACGGAAACCTATTGTCTTGTCACCAAATTGAACAATGTTACACACACAGATGCACAGACTTATCTATACATGTGTATATATATATATATATATATATATATATATATATAGATAGATAGATAGATAGATAGATAGATAGATATAGATATATATTCTGTGCATATAGCGGGAGATAGATATAGATATAATATGGAGAGAGACAGAGACAGAGACAGAGGCAGAGTTTTGAGGAAAAAATGTACTCCTGGCATCTATGAGTTATTAAAAAAAATCCAAGTCCTAGGCATATATCTTCCTATGCATTATTGTTCGGGTAATCCAAGTGCTGCACATTGTATATCTTCCTATGCACTATTGCTCAGGGAAGCCCCAGAAGGCCCCCCAAGCAATAAATGTATTGTTATTGCTCATGGTTGCCTGCCAGAACTAGATGATAACACCCTATTGCTGAAACATCTTGGTGCCTGATAATGAAATTTCAAACTAGAACTGAGTTAGGCACTTCTCTCCGAACAACTTGATTTCATGTTTCTGGAAAACGCCTTTCAGGTTTCTGGGAGATAAATGACATCAACAATCTTACACAACTGAGAACCGTATGAACACAAGACCAGCTTGCCAGAAATTTTTGTGGAAGTGACCTTACATCAAAAATCCTTTGGTTAAACACAGCACCCCTTCATGATGCAGGTCCTGGGGAGATCAGGGATACAAGAAACATTCCTAAACATAATAAAAGCAGTATACAGTAAGTTGATTGACAACATCAAATTAAATGGAGAGAAACTCAAAGCAATTCTACAAAAATCAGAAACAAGACATGGCTGTTTACTCTCTCCACACATTCAATGTAGTACTTAAAGTTCTAGGTAGAATGATAAAGCAACCAAAGGAGATCAGGGGGAAACAAAGTGGAAAAGAAGAACTCAAATTACTACTATTTGTTGATGATATGGTAGTATATATAACGGACCCTGAATATTCCACCAGGAAACTCCTACAGCTGATAAACACCTTCATAAATGTGACTGAATACAATATTGACTCAAAAAATTAATAGCCCTCCTATATACAAATGATAAAAGGGCTAAGAATGAAATAAGGGAAATAACACCTTTCATAATAGCCACAAATAATATAAAATATCTTGTGATAATTCTAACCAAGCAAATAAAAGACCTATATGACAAGAACTTTAAGTCTTTAAAGGAAGACATTGGAGAAGATATCAGAAGATAGAAAGATCTCTCCTGCTCGTAGATCGGTAGGATTAACATAGTAAAAATAGCCATCTTACCAAAAGAAATCTATAGAATCGATGCAATCCCCATCAAAACTCCAACATGATTCTTTACAGACCTCAAAAGAGCAATATACAATTTCATAATTGCATGAGTGGGCTTTTTGGAGCCCAGTGACTATGGTGGGATGCCTTACACAGCCTTGGTACAGGGTGAGGGGCTTGAATCTGCCTCAGCTGAATGTACCACGCTCTGCTGATGCCCCATGGGAGGCTTTGCCTTGGAGGAGGTGGGAATATGGGGTGGGTTGGGAGAAAAGCTGGGGGGGGGAAGGAGGAGAGAGGAGAGGGGGATCTGTGGTTGGTATGTAAAATAAACAGAAAATTTCTTAATAATAAAAAAAGCAAGTAAGGTATAAACAGAGAATTCTCAACTAAAGAATCTCAAATGGCTGAAAGACTTAAAGAATGTTCAACACCCTTAGCCATCAGGGAAATGCAAATCAAAATGACTGAGTTTCCATCTTTACCCCTGTCAGAATGGCTAAGATTAAAAACACTAACAGCTTATGCTAAAGAGGATGTGGGGCAAGGGGACACTCCTCCACTTCTGGTGGAAGTGCAAAGGTATACAGCCACTTTGAAAATCAATATGGCATTTTCTTAGAAAATTTGGAATCAATCTATTTTAAGACAGAGCTATAACAATCTTGGACATATACCCAAGGGATACTCAATCATATTACAAGGACACTTGCTCAACTAGTTTCATAGCAGCTTTATTTGTAATAGCCAGAAACTGCGCACAACCTAGATAACCCTCAATTGAAGAATGGATAAAGAAAATGTGATATATTTACACAATGGAGTACTACACAACTGTAAAAAAACAATGACAGCATGAAATTTGTAGGCAAATAGATGGAACTAGAAAAAAATCATCTTGAGTGAGGTAACCCAGGCCCAGAAATACAAACACGTTATATACTCACTCATAAGTCAATATTAGCTGTAAAGTAAAAGAGAGCCATGCTACAATGCACAGTCCCTGAAAGCCTAGGTAACAAGGATGGCTCAAAGAGGGACACACGGGTATCTCTGGGAAGAAGTAATAGAAGAGAGAGATCTCCTGGGTAAACGGGGGACGGGTTGGGATGAGAACCTAAGAGATCAGGTTGTGGCCAGTACAGAGGAAATAGTAACTAATGAGATGTCTTGATGGGGTAGGCATTTGGGGGCTAGGTAGAAACCTGGTTCAAGGGAAACTACCATGAATCAACAAGGACGCCCCCAACTAAGACTCCTAGCAGTCGTGGATAGGAAGCCTGAACCTGGCCACTTTTGTTAATCAGATTGTTGACTACCCTAATTGTCATCAGAGGGCCTTTGTCCAGTAACTCACTGAAGCAGATGCAGAGATCCACAGCCAAGCACTGTTCTGAGCACCAGGAATCCTGTTCAAGAGAGGGAGGAATGATTGTAAAAGCCAGAAGGATCAAGGTCATCACAAAGGAACCCACAGAGACAACTAATCTGGGCTCATAGGCGCTCACAGACATTGGAACAACAGCTAAGGAGCCTGCAAAGGACTACTACCTAGGCCCTCTACATATATGTGACTGTTGTGTAGCTTGATCTACTTGTGAGACTCTTAGCAATGGGAGCCAGGCCCGTCCCTGATACTTTGGCAGGGTTGTAGTAGGAAACCTATTCCTCATACTGGTTGCCTTACAAAGCCTTAATATGAGGGGAGGAGCTTAATCCTAAACTTGATATGCCAAGCTTTTTTGATACCCAAGGGAGGCCTGTCCCTTTCTGAACAAAAACAGAGAGGTGCAGGATTGGTGGGGGGCATGGGGAAGGTGGAGGGGAGGGAAAAGGAGGAGAGGAGGCAGGAGAAATTGTAGTCAGGATGTAAAAATAAATGAATAAATTTAATTAATAAAATTTAAAAAAAAAGAAATTTAACACATCATCTGGGCCTTAACAAGTAGTCAATAAATATGTGTTAAGTGCGGGAAGAGGGTGGAACAAAATTTATTGTTACAAATGTTGACCTTTTTCAATCCAATAAAAATAAAGATATCAAATGACTAGTAGAAACAAAGCAAAATTTATTCCTGAAAAGGTTTGGATTCTAAATTTAGATTGTAGCTTGAGTTTTCCTGCCTGGCCCACAGTCAGGACAAATCTCTGTCACCCGCCAGTCCTACAGCCACTCAGATTCAACCAAGCAAACACAGAGACTTATATTGCTTACAAACTGTATGGCCGTGGCAGGCTTCTTGCTAACTGTTCTTACAGCTTAAATTAATCCATTTCCATTAATCTATGCCTTGCCACATGGCTCGTGGCTTACCGGCATCTTCACATGCTGGTTGTCATGGTGGTGGCTGGCAGTGTCTCTCTCTGACTCAGCCTTCCACTTCCCAGCTTTATTCTCCTCCTTGTCCCGCCTACACTTCCTGCCTAGCCAATGGCCAATCAGTGTTTTATTTATTGACTAATTGGCAACACATTTGTCATACATAACATCCCACAGCACTTCCCCCCCCCCTTTTTTTTTTCAAAAAGGAAGGTTTTAATCTTAACAAAGTAAAATTACATATAATTTAGGAATTTGGGCGTAGCTTCTCTTACTACTTCCTGCTGGAGAGGGGCGCTGTATCTTATGGGGAAACAAAGAAAATTTTAGAATTATGGAATAGTCCATGAGGCTGTATCGTCTGAGCCGGATGCCTTCAAACCATTCTGGATGTTGGATCATCTGGGCCATGGTGTCATTGGAGACCTTTCAGGGGGTCTTGGCTGGTCAAACCTGATGTATCTTAATCTGGAACAAATCCATAGCCTCTGGCTTTCTGTGGGAACAAAAGCAGAGTCTCCTTTCCAAAACAACATATCTTTATATCCAAATTTTAAAGTCAAGGTATCTTTGAAATATACATATTGGTTTAACTCAACATCTTTTACGATCAAATGTTTTTCTGCAGTTAAAAATCCCAAGGACAACACAATCCAGATTCTCTGTGTAATATTCATCTTTACGTGGCTTATTTTTATATTAATTTCACTGTCTCTTTAAAGACTTTACTTTTTAAAACTATGTATTTGTTTCTATAACTGTATATATCACCTTTTTTGTCTCTTTCAAGCCCATGTATATTTTACACACATTGTAAACTGTTACATCTGAATCTGTCTTATTGTGAATCTATTTCTTTAAACTGCAGCAGCTGTGGCTGCTGGCTCCGCCCACCTCAGCTTCCCAACCTGGCGGTGGTTCTTTAACTGCCAGCTCTGGGAGCTATCGTGGGTCTATGTTTTTATCCAAGCAGCATGTAGCCTAGAAACCTCTTTTTGTTTTGTTTTGTTTTGTTTTGTTTTGTTTTGTTTTGTTTTGTTTTGTTTTGTACTAGCAAAGGCTAAATCCACCACACAGCTTAATGTGCCACGTGTAGAGGCCTCATTCCTGCCATACTGCAGGTTGAGCACACATGCCAGGAACCCACCAGTAGCTCAAACCGGCAGCTGCCGCTCATTTGAGAAAGAGAATTAGGAACTGTTTTTAGCTCCGTTTTAGAATCTTTTTCTCAGTTTTTAGGTGGAAACTCTTGCCACCATGTTGGACGCCATTTGTAGCTAGAGTTTTCCTGCCTGGCCCACAGTCAGGGCAAATCTCTCTCACCTGCCAGTCCCACAGCCGCTCAGACCCGACCAAGTAAACACAGAGACTTATATTGCTTACAAACTGTATGGCCGTGGCAGGCTTCTTGCTAACTGTTCTTACAGCTAAAATTAATCCATTTCCATTAATCTATGCCTTGCCACATGGCTCGTGGCTTACCGGCATCTTCACATGCTGGTTGTCATGGTGGTGGCTGGCAGTGTCTCTCTCTGACTCAGCCTTCCACTTCCCAGCTTTATTCTCCTCCTTGTCCCGCCTATACTTCCTGCCTAGCCAATGGTCAATCAGTGTTTTATTTATTGACTAATTGGCAACACATTTGTCATACAGAACATCCCACAGCACTTTTTTTGTACTAGCAAAGGCTAAAGGATTTTAAGTTTTGTTTTATATATAAATGAAAGAGAATTAGGTTTTAAAAATAGAATGATTGTTTTGAATGATTATGACTGATTAGTTGTGATTAATCCACATTTATTCAACATTTTCTCAAACAGCCACTAAAACAGGTACATTATTCTACAACCACAAACACTGCATGAGGAAATAAAGTGAGACCCAAAGCTTTTGTTATAACAATCCCCAAGAAACAGACATTGAACAATGTCCCAAGAAGGTGGTAATTTTAAAGAAATATTAAATATAACATATTTACTGCAAGACAAAAAACAATCTGCACATGGAATATTAGAGGGTATTGATTTAAATGAGCTAAAATACTTGAAGTGTTCGGGCAATTCTTTCTTATATTCTTATATAAATGCAAATATGAATAAATACTTTTATGGCTTTCAAAATGTCTATGGCTTTTGTGTTTGGTGATACATTATAATGTTGGAACTTCTGTTTTATGAGCAAGTGCTCTCACTAATATATACATATAACAAGTCTTTCTCTGTCCAGCCATCCTGCTCTCAAATAATGACACCAAGACTTATTATGAATGCTTGGCCCATAGCTTAGGCTTGTTCCTAACTAGCTCTTATGACTTAAATTAACCCATTAATATTAATCTACATTCTATCATGTGGTATTACCTCTCTTCTGTCTTAAAGCCTCTGTTTCCTCTCCACGTCTCCTTATTTCTCCCACATGCCTAGATCCCTCCTCCTCTTTCTTTCTCTCCTATACCTCCTGCTTAGTTATTGGCCATTCAGCTTTTTATTACACTAATCACAGCAATAGACCTTCAAACCATGTACAAATATCCCACAACACATACATTAAATAATTATACATACAATGCTACTTGTTTTTTAGATTGTGTTAGAAAAACAGTTGTTCTTATTGACTCATTAACAACTGACAAACTTCTAAATTGCAGAAATCAAGAACAATGTGGAAACTGAAATTCAATGTGGTGGTCTGCCAAAGCCATAGTGACATAAATTAATGCAAGTGTTATTATATCTTACTAAAACATAAAAACTGAGAATAACGTTTAAATAGATGAAATGCCAAGGAAGAAACACAAATAGTGGTTCTGAATTATAACAGCATGCTTGGCAATTATTACTGTAATGCTGGATAGACTTTATTATATTTAGCTATATATTAGAAATTAAATCAACCATAAATCAACATATATCAGTACAGGTAATATAACTAAGAAAAACATCTAAGTGAAAATGTGAGTCAGCTAAATTAAATGATTTGAGTGTATTTCCTAATTAAGTTGTAGGGAATGAAAGACAATACTTATTTTAAAATATACATTTTAATTCTTTCAACATTTCATATGTTCATGCAATATACTTTAAACATAATCACCAGCCATTCCTTGCAACTCCTCCCAGGCCCGGCAGTCCACCTTCTCCCAAATTCCTTTCAGTTATGTTTGAAAAACACACCTGGTCCAGTTGGTGCCACCTATGTGCTCACAAGTGTGACTCAATCCACTGCAATGTAGATGACCAATGAAGGGCCACACCTGTAATAAAGAAAACTGACTTTATCTCTCCAAGAAGCCATTAAAGTGTCAATATCTTATCAGCTAGTGGTTGAGGCTCATGAGCATCTCCCTTTTTTACGCAGTAATGTTTACTGGATTAATCTTTACAGATCTTTTATAGGCAACTAAAACTGCTGAGTTTGTGATTGAAATGGTAATGTTCTGTCCAACAGACACTGTTGCATACTATCCTCCCCAATCCCAGTCACTCACAGTCTTTCTGCACTCTCTTCTGTAATGGTCCCTAAGCCTAGTTATGGGGAATGGGATAGGGAGGAGGGTGGTTGTGATATAGATGTCTCACTTGTGGCTGAGTGCTCTACATGCACTTATGGTCTGTACTTGACAGGTTATGATAGGTTTCTGTGTTAACTGCCCTCTACTACATAAAGAGGCTTCTCTGAAGAAGATTGAGAGCTGCATTCATCCTTGGGTACTAAGATATAAAACTAGAGGGCAATATGATACTGTGACCATTTAGTAAAATAATAGTAATAAGTTCACACATGGGGCCTATGAGCTCCCAGGTTCATGACCAGTTATAAAATATGAAGCATGTTTCCTACTTTGGAGACAAATATTTCTTAACAGAAAATTATCAGAGAACAAAGTATAACATAAATTAAACATTTCCACATCATCACTTTTGAAACTAGTAGGGTGGGTTTTCTTTTGCCAAGCTGGCCTTTAATCCAACTAAAAAAAGGCTAATTACTCCCAGGATGTTTGCACCACTATTATACCAGTGGGCATGTCATGTCACTCCAGTTGTTGTACCTCGCAGAGTTTATAACTGGGTAAGACTGATGATTATTCTTATTATCTGGTAGAATACAGGGATCCTTCTATTACTATGGAAAGCAAGTCAGTAGCAACGAAACTTCCAGTTTTGTACTGGCTTTATTTCTCCATGTTCTATGACTCAAGTGTATGTTGTCTTCTGCAATATGACCTCACTGCTTGATTCTAATAATCAAGGATATTTTGATATTTTGATAAGGATAATCAAGAGAATTGTCAATATTCTGTAATAGTTTACAGGTCTGTGATACAATACTGGCCAACAATTCTAAAAGAAGTAACCTATTCTTGGTACTGGACTTTGTATTTGTTAATTTCTGGTGTAATTTGGTAGCTTTTGATGCTCTATTTTAGGATAACTCAATTTTATGCATGTATGTACTTATTTTTCATAAATCTACAGTAGTAAGTTTCCATATATGTTTTGGAAAAGGTTTAGTTTTTTTTTTGTCCCTCCCTGCTATTTTCTTCTACCAATCCCTCCCCTTCCATTCGTAATTTATCCCTTACTGCTACATAATTTCTTCTAATGCTTTTACAGCAGTCCATTACATCTCCTCTCCTGTGAAAGTCCAGTCCTATTAGTCATTAATGATTTTCACTTCTCTTTGGCTATTTCAAATGAAATGCGCATATTTGAAAATTCAAATCTAACATCCACAAATGAGATAAAATATGCAATGTTTGTCATTATGGATTTAAGCCAAACTTTACATGATGGAACCCAAATCTAGCCAGGAAATCAGACAGATAATAGACTCTAGGAGAGACATAGCAACTGTTATTCTGCTAAATGGATACAGTATTAAAACAAACTCCTAATGACCTATGATTAGAGTCACAGATCAAGGCATCTCACATTCCTCATTAGAGAAGCTTCAGCATGTAGTATACTGTGATTTACACAGAGATACTCAACAAGGTACATTTAGAAACTAAAAAATTCTGAAATACCCATCCCTACATAGAACACATATAACACATTACTCCCCCAAAGGTCCAGAGATCATTGCAGACTAGAAGAATAAATAGTGTGAGAATGAGAGGCACTTGGCGACTACAAGAAAACTGTGTTGTCCAGACACAACAAGATATATATATATGAACTCATAGATTTTAAGTATATAAACACATTCCCATGACTTACTACTTTCTCAAAAAAAAAACTACTATAGAAATATAATACTTTATTATTGTTATTGCTTATGCTTTTATGTATACACATGTTTTGTTTGCTTGTTGCCAGTGTGCCATATAATTGTCTGACACAAGCAGAGGCTGGAAGAGGTTGTTGGAAGCCTTTGAATGGAATGGTTGTGAGTCAACATGTGGGTATTGGGAATCAAACCATGACCAGAAAAACTGTACAGTTCACTTCACCATCTTGCCATTCCTAGAAGAAAAAAAAATAGTTCTGAGACTTCTGGTTAAAAATTGCCAGGTGTAGGCAGAGAGCTCCAGGAGTCCTGTAGGAGAGAGAGAGAGGAGGGATTCTATGAGCAAGTGCATCAAGATCATGATGGGGAAAACTGCAGAGACGACCAAACCCAAGTAGTGGGAACTCATAAAAGTTGGATCAATGGATGTGGAGCCTATAAAGGACTGGACTAGGCACTTTGCATGGTGAGACAGTAGTGTAGCTTGATCTGCTTGAGGGACCCCTGGCGGTAGAATCAGAATCCATCCCTAGTCCATGAGCAGGCTTTTTGGAGCCCACTACTTATGATGGGATATCTTGTGCAGCCTTGAGGCTGGGGGAAGGGCTTGGACTTGCCTCTACTGAATGTGCCTCCCCATGGGAGGCCTTGCCTTCTTGTGGGTGGAGTGGGGGGGTAGGTTGGAAGGAGGAGGCTGGGGATGGGAGGAGGGAAGAGGGGGATCTTTGATTGGTGTGTAAAGTGAATGAAAAAATTTCTTAATAAAAAAAGAAAAACAAAAATAAACAAAAAAATGCCAGGTATAAAACAAACACAATTTTTGTAGATATTAACTAGAAAGGTCATTCACAATGCAGACTACTACTGCTTTGTATGCTTAGCTGTGTCTGGCACTGTCTGAGGCATTGACAAAAGATTAGGTAATACTCACAGGAGTAAATGAGGCAGTGTGTGTATAAAACTCAGAAATTTTTAAAGGATGGATACTTTACTAAGGAAATGATATCAAAGTACAATGATGTATTCTAAAAATAAAAAGTCTGTAACCAATAAATTAATGTAATAAAGCGTTTTCATTTCTTTAACCCTGTCCAGAAAATAAGAAGTGAGTCACTGAAGAAAAAAAGTCATGAAAGATGAGACTCTTTGAATCTCAAAGATAAGTCAGTATTTACTCATGTAGGTGGAGAATGAAAGAATACATTACCTATCACAAATGAAAGCAATGACGTTGGGGGAAAATTATTAAGGAAAGACTTCCTTGATGCCCTTTTCTGTCCCAGATTTCCTCTCTAGGTGTCATTATGACCTCTCCAAATGATGGTAATGCCTTATCACAAAGTATACTCATTTCTGGTTCCATGGGTACACAGACTATCAATGTCTTTTTAGTTGCTGGACTGAAATTCTAGTAAAACCTTCATGAATGCTGATGCTGAAAATTTGAAAAGATAAGTTATCAACTTTAATAATTTGGTTTAGGTTCACTGAAGCAAAAACACAAAAGCTGTAAGTTTCATTATGGGTCTGTTCACTTCTATCTTGACATTGTATGGAAATATGATAGAAAATTCAGTTCAGAAATTATTATGCGCAAGGAACATTTTATAATGTTGACCTACAGAGTTTCTTGCAACACTTTTGATTTTTGATAACCAATATTTGACAAGTATGCACAGAATTTAAGATAGGGTCAGAAGCAATTCACTACAATGATACAGAGCAGGGAAGTGTGTGGGTGCTGTATGGCAGGCAAATGTGACACATGGAGCAAATACAAGATTAGGCTGTCCTTCTGAAAATCATTCAGTGGTTCAATGCCATTGATCAGAGATATTAAGAAACAGTACTTTTTTGGTAACACTTGAAGGAAATGTGGGTTTTATTTAGAAAAGGTTTTTCTTCTTGGTCTTTCAGATTCTCTACGGAAAAGATTTCCACATTTAGATAGATTTCTTGTGGATGATTATTTTCATTTGCCTGGGTGGTAATTTTGCAGCTAGTACCAGTCAGGCATGGAGTCCTGGTTCCTAATGAACACCTTCACAAAATTCTTTGAGTAGTCATTCCTCTTCTTCCCTCAAGTATCTTTATTTCTTTTGCTTCAGATTAAGCATCTGTCTTTCATAGTAACAAAAAGAAGTGTAAATTCTCGCAGGAGATGGAGGAGGGCTATAGATGGCCAAATATACATCAAGCAGTTCTTGCATCCTGCAGTGCATCCAAGCTTTGAGACTATAAACCAATGTACTTGAGCTAATTGGTTCATTTCCTGAAGACATTTGCCTCTGTGGATGCATGTATTTAATTTCCTCAAATGAGTCTCAGGTTAACACTTCAGTGACGTTCAAAACCTGATCAGGAACTATCATGCGTACTTGTATCTTGCTCCTTCCTTCTTATATTTTAGATTAATATCTAAATTTTCTCTTGCTTCATTTCTGCCATCTCCCTGGAAGGAATGAAGGGAGATTATGTGAATATGTCAGATTTAATTGTAATCTGTATGTAATCATCTTTAGCAATTTATATGTCAGACAATTCTGAAGAATTTTGTAGTTTTCACTTTCTACTTCAGTTACCTAAGAAAGTATTTTCCATCTCTTTTTCCCATCTTTTTCTTCCACCTTTCCTTCTTTCTTTGGCTCGGTGTTAAGCTGTGTGTGGGTGTGGTGGTGGGGTGTATGTTCTTGAATTTGCCATTTTGTTCATGAGGTAAGGTAGCTCTCACTCCTTGCTGCAGAGAGCAAACTTCTTTGTTTTTAAATTGAAATTAATATGGATCTGTCCCCCTTGCTCATAAATTTAGTTACCAAAATACTTCAAGAGAAGTATAATTTCATGTAGAAACTTTATCCCTAATCTACTAAATGGTGAACAAAGAAATCAAAATATGCCTCTTAAGTACATCATATTGTATGTCTGTATGTATGTGTGCACATATGTGTCTACTTGTATGTTATAACTCACATGGTGTAAGCTACAGGGAACGCTTGCATTTTATTTGTGGATATACGACATAGGATAGCTTAATATTTTCTTTCCAATATAGCAACAGTTTTGTTTTATGGTATGTGTGTTTATATAGGTATTTGTATTGTATTTTATTTGTGAATATAGGATATGAAAGCTATGCTGGCTAGTTTTATGTCAATTTAAAACAAGCTAGAGTCATTTTTGAACAGGTAGACTTAATGGACAAAATTTGTCCATCAGACTGGTCTGTGGTAAAATTTGCCCTGCATTTTCTTAATTGATAATGGTTGTGGTAGGGCCCAGATCAGGTGGTCCAGGGCACTATATAAAGCTGGTTGTACAAGTAACGAGGAATAAGCCAGTAAGCAATATTCCTTTGTGGCCTCTGTATAAGCTCCTGCTTCTATGCTCCTGCCTTGAGTTCCTGCCTTGGCTTCCCTTCAGTGACATATTGTGACCTGGGAGTCTAAATTGAAATTTGCTTTTGGTCATGGTGTTTTATTGATGAAATAAAAAGTTAACAAAGACAAAAGACAAAGGATTTGCAGATTGTTTCATTTGGAGTAGTTCATAGAAAGTGGCACCCATGAACTTAAAGCAGTTTTGATAGCATACACAAAAACTGTGAAAGTTCAGATAAGAAAAAAAATCATGACATGGAGAACACAAGTGGGCACAAAGTCCCACTACTAACTTGGTCATCAATAACTGATTTGAGAGGGAGAACCAGTGTTCTTTAAGAGTATGTAACCCTCCCTGTCAACTAGGCATGCCACAGACTAAGCCCAGAATTATTCTTACATCAAGGATTCTACTCCAGGACGTGTGAAGTTAATGACCACCATGGTTATAGATATCAATGCGCACAGACAGTTCAGTCTCAGTGGGATTAAATGCAAGTTTAGGTATTACAGCTTCAGACATTATCAACATTGGGAACAAAGTAGTCAAATATCCCTACCTGAGAATACATGTGTTCTTAGACACTAACAAAGAGGTCAAAGTGGCCTCTGTGGTCTGATTTAGCATGTTAAATCATAGAGAAGGTATCTCAATCAATCAATGATATCATTATGACACTTAGTTAAGAAGATCATGAGAATCTTAATTAAAAATTCAGAATATTAACTGCTTTTACACCCAAACTGAAATATATTAAGATAGACGTAGTGTTGTATAGTACAAGCTTATGTTTACATGACTTTCTATTGTCATTGGATCTCCACAATATCAAAGGAAAAGTCTCTTGCTAACTGCCTCCCAAATGAGAAGAAAATCAGCAGAGAATCTTGAATTGCCTTCATAGTGTGAGAAGATTGAGTGGGAGGAAGTCTTGAAGAAGACCTTCCATTTTCTTCAGAGTGTTACTTTGATCTGTAATCAAAACAAAGTAGGACATCTTAGTGATGACACAGTTATATTCAAAACCAAAAATTAAGAATAACAGACCCAACATGCATATTTAACAATCTGAGAGTCACATGTTATTTATGTACAAGACTTATACATTAACTACTGATAAATTGTACTCTGAAAATTTCCAGGAACTCCATAAAATTGAAGGAAAGGAAGGAGAGGTATATTGGAGAGCTTGTAAGGAAGAATGGTAAGAGAGAAATGGCATTTGATAATCTCAAAAATAAAAGAAATTTTAAAATTCTAATATATAAAAATAAAAACAAAAATATTTAAAAGCCTTTTTTGACATGGAGCATAAATATAAAGAACTATTCATTTTATTGTGTAATTTGATGAATCCATACATATGTAAGCACTTTGATGCCATTATCATAAACAGTGTGGTAGGCACCAAATATTCAAAACCTACTACCAATTATGGATGTCACATTGGAAATATGTATCTAGAACTTATTCATCTATCAAAACCAAAACTTTTACCCATCCAACAAAAGCTCTCCGTTTCTCCCAGCCTCAGACAACCATTTTGTTCTCTGCCTCTATTCAGTTTAAATACCCCACAGGAATAGAATAAGCCTGTGTTTATCCTTTTGTGTCTGATTTATCTTACCTAGCTTTAAGTCTCCAAGAAAATGCTCATGGTCACAAGTATAAGATTTTCCTCTTTTGAAGTCCAATGGTATTCTATCATGTGAATAAACATTTCTGTATCCATTCATGTGACACTAAACACTTGAATTATTCTCCATATATTGATTATCATAGTTCATGCTTCAAGTCACATTGAGATATAGGCATCTCTTCTCTTCAAGATCTTGATTTAATTTCATCTCATTTCTCCAGGAGTGATATGGATAGTCATGTGGTTGCATTAACTTTGAATTTTTGAGAAGTAACCATACTTCCTATCTTGTGTACCAGATTTTAAATGCTATAATTTCTCCACACATCAATCATGTGTGCTACTCTAACAGCTGTGAGGTGGTATCTTATTATTTGATTAGATTTTTCATGAACTAACTGGTATTGAGCACCTATAAATCCTGTTAACTAGAAATTCTATATTTGATTAAAAAATCATTAAAATATTTGAAGAAGTCTCTCAGTCCAATGATACAAATCATATAATCCAACTTAAAATTGAATAAAAATATTGGAAAGACATTTCTTCAAGGAATATACACATGCAGAGTCCTATATTTATTTTCTCAGTAATGTTTTAACAAAATTCTAATATTTTACATTGTTTATTTCTCAAAATGCATTATATTGTCATTCTAAACTATATATTTAAAAACAATTTCAATGGTAATTACTAGTATATAGACAAATAAATGACTTTTAAATTATGATTTTTTTGGTCAGTGAACTTGATCATTTCATATTTGTATTTCCTCTCATTGTTGATCTTGATGCATACAATAGACACAGATTCAATTATTATTTGTACACACCATTAGTGTTCCCAAGGTTTTCTTCTTTCAGTCTCTCAATATGCATTTTCTAAGGCACAATAAGATATTGCTTTTGAATTATACTTGCCATAGATTGATTTATTCATTCCTTAATCTTAATTGTTCATATATCACTTATACTATGATACTTGATTGTTACTTAACTTGGGTGAAGATAGAAAAGGCTGTGCCATCAGCAGGCCATTTCCTCCAGAGAAATAAGAGAAAGGAGCAAAGCAGCAACAGAACACAAAAGGAATACTGTATAGTTCATAACATTGTGCTCATTGTACATTATACATTGCATGGTTTGACCTAATTCATAATAAGCAGCTTTACACAGAATGAAATGTGATCGCAAAAATCTCATTTTATACATCAATGATTTTAGAAATATCTGGCCAATCATCTGTGTGTCCTGAATTTTTTGAAAGTTAACTAAGTATTTGTTACTTTCCTTTAACATCATATAATAAACAGCAATGAATGCTCCTATGATCAATGTGTAAATCCCCTGATGAAATAGAATTAATGGTTTAATCATGCTCCCAGATTATGGCCTCTCCATCCAGGAGCACATGGGATTGCCAGTGAGTGAGAAAGTCAGAGTCACCCCACTAAAGATATGTTCAGTAGTTGGAAAGGGCAGTTCTGATAGGTGGTATAAATAAGCTTGGAATTGACCCTCCATCCTTGATTGAAGTATTTATAGAGAACATTTGTACAGGAGTCTTCCTTGGTCAGGCTCAAGTCTAAGCATAGCAAGGCAGTGGGAGCACAAGACCAGCCCATTACCTACACATTGGAGTAGATGTTACTGGAACTAATCAAAAAGCATCCATTTCTCCACAGAGAAGTCTCTTAGCTGACCTTGAGACATGCAACATATATCAACTGAGTAAGGTTCATATTAATTTACAGAGACTGAAACAGCAAGCACAAGTGCAACACAGGTCTGCACCAAGTCTCCTGTGTTTATATTACAGCTTTCACCTTGGTGTTTTTATGGACCTCCTGAGAGTGTAAATGAGTGGGTCTCAGATTCCTGTGCCTGCGCTTGGGGCTTTTCCTTTTCTTGGGTTGCCTTGTCCACCCTTGATATGATGTTTTGTTTTTTATTTTATTATATTTTATTTTATTATGTTTGATGGTCATATCTTAGAAGTCTGTAATTTTTTAAATGAAAGACAGAAAGGGAGTGTATCTGAGGGAAAAGGGATGTGGGGAAAAACTGGGAAGAATAAGGGAAGGGAAACTGTAATAAATTTATATTATATCAGAAAAGAATCTATTTTCAACTTAAAATAGAAATGAAAGTATAATTCTGCTAGTATTACTAAAGTTATTGGATTCCTGGTGACATTTATAATACCATGCAATATATATGAAAAAACAATGATATAGGGAGGGACATCCACAGCCATTCTTAAGAATATTTATATGCAGTGCAAGTACGGTGTACTGCAGGCCCTCTATGAGGAAATAAAGCAAGTGACCACTGCTTGATGAAAGGGCCTTACTGGCCAGGGCCCATAGGTATAAAGCAATGTCACACAGGTAAAGCCACGGAACATGTGGCAACATATAGATTAACAGAAATGGGCTGAGTTTAAATGTAAGAGCTAGTCAGTGGTAGATCTGAGCTAATGGCCAAGCAGTTTTAATCAATATAAGCCTCTGTGTGTTTACTTGGGGGACACGAGTGAGAGATTTGTCCCAACCGCCAACAGGCCGGGACACAGGAAACCTTCCGGCTACAGAATGACACCCTTTCAGATTTGTCTCAATATCAAATAGAGGACATACTCACGTCTGTTACCAAGTGAATAGCATTAGCTCATCATTATTTTACTTTGCTCAGCTGCTTTTCTTTTCTGTAATTTCTTGTCATCTATGTTCAAGACAGAATTCAGAGCCTTATGCATGTTGAGCAACTGACTTTCCTTTAAAAATCACACCCAACTCACCCTATAATTTGTAATAAATTAGAAGTACATAGTTATATTTTAAGAAGTAATGTTGAAAATGCAACTGTCATTTTCAAAGAATAACTCAGTTATTGTTATGTGTGTCTGTTGTGTAAGTGTGTGTGTGTGTGTGTGTGTGTGTGTGTGTGTGTGTGTGTGTGTGTATGTGTATGTATCACAGTGAATTCATGGGTGTTGATCTGGGTGCCCCTGTGCTATGGAACATGTATGGAGGTCAGTGAACAAACATGAGCGCAGTACACACTTCTCACTTTGTTCAAGACAGGTATTCTTTGTTATTTTCCCTCTCTGTGTATCAGACTAGTTGCTCTCCACACAAGCTTCTGAAAATTTCCTTTTTATGGGAGCCCTGGGATTACAAATATTCCCACTGAGCGTGGTTTTTATTTGGGTTGTGGGGATTCAAACGAAGATTCTTGCACTTGTGTGTTGAGCACTTTAACTCACTGAGCAATCTTTTTATCTTCCAGTTACAAATTTCTTTGTGAAAACACACCACTTATCCCACTATCTAGCAAAACAAGCGGTAAATAACTTACTCACTAATAAAAAGGTAAGCAAATTGTACTGAAGCTAGTATGAAATAGAATGCATGGCTCAGAAACAAAATCTTTGTACATGTAAATGCAGGGATGCTTCCTATAAAATTTCCTGGCTTTCAAAAGTCAAGACTTTGTTTCCTCAGAGAAGCTATAACTGCATAAATATTTAAGTTATCAAAAATTCAATGTCTAATTTTGTAAGTATTTCATGGAACAAAATACTTAAATGTCACAGTTGTTTTTGAAGACTTAGGATGTTAATAGGTATGTATATTCAACTGTATATTTAAAGTTGAATTTCTGTTAGCTTTTAGTGAAGATTTCCTCTTTGCTGTTTTGCCCTCTATTATATGGACTGAACTAATAGAATCTTTCTCTCAAAGCTGAGTAACAGAAACCAACATTTGAGAATATCTATATAACTACAAACACTGAATATGCTCTGATATCAGATTTTTGTTAATAATCACACAGACAGATATCATTATAGTGTAGTTTCCATGAGATATTGAAAAGGAAAAGTGTGAGAAAGGTAGCCTTTTTTGTTCAGTAACTTGTTGTATGGCTCTCATTTGGTAGGTTTTCCAGGCTGAATTATCTTAGATAATGTAGAAAAAGGACAGAAGGCTCTACCAGCAGAGCAATTGATAAAGGAGACATTCTGACATCACTTATTGAGGAAATTGAAGAAAGTGTCAATATAGTAGACCTCCAGAAGCAAGGTCTACTAGTAAGCATAAGTGACTAAAGATTTATTCTGTTCATAGGCAAGGCCCTTTAAGGACTCACTCATTCAAAAAAACTCATCATTTCACTAAATTAATACAGAAGTATTTTAAGATTAAAAATAGGTTAAGTGATTAATTTTATCAAAAGTTTAAAAATTCAGCACCTTCTATATTATGGTTCTGTCCATAGTTGAACATTTCCATTAAAAAACACATTTTATAACTAGTCCAGTTAAATTACAGTTATATTATAAACTATAATTTGTAAGTGAACTCATTTCTGCTATAAATTCAACAGGAAAGTTAAGCATTAATCTTTCATATTTAATAATGAATTCAACAATTCAGTACAGTCTGTTTATTCTGGCAGATAGGTAAAATTCTGAGAGGTAGTAGAGAAAAAAAAACTGGGGACAGAAAAGGAGGCACTTTGGAGAATAGAGTCATTGTATATGGATATGTTGTTCCTGTCTACCTTAGGTGTGCTCTCCATAGTAAAATAATTGTGGTGACATATTGTGTACCCTAATAAACTTATCTGGGGATCAGAGGACAGAGCCAGCCACTAGATTAGACATACAGGCCAGATAGTAGTGGCACACACCCTTAATCTTATCACTTGGGAGGCAGAGATTGGTCTGGATCTCTGTGAGGTCAAGGCCAACACTGAGAAAAGAATCAGGCAGTGGTGGCACATGCCTTTAATCTCAGGATACGGAATCTCATGACTTTGCTTGGAAAGCACACATGCCTTTAATCCTAGGAAGTGGCATGGCTGGGTGAAGAATGGTTTATAAGTCATAAGGAGACAGGAACCAAGCAGCAGTTCAACTGAGACCCTCAGAGTGAGGCAGATGCTTTCAGTTTGAGGATTGGTTTAAACAGGATCAGCTGAGGAGATGGCAAAGTGAGGTTGGCTGTGATTTGTTCTGTTTCTCTGATCTTTCAGCTTTAATCCCAGTATCTGGCTCCGGGTTAGTTTTTTATTATAAGACCTTTTAAGATTTGCATTACAAATCATGGAATGTCAAATTTAGATATTTTAGTAGAAGAAAAGATTCAGTTTATTAATGCAAAGAATACATGAGCTGGGTGGTGGTGGTGCATGCTTTTAATCTTATCACTCATGAAGTAGAGGCAGATGGATCTCTGAGTGTTTGAGGAAAGCCTGGTCTAGAGAATGAGGTCCAGGACAGTCAAGACCATTTTACAGAGAAACCTTGTTTCGAAAAACAAAAATGAATACAAAAAAAAAAGAATACATGAAGTATGAATAATAGAAAATATCAAAACCTGAGACTTGATGGTACATTTCTCACAAAATAATTTGCATATGTTTGTCCATTAAAATTGTCTCCACTGTTGTCTCTCAATTTGAAAAATACTTAACAGTCAGAAAGATTTGACTTAGAGTAGAAAAATACATTTCAAAATGCTGAAATTTAAAATTTAGGGTAAAAGTTATGTCCAATGAATTTTTAGCAAAGCAAATGCTCACTGTGACTGTAAGTTTAGACATACAAAAAGATTTTAATACACAATTTAGTGTTTAGGGAATGGAAAAGACTCTCTAAAACCTCAGAAGAAATATGTATTATAATATATTATGTAATAGATAAGTCCTTTATTTTCTTTAAATTTTGAGACTTTCATACAAAATACGTGTTTACAATGAAATATAAACATATTCACCATCCTCCCCAGTATTCTCTATCAGCTCTTTCACAACATCCCATCTTTCATTTTTTTGACTAAATTCTGTTATGGATAGTCAAATATGCAAGTGCAGTAATCTAACGGTGCATAGGAAAACTTATAATGGCCAAATCCTCAATGAGAAAGAATTCTCTCTCGCTGAGCAGTTGTCCTGTGCTAGTTACTTATTAGTAAAGGATTGAACCTAATCAGTGTCTACATCACCTTTGCCAGGATTTGACTGGATAAATCTTGAGTACGTCTTGTGGAGGTAATAATAACTGTTTAAGATCTTATTTGTGACAGCTATTCCACATTCTGAAAATAGTGTTTCTTATGCAATTTTCCTTCAATGAGGAGACATTCTGATTAGGTTTGGGTCAAGACCACAGTAATCGTTAAAAACCAAAATGCTTTGAGGTCATCTTTTTCATGATTCTTCATTCCAGTTCATTCTTGGGCCAAGAACTTGTCAGAATCTGTTGAGTATAAGTCTCCCCTTCTGGGGTGGAAAAGCTTAGCCATATTTATCCTAAGGAGGGTGGGGAAAGAATCATGCATGTTTTCTTACAGCTGAAAATACATATAAAGTATTCCCTGGGAACACACCAGCTAAACAGGCTAGGGAAACTGGAAAGTTAACAAAAGACCTTCACCGCTTCCCGCTTTCCCCAACTCCAATCCAATCTCTAGCTCTGCAACAGAATACCTACTACCACCTTCCTTCCCCTACCCCAACAGCATCCCTTTGGACCCTATAGACCTTTCTGTCCTAGTATCCATATCCAAAATAGTTTTTTTTTTTTTTTAATTCTAGCCCCTAACTCAAACAGGCCCTAACTGCTAAGCCACAGGCTGCTTCTGGCAGGGAAGCAGGAAGGCTGGTTCCAAATCTTCACATCTCCTTCCTCTCCTCCAGATGAAATCCCCGAGTCTAATTCCCAGCATTATAGCAGACACTCTACAGTGTCCTCTCCTCATTCTGTGGCTCCATTCCAAGGACATTAAATAAGCAGATACAGGTGGAAAACTCTGCTTTCCTCCTTCATGTGAACCCAGCACACACCTAGCCTATCCCCATTCCTAAATATTAGCTCCCAATACCAAGAAATCCATTTTATGTGGAACTCTGGAGAAGGGACTTCTCCTATCAGGCCCATAGAAAATTTCCTAACAGGTAACACAAAGCCACAACACCCTCTTAAAATCAGAGAAAAAACAGAAACCAAATAACAAAATACCCACCAAACAAAGACAAAAACATATATCGGCACCTAGAACTGTAATCTTTCCAATCCCAGATGTCTGGATGCCAGTGTAAAATATGATCAATAACATCTAGGATACCATGTTTCTAATAGAGCCCAGAAACTCTACCAAGCAGGGCCTGAGTTTTGCCACATAGCTGAAGCACAAGAAAAAAAAAGTCCTCGAAACAACCTTTATGAATATGATAGAGGCACTTAAAGAGATAATGAATGAATCCCTTAAAGAAATCCAGCAAAACACAAACAGTGGAAGGAAATAAATAAAATGATTCAAGACCGGAAAATGGAATTAGAACAGATAAAGAAAACCCAAACTGAGGGAATTTCAGAACTAAAAATTTTAGGAATTCAAATAGGCATGACAAAGGCAAACTTCACTAATAAAATAAAAGAGATGGGAGACTGAACCACAGGTTCTCAAGACACAATAGTAGAAATGGATACATTGGTAAAAAAAATGTTAAATACAAATAAACTCCTAGCACAAAATCTGGGACACTATGAAAAGACAAAAGCTACAAATAATAAGAATGCAGGAAGGAGAAGCAGCACAGGTCAGACAAATAAAATATTTTTAAAAAGTCAAAGAGGAAACCTAACCTAAAAAATGAGATGCCTATAAAGGTACAAGAAGCATACAGAACACCAAATAGACTGGATAAGACATGAAAGTCCACTCAGCATATAATTACCAAAACACTAAAACACAGAACAAAGAAAGAATATCAAAATCTGCTCAGGAAAAAGACCAAGTAGCATAAGAGGGCAGACCTATTAGAATTATACCTGAATTCTCAGTGGAGACTGAAAGCCAGAAGTGACTAGATAGATCTACTGCCAACTCTTATGAGACCACAGAAGTGACCTTAGACAACCACATCCAGAAAAACTTGCAATCATCATAGATGGAGAAAATAAGACATTCTATAATAAAACTAAATTTAAACAGTATCTCTATACTTATAAAGCCCCATAGAAGGTGCTGGAAGGCAAACTCCAACCTAAAGATGTTAACTACAACCATAAAAACACAGGAAACAATAAAGTTCTGAACAAAAATTCAAAGAAGGGAAGCACCCATACTTACATGCTTTTATGCGTGCACTCACACACACAAATATAAATATATAAGTAAATAAAAATAAAAATAAATAAGAAAACTACATCTCCCACCATGATCAATAATAAAAATAAAGTAACAGGTAACAACAATCATACAAAAATAAAATAACATGAAGCAACAATCATACAAAAAATATAATTACAGGAATAATCATTAATAATTTATATCTCTCAATATCAATGGTCTCAATTCTCTAATAGAAAGGAGACTAATAGAATGGATGTAATAATAGGATACATCTTTCTGCTACATCAAAGAAGAAAACCTCAATATCAAGGAAAGACGTTAGCTCAGGGTAAAGGGTTAAAAAAGATATTCAAGGCATGGAAACAAAATTCCAAGAAAAAAAGTAGCAAACTGCAGTAGTCCATTTTAATACCTGACAAAATATGCTTCCAACGAAAACTAATGAGAAGAAATAGAAAAGGACACTACATAACCATCAAAAGAAAAGGCCACCAAGATGACCTTTCAATTCTTAACATTTATCGTGGTGATATTTTGTTTGTGCTCTCACAAATAAAGCTTGCCTGGAGATGAGAGTGAGGAGCTAGTCACTAGTTAACGAGAGGCCAGGCAGTGGTGGCACACACCTTTAATCCCAGCACTTGGCAGGAGTTCAAGGCCACTCTGGGCTTTACAAGATTGATCCAGTCTAAAAGAGAAACAGAGCCAGGTAGTGGAGGCTCATGCCTTTAATTCCAGCACTAAGGAGGATCATGCTTTGATCCCAGCACATGGGAAGCTCACACTTTTAATCCTAGCACTAGGGAGGTGGAGACAGTAATTAGGCTGGAGGAAAAGGAGGTCAGGCCCTTTCAGTCTGAGGATTTTGCTGTGGATATGTTCTGTATGCTGTGAATGTGTCGCTCTGATTGGTTGATAAATAAAATGCTGATTGGCCAGTAGCCAGGCAGGAAGTATAGGCGGGACAAGCAGATGAGGAGAATTCTGAGAGGAGGAAGGCTGAGTCAGGAGATGCTGCCAGCTGTCGCCACCATGAGAAGCAAGATGTGAAGGCAGAACTGGGAAAAGGCACCAAGCCATGTGGCTAAACATAAATAAGAATTATGGGTTAATTTAAGTGTAAGATCTAGATAGCAAGAAGCCTGAGCCATTAGGCCAAACAGTTGAAATAATATAAGCGTCTGTGAATTTATTCGGGTCTGAGTGGTTGCGGGCCCTAGCAGGACTAGAGAAATCTCCAACTACAGGATTCAGTAGAGGTAAGAAGTCTCTTTAGTGGCTGGCTCCTTTACTTCTCTGATATTTCAGCATTTACCACAATATCTTACTCTAGTTTTTTATTATTATGACCAATTAGAACTTGCATTATAATTTGTATCCTCTTGATCTCCTTTTGTTGTCTTATTGCTCTAGCTAGAACTTCTAGTACAATATTGAATAGATATGGGGAGAGTAGACAGCCTTATCTTGTTCCTAATTTTAGTGGAATCACTTTTAGTTTCTCTCCATTTACTTTGATGTTGGCTGTTGGCTTGCTGTATATTGCTTTTTTTATTATGTTTAGGTATGTTCCCCTTATCTGCAATCTCTCCAAGACTTTTATCATGAAAGGGTGTTAGATTTTGTCAGAGACTTTTTCAGCATCTGATGAGATGACAATCTGGTTTTTTTCTTCTAGTTTGTTTATATAGTAGATTCCACAAAAGAATATACCTTCCCAGCACCCCATGGAACATTCTCCAAAATTAACCACATATTTGGTCACAAAATAAATCTCAACAGACATAAAAAAAATTGGAATAACTCTCTGTATCCTATCCAGTTCACCATGGGATGAAATTGGAATTTAATAACCCAAACTACAGAAAGCCTACAAACTCATAGGAACTGAACAACTCTCAACTTAATTACCACTGGTTCAAGCAAGATGAAAAGAAAGAAGTTAAAGACTTCCTAGAATTCAATGAAAATGAAAGAGCAGCATACCCAAACTTATTGGACACTATGAAAATGGTGCTAAGAGGAAATTTTATAGCACTAAGTGCCTTCATAAAGAATTTGGAGAAAACTCACACTAGTGATTTAACAGAACAACTGAAAGCTCAAGAGCAAGAAAAGAAACAAACACACCCAAGAGGAGTAGACAATAGGAAATAATCAAATTAGGGCTGTAATTAACAAAATAGAAACAAAGAAAACAATACAAAGAATCAATGAAACAAAGAGATGATTCTTTGAGAAAAGCAACAAGATAGACAAACCCTTATCCAGACTAACAAAAAGGGCATAGAAAGAATATCCAAATTAACAAACGCAGATAGGAAAAGGGGACATAGCAATGCACACTGAGGAAATCGAGGGGATTATTAGGTCATACTGAAAAAAAACCTGAGCTACACAAAATTGAAAAACCTAAAATAAATGAACATATTTCTTGATAGATTGTGGGATGACTCATCCCTAGCAGGCTTGAGGCCCAGCCAAGTAAAAAAGATACTTTCTGAGAGCCAACCTGGGTCTGCCTAAGGGCCTTAGCAACAGCAGCTGAAACATGAGCTGGAGATGACCTGGACCAATGAGAGGCAGCCATGTCACACCAGCATATGCATATTCATCAGACCTTCCCCCAGGGAGGAGTAGAGGGTATGTAAGGTTTTCTTCTAACTGAATAAACTGAGCTTGTTGTTTCGACATTCCCCCGGAGTGGGAGTCTGTGTGTCGTTGACTCTGTGCCTACTTGGCCCCCACCCCCAAAGGGAAGAACAGAAAGAACCCTGCCACAATAGATACCACTTACCAAAATTAAATCAGGATCAGATAAGCCATTTAAATAGACTTGTAACCCCTAAGGAAATAGAAGCAGTTATTAAAACTCTCAACCAAAAAAATTCCAGGGTCAGGCAGTTTTAGTACAGAATTCTACCAGAGAAGAGCTAATGCCAATAGTCCCCAAGATATATCACAAAATAGAAACAGAAGAGACATTGCCAAATTCTTTTTATGAGTTCCAAGTCACTCTGATACCAAAGCTACACAAAGACTCAAGTAAGAAAGAGAATTACAAACCATTTCCCTTGTGAACATTGGTACAAAAATATTCAGTAAAATACTGGCAAACTGAATCCAAGAACCCATCAAAAAGATCATCTACCATGTACAAGTAGACTTCATCCCAAAAATGAAGGGGTGGTTCAACATAGGAAAATCTGTCAATGTAACCCACCATAAAAACAAACTGGAAAAAAAAGCCACATGATCATCTCATTAGATACTGAAAGAACCTTTAACAAAATCCAACAACCCTTCATGATAAAATTCTTAGAGAGATCAGGTTTTCAACGTACATACCTAAACATAATAAAAGCAATACACAGCAAGCCAGTTGCCAACATCAAATTAAGTGGAGAGAAACTCAAAGCAATATCACTAAAATAAGGAACAAAACAAAGCTGTCCATTGTCTCCACATCTATTTTGTATAGTACTTGAAGTTTTAATTAGAGAATTAAAAAAAAAAAACTAAAGGAAATCAAGTGAATACAAATTGAAAGGAAAGATTTCCAGATGATATGATAGTATACACAAGGGACCCAAAAAATTCTACCAGGGAACTTCTTTAACTGATAAACACCTTTAGTGAAGTGGCAGGATACAAGATTAACTCAGATAAAACAAAACAAAACAAAACAAACAACAACAACAACAACAACAACAACAAAAAGACATTAACCCTCCTATGTACAAATATAAATGGGATGAGAAAGAAATGAGGGAAACCACACCTTTCATAATAGTCACAAATAATATATCTTCTTGTAACTCTAGTCAAGCAAATGAAAGACCAGTATGACAAGCATTTCAAGTCTTTGAAGATAGAAATTGGAGAAGATAGAAATATCTCCCTTACTCATGGATCTGTAAGATTAACAAAGTAACATGACCATCTTACCAAAAACAATCTACAAATTCAACACAATCCCCATTAAAATCCTAACACACTTCTTTACAGAACTTGAAAGAACAATACTCAACTTAATATGGAAAAACAAAAAACCAACAATAGCTAAAACATACATTTAAAATGAAAAAACTCACAGAGGTGTCATCATCCCTGATTTCAAGCTCCACTATGGAGCTATAGTAAAATAAATTCAATGTTATTGATGTAAGCACATGTAGGTAGATCAATAGAATTGCATCAAATCCACATACCTATGAACACATGATATTCAAAAAACAAGCCGAAATTATAAAATGGAAAAAAGCATCTTCAACAAATGGTGCTCTATAATAGCTTGTCTTCACATAGAAGAATACCAATAGTTCGATATTTATCATCCTGCACAAAACTGAAGTCCAACTAGATCAAAGACTTCACCATAAATCCAGTTACACTGAACCTAAAGGAAGAGAAAGTGGGAAATAGCCTTAGATGCATTGGCATAGAAGATAACATCCTGAATAGAATACCAAAAGCACAGATAGTAAGACAAAAAATTAATAAACTGGACCTCATGAAACCAAAAACTTTTGTAAGGCAAAGTACACCATCAATAGAACAAAATGACACCCTAAAGAATGGGAAAAGATCTTCACCCACCCCACATCTGAAAGAGAGATTTCCAAAACATATAAAGAACTCAAGAAACTAGACGTCAAAAAAAAATAGTAATCCAATTAAAAACGGGGTACAAATCTCAATGGATACTTTTCAACAGAAGAATCTCATATGGCCAAGAAACACCTAAAGATATGTTCAATATTCTTAACAATCAGGGAAATACAAATAAAAATGGCTCTGAAATTCCATTATACACCTCTTAGAATGGCTAAAGTATAAAACACAAATGACAGCTCCTTCTGGAGGGGATGTGGAGCAAGAGGAACACTCCTCCACTGCTGGTGGAAGTGCAAACTTGTACAGCCACTTTGGAAATCAATAGGACTATCCCAACACCCAGCTATATGACTCTTGGGCATATACCCAAAGAATGCTCAATCATACCACAAGGACACATGCTTAACTACACTCATAACAGCCTGATTTGTAATTGCCAGAACTTGGACATAACCTAAATGTCCCTCAACTGAAGAATGGATAAAGAAAATGTCTTACATTTCCACAATGGAGTAATACTCAGCTGCTAAAAACAACGATATCATGAAATTTACAGGCAAATGGACAGAACTAGAAAAGAAATCATCTTGAATTGAATTAACCCAGATACTGAAAGACAAACATGGACATGTACTCACTTAAAAGTGGATATTAGCTGTAAAGTAATGGTTTGCCATGCTATAGTTCACAGACGCAGAGATACCAGGTAACAAGGAGAACTCAAGAAGAAATGATTGGCTCTCCCTCAGTTGGGGAAATAGAAGAGGTTTCATGGGTAGAGCTGGTGTGGGTAAGTATGGGAATGTGGAGGAACAAGTGGGGAGAGATGGAGGAAGAGAGTACTGAAGTTATAACTGGAAATGGCGGGGGGGGGGGACTTCAGGGTTAGGTATAAATTTGGTATATCAAAAACTCCCAGGAATCTACAAGTATGATCCCATCTAAAATTCCTAGCAAGAGAGAATACATAGCCTGAACTGGCCATCTCCTGTGACCAGGCACAATTTACAATGGATGGATTGGGACATCATAACATTCCTATAACCTTTGACCTACAGTCTTTCCTGCTTATGGGATATGCTGGGGTAAGGGTGGCAAAATGATTGTGCAAGTGGTCAACCAATGAATGTTCCAGACTGAGACCCATGCCATGAGAGTGAGTTACCCTTGATACTATCTGATGCATCAGGGGCCAGAGGCCCAGAGGCTGAATGTTCCAGAGACCCAGGAAAAAAGCAAACATGACTGGTTGAAAAACAAAACAAAACAAAAAACCAATATAATGATGCCTAATGATATTCTGCTATACCCATAGATTGGTACCTAGCCCAACAGTCATCAGAGAGGTTGCATCCAACAACTTATGGAAATAGATACAGAGACCCACAATCAAATATTAGAGCAAGCACAGACAATCCTACAGAAGAGAGGAAGGAAGGACTGTAGAAGCCAGAGGTGTCAATCTCATCTCAAGAAATGCCACTGATCAACTACCCTGGGATCATAGGTGTCCAGAAAGATTGAACTGACAACTAGGGAGTCTACATGGGACTGACATAGGCCTTTGGCATATATGGGACAGTTGTGTAGCTTGGTCTTCTTTTGGGACTCCTGAGGAGCAGGGGCTGTCTCTGACTCTTTTACTGGCTTTTGGGACCATACTCCTCATACTGGCTCACCAGTTTGTTATCACTGTTGCGGGACACCATGACCAAGGCAACTCATAAAAGAAAGAATTTAATTTGGCACCTCAGAGTTTCAGAGGATATAATACTTGACCATCGATGCAATTAGCTTGGCTTCAGGCAGGCAGGCATAATGCTGGAGCCGTGGTGAAAGCTTACATCTTATCTACAATGGAGGCAGAAAAGAGACAGAGAGACAGAAAAACCATATGGTAAATTGGAACTGTATAGGCTTCAAAAATCTCCAAGTCCACACCGTTGACATACTTCTTCCAACAAAGCCTGCCCATAATTCCCTGCTTTTATGAGTTTGGGAGTTTCAAATTCTGCATGCATATAAAATTACACAGTAGTTGTCTTTCTGTCTGGATGATTTCATTATCATTATCATTAGGACCTCTAGATTTGCTTCCATTTTGAAAACTGAATGGTATCACATTGTTTAGACATCACATTTAATTTATCACTTCAAATGTCAAAGCACATTTAGGTGGCTTCTAAGTCTTGGATATTGTGACATATGCTACAATGTAGCTATATAACAAAGAATCATTGATAAAGACTTTTAAGTAAGCAAGACAGATAAGACACAAACTCTGCATAAATGTGGAAGAGTGATGTCTTTAACGGTCACAGAATCAAGAGATATGAATACCTTTCAGTTGATAATTTTCTTCTCCTCTCTAAGTCTTAAATTCTTTTCTTTTAGTTGTTAGATAGTGGAGTCCATAAGAACCGGAGTATGGTTCTTAAGTATGGAGAATATACAGTTCTTTGTGGTCTTACTTGTTTAGCCAAAGGATAGCATGTCACTTCTATTCACATTTTATTGGTGATAAATGACCATGTAGCACCACTTATATTCAAAGGATAAAATGATTCCACTTCTGATTCAAATAAGAGGGAAAATCCATACTGCATGCCAGCAGTGTCTACACACAACAATTGAAGACTTTCTTCTTTAAATCCATTGGAAACTTACAAACTTTAAGAAATGACAGTAATCTTAAGATAAAAATCAGAGCCAGACGGTGGTGGTGCACGCCTTTAATTCCAGCACTTGGGAGGCAGAGGCAGGCAGATCTTTGTGAGTTCGAGGCCAGCCTGATCTACAGAGTGAGATCTAGGAAAGGCACAAAGCTACACAGAGAAACCCTGTCTCAAAAAAAATAAAAATAAAAAGATAAAAATCAGTATCTTCACACAGGCAGCATGTAGCCAATGAGGACTGGGATGGAAAGATTATGCATCAAAAAATTCCATGAAAGAATATTTAAATCAAAAAACTTACTTGTATCATTAAAATTCCAACATGAGTTAACACCACAGCACTAAAAACATTAATTAAAGGTAAGTGTGTTTTCTTTATAGAATTTCATATTTAGCCCCTAAACTAATCTCTGTCCTTCAATATTTGTTATTTGAAAAGAAGAATAGTTGCACAACAGCCTTGCCAAAGTTTTTCACAGTGAGAATTTTCCTTTCATGCATTAAAGAAACTACTGTCCAACAAAATGTAAAAAGACAGGAAAATTGAGCCTTCTTCCCTCTCCTCTAATGATCAGTTTAAATTACTATTTAGTTGAAAAACGGACAAGTCTATTGCGGCAGCCTGCCTAACATTTCCACATGCATAGGCACAGTTAAGCAAGTTCATACCCTACCACAGGAGCCTGCGGAATGAAGAGGGTAAGCAATTGGAGCTATACTAACTTCCTTTAACTAACCTAATATACTGTACTTAATCAATATAAGCATTTGTACTTAAAATGTGATCACTTAAATTAAACACTTTTAAGGAATTGATCAAATTTTTTTTTTAATTTTTTATAAAGGTTTGGGAATGACACTTTAAAATGCAGTGCTGTAGGCCACAGAGACGTTTCAGTGGGTAAAGACTGCTGGGTGTACTAAAATGAGGTGCTGAGTATTACATGTGTTATCTTTGTGGAAAGTATGGGATGTCAGAGGTGCTTGCAACCCAGTACTGGGAGGGCAGGTGCAGGAGGATCGTTGGCATAAACTGGTCCACAGTCTACTCCCAGGTTCATTGGTAAACTTTGTCTTAAGAAAAGAAAGCAAAGAGATAAAGCAAGACACCCGACATCCTCCTCTAACCTTTGAGCACACCTCCATACATGGATCTGCATGCATCTCATACACAGAGCATAAAAAACAAAACAAAACAGAATGCTGTGTGGTAGTATGTAATTTATTCTTGACAGATATAATAATTGCAATAATAAATTTGTGTTAAATGACAAATGCTAAACAAGCCTGTGTGAAAGTTATGATGAATCACATCTGTACCTAGTAGCTACTTCAGTCAATTCTTGTTATTGTTTTACAAAATCCCTTAAAATTGGTTAGTGCTTGACAAGTGCCCAATCTTTGATTCTAGTATGATGTTTTACCCCTAACCAGGTGGAAAGAAAAGGACATTTTGTTGCTGTTTTCATGCAGTTACAAAAAAGAATAACAAAATGTTTTTACTCTTTTCTCTAGTCAATGCACAAAGATATTTCATGCATTAAGGTGAATTACTGATGACATAAGCTGCCTATGCCCCCCTTGCATTTTGTGTAGTTTACATATCTGTGTACCTGTGTATGAAGGGTGTGTTCCTACCAGTGCACACAAAGAAACCTTTGGAAGGTATTTGGTGCCTTCCTCTGTTGTTCATCCCTCATTCTCTGACAATAAGGGTCTCTTGCTGAAACAGAAACTTGCCACTTTAGTCATCTTGGTTGACACCTAAGCTCCTCCCTGTCCCATCTCCTAGTGTTGGGATTACAGATACCCACAGCCATATCTAGTTTTTAAGTGGGTTTTAAGATTCTTGGGAGCTAAGGATTTTCAATAAGATCTTGGTGCTAGCCAAGGAAATCCTCAAGTCCTTGTGCAGTGGTAATATCTACACTTTGTTGCAGAAAACTGTTCTCCCAAGTCTTCTCACTTTCTCCCACTGACAACATCTAGTTTTTCTCATTAAAATAGCTGTATAACCTCCATTCTCTTACATGTGTCCCACGCCTTTAAAGCAAGGAAGAAAGCTCAAAAGAAAGTTGAACCAATGGCTTAGCCTTAGTGAATTCTTAACTGTTTTCCTTGTATTTTAAATTGATGTGTAATTGAAGCTCAGAATTCCAATAATATTTGTTATAAAGTTTCAAGTATCAGGGTGTAGCCCACTGGAAGAATACTTGCCTAGTAAGGGAATACCCTGAGCCTGACCTCAAGAACTTTAAAGAAACAGAAACAGAGAAAGCATATCCATACCTTAACTGTGTCCCTGGATCATCTGCAAATTTATCTTATCAAAGACTTTAGTTAACTGTACCATTTCTATTATTAGTGGATGTATTTGATAGAAGAAAGCAGTGTAATATTTGATTTGTAATTTCATTACAACAAAGAAACATTTCAATAAATTAATATTTATTTATTCTTTCTTTGACAATTTTGATGAAATGCTCATTTTCAGAGAAAAAACAAACCTTTAATATATCTGTACTGCTTGAATACATTATTTTCTTCCTGTTTCTAACCCACACTTTTGTATGAAATATTTTACTTACAATGCTGCTTAAAGTTTTAAAATATCTCCTGTACCTCACTCTTCATTTGCTTGAATCAGCAACCCCATATTTTCACAGTTAAACATAATCATTCATCTCTGGAACCTTTTCCATATTCTTCAGTTTGCTAAGCAGCTGCTACTTCCTGTCATTTATGACCCAAATTCAAATTTACCACTAGATGTTCCTTGTCCTCATAGAGGGCTGGGAGCTGGGAGCATTTTAATGTACACATCCATCAACTGTAGATATAAAGGTCTCTCCAAAGAGGCATTAGTAATGTGTCACAGCCGCCATCTCATGGAAAAACTGTTGGATCATGGAACTCATCGCTGCCTCACTCTCCCAGAAATCCAGCCACCCTTCCTATTTAATATGCTCCCTAGAAAGAAATGACAGTTTCTGCAGTGGTAGTTAGAACGCATAACATCAAAGGGAAGAGCAAGTGCACACTCCTCAGTTTAACTCACAGTGTTTGGAACAGCATGCATAAAATGTATACAACCCAAACTAGACTAAAATCCAGTACGGAGATTAGAGTCGGGCATGGAACCCCACTTCCAATAGTGGAGCTATCAGCAATTGTTAGGTGCTGCTGGAAGCAGGGACAGTATTATCTGGTGAGTGGATCATGCTCCAGTGGAAGACAGTGCATCTAACAGCATTTTGGCAGCACAAATTGGCTTTCAGTGATTTAAAAATAAACAAAGACACTGTTGTTGTGTCAGTAGGGGAGAGGAAGTGGGTCTGGGGAAGGTATGAATATTATCAAAACACCCTTTATGAAACTCCCAAAGAATCAATAAGCAAAATAGTTTTTAAATAAATTTTAAAATAATCTTGTAAGAAAAAATGAAAAAAGGGAGTCCTTGTTTCTTAAGTTTTCTGGAAAGATTTAAAGGCACGACTTCAAGCCCTAACCACTGTGTTATACATGTCTCCTAACTCCTAATGTAGCTCCTCTTGGATTTTTTTTTTTTTAAATCTCCCTTCAATGCCAATCACTCTGTGTCTGTTGTGAGGCTCTTTTTCTTAGGTGCTTTCTCACTTCAAGTCCTGAACATGCTGTATCTCACTCAAAATATCATGGTCACAAGGCTCTCTCTTCACGAATCTCATGAGGAAGGATAATATTTATCATTTCTTTTGAGGAGCCAACCAACTTACTTCTCAGATGTATAACAAAAGTATGCTATATTATGGTGATATTTTACTTGTGCTGAAATGTGATTTTATTTGTATGTTAATAAATAAAGTTGCCTGGGGATCAGAGCTAAAAGCACACCGTTTAGCAGAAGTCTAGTGGTGGTGGCACATGCCCTTAATCTGATCACATGGCAGGCAGAGTCTCTGCATAGTCAAGGACATAGCCAATTGGTGACCCTAATCTTTAATCCCAGTATGAACCATAGAGACCTGGAGGTCTGTATAGACAGGCAGTGACGAGGAAATCATGTGGTTAAGTTTAGAGCCAATGAGAAGGTAGAACAGAAAGGCAATAAAAAGACATGTCACACAGGAGAAGGTCTCTCTCTCTCAGGGGAAGAGACGGCAGCGACTGGTAAACTAAAGGTAGTCTTGGACTTCACTACTGCTCTCATCTCTTGCTGAGTCTACCAGGTTGATCTCAGTCAGCAGGGGAGGCTTTGCCCTGGAGGAGATGGGAATGGGGGGCGGGCTGGGGGGAAGGTGAGGGTGGCGGGAGGGGGGAGAAAAAGGGAATCCGTGGCTGATATGTAGAACTGAATTGTTTTGCAAAATAAAAATTTTAAAAAAAGGCTTTAACTCTGTATTTGGCTCTGCATTTCTTATTTACTAAGACTGTTTAGAATTTCATCTACACTGTATGTTGGGATTTTCAAATATATCTGCGTGGCAGGGATTACGGATTTGGGAGGATCTTATTTGGACACTAACTGTGAAATTATTCACTTTTAAGATAAAACTGTCCCTCAAATCACCACTATAGGCATCAAATAATTTAAGATTGTATTTTTAGATGTTTATTTTTAATTTTATGTATGTGTTGTTCCATATGCTAGTATGTGCATGTGAGTACAGTGTCCAAGAAGAACAGAAAAGAACATTTGATACCCAGGATCTGGAGATACAAGTGAGTACCAGATGTTGGTATTAGGAAATGAACTCTGATCTTCTGGAAGAAGCATACACTTTTAACTCCTAAGATATGTCTCCATCACTGAAACTAGGATTATTGATATGAGAAATTAAGTGATAATTTTCTTTAAAATAATATTCTTAGATTATTTTCACACAAAAAAGTTTTAATATCTTAAAAAGGCTGAATGATTCTTTTCTGAGAGTAAGTTTTTAAAAGGGGTGATTGTCAGTGAAAAATAAGTCATCAACATTGTCATAGTATGAAAGCAGTAACTTAACTGGAGATACAAAAAGAATTATTGAAATTCTATATTGTACATAGTACTAGCTCTCCAATACCATGATGGACTACTCCAGAATCTGTGAATGTAATACCTTTCATAGTCAGAGGACTTTTAGACATCATTAAGGTTACAGAACTTGAGATTGGTAAATTGCTCCAAATCATTTTGGTGAGTTCCCTTTAACAAAATGAATCCTTATATGGGGGAAATTGGTCTAAGTGTTCAAAGAAACAATAGGAAATAATAGAAGTGAGAGAATCACATTTTCAGAGGGACCAAATATATCTGTGCCCACCTTGAGTATGAAGAAAGGAAATGATAAAGCAGGAACACAGTTGTCTTGAGATGCAGGGTGCTCCTCTGATCTGACAAAGAGCAAAGAAGTGAGGAACCCAGCCTGACAGCTGGTAGAACATAAATGTACCTCCAAGTTCAAAGGAACAAGAGAATACATTCCTCCCTGGAGCCTCTAAAAGTTATATTACCCTCATTGTACCTTGTATTTAATCCTGGAAAACTTGTACTGAACTTAAACCACATATCTGTAAATAAATAAATTAATTTACTGCATTTAAGCTATTAACTTTACTAGAACTTTTTTATTGAAACAGTAGGGAAGTTACATAAACCCTCTGGATTTCTTTTAAACTTAGTAGGATGATCCAATGAGGGATATAATTCAAAGTGGGGTTTGTGGAAGGACAGAAAAGAGAGGAGAAGCCACATTAGGAATGTCAGAATGAGAAATCACTACATAAATGTGCTGAATGGAACAGCCAACTGAAAATTCTACATGCCGCATAATGTTCTTAGATTGGTATTTTTAGTCAGAGGTGAAACTGATCATCTGGAATTCATCACACGCATGCGCGCGCTGCGCGCGCGCGCAGCGCGCGCGCACACACACACACACACACACACACACACACACACACACACACACACACACCAGGGGGAGCATATTTGTTTGGATTTTCTTTTTTTAGGTAGGTAGGCATGAAGCCTACTTATTTTTTAGGCACGTAGCCTAGGGTGATTTCAAATTCTTTAAGTAGCAAGGAGTGCTTTGAACTCATGATCCTCAGTTCTCCACATCTCTAGTACTGAGACTGGGGGGAATATGAGATTCCATGGATATTACCAAGCAGATATATCAATAAACAATGTGTTTGAACCTGCTGACATGCTGTTAACTTGCAAATAGTATTGAAATTTAGACCTTACCCTCTCTGAGGAGCTGATGGGGGGTGGGTGGGGCAAAAGTAGGGGGCGGGGAGCGGGAAGAGGGAAGAGACGGGAAACTGTGATTGGTATGTAAAATGAAAAAAGAAAACTTAAAAAAAAAGAATAACTACTAAAAAAAATACTTCAGGCAGCTTATGTGAAAACTTAAAAATAGTGCTGTGCATTCTATATCCTCTTAAGAAGCACAAGGATATAGGAAGAAAGGTGGCATTTATTTTACTTATGGTTTTACTAGATTATATAATATGGACTTTAAAGACTTGCAAATATCTTGCTTTATTTATTGATTATTTACTCAGGAGTTTCCAGAATACTGGAACAACTAACTAATGTGCAGCTTATCAGTATTGCTTAATAATTTGTGGATTCACTTACTCATATCATCCCTACATAATCAGGGATAACTCAGGTCACACAGTTTGTGCACCAAACAAGCTTCATAAATTCACAAGAACATCATCTGCCAAAACCATCCCAAATACTCCCAAGCCTAGCCTGAATCATGTGGCATTCACCTGTATGGTCAATGTTGCAGAACCCATTATTAAATACCACTCCCACACTCCCAGGCCTAGTTTGATATCCAAGTATTTATTTATTTATTTATTTATTTATTTATTTACTTACTTACTTACTTACTTCACACAAACCAGAGTCATTTGAAAGGAGGAAACCTTAGTGGGGGAAGAGATGCATCAGCTTTCCCTGTAGACAAGACTTTGGTGCATATTCTTGGTAGATGATTGATGTGCGAGGGCTCAGCCCAGTGTAGGTGGTACCATCCCTGGGCATGTGGTCCTGCAAACTGAACAAGCCAAGAGTAGAAGGCCTATAGCATGCAATCCTTCATGTCTTCTACTTCAGTTCCTAACACCAGGTTCATGCCTTGAGTTACCACCTAGACTTCCTCCTGTGGTCTGTAACATAGATATGTAAAAACAAAGCTTTTTCTCCAAGAATTACTTTTAGTCATGCTCTTTATCAAAGCAAACTAAAACAGACGTACAACTTGTCTATCAGTTCAGTCAGACCAAGCCAGGAGTCACATTCACATACATTCTCATTACATTCTTTGTTAACAGTGAATGAGAATTTCCCTCAACTATGTATCAACTCAAAAATCAGCGTGGAGTATCCGAAGGACTGACCTACCAATTCTTCACACCTATATGAAATCAGCAAAAATTGAGCAATAGTAAAAACATAATGTAGGAAAATTAGATACGATATGAAAGACCATGACTATTTCACCTTCCCACATTCACTAAATGTGCCTAAATGTTCTTAAATGGGAATTACCTAAGTAATCTTCTGGACAAATATGTTTAAAAAGACAGTTAAATATGGTCAAGGAATTCATAGAAAAATAATTTAAAGACATGAATAAATACCTCAATGAGTTAAAGAGGATAGCTAATATCTCTTAATTGAAGTTCAATAGAACACAAATATATGGTTGAATTAAATGAGAAAAAAATACTCTGGTTTTGAAAACTGAGTTCAGTAAACAGATGGAAATGATGAAGAAAACCCTACCTAGAATGAAAATAGAACTGAAAAAACTCAATAACCCAATTAGTACATTCAGAGGAAAGCTGTAACAGACAGGAACAAGTTAAGGAGAATATTCAGATTTGATGATTAAAAAAATAGATTAGTCAGTGAAAGCATGTAAATCCTTTTGAAGTACACTAAAGAAATATGCAGAAACTTTAGAAGACCACAAACCAAATCTAGAAAATGCAGGCATTGATGACAAGAAAAATCCACTAACAATAGCATAGATCGGATCTTCATAAGGATCATGGCAGAAATATCCCCTGTTTAAGGAAAGGTGTACCTGTACAGATACAAGAAACATACAGAACACAAAATAGGAGTAGAAAAAAAAAACTCCCCATGGAACATTTTATCTGGCATAGAACAAGCAGAAAGCTTCAGGGAAACACCAGAAGTCCTGTAAAGGGAAATGTATCAGAGATCTGACTTCTCAATGGAAACTAAAAGCGAACATACTCTAAAGCTATAAAGTCAAAGTTCTAAAGCTTCACAAATCCCCAAAAAACTACTTTACAAAGCAAAACTATCTGGTATAATTAAAGGGATCCTAAAAACTTTCCATGATATAAACAGTCTAAAATAACCCATGCCTCCCAAACCAGACCTAAAGAGAATATTGAAAGCAATACATCAGCCTGAAGAGGGGAAGGAAATACGAGTAAATGAAGCTATAATTACTGAAATACAGTTATGGTCAAGAACAAAATCAGCAAAAAAAGAAAATAACTTTTCAAAAATGATATTAAACACTAATAGTCTTAATTACTTAATCAAAAAAGAAAAACTAGCCAAAAAAATTAAGAAAAAAAAATCCACCTCTGTGTGTGTGTGTGTGTGTGTGTGTGTGTGTGTGTATGTGTTCAAGAAAATGTCTTACCTTCAAAGACAGAAACTAACAAGACCAAAGACAAAAATGGGACCAGAAGACAAAAAGTTGCCACTATCCCAGTATCTTGGGAAATGGAATTCAAATTAAAAGATATGTTGAACCATCCCTGCATCTCTGGGATACAGCCTACTTGGACGTGGGCTAGCTATTCTTTTTGATGTAATCTTGGATTCATTTGCAAGTATTTTATTGAAAATTTTTACATTTATGTTCATAAGGGAAATTTGTCTGTAGTTCTCTTACCTTCTTTATTTCTTTATTTTTTTTTTTGGTTTTTATGTAGCTTAGGTATCATGGTAACTGTGACCTCATAAAAAGATTTGGTTAATGTTTCTTCTGTTTCTATTTTGTGGAATAACTGGAGGAGTGTTAGCTGCTGTGGGATGTTCTGTACGCTAAATGTGTTGCTCTGATTGGTTAATTAATAAAACACTGATTGGCCAGTAGCCAGGCAGGAAGTATAGGCAGAACAAGGAGGGGAGAATTCTGGGAAATGGAAGGTGGAGGCAGGGAGATGCTGCCAGCTGCTGCCATGAGTACCCACATGTAAGATACTGGTAAGCCACGAGCCCATGTGGCAAGGTACAGATTTATAGAAATGGGTTAATTTAAGATAGAAGAACTAGATAACAAGAAGCCTGCCATGGCCATACATTTTGTAAGCGATATAAATATCTGTATGTTTACTTGGTTGGGTTTGAGCGGCTGCGGGACTGGCGGATGAGAGAGATTTGGCCTGACCTGGGACAGGCAGGACTGAAGAAAACTCTAGCTACAGTTAGCATTAACTTTTCACTGAAAATCTGGTAAAATTCTGAACTAGAACCATCTGGCACTCGGCATTTTTGTTTGGGAGAGTTTTAATGATTACTTTTTCTCTTTTTTCACTAGGGCATATGGGTCTGTTTAAATTGTTTATCTAATACTGAATTAACTTTGGTAAGTGGTATGTATCAGGAAAAAGGACCCAATTCTTTTAACTTTTCTAATTTGTTGGAGTGCATCCAGTTTTTTAAAATTATGTCATTATTATTCTCTGGATTTTCCCAGTGTTTGGTGTTATGGCCCCATTTTTATTTCTAATTTCAGTAATTTGAATATTATCTCTCTACCTGTTAATTTGGATAAATGTTTGTTGATTCCTTATTAATATTCTCAAAATACTCAATCTTTCTTTCATTGGTTCATGGTATTCTCCTTTTTGTTTATTTGTTTCTACTTTATTGATTTCAGCCCTGAGATTATTTCTTGCCATCTACTTCTTTTGAATGTGATTTCTTCTTTTTCTTCTACGGGTTTCAGGTGTGCCAGATGAGCTGTTAAGTACTAGTAGGACATCTTTCCATTGTTTTCTTTTAATGTAAGCACTTCATGCTATGAACTTTCTTCTAACTGCCTTTGTATCTGATAAGTTTGGGTGTGTTGTGTATTCATTTTCATCCAATTCTAGAAAGTCTTTAATTTCTTTCTAATTTCTCTTTTTAACCTCTTTTCATTTAGTGGTGTGTAGCTCCATGAGTTTGTATGCTTTATGCTGTTTCTGTTGGTGTTGATGTCCAGTTCAAATAGAGTTCAGGGTGCTATTTCAATTTTCTTGTATCTGTTAATAGTTGCTTTGTGTCTGAGTATGTTTCATGAGTTGCAGAGAAAAAGGTGTATTCTTTTTTGTTTGGGAGAAATGTTAGATCTATTTGGTTTATAACATCAGTTAGCTCCAGCATTTCTCTGTTTAGTTTTTGTTTGGATGGCCTGTCTATTGGCAAGTGTGGAGTATTGAAGTCTCCCACTATTCATGTGTGAGGGTCAATATATTATTTAAGCCATATCAGTGTTTCTTTTTATGAACTAGGGTGCCCTTTTGTTTGGGGCATAGATGTGAAGAATTAAATGTCATTTTGGTGGATTTTTCCTTTGAGGAGTACAGTACCCTTCCCTACCTCTTCTAATTACTGTTGATTTGAGTTCTATTTTCTCAGATATTAAAATGGTTATGCCAAATTGATTCTTAAGTCTATTTGTTTAGAATATCTTTTCCCATCCTTTTACCCTGAGGTGATGTCGGTCCTTGATGTTAAGGAATGTTTATTGGATGCAGCATAAGGATGGATCTTGTTTTGGATTTCATACTCTTAGTCTGTGTGGTTTTTACTGGGAAATTGAGACCAATGATGTTGACAGATATCAATGAACAGTGTGTGTTGATGCCGGTTATTTTGCTGTTGTGGTGTTTATGTGTATGAGTGTATGTAAGACTGTGTTTCCTCTTGATTTGCTGCTCTGGAATTATTTATTTATTTATTTAGTTAGTTAGTTAGTTTTCTTGGGTGTGGTTTAACTTTTTAGATTGGAACTTTCTTCTAAGACCTTCTTTAGTGCTGGTGTCCAAATGGTTATAAGAGCCAGAGGGGATGGAGGACAAAGACACACACACACACACACACACACACACACACAAAAAAAAAAAAAAAAAAAAAAAAGGAAAGAAAGGAAGGAAGGAAGAAAACACCAGAACAAAAACAAAGCCCTCTAAATCAGCATGATTGATGCACACACACACGGAGTCTACACAGGTCTGCACCAGTTTGGGTCCTAGAGCTCAAAGGAGAAATGGACACATCTCTATCCCAGAAGACATCTCCAAATGAAATATTGTTTTCTCCAAGGAAGTTTCACTGGGGAAACAAACTATTCTAAAAGGTAGTCTGCATATCCAGCAATAGGTGGCCAACACAAATTGAACTGAAGGGCATCTTTGGAGGTTCATTGTCTCATAATGTCATGCCAGAATTCATCCTTTTTATTATTTTTTTGAATTTTATCTTGTTATTTTTATTTTATTTATATATTTGCTTCTCTTTTTTTACCCTACAGGTCCTTGCATTTATATTATGCTTTGCATATATATTATGGCTTTCAGTGAGGTTTTTTGATGGGATTCCTGAGTGTACAAACAAGTAGGTCTCTCCTTATTGTGCTGTCTTTCATTTTATTTTCCTTCTGTTTGTTTTGTCCATTTCTCCATGTTAGTTTTTGTTTGATCTTTTATATTTTGTTATAGCATACTATATTTATTATATCATTATCCCATAGAAGTCTGTTTGCTTTCTATTGAGAGACAGAAAGTAATTGAATCAGAATGGCAAGGAGGTGGGGAGGAGGTAGGAGGAGTGGACAAAAGGAAAACCATAATTATGATATATTATATAAGAAAAAATTCTATTTTCAAAAAAGAAAACAAAAGAGACAGAAATTTTCACTACATGCTCTGTGCCTGTAATCCTTGCCTTAAGGGCTGAAGCAGGTAGACTATGACTTTGAGGCCAGTCTGAGCTACAGAGTGAAATTAAGTTCAGACTTGATGCCATAATAAGACCCTGTCTCATAACAAATAAGAAAACAACAAAACTCACCTAAATGGAGATATATAATAAATTATAGAAAAATAAGTAAATGGAACATGTCGAAGGAAAACACTTGAAAGCTTTCTAATCTACAAAAAAACCAACCAACCAACCAACCAAACAAGCAAAAAAACTGATTCACCTGAAGTGAAACCTAATTTCCAGAATGAGTCAGATTTTCCTTCACAGAACACTTTGTAATATGAAATGAGTAATGCATAAAACAAATGTTTATCATAGTGAATAACAAAGTTAGAAATTCTGATGAAAACAATAGTCAGTAATGATACCTCCATGATTGACACAAGTTGAGTAGTCATTAAAATTAACAGAGATTTCAGCTCACAATAGATTTTGAGATAGATATAGTAATTATATGCCCAATTTTTTTTCAGTGAGAGAAAGAAACTGAGATAGTATATGATTTTCTAGATTTGCTCTATCCTAACAAACTCACAGAATAGCTAAACATCGAGGTCAGTCAAAAGTTGTAAACAGCTGGGCAGTGGTGGCACAGGCCTTTAATCCCAGTGCTCGGGAGGCAGAGGCAGGCAGATCTCTGTGAGTTCGAGGCCAGCCTGGTCTACAGAGCGAGATCCAGGACAGGTACCAAAACTACACAGGGAAACCCTGTATTGAAGAAGAAAAAAAAGGAAAATGAAAAGAAAAAAGTTGTAAACAACAAAAGGTTTTTTTAACTCATAAATGGTCAAAAATAAACTCGAAATCAATCATGAAATGTGTTTCTATCAGTATTCACCCATGTTACATTGTAGAAATGTAACACAGCTTTGCTTATAAACACAAATTTTTACACTGCATTGTGAATGCCATCAAGTTACACAGCACCAACAAACACTGCCTGAATACATCTCAACTCCAATTACAAATTATTATACACATGCCCAGTGAGTGTGCATAGACTGATATTTACACTATTTACTACACATGCAAATTCTATGATTTAATTATGGGGAAGAAAACTAATATTTTCCTGTGACTATTCCTCAAACTTCAAATTAATATATCCCTGGGTTGTGTTGTGTTAGAATGTTGTATTTTAAAAATTGATACTTGAGGGTGAGGTTATAGATATGGCTTCATGGTTAGGAGAACTGGCTGCAATTCCAGAAGACTTGGGTTCAATTTCCAGCATGCACAGTAACTCACAGCCTTCAGAAACTCTGGTTCCAAAGCCCAACACTTTCTCTGGCTCCACAGGAACCAATTAGGCAAGTGGTACACAAACATATGTACAAGTAAAACACACTTGCACAAAAATATTAAAAAATTAAGGTTGTATTTCATAAAAAGATACTATAAATTAACTTTGGGGATTAACATAGAGTCTTAAATGGCTATAACAGCTGCCAATTTTTAGTCCACATTTATGCAAAATGTCATTTTTAGCATTAACTATTATAAAATTAAAATATTAACAACTTAAAAACAGACACTGAATACACTTTCTCCTTTAGTATCAAATATTCAGTCAAGATTTTTCTTTATGTAAAAACAGAGGGAAAAATCTACCCTATTAGTATGTAATTATGTTTTTACCTTTAGTCAATGATAAAAGTATACATATGACAAAGAATTGTTTAAACTATATTTCTGATTTATTACAAACAATGAATTCAAACTAGTACAATAGAAGATAAAAAGTAGGACTTATTCTAGTGAAGTGAATAATTAACCAAGAAGACTTTATTATTCTGAATATATATACACAAAACTCTGACATTTTCTTTTACAATTTCATTTTCATTTCAATTTTTTCAATAGAGTATTACTGGAATTAAAAACAGAGATAAACCTCAATTGGGTTTTCAATAATCCACTTTCTAATAGACAGATCATCTCATCAAAAACAAAACAATCAGGAACATTTAAATTAAACATCATTGTGGTAATATTTTATTTGTGCTGAAATGTTGTGATATTTTATTTGTATGTTAATAAATAAAGTTTGCCTGGAGATCAGAGGTCACAGACAGTCATAAACAAAAGTCAGACAGTCATAGCACACACCCTTAATCTCACCACATGGCAGGCAGAGCCTCTGTGTGTTCAAGGACACAGCTAAATGTGGTGACACACGCTTTTAATCCCAGTACCAACCAAGGAGACCTGGAGGTCTGTACAGACAGGCAGTGATGAGGACGTGAGGTAGCTGGGCTAAGAGCCAATGAGAAGGCAGAACAACAAGGCAATAAAGGTACAGGTTAGACAAGAAGAAGCTGGCTCTCTTTGGAAGCTACGGCAGTGTGGTGAGCTAAGGTTAGTTGGTGGCTATCACTATTTCTTTGATCTCTACAGCTTTCACCCCTGTATTTGGCTCTGTGTTTCTTATTTAATAAGACTGTTTAGAAATTTGTCTACACATCATCATATGTCAAATGGACCTAACAGCTACAGAGTATTCCACCCAAACACCATAAAATATATACTGTACTAGGCAGTCTATGGAAGTATATCTAAAATAGACATATAATGGGACATAAATAAAATTTCAACAAATAAAGGAAATTTCAATTAACTCCTTTTATTCTACTTCGCCAATTAAACAAGGCCGAAAGTCAACAGTCAAAGAATTGCTAGTTACAATTACTTATTGAGAATAAACAACACATTAGAGAAATATGAATGGTTAAAGAAGAAATCAAGAAAATAATTTTTAAAGTTTCTAGAATTAAATAAAGAAGAAACACAATATGACAAAATCTCATGAACATATCCAAAACAGACCTAAGAGGGAAACCTATATCTCTGAGTATCTACATTTTTTTTAAGAAAGAGGGGGCTAGAGAGGAGGATCAGTGATTAAGAGCATTAGCTATTCTAGGAGACCTGGGTTCAACTCCCAGAACCCTCATGGTGGCTCAAGAACATTTGCAATTTTAGTTTCAGGTCATCTGCTGCTCTTTTCTGCAGACATCAGTCATGCAAGTGATTCATCAACAAACATGTAGACCAAACAACCACATACATAAAAATTTAAAAATATTTTAAAAGAAATTTTTAAAAATATAATAAGAAATAGCACAGATAAATTGGAAAAAAACAAGAACAAACCTAACCCAAATCAAGTAAGTGGAAAAATAATTAAAAATTAGACCAGGAATTAAGGAAATAGAAACAAAGAAAATAATACAAAAAAAATCAAGAAATTTAAAAATTGGTTCTATGAAAGGAAAAAAAAAAGACCAGCAAACCATTGACCCAATTAACTAAAAAAAATAAATAAACAAGAAATCTAAATTAACAGAAAAAGATGAACTGGAAAAAAATAAAGCAGACACCAAAGAATTTTAGAACATTATGAAGAATTTATTTATTTATTTATTTATTTATTTATTTATTTTTCTTTCTTTCCTTATTTATTTATTTATTCATTTATTTTTAAGCAGGGTTTTTCTGAATAGCCCTGACTGTCCTGGAACTCACATTATACTCCAGGGTGGCCTTGAATTTGGAGATCTTCCTGCCTCTGCCTCCCAAGTGCTAGAATTAAATGTGTGCACCACCACCACCTGATATAAAGGAATATTTTAAACAACTGACATTAAATAAGAATGCTTGCCAGAAATGAGTAAATTTCTAGATTGATTTGAACTACCAAAATTAAACAAAGAAAAGATGAACAGCTAAAGTAGTCCCATAACAAATATTGTATCAGTTCTAAAATATAAACAAAATTGCCAAGGTACAGATGGATTCACTTGAAAATTCTTCCACATTTTAAACAAAATACTAAAAACAAAACTTCTATATAGGCAGAATTTTTCTGTGTCTCAGCAGTCTCTCCCAAGAAACCACACAAAACTTCTTGTCAATTATAAATGCTCAGCCAATGGCTCAGGCTTGTTACAAACTAACTCTTACAACATAAATTAGCCCATTTCTTTTCTTCTATATATTGTCCTGTGGCTCCTTGCTTTTATGGCTCCTACATGTCTTGCTTCTTTTCTATCTGTCTGGTGACTCCTCTGACTCTGTCCTTCTTCCCAGCATTCTTTGTCTGGTTCTCCTGCTTAACCTTATTCTGTCCAGCTATTGGCAATCAGTTTCTTTATTAAGCTAATCACAGTGACATATGTTCACACAGTGTAAAGAATATTCCACATTCCCCCCTTTTGTTTAATTAAAAAGGAAGATTTTAAATTTAATATTGTAAAATTACATATAACAAAAACAGTTATTAAGTAAGAATTGCAGTAATAATATCCAGCCCATTTATATTTGGCAAATTTAGAGAAAATGGTACTTATCGTATATTTGTGAGCTGAATGTTTTTTTATCTAATCTACCTTTTTATCATAACTAAGGAAAACTTTAATTATTTACTCTTTAACTCCATCAAAGTCCCCAGAAGGGTGAAATTTTACTTAACAACTGGGACATCTGGCTGCCTGGGGAGTCAACTCAAAGTCCTTCTGTAATGGTGGGGCATCCATCTTCATTCTTCAGGCCTAGAATATCTTACAGACTTTTCTGTGAAGCAGGAATTTTGAATGACTGTCCTGCCTTGTCTTGACAAAGTTCTGCAGTCACCCCCTTTTGAGTCCTGCTTGTCCAATTTGGATAGCATACTGTCAGCAGTTGAGAAAAGGGCAGTTTCTTGTTCAGTGGATAACTTTTGCCACAATAAAAGCAAACTCCTTATGGAATTTCGTTGATGCCAATCATCTTCTTTGAAGTAGATTGGTATTGCTGGGAGCAGATATGTCTCATTGTTATAAGAAACCTTATATTATTAAAACATCTTAAATGCCATATTCTGTAGATCTCTTACATGTTTGAAGACCACCTGTCTGTCTAAAACATATCTCTATTTGACCTTGAAAACATACCTAACATGACTATAAGTTTGATTGTATTAGGTGACTAACTACTTACCTCTATTTCTTTATTATCCTGAACAGTTTGTAATAATAAGTTTCAAGGACTAGAAGTTTATTTTACATTGATAAATGAGTTGCATATGTACAATACCTTGAACAAGAGTAGAAATGTATGGGCAGTATGATCTAACAAAAATAACCTTAAATTTTTTATCAATATACAAAAACATCTTGAACAAGAGTAGAAACATATATACAGTAAAACAAAAATAACTTTAAATTTGCATCAATAACCAAAACCCATAGTAGTGTAAAATATGTTGAGATTAATAGTTGTTCTTTGGATTAAAGTAGATTCAATAATCTATCCTTTTATCTTATCATTTCCATATGATATCCCCCTGTTTTCCTTTAGAAAGAGGTCTTTGAATTTAACTCTTTTGTTTTGTTTTGTTTTTTTTCTATTATGACCAATAACAACTCCTAACCAACCCACTTAAAATAGTAAACATCTATAGCCCATCTTTTGGGTATGTGATCATCATTCTCTAGACTACCTCTTGTTGTTTGGGGGCACTGGTATCTTTAGACCCTGAGAAAATTTAGGATAATGGTTAAGTCTTGGTTGCAGTAGTCTGTGAGGCTGGACCATCTCAGCCAGCAGGCTTGAAGCTGTTCTCCATGCAGAACTCTGAAGAAACTATAATAGAGACCTCTTGAGATGCTTAATCACCTGGGCAATCTGTTTTCATTGGTGTCTCATCTCCTGGTTCTGAAAAATATATAAATTTTTAAAGGTATATCTATCTATCTATCTATCTATCTATCTATCTATCTATCTATCTATCTATCTATCTATATTAATACAAGTATAGACTATGCGCTGTAAAAGTTAGTAAAAGATTTTTTTATTTTTATTTTATTTTTTTTTGTTTTGTTTTGTTTTTCGAGACAGGGTTTCTCTGTGTAGCTTTGCGCCTTTCCTGGAACTCACTTGGTAGCCCAGGCTGGCCTCGAACTCACAGAGATCTGCCTGGCTCTGCCTCCCGAGTGCTGGGATTAAAGGCGTGTGCCACCACAGCCCGGCTGATTTTTTTATTGTTTAATGTTTGAGCAGGTAAAATATATGTTACATGCTTTGTAGCTTATTTAGATTTATTTCTTTATGCTTGTAGTCAGGATTTGCAGGTCTTCCTCAATCAAACCTGGTCCATGTTTATCTGGAATAAATCCATAGCCACCTATTTCATATAGAAATGAAAGCATAACCTCCCTCCCAATGCAACACACCTTTTAACTTCCATTTTGAAGTCAAGATATTCTTAAAATATATAGGTTGGTTTAATCTAGCAGCTTCCATAATCCAGCATCTCTTAGCAGCCAAAAAAATTTAAAGACAACACAATAACATACAGGATTCAGACTCTCTGTGTATTTTTCACATTTACGTGGCTTTTTTCTTTTACACTACTTTACTCCCTTTCTATGTATTCTACTTTATTGTTTTAAAAGTGTATGTATATATATTTTATGACCGTCTATATCTTTTTTCTTTTCTTTCCCAAGCTTTTGTATATTTTTAAACACACTATACCTGCTTAGAGGTTTTTCTGTCTGGATCTCTCTTTACTGAGTATCTGCAGCCTTTTCTGTCTGAATGAGCAAAACCCCAATCCCAATATGCTGCATGCTAGAAGAGCTCATACTGGTGGTTCAAGTGTATAGGCAGTGCCTGGAAGATACATCTCTTCATCATGACCCATATGAGAGACTGCAGGAACCCATCATGAAGGTTAGCTCATGGAGTGCTGGCAGCTAACAGGAAACAGGTCTCTGTACTGCATGAGAGACAGGAGACTATGCATTTGGCTACATTTGTGTGTGTGTTTAGAACTTTTTTAAAGCTTTCTCAGACCTTATGTTGGTGTAGGACATTTGGGCACCATTTGTAGGCAGAGATTCTCTGTGTCTTGGCAGTCAATCCCAAATAACCACAAAGAAACGTTTTATTAATTATAAATGCTCAGCCAATAACTGAGCCTTGTTACTAACTAACTCATACAACTTAATGCATTTCTATTAATCTGTGTGTTGAACCACAGCTCAAAGCTTTTGTCTCTTCTGCATGTCTTTCTTCCTTTCAGTCTGGCAAGCAAATTCTCTGACTTATCCCTTCTTCTTCCCAGCATTCTTAGTCTTGTTATCCTGACTAACATTATCATGTCCAGCTATTGGCCAGTCAGCTTGTTTATTGAAACAATCACAACAACATTTATTCACACAATGTAAAGGAATATTCCACACTTCTGAAATTATTCAAATATAGAAATAGAAATAATAGCTCCAATGAAGCCAGTATTATACTAATATCAAACCAGGCAAAATCAAAAATATAAAACCACTGTTCATTATTCTATAAAAATTCTCAGTAAAGCTCAGTTAACCATATATAGGCATACATAAAAATAAAAGATCACCTGTCATAGGCAAGTTGATTTTATCTTGTAGAGGAATCAATACAGATATGTACACAATTTCCCACAAAACCCCCTGATCCTCTGGCTTTTAGAATCATTCCACTTTCTCTTTCACAGTTATTTTAGAACCTTTTGTGCAGGAGTTGTGTTGTAAATGTATCAGTTGGGGCTTAGCTCCACAACTCTGCAATTTGATCTCTTGTGGTTTTCTGTAACAATTTCTTTTTTTTTTTTTTTTTTTTTTTTTTGGTTTTTCGAGACAGGGTTTCTCTGTGTAGCTTTGCGCCTGTCCTGGAACTCACTTGGTAGCCCAGGCTGGCCTCGAACTCACAGAGATCCGCCTGGCTCTGCCTCCCCGAGTGCTGGGATTAAAGGCGTGCGCCACCACCGCCCGGCTGTAACAATTTCTAACTGTTGCAAAGAGAAGTTTTTTTGATGAGGAGTGAGGACTATGCTTATATGTGAGTATAAAGACAAATAACTAAAATGCAGTTACTGATTATGTGGGTTTACAAAGTGAACCATACAAAAAGCACTAGTCAATCTACCAAAACATCTAGTACAAGGAATACAAAACCTCTCTTAAAGTTGTTGGTCAGATGAGTCCAAGAGACACCAAAAGCAAATAGGCTATTGCTATTGCCCTTGATTACAGCCAGATATTGAAAACAATACTTTATTGCTAAGATAATTTACACATTATACAGAGGACTTGCAGCAGTCCAGTTGGAATTAGTTTGGAAGCCTTCTCTCTGATTTCTCTAACTGATAATATTCGAAGGTGCTAAGCAAACTGCCAAGGAAAAAAGGAATCAATAGTGCTATCCAGCTATAATGCCTACAAACCACAATGAATGGTCTATCAAGATAACCCTAATGGTGTAATAGTGACAGTTTTATAGTAGGGATAATCAACAGCTATCTAATTGAACATAAGGCCAATAGGAAGGAATTCATGCTTGCTAATGTAAACTTAGTCAACTCCACCTGGCTGGAGATGATGTAAATCACAAAGGATAACTGCCATTTTCCTAAGCAAATACATTTTTCACTTGTATTCTAAATACTTATCTTACCTCCACAGTCTTGCTCCTAATCAAAGGTTCTTCTTTTTGCAAAAAAATAGAGACTATTTGGGATCCACAACTGGCTCAAATGAGGATAATAAGTGACGATGGAAACCCAGTTGACACATCTAGAGATTAGCCACTACACCTAATTCTCAGAGAAATTCCTGGCAGAGGAGCCTGAAAGAGTCGAGAAATCAGAGGACCAGAAAGCCTGCTGTAAGATAGTGTCTCTTAGATGTGGCAGAGAAGCTGCATCCATGAGCTGTCAACAGTAGGGTGCCCAAAAAAGACAAAAAATGATAACACCAGAATATACTATCACCACAGAAGGAAGAAATTTCAGAAGGCCTTGTCTCTAGATGAAGAGCTACAGACAATTGATGCATGCCAAGATAGGAGGAATCAGCATCTTGGGGTAAGCTAACTGACAGATTATCCAATCCAAAGTGGTCAGCCCTAAACACTTGTATATACTGGCTATACTGTATGGACTCAGTAGTCAAATATATACATCCTGGTACTGTAAACCCATGAGTGAAGAAGTTATAGACAGTAGAGCAAAAGAATATTTTTTAAAAAAAATTAAACAGGAAAGAAGTGTTATTATTTTTTAATTAAAATTTTTATTGTTTAGAGTTTAATGAGAACTAGTCTCATAACTTTGTCATCCTTCCTTCCTCCCTCCCTCCAATTCTTCCTGTGTACCCCCATTTCTTTTCAAATTAATGCATTTTTAATTATTACTATTAAATACACTCATGCACATACAACATATACACACACTATATATATGTGTGTGTATATATATATTATTAAATTTATAAAATGATATACCCTTATAGCTATTTTAAACATGCCCAGTGAAAATTATCCCTTCACTCTCTCCCTCGGTATTTCTCAGCCTCCCTGCTCTGCTCTCGCCTGTTAAAGTCCACTCCCCCACATGTTCCGTTTCTGCTGTCATCATACCTCTGTCCTGGTGTCCTCCTGTCACCTAGGATTCTTCCAGTTCCCAAAGGCTGCATTTTACTTTTCTGATTTCTGTGGTTACTGTATCTAAAGATTTAGAGGTATGATCCACAAATAAGAAAATTAACGCATTATTTTTCTTTCTATGTCTGAGTTTTTTTAATTAGTATAATATTTTCCAGTACCATCCATTGCATGCAAATTTCATGGTTTCATTTCTTTCCAGCTGAATATAATCCCATTGTGTAAATGTATCACATTTTCATTATCCTTTCATCAGTTGAAAGGCATTTAATTTGTTTCTGCTTCTGTATATTATGAATAGAGCAGCAAGAAAAATGGCTGAACAAGGAATATGTGTCTCTGCAGCATAAGAATTATCCCTCGCAGGCAGAGTCCCCCTCTATTGGGGTTCAGATCCAGAAGAGGAGATGTGGGGTTGGCAAAGGAAAGAAGGAGACTGACATGGTCTTGCCATGCAGGCATGGTACCATATCTTTATGACTCTGCTTCTCATGTCTTAAGGGTGGCACTAAGGTCTTTTGCACTGTGCATTTTACTCCATGATCTCAAATGGCAGTGTACCTGTTAAGTTTCAGCTTCTTCAATCCCTGTCACCCCAACTTAAGATAATATTTCAGGAGAGAGGCGAGAATATATGTGTACACAAGTTGTTACTTCCTTCTCTACTCTCCTGGCTGTACCAAGATATTGGAGTCAAGCTTCTCACTTTCTCTTTGAGGGTAGTATGGGTATAACCTATGTCACATCCTCCTCTCTCCCAAGTAAATTCATACATCCTTCTTTCCTGGGACAATGGTTGCAGTAAAATAGACTGAGAGCATCATTCCTTAGAGTCACAATGAACAACACAATGCAATATTTACAAAATACAGGTTCACTATCCTACCAAGTTAGGAAAGTGTGTGCCCAACAAAGACTAAGTATGTTCATTTGGGCTCTTCCTATTTGCCTAAGATGACTTAATCTAGCACAGTGACATGCACTATTTTGTAGTTGATGCCATGTAAAAGTGATTGGGCCATCTGACTTTTGGATGATATTCTGTTTTCATCATTAATGTGACTCTTTCTATGACCAATAATATTTTTTAATTCTGTTTTGTTTTTGCCATAGGAAATTATTTTATTTTAAAATAGAAAAAAAATTTGTTTATGGGTATTTTGCCTGCATGTATGTCTGTGCAACACATGCATACTTGCAGCCATGCAAGCCAGGAGAATCTGTCAGATGCCTTGGAACTGGAATTACAGATGGTTCTGAACCACAAGGTAGGAACTTAGGATCAAACATGGATGATCTTTCAAGATCAGCAAGTGCTCTTTGTTACTGAACCATCTCCTCATGGCCTAAATAGTTTTTTTAATTAATTAATTTGTATCTTTTTCAGAATTCTCATCTATGTTCCATAAAATGTGTTCCTTAAAAGAATAAAAGTCAAGTAGATATTCCAGGTGGTGACTTGAATTAAAATGTCTCCCATAGGCCCATATGGAATGGCTTTGTTAGCAGGTGTGGCCTTGTGGGAGTAGGTATGGCATTGTTAGAGGAACTGCATCGTTGGGCATGAGCTTTGAGGCTCCTAATTCTCAAGATAGGCCCAGTGTCTCACTGCACTTCCTGATCCCTACTGATCTGTATGTAGAACTCTCAGCTACCTCTCTAGCACCATGTCTACCTGCATGCTGCCATGTTTCTTGCCGTGACAATAATGGGCTAAACCTCTAAACCTGTAAGCCAGCCCCAATTAAATGTTTTATTTCATAAGTGTTGTCATGATCATGGTGTCTCTTCACAGCAATAGTAACCCTAACTAATACACCGAACAACTGTGCTGGATAGTTTTACACTAACTTGACACAAGCTACAGTCATTTGGGAAGAGGAAACCTCAATTGATAAAATGTCCCTACAATAGTGGACTGTGGGCAAGCCTGTAACACATTTTCTTGATTGATGTTGTAGCGCCCAGCTCATTGTGTGTAATGCCCTGAGCAAGTAGTCCACGGAACTGTAAGAAAGCAGATTTGGCTTCTGCTTCAGTTTCTGCCTGCAGGTTTCTGCCCTGACTTCCCTCAATGATGGACTATTGTCTGAAAATGTAAAATGAAATTAACCCTTACATCTTTAAGTGGCTTTGGTCATGATGTTTTATCACAGCAAAAGAAACCCTAATACCCATAGATGAGAAGTCACCTGTTTAAAAGCATTTAGTGTGGGAAACAGTCTACACCTAAGTCCCAAATAGTTTCACTTTTCCCAAAGGGGTTTTTCTCCCCCCCCTCAAATAGTTTATTCAAGAGGAAAATGGCCAACTAAATTTAATACACAAGACCATGTTGACAGTATGCTCTGCTTCATAAGAAACTTTCACTAGCCAAAAGCATCCAAAGTGCACTGGGTAGCCTCTTCTTCTGTGCACACATGGAGTAATGTAGCTAAAGTTTTTCTGCCTGGCCCACAGTCAGGACAAGTCTCTCTCACCTGCCAGTCCCACAGCCACTCAGACCCGACCAAGTAAACACAGAGACTTATATTGCTTACAAACTGTATGGCTGTGGCAGGCTTCTTGTTAACTGTTCTTACAGCTTAAATTAATCCATTTCCATTAATCTATACCTTGCCACATGGCTCGTGGCTTACCAGCATCTTCACATGCTGTTTCTCATCGTGGCGGCTGGCAGTGTCTCTCTGACTCAGCCTTCCACTTCCCAGCTTTATTCTCCTCCTTGTCCTGCCTATACTTCCTGCCTAGCCAACGGCCAATCAGTGTTTTATTGACCAATTAGCAACACATTTGCCATACAGAACATCCCACAGCAGAGTAATACTTCCCTTCAAAATATAACATTTGAAACATGCTGCTGCCTGCTCAAACTGAACTTCAATTCTTCAAAAAATAATTATTGATTTTAAAATTCAGAACTCACAGAGAGTTGTGAAATGAAACTACTCACCATTTTCTCTTGCTTCCCAAACTGGATCAGTCTTCCTGTTACATAGCTTGAAGACAACTTTTCCTTGCTTAAATTGCAAATTGCTTGAGGCAAGAGCTAAGGGAACACTTCTGTCTTACTCACAGTATTTAGTACAACATGGTGCTGTCTGGCTCCAGGCAAGCTGTGTACTGTGACTGCATGGTAGACAGAGATATTTTCAACCACACTAACATGATAATAACTTTGTTTGCATTTTTTATAAAACATTGATTTAACTCACTAAGTTTATCTGGAAGCTCCGAGGCAGAGATGGAGAAAACTGACAGAAAGGACAATGCTTAATCTACTCATTATGTAAGTAAATTTTTTACCCATGTTCCAAGGTGGGGATCAGACTGTAAAACTAGAATACATAGCTATAAATTCAGTGGATATCTTGTGCTTTGTGAACTTCAAAAGCTTGGTTGCCTTCTATGTATGCTGAAGATAAGAAGGCCTATAACCAAGTAGTTCTGCTGAAGACCATGCCACCCAACACTGAACACTTGCTCCCTTGACTCCAGTGTTTGCTTTATTGTTTTTGATGATGTTGTTGTATTGTCATTTAATTCTTTGTACAGCCCCGTCATTTGATACACTATGTCAAAGAGCACCTTCATGTACATTTGAAACCCTATATTTTCTGTGAGCTTCTCCTAGTTGTATTATATTCATCTGTGTATACTTTCAAAGCTTTCCATTTATATGCCTCTGCTGTGGGATGTTCTGTATGTTAAATGTGTTGCTCTGATTGGTTAATAAATAAAACACTGATTGGCCAGTAGCCAGGCAGGAAGTATAGGCAGGACAAGGAGAGAGGAGAATTCTGGGAAGTGGAAGGCAGAGGCAGAGAGACACTGCCAGCCGCTGCCATGAAAAGCAAGATGTAAGGTACCATTAAGCCGCGAGCCACGTGGCAACTTATAGATAAATAAAAATGGGTTGATTTAAGATATAAGAACTAGATAACACAAAGCCTGCCACAGCTACACAGTTTGTAAGTTATATAAGTCTCTGTGTGTTTACTTGGTTGGGTCTGAGTGGCTGTGGGACTGGCGGGTGAGAGAGATTTGTCCTGACCGTGGGCCAGGCAGGAAAACTCTAGCTACATTCCTCTACATAAAATTCCCTCCAGTTTCACAAGAATGCTTCTGTATATTGGGAGAAATCAGCAATATAACCTCCTCAAGTTCTCTTTTCTACAAGTTAGCCATGTGTAAGTTCATCTGTCAATCAGTAAGAATCATTCTGTCTTGATCATTCTGTCTTATTCATATATCTAATCTCCCATGGAGTTTTGTTGTTGTTTGATGCTGTCATTTCTGTTTGTTTTTTTTTTTTTGGCTATTTTATACTTTTGTGTTGTTTTGAATGGCTGTAGAACAATTTTATAGATATCTAAGAAGCACAGAGAAAGACATAAGTTCAAGTCACGCTTCTTAATCTCTGTATGTCTCAAGACCTCTATTAAAGGTTGCTTTTTCAATAATGACCTTGATTCCTCTTTTTCTGTTGTAATGGATAAGTCATCCTTGAGCTTTTGTTCTCTTTTTGGAAGTCATACTTTCAATGGTCCTTCCTTGACTCTTCTCTTGCTTGTTATGTTTGCTCACAAAGTAAATCTATAGGAACAATAAATGTGGCACATCCCACCTGACATTCCGTAGCTTGTTATTTTAGGAAAAGACAACACAAGAGGAAAATACAGACCCCTAATTTCTATGTTGTTAAGTATTTCCTGGCATTTGGAGTTATTTTGTTATCTCCTTTTACCTTCTACACAGTCAAATCCCTTTAATTTCATAGGAAATGGCCATTGGCAGCATCTCCAAGACAAGCTATTCATGTCTATTCCAACATGGTGGACAACAAAGAACATATTCTTCCTCTCAGGTGCTTCACCCCTCATTGGCTCAAGAAAATTGTACTCCATTAAGTTTTTCTGGAGAAAAATACTGATTGGATACTGCAAGACTGATGGGAATTTATAAGTATTTGATGTAAATGCTGATAGTTAGCTTGGATTTGTAGTGACATCCAGTAGTTAATAAAATTCACGGTTCTTTTATACAGTGCACTGCAAAAATTATGTTATTATAAGTCATTTTTTTCTATTTAAAATTCATTAGAATATTATCATTCCAGGTATCTTTTAAATATTTGTTTGTGTGGCTCAGATTTTTCTATTGGTGCCATAAGAATTTCAGGTAAAAACTCAATTCACTAGCCTCAAAGAATTTTAATCTGGTGTTCTCATTTTAATACATTTGCAAATGTGCAATGCCCCCTGCTGTTGAAATTAAGACTCTAAACAAATTTGGAAATTCAGAAAACATTTCAAATTTGCTTATTTATTCAAAACATGTATGTGAATTTCACAACAGCATAGTTAATTGTTGTTACCTCTAATATTTCTTTCCTTTAAATGTAGTTTATCACAAAGCAATTACCAGCAACAGGAGGTATATCAAATTGATTGATTTCATTTTTTATTTAATTCCATTTATAATTTGGTTTGTGAGTAACAAGTTGGGCAAAATTTTGTATACTCTTGATAAAAATTAATTTTGCTTGTACAAGCAGGCAAATCCTAAAACAACTATGATTCAGATGTGTGTTCTAAATTATTGTTTATGGACTATTAATTTTTTTCAAACAAAAAATCCTGAGTAAATTGGAGCACTATAAATAGTTACTTTGAGGCAAACTAGGGTTCTCTAAGTAATTCTGAATGTAAGATATCCCTGTATATAGCACATATCTAAAAAAGAGAGAAAATCTTATTGGATATACAGAAAATCTTGCTCACAATTTTTCTAATCACTCAGTCTTCTTTCCTTTTTGTTCTCTCTGTTAGGCATTTACATATATGCACATACTCATACATACATAGATATCCAAGACATACATATACTCTGGGAAATATACAAGTTCTTCAAAAAATCATTTTAATGACTACACAGTCTTTCAATATGTTGATATACAATGAGTATTTATTTCTGTAAGACTAGGGTATTTTCAGCTGCTATTTGTTAATGATGAATGTTCCTGTGATCATAGTTTTATTCATAATTGGTGTCTATAACTTTAATTTACATTTAACAAAAAGCTAATAGAAGTCTAGGTGTTGTTTTTAAGAGTATAAATACTGTAATCTTCCTGAAACAAATTCCAAACTTATTTTTAAGCTTTTTTAAAAAATGTAAATTATTGAGTTAGCATTGCTCTCAACATATGAAAAGTGCTTGATTCATCTTGACCAGAACTGGACAATGTCATTAATAATCTTTATTATTTGTTTGGTTTTGGTGTTTCATTGGTGGTCAGTTGAGACTAAGTCTCACTATACAGACCTTACTGGCATGGAGCTAGTTAATAAAACAGCAGGACCTCATATTCATATAGGTCTACCTCCCACTTTCTCCCTAGTGCTAGGATTAATGGTGTTTACCACAACATCCAGATTTTTTTTTTTTTTTTTTTTTTTTTTTTGGTTTTTCGAGACAGGGTTTCTCTGTGTAGCTTTGCGCCTTTCCTGGAACTCACTTGGTAGTCCAGGCTGGCCTCGAACTCACAGAGATCCGCCTGCCTCTGCCTCCCGAGTGCTGGGGGGATTAAAGGTGTGCGCCACCACGGCCCGGCCAACATCCAGATTTTAAAAACAAAATTATGAATAGTCAAATTGTAAAGTGTTTGAGAAAAGTGGCCATTTTTCTTTTATTTACTTCAATCAAAATGTTAAATTAATTGTAACGTTCTAATATCCATGGAATTTTTTTCAGAGTTCTTGCAAGTTAAGTAGAAGAAATTTAAAAGACTGTTTTAATAGTCTTAATAGTCTTTAATTCATTATTATAATCCAGTTCAATTAAACTTACAACTGAGTATTTTGCAAACTGTAAAAAATAACTGGGTTGGGCTCGAGAGATGGCTCAGAGGTTAAGAGCACTGTCTGTTCTTCTAGAGGTCCTGAGATCAATTCCTGGCAATCACATGGTGGCTCACAACCATCTACAATGGGATCTGGTGCCCTCTTCTGGCTGCAGGCAGAACACTCACTATATACATAATAAATAAATAAATCTTTTTTAAAAAAATAGCTGTGTTATAGATCTTGTGACAAAAAACAGGAGGAAGTTCCCCATGGTTCCTGGGCAGAACGTCCATATTCTAAATGTCTCCCATGAAATAGGTAACAACAGACATATTGCTAATGTTCTTTTAACTGTATTCTTTGATTAGTGCTGACTTTTGTAGTTGAGTTGTAGGGAGTTGTAGGGGTGAGGATGAGGGTGGGGAGTGGAAAGGAAGAGGCAGACACATAATCTGACAGTGAGTTGGATAATTGCTAGCAGCACTTATTGAAAAAAGAATATACCTTTCATACTCTGTAGTTGCAAATAGGATTAAATGGGAGAAAGGAGGCATGTGAGCTGGGGTGTAGCTTGAGATAAGGGGTTCAGGAATCTAGTTGACCTTGAAGATAGCCTTCAGTTATATGTTAAAGGAAGGGCTACAAGTTCCTCTTGTCAGAGAGATGAGAGATAAGAGGCGTAACTTCCTTTGTAACAAGCAGGAACTTTCTTCAAGACCCTGAGGGAATGGGGACCATGGGGACCCTCATCAGGATGCCTGACCTTGGGAAAAGGACTTTCTTGGGGAATAGACACTACATTACAATTTTCATTCCTCAGGGTGATCAGCACTGAGCTGTTCCCTAATTGTGTCCCTTTTCATCTTACTATATGGACCTGTTCCTCTCATATGCTTCTAAAATGGAAGGTCCTGATACCTTACTCTTTTTCCATTATACCATACCGTTGTGATTTCTTTATACTTATTAAGGGAACTCTTGCCATTAATGGCCTCAGACTCTGGATCTGAACTGTAGGCATTTTTTCATCCTTTGGATCATATGTGTTTAGTAAATCTCTGACTTTCCTGCTCTTGTTGCAATTAGGAGAGTACAATAGGATTCCTGATTCCAAGGTGGTAGGGATTTGTTTTCCAAAGAATTAATTTGATTAGAGAGGCTACCATTGTACACATTTTCATCCTTTGGCAAAATTCTGCCCAAGATTGCCAAAGGGAAAGGCATTAATAGTGAGAATACTTAAAATGGAAATAAAATGGTGCTGGGGAACGTGGTCTGCAATGTCCAAATGCTGGAAATTTGCCAAGCAGCGATGGTCATCATGCAGTCCACACCCTCTATCTAATAGTTGGATAACCTAAATAGAAGTGATTGAGATGGACCAATAGCTGAGGAGCCCCCATGGTACTGGACTAGGCCATCCGGATAAGCAAGACAGTTGTTTGGCTTGAACTGTTTGGGGGGCCCTGACCTGTCCCTGGTGCATGATCTGACTTTTTGGAGCCTGGTGCCTATGGCGAGACACTTTGTGCAACCTTGGTGCAGGGAGGAGGGGCTTGGCCCTGCCTCAACTGAGTGTACCTGGCTCTGTTGACTCCCCATGGGAGACATTGCCTTGGAGGAGGTGGGAACGAGAGGAGGGTTGGGTGGAAAGGCTGGGGGTGGGAGGAGGGAGGATGGGAGAATCTGTGATTGATATGTAAAATGAGTAGAAAATCTCTTAATAAAAAAAAAGAAGTGATTGAGAATTGAAAACACAGCAGCAGTAACCATAAAAAAATTAAAACTACAAAAAAAATCGGTGATTCAGAAAAGTTTTAAGTGATTAAATATATATGCAATTGGAATCTTAAAGATGGGAAATGAGAAAAACTATACATAATAGCCCAATACTGTACAAATAAAGAACTAGAACTATAAAATTTTAGTAATTATGATAAAACTAAGTTCAGGAAATATAGAGAAAATTACATCAAAGTTCATCATAATCAAATTCCTTACTACTGATTAAAACAAAATAAAACCTACATAGCAACCAGAAAAACAACCATGTTGTATGCAGAAGTTAAATGTAAGGATAAAGACAGGATTCTTTATTTACAACAACGAAAACAAAAGGTAGTAGAGAAAATCTCTAAGTTCTTGAAAAAAAAGTAAAAATCCATTTACAGAGAAAATTTTACTCTACTAATTTTTTCTTAACAAGCAAAACAAAACAATATTCTTAGCAATGATATAGTTGAAATAACTCATGCTATGGTAGAAACATGTTGTGGTAGTATTAACCTGGGCATCAACTTGACTAGACATAGAATATACCAAAAGATAAACAGCTGTGCATAATTATCTCTAAATGATATTCTTAATCAGGTTATTTGAAATGGGAAGACTTGCCACCCTAGAGGTGGATGTCACCTTACTATGGCATCCACATAATAGGAGGTCTAAAGGAAAGCTTTGATTTTTCTTCACTGCCTTCTATCTCCCTAGCAAGTTCATCCACCTTGTTACCTACTGATGCTACTACTACTGCTATATTCTTTTACTTATATCAGGACCCAGCTTCTTTGAGTTCTAACTTGAATTGAGGAATTTAGCACCAAATTGGGACTACAGAGTCACCCAGCTATAGGGCTGAGCAGCTATGTGTTTTTCAGTCTTTCCAGTGTGACCAAGTCATTGTAGGCCTACCCAAACTCTACTGTGTTAGGTAATCTAAGAGACATATATACATATCTCCATTCTACCCAAATAGGTTCATCTAGTGAATCCTGACTACTATACATACTAATATTCCTCAAGAAAAGCCAAAGTAAAACCAGATAAAATTCCTACACAGGAATGAGGAACACTGTATGCCAACTGCATATATAAATGACTTCATTTTAAATCTTTCAAATATAACTGCTTGAAGAGAAAATGATGTATTGTGAGGTTTATTATATTATGAAAACAGAATGTATGCTAACAATAACAAAAACTTAAGAGAAGGAAAATGAAGAACCAAAGCACCCCCATTTCAAGCAAGTCCCTCACCCCAGCTTGAAACAGGCCTTAGTTTCAAGTTTCTCAGAACTGCTGACATAGGTCCCAGGACAACAGGCAGGATGTTTGAAGAGCCATCTGGCAGCAACTGATTAACCATAGAATGCCCCAGTGCCGGAGATGGTCAAAAGTACACAGTCAGGATGTTTGAAGGACTATCTGGTAACAATTGATTAACAACAGAATGCCCCAATGCTGGGGGTAATGTATAAAGTTTGACAAACAACCAGTTAAAACTACAAAATAAGATAACACAGAAACTCTGGAAAGCCCCTAAAACTTTAGCCAATCAGAATTGTACCCATACTAGCACCCTAAATGATGTAACCTTAAACACAATCACACTTGCTGGGTGGCGGTGGTGGTGGCGCACACCTGTAATTCCAGCACTCAGGAAGCAGAGCCAGGCTGATCTCTGTGAGTTCAAGGCCAGTCTGGTCTACAGTGTGAGTTCTAGGACAGGCACCAAAACTACACAAAGAAACCCTGAAAAACAACAACAACAACAAAAAAAAAAAGCAAAGAAAAGAAAAGAAAAAAAAAGCCAGTAAGTTTTCTGTGTCTGTGTTTACTTTTATGTTTTCTGTGTTTACTTTCACTTAGATATCCTTTTTTAAGTGAGCCTTTGGATATCCTTTTATAGATGGGCCTGTTGGCCTTTTGGATAAGTGTTGGATATCCTTTTGTAAGTGAGTCCAAAATTTGTAAGTGCCTGCAGACAGTCATCTGGACAGGTTTGGATCCCTTTGGTTGATTGGTATTTGAATTTGATTTGTATAGATAACTAGACAACTTGGGTCTCTCCTGTGGGACTGGTATGAGGCTGGCATCTTCCTTTAGGTTTTTTCTCTGGGTGCCAGGAGAGCTGTTTTGTTGTCTTGTGTGTTGTAATTTTGTTCTTTTCCTGACTTACAAAAACTGTAAACTCTTATTTTAGGATTTTTGAGTTGGTCAGCTTGTTATGCCCAGATATGCCAAAGGGGATGTGAACTTTGCTTGCTGTGGTTTCTCATACATGAAAATACTGAATTTGAAATTTGATCATATTAGGTTAATTCTAGTTGGTTTTCATTTTAGAAATAGCTGATGATTCTTCACTGCAAAATGTTTATATTAAAAAATAGAGATATATACATGTGTGTATGTGAACATGTATGTGACTTGGATTTAACTCTATATGTGTGAATGTAAGCTAGTTTCAACTCTGTATATATGTATATGTAACTTGGATCCAACTGTGCATATGTGTACATGTAATTATTGTTTAGAAAAACATGTTTTAAAGAGCAACCATGTGGCTTTTCTCCATCTTGACTGGTGACCTCATCATGATGTAGACAGCCACACGGCTGGCAGCCATCTTTTATTAAGGTTATAAGGATTTACACCTAAGTACTTCTGTCTTTGCCAAGTGTTCAACACCAAGCTTCTAGAGAATTTAAATAGGTGACAACATGTGTTTGATAAATAAAGTATTCAACAAATAAGATATTAAAATTGCACCTTAATGCTTTTATATACAAGAATATGCCACGCTCTGGCAGCTAAACTTTGCAATTTAGGAGTCACCCAGGTGATAAGGTGATAATGGTTTAAAGAAAAATGAAGGGAACACATGGAATAGCTGAAGCCTGCAAATGTTTGGCAGGGCTAGAGTTCCAAAGACAGTCCAGTTGCAATGGTGGACCTTGACAGTTTTGGAAATGCCACGGCCATGTTGTATTCACCAGAAGCACCAGCCACAATGAAATAGAGCAGGCTGAGATCTAGAAGTCAAGCTGTGTATATGCTGCTGATGGTAGGACCAAAGAAATGACCCAAGTCTCTAAATAAAAGAACCAAAAGGATTGTGAATGAATAGTGGATATTGAACTTTGGGATTGTTTACACTTTGGAGCTTGGTTTTTGCCTTATACAGATTGTGGTTATACCATATTTTCTCCCTCTTAAAGTAAAAGATGGTACTTTATTTTTGATATTGCAGGAAGATATTTCAGATATTTTAAACCCTTTTAAGAACAGTTTTTAAAATATTTAAATTTATAAGGCTATGGTACATTTTAAGTTTATAAAATGTTTTATATTGTTAATATTTGGACTTAAAATAATAGTCTTTTTAAAAATTAGGGTCACAGCCAAAAGCATGAAATACTAACCAGAAAGTGAGATGTTCATTTCTTGTTATACTGCAAGACAATGACCAAAGCAGTCTGGCAAAGGACTTGGAACAGCTTTGTCTCCATGAGTCTTGACCCTTCGGGGGTTAAAAAACCTTTTTACAGGGTAGTCTAGTACCACCAGTATGTCAGATGTTTGCACTGAGATTCATAACAATGGCAAAACTGCAGTTATGAAACAGCAATGGGAAAAATTTTGTAATAGGGGTTACCACAATATGGAGAACTACATTGAAAGGTGAAAGCATTGGGAAAAGTTGAGAACCCTTGACTTGGAGAGTGTTTCTCCTTACTCAAGGTCCATTCAGGCTCCCAAAAATGTCTAGACTCTTTGTTTTTGCCAAATTTGTTAAGCTTAAGATATTAGAATAAATTGAGTCATATAAATGTTTATATTGATACTAAAAGGAGCTTCAATTGAAAAATTGTATTTAAGGCCCATACTTAACAGAGATAAAACTATAAAGTCTTTTTCCTAAGGTCAGGAATTTAGATAAAGCTCCCATCCACTCCTACTTACTCAGGGGATTGGAGCAAGTGTTTGTGTTTGCTTGCTAAAATGTATTGAATTCTCCATAGGATCCTGCCCTGAGGGAAATTCTCCCAGAGTTAGGATGGGTTGTAGGGAATGCTACAAGTGGATCTAAACACACTGAGTTCTTTAATCCACTCACTTTATTCTTCTAAGTCAAATCTATCTACACAGTTTCTTTTCTGTTCTCATACTTAGCTCCTCTCTGTCCCTTTTTTTTGCTGTTCTCTCATTGTTCTATCTTAGTTCTTTCCATCTTCATTCTCCTCCAAGTCTTTGAAGTTTCTAGTTTATATACACATACAATCAGCAATTTTCTGGCCAAGGCAAGGTCACAAGGCTTCAATTCTTTCTGTGGTGGTATTGTGTTCCCTGAAATATTGTGCACTCTAATAAACTTATCTGGGGTCAGAGACATAACAGCCACAATATTAAACACAGAGGATAGGCAGTGGTAGCACATGCCTTTAATCCTAGCATTCCAGAGGCAGAAATCCCTGTGGATCTCTGTGAGTTCAAGGCCACATTGGATACAGCCAAGCATGATGACTCATGCCTTTAATCCCAGGGAGTGATGGCAGAAAGCAGAAAGGTATATAAGGCGTGAGGACCAGAAACTAGAAGCATTTGGCTGGTTAAGCTTTTAGGCTTTTGAGCAGCACAGTTCAGCTGAGAGGCATCCAGTCTGAGGAAACAGGATCACCTGAGGAATTGGCAAGGTAAGGAAGCTGTGGCTTGTTCTGCTTCTCTGATCTTCCAGCATTCACCCCAATACCTTCTCCAGGTTTGATTTTATTAATAAGATCTTTAAAGATTTGTGCTTTGTTACTCACAGTAAAAATGGCAGATGGAGATTAATTTAAGTTTGGGTAGGTTCACAGTATCCTCGATGGGGTCAAACAATGGTTTTATTGTGGGTGTTTGCACATACTACAGGCTTTACTGTAGGAGTAGGGCTCTAAGCTTGAAGTATTCACCACTTTGACAGACAGGGGAAGCAAGCTGAATATTTGTCAAAAGGGAGACAATACCTCATCCTCAAGTTTGCTGTCTGCAAGCACAGCCCTGAGAAACATTCAGATGAGGGGTTGTCAAAGCCTTTTATTTTTTTGTACCCCGTAAGAACATTCACAGATGCTCAGGATCTATCAACCATTGATCTTTTCATCAAGAAATGGGACAACTCCTGGGTATTTTAAATCATTGTGTGCAATAGTTCTTTTCAAACCTATGTGAATTAATATTGCTTATTAACCTTCATGCCAACAAAATGCTTGAAATGAGTTATACTTACTCTTATATGTGTGATCTTTGTTAAATCAACAAAAGTTATATTTTCTAGTATGTTCATAGTATTCAATTCTCACTAATTATTGCTAGATACCCAACAAACTATTACTATTCTCATCCAAAACATAATTCCATTTAAGAAATTTTGTTCCAAAAAAAAAAAAAAAGATTCATGCTACATCTTTCAGAGTCACAAAGGTAGTTTACACCAGGCAATGACTGTAAGGCATGCTTTTACAACCCAAAAAGGGGAATGACTAATTGAAGTTTTCTGCTAAGGTCAACTAAGGGTTAAAATCAATTAGGGTATTCTTAACAGGAATTTGTGTTCAGACTATAATCTTAGAAGTAGCTAGGTTAGGAGTCTATGTCAGTATAAGTCACTAGTAAAGTAAAATTGTCTTTTATTCCTTTGGTGCCATATTTGTCCCAGCTTTCTTGGCTGCACCTCTTTCTGGTAGGGCAAGCGAAGTTTACTCATTTGCTTGCCACAATGTATAGTATTTGGTTAGTAAAAGCACTTTTGCTCTGATTGAATTGCTAAAGGGGAATCTTTAGAACTAGGATTAACACCTGGGCTGAGATAAAAGAGGGAGGATTAAAGTTTAATTTGCATAATAAATGAAGCTTGGTACCTATCATCCACCTTGCCTTGTCAGCAGTCTCCTTGGGTCATTGGGAGATATAATTATCTCCTTTACTCAGTAACTAGCAGATGTCCAAAACACCATCCTAGAATAGTAAGTGGTAAATCTCTTAAATTAGGGTCTTGTGTTAATAAACCAGGGTGAAGATAAGGAATTAAGGATTTAATTGTTAGTGGTTATTTTCCCTTATCTGTAGGTGAGATAAGCTAATGCTTGTCTATCTGCAGTCTGTTCTTGGATGTAGGAGAAGTATCTCAGATGCAATACTTTTGTCTGGAGATGGCCCTGGCCAGATGCTTGCTAATGAAGATAAACACAGCTAGGGAATGTTACGCAAAATACCCCAATAGTATATGGGAAGTTGCACCTAGTAAATGATCAATTACATTGTTAGAAGATTTTGGGAAAAGAATCAAATGGGAAAGCTACAATACCACACAAGAAATTTACTGCAGGATACAGCTAAAAATATTCAAAAGCTAATATCACCAATACTCCTTGAGTTTTGGCTTTCCTATGGAAGAATCCTTGAGTCTTCCAGTTAATAGCTTTGCCATAGTCAGCTGAATTCCTACTTCATATTTCTGAGGCTTGCAGCAAAAAACAAAGTCACCCTCATCTCTGGCAAAAGAAACTTATGGCCCTTCAATTAACATATGGCTATTTTGTTTTAGTTTCTATACTGAACCCATATTTGATACTAGAAGAGCTTCAACTCAAAATCATTGTTTTAAGGCTACTTATTGTAGACTGGTAGAGAAAAAAGTAAATAGTCATAAATAATCAAGTTCTTTAATTGCAGTCACGCTAAGTACTGATATAATTAATTACAAGGATAAGCTTTACTTAGTTTCTTCTATTCGTTTTCAGTGTTGAGCTTAAAACAAGTAATTAGAAACAAAGTATGTCTATTCAGATATATCTGGACAGCCCTCAAATACTTCAGAAATCTGCAGAATATGACATTTAAACTATTAATTTTAAAAGCTTATTATATCAGACAGACTTCCAAATCCTAGCAGTAATCCAAGGTCTCCAATGAAGACTATGGGGCAACACAATGTCTCCACTTAGATTATGGCAATGCTGACCACAGGGCAAGATGCCCTGATGCAATACCTGTCACCAGGACCCAGTCCAGACTGTGGACAAGCAGCAGGGCATTGGAGAATTGATTGTACCCTTTTTGCCTAGCCAAATAAGATCAGACTTCCCCATGTGCCTCTTTCACAGGAAAAACTTCCCCTTATGGACCTGGTGGCCAAAGATTGATGCTGTTCTGATACTCCTGCCTCCAACATTATGGACTGAGTATGGACTGTTCCCTGTCATTTTTTTTCTTTCTTTCTTTCTTTCTTTTTTTTTTTTTTTTTTACAGTTTCTGAAGCTGCTTGGTCTGTACTCAAATTTATCTTTCTCAGATCTCTGAAAGTATTAATGGCTAGGCTAGCTATAACTTTGGCAGCTTGGCAGCATCAGACAAGCAAATCTTTCCACAAAGCTATAGCCAACTTGTTAGTTCATTTTTTAAGAAAACGTTGTAAGGTATGAAAGTTTGAATTAATCATAAAGGTTTAAATATGGGTCTGAAAAAATGTCTGAGGGTATGAAAGTCTATGCAAATTTTGAGTGTCTAAGAATGTTTTAAAATGTATAAAGGTCTGAGGATATAAAAGCTTACAAGTTTTGAGGATCAGAAAATGATTTAACAAAAAATGCAAGTGGTGAAGACATAAACGAATGATTTAGATTATGAGAATTTTTTTGGATTGCTTTCCCCTTCTATAATATAAATTTGAGAGCTTAACATTTAATAGAATTCTGATAAGCTGGTAGAGCAGTGACTACTTATTGTTCAGTCACAAGCTCAACATTTTAGATTTATTTTGGTTGTCATCTAAATATAAACTTAAAAGTGCTTCTCATCAGGCAAAAAAAAGAAAGAAAGAAAGAAAAAATCACTGTCCAATTTATACATGGCTCTGTGGACAGAAGGAAAATGCATATGCTTTTAACCCAAATCTGTAGTTTTTGCTAGGACTCATAAAAGATGTGAGTCCACTCCTGCTGTTTTATGGATATCCATTACCTGCTTTGTCTATGATAATGATTTCAGTAGAGATTGGTAGTACTAATGTATCTAAAACATTTAAGTCATTTTGTAAGATAATTCATATAGGCCTCAGAGGATTAAAAGAGTCATAAAACTTGGATACACTTCACAGAGGTCAAATGGACTCCAGATAAGTACAGCTTAAATCTTCCCTACTTGTCTATTCCTGAGGAGATATTTTTTTCTCTCCTGGTCTTGAGACTCCTGCCATTCCAAATTACTAAGACTATGGGCCAAAAAGTTCCAAATAAGTATATAAATTTTAACTTCTCTTTCTACTTTGAACTTGTCTCACCAGGTTTCTACTTGGCTGGTAGACATATCCAAGCTTCAATTGCTGACTACAACCTGCTCCAAAAGACTACAAGCTCTGGAGTTGCTGAAAGCTGACATGGACCAGTCCAGCCAATGTGATTGCTCCCTATCTCTACTTCTGGGGCTGATAACCACATGCTTCTGACAAATGCATCATTGCCCAACCTTTGGCTAACCTTTCAGTTTTTTTGGGTCCTGACAACAATGCTCCAGTGTTAGCTCAAAGCAGTTCCAAAAGAGAATATGTCATCCCATGTTCCCTGCCAAAATAGGTTGAAAGAAAACCCCTTGGTATAGAGGACAAAATGGCTAACTACTATGCCCATGGACATATCAGAAAAGTAGGTTCAGAGTTGTCAAATGATGAATTTATTAACTAAAATGGTTCAACAATAAGATAAGACACACAACCTTTCTGCAGAATCAAAGAGATATTATATGACCTTACAAAATTATTATCTCTATATAAATCATTCAGGATTATAATCTGGCTGTACTCAAAGATCAGTACTACAGGGTCTTAAGAATGGCAATAGATGCAAATGTCACTGCCCTAGAAAAATCTGTTAGCTAATGGTTCTTAGGTCCCAATACCCTCGGACCCTTGGGCAGATAGGACTCATGATTAAGTCTTGTCATTAGCACTTGTGAAGGAGTAAATGTGGGAGGACACAAAACAGCTTGACCACCCAGCTGCCATGACAGACTTAGAGGCTCAGACACAGCTTCTTTGACAGTCTTACTGGCAGACAATACCCAGATCCAGGAAAAAACCATAAGCTGACCCCACTCAGGGAGGTTCTGCATCTAAGGGGAAATAACTAACATTCAAAACAGTCCTAGCATGCACCTATACCCCTAGACAAAGGTCAGCCCATCAGGGTCCTAAATCCTGGAAATTCCCTCACTCCAACCTCTGCTATGACAAAAAGCTCATGCTGCCCACACTTGGGGCTATCTGTTCTCACTGCTGAGTCAGATAGACAGAGAGACCAAGCTCCAAGCTTGAAATAAAGGCTCTTTGCTTTTACATACAGGATTTGGACTCTGTGGTGGTCTTTTGGAGGTCCCTGTGATCTGGGCATAACAATTTTTAGATCCCTAAGCAATCTTTAAGACATGAGTCTAGATATGGCCATGCATTCATCTCATCTCAGCACTTGAGAAACTAAATCATTATGACTGAGAAATTGGTGCCACCTGGGTGAGTTCAAAGGCAGACTGGCTGCATAATGAAACTCCATCTCCAAACCTACAGGGCTGGGGTTATAGTGCATAGATATAGAAAAATAATATAGGGTATACAAGGGCCTGGGCTCACTCAAAAGGAAATAAAACCTCTGTTGTCAGTTGGATAAAAATGTATGACTCAACTAAACACTTCTTATCAAAAATCAAGCTTAATGAGCATAAACATAGAAACTAAAAACAAAAAAGAGAGAAAAAATTAGAACAAATTGCATTATAAACAAGATATATAACATCACAGACAACAGACAACAAAGAATATTCCAGAGATAAAATGGGATGTTTCATAATACTGAAACATTTGATTCACCAAGAAAACACAATTCATCAAGAAAACACAACTCACCTAAATACATATTTGTCCAACAGAAGATCTTCAAACCACAAACAGTCAGAACTGACAGAACTTCTCAGGAATTGATAGATCAACTGGACAGAAAACTGATGAGCATACAAAATACCTTATTACCCTACCTGCTTCGATGCCCATTTATACATTACTCTACCCTACAATAGCAGCATTCATTATCTCTCCAGTTTCATATGCATCATTTGCAAATCCAAAAATTCTGCCATGCAGCAGACATCTCTGTGATCTCTCTTACTTTCTATACTATTTAAAGATTAATTTTGTAGACAGGAAAACTGAGAAAAAACTGTAAGTTTTTGAAAGTTTTCCTGTGTCCTGGCCGGCCAGCAGTTGGGGCCAAATCTCTTCCATTCGTGTCTTCCAAGTAAACACACAGAAGCTTATATTAATTATAATTGCTTGGCCATTAGCTCAGGCTTCTTACTGACTAGCTCTTACACTTAAATTAACCCATAATTCTTATTTATGTTTAGCCACGTGGCTTGGTACCTTTTCTCAGTTCTGCCTTGTTATCTTGCTTCCTCTGTGTCTGGCTGGAGACTCCTAACTCAGCCTTCCTCTTCCCAGAATTCTCCTTGTCTTCCTGCCCCACCTATACTTCCTGCATGGCTACTGGGCCAATCAGCATTTTATTTATCAACCAAATCAGAGCAACACATATTCACAGCGTACAGAAAGACATTTTACATCAAAGAACAGTTTAATATCTTTTAAGACAGTGACATGATATTGAAAACACATACTAATTCAGAGCTTTTGAGATTTGTATCACGACTCAATGCCTCTAAGCAGCTGGATTGGTTCCTCAGTCTTTAGGATAATATTGATTGGTATATTCCTAAATCATGTCCATCATCCTGGAATAAACATTCCCAATTACACTTTCATTCACAAACATGTCCTTGATTGAACCATGTGTTTGTTATCTTGATTGTCAACTTGATTGTATCTGGCATGAACTAAGAAACTCTCTTCTGATGGATCTGTGAGGGGATTCCCAGGACAGAGTAGTGGAGGTGAGAAGATCTTTCTCCAGAGTGGGCAAAGCCTGAAGGCTGCCTACATGTGAAAAGATCTCATGAGAAAGCAATTATCTATGCATGTCTACTCTGCTTCTTGCTGGTGAATGTTCTCTAGTTGTTAATAGTGCCCCCATTATTCACTATCATTAGTAAGATCCTAGCCTCTTTGGACTTCCACTGTTTAAAAAGCAGCTTGTCCCTTACAGGAATAAATGCTAATCCTAGTTATGGATCTGTCTTTCTTACAGGTAGAGTTTCTGCCAAGACTACCATCCATAGAGTGTCTTATATATGATCACAGTATTCTACACAGTTTCTGACCAAGGAGTTCACTTTAGTGTAGTGAGTCTTTCTTTATTGTGCCTACCAGCTCCTGAATAATGACGTGGCGACTTCCTATTAATTATGAAAGCTTGAGCTGTAGCTTAGGTTTTTTCCTAACTAATTTTTATAACTTAAAATAACCCATTTATATTAACCTACATTCTGTTACATGATGTTACCTCTCTTCCATCTTACACCTCCTGTTTTCTCTGTATCTCTTGGAGTCTCTCCCTTTTGAGCCTAGTTTCTTACATCTACTTCCTCTCTCTATCCAGATGTCCCACCTAATTATTGACCATTCAGCTTTTTGTTACACCAGTCACAGCAATACACATTCACACAGTGTACAAATATCTCGTAACACATTACAACCCAAGAAGTGTAGAAGACCCTATACTCATGGGATTTTATGGGTTACAGTGGTATCCACAATCATGAAGCAGCTAATTTTATAGAAGAGTAGGATGCCATAGTTATAATGTCAACTAATTGTCAATGGCCTGGATTGCTGAGGCATGATTCTCCAAAAGGCTGTGTTCTGCATAAAGTGTTTATGCTCTAAACCTGCATCTAATATATGGTACTATTTTTCTCATGACCAGGATTCACAGATCCTAGAATCAAGGAAGAGAAATGAAAATAGTGTTACTTATCATCACCCATAGTGAACCACTAACAAATATTTTCTTTCTGTTCCTGAACATCATGGTCTGTGTATAAGTCCTGGTTTCAGGGTTGGGAGTTCTTCTGTCAGGAGGTATAAAAAGTGTTATATTGAAGTAGATATTAAAATATTTCCTAGTGACTTCAGTTCCTGATGTCCTTGAATCAACACGCTAGCATGGAGTTATAGTGTTATTATGGGTGATTGATCCAGACTAACAGAGGGACTGTGATTGATACTTCACAATGGAGGTAAAAAAGTTTTTGTCTGCAATAAAGTAATGCCATTAGAGCTCCTTTTAAGTTACCATGTCCCAATAATGAGGTAAATAGCAATGTAATTCAGCCTGGAGTACAAATGTCTAGACTCTTTAGGAAAGATAGTTTGGGTTACTTTTCCATATAAGAACCAAGATCTGTAGATTTGGTTGCTGGAAGTGAGTGTAGAATGAATGACTGGTAATTATACATAACAGCTAAAGCTGCATTATCACTTACAGAAACAGTGAACATAGTTGCCAAGAGTGTTTCTGTTCTATTTCAAAGGGATGTTTGCACTTATTAAGTAGATATTTTTTCTTTCATATTTCTTTATCATGTAATATAATATCAATTGAGATAAACTTAGTAGCTAAGTGTGATTGCATGTGTACAGTCCTATCTAAGTAATGTTATATTAATTGACTAAGCATTTATCAAGGGAGTTTGCCATCTATTGCTATGGAAGATTAGTGTTCTTTCAGTCACATGTGATTTAGTTGTATCATGCTAGCAAGAATAATAATCTTGTTATTGGCCTCACTTTGATATTAAACATGACATGAGGTGATGTGCTTAGGTGTCAAGTTGGCAAAAATACGGGTTTGTGGTTATTTAACTGAACACTTGGTTGTATGTATAATCAACTAGGGTAATGACTCTAGGTAGATGTTTCTAGGAAGGAGAAACTGAGGAAAAGCTTCCTTAGAGAGGGTAAACAGCACATCCCAGTAGTATCCCAGAGACAGAGAAATCCTTAGAGAAAGAAATTTTGTTTGTTTGCCTGCTATATAGAATATTATTTTAAGATGTGTTGCATTTGTTCATGCTATGGAACATTTGTTCAAGATGCAAAGATGGGTTGCTGTAGTTAGAGTTTTCCTGCCTGGCCCACAGTCAGAACAAATCTCTGTCACCCGCCAGTCCTACAGCCACTCAGACCCAACCAAGTAAACCAACACAGAGACTTATATTGCTTACAAACTGTATGACCGTGGCAGGCTTCTTGCTAACTGTTCTTATATCTTAAATTAACCCATTTTTATAAATCTATACCTTGCCACGTGGCTCATGGCTTAGCAGCATCTTCACATGCTGCTTGTCATGGTGGCAGCTGACAGTGTCTCCCTGACTCAGCCTTCCACTTCCCAGAATTCTTCTTCTCCTTCTCTTGCCTATACTGCCTCCTGCCTGGCTACTGGCCAATCAGTGTTTTATTTTTTAACCAATCAGAGCAACACACTTGACATACAGACCATCCCACAGTAGGTTGCATTGTTTTATGTTGCATTTGTTTAGCTTTGTGAAGCTGTGTTGCTGTGCCTGTCTAAAACACCTAATGGCCTAATAAAGAGCTGAATGGCCAATAGCAAGGCAAGAAAAATGATAAGTGGGGCTTGTGGGCAGAAAGAATAAATAGAAGGAGAAATCTGGGAGGAAAAAAAGAAAGAGCAAGACAACAAGGAGAGGAGGATGCTAGGAGCCAGCCACCCAGCCACCCACCCAGCCATGGAGTAGGACTGAAAGTAAGATATACAAAAGTAAGAATAGGAAAAAGCCCAGAAGCAAAAGGTAGATGGGATAATTTAAAGTTAAGAAAAGGCGGCAAAAAACAAGCCAAGACAAGGCTGGGGTTTTATAATTCAGAATAAGCCTCTGGGGCTGGAGACATGGCTCAGAGGTTAAGAGCACCAGCAGCTCTTCCAGAAGTCCTGAGTTTAATTTTTAGCAACCACATGATGGCTCACAACCATCTGTAATGAGATCTAGTGTCCTCTTCTGGTGTATAGGAATACATGAAGACAGAACATTGCATACATAATAAATAAATCTTTTTTTTTTTTTTAAAGAAGCCTCTGTGTGTAATTTATTTGGAAGCTGGTTGGTACCCTCCCAAAGAATAACAGATCAAACAAACAAACAACAACATTTTGATGTTCAAATGTAGGCTTGTAGAAAGCTGAACAACAGCCTTCCTTAACTTTTTGCTGGTGAGTGTACCAACTGATTGTTTCTGCCAATGCATCCACCACTATGCCCTGACATCACAACCCAGATTCTCTGGCATTCTAATGCACAATGAAGCACAGTAGCTCTTCAGGAATCCTCCAAATCTTCAATGAGAGAGTGTGATTATTGAGGAAGCTACATGAACTGAGCCATTAATGGGTTCACAGCCTTTCCAGCATACAAAGATAAGGTTGGAACTTACAGGCCCTATTGTGTAGACCAATGTGATTAACATATTTTCATGTTATATATTCTTTCTATTGGTGATGTTTTTACTAGAGAATATTGACTAATACAAACTGTAAAAACTGTATTTTTTTATTTTTTTTTTTTTTTTGGTTTTTCGAGACAGGGTTTCTCTGTGTAGCTTTGCGCCTTTCCTGGAACTCACTTGGTAGCCCAGGCTGGCCTCGAACTCACAGAGGTCCACCTGGCTCTGCCTCCCGAGTGCTGGGATTAAAGGCATGCGCCACCACCGCCCGGCAAAAACTGTATTTTCAAATACAATATCGTCTTTTAACACACTTAAAGTGAGCTTTTGATAACTACTATCTCCTGGCTAATCATACACACACACACACACACACACACACACAAAACAAACAAACGAAAAAACAATAAAACTAAAAAAAGAACATTTGAAAAGGATATTCTGATATGACCCATCTCAGCTGCATGGAAGTACAAAGTAGAAAGAGAGGGGATTAGAAGGATGAAGGAGAAAAAAGAAAGATAAAGAAAAGAGCTAGGAAAATGGTGGACTGTACTAAGAAAGTGAGTATGAGTAGTCATGGCTTGCTGTAATCAGCAAGAGAAGGACAAAGGGAATAGAGTGAGGCCAAGGGATGAAGTTCTACTTACTCACATGGGCTGTCCATCAGATCTAACTATTGCCCTCTCCTCAGTCTGTCTTGTTTTATTCCTGTTCTTTTGTACCTTAAAGACAGAGAGTCGAAGAAAAAAGAAATCTTCGTTTAGCTGCCATCTTTGATTTCAAATTACTAGTATGATGATAGGCGCTTCAGCATTTCCTCCTTCATTTTTGTCTAGGGATCCATCCTCATAACACACTGTGCTGGGGCAGCACCTGGTCAATGTAAGAGGGCAAGGGAGTTGAATACAAACACAGGGATCAGATTTGAGCTTGATTCTTACAAGATCAATGCTTTAAACATTTCAACTCTCTACACCTTGAAAAGAAGAAAAAAATGTGAGATGAATGAGAGCCTAGAAATGATGTTTACTATAAATAGTGAAGAGAGAAAAATATAGGTGAGAGTCCTGGAGTACTCATTTGATGCTGCAGCAGACAAAATCATGTGACTCTGTGATAAGGGCCACAACACGTACCTCGATACTTTAGACTCCAGATATTATTGGGACTGAGAAAGCACTCCACATTGGGAAACTATATATTATAGGTGGCTTGAAAGCATTTATAAGGTATATCTTTTAATATAACATCATTTTCTATTCATCAAAGGAAAATGTCAGTTTTTAATAAATATATACACAGCTTTACCATTAAATTGTGGTTAGTTTGAAGCAATAATTTGCTGAATATTTTATACACTGCATCTATCTCCAACACACTAGTGAACTCTTAAAATTATCTTATACTTAAAATATTTTAGTTTAGTTTTTTTCAGGGCATTGTGCACGTATCTGAGATCCCAAGCTCTTAAAAGCTGAAGGAAGAGAAACATGGTTTAGAGACTCATTTTAACTACCAAGTGAGGTATTGTTTCCAAAACCAAAATATGAGTAATTTTACTAATATTATGTTCTCATACTGAAAAATCTACATGTAATACAAAATGGAAAAGTTACAGGAATAGCTTCACTGTCATTAGAGTATGGGCATGCATTTGTAGCAGACAGCAGCAGAGAGACAGAACTGTCCTTTAGTGATAGTTCTGATGAGTATCTTAATCAACTTTCCATAATGTCCTGATCATCTATTTTGCAACTTCAAGTAGATGACATAGTAATTAATAAATGCTATTTTTCTGTGGTCTCAAGGCTGTTAAAGGAAAAATTATTAAACCTGTTCTATACAGTCTTGATTTTCCCCTAATTTATCATTTGTTTTCTAAAAGCACTTTATTTTCTGTCAATTTATGAGAAAAACAGTCATAAAAATTAAAATTTCTTACATTTTGACTGTTAGGTAAACTCCTACAAATTTATTTTCCTAAGGACCTGGACTTCATAAAGGTTACAAACAGACGACTGTTAAAACAAATGAGTGTTTTCACATGACTTTTGCCATTACTCCTTTAACATCTGGGTAGTAACCATCACTTCCTAATGTAGGAAATCCAAGTGTTATAGTTAGGGGATCTGTGCTGAACTTGTTATCATAGACCCGGGAACTCTTACAGATTAGTTTCAACTGATAAACACAATAGGAAGTACACATTTAGAATTTGGGTTTTATGACAGATTGAGTGATATGAGCCTGACCTGCAAAGCCTTAACTCTCAACTAGGACATCTTGATGTATTAGCAAATTCTTATTGCTCTTTGCTGGCACTTAGTAACAATCTCTTACTAAATGAAAATAACTGCTGTAGAGGATAATGAAATTAGACAATCTAGAATAGTAAGTGTTATGGAATATTATTTTAACTGGGCAAAGATGTATTACATTTGTTTATGCTGTGGAATATTACTTTAACTATGTGAAGATGTGTTGCATTTGTTTCTGCTGCCTTTGTTAATGATGTAAAGATGTGTGACATTTGTTTGTGCTGCATTTGTTAACTATGTAAAGATGTGTTGCATTTGCTTTAATTAAATAACATTAACCTGAGCTCAGAGAGGCAGGGTTAGTAACTAGTTAAAAGGAAGTAGCAGGGAGGATCTTAGTGCTTTTTTTTTTTTTTTTTAAACTTGGGATCCTAGGGAAGGGAGTGGCTTCCAGGACACCAACAAAGAAAAAGTTAACCAGTTGCTATTATAACTCTCTGAGCTTGCAGGTTTTCAACCTAGCCTTTGAATCTTGAGTTTTATTAGAATAATAGAGATTTAGTTAGAACTACCTGTGGTGGTAGCAAAAGAGCCATTGTCTGGGGGAACAGAATTCCCTCTAGGATACAGTCTTGGTGGCTGGACTGCTAGTAGTTTAAAGCTCAGCTAGTGTAACAAAGGTAAACAACAAGTAGGATCTTCAAATGTATGTATTTTTAATAAGGTTTTCCAAGATCATTCAATGACAGAGGGTGTAGGTTTTAACTACTTTTTGATAATCCACAATGTGACTCAATGAGAAAGGAATACAGGAGAGAAAGAAAAATAGAATCCTAGTAACTAGTAGGTCACTTAAAATTCCCAAGAATGAGGGTGACTTACATAAGATAATAGCTAGAGTAAAAAAAGAAAAAAATGGGTATATTGGGGTTCTGTGGTAAATCTTGGAAGGATATACATTTAACTGAAAGTTTTCTGTGTCCTGGCTGGCCGACAGTTGGGAAAAATCTCTCTGACCCATGATCCTGCAGCTACTTATAAAATAATCACTCAGAAGCTTATATTAATAAAAACTGCTCAGCCATTAGGTCAGGCTAACTACTGACTTAGCTCTTACACTTAAACTCAGCCCATTTCTGTTAATCTATATGTCACCACAGGTCCCATGGCTTTACCTGTGTGCCATTACATCCTGCTTCCTGGATGGCAGGCTGGCGTCTCCTGACTCAGCCTTCCTCTTCCCAGAGTTCTCCTTGTCTGCTTATCCCACCTATACTTCCTGCCTGGCTACTGGTCAATCAGCATTTTATTTATCAACCAATCAGCGCAACACACATTTACAGCATACAGAGTGACATTCCACAGCATATACATGTCTGTTATGTAGGGTGGATTTCAAAGCTTCTGTTTTTCTAGGGTTCAAAACAACATAATTTATCTGATAGCAAACTCAAAGTGATTCTCTCACCTGTTTGGCTAAGTCTTAATGAACCCTCACAGAGGAAGAGCAATGTCACTAGGCCAGCACTTTAATAACTTGGATAGCATTTCAAGTGCAGAACAATAATATATCTCTGCACAGACATTTTATGAGAAAGTTCAAAGTTAAAGTCATTATGACATCCTTGTATTTCCACATTAAAAAGAATAAAAGGTTGATTCAGAAGTGTCTTTTTATAAATCACCCATTTCAACACATTTTCATAATGTTTGACACATGATAATACAAACACCAAAAATATCAATAATCCTTGTTTATCAAAAATGTATATATTTTTTAATCTCCCAAAAGTTTCCCACTAAGAAACCATCCATAAGAGTGGAATGGTTACATAGTATGGAGAAACAGGGAAATTATACAAAAACAATACAGCTGAAACCTTTGGTATAACAGATTTTAATATGCTATCAGTAGTGACAGGGTAAAGGTGGTAATAGTAGCAGCAGCAGTAGAGGTGGGAGTAAGAAATTCACTTTCAGATAGGCATGGGGGACATGTAATCACCACACTCAGAAGGTAGAGACAGGCCGATCATGAGTTCAAGGCCAATCTGAGCTACATGAAAATATCAAAACACGTAAAAACACAGTGACAAAAGTAGTCCATGTTTGGAGAAAATAATCTGAGTTTAAGACTTTATTGCAGACCTTTTTAGCTAATGTCATGTTGAATGCATACTCAGCTTTCATTCATACAGCCCACACACTAAACAATAAGGATTCACTTTTATGGGCTGGAGGGATTGCTCAGTGGTTAATAGCAAAGGCTGCTCTTTCAGAGATCCTGAGTTCAATTCCCAGCAACCACAGTCCCAAGGAACACATTTTCTTCTAATGTGCAGAAGTACACACAGATAAAACAAAAACATCCATATACATAAAATAAATAAATAAACAAATAAATAAATAAATAAATAAGTAGTTATAAAAAAAGAATTCACTTTTAATATAATTCTGAGATACAGCATGAAAACCATCAAAAGATGTTATCTAAGCCACAGTCAGCATCCTGGCACTTTAACATTTAGCAAGCATGCTGATTATCTTTGATTTTCAGAAATATTCTTAGTAGCTAATTTCTACAAGAGTAGTCTGGACAATGGGCATTGTTAAATCTGGTCTTCTAAAGCACTATTGATATCTAGACATTTGCCCTGTACACTAGGTGGCTCTAAACATTTGTTATCTCATCCTTTCAGTTGTCTGAGATGCTGGGTAAGGCTTAGCTGAGTCCCATTTAAGGGTTATCACAGCCCATGTGGAAGATGACTGGACTCTTTATCACCCAAAGTTTTGACCTGAACATAGTTTGTGGCTTTATTTTTGTACATCAACAGTGGTTGGACAGGAATCTTTTCACACGGTTCTTCACTCCTCCGGAAATCTCCTTAGCCTTGATTCATCAGGACAAGCAGACAGGAAGATTGTGAGAGTGACAAGAAAAAGATGTTTATAATTTTATCTTAGGCACTGTATATAATTTGCTGTATGTTTTAGTGATGTATTATTTTGTTGGAGTTTCATATGTATATATGCTATTTTGACCAAGTTCACCCTGCCCTGTGCACCTCCAATCATCTCCCTTTACCTTCACCACTATTTCCTACAAATTTCACATTTTTTTTGTTTTTGTTGTTTGTTTGTTGGTTTTTGTTAAACCTGTTGAGTCTGATTAATGCTACCAGTGTCCAAATGGGTATCAGACCAGGTTCAGGACTATTAGCAGTCTCTTAAGTGCTTCAAACTTGAAGAAAACTGACTATTGCCCCCCAGAAGACATCAATTTCTCTGTAGTTATAGGTAAGACTTCATGAACATGGCCCTCTGTCCATGCTAGGACTACATCTGGCTTGATCTTGTGCAGGTCTTATGTATAATGTATACATTCACAACTGCTGTGAGTTTATATACAACTGCCCTTCCACAATTGGAAAACACTGCTTGAGTTTGCCATTCACTGCCTCTGGGTATTACAATCCTTCTGCCTCTTATTCCATAATGAGCCTTGAGTGGAAGAGGTATGATATAGAAGTCCCATTTAAGGCAGTTATTTTATTGTCTGTATGTTTACCAATTGTGAATCTTTGTTTTAATTGTCATTAAAATGAAACAAAAACAAAAAAATCTAAGAGGACGGAAAGATGAATTAATTTATAGTTATATTAATACATCTTTCAGATTCAGTTTAGTAATACACTCTGTAGCCTGTGCCCTGAGAAATTATAATTTCCTGGCCCTGTAAACGAAGCCAGAAATGAGTTCTGTTTCATAGAACCAGTCTTAAATCCAATCATAAAGTGATTCCTTGCTCTTATAATGTGTACAGCTCCTCCCAGAACTATAGAAACTGGCCAGGACTTATGTAGCTTCCAGAGGGGTACCAGCTTTATTATACAGTGTTCTATGACTCAAGTATGTGGTATTTTCATAGAAAAAAAAAGACATTACCGTGATGTTCTTCAGGATAGTAAATTCAATGATAATTTTCTGTGATGTTTGGACTCAACTATCCAGCAACTCCAACTCCAAAAGAAGTAACATAATGTTGACACTGGGGCTTTTATTTAATCACCTATGGGTCTAGGAATAACATTGTCCCATTGTTTTAGGGTAACTCTATTTAACCCCTTTACACACACACACACACACACACACACACACACACACACACACACACACACATGCTTCTAAGTAGTCTCTAAATGGCCCTTTTCAAACATCTTTAGTGTTAATTATTCCACCTGACTTTCTTGCCTCCACTATCCCTTCTTATGACTTAATCTCAATATTTTTGTTAATTTAAACACAAGAGTTTATAGGTAATATGGGCACAATAAAGAAAGGGAGGCTGTATAGATGGTGTATTTGGTAGAAGGGATAATTCAGAAAAAATTACAAAGGATCACCTGTCAAAGACCAGATGGTTTTGTAGACTAGTATTTAAATTAGTCTAATGTATGAAGTATCAAATACTTTTTAAGAAAAATTTATTTTAGAGTATGATACAAATGAATGTATAATAATGTTGATTTAATATTCACTATGTGGTATTTTAAAAATAACTATGGGTATTCTCTATATTATTTAATGTTAGATGAATGCATATCTTCATGGGAAAGCTGTGTGTGTGTGTGTGTGTGTGTGTGTGTGTGTGTGTGTGTGTGTACACAAATGCAGCACCAATGCAATTATTGATTTTTGAACTTTTCCAGGATTTCAGAATTTTCAATGGAGGTTTGCTCTCATTTTTTAAAAAAGTGCATTTTGTTTTTTCAACCTTGATACTTTCAAAATACACCTGTATGTTTTTAATTTTTAATATTTCTTTTATGTTTTGAGTTATTTTGATCACAATTGCATCATTACCCCTTCCCTTTCCTCTTTCTAAGTCTTCCCATATATCCCTCCTTGCTCTTTCTCAAGTTCATTGCCTCTTTTTCATTAACTGTTGTTACATGCATATATGTACACATATGTAAATATATTCCCAAGAACATAAATACAACCTGCAGTTTTTCTTAATAAAATGCTAATTTTTATCCTGCATTTCTAAAGTCTAACATTTATTAATAACATGAGCACTCCCACTTGCACATGATTTCAGTATGACTCTTTCTCTCACAGTCCTTTTCAGATAGCATTCCTATAGATAACTAATAAATGGAATAATGTCCAAGCAAGCCTTATTCACTGATGAATTTGGCTTTGATGTCTTGTAAGGGGTAACCAGGCCAGGCAATGTATCAGATGAATAAAAATTTTTGCATTTACATCTTATTTTTTTCCTCATTAATTTTATTAATTTCCAAACTGATGATTTCTTAGAATTAAAATGTCATTTAATTTTAATGCCCAAATCAGATTCCTTACATTTAATGCATTTAACTGAAATCTGATACCTAATTCTAAATTATGATTGTCAAAATCTTAGATTTATGCCACAGGATTAGAAAAATTAAATGAACAGTAGAAATACTAAATGACAAAGGTTTCTTTTAAGAAATGGTAATATAGCATTAAAACATTTAAAATGATGTCAACTTCCTAGCAGTGCAGCTAAAGGCATGTGTCTCAAGTTGGTGGGAAAGCCCACACAGGTAACAAGTGGCACGTAGAAAGATCAAGTCTTGACACTGAAGGACAGACTGTGCGGGATTTCTGTGGCATCACATTTAATCACAGAAGATTTTATTTTACTGCTTACTTACAGCAGTGAAAAATGGTGACCAGAAGGAAAGGCAAAGTGTGAGATGAATCTCCAACAGCCTTGCCATTACCCTGAGAAAGCAGCATAGCCTGAAAAGGACAAAGGAAAGAAGACCCTCAGAGGGAAAATGACAGACATGTGTCATGTTTCTGTATTAATGTTGAATATGGCATGATGATAAGAGTAAAAATAACAAAAAAGACGAAAACTGCTGTTTTTGATATGTAAATGCCCACCCCCATTAAAATTGTCATTGTCATCACTGTGTGGATGAGGCCCTGTGAGATTCACAGAAGACAAATATTTATCTGATTTGACACTTCTAAAATATGGTGCAATAATACAGAAATTCTGTCTTTCTTATAAGTTCAAATCTTCTGCATTATTTTATGTAGTTTGTCATCAAGAACCTTTGTGTGAGTCAGTTGTGTAGCATGGTCTGTTTAAGGGGTCCCTGGCAGTGGGATCAGGATTTATCCGTCCCTGGTGCATGACGTGGCTTTTGGAGCCCATTACCTATGGTGGGATGCCTTGCACAGCCTTGATGCAGGGGGAGGGGCTTGGACCTATCTCAAATGAATGAATTTGCTGAGTTCTCATGGGAGGCCTTACCTTTTCATAGGAGGGGATAGGGAGTGGGTTGGGGATGGAAGACTCGGGGAGCGGGAGGACAGATGAGAGGGGAATCTGAGGTTGGTATGTAAAATGAAGAAAAATTTCTTAATTAAAAAAAAAAAAAAAAGACCCTGAGTGACAGCAATAGGCATAAACTTTTAACTCATTGTTTCTTTCCCAGAGTGATCACATAGGAAGTTAGAACCCTACATGAGGAATCCTAGAATCTTATGGTTCACTTACTAGATTTTTCTAATATAGGTCTGACAACATTCTGAGACAAAATTGCCCTTGAGTTCATTTTCTGTTGACCATCTATTGCGGGGCTTCAGGCCCAACCTTAAGAGTAATTTGTTTCACCCATGAGCCTCCCTTGGAGAAAATTCATTTTTCACTTGCAAGTGGCTCTAAATTGGAGATAGTTCCCGGGTTAGGAATGAATATGTGTGTCCACTTGTTCTCTCAGCTCTAGGACCCCACCTGGTGCCTACTGCTCAGGTGCTGTACATGCTGCCACAAACTCTGTGCATTCATATGTGTGCTGGTCCTGTTGTGACCAGAAGGCCTTGAGTCTTTGGTGTCCTCCATCACCTCTGGCTCTTATACAATCTCTGCCTCCTCTTAGGCAAAGTTTCCTGAGCCTTGAGGGGTAGGATTTAATGAAGACATTCCCATTAGGGCTGAGTGTTCCAGGGTCTCTCACACTCTTCATAATGTCTGGCTATGGGTGATAAGACAAAAGGATAGATTATGTAATCTACTTTTAAAAAGGAACTACTTGATTTAAATAGGATAAGAAATGAAATTTTTTGTCTGAATTTGTCAAATGTTAATGGACTGGACATTGTTAATTTATATAACCGAGTTTTTTGTTTGAATCTGTCAAATGTTAATGGACTAGATATTGTTAATGTAATCCTTGACTGTATATATTGTATATACTTATTGGATATAGTTTTCCTTATATTTGTTATAACAATTTTTTATTTGAAACAAAAAAGGGGAAATGTGGTAGCATTGTGTTCCCCAAAATATTGTGCACCCCAGTAAACTTCTCTGGGTTTCAAAGAACAGAACAGCCACCATATTAAACATAGGTTTAGGCAATGGTAGCATACGCCTTTAATCCTAGCATTCCAGAGGCAGAGATCTGTTTGGATATCTGTGAGTTCAAAGCCACACTGGAAACAGCCAGGCATGGTGACACACACCTTTAATTCCAGGAAGTGATGACAGGAAGCAAAAAGGTATATAAGTCATGAGGACCAGGAACTAGAGCTGGTTAAGCTTTTAGCTTTCAGCAGCAGTTCAGCTGAGATCCATTTCGATGAGGGCTCAGAGGCTTCCAGTTTGAGGAAACGAGATCAGCTGAGGAATTGGCGAGGTGAGTTGGCTTGTTCTCTTTCTCTGATCTTTCAGCGTTTACCTCAATACCTGGCCCCAGGTTTGTTTTTATTAATAAGACCCTTTAAGATTCATGCTACATATGGGTCTCTGTCCAAACAATGGAAATGGAAAAAGAAGCCATGTTATCTAGTTATTTCCGAAGGCAAACTGTTTTTTAAGTGTACTCTAAGTGAAGACATAGTAATGCACTATTGACTCACAAAACACCTAATTTCCTTTATGTTATGTAACAGTCTCATATGCATACCAGTTAATTTCTGTATTTAAAAACACTCAGCCCTAATGGGAATGTCTTCATTAAATCCTACCCCTCAAGGCTCAGGAAACTTTGTCTAAGAGGAGGCAGAGACTGTATAAGAGCCAGAGGTGATGGAGGACACTAAAGACTCCAGGCCTTCTGGACACAACAGGACCAGCACACATATGAATGCACAGAGTTTGTGGCAGCATGCACAGCACCTGCGCAGTAGGCACCAGGTGGGGTCCTAGAGCTGAGAGAACAAGTGGACACACATATTCATTCCTAACCCGGGAACTATCTCCAATTTAGAGCCACTTGCAAGTGAAAAATGAATTTTCTCCAAGGGAGGCTCATGGGTGAAACAAATTACTCTTAAGGTTGGGCCCGAAGCTCCGCAGTAGATGGTCAACAGAAAATGAACTCAAGGGCAATTTTGTCTCAGAATGTTATCAGACCTATATTTGTTTTTCTACCTTAGAGATGATTATGCCCTCTGGTTTGGGGTTTTATGGGATTCCTCTGTGTGTGTATGTGTCTCAGCATCTATATGACTTTCTTGTGTTTTTTTCTTTTGCTCCTTTTCCTTTTTCATTGTTTTGTAATATTTCATTTTTTTGTTTTTTCTATTTATTGTTTAATTTTATTATCATTTCTTGGATGCCTCTTTCTTTTTTAATGAAAGACAGATAGGTGTGGATCTGGATGGGAACAGAAAGTCTTGAGAAATTGGGAGGGGTGGGGGCAACCTTAATCAGAATATATTGTTGAAAACAAATATTTCAATAAAAATTAAGCTATTTGAAAATTTCATACAATATTTTATATACATTCTTGCCTGTCCTTGATCTCTTCCCAGATCTGTATACAGAATTAACATACATAATATCAGTATCCTTCCTTTATATAAATGAAAAACATAAGTAGTAAGAAATCAAAGAAACAATAACTTTTACATAGCCTCGAAAAATCTTGGAATAATTAACAAAGCAAGTGAAAGAATTTTATGAAAATGGCTTCTTATGGTGTTCATTCATGTACTCAATTGTATTCACTGTGATCATGAGTTGTCTGGTTCTTTTCAAAACATTGAGATGGAAAGGAAATAAAACACGTTTTATCCCAGCTGCATTTTTATGTCATTCCTATCTGAAGTTATACTAATTTGAGATTTATCTGGACTTAAAAAAGGACAGACTGGGACTGGAGAAATGGCTCTGTGACTAAAAGCACTGGCGCTTTCAGGGGCCCCTCATTCCTTTCCCAAACTCACATGGTGGCTCACAAGGAATCTGATGCCCTAGTCTGATCTGTGTGGGTATCAGGTGCAAAGAAAAACATGCAGAAAAACCACTTATAACACACAAAGCAAAATAAATAAAATCTTTAAAAAACTTTAAAAGAAGACAGGTTGTTCAGCAGTGTCTTAAGGTGCCAAAACAATTTATTTCACTTTTTCTTATAGACTAAAATTTTAATAAAGGAAATAGATGTGATCCTAAATAATAACAACAATAATAAAAAAGAATGGAACATGAATTGTGAATGTTTCTAGACCACATTTTACTGAGTCTAGTGTATAGTCTGTGGAAGAGACCATAAGAGCCTGATCTTGCCGGGCGGTGGTGGCACAGCTGTGAGTTTGAGGCCTGCCTGGGCTACAGAGTGGAAAAATGCATATGACAGATTTCAGGAGGAAGCTGAGAGAGATCATTGCAAGACATCATGATTTTGATAGGACTAAAATGCTAATGCTAGGTAATTTAAAGTGATAAAGAAATGTGGAATTCCTAGAAATGTAAGTTGCATTTTTAGCAGAAAAATAGTAATTTAAAAATTGATAGATTCCTGGGAATTTCCCTAGCACCAGGTTTCTCTCTTACCTCGTAATGTCCATCTCTATCAAGATATCTTCTTTCATTGCTCTCCCACTCTGTCCTTCCCCTAGCTCAACTATCCCGTTCCCACATGTTCTCATCTCCCATCCACTACCCTCTATTGCTGCCCCCATCCCCAGTTGACACATCTAGATCTCTCTTTCCCTTTTCTAAGGCGATCTGTACATCGCTCTTAGGGTCCTCCTTGTTTCCCAGCTTCTCTGGAGTTGTGGATTGTAGTCTGATTATCCTTTGCTTAACACCTAGTAACCATTTATGAGTGAGTACATACCATGTTTGTCTTTCTGAGTCTGGTTTACCTGACTCAGGATGATATTTTCTAATTCCATCCATTTGCCTACAAATTTCATGATGTCATTGTTTTTTACAGCTGAGTAATACTCCATTGTATACATGTACCACATTTTCTTTATCCATTCTTCGGTTGAAGGACATCTAGGTTGCTTCCAGGTTCAATCCATAAAGACAACCCCAGATTAGACTACTAGCAACAGTGGTGAGGGTGCCTGAATTGGCCTACCCTGGTAATCAGATTGGTGAATACGTAACTGTCATCATAGAGCCTTCATTCAGGAACTGATGGAAGCAGATGCAGAGATCTACAATCTTGCACCAGACTGAGCTCCAGGAGTCCAGTCAAAGAAAGGGAAGAGGGATTGATTATGTGAGCAAGGTGGGGTCAAGATCATGATGAAGCAATCTTCAGAGACAACTGAACCAAGCTCACAGGAACTCTGTTAGACCAACAGCTGTGGAACCAGCATGAGACCAGACTAGACCCTCTGCACATGGGAGACAGTTGTGTAGCTGGGTCTGTTTGAAGGGCCCCTGACAGTGGGATCAGGATCTACCCATGGTGCATGAGCCGGCTTTCTGGATCCCACTACCTATGGTCAGACACCTTGCTCAGCCTTGATGCAGGAGTGAGGGGCTTGGTCTTGCCTCAACCAAACGTACCAGGTTTAGCTGTTCCCCCATGAGAGAACTTATCCTATTGGAGGAGGGGATGAGGGGCAGGAGGGAAGGTCGGGGGGAGCAGAAGGAGGGATAAGAGGAGGATCTGTGATTGGTATGTAAAATGAATAAAAAATAAATAAAATAAATAAAAGTTGATGGAAGTGCAAATTATGCATTTAGCTTGAAAAATAATATAGGGATTTGTCAATAAAAAATCATCCTGCAATCTTCCTTTTGGGTACACATCCATGAAAGTTAAAATCAGTGCCTCTGAAAAGATATCTGTCCTTTGTATCCATTGCAGTGTTATTCACAACTGTGACTGTAGAGTCAACCAACTGTATAGTACTAAATATATGGAGGACATCATGTTAGGTGAAGTAAGACAAAGAAAAACAAGTACTGCATTATCTCACATAGGGAATATGAAAAGTCAGTTTCATAAAGCAGGGGGCAAAATGGTCCCAGATGGGGAGGTAGTAGTCAAAGATACAAAGTTACAATTGGGCAGAATAAATTCTGGAAACATGTAATATGGTGATTATAGTTAGTATTAGGAATAATATACTTGTCAGGATGAACTGTGCTCAGTGGGTAATAGCACTTGCAGCTTTCCCAGAGGAACCATGTTCCACTCACAATATGCAAATCAGGCAACTCACAACTATTTATAACTTTAGCTCTAAGGGAGTGTGACATTTCTGGCCTCTTCAGGCACCTGCATTCATATGCACATACCTACACGCACACTGTAGTAATATTTTATTCGTGTACCCTAATAAAGCTTATCTGGGGATCAGAGGACAGAGCCAGCCACTATATTAAACATAGAGGTTAGGCAGTGGTAGTACATGCCTTTAATCATAGTATTCAGGAGGCATAGATTCATCCAGATCTCTGAATTCAAAGCCACACTGGGAACGGAGCTGGGTGTGGTGGCACATGCCTTTAATCCTAGCACTAGTTAACCATAGAGGTGTGGAGGTCTATACAGACAGACAGGAAGTGGTAGTGCTGGGCAGAAATAGGAAGTGATGTAGCTGGGAGGAGAGAGGAAGTAAAATGGCAAGGCACAGAAGGTATATAGGCATGAGTATACAGGAAGTAGCTCTCTCTTGGGCTGAGGTGCTGTGGGATGGTTTGTATGTCAAATCTGTTGCTCTGATTGGTCAATAAATAAAACACTGATTGGCCAGTGGTCAGGCAGGAAGTATAGGCGGGACCAGCAGAGAGGAGAATTGAGAGAACAGGAAGATGGGAGGAGACATTGCCAGCTGCCACCATGACAAGCCGCATGTGAAGACGCTGGTAAGCCAGGAGCCACGTGGCGAGATATAGATTTATGGAAATGGATTAATTTAAGCTACAAGAACAGTTAGCAAGAAGCCTGCCACAGCCATACAGTTTGTAAGCAATGTAAGTCTCTGTGTTTACTTGGTTGGGTCTGAGCGGCTGTGGGACTGGTGGGTGACAGAGATTTGTCCTGACTGTGGACAAGGCAGGAAAATTCTAGCTACACTGAGGAGTTCTTAGTGGTAAGAACTTGTGGCTGGCTTGGTTTTTTCCCCTCTGATCTTTCAGCTTTCACCCCAATATCTGGCTCTGGGTTTTTTATTAATAAGACCATTTAGCAATTTGTGTTATAGCATACTCTCCTACACATAATTAAAAATAATATAAATAAATCTTTAAAAGAATAATATAATAGTAATTTTTAAGAAAGTAATTTTGAAAAATTACCAAAAAAAAGTAACTTCATGAGAATATTAATTTGCATTATTTACACATCAATTTATACATATTTACATGAAAATAGAATTATATATAATAAATGAAACTTTTATTCATCATGTTTTAAAACACTCAATAAGAAAATAAAAAGATCTTCATTAAGCTGTGAGACTATCCATTGTTTCTATGTGCAAAGAGAGTGATAACATGAAAGTCAGTTTGTAGAATGCCTTGTGCATGTATAAATGTAAAAGAAATTATTTCTGTAATCATAATACTCCAGAAACTGAGACAGAAGGATAACAAGTTTGAGGACATTTTTTCTAGCATAGTGAGACTGTCTCAAATAAACAAATAAATTTTCAAGATAACTAAAGTTATTCAATAGTAATCAATAATAAAATGATTCTGTTCATTTTATTTAATACACAAATGAATACTCTGCTGAAAATAAGGGAATGATGTCTTCATATCTTTTTATCAGTTTACACATTCTTCCTGTAAGTTATTGCTATAGTTCTGAGTTGTTTGGCTATTAGTTATTCTGCTGATTTTTCAGTTCAGGTTTGATGTGGTAATTTCACATCTTTTACCAAGAAGATTGGTGACTGTGCTTTCTGCTACTTTTTATGTCTGAACTGTAAAATTTTCTGATCCAAACTTGTTTCTTTGTGATTTAGCTGAGCAAAAAGGAAGGCAGAACAGTGTGAGGATGATGAGAAATACATAGGGTGACCTTCTATTCTCATCTTCCTTCTGATTCCAGGAGTGCTAGCAGCTTTCATTGTCGAAGGTAAATCTGTTTGTCACCAAAGCTGGCTTTGATTATAGTTTGTAAGGTCCTAGCTGAAATTTCAGTCCAATCTCAGACTCTTTGTAGCTTCACATGACTCAGTCCCTGCGCTGTCTTCAGCACCATAAGAAAAGTCTTTGTGAAACACATATCTTCTCTATAGGGCACTAGGTGTCATCTGCTCTTTTAATGTGGTACCTGCATTTTAAATCTTCAGTGTTTTTCTTCCAAGATTTTCTTATCATTTTTGTATATAAAGAAATTTATATTTGGTTTGCTTAGTGTAGGAAAGAATAAGGAAATTGGTGTTAGTACTGTATTTTGTTCATGACTTTCAGTTATGCATTTTGTCTCACTTATTAAAGCTCTTTCTGTCATGTTTTCAACTTCAATACTTACAGGAAGACTTGGATCATCCAAAATTTTCTGACACTGAATGTAGATGACAACAAATACTTGTACAGAGAGATTTTAGAACACAGATGTCTAAGCTGTTGTCTTGGGCCAAATTCTCACTTATTTTGCCAAAAGCAAAGATCAATTAAATGGAGTTAGAACTTCCTGCCATGTTTCATTCACATTCTGGCTCTCTAGGGACATCAACCCCAACATGTTTAAGTTTGTTTAGTCCCTTTAAATGGTCTGGACAATGATGCCAGTTGCTTTCTTGCTGACTTTTATCTGTCTTTTAAAATAAACATGTTTTCATGCATGCTGAATTTGTTTTATTTGGCTCTGGAGTACTTTTAAATTCTGGAGATAACAATCTTAAATCACGCTGGCATCATTCTGTATAGGTGGCAACGTGGAATGACATGCAACATCTTGTTACTAAAGCCACACAGAATTGCAAGCTTTAGATTGACAAATTTAGATTTATATTCAGAAGTTAAGTTTTGCACATTTCTTTTGCCATTCATCTAACTTATAGTCTGAAACAGAAACAGAATATCAAAGTCATTGAAGAAAAATGATGAGTAGAAATTTCAGTTATAGATCCTTCTGGAAGTCTGGCAGCTTCCTCACATAGCAGTTTTCTGGTCACAACAGCATGCAGTCTACAGCATGAACTACCAGCATCTCCCTGAGCAGACCAGTTCTACAGGAGCAAGTCTGAGATTCCCAGAGGTTTGAATGTTCCCCCAAACTCTATATTGAAACTCAGGCAGCAGAGTTCCAGCATTAGACACCGAGTTTTGAGAGACATCACATCCTCAAACAGAGTCCTTCATGGTAAGATTGGGGCATTCAGGACAGGGCCTGGCCATTCACTGTGTGCAGATTTTTTCTTTCCCCATTGAGGTGTAGCAGTGAGGCATTTTCTGTGGAGCAGAGGTCTCCTTCCTCACAAAGGATCTGCTGCTGGTGTCATAAAAATGGTTTTTCCAGCATATTAAACATATTATACATGAGTTTGTATTGCTTATAAATCCTTCAATATGTAGTATTTGGTAGATCAGCAGAGAAAAATTGAGACAAAAATTGTTCCTAGTAACTCTATCAATCCTTTTAGGCACCACAGTTAATGCATGAAATACAGAACACCCCTGGATGAAATCTTTCCTACCTATGTCACCAGAGTCAAATTCATCCCAGTAAGTCATTAACATAGTAGTGACTTACTTGTGATTAAATAAGAAATGTGATTTTCTTAATTCATTTTTTGTTCTTTATTGTTTGTTTGTTCTCTGGGTGCACTGTTGTGTGATTTAAACTCTGTAACTCGGAAACTCTCCAATAGTAGAATTTATAATGGAATTTCCATAGATAATCTAAGGAGGTAAGCATTAAGAATCAGATAGAAATTTGAAATCTAATGAACTTTGTTACATGGCAGTAAAAATATTTGGTTACACCTGCCAACAAATACATCTTACAAGCTACATATCAAGGGAAAGGAAAAGTATGATCATGTAATCAAGACCATCTCCCTACCAGTTTCTTCAAAGCTATAAAGACCCTAAACATTCAAATATGTGCTTTCAACTTCTATGCAGAACCACTCATTTCCAAAACTCATCTCTTCACCATACTTCAGTGTCACTTTTATCCTATCAAAGAACTGCTTCACCCCTTCCTCTCTGCTCCAGAGCTTGATGTGTGTCTTCACATCAACACTTTCAGCTTATGCAGCCCTCTAAGTACCTACCTGATGTAGTCTTGATCTCCACTTGTTACACGATAGTCTTACTGACTGAATAAGCTGGTCAACAACAAACCTCCACATCGCACAGGTCTGGAGGCTGGAAAGCCTACTACAAAGTTATTAGCATCAGGAGCTTGTCAGTGCCATCTCTTGTGATACTACCATCACTGTTGAGATGCTATGGAGCCTTTATGAGACCTGTCATCAGATACTCAAAGGATAAGGTAGCTGTCGGGAGTATTTTCCACAAGTGTATTATTGGTTCTGTTTATGCCTCAAAGTTCACACCTTGTCATATTATCATCTTTTGGGATGAATTTCAGTATATAAACTTTTGGAAAACAAATATTTAGACCATTACACTCACAAGACCATCGATTATGGAATATATACATTTTCATATAAATATTATATTCCTATTGTTAATATAAGCAGATTTTTTGGTGAATTTTATTGTTGTTGTTGTTTTGTTTTGTTTGTTTGATTGCTTCTAGATTTTGTTCAATGTTATTTTGTGTCTCTGATTTAGTATTGGGAAAACTGATACATCTCAAATATTGATTTATTTTCCAAACTAAAGTAACAGAATTTGTGGGTATTTATTTGAATCTTTTATATTTGTCAACTTTTATTTTTTGTTTGTTTTTAGCACAGGAAAGTACAAATTAACATTTATACATCACTCTTTTATCCAATGATTTTGTTTCCATTGCAATCTGCAAAGTTCACTATAGGCTCATTCCCTAGCTTGCATCACTGTTTGAGATGCTATGGGGCATTTAGGAGATGGGGCCTAACTGGTTGACACTGGTCAGCAGGGGAGACAATTCAATACTATACCCATGCCTCGTTCTAACTGCAGTCTGCTTCCTCTTCTATGTGAAATGGTCCTACCCCATAGCCAACCAAACAGGGTATCCTGCCAATCCATGCCTTGGACTCTGGTGCACTAAAATTTTTCTGAACCTTTAAACCAAAATAAACCTGTCCTATTTTTAGTTGTTCCTATTGGTTACTTTGGTAAAGCATTGGTTAACGAAAGATAACTAATACAAACATGCTGTATACTTTTGCTATTTCTAATTTTGTCCTTGGATGCTTTTAGAATTTCTGAGCATTTTCATATCTATTATGTTTAACACCTACATACTTCTCCCTTTTAATGTTTAATAGTACATCTGTTTACTACCTCAATGCTGTCTAGATGCTCTGACAAAGATTTTTTTCTCCTCTATATTATTAATTTTATGTAGAAGAATGGCAATACAGCCAGACACTATGACTTTGCCATATTATTTTGCATGCATAATTAAGGGTTTAGATGAATAGATTATCATGCAGAAGCTTATGAACCCTTAAAAACAGAGACCATTATCTGGCTGAAATCAGGAAAAAGCAGAACAAAAGAGAAACCTGCCACTCAGGTAGAGGCCATTTGGAAAGCTGAGGTGGCACAGGAGCAGCTTCTAAGACCATTATGTATCAAACTGGTGACAGTGATCAAAGTCCTGTGACCAGAAAAGGAATTTAATACATCTAAGAACTTGAATGAAGCCAAAAATAGGCTCATCTCTGATCTTCAGGAAGCAGCACACCCCAATGCATTGACTTCTGCCTTCTGAGAGGCTGTACAAAAAATTTCAGATACAGAAAGAAAATATGGAAAATCAAATGATAGTATTTGACAAATGAGAAACATGAGACAGACATCCTAGTCATGGGAATACAGAAAATACCAACAGTCTTATTTGTGTTTTTATTATTGTGATAAGACACTATGGCCAAAGATATTTATAGAGGAAAGAATTTATTTATTTTGGGCTTATGTTTTGACCATCGTGGTAGGGAATGCCAACAGGCTGGTGTGGCATTGGAGCAGTAGCTAAGCGGATCAGGATCCACAAATAGGAATAAGCAGAAAGTATACTGGGAATGGCATGAGGATTTTGAAATATCCAGTTGCACCCAGTGACACACCTCCTCCAATAAGGCCATACATCTTAAACATTCTCAAGTAGTTCCACCAATTAGGAACCAAGTATTCAAATATATGCAGCCATGGTACTACTTTCATTCAAACCAAGCAGCAGCCAACTCTCTACTCATGTATGAACGTGTCATAACACACTCTGAATGTGGCACACTCAGAAAGATGTTTATTCCTTCATTTGTTTGTGATGGAAAAGCACTGCCTTTCTTAAGGATCCGTGTGTGTGTGTGTGTGTGTGTGTGTGTGTGTGTGTGTGTGTCTGTGTGTGTGTCTGTGTGTCTGTGTGTATGCCTGTGTCTGTGTGTCTGTGTGACAGAGTAACCAATGGATTGCGTTTTGGACAGCAAAGGAATTAAATGCTACCACAAATGTACAGAATTCACAAATGTAAATGTTTCATAAGTATATTCCTTTAAAGACTTTCTAGCTAAGTATCCTGTCAATATATTTCTTCACACATGTTTTTGTAAATGAGGAAAGAGAAAACAAATATTTTAGTTAGAAGTAGTTTTAAATGTCCATAGATACCATGAAAAACAATTTTTTAATCTGTTAACCTTCTAACTTATTCTCATGTTTTTTCCCTTTAATTTTTACTCTTGATCAATTCTTATGATATGTTTGAATTTTAGAAGGTATGATTTCTCCATATCATAAAGATTTGCAGGAGAATGTGTCCAGGTGTTATGGCACATGCTTTTAATCCCCACACTCTTAAGGGGTAGTCAGGTGTATTTCTGAGTTTAAGACCAGCCTCATCTACTAAGTGAATTTCAGAGTAACTAGGGCCACAGAGTGAAACCCTATTTAAATGGAAAAATATATTGTAATGGATCAGATAGGCTTCAGTAGAATCTAAAAAGAACTTCAGATAATTTATGAAAATATGAGGAAATCCTAAGATTGCTATGAGTAATAAGTTGTAAGTACCTATGTAGCATCTTTTCTATGACCTGACAAGGTTTATCAAAAAAAGCAAGATAGATTAATGTTTCTTAATGCACCTATGTTTTGCTGATAATATTCTCCCAGCTTCTATCTCTCAGTCACAGGCTTTGTCCTCACTGTCACTGGCACCAAACACATCAGCAGCAGTCTCTGAGGAACTGGAATAACTGGGGACAACTCTGAGCTTGACCTTTTCCTACTGCTGTTGTTTGTGGACTGTGTTGATTCTCAGTTGATGGTAACCCATGATATTAAACAGGATGACATTTTCCTGGAAAAAAGTCACACACCTTAGCAACTTTCAAAACTCACATCCTGTTTTGACTTTAAGTGTGAGAAGCTAACTGAACATTCCATTCAGTCGAGGCTTATCTTCCATGTGTGTTTGTGTCTGTGTGACTATAAGCCACAGCAAGGTAGGTTAGAGTAAAATAATGGAGTTTTACTCTCACTGTACACATTATCAATAGAGGAAGGTTGAAAAAGTTGTAGGTATTTCAGATCCTATGATGTTCAACAATTACATGATAAGCTTGATAATTGACCATGTGCTAATTTGTGAGCTTATATCCATGAAGAATTATTCAGTTTAAATGTGACAACCATTGCAAAAGAGAAATACTCAATTCATAAAAATAAAAAATATAGAGAAACAAACAAACAAACCAAAATGCAACTAGAGTATGGGGGTTCGTCCCTCAACCCCACAATTCCCCCAGATACTCTTGAGTAGAAGCAGCAGGAAATAATAGTTGGAATGATAGAGGGGAAAGAAAGAGATAGAAAATACAGAATAGCCTTGAGAGGGCTGGGATCCTAATCCATCAGGCTTTGACTGTCTCTGCCCTAGGGTATTGAAAAGAATGTCAAGGGGTAGAGCAAAAGATCTTCCTCCAGCAAAGCCAAGTGCATACCATCTCAGACACCTGCACTCAGGCCCATTGTCCAATCATCCTCTCTATGCAGATCTGCTGAGTAAAACCCAAATGTGCTCCAACACATCCATATATATATATATATATATATATATATATATATATATATATATAAAACCTCTCCATTAAGAGTTCACAGCAATCTCCATAGCTGTCACACCTTCCAGTATAGGAGCAGAGGATGATAAAGATTGCATTTCTTTTTTTGGAATTGATGTAAGGTGACTACAGCAGTCTTAGCTGCATCAAGCCCTTTCTAAATCAAAACCTCTTGTTGCAACTGCATCAAACTTGAAAACTCCCTTAACTTCATCATTAACAGGTTAGCATAATTTGAACATAAATATTGCTATACATAGTTACAGTTCTCTCAATCTTCCAGTTTAAACCAAACTCTTAATAGGACCATTTGAATTTTTTGCTAACAAAACATAGGATAAACTTTTGATGCATTCACATCAGATTTAAATACTTCCTTAACTTCACCAAACCATGATGTATCAGTATCAATAGGTTAATATAATAATTCTATCATGAATCTTACTATACACCATTATAATTCCTACAAACATACATTCAAAGGGTATATTCTCAATATAACCATTAATACTTTTTTACAAACCTGCATACAAAAGCAATTTCTTAATATAACTATACAAACATAACATTAATTAACTAACTCAAGTAACACTAAAGTATCTTTTAAATTAAATAGACTGAAGAATATTAACACTCCTCTTTTTCTTTATAATTTTTTAGAAAAAAAACTCAAACTTCTCTGTTTAAACAGTTCCATTTTAAACAGTTCTACTTTGCATAAACAGTTCCATAAATCACCAACATTGATAGAGTCTATATACATAAGTTAATTCATACTGTCCCATTGTAATGAATTCTTTACTGTCTATCTCATTTCTTAAGTTCAATAGTTCAAAAAGTACCATTCCTAAAAGGTCCTGTGAGTGCTTTAAATCAAGGCCTGGCTTGTCAGCTGCCCTTAAGTCTGTATATAGAAAAGAGCTCCAAATATGAGGAGTTCCATAACCCAAACTTTTGCAATTAACAATTTTAGTTCAAACAAGCATTTCTGCAACTTTCGTACTCAGCTACTGCTGCACTTTGCAGTCTATAGCCTTCTGTAATAGGCTGTTCCCAGCCCTCTGTGTCCTGAGGCCAGAGAGCCTCCAAACACCTCACAGCCACATGAGCTAAAGGGCTCTTTCAAATGCTATGAGCTGAACTGTGGCCCTCCCACAGCAACCCTGGCTCTGGGAGGAAACTCATTACCCAGTTCCTGCAGCCACTCAGACCCAAATAAACATACAGACGCTTATATTATTTAAACTGTTTGGCCTAATGGCTCAGGCTTCTTGCTATCTAGATCTTACATCTGAAATTAATCCATTTCTATTAATCTATAGGTTGCTATATGGATTGTGGCTTACTAGTACTTTATATCTTCTCATGGCAGCAGCAGCTGGCAGTGTTTCCCCACTCAGCCTTCCACTTCCCATAATTCTCCTCTCTCCTTATCCTGCCTACACTATACTTCCATACTTCCTGCCTGACTACTGGCCAATCAGCATTTTATTTATCAGTCAATCAAAGCAATAGCTTCACAGTATACAGAAAGACATCCCACAGCACCAGAGAATCTCCAAACACTTCACAGCCACATGAGCTCAAGACTCCTTCAGCTGCTATGAGCTAAACTGTGGCCCTCCCACAGAAACCCTGGCTCTGAATGGAAACTCATTACCTGCTTTGCTGAAGGTCTAAGTGCTCAGCAAACTGGATCCCAGCTGCAGATCCCTGGTCTGGCTGTTCAGCCTGGAGCACTCAGCAGTTCCCGTGTGTCTCAGCTGCTTGTCTGGCACTTACACTGCTCTGCTCTCAGCCTCCAGGTGCACTCTGTTTTCCATTGTTTGTCAGTGCCCACCATTCATCTTTCCCAAGGCAAGTCAAGCCACTGGGTTCTCAAAGCTGCTGTCTGCTGTTCATCTTTCTCAAGGTGTAATGTCTCACCTGGGCTTTCTAAGCTGCTTCCTGCCATTAGCTTTTCTCATAGCTTAGCGTGTCCACTTCTCACTGCGGCTTCTTTGTGTCTGAAAGCCTGCAGACCCTTGCCACTAGTGCTGGCTCTGTTTTTGCTGGCTCTTGTCATCTGCTGCTTAGGAAGCCATGAAGCTACACTAATTTCAGCCATAGACACCTGGCTGCTACTTTCTGAAGTTGTTTGTTGTTGTTATTGGTGGCTTTTGGAATTGCCAAGTTTGCAGTCTGCTATGGACACTGTTTTCTGTGTCCCTGGTTGGGAAAAACCTACTTTAAATTATTTTTTCATTAAACCTTCACCATATAATCCCTCTACTAAACCTTCACCATATCCTTAGACCTAAAGCCTATATATTCTAAACCTACATTTCTCTGACTTATTTTATTTATACTTATTATTTACAACTAGCATGGGCATTTACTACATGTGTTTACAATAAGTGTTTAGATTCACATTCAGCATATATACTTTTTGACAAACTCACATTTAACATACTTATCTATACTTCTTACAAGCTTATATTCTTAAGGAAACTCTATAGGACTACCTTATTAAATATATTTATACAAGCTTATATTTTTAAAGAAATTCTATAGGACTACCTTAGCAAATATATTTCTTATATTCATACTACGTCTTAAAGAAATTCTATAGATCTATTTTTCAAACTTATATTCATAAGGAAACTCTATAGGACTACCTTAGCAAATATATTTCTTATACACTTCTTATTTAAACTTACATTTATAACTAGCATGGCCATTTACTACATGTCCTTACTTCTTACAAGCTTATTACTATATGTCTTAAAGAAGTACTATAGATCAATTTTACAAACTTATATTAAGCAAACTCTCTATAGGGCTACCATTAGCAAATATCTAACTTAGCAAACACCTGAAAGATTTCTTATGATTTACATTATCTTCCAAAAATACAGAGTAATTTTTCAAACCCCAAAAGAGAATAAGAAAAGAGAATGAGAAGAAAAGACTTTTAAGGGGCATAATGTATTTTTAAAAGACTTAGCTCTTATAGGTAACTCTTTGTCATCTAGCTACCATAGATAACACTCTTTGCAGCTACTAGGCAATATAAGGCATTTTCTCAAGGGAGCCTGTATTGATCTTCCATTGGTCAAAAGGCACACAGATCTGAGCTCTGTTTCCTTACAGTTGTTTCATAGGAGCTGACATTCAACAAAGTCTTTGATGATTTTCCTCCTTCTTAATTTTTTCATTTTTAACTATGAGCATCATTTTGAGAAGGAAAAAAAAAGCAATTTTTCTGGGCAATATCACCATCTTTAGCAGAAAAACTACCTTTCCCAGCATACATTTCTCTCATATCATCCCACTGTTATGAGCTACCTTTTGGACTCCATTTCCCACAATTATTTTCAGGTCTGGGAGTTAACTTCTGGTTCCCTTTTACCGGTCTTGTTTCTGTAATGAAAAGTCAACAGTAAACAAGGTTTTTTTCTTCATTACAGGAGGTTAAGAGATTTTTATTCTTCCTGAGCTGGCCTTACTAGGTATTTCTTTTTCATCTGACACTGGCCCCAGATCAGAATCAAACCTGCTTCATTAGCTTGCATTGAGGCATTCATCTCTGATTTCCAACTTTCCCCAGGGGCTTGCATTTTCCTCAGGCAGTCAGTGAAAAGAAATGAAAGCACTTAAAGCAAAGCTTTCCTACAGCTCCTTCAGAGAGACTTTCCCTGATAGATATCTTGTCCTGCTTGTTTTTAAGGAAGATTTCTGTTATCCCTAAGCTCACATTAGGACAGGTGTACTTCCCTATCAGACTTTTCACCTGGCCCAGTCTCCCAGCAGGTTCCATTCATTTTTCTGTGTGCTCTCAGACAGCTATTCCCAGAGGCAATAACCATTCAGGACTTCACTCCCTCACCTCACTGTGAGTCAGTGAGGAGAACTGAAAGTGCTTAAAACAAAGGTTTTCAGAAAGGTGCTTTTTTTCTGAAAAAAAAAAAAAAAAAAAAAAAAAAGCTTTCCTGGATAGTTCTCCATGCTGTCCTGGCTCAGATCCTGCCCCCAATAGAGTTTCTGATATCGCCACCACTGCAGCTGCAGATATAGCTTGGTTTTATTGCTTTCTCCATGCCATCAGCTTCCTCAAGCTGCCCTGCACTTTCCCAAGCATCTTTGGTTAGGTTCTAACTGTGGAGGTATTTCTGACTGCTTTTTACTTGCTAGAAGAGACAGAATTTTAGCAGAGAGGATTTTCCCTTTTCTAAGAAGTTTGTTGATTTTTCTTAGAGCACACCACAGGTGAATTCCTACCCTAATACCTCCAGATGATTCTTGTTTTTATTCTTACAGAAAAAGAAAGTGAGAAAGAAAGTTCTGGAAGGCTTTTTAGTGTTTTAGAGAGAGATAAAGTTTTTTAAGAAAGCTTTTAGTTCGAGGAAGATTAACATTTTCCCAAGAGAGAAAAAGACCCCCAAGTTTTCCCAAGGCTTCTGTTCTCTAAACTTTTTGGCTTCATGGCCAAGAGGGAACTAATTCTGAGGGGAAAGTGTTGTACAACTTTTCTCAAGCACTGCTGATGGAGCAGAGGATTTTTGTTTCTGTACTTTATGTTTTTCCTACACTCTTTATTTCCTAATTTTTCATAGATAGAAATAAGAGAGAGATAGAAAGAGAAATCTTGACAGAGAAGATTCTACATTGCAGCTTCAGACATCCTTCCAGTTCATTTTTCCCCTTTTCTCCTGAAAATAAAACCCCTTCCCTATTTAACTTTTTCGACTACAAAACCAGACCAAACCCTCTTTAACTAGCAGCACCACACTCCCACTTTCGCCAAGCACTCTGACTATAAACATTAATATATTGTTTCTTTTTTCTCAGTCTCTGTTCAATTGTGCCATCTGTGGGGGACCATCCATCACCCCCACATTTCCCCAGAGTATTTTTGAGTAGGAGCCATAGGAAATATTAGTTAGAAGGATAGAGGGAAGAGAAACAGATAGAAAATACAGGATAGCTTTAAAAGGTCCTGGATCCTAATTCATTGGGCCTCAACTGTCTCTGTCAATGTCAAAATACCTATCCCCAGCACAGCCAAGTGCAGACTATCTGAGAAACCTTGTATTCAGGCCCATGGTCCAGTCATCCTCTCTATGCAGACCTGCTGTGTAAAGCTCAAATGTGCTCCAACACCAGAGCACAATGAGACTCCAGATTGTAGACAGATTTTAAGAAAAGTTTATACAGGCTACCCCAACTAATCAAGGAATCTGCTGAAGAAAGAAAGGAAGGATTGTAGGAGCCAGAGAGGTCAACTATATCACAAGAAAACCCACAGAAACAACTAGGTTGGCTCATAGGAACTCACAGAGTATGAAACAACAACTAGGGAGTCTGCATGTGAACGACCTAGGCCATCCACTTATATGTGACAGTTGTGTAGCTTGTTCTTTTTGTGGGACTCTTAACAGTAGGAACAAAGGCTGTCCTTATCATTTTGGCTAGCTCTTGGGAATCTATTCATCATACTGGATTGCTTTGCCCATCCTTAATAAAAGGGGAGGTGTTTAATCTTATTGCAACTTGTTATGCCATTCTTTGTTGATACCTATGGGAAGCCTGCCCCTTTCTGAACAGAAGCAGAGGAGGAGTGCATTGAGGGGTTGTGGGTTAGAGGGGAAGAAGGAGGGATAGAAAAACAGAAAGGAAGGGAAAATGCAGTCAGGATGTGAAACAAATAAATAAATAGATTTTGTAAAAATGAGAAAGAAAAACAATTCATGCAAGTCTTCAGTAAACTTCAGTAAATATTCAATCAGCTTAAGTATGCTAGGTGAGATGAATATAGTCATAAATGACTGATTGCATGAGTTGGGATTCAGCCACATGCTTTGTGATGACTCCAAAGCTCTGCTCCTTAGTATGTTGCTTTATTAAGGAATGCTTATTTTGTGAAGACTGAAGCAAAAGTTCGGGTTTGTTTGTTTTTTAGTTATTTTAAATTACTCAATGTGTAGATAAATGATGGAATTGCTAAGATCAATAGATAAGTTAGAGCCTCCATGGTCTAATAGTCCTCATTGGTTCACTCAGACATTTGCATTGTTAATCTCTGAGGCATCTCTCAATCCAACTAATTTGACAAGAATAACCTTAACAATAATGCAATGTATAATTTTGTGTATTTCATAATTCCTGCAATAATTTAAATCTCAGTAGATTTAATTTCTTAAGACATGTGAATTTAGTAGGAAGTTGTTATAATTAGTCCCATCATTTTCTTAAATCATATTTCATCTTATTTTGAACAAAATGCATAAAGATTTTAGACTATTTTATCAATGTTTATAGATATTCCTAGTTGCCTAAGTAAAAATATAAAACTTTTACTCTCAGGTTCATTGCTGCTCCCAGCCATAGGAAGAGAAGCTTCCGTTTGAGGCTGGCAAAGGCCAATTCAGAGACTCTTAACTGGTCAATGAGATGACAACAAGTAAGTATTGAATACTCAACCATAAATAAGACATCTGTATAATCCTTCCAAAACTCAGGGAGGACCACAGAAGAGAAGGCAAAAAGAATATCAGAGTTAGAGAACAGGAAGATTAATTTAAAAGTTAATTTAAAGCTAAAAATATCTAATCTTACTTACTTTTCTACTACTATAACAAAGCACCCTGGCCAAAGAAACTTATAAAATCAAGCATTTAATTTGGTGGCTCGCTTTAAGTTTCAGAGGATAAGTCTGTAATCATCACGTCACGGTAAAAGGCAGCAGGTGAGCAGACATAGTGCTGGACCACTAGTTAAGAGCTTGTTTGCTGAGACATCAACTGTGAGGCAGAGAGAGCTAACAGTGAATGGTATGAGATTATGAAACCTCAAAGTCCAAACCCAGTGACGTACCTTCTCCAACAAGGCCATACCTCTTAATCCTTCCCCAAGAGTTCACCAAGTGGAGATCAAGCATTCAAGCAGAAGAGCATGTAGAGGCCATTTTTACTCAAATCACCACAGAAGGAATGCTATAAAATGCTGTCTTCTGACATGGCTTTTGCACTCATGAACTTGTTGTGGCAAGGGCAATCAACATAAGTACCTGGACAAGATTGGGCCCATAGCATTCCATCACAGATGGAGGAGGTGTTCATAGGTTCTCACACCTTCCAGAAAGGCTGCAGACAGTTAAAGCTTGACAGGGAAGAAGGAGCCATATTCCTCAGAAGTACAGAACAGATACATTGCCCCTACTTAAGCAGACAACCCTCCACCAATACTCATGTAGGCCACTCTGAATAAATGCAATAGGTCACCAAATAAAGGATGTGGAAGTAAGATGGGGACCTGAGAAGAAAAGATTTGGTAGGTAGAGGAGGAACAATACAGAGGATAAAAGGGGACTTTGATCACAGAGTATTATATATGTGTATGAAATCCTACAAAAATAAATAATTAAAAATAACAGTTCTAAAATTAAAAAAGAAATGTTTAAATGAAAAACAAGGAGATGTTCTAAGGAAATCCTTTAGACAAAATAAATGAAATTTATTACCATTGATCTCAACCTGCAAGGTGATTATTTTATTACCTGCAAAGTACTTCAAGAAGTATAAGCTAGGTAAAGGACTTAAATTACTTTGAATTTGTTTTGTTTTCATAGGCTATGTCCTTTTAATTTCAGAGTTGCCAGGTCTGATACTATCCATTCTCAGCTAAGAAAATAGTTTTACTCATCAAATATTAAAAATCTTTGATTTGTTAATTATTTATCTTTTAGACATGAATGTTATTTTGAATCTGTGCCATTTGTGTTAGCATATAATTTCATTTCCATAGAATGCCATCTCACCAAATGGAATTGTTTTGGTTAAAGATTTTAATTTTTTATGAGGGGAAAAACATCATTATGAAAGCAATTTTTAAAATGTATATTTCTTTTATAAATTGACATAGAATCTCATGTTCTTATGATGGATGGGGTACATTTGCTACAGTTCATTTTATGTGAAAAAAAAGAAATCTGTGCATGCTAAAATTTAAGAATGATACAAAGTCAGGCTCACACAGTTCTTTACACTACAAAGTGAGTGATAAATGATACCAGTTATGGAATATTATATTATGCATCTATTAAAATATGTTTGTGACTTCCTTTTAATTACTATTGTTACATCTAAATGAAAAAGGGCACTAGATGGGCTGGAGGGAGGAGGAAGGGGAAGCAGTGTAACATTACACATATCTAAAATTATAATAATAAATTAAAAAACTAAAGACGACATAATGAAAAACTAAAGACTGTGAATGTTTAACAAGTATTTATGATATAGTGGCTGTTTAAATAGTTGCTTTTTCTTTTATTGAAAGCAGTATTTCTTACAATATAGTCTGATTATAGTTCTTTTTGATATAGTACTTTGGATAGTTTTATACAAGGTTTTTTAATCCAGTTGGTTCCCCTTCCCTCAGCTCTTCCCAGATGACTCCATGTCCCTACCTACCCAAACTCATACTGCCTTTTTTTTACCTACCTAGTCCAATTTGTTTCTTAATATTTATAAAATATTTAAGAAACAATATATTTATGTTCCCAATTATTTTCTTAGAATATTTTCATAGAAATGAAAATATCAGAAGGAAGATTATAAATATTTTGGAAATTAAGCAAATGTATCACTGTTTCCAGAAATTTCTACACATTTCTTTACATTCTTGCTGTGCTTTAATTTTTTCACATATTCAATTACATTGAGTTTTGTTTTGGATTTCTTTCTTTTTTATTCATTTTCTGTCATATATCTCATCTAGACCACATTTTCCTTTCCCTTCTCTCCTCCTATCCCCTCTCCCACCTTCCCTTTTCCCCAGATCTACTCGCCACCCCTTTCCCTTCAGAAAAAGGTAGGCATATCAACCAAATACATCATATCAATTTACAATAAGACTAGGTGCCTCCCTTCATAGTAAGGCTGGACTAGGCAACTTGATATGAGGAAAAGGGTCCCAAAAGCAGGCGAAAGAACAAGAGACAGTCCCCACTTCCACTGTCAGGAGTCCCACAAGACCATTAATCTACACAATCTAACATATATGCAGATGATCTAGGTCAGACCCATGCAGACTCCCTGTTTGTTCCTTTGGTTTCTGTGAACCTTTATGAGTCCAGGTTAATTGATTCTGTGGGTCATTTTCTTGTGGTGACCTTGACCTCTCTGGCTCCTAGAATCCTTCTTACCCCTCTACCTCAGGACACTTTAGCTCAGCATGTTTGTCTGTGTGTCTGTGCCTCTGCTTTTGTCAGTTGCTAGATGAAGCCTCTCTTGTGGTAACAGTTATGCCAAGGTTATAGTCTACAAGTATAGCAAAATGTCATTAGGAATCATTTCAATGACTCTTTTTTTTTTTGGTTGTCTTCGGTTTTATCTTAAGTCTCTGGGCTATCCGGCCTCTGTTGCTCGAACTGAAGGGAATAGTAGCCATGGGCTCCCTCTCATGGCATAGGTCTCAAGTTGAAACAGTTATTGGTTGGCCACTGTCTTAAATTCTCCACCACCTTTTCCCCAGCACATCTCATAGGCAGGACAAATTATAGGTTGAAGGTGTTGTGACTCGGTTAGTGTTCCAGTCCCTCCACTGGAAGCCTGACCTCATTACAGAAGATGGCTGGTTCAGGCTACATACCCCTCTTTACTAGGAGTCTTTGCTAGGGTCATCCTCTTAGATTCCTGGGAGTTTCTATTGCACTAGATTTCTAACATGCCCCTGAAATGCCCCCAAATTCCATTCAACTCTTCCACTACACTCTGTGTTTATCCATTCTTCAGTTGAGAGACATCTAGGTTTTTTCCCATTTATGGCTACTGTGAATAAAGCTGCTATGAACATAGTTGAGCAAATGTCCTTGTGGTGTGATTGAGCATCCTTTGAGTACATGCCCAAGAGTGGTCTAGTTAGATCTAGAGGTAGATTGATTCCCAATTTTCTGATAAACAGACATATTAATTTCCAAAATGGCTATACAAGTTTGAACTTCCAACAGAAATGGAGGAGTATTACCCTTGCTCCACATCCTCACAGCATGAACCATCACTTGTGATTTTGATCTTAGCCATTCCACCAAGTGTAAGATGGAATCTCAGAATTGTTTTGATTTACATGGCCCTGAATATTTCTTTAAGTGGTTCTCGTTTAAGATTCCTCTGTTGGAAATTCTCTAGTTATATCTGTGCCCCATTTGGATTATTTGATATTTTTATGTTTAATTTCCTGAGTTAAATATATATTTTGAATATTAGCCCTCTGTCAGATGTGGAGATTCTGAAAATCAATAAATGCCAGGACACCTGATTTTTTATAAAGAAGTCAGAAATATACAATGGAAAAAAGAAAGCATCTTCAAACAGATAATGCTGGTCTAACTGGATGTTGACATGTAGAAGATGCAAATAGATCCATGAAGTGCAATTCTAATTAGTCTTAACAACAAAAACCTGGAGTCAGATGTCGAGGGTGAAAGCTGAAAGATCAGAGAAGCAGAGAAGCCAGCCACCAGAGACTTCTTACCTCTATGAAATCTCAGACTGAATAGGGTATCCTGTCTCTATGAATTCTCAGATCCTATATTCCTGTCTCCATCTCCCTTATGCTGGTATTAAAGGTGTACACCACCACCACCTAGCTCTGTTTCTCTTTTAGACTGGTTCAATCTCCTATAGCACAAGGTGGCCTTGAACTCCTGATCTTCCTGCTTCCTCCTCCCAGGTGCTTAAAAGTGTATGCCACCACTGCCTGGCTTCTATGGTTAACTAGTGGCTAGCTTCACCCTCTGATCTCCAGGTGAGCTTTATTTGCTGGAACACAAGCAAAATATCATACAACAGATCCATATCTGTCACCCTGCACAAAACTCAAGTCTAAGTGGATCAAACACCTCAACATAAAATCAGATACTGTGAACCTGACAGAAGAGAAAGTGGGGAATAGCCTTGAACTCATTGTCACAGGAGAATATGTAGACATATTCTAAATGTCTTATTAAATAAAACTGCTAAATGGTCTTATTAAATAAAAACCCCAGAGCCAGAAATTGGGGTTAAAGCCTGAGAGAGATCAGAGGAATAGGAAAAGCCACAGCTAACTTCACCTCACCAACTCCACAGCTTCCAAAAACAAGCTACTTCCTGTCTACTCACACCTATATGCCTTTCTGTTCTGTTCTCTCATTTGCTTTATCAGCCCAGCTACATCACTTCCTCTTCCTGTCTAGCTCTGTCACTTCCTGTCTGTCTGTACAGACCTTCAGACCGCTATGGTTAACTAGTCTTGAAATTTAAGGTGTGTGCTACCATGCCTGGCTCTGTTCCCAGTGTGGCTTTGAACTCACTGAGATCCAAACAGATCACTGCCTCTTGAATGATAAGATTAAAGGTGTATGTTACCATTGCCTGACTTCTATGTTAATATAGTGGCTGGCTTTTTCCTCTGATCCTCACGTAAATTTTACTGGGAGACACAGTATATTGGAGGACACAATACATCACCACAAGAAAAATTTCTGAACGAACACCAATAATGCATTCACTGAGATTGACAATTAATAAATGGGACTTTGTGAAACTGAAAGTCTTCTATAAGGCAAGAGATACCATCAATAGAACAAAAAGGCAGCCTACAGAATGGGAAAAGATTTTTCTCAATTGCATTGAGATTTGTCCATGTTGCTTTGAAAATTGAAAATACAAAGCTTATATTTTCATCTCTGTGCTTATAGGGGATAGTTAATGTTATTTTCAATCATAATATTTCTACCTCCTATGAGTTTTTAGGCATGATTGTATATCTACAAGTCTGTTTGAATCAGTTTCTATCTCTGTATGATTGATTGTTTAAATAGCAAGTTTGAATTAAAGGAATGTTTATCTTAAATATGTATTGGACAAATTTTTGAGATCACCACTTTCAATTAAGTTCAGGATGAAGATAGTCATGGAGGCTAATTTCCATCCCAGTTTTATACAGTTTGACTTTTACAACTTCTACATTTTATGATGTAATACTTCTAGGAAAGAGTATTTTGAGTTATTTTCATAACACTTTACAAATAATACAAGTATGAAACAATACATATATAACTTGACCACAGATTTTGTGGGATTAATCAAACTCTACATAATATATATATTGAGGTTTGAAAGTCGGTTAGTTTAATATTCCTTTTGTGTCTCTTTGGTTAAAGTACTCTTTAAATAATATGCATCATAAATTCACTTTTCTCCTCTCGAGTTCTATCTTATTCTGCTGTAGTAATTGTCTCAGTATAATAAAACTCAAGTATAATTAAAGTTATGCTGCAACAAGAAAATTTTGGTATCCAAAATAAAACATCCAAGCTATTAATCATTAATTCTCCATGGCTACGTTAATGTTATTTCTTTAAAATAGATTCAGTGATTAACAATTATATTGAGTAGGAAACAAGCAATTTCTCTAAAGAGTAGTTGCAGGTAAACTGAAAAAATGAGGGGAAAACTGAATTATCTATATTCTATCAGTAGCCAGACACTTGCAACATTTAAAATTGGATTCAATACCTTGGCATAATGGCAATAGACCAGAGGATGTTTAGAAATTTAGCTCCCTGAGAAGCCACTGTGAGAATTCAAGCAGATTGTTCAACATCAGAATTAGTAACAAGACAGCCTACTCCTTGGAGGAATGTTTGTTTCTCCCATATAAATGTTGCATATGCAGATGGACTTCTTCTCTATAAATTAGTAAAATCCAAAGAAAGGATCATAGTGGTCTCTAACTGAAGGAAATATTGAGATGTAGTCAAACATCTAAACACTACTAGAAAACTTCCTTAGAAGAGATTATTCCTTCTTTGTCATGTATTAATATGGTTATATTGCTAAGAAAAAAACAGAGTCACTTTTTCTTACTAAAGATTCATAGCTGATTCTAGTTTCATATATGAAAATACATGAATGGCTGATTTCAAATACATTCATATGCCTCCATGTGTATAGCAGTAGGAGAAATAATTGTGTTTTTATAAATAAAGTATTCTCTGCCCTTTAGTATTATATGTATTATCCTGTCTAGAATGGTTTGTTAAGATGAAGCATAATTATCCAGTATGTTCATTGTACCTAGTGGTTAAACATGAAGCAGCCTTAGCCACAGGTTCATTTTGATTAACTTAAGCGTCAGCCACAAATGGGAGATACCGGGTGTCAAGAGAGTTTCTATATTTTTTGTAGTGGTTTGAATAAGAAAGCTGCCACAGAATCATAAGTGTGACTATTTGGTCTTCAGTTGGTGGAACTGTAATTTCCCTAAGAAACTCTTCTCTCTATTGCCATGCTCATGGTGTCTCTCCACAGTAATAGAAAATTAATTAAGGCAATTCCCATTTCATAATAGTAAGTAGTTCACGAAAGATGTCAGCTGAAGATATAGAAGGGAATATCACTTTATTTCTCTGATTACCAGAACCGTGTAATTTCATGGCATCTTCCTCTCTAAAACTATCACTGCCTATAGCATTACATGAAAATTCCAGAATATCTCTTCAAATAGTGACTGTAAACTGTTGTCGTCATGCCTCAAATTTTTATGTCACTTTTCTGTATTTATTTTAATGAATTTTCTTGAAAACACTGAAGGTACACAGTTCTATCCTGGTTTTCTGATTGGAGGTGAGTTCTTAGAAAAAAGATAAATAGGAAAAATTACCATTAATTTTAATTCCCCAAAATTTGCAAAGAGGAAAAGCATTTTTTCTCATAATTTTTTTTTTCTGTCTATGTGACTTCTTCCACTTCAGACTCCTTCCTGCCAGTCCCTACATCTCCTTACTGAGAGTTCCTGGCTCTACTAGGTTTACTTCCATTTTTTTTCTATAACATGTTATTATTTAATTAAACCATCTGGACTTTTGTGCTTATAGAATGATTACTACAATATGGAAACCAAAATGCAACCTGACTATCATATTTTCTCCTGGACTTTTATATTTTAAATTTTACATTTGTCTCTTGCTTAACAGGATAATTATAGATACTTCTACTTAATTCAATTAGAGGTATAAAAATAATGGCCTGTTTTTAATTTCCACTTTAGCAATATTTGTATTTATAATCATATCCTAAAGGTTAATTTCTTGCATATCAATACATCTCCACAATTTTTACTTTTGTCCAAAGAGGTGAGAACCTGCTCTTTTGCCCTAAGTGAATCCTTAGTTAACTAAATAATACTAAGTGAAAACACAAAAAAAATTTATTACCAAAAGCAGCTAAAATTTGAAACTCTTATTCATTAAAATGAAATCTCAGTGCTTAATACTAAAATGGCATGCTTTCATAACTGTTAATTTTTTGCTTTGTAAATTACAAAATATCATTAAAACAATAGGACTTTGCTGAAGAATCTAGAAAAATAGACATATAATATGCTTTTATTTCAAAATATTATCTAATTGTTTTTACAATATCAGAGTTTCTGAGAAAAAATATATAATACCTCTTAATGAGAATGCACAGTATATATTTAAAGAGAGAATTCTAAAATGGTCACAAGTAAATAGAATTATTTTTACCATAAACTATATTTAATCATGTATTTTTAAAGGATTTCTATTTTTGATTCTCTTTCAAGTGTTTTGAAGAAAATCTCAATCACATGCTAGTTCACTTTAATGCTTTAGATCTTTCAGAAATCAGTTAGGGATACAAAATTACTGAGCTCTTAAACTTTTTATTTTTTGTTTATTTACACATGTGTGTGTCTATGTAAATCAATGCCCCCATGCATGAGTACCCACTGAGGCCAGAATGGGTTATTGGATCTCTTGGAGGTGTAGTAACAGAGGGTGTGAGCCAATGTGTGTACTGAGAACCAAATGTATGTCCTCCAAAAGGGCAGAAAACTCTGGGTGACTTTTCCAGCCACAAGGATATGTGCTTTAAGAAAATGAGAAAGTTAGGAACTAGAGATTGACTGGGGAATGTCTTTCTGTATGCTGTGAAAATATGTTGCACTGACTTGTTGATAAATAAAGCCATTTGGCCTAAAGGAAGGCAGCCTAGAGGTAGGCAGAAAATTCAAACAGGAAGAGAAAGGAGAGGCAAAGCAGACATTGCTAGCTGTCGCCATGAGGAGCAAGATGTAAAGATACTGATAAGCCACAAGCCATGTGGCAAAGTATAGATTTATAGAAATTGGTTAATTTAAGATGAAAGAGCTAGCTAGCAAGAAGCCTGCCATGGCCGTAGTTTAAAAATAATATAAGCCTCTATGTGTTCATTTGGGTCTGAGCGGCTGCAGAACTGCAGCACCAGAAAAACTTTTAACTGCAAGAGATGAGCAAAGATAAAATGAGAGTAGGTGAAAAAGTGAAATTCTGGATAGCAGAGCTGGGGAATGGAAGGAAGTATAAGGAGCTCATTTTCAAGAGAAGACTTACGGTGAATTAATATGAACTCTCTTCTGAATCAGAGAACCTACGTGTCTTAGTTACTTTTATATTCCTGTAATAAAACACATGAACAAGGGAAATTTTAGATAACAGAATTTATTTGGGATTACGGTCCCAGAGGGCTAGAGTCCACAAGCTCCATGCAGGGAGGGAAAAATAGAAGGGGTTAGAGTCTTTAAACTCTCAAAGCCTGCCTAGAATGACATGATTCCTCCAAAAGGGCCACTACCTAAGCCTTCCAAAAGAGAACCATAATTGGGACCATATATTCAAATGTCAATAGGGAGCCTGTATTCAAGACTATGTGGGATATCTCATTCAAACCACCACACTAAGGCTAGCCGTAGAAGTGAGATCACTAATGTGAGCTTCTATGGAAGTCTTTGCAACTATTGCATTTTATAGTCTATGGTAATGCTAAAAATTAGTCTAAACTGAGGAAAGAGTAACAAAAGCAAAGACAAGAAAGACAGGGCATTTCATGTCTTCTAGTAATATTAGAAGCCATATGCATAAAGTCTCATCAACAAGACTGCCCAATGTGAGCTGAACAATGATGATATTAATGAGCATGCCAAACTGTAAGGAGGAAAGGTCATTAGGCTTCAACACTACACAAAGAACTTGGCACACTTCCCTCCACTCTAACAAAAACTTTTTTTTTTTATAATTTTAAAGAAAATGTGAGACCTTTCCTTAAGCATCTATGAGGAAAAAAATAATAATAGAAGATACATGCCATTACTAATTAAAATAGATGAGAAAAAAATATATCCTGTGAGTTCATATTGTGGAAGAAAGTTGGAAGAGGGAAAAAAAAGTAGAAAGAGAAGGAAAAGGAAAAGGAAAAGAATTCTTTAACTACAGTTATGTAAATGTACATCAAATACCTTCAGAGTCTCTCTAGAGAATACAGTGGACCTCTGATTACTCTTCAGGACAAGGTCATGGACTGTAATTCACCACTCATTGCATTTCACGAGGCCACAGTGCAACTCTAAAATTTCCTAGAGAACCTAGAGGTATAGAATATTTCATCTCCGCCGGGCGGTGGTGGCGCATGCCTTTAATCGGGAGGCAGAGCCAGGCAGATCTCTGTGAGTTCGAGGCCAGCCTGGGCTACCAAGTGAGTTCCAGGAAAGGCGCAAAGCTACACAGAGAAACCCTGTCTCGAAAAACCAAAAAATAAAATAAAATAAATAAAAATAAAAAAATAAAAAATAAAAAAAGAATATTTCATCTCCCTTCCTTCTTTCATAAGTGCTGAATGGAGCATATGCCACAGGGATGGTATAGTAGTAGAGAGATCCCACTTAGTGAATAGGCATGTACCATAGACTGTCTTAAGGGGACCTGGAGCCTTTGTAATCATGAATGCTCTCTGCAGCAATAGCTGACTATCTCTAAATGTCTTGCATTTATAAATAAATGCATGCATAAAATATTTTTCCAACTTTTTTACTTTATGCTTGCTAGTGGATAAACTCATAAAGTTTCTAATCTCAGTGTTTTATGTTTATGAATTAGACATAGTGCTACAGATAACTCTCTAAGTATATGTTCCCTTGCAGTAGAACTTGAAGGTATGCTTTTAAGTGAAATAGTTTTTTTTCAGAAAGTATTTCCAGGAAAACATGCCAAGGAGATAAAGAAGCAGGAAAGGGAAGAGAAATGAACCAGAGAAGAGTGGCCTACCAGACAGTGCACAGGAGGATTCCAATGACAATAGGAATCATACTTCAGTGTCAACCCAAGCAGGGAAAGAAAGAAGTTAGTACGTTTGTTCTTCAGTGTGTATCACCGGCCAAAACCATCTTGAGAAGTTGTCACTCAATGAATGTATTCAAGGGAGTCTAGCAACTCAAGGACAGCCCTTTTCCATGAGCATGCAGACATTCATTTTCCTTTTCAATACCCAGGGAAAATGGTGTGTTAGAAAAAAGTAACGAGCAGAATTGTGCATCACATGTTTGAAAGCCTTGTGATAAGTTAAAAGCCTGTAGTATGAATAACAAAATATGTTAAAAAATATATGGAGAAAATTGATTCTTGGCCTTTTGGCTAAAATAAAGTGTAAAAATATATGGGAAAATAAAGTAGAAATCATATACCAGTTAGCCTATATATACAGTTGGAACAGCAGCAGGAGTGGAACTATAAATAAAAGAGTATCTCTACAAAGTGCATGATGTAAGATGAGTAAAATATCAGTAACAAGAATGTCTTTGGCTGGGTGGTGGTGGCACATTTCTTTAATCCAAGCACTTGTGGGGCAGAGGCAGGCAGATCTCTATGAATTGGAGGACAACCTTGTCTACAGAGAGACTTCCAGGACAGTCAGGACTACATAGGAAAACCCTGTCTCAAGAAAAGAATGGCTTTAGCAAAAGCAGAAATGAGGTTTGAGAAGATATTATCAGGCAGTAAAAATCATGAAAAAGTAGGAGCAGAGTCCCTTCTGACTACACAAACACCATATTCAGTCTATTGTTGTGTTGGAAACATGAAACTAGATAAATGAAATGCAAAATGCAAGATAGTTAAGAGCAGATATTGACTGTCTCAGATGATAGAGCAGGCACTTCACTTTCAAATGATTATATATAGCAAATCTTTCTGGAAATACTAACAATTGTTTCCAGGTGATATTAATATTTGTGTTTATTTCTCATAGTAGACGGATGGAAATAAATTACAAAAGGAATAAGATTTAAATATCAAAACAAAATATAAGACTCTTTTGATGATGTCATATGTATATAATGCTTTTTTTGATGACTGATGGTTTTGACAAGACATTTATATTTTAAAAATATATAAATGATGTGCTAAGATGAAGTATTTCAACCTTATGGTGCTGGCCTATTTATCAAAACTTAGGTGGTCATAGGCAAATGGACTTATGACCATGTCCTCAATTCTATTCCATTCATCAATGTATCTGCTTTTATGCCATTACCATGCTGGTTTTATTGCTATAGCGACACTGTATAACGTAAAATCATGGATAGTGATACCTCCAGCCATTCTTTTATTTTGACTGTTCTGCATTTATTTTCTGTATGTTTCCATATGAAGTTTAGGATTAGTTGCTCAAGATATTTGGAGCCCATCACCTATGATGGGACACTTCCCACAGCCTTGAGGCAGGGGGAGCAGCTTGGACCTGCCTGTACTAAATGTACCTCTCCGTGGGAGGCCTTACCTTCTTGTAGGAGGGAATGGGGGGGGGTTCGGAGGGGAAGGCTGGAGGGGTGGGAGGAGGGAAGAGGGGGATCTTTGATTGATATGTAAAATGAATAAATTTTTTTCTTAATAAAAATAAATAAATAAAGTTTAAATATACCCAGAAAAAAAAAAGATTAGTTACTTGATTTCTGTGAAGAATTGCATTGAAATTTTGATGAAGATTGCATTTAACCAGCAAATTGTTTTTGGTAGGATGTCCATTTTCACAATATTAATTCCTCCAATCCATCTTTTATTACCATCTTCATTTTTCTTCAACATCTTAAAGTTTTTATAATAAAAGCCTTTTACTCTGTTAGTTAAGTTTATTCCAAAAGATAATTGCATATGCTTTATCCACATGAAAGAAAACAATGTGGTACTTATTATTTCATATCTGATTTTGCATATAGTCACATGGAATAATTCCCAAGATGTATTAAACACAGAAAGCATCTTTTAAAAGTATTTGTGCAGAGTTATCTATTTACTAGAATGCATTCAAACATGAATATGTATATTTACATCTGTGTACGGGCCTATTCTGCTCTAAATACTCAGCAAATTCACTCTTAGAAAGTAAAACAAGCTGAAGTCTCAATTATTTAACTAATTTAGGGGTGTATATTAATATTTGATGAATGGTACCTAGTGGTTGAAATCTGTACAACAAAACCCCCCAAAATTGTGTCTACCACAATGATTTGCTAAAATTTTAAATTGTGCAGATGCTAAATGATACATTATAAGAAAAATGCAAAAATCCAACTTGAGCCTTTTTCTTAACCATCAGACTTCAATAGCAGGCAGGCATTCTGAAATTTGGTTCAAACATTCTAGTTTCTCCAATCCTCAGTCAAGTGCACTTACTATGTGTTTGACTAGTCTAGTTTGGGAAATTTTGCTTCATTGACTGAAAAGCAATGGAAGTCCCATCCACCAAAAAATGACACAGGTACATTTTAGCTTTCACTGACCATGTTCTTTCTAATGTATACGATAGTATCCTTATGTTCATTTTGGTGTATCAAAGACTTGGTACGTCTTTGAATGAATGAATAACTGGAAAAAGTGGCTGTGAAACAGAGAAACTGGTGGTTAGATCCCTGATCTCAATTGCTAAAGAATGGATAAGCATTCTAAAGAAGCTGGAGTTTAAGAGGAACTATGACACCATTAACTTTCTCTAACCTCTCTGTAACAACACAAATATCAGTATGCCAGGTAACTTGAAAAAGTTAGTTAGCTAACATGGTTTTTATATAGATGAGATTCAATTTAACAGACAGAAAAAAAAATAAGCTACTAGTTAGGTAGTTCTGTGCTGCCTAATGATTAGGTAATCATCCAAACTCTTCATGGCTATTTTCTAAGATGAGATAAAGACCTTGTCTTACTCTTTGAGATTCTAGAAAATTCTCTGTTAACTTGAGAAATGAGTAGGTTTGAAATAAAAGAGTATTTATACTGCACAGTTTCAGTTGACTCCACTAACAAATTGACCAACCTGACAGCAGGTTATATACCCTTCAAACGTAACTAATTGAAATTCATATGCCTCATAATTTAGGCTAGTAATTCCCTATGTATAAGATTTAATTGACTTAGGAAAAATGGATATACAGGACTTAATGAGTCATTCACTACAACTTGACTTTAATTTGATAGCATTTCTAAATTTGAAAAAAGCAAATTAAAGTATGTAACTCATATTTTAATATTTGCATATGATGTCATTTGATCTTTCTCCTCCAAACTAAATGGCCCCAGCACTCATATGGGGGCACTTGAAAGAAAGTGAAATCTTACTTTTTAATTAGAGCAAACGTGTTAAGTGAATAGGAAGTAATTTGAATACAGTGGAGACCTGTTAAATGTCTATCAATAACTTTGGAACTGTATTAGGTCTATTTTTATGCTGTGAATATTGTTAAGATTGTCCTGAAATACCACAGTGAAATAAATATTCTCCTGAATGTAATCAAGTGTTTCAGAAATTCACAAGAACCAATTCCTCAAAGTACCTCACTCACAAAATAATTAAAAAAAAATTAAGACTTGGTAATAGAATCGTGAGCTCTTCATAGACTACAAAATAAAGAGTTCAGTACCTGCCACAAATATGGTATCATTAAATTCACTGTAACTGACATGGTGCTTGTTGTATGAAATATGAACCATTTGAGCAGTGTATCACTGTGTGATATTTCTATAGACATCACACTGTTTTTGCCTCCTACCTAATTAATGAATGGGTTGGGTTCTATAAAATAAAGCTTTGAGGAGACCATTTTAATCATCTAACTTATAATATCTAAAATAAATGTATTACTTGTAAAAATTGCAATTTAGAAACAATATCAATATACAAGATGTATAATCAGGATGTGATAGATACCCATTGCTACTTAGTATATTTCAAAATATATTTTTCTAGAGACATTTATATGAATATTTTGTCTCATGTTTATTGCCTATGGGAAAGGGCAAAAATTAAGTTAACAAGCTATAAAACTGAAACTGTGTGCTTTATAAGTTTTGGGCCATTCTGACATTACTACACTCTGTTAGAGGCTGTAGAAGATGAGGAAGTTCCGCACCATGTTTTAACTTCTTTTTTATATTTATAATTCATCGTTTTTTTCCCTTACCCATTTTTTTCTATATGTTATATGAGATTCCATTACAGCATCAGAAAGTATTATTGTTTTCATTGCTGTTAACATTAGATTTTAAGAAGTTCTTTGAAGCAATGCAAATGCATCACTTTTGTTAAAAACTTAAAAACTTAACAGTTCTAATTTCACTTTCTAGAAATAATGTTTTCCCCATTCATTGTTATTATTTAGGTAATGTGACACCACCAAATTTGTTACTATATTTAAAAGGAAGTGATACATTCCTTTTAACTGAATGTGGCTTGAATTCCAGCTCCAGGGCATGGCAAGGCAATAATTAGATTACATGAGGTAAATTAAAGACATATAGATATCCAGGTGAATCCTTACACAGGTGTTTATCATCAGTCTTACACACATTTTGGAATTTATTTTAATTAGTGAATACTCACTATACATAGATGTTTCATAAAGGTATTTTCAAACAAGCTTATCATGTTCCTTCACCAAATACCCCTATTTCCTCATATCACTTGTTAGTTAATTTCATATCCTAAAATATCTATATTCATGTCACAAATTATATAGATATATAGATAGATGACATATAGATTAGACAGAAAGATGGACATACAGATGGATGGGCAAACAGATAGAGACACAGGTGCTATGCATATATAAAATTCCAGAATATACAATTTAAAGAAAATGAGGTAGTTGTCTTTCTTAGTCTGACTTTTTTCACTTCTGGTTTTCTCCAGTTCATCCTGTTAATGACACAACTTTGTGTTTCTCTGTAGCAGAACACACCTCCATTGAGCTCTTCTTCCATCATCGGTGGATGGACACCTAACTGATTTCATAAACTCGTCACTGTGAATAGTGCTGGGGTAACACACATGTGGTATGTTGACTTAGCAGGTCTTTTGTTATGTACCCAGGAATGGGTTAGCTCATTCATATGTTATATCCATATTTAGCTTTTTGTGTTACCTCCACACTGTTTTCCATAGTGGTTAGACTAATTTATATCACCATCACCACTAGGTAAGGATTGCCTTTTCCCTCATTCTCACTAACATTTGTTATTTATTTTCTTAATGTTAGTCATTCTGAATGGAGTGAGAAAGGATCCCAAAGCAGTTTTCATTTATTTTTCCCTGATGGCTGAAGGTGTTGATCATTTTATCATCTTTTGGTGTCCATTTTTACTTCATTTTATGTGAACTGTCTCCTCATTTTATAAGCCTATTTACTAAGTTTTACTTTATATAGTTTCAATGCTGTTGGGAACATTGAAGACTCCATCTTTGTTGTTGCATGTTACTAAAGAAACCATGGTTTCATTTCTGAGTTCCTAGTCTCATTTATAAAAGAATTTAAAGGAGACTTAGAAGGAATCTATATTTTATTAGAGTTTGAAAGAAAATAAACAATAAGAGGAGGCTGAAAATCCCAGCAGCCACCAGGCATGTTAGCTATGGAGGTCAGGCAAATAGTGAAAAAGCAAAAACAGTTAGAAATAGAAATGGAAAAAGTTTGTTAAAAAAAAAAAACTCCAAAGAATCAGGATGGGCTACAGAACTGAGGAAAGAGCCCAAAACATTCCCTGTATCCTTTAGACATTTACAGGGGCCACCATTCCCATTTTTATCTCCAAGTCTTTTTTCCTTCTATTGAAAATATATTCTTTTCATAAAAATATTCTGATTATGGTTTCCTTTCCCCAACTTCTCCCAGTTCTTCCCCATCTTCCAAACTAATCTATACACCAATCTATCTCTCCTTATAAAACTAACAGACATTGAGGATTAATAATAAAATTAAATAAGATGAAACAAAAATTAACAAGTCAGAATGGGACAAAAAGAAAAGGAACAAATGGAAGAAAAAGAGCCAAAGATAAAATAATTTGAAACACATATAGATGCAAAGACACACATGTTCACACACACAGGAAGCCCATAAAATCCAAAAACAGAAGCCATAATATATACTCAAAATACCAGTAAGATTTTTAAAAATTCCCTGGCCAAACATTAAGAGAAAAAGAATCCCAAAATACAGTTGAGTTCATTTTATCTTGTCCATCTTCTGGGCATTGGACCAACCTTAAAGGGTGCTTTGCTTGCCCAGGGAAAGAACTAATATCATTTGCAAGTGGTTAGCAATTGGAGGTCGCATCTGGTTTAGGGATGGAGGTGTGTTATAACTATTCTTGGTTATCAACTTGACTACATCTGGAATTAACTAAAACCCAAATCACTGGGCACATCTGTAGGCTTTTTCCATTATTTAAAACATTTGAAGTTTGAAGACTCATTTCTAATCTGGATCTTTGGAATGGGAAGATAAAACTTTAATCCAGATATTTTGAGGTGTGAACATCCACCTTTAATCTAGACCACAACTTCTTCTGGCAGCCTACATCAAAGACATGGAAGAAAGAAACAGGCTTTCCCTCTCCTTGCCTGCTTGCTCTTGCTCTCCTAGCACATCCGTACTCTGGCATTAAGACCTTCTTCTTCCATATTTTGGCAAATACTGAAGACCAGCTGAGATATCCATCTTGCAGACTGGACAACTACTGGATTCTTAGACCTTCCATTATTAGACAGCCATTTTTGGACTACCTGGACCACAACCTGCAATCAATTCTAATACATCCATCAGATCTATACATTCTGTTCCTCCAGAGAAAAATGACTAATACAGATTTTGTTAACAGAAGTTGAATTGCTATAAAGCAATAGAAGTAAAAGGATTAATGTTTTTATGCATCTGGAATTGGCTATCCAATTTGCCCACACTTACAGATAATAAGGTGAATTCCACTAAGGTAGCTGTGGTAATTTAAATGTATTTGGTCCCCATAATCTCATAGGGAGTGGCACTATTAGGAGGTGTGGCTTTGTTGGAGTAGGTATGGTCTTGTTAGAGAAGCATGTTACTGTGGGGGCAGGTTCTGAGGTCTCTTATGCTCAGGATACCGCCTAGTCAATCAGTTGATTTCCTGTCGCTGAAAGATGTAGCTGTCTCAGCTCTAGCAGCACATCTATCTGCACACTGCCATCCTCCCTGCCATGATGATAATTGACTAAATCTTTGAAAGTGTTAGTGAGCCCCTCAATTGAATGTTTTCTTTATAAGAGTTGCTGTGATCATGGTGTCTCTTCACAGCAGTAGAAACCCAAACTAAGAGATTGGTGTTAAATAATCAGAGCCTCTCCTTAAGACTTGTACAAGTCATGGCTACAGAGTTTGTCTCTCAAATACTTGGATTTGTGTTAAGAGCACCCTCTATGGAGACTGGCACATACAGAATCAACCAAGAAGCATATTCTCCTTAAAATTTCTTTTGTTTCTAGTTTGTGGAAGAATTTCAGGAGTGTGGTAGTAATTATTCCTTGAGATTCTGGTAGAATTCTTCACTAAATCCATCTGACCTGGTCTTTTATTTTGTTTGGAGATTTTTAATGAATTTTTCTTTTCCACTAGGTATTATAGTTCTGTTTTAATTGCTTCTCTGATTTTGAATTAACTTTGGTAGGTGGTATATATCAAGAAAGTAATCAGAGAGCATCACAGGGCATCTGGGAGAGATAGAGAGACACAAGAAGTAGCAGGGAGGGATTTGGAGTGGAGCAGTTTTTTTCTGGTTTGGAGATGCCATCAAAAACAGAAGGTTAGCTAGTTGCGGCCCACCCTTTCTGAGCTAGCAGGTTTTCACCCCAGCCTTTGAATCATGAGTCTTATTGATAAATAGAATGACAGAGATTTAGTTAAAACTTCCTTCAGCAGCAGCAAAAAAGCCAGTGCCTGCAGGAACAGAGTTCCTACCAAGCTGTGGCATGAGTGGCCAGGCCATTGCTAGAGAAGCATGTCAGTAACTGCAGAGTTGCAATTGCTGGCTGAATTAAGCATATATATATATATATATAATGTAATTTTCTAATGTATTCGTTTTCCATATGATCCCTCAAATGACCCTTAGTTTTAGCTGTCTTTCCCTGTATTCCTGTCCAGACACCTACCTTCCTTGATCCTCTCACTCCAGCCCCCACACCCCTGTCCATCTGTAGATATACTATTTCCCCTTCCTAGTGAGATCTATCTATTCTCTCTAGTCCCTAACTCTAATACCTACACTCTTTGGTTCCAAGGATTGTAGTGTGTTTGTCATTGACTTAAGAGCTAATATCTACACATGAGTAAATATAGCATATTTGTCTTTCTCTTTCTGGGATACCTCACATAGGATTATTTCTCCCTAATTTTATCCTTTGCCTGCAAATTTTAGGATAGTATTTTTTAAATGGCTCAGAAATATTCCACTTTATAAATGTAACATATTTTCTTTATCCCTTCTTCTGTTGGGGGACATTTAGGTTGTTTCCATTTTCTAACTATTATGGATGTTTAAACAATGAACATTGTTGAACAAGGGTCTCTGTAGTAGGATGATGCATCCCTTTTGTATATGTCCAAGAATGATGTAGATAGATCTTGAGGTAGAGCAATGTGCATATTCCTGAGGAAATGTGACTCTGATTTCAATGGTGGCTGTAAGAGTTTCCACTCTCACCAGTCGTGGATGACTGTTCCTCTTACTCCCTGTCCACACCAGAATGAGCTTTCACTTGTTTTATTACTCTTAGCCATTTGGACAGGTTTAACATAAAACCTAGAAGTAGATGTGATATTCATTTCCTTGATGACTAAGTCAGTTCAACTTTTCTTTGTTTTTCAGCCATTTGAGTTTCCTTTAGTGAGAATTCTCTGTTTAGATCTTTACTCCATTTTTAATTGGGCTATTTGTTGTGCGGTTTTTTTTGATATCTAGTTTCTTGAGCTGTTTATATATTTTGAAAATTATCCCTCTATCAGATGTATAGTTGATAAAAACCTGTTCACCTTCTGTAGACTGACTTTTTTTTCGAATAACAGTGTCTTGCACTATGTAGAAGTTTCTTAAATTAATGAGGTCACATTTTGTTAATTGTTGATCTTAGTCTCTGTGCTAATGGTGTTCTGCTCAGAAAGTCATTTTCTGTGCCAATGAGTTCAAGGTTATTCCTCACTTTGTCTTTTAATAGAATCAGTGTATCTATCTCACTTTATTTTGAGGTCTTTGATTTATTTGGAGTTTAGTTTTGTACAGGGTGATAAATATAGATCTATTTGTATTATTCTATATGTAGGCATCCAGTTTGACTAGCAACATATGTTGAAGATCCTTACTTTTTTCCAGTATGTATTTCTGGACTCTTTATCAGGTGCTCACAGGTGTGTGTATTTATGTCTCAGTCTTCAGGTTGATTCCACTGATCAATGTATCAGTCTGAGTGTCAATATGATGCTTTTTTTTTTATTACTATAGCTTTGTAGTACAACTTGAAAGTGGGGATGGTGATACTTGAAGCAATTCTCCTATTATTCAGGATTGTTTTAGGCATTCTGGGTTTTCTGTGTTTCATATGAAATTGTGAATTATCCTTGTAAAATCTGTGATGAACTGTGTAGGAATTTTGATGGAGATTGCATTGAATCTGTATTGTTAAATTTAGGATGGCCATTTTTACTATATTATCCTACCAATCCATAAGCATAGGTATTTCTGTGTTCTGATATCTTCTTCAGTTTCCTTATTCAAAGATTTGAAGCTTTAATCATACATATCATAAACTTGTTTGGTTTAAGAAACCCCAAGACATTTTATATTATTTGAGGTGTTGCTAAATGTATTGTTTCTCTGATTTCCTTTTCAAAACATTTGCCATTTGTATGTAGGAAGGATACTGATTTTTATGAGTTAATGTTGTATCCAGGTACTTTGCCCAAAGTGTTTATCAACTGTAGGAGTTCCCTGTTGGGATTTTTAGGGTAAAATGCATATTATCATATAATCTGCAAATGAGGATACTTTGACTTCTTCCTTTCCGACTTGTATCCCCTTGATCTCCTTCAGTTTTCTTATTGCTCTAGTTATGACATCAAGTGTCATCTGAATAGTAATGAAGAAAGTGGACAACCTTGTCTTGTTCTGGATTTTAGTGGAATTGCTTTAAAATTTCTCTCCATTTAATTTGATGTTGGTTATGGACTTTCTGTATACTGCCTTTACTATGTTTAGCTATGTCCCTTGTGTCCTTACTTTCCCTAGAACTTTTATCTTGTAGAGATTTTAGATTTTGTCAAAGGTATTTGTTAATGAGATGATCATGCAATTTTTATTTCAATGTTTTTATATGGTGTGTTACATTTATAGATTACATATGTTGAGCCACCCCTCTATTTCTAGAATGAAGCCCACTTGATTTTGGTGGAAGATCTTTTTGGTGTATTTTTGGATTCAGTTTGTAAGTATTTTATTGAGTATGTTTGTATCTTTGTTTACAAGGGAAATTGGTCTGTAATTCCTATTCTTTATTGGGCCTTTATATAATTTAAGTGTCAGTGTAAATGTGGCCTTTTTAAATGAATTGGGCAATGTTCCTTCTGTTTCTATTTTGTAGAATAATTTAAGGAGAAATTCTGTTAACTTTTCCTTGATTGTCTGTTTGAATTTTGTGCTAAAAACTTCTGCCCTGGTTGTTTATTTTATTTATTTATTTATTTATTTTTGGTTTGGAGAATTTTAATGACTTCTTCAATTTCATTAGATGTTATAGGTCTGTTTTATTTGCTTATCTGATCTTGATTCATCTTTGGTATGTGGTATATATCAAGAAAGATATTGGATTTCTTTTAAATATCATTTGATGGAGTACAGGTCTTATAGTATGTCCTTATGATTCTCTGGATTCCCTCAGTGTCTGTTGTTATGTCCTCATTTTCACTTCTAATTTTGCTAATTTGGATATTCTTTCTCTACCTTTATTTAATTTGGGTAAAAATTTTGTCAATCTTATTTATTTTCTTAAGGAACCAACCCTTTATTACTTGATTCTTTGTATCATTCTCTTTGTTTTTTTTTTTTGGTTTTTCGAGACAGGGTTTCTCTGTGTAGCTTTGCGCCTTTCCTGGAACTCGCTTTGGAGACCAGGCTGGCCTCAAACTCACAGAGATCTGCCTGGCTCTGCCTCCCGAGTGCTGGGATTAAAGGTGTGCGCCACCACCGCCTGGCTTTTTTTTTTTATATTTCAGCCCTCAGAATGATTATTTCTTGCAGACTACTTCTTTTTTATGTGATTTTTTTTCTTGTTTGTTCTAGAGCTTCAGGTATTCAGTGTAGTTGCTAGTATTAGATCTCTCTGATTTTTTAATATAGGCTCTTGGTGCTATGAACTTGCCTCTTATCAGCTACCATTCTGTCCCTTAAGTTTAGGGATGTTGTATATTCATTTTCACTGGATTCTAGAAAGTCATTAATTCTTTCATAATTTCTCTCTAGATCCATTTTTTTTTAGTGGTGAGTTGTTCAGTTTCCATGAATTTGTAAGCTTTCTATTGTGTCTGTTAGTGTTCATATCCAGTTTATTCTGTGGTGTTCCGACAGAATACAGTGTGTTATTTTATTTTAATGTGGTTTTTGAGACTTGTTTTGTGTCCAAGCATGTGGTCAATTTTTGAGAATGTTCCATGAGCTGATGAAAAGAAAGTATATTCTTTTGTGTTTTTGGGTGAAATATTCTATAAATACATGTTAGGCCATTTCGTTGATAATTTGAGTTAGTGGCAGTATATCTCTGTTTCATTTTTTCTACATCTATCCTTTAGCGAGACTTGTGGGTAGTGAAAACTCTATCAGTATGTAAGAGTCATGTGATTTATATTGTAGTAATGTTTCTTTTGTGAATTTGGTTACCCTTGTGTTTCGTTCATAGATTTTAAGAATTGCAGTGTCCTCTTCACAGATTTTTTTTCTTTTGATACATATGCAGCATCCTTCTCTACCTTTTCTGATTAGTTTTGATTTGAAGTCTATCTTTTCAGATATTAAGATAGCTACACCAGCTTGTTTCTTTGGTCCATTTGCTTAGACTATCTTTTCCCAAGCCTTTACTCTTGGTTGATGCCTATCGTTGATGTTAAGGTGTGTTTTGTAGATGCAGCAAAAAAATGAATCCTGTTTTTGTACCCATTCTTTAGTCTGTGTCTTCTTTGAGCGACATCAATGACCAATGATTTTGATTCCCATTATTTTTTTTTGTTATCATTGTTGTGGGGGGTGGAAATTTTGTGTGTGTGTATGTGTGTGTGTGGGGGCCGGTGTTTACATCCCTTCTCTTTTAACTTTGTTAGTCTGGGTTTCTTTATTCCTTCTTTTTTTTTTTTTCTTGGAGTAGCTTGAAGTTTCCTTATAATGCTTCAGTTAGATTGGATTTGTAGACAGATACTGCTTGAATTTGGTTTTGTCATGGAATGTCTTCATTTCTCCATATATTATGAGAGGTCTTCCCTTTTTGTTATTGATCTTTGGGAATCCACATTATGTACCCCAGTCCCACTCATCTCCCATTCCCTCCACATCCACCCCTCCCTCCTGTATTGCTCCCCAAAGGAAAACAAAAACAACAAATAACAAATATAAAAGTAAACAATAGTTAAAAAACAGAAGAAAAGGTAAACACTTCACTCTTCCATCTTTCCCACCTCTCCATTGTTTACTCATTCATCTTAGTGGTGTTGAAAAGTGCTGTGTATCATGAAGTATACCTTTTTGTCCAAACAACTTTTTTGCAAATTTTCATTGTTTAATGAGTTGTTGCTTAGGTCCAATGCCTCCAGCCTTGGCACACCATCCATACCAGATCCCCACTGATGTTCCTCCATGATATTACACTATTGCTCCAGTCGTGGAGATCCTGTAGCCATGGTTCTGCAGGATCAGTCCCTTCACACTCTCCAGCCTGTTCTAGATGGGTTAAATATTGGGGTGTGCCTACTACAAACACTGGATGTGTGCCTGAGCAGCAGGTGAGTTGGTCAGTTCAGGCCACTGGAATCTCTTCTGTCAGGTAACTGGAGGAGTTAGCTTTCCCAGGCCCATGCTGAGGAGTAGGGTGAGCTTTCCCAAGTATGTGGGGCCTTCTGTTCTGTTAGGGTGCAGGGCCAGCTTTTCCCTGTAGGGGTCATGGGGTCCATTATCCCAGGACCAGGGAGGTTCAGGGTGAGCTCTCCTGGGAGGGGTGGGTGCAGAGACAGGTCACTCAGAACCAGTGAGGGGATGGGACCAGATCAGCAGTGCCCTCGTACTTCAATATATGGTTTGCATGGGTCCCTGTGGTAACATGGGCAGCGGATATCCACACACACCTGAGCTGACGCCGGACCACGGACCCAAATGTGGTTGGTCATAAGCAGGAGCTTAGAGCCAGTTGTCATCATGGCCCCAGGTGGCAGCACAGGTGTCTCAGATCCGGATGAGCCCAGTAGCAGAGTAGTAACCGGGCTTCATGTGGCAGTTTATTCATCAAGCAATCGTGGGACCATCATGGCAATAGGAAGCATGGAACTAAACAAAGGCTCTGGCTATAGCAGAGCCATGGACTCAGAAATGGCTTCCAGCCACAGCTTGGGCCAAGAGTCAATATGGGCCCCTGTGTCAATGTGGGCCACCCCACTCTTCATGGTCTCTGCAGCAGTGGGCACCTGCATTGCCTTCAGTGGTAACATAGATTCTCTCTTCAGTCTCTTGTATTCACTGGTAAAGCCGGCCTCTGTGGTTCCTCTTTGAGACTGTAAATTTTTAACTTCAAAATTTCCTCAGTTTGGATTTTCCTTACCAATTCTATTTCCCATTTTCATGACTTGAATGGTTTAATTCATTTATTTCTAAGTTGTTTGTATTTTCATATTTTTTAAAGGAATTTATTTGTTTCCTCCTTAAGGATCTCCATCATATTCATAAAGGCAGTTTTAAGGTCTCTTGTTCATGCTTCACCTATGTGGGCCTGCTTTGGTAGAGTTGCTATGCTCTAGTGGAAACATATTGTCCTGAATGTTATTGATTGTGTTTTTACACTGGAGTCTAGCCATCTGGGATTTAGAGAATTACAATTCTAGGTGCTGATATCTGGTCTTTTGATTTTGGGGGGAGTTGGGTGGGTGGGTGTTTTGTTGCTGGTTTTCTGTTTCCTCTCTGGTTCTTAGAAGAATGTGATGGTTATGCGTTGCCTAATAGGGAACTCTTCAGGTGTCCTAGTTGGTGTGGGGTCTGGGGGTTCCAGGTAAAACGTGTTTCTAGGTATTGGGAATTGATACTTGAGAATGAAGATGTGTAGAGTGTGGTGTAGGAGCTTCACAAGAAAAAAGAAATGCAGAGTGTTCTACCAGAATCTTCTAAGTTAGTCCCCTTGGATTGGGTACAGAGTATCAGCCACAGAAGAAGGTCTGCTAAAGAACTGGGGATTAGATGAATATAGTTGGATGAATTGAAGGAAAGGTGAAGATCTGCAGTTAGCAGCTTATTTGTTTTCCTCCTCAGAGTAGCCTGTGGGATCCCAGGGAATGCCTGCTGAAGTTGTACACTAGAACATAGCAATGGGTCCAGAAGTTTGGAGGGAAAGATCTTTGTCATGCCCTGGGTGCATGAGGGGATAGGAAGTTGTAGCAACTGTGCTGCAGATTTGTGGATGACACAGGGATATTGGATCTGGAGGAGCAGAGGAAGAGGTGAAAATCTGCAATTAGCCTACCTGCTTCCCAGACCAGAGTAGTCTGTGGACTCCCAGGGAATGCTTGCTGGATTTGGGAGCTGGGATAATGCAATGAGTTGGCGGAGAGTGGTTAGGAGGGGAAGATTTGTGGGATCCACTAGTGATGTGGGGGTGGCTGCCACATGTTTTCTGCTGTGGAGCTGGCGATGGGAATGGGGGACTGGATGTGGAGGAACAGAGGGAAAGATGAAATCTGCAGTCAGCCTAACTGCTTCCCTGGCCAGAAAGGTCACTGGGCTTTTTATATGTTAATGTGTGGTATTTTGGAGGGACACTGTTGCTCTACTTTAGGGTATTGATATGTTAACCACTTCACAAGCTTCTAGTAGTAGTAGTTTTAGTCTGTTTGTTTATTTTTTAAGCCCTTTAGTGTTACTTATGCCTTTCCATATCCCCTCCTTCCTTGTGCTGTTGCTAGAGTTTTCCTGCCTGGCAGTGTCTCTCTCTCAGCCTTCCACTTCCCAGAATTCTTCTCCTTGTCCCGCCTATACTTCCTGCCTAGCCAATGGCCAATCACTGATTTATTTACTGACCAATCAGCAACACACTTGACATACAGACCATCCCATAGCATTGTGCTGGTTAGTTTCATGCCAATTTGACACAATCTAGAGTTACTTGAGAAGAGAGAACTTCGATTGGGAAAATTCCTCCGACAGATAGGCCAGTAGGCAAGCCTGTGAGGCATTTTCTTGATTGATTATTAATATAAAGAGGCACAGCGCACTGTGGGAAAAGCCAACCCAGGGCAAGTGATTTTGGATTGTATAGGAAAGCAGGCTAAATCAGCCCCAAGGAGAAAGCCAGTAAGAAGCATTCCAATGTGGTGTCTGCTTCATTTCCTACCTTAAGTTCCTGACCTTAATTCCCTCAGTGTCAATGTGACCTGAGATGTAGAAGATGAAGTAAGTCTTTTTCAGTTACTTTTGGCCACAATGTTTTATCACAGCATTAGAAACACTAAGACATGCTCTCCCTTCTCCCACCCAAATTTATGCACTTTTCACTTTTTTTTTAGATTTATACCTTTACATTGTATATACATACACAATTTATTATTACTATATCCACTCTTATTTCATACTCCAGTTCACCTCAAATTTGCCCAAACACAGCCAATTACAGCTTCATGTACTTTTCTTAATATTTGTTTAAAGATTATTTTTAAGTGTGTGTGTGTGTGTGTGTGTGTGTGTGTGTGTGTGTGTGTGTGTGTATGTGTGTGTGTGTATGTGTGGGCATGTACATATGAGTTCAAGTGCTTGACAAGACTAGAAGACAGCAGAAGTTCCCCCAGAACTGGAGTTACCAGTGGTTCTGATCTACATAACATTTTTGATGGAAATTAAATTTGGATCATGTGGAAAAGCAAGTAGAGCTCTTAAACACTAGACTCCTCCAGTACTCCTCTTATTTATTTACTTATTTATTTATTTATTTATTTATTTATTAATATTTCATAGCATTTGGTTAGGGTTGCCCACATACACATGGGGATGAGGCCATTTACTAGAGCATGAGGAATCTATCACTAATCACAATCTCAAGAAAGAAATAATTATTCCTCTCTTAGCTGTTGTGGTAGTTTGAAAAAAAAATGGCCTCCAAAGGGAGTGGCACTATTGCCTTTGTTGGAATAAGTATGGCCTTGTTGCAGGAAGTGTGTCACTGTGGAGGCAAGCTTTGAGGTGTCATATATGCTCAAGATACTGCCCAGTGTCTCAAACCACTTCCTGTTGCCTGTGGGATCAAGATGTACAACACTCAGCTCCTTCTCTAGCACCATGTCTGCCTGCATGCCACCATGTCACACCATGATGAAAATGAACTAAACCTCTGAAAATGTAAGCCACCCCAATTAAATATTTTTCCTTTATAACAGATGCCATGGTGTGGTCATAGTGTATCTTAATAGCAATAGATACCTTAACTAAGATAGGTGGCATCATCTATCAATAGCTTCTCAGTTACGGGTGGTACTTTATCCACCTTCCTCATTAGAATCTGCAAATCAGTAACTTAGCATGTAGAAACACTTCATGAAATATTTCTTGATAACCAGAATTCCCTTTGAAATTTTTAAAGTGTGAGACAGGATATGAGTACAGAGGGACTGGAGAGAAATTTTAATATAGTTCAAGTCTCATCAGTCTTAAGATTTTATGAAAGTTAGATGAATTAATAATCTTAATAATACTAGGAAATTTCATACCATTCTACACTGAAGAATGATAACACTACATAACTATATGATTCTGAAAGGAAAGGCTGACTTTAGAAATGAAGAAGATACTTAAGTCTGTAAATATATCAGGCCTTACTATGTACCAACTCTACTACTATTCAAGTACCATTATGCCATCTTGTAGCTAGAGTTTTCCTGCCTGGCCCACGGTCAGGGCAAATCTCTCTCATGCGCCAGTCCCACAGCCACTCAGACCCAACCAAGTAAACACAGAGACTTATATTGGTTACAAACTGTACGGCCGTGGCAGGCTTCTTGCTAACTGTTCTTACGGCTTAAATTAATCCATTTCTATTAATCTATACCTTGCCACATGGCTCGTGGCTTACCGGGATCTTCACATGTGGCTTGTCATGGTGGAGGCTGGCAGTGTCTCTCTCTCAGCCTTCCACTTCCCAGAATTCTTCTCCTTGTTCTGCCTATACTTTCTGCCTAGCCAATGGCCAATCAGTGATTTATTTACTGACCAATCAGCAACACACTTGACATACAGACCATCCCACAGCACCATCTGTATTTAGAGATTGTTCACATGCTTAGTTTACAACTAAATTCTTAAGTTGTGCTTATTTTAAATTTAAGTATCTTAATCTCTATACCTTATCTCCAATTATGAAATGTGAGTGTTATCTATTAAAATGAAGGTGAGCATAGGTATAGAGCTGAAAGCCAATCTCCAGCTTGATATTAATCAAAAAATCTTACTTTTCTCAAGATTTGGGTGCAGACTAGTGAGATGTAAAAATAACATTTTCAGGGCTAAAGAGTTGGCTCTGTTGTTCAAAACACTTGCTTCTTCTGTAGAGCAACGACGTTCAGTTCCCAGACCCAAATACAGGTTCACAACCACCTATAACTCTAGTTCTAGGAAGTCCAGTGCCCTCTTCTGACCTTATTAGGCACCATACACAGAGTACACAGATATACATGCAGGCAAAACATTTATTTATGTAAATATAAATAAATGCCTTTTAAATTCATATTATTTTCATTTTTTCTACATTATTTTTGCTAATGCTATTGTTTTTTGCGGTCAGGGAGTTCTAGTTGACTTGGTTGGCGCCAGTAAATGTAGGTTTTGTCCTCTGTGAGAATAGATAAGAAAATTTTAACTCTAATGACATAATTTGGAAACTAGATTATTAAAGTGAAAATTCATTAGGACAAACAACTTCTCAGCTTTTCCCACAATCAGAGTCTGATTATTCTTATTTTCTGAAGTTCAGAGCACCTGTGATAAAACAGACATGTATGTGTCATGAGAAAAATAAAAAGGAAATGTTGTTGCGAGATTTCAATCCTATTATTAATTCACCTCTGAATTTGAAGAAACGGATGAGTCATTTGAAAGTCAGATAAGGACATTACTATCAGGAAGCTTAGTAAATTAGGAATTAGAATCTTAAAAATTTGTTCCAGTAGGCTAGAGAGGTGATTCCGTGGTTAAGAGCACTTGCTGTTCTTACAGAAAACCAAAATCTGTTCCCAGCACCCGTATCAGGTGTCTCAATACTGCTTGTAACACAATTCCAGTTGATGCATTATCCTCTTCTGGCCTTTGTGAGCACTAAATGCATATGGTGCACACACAAACAAGCAGGTCTTCTCACTTGCATGCACATAAAAAATAAAAATAAATTAAAATATTCTGATCTATAGCCATTTGCAGCAAACATTCTAATGAGAACGTGCATTGATAAAATGTTAGACTATGTACTCTTAGTGCAGTATCATTTATTAAATGGCTCATCAAGCTTTGTATGGTGATGTACACTTTTAATGGAAGAATGCTGGAGGCAGAGACAGGTGATATTCTGTGATTTTGTGGCAAGCCTGTTCTACAAAGCAAGTTCAAGGCTTAATAGGACTACATATTGAAATCATGTTTTAAAAGATAATAAATTAAAGAAAAATAAATGGTTCATCCATTAGCAAATCCCTATGCCAAAACTTATTAGGGATATAACTTGGACAAACAACTTAATATTTTCCAAATGTAGCATCTTTATTTGAATAAATATTAGACAATCATCTTTAAAGATATGGGACAAATTGAAAATTGTCCAGATATCTAAACTTTTGACATAGAACCTCATATTTACAAGCTCAAGAAAATTATCTATTATGATGAAACTATTATCACTCATGAGAAGCACAGTGGGAGTAGTTTGATTTTGGTTTACACCAAAGATCAGTTCATTAGTTAGTGTCTGTCATTCATCATAGTTACAGGAAATGTTAAAAAAAAAATACACTGAAGTATTTTTTACGCATTACCTTTTTTATTAGTTTAAAATGATATATCATAGAGTGCTTTGATTTTACACATAGTAATTTAAGATAAATCTAATTTGCATATTAATTGAAAGAAGCAAATGAAGTATGTGGCATATTTTTCAGAGTGTGGTCAGTTTTCAAGTTCATTTGTTGCTCTTCCACTTTTCTTGGGTATATCTAGATGAGGTGTTTAATTAGAGTTTTCAAACAGTAACCCAAGAGAGCTCCTATGATGCTCAGTGTCTAGTGTGACATTTATAAAGTTTTATACTATACAAGCCAGAAGAGATCTTGAGAAACTCATTGATTCCCCATATGGTTTGACTACTTGGGAAACTAGACATCTTGAAGAGAATGAAATTTTATTTTGAAGTTTCCCGGATATCTTCATCTAATAATGTATATTAAGTTTTGTTTTTTCAATATTGATCAAAAACTTCTAAAACACCATGCATATCCCATATTGATTTTCTTTAAAACAATTAAAAGTACTCATATCTTAAAGAATGAATTATTGATTTGTAAAAAAAAAAGTGAGACATATTAATGCTAGATATAAAATTCTTTTGCAGAGGTCAAGTTGAAACATTACAAATTAAATTTATTCAAGGATATAGTGACTAATGAGTTCTAGATTCTCTCTGTGTAAGCTAATAACAAAGCAAGATCACCCATTCCTTCCTCACCCCAACAGTTATAGGAAGATGAGTCTCATAAAAATAATTTTATAGCTTTTTCTCCAGAAGGCTTTTATTTGAACTGAATGCTGTTTTGCCACAGGAATGAGACTATGTAATTTTCAAAAAAAAATATTTGTTAATGGTCTACTAGTTTTAAAATAAACTGGAAGACAGTGCTATACAGTCTTTTAGACGTGTAGTTCTGAGAACACCAAAAAAAAAAAAAAAAGCAACAAAAACTCTAAATTTAATTCTTATCACAGTGAAAGGAAAGTATATTAAATTGATGTTGTCAACAGTAAATCGCATTCTGTGTCCTTGACCTGGCTCTCCTGCGGTCTATTCTGCAGGTGGAAAGCAGGTGTGCCCTGTAGAAATGCAAGTGCATGCTGTTCACATTTATACTGATAGCAGAATTTGGTGCCAAGAGGATGCTGTCCAATTCCAGTTGAAGCTTGGCGTTTAGTCCTGTAAATTAAACTTGACAAGGTAGAGATTTCTGGACAATTCATTGTGTGAATTTTCAGAATGTCTTTCATTTGACAGTATTGTGTTAAAAATTGAATCCTGTATGTCTGTCCATGTAGTATACTAACTATAGAGTATTTATGAGAGACTCTGAAACTATTTCAAGTCTGTAGATTAGGACTTTACATGATTTCCTAAAAATCCAAGGGAAACCAAATGGTCCAGCAAATTTTCTGCATATATATATATATATATATATATATATATATATATATATATTTTTTTTTTTTTTTTTCTCCAAAGGAGAGATGGATGCTTGACTTCTATTAACTGGGCAGTTAAACTTTGGTGGGATCAGGAGATAATAATCAGACCTGTATTAGAAGAGCATCTTTACTACCAGACTTATTTGTTACTGTGGGGACCCTCAGACATAGAGACAAAGGACATTGGAGCTCAATTCTGATTTGGGGGTTAATATTTGACTAGCTATTTGCAAATGACATTTGTTAGAGATTCTGACAGGTCCATCTCTTTTCTTTATGTATACCAATGGCCAGTTTGCATGGAGCTAGGCAAACATAGACCCCAACAAGTCATGTTAAAGTACCATTGTATTCTGTAAAATCATATTGACTTAATTACAAGATTTGCCTAAGAACGGGAGCTGCAACTGTCAATATATCACTCTGTTCTCTTTCTTCTTGGTTGGATTTTAAAAAAAATTGCATGTATTTATTTTAGCGTATAACAGACCTAATCAACATATTACTTTGAATAGAAATGTCATCAATAAAATGTTTAATTTTTTTTTAACTATGAGAAGTGTAACAAAATGGAAACATTTTAAGAAAATAACAAGTGTGAATGAATCTTCTTTAAAAGGGATGTTTTAAAGTTAAAGTTTCTCTCTGCTAAGCCTAATGGTCTAGTTTCAAATCCCTTGAAGGACTCATGAAAGGTGTCCTCTGACCTCCACACCTATACCATGGCACTGGAATCCTGCTACACACACACACACACACACACACACACACACACACACCCACACACACCCACACCCACACACAACTACTTTGATCTAGGTAAGAACATAACCCAAACCTGTGGAGCAATGACGCTGTAACTTTTCACTTTTAGTCTGAATTACTGTCCCCTTCGCAAGACAACAGTCCAAGGCAACAAGAGGCAAAAACATTTTCTGCATCCTGAGTGGGTTTGTAAATACAATGATTGTCAAAAATAGATAATTTTGGGACACACCTTGCCTGTTACATATTCACTTGCCTGTGTCCATTACATATAATTACTCATAGACTTCCAAGAGCCTTTGGTGATTTTTTTCTTTGGACCACACTTTCGCATTTGGTAATTTGCTCCTGTCTCTCAGAGTTATCCTCCTGACTTTTGTGGAAGTTACTCTGCTCATAAAAGTCAGGATGTAGAAAAGATGACTACCATCTAGGGCCAACATAGTGTCAGACTGTGTATATAAGAGGTCAGCAGATGAAAAGACTCTACTGCTAAATTAATTAGGTATCAGGTCACGTGATCAGGTGTGGTGGCACACTCCTGTAACTCCAGTTTTTGAGAAATGGAGCAGAATACGAGGACAAGCCTTAATAAAAAAAAAATAAAGATTTTTCTGTTGATCTTTTTGAAACCATATTTTCCCAAAAGTTGAATCAAGTTATAATGGAGGATTTTAACAAGTTAAGTTTATCTATGAAACCTCCTTATGAGGTAACTTCATGTTGGCTCACATTTAATTGTGACAGGCTTTAAAGGATGAGATTCCCCTGGGCATCCTAAGGGAATGCAGAGTTTTCCACTGGTCATCTTAAGATTTCCTGCATCTGAATCACCCAAGAACACTTAGGTGCACTTCAGAAGTGTCTTTTCTATGAAGAACTAATGTTTGTTATCTCATATATAAAGCACAAACAAGATAATATATGCAACAGTTTTCTTATCATTAGACATGAACATATAAGCAAATGATCAGACTGTCACAATGTCCACACTGCACCTACAGAGGATCAACATTTGGGTCCCAACCCCCAGGTCAAGCAGCTCACAACTACCTGGAACACCAGCCCCAGCGGGATCCAGTGCTACTGCCTCTTGCAGGGACCTGCACTCATGGCCTCATACCCTCCCACAAACTACATATACATATTTAAAAATAAAATTAATCTCTACAAAAAAGACCTACTACTGTTAGAATCTAGTGAAAGGCTGTTGAAAGTTTTCATCAAAGGGCACAATTTTCCTACAGATGCATTTCAGATCATGTGGAGCTGCCAGTTACAATTACCCACACATGATTGTAATTCCTTTGAAATACGACATTTGAAGGACATCGTGAATCTTAAGCAGGTAGAATACTTAGACAGTGGAAGAGGCAGTAAAAGTACAAGCTGATAATATTTATTTTAAAATATGAATTCCATAACAACAATACAAATTATGCTACATTGTTAAGGTTCAGATTCCATCAAGATGGCTTAGTAGGTAACGGACTTGCTGGCAAGCATGGAGATGTAAGTTTGGTATCTGGGTGCTACAAGGTGGAACAAGAGAAATGGTTCAGAAAATTGTCCTCATGCCACCACGCATTGTGGTGCACTGCACATGTGCACACACATATATGCACACAGTAAATGAGTAAGTGTAAAAAATCATTTAAGTTAATAAAATTGCATTAAGATAAAACTATATTATTGCTCATTTATAGATTGTTTATTTCCAAAGAAAAAGTTTTTCATAAATAAAGTGCTTGATGTTTTATATTTCTTTGATTGTGATCACTACATAAGGTTAATATTAACATATTTAAGATTTTTCAAAAAAGAGATAGTTGAGCAGTAAAAGCATTTGCTGCCATAGTGGAAAGAGAGAAGCAGTGATAAATTAAATACAATTTTAACAATTGTCAAAATATTTTCCAAGATAGAAATTAGAGAAGCAATTTTTCAGAATAGCTTTAAAAACAGTAGGAAGAAACCTAACCAAGAGATCAAAAAATTTTGAAATACAATGTCAGGTCATTGGAATACTTTTATTAAATTTGTTCATTATATTATCATATATGTATATAAAATTTTTGTTTTTTTATTTTTTGAACCGTTAAATTTAATGTTTATGGGCATTGTGTTAATGGATCTGCATGTACTTTTAGTACTAAAGCCAGTTTTACAATATGAATTCTGCCGATCTTTCCATCTTTATTTTGCCAGTCTTTCCTCTTTATTTTCCTGTTCCAGTCATAGCCCTATAAAATTTCTAAATGAGAAAGCTCAAGAACTTTTCATTTCTCACTTCCCCCAGTTATTTAGTTGTCTGTAGTTCTTAGTAAAGCCTGCTTTCTCTTGGCATTCTCCCATAAGAATCTGTATTTTAAGTATTTTTTTTGTTCTTGGGTGACCATTGAGTGCCCAGGACCTAGCACCCAGGGTCAAACACAACTGAGTCAAGAAAGGTCCTAGCATCTCCAATTTCTATCTGGATAAGTTTAGTCCTCACAAGTCACCTAGGAAACATCTCTATGATATGGAGACAATTACAGAAAACCACACAAAAAAAGAAAAAAAAAAAAAAACAGAGCTGTGAAGCCAAGTCCCATTTACAACACAACTCCTGCATCCAAGGCTCAGAATCTTTGCAGAAGAGGGGGTAGAAAGACTGACAGCCAGAAGAATGGCGGGCAGGAGTGTATTGTGACATTGTGTCTTCTGTAAATGTCAGAAGCTACACTCATAAAGTGTAACTAGAGTGATTGCCTAAGCATAAGTTGACGAAGGACACCACCAATAGACTTACCAACACTGGCAGGAAAAGCTCCTGAGGCTTCCAGCCCAGGCAAGGAATCATAGGAAAGTAAGGCATACTGAAAATAGGACAGTCTTCCCAAGGAAAAACAAAATGATTGTTTATCCAAAACCAAACGCTCAGACCTGAAAACATATCCATATAAGTAACATCATACAGACTGAGCAGGCTGTATTTAGGAATATACATTTATATACATGTACATAAACACATGCAATAACAATTGGTGAAAAGGGGGACAATGAATTGGAAAGAGAGCAAGGGTGGTCATACGGGAGAGTTTCGAGATATAAAAGAGAAGGGGGAAATTTATGCTACTATGTTAAAATACAAAAAGCATTAAAAAAGAAACATTGTATTATACACAAAATTCCTGCTTAAAAATTCATAAAACCATAATCCATTTACCATTAAAAATATTATTAAAATTCCAGTTTATCTGCCTCTTATTTTTAGTGACCTCTTTGAATAAATGGCAACAAGTCATAATATTATCACAACAATTAAAAATATTTTACTCATAAAAACAATATAAGGTTCACAGAATTACACACATTCCCATTTATTTCAAGAAATTTTACCAAATAAGTCATTTTCCTAAAGCTTATAGCTCCATTAGTAAAAGGTGATTTTATAGACACATGAGTCAACACTAGACAAACAATTTATAGATCACTGTTTTCTTACACTGTATACAAACATTATTGACATAGGATTTTTGTCTTACTTTCTTTATTCTAGGTAATTTGATTTACTTAAGTTATTAATATGATTGCAATTTAAGGTTCAGACATGCTTACATATGAAAGGATATTGCAATATGCAAGAACTATACACATGTGTTTTACTGCATGTGTTCATGATGTTGCCTTCTGTGATTATAATCTGCGATGGGCTTTAAAAAAGGAGGTCATATTTCACTCATTGGAGATATTTTCTTATCATGTCAGCGACTGTCTTGTTAAACGGAAAGAATCTGTAACATTTTGCACATAGTACACCCAGCTCTTTCATTTGTTTTGGTGCACTGGATTCACCCACCTCCTATTTTGCCAAACCGGCAAACAAGTGCACACTGACCTGAGGTACCTTATCTTCGTTGTTCCAGTGATAGAAAACACACAGGCTGTGTTTCGGAAGCCAGTGACAAATCTGATGATACAGACAGAAATGCTGTAAGTGATAATGATTTCCTGAAGGGTGTGAAAGTCACCTGGGAAAAGTCTACTTCTATGTTTCATTATAAGATTCATTTTAGCAGAAAGCCTCACAGTGAACACGGTTCTATGCCCTTCATTTTACCTTTAATGCAAAAGCAAGTTAGCAAAACCTCAGCTAACATCAAGGGATTGTATTTCTTTATGTTTAGAATAAGAGCCTGCTTGTTTCTAGGAGAAAAGCTCATTTACCTATGCCCTGCTGAGTGTTTCATGCACCCACACATACTACATTTCAAAATAAAAGTTAAATAAAATTTGAACAACCGTCAGGTCAATTGGACATCACTAAAAATATTTGTCTACAAATGATAGAAAATATACATTTAAAGAAGATTTACATTAACTCAATATAGTAAAGAAGTATATATGATGTGAAGAATGATTTCAAATAAACTGTTTAAAATTCCCTTATGCTCATATACCCAGAGACAATATTTTCTTGATACTAACACTTGAACAAGGGTTCATAAACATTTTCTATAAAAAGCCAGAGGAATAATATTTTAGAATTGTATTGTCATTTATTGCCTGTTACAATGCTTCACCTCTGTTATTTTAGTATAGAAGCAACAATAGAAAAGTATATAAATAAGAGTACAAATGTCTGAGAAAGTCCCATGTAATCATACTATTAACTATTTATCTGAGGAAAATGACAATACCTATAATTTTGTGTATAAATTTGCATATGTAGTCTAAATAAAATTTTCTTATCTAGGGTGAAAATGCTCTCTCCCAGAACCAAATACCACTTAATAAAACTTCAACACTAGGCATGAAAAGCCTTTTTTGAGTTGTTTCTCATGATTGTCCAAGAGACTCTCAATGCATATTAGGCTATTGTTCTTGCCCTTGGTTGTTCCCAGAGACTGGTAAGAAGTCCTTGTTGCTGAAGACACCAAGCACTTGAGACAGAGGGCCCAGAGACTCCTGAATTGGAATTATTTGAATTCCTCCTCCCTGAGGACAAGCTTTTGGGTGCCACAAAAGATCGTTGAAGCTTTGAAAGAAAAGAAGCAATCAAAAGTCCTATGCAGCTCTCATGCATATGAACAACAGTAATCAGCAACATTGTAAGATAACCCCAAGGGTACATACCTTGGCAATAACCAACAGCTCTCTAATTGGATTTATGATCTCTACAGGAGAGAAAATATGTCTGGTGCGAGAAATTTAACCATAACCAGAGTTAGTGAAGTCATGGATCTTGAAGGAGAACCTGCAACCACCACTTTACTAAACAAGCATAATCCACAACTACATTCTCAACATTTGTCTGTATAACCACAGATAAATGTAGTCCTCACCCCTCATAGAAGAAACTTCTCTTCACAACAGACAGAGAAGAGACCATTACAGAAAACAACAGCCAACAATTCCTAATCTCCAAAACTCTCCTGCACCTAAGGCTCTGGGAACATTACAGTAGAGGAGTAGAAAGATTATAAGAGCCAGAAGATCAGGGATTTTACTGTGAGATTATGTCTTCTAATAATGACAGAAGCTACACTCACCAACATGACTGCCTAAACATGAGTTGAACAAGGACAACAAACAAAAAGATATGTCAAAGTAAACAGGGAGGCCCACAAGGCCTCAACCCTAGACAAAGAACTACAAGTAATTAAGGAGTTCTGAGAGTGAGAAAGAAAACATCTTCCCCTGGAAAGAGCATACCAACTGATTATCCAATACCAAATGGTCAGATGTGACATTCATACAAGTAACAGCATATAGACTGAGCAAGATATACTTAGTAGATTAGATATACATATACATATGTGTTTATACATAATTTCCTAAATTATATATATATATATATGTGTGTGTATGTTCATCTCTCTATATAATTATGTACATAAACATACACACAATATATATGTACAAGTACATATACATATATATGACTACTACAATGAAAAAAAAGGACATGAATTTGAAAGAGAGAAAGGAGGGATATATGTGTGGTTTGTTGAAGAGAGGAAGAGGACGGGAGAAATAAAGTAATACAATATATAATGTAACAAAATATTATCTCAAAAATAAAAGAAAAATTAAAGAAAGAATAATACATGAATAAATGTGGATGGGTTGCAATAGAATACTGTTTGCAGTAACAGGTAGAGGACCAGAATGGTTCCAAAGGGAGATGCTTCCCAAGTGGTAATTTAGAGAGTATTTATTGGTTCTATTTGCATCTGGGAATAAAGCATTCTTAAGTTTAGTAGTAGTAAGAAAAGGCAGGGCAATATTTAGTAAGCTGTGACGAACAGTGGTGAAAATTATTTCTTTCACTCTACTTTATTTGTTATGAAGCTACTCATCTAAAAGAATCTCTAAAGTCCTCATAGGTATTCTGGCCTTATTCTTTTCTTGTATTGTCTCACACCCATTAGTTCACAACTCTAGTCTTTGCAAAAGCAAATCACTGAGTTGGTAAATCATGGCAGAGGTCCTAAGGTATGACTTCTCTCTGAAGAATGTGATGGTTCCTTTACCGTTGATGAAGCTCAAGTGATGAGCAACTGTGCTCACAAGTCTCTAAATCTGGTTAAAAAGCAGTATACTCATGTCTAATACACAGACTTGCAATTCAGATGTGTATGATAGGGATGGCAGCCTGAAAATGCTCACAGCTGCTTTCCTACAGTCTGAGAGGTTGGGGCTCACATTGGGTCCCTAGGCCTCTTTGACCAATATTTTCAATAATAAGTTGTTTGTTAAAGATAAATCTGTGCCATGCTTCTCTAGTGTAGTATCAGTGACTTCCTGGAAAAGCAGCCATGTAAGTGGGAGATCAATCCGTGTGTGTGTCTGCGATACACAGTAAAATAAAAGCCCACTATCAGAGAAGCCCCAAACAATCTTTAAAAAGTAAAAGTAAGCATTGCATTTAATGCTGAATAAAATGGATAAAAGGAAATGCAAATTTACAAGAGTAAATTTATTTACACTAACCAACTTCATTTTGCTATAATCCCAGAATCTTAATGCATCTCAAGTCCCCGTGCTCTAAAACATTATATGCAAGTTTTTCTAATCTTACTCAAATTTTGGCATCTCTCCTAATTCAGCAATCTTTGTTTGCAGTTGTTTGTCACTCACAATGCACACAGCTCACAGTCCTTAGCTGTTTTAGAGCTGACATCTCAAGTTCTACCTGTGCAATTACCTGTAGTTTTTATCCCATACCTTCGTGGAGGCAGATGGAAATTGTGAGCTCACTTGGGATCATATTTAAAGAGCTAGTTTGGCTTGGAATTATAGCTCAACAATAAAATGTTTGAAGTCAATGGTTCAATACCAGTATGGAGTCAAAAAAAAAATCTTGTTTATTGTCACTACCTCTCTAATGTCTGCCAAAATTTTCAAAGTCTGTAAATGCCTTTTCTACTGACAGTGGCTCTTGTCACACACTTTACTATTTAAAACTCACCATGTTGAATTCTAATGGATTTTTTTTATTTATTCCATAACAGTTGTATTTTAGGGCAATTCACTTCAAATTAAAATATTCCTTCCTGGTTGGAGGAGAAGGCTTTTGAGACTAAGGAGTTAAAAAAAATATAAGTCTGGAAAAGTATAAACTTGCATAATTGTTCAAGGTCCTTACTTGGCTTCATAGAAAGGTTAAAAAACTTACAGCAAAGAATTCTGAATAGTTGAGCTTCCTGCAAGTAGTACAGAGCACTCCAACTACAGGGTTTCAGCTTTTGCAAGTTGTCACGCATGCTGGAGTTGTGTTTTTGCGAGCCCAGCTCAAACAAAGAACTCTAGGTTCAGTGAGAGACACAGTCTCAAAAATTAAGATGAAGTGATAGAGGCAGATACCCAGCATCGCCCCCTAGCTTTTCCATGTGTATGTACAAGTAAGCTCCTCTACGTAGACATGTGCCCGAACACTCATACGCAAAACAAAACACACATACACACACACACACACACACACACACACACACACACACACTATAAAAATAGCTATCTAGTAAGACAGGTGTTATGAAAATGATGAAACTGAAAATATATAAATAACAAAACAGATTAATAATATACATTTATTAATAGAAAATCTCTCAATTTCCATAACTTAAGTAACTTACAATTGGCCACATGAATAATGGCTGGCTGAATTTATCAAAATTATCTCTTGATTCTTTGTCTGAGGTATGAAACTTAACTGTGACTTTAAGAAACTTTCAGATGAGGTGTATAACCTGTGACAAGATTTCTAGTTTCACAGAATCCCCCAGTGGAACTAATAGCTCAGCTGAAGGACCTTTGAAGACACAAGTTTTCATGTATCATCAGTAGTCTAGTGCCGTTGCAGGATTGTTCAGGGACAAGTAGCCGGGTCACTCAGTTACTAGGCAGACATAAACATTTCAAGACTGATTACATATAAGCTGTCAAATTACAGTGTAAAATATTTTTATAACCTTGTTTCCTTTGAATTAAGAGACTTCTCATTTACTCTCATATGCAAATGTATTCTTCTAGGGCATCTAAGCCCACTTATTTTGGAGAAGAGCCTCACAACATGAAAGCAAAATCATAATAGTTCACTACAATGGATGATGCTTTCTTAGAACAAGGTACTCATTTGTTGACACAGTTTTGGCTGAAATAAGCATCTGTCTCACTTTCGAAAATCCTTAAACAAACCTAGTTAAGAAAATTCATTGCAATAAGTGTGAGAATTGATGTCAAACACCAAAAGAAAAGCATCTCTTTCCTTGCTACAAGAGCTGCAACACACTATAAATAAACTTTGAGATAACCTTAAAGAACTGATTTTATATATATATATATATATATATATATATATATATATATATATATGTAAATATAGACTGAAGGGACTCTAGTAGGCCTGAGTGTGGCAAACATGGAGCTTGCAGGCCTTACCCTCCTCCATTACCTCTCCCTTGGTAAGCCATATATCACATTCCTAAAGCTAGCCACCAAGGTCTATTCCTTTATTTGGCCACTTCCTCCTCCTGAGGTTGATCACAAAGAACATTTCAAAATATTGAAGTCCAGCAATCAGAAGTCCCACTTTGGCTACCCTAATTAGCATGCCCAATCAAAACAAACCAACTCACCCTAACACAGGTTTTCCCCTTTTTTCCTTTATAAACTCTCATTTGCCTATGGGCCATATCTGCCTCTACTTTATCCAGAGTTAATCCTTTATCCCTCCAGGGAAAATATCCCCTCCCCTTCTCTCTTTCCCCCTTTTCTCCACTCTCCTTGTCTCCTATCCCCTGTATTTGTCCCTCTGGGGCAAATGAATCTCCTTTGTGCTAAGAACTTGGTCCTGCTGTGTCCTGTGCTGACTCCGGTCCTTTTATAGACACTATTTCTGTCATACTTCTATAGATTAAGAATCATCATAAAAATGTCTGATGAGAAAAACTTTCAGTGTCTGTTGTCAAAACTCATCTTCCTTTACTAAGTTACAAGAACGATGCACCATTCAGTTTTTTGTGGTGTACATAAAATACTACCTCCATCCTACAGTCCAACTTCCCTATGGCCAGCATCATAGCATCTAGTCTCTAGTATGTTATCTCATTGACAGCACAATCTTGAACCATCAAAGGGAATAACCTTCTCATTCTGAAACAACAATTAGTCTTTTGCTACATATAGAACAATCTATTATTTTAGATAAAAGGTGGACTAGAAAGCCTTGATGGAAATAGAAGAAACAGAGGAACACATACTTCACACTGTTGTGCCTAGGTCGCAAGTCCCCCAAGCAAGACCACCACAGAGCTATTATCTGATGCAAGCACACAGAGGTTTTTATTAACAAAACAAGCAAGCTTGGTCTGCCATCCAACATCCGACACAGCGGGTGGAGGAGAACAGCGTCCAGCACTCACTTTAAGGGGTTTATATAGGAAAAGTTTACATGCAGCTTGGGATTGAAAGAGAGCGCTAGGGGTAAGGTAGTTCTTTGAAGTTACTGGCTGAACTATAAGCATGAGGTTACTGATGGCTAACAGGATTCAGGGTATCTACAGAGACATAAATTTTTACTCCCTATGTCCTGCTTTTGTTGAACCCATGATATATATATTCAGATTTATGGTTCCAGTCCTACTCTCCTCTAAGGTCAACTTCTGGTCAGTTGAGCCCATTACTCCCCATATCTTGTTTTGCCAAGTCCAGGATACATAGATTTATTGTCCCAGCCTTAGAAGTTCAATTTTTGATCACTTCTAAAACTGCAAACACCTTTGGAGGAGGGGGACAGGAAGCATCTCTCAAGATGGCTACTGATTTTTCCCTTTCACACACCACTTTTATGAATTATCCTGCACACCTTGGTTGTTAAGTTAAACAAAGTTGAGACTCAGAAATGCCAGCTGCCTTTAAAGATGGGAAATCTCATTCAATGTCTCTGTCTTCCCTTGCAAGGAGAGATGTGAGAGATCATGAACTAAAGCAGAACATAAGATGAAGATTTATTTGGCAAAAGTTCAATTAGAATTCAAGATATCTCAAAGTTGCTTGTAAGTTGGCAGTTGTATACCAATGCCTGCAACTTAGAAGTCTTGAATAAATAAAAAACACAGGATATGTGCAGTCATTTCAATGCTGCTGACAGTCACAGAAATTGTTGAGCTTACTACCTAGGGACATGAAATACAGGGATAATCTTCGGGTTCATAAAAGGAGAATGGATGGGGAAAATGAGGAAGAAAAATAGAACATAGAACTCTGGATGCTAAAGCAGGATAGTCATAGGGTGAGTCTGGACTACAAAGTAGGTTGAAAGACATCCATGGCTACAAAGTGAGTCTGTCTCAAAAATTAAAAAAAAAATGGAAAATAAAAAAGAAAAGAATGAGGAAAATTTAGAGAAGCATATAATTAGAGAGAAAAAGAGTAGACTAGGAAGGAGCATTCAACAGTAGCAAAGAGAATGTGTCTGGAGTGAAATAGTCAACCATCACCCACATGTCAAGAAGGTGAGATTCTCATCACATTTTAACTCAACATGGTACTTTCCAACTCTACTGTGCTTAGTTTCCTTCAAGTACTATGACTTCTTGCCCTTTAGGGATTTTGTACCTCAATATGCCTGCTCCTCTCCATATCCTGGGCTTAGCAGTTACTCAGCCTGGGAAATTAATGGTTTCAAAGTTAATTTCTTTTTAGAGCCTTTCTGATTCACCCAAGCTGAGTCATGGAGTCAAACAATGACCTTAAGATGTGCCTTGATCTCTCCTCATCTTAATACTCACTACACTTTATTATCTCTTTAGAAACTGATTCTTTCTAAGTCCTATAATCTACATGATGTTTGGGGCTACAGTTCACCACATCTCATTTGAAGGTTCCGACACTGAGTAAAACCTATTAAACATATGCTGAATTAATGTAAAAATGCCACAAAGTAGTTTCATGATACATTGGATACCATGTCAAGCCTCTGCATTTTGAACTAAACTTCACATTACCTGAATAAATTTGATGAAATTGAACATACTAATTAAGGGGTGAAACATTATAACTCAGTAACAAATAAACAATAATGGTGCTGTGTGACAAAACTTTTCCTGGGGATATAGGACACATATATCTCCTTGCTCCAGATAGGAAGACCACGACAGAACAAAGTAAGGATACTACCAAAGTCCAACTTAGTGAATCATGAGTTTCATTGGGGTTACTTACTGGAGTAGGGGTGAGGAGTTACTTATGGGAGCTCAATCTCAAAAGCAGCTGCATCACCTAAGCCCAGCCCAGCATGAGTGACAAAGCACAAAAGTAGGGAACCTGGAGCGCACTGCACACAGCCTGCAGGCAGTTCAACAGGTTGGAGAGTATCCTTTTCAAGTGACTGTGGTTTAAATTAACTCTGGTTTAAATTAACTCCTCCAGAAAGCTCAGTTGGTTTTTGCTCCTCCCACGCAGCTGGTCTGGTCACCAAGTCTTCTTTGTCCCTTGGTGTATATAAGATGTATATAAGAGTCTCCCCCTCCACCCAACCCCTTCCCACTTGCCTGAGTCTTCTTTGCAGCGTTTATTGCTTATTCTGGCCGGGAGGGACCTAGAGAATCTGATCAGTTTCAAAGGACTTCCTGAAGATACTTTGAGTTGTTTACTTTCCTGCTTAAGGAGATTCTCTGAAAGATGGACCATCTCAGTCTCTAAGAACTGTTACCGAACAAATGGAAATGGAAAATCACACTTGTGTGGGGTGGAGTGACTGGGAGTACCTTTATCTACGTGTGAAGATCTGTGTAGAACCCAGAATGCAGCATCTAGTGTCTTCCTTGATAGAGCTCTACCTTATTTTCTGAGCTAAAGTCTCACTTAACCTGCAACTGACTGATTTGCATAAAAACAAGCTCTAAGCATTTCTGTTGCCCTGCCCCCAAGTGCTGGTACTAAACATGCATACCAGTACATGGGTATTGGGATAGACTCAAGTCCACTTCCTTACACATCTTCCTAGCTCGGATCGTGGCTTTTGTTTCTTGAATTCTCCCACTCCTCTCTGTGTTTAAGCTTTAAAGTTATCCGTACCGTACTTTTATGTGCATTTTAAAGTATTAATATTTTAAATATCAGTGTTCCTTCTTTGATCTATTTTTATTAAGCTTATAAATATTATTTGGAATATTCTTATGAATTTCATACGTTTGCCTTTGTTCCTGATTTCTTCCTGTAATCGATGACTCTGTATGGAACTTTCTATTATATATTTTTTATGAAATGTCTTATAGGTTGAAACAATACAGGCTGCTGAATGGAATTATTATAAATTTTAAATCTGATTTTCAATGGCAGGAAATACAGCTCAGTTATAGTATGCTTCTCTAGCTTGCAAAATCCTGGTTCAGTCCTCTGCAACACACAAAACAAAAGCTAGGTTGTGGCTGTTAGGATTCAGTTTCCTCTGAAATAATTATTTTCACTAAATCAATCAAGCAACTGTAATACTAATACACAAAATCAATTAGTGGATAATTTAGGGGAATGCTATTTTTTTTCTAATAATATACTAGCATGTATACTTATGAAACATTTTGAGGTAATAGCTGTATTGTTTCAAGCTTAACTCATTATCTTGTTAGGAGAATACAATAAGTATCATGTTTCTGCTAACCCAAGCCAAAATTTATTAGCTCAGAATGTTTTATAATTTATAAACTTTCATGAAATAATTTATTTAATTAAATAATACACTGTATTACTAAAATAATTTTTCAGTTAATATGTTTATCACCTCTTTATTTTGTGAGTTTACATGTAATAAAATATATAAATAAATAATACATGTAAATACATAATGAAAAATATGAAATAATATATATGTATTCAAGTATGGAAAAGTTCAGTAAGCCCCTATGAAAACAGCAAATAGAATGAAAATGAGTAAAATTAATTTCTAGAATATTAATATTGACATGTTTTGATGACAGCAATAAGTTCAATACAATGTAAACCTGTGCTTGAATTACCCAACAGTTAACTAGAATTGAAATAATGAAAAGCTATTTAAATATTTTTATGGTGTCTTAAATATTTAAATTGGTTTAGAGTATCTACTACATTTGGCAATTATCTAAAGAGTTTGCTACCTATTTATTTCTTTACTTCCGTACTTATCTACCAAATTTTATACCTATTCAATTTAATATCATTTTCTATCAGCAAATTTAGTACATATAGATTAATTCTCTATTACATAGTGAAATCTTTTTATGTGTTAGATTCTTTTAAAAGATACATTTGGTTTGCAGCTGGGATTTGCGGCATGTGTCTACAATCTCAGCTCAACACCAGCCGGGGAAACAGGAAGATGTTTTCTTATAGAAGAAACAATGAAAAGCTATGCATTTAGTTCACAAAATCTGGTTACTATTGGTTAGCCAGCAACCAAACAGGAGTTGTCCTTTACATCTTGCATTTGAATGTATTCATCTGTCATTAGCCTCACAGTTATAATATCCTCTCACAAAAAACAAGCCATACTTTATTTTGGATCCTTAGAGTATTTTTTCCAAAATTTTGGTCCCTGGATGTATGTTACTGCCACTCGGAGATTGAATAAAATGTATATAATCTGAAATGGAGAAAAGGCTCATATGAGCAGTATTAGAATCCAGGAGGCAAACAGGGACCTCTGGTTGTCCCCTATCCTTCCCTTTGATGCTGGGGAGATCACAGGCCCTTCCTTATCAGGGATCCTCTAATTTGCCCATGTTTCTTGGAAATACAGGTAGAAAAGTGCGTTCTGTGGTACTGTCATCTCTGGCTGCTTCCCAGGGATACTGACTTCCTTTCCTTTAGCTAGCTAGCATGGCGCAGAGATGCAGGCATATTGCATGTGCTCCATATCAGAAACACAACCAAGAAAAGGACTCAATCTCTGTCTCTGTCTCTGTCTCTGTCTGTCTGTCTGTCTGTCTCTCTCTCTCTCTCTCTCTCTCTCTCTCTCTCTCTCTCTCTCTCTCTCTCTCATACACACACACACACACACACACACACACACACACACACTAAATAAATAAACAAAAACCCCAAAACATTTGAAATATCAATACAATATGCTTTCTGCAAATCAGAAAGTCAGAAGGAGCTCTCCAATGAGAATTACCTACATGAAGCCAAAGACTCAGAACTTGAAATACAAAAATGAATGTAAAAGTCTCTAAAAATTTTGAGTACAATAAAGAATAGGAAAAACAAACAGCTCAGTGAATTTAAAGAGAATTAATTCCTGAGTAATGCCTAAGAAAACAAACACAAGACTGAATGAAATGAGAAAGACACATTCATGATTTAAAAAATGAATTCAATAACAAGATAGTCATCTTGAATAAAACTCAAGCAGAAATGAAGACAGTATAATAATAATTAAAAATAAAACACAATAACCGTCTTTGAAACTGCAGAGAAAAGCCCGAAAGTAGAGTGGATCAAGTAGAAGGTACAATGTCTGGACATGAAGACAAAGTAGAGGAATTATGCCACACAAGCACAGAACACAACAGCTTCAAAAAGCATAGGAAAGGAACAAGCTGAAACTTTGGGACAGCATAAAAAAATCAAATTTTTGAATTGTAGGTGCAGATGAAGAAGAATCCAACATCAGCGTCATAGACCAGATCTTCAACAGAATCATATAAGAAAATGTTCCCAAACTAAAGGAAGGCATACTTCTACAGGTACAAGAAATACAATGAACACAAAATAGACATGATAAAAAAGGAACTCCCCACAACACAGCAGAGTTAAAGCATCAATGTACAGAATGGAGAAAGAATATTGAAAACTGCAAGCACAAAACACAAGTTACGCATTTAAAAAAATTCATCTGAGTAAAGACTGACTTCAAATGAAAAACTGAAAACCAAATTAAATGATTCAGATTTGGTGAAAATTTTGAGGAAGTGACAGTTAAAAGTCTTCTGCCAAAAACTAATCAAAAATGTATTTTTAAATTAAAAATTTACATCCTAGTGCAGACATATTTGATGAATGCTATTTAAAGCAGACACACATGAAGAATTTCATCTTTTTTTAGACTGCATTGCAGGAGCAACACAGGTTTGAAAATATAATCATAAATTATATCTCTTAGTCTAGTGAGACAGGACTCTTAGTCCTTTCTTAATTGATAACTAATTTGTGGATACGCACAAAAAGTTATGCTACTCTTCAGTACTAAGGATGATTATCTACCATAAAGGTAGGAAAATTGATTGGGAATGCATACTTATAAAGAGTTGGAAATGTGTCAAAAGGAAGTTGCATGTTCTGAAAAAGCTATCCCTATTTGGGAAATATAATACTAGGGATAAATGATCAAGTTCCATTTAAAATGAACCCATATAAACAAAACCACACACACAGAATTCATTGTCTCAGATGGTGAAACAAATGTGTGGCATTCCCAAGCAATTCCAGTTAGATTTTATGTCTTATTCTGATTATCTGTATGTGTAATCAAAGAGGAAATTAAAATATATGCTTTAGAAAGAGTTAGAAATGCATAAGCTATACTTATGCCCACTCACTTTCAATAAACATCTCAAGTTAATTAACAGTCTATGTTTCCCTAATCTGCTCACTTAATATCAAGTCAGACAGAAAACCATGAAATTAAATATAGGCGCTTAACTCTCCAGGCTTTTATGTGCTTCCAAAGACCAGGTTCCCACATATACAGCTGATAGTAAGTGTATACAATTATAATAATGGATTCAGTTTAAGTAAACAGTCTCAAAAATCAAAGATCTAACTTCTACCCAGAATGCTTAGGCTAATAATGTACCCAGTATGAGGATGAAAATGTACACTTTTGAGATTGATATTACATGTATTGCTGATTTAGTGTAGACAAAGCCAATTTTTTTAGCAGTCCTAACTGAAAGAGATTTCTTCTAGTACTTCAGAACACTGCATGCATTTGAGCAATAAAATCATGTTTTTAAACATTTACAGCTGAATTTTTTGAATTTGCATCATGTATTAGATAGAAAGTACCCTGGGAAAATTTCTACTCCTCTCTCCCTCTTCAGAAATCATGTAGTAATTTCAGCCTTCTGCTGTGTATGAGCCCATAAAATTTATACAGGAAGAAATTAAATGTGTAAAATGATTTATAGGTGGATTTTAAAAGCTTGCAAGTTTGGGATTTCATATATCTTCATGAAAACTGTTATAAATCTTTGTAACCTAAATTGCTTACCCTCATTCTACAGAAAGAGCATAAACAGAGTAAGCAATTATCTGTAATAAACTTTTCCTTTAATATTGTGGCAATTCCATTTTCCTAACACATTTGTCATAATGCATCCTTTGCTTCACAATATCAAACACTGCACCCTCCTTTCTTGGGAGGATTTTCAAAACTGTGCAAACTCTAAAGTTACTATGAACAAGCCAATATATCATACTGTTGAGAGCCAAAACATTGGAAGCAACTGACACCTTAGCTGTATCTTTTAAAATTTAATACATTCTTTTTATAAGCCAAGCTCTAGTGTTTCGGTGCCTGTGGAGACACCATCCAAATAATTTAATTTCTCATTCTGAGAAAATTTGTTAAATAAGTTCCAGGTTATATAAAATTTCAGATGTAAAATTAAATGAATTGATAGACTAATTTAATCAAATGATGCTGCTATAGTTTGGATGGGAAACATCCCACAATATTCTTGAGCATAATGTGCACTTGGTCACCAACTGGTGGCACGGTTGTGAGATTTTATGAGACATATAGTAGGTAGGGCTAACTAGAGAAAATAAGTTTCTCAGAATAGGCACTGTTAGGGTCTTCTTTGTCTACAGCTCAGACCTTGGTCTGTGCTTTGACTGCAGTCTCTCTGCTTCCTGATTAGCATTGCATTATAACAAGTTGCCACATGTTCCCATTGCTAAAGAGACTCATGCCTTACCTGAGCTGATGGATTGAATCCTCTAAAAGTATGAGGTAAAATAGCCCTTTTCTCATTTCAGTTTCTTCCATTAGATATTTCATCTTTAATATCTAGAAGAATACGTATGTTATGAAGCAGCTGAGATTATGCACCGCTGAGATTCATTCCATCAATTCTGGGAACAATATTCATCCATCATAATCTATTTGAAATTTAAATTAAATTTAATTTAATTTAGTTACCACATTAAAATAATAGCAGGTTAAATTTTGATGTCTCTGCATGAAGGAATAAGGTAATTTCAGACACTGTTTTATTAAATACTTTAGTAATTTTATAATAATTTAAAGAATCTGTACAATGTATTGCTCCAAATTATTTGCTTTTCAATTCTGCTTTTTTTCTTAAAATATTAGTACTTCATAAAGATGTACCTACAGATAATATCACCTATTTTTGAGACTACATGGATCAGATAATATGTAGGTATTATGATTATTTAAACAGGTAAAATAAGGTAAAATTATATTTTTGTTGAGGATTGTTTCATTTTATTAGAAATTAAAACAAAACTGCCTGAGTTTTGTTTTTGATCACATCATTTTAGCTTGCAAATATACACAAATTCAGGTTCCTACAATGGACAATCAGATCCCAGAATGGCATACTTGGCCTTGAGTGACAGTAATAGAAAATCAACAAACTAGACAGGGCTACTTGCTCATAAGAGAAAGGTGATCTTCAGGCCTACCTACTTAATAATGTTTGATAATGAAGAAAAAGATTTTTCATATTCTGAGAAATTGAGAAAATTAGTTTTTAGATTATATCTCTTGAGACTTAAGTACTGCTCTATTTTACAAAAACAAAACAAAACAAACTATCATTTTTCCAGTCTCTGCATTAACCTTAGCCTCTCTAGACATGAAAATAAATGTTTTAATAGCATTCTTCATAATCTTATATTCTAATGGTATTTCTTTGGGGTCAAAATCCATTTTTGTCCTCACACTCAGATAAAGTTGACCTGATAACTGAATATTCTATAACAATAAGGAATAGAATATGCTTCTGGACATTGCAAATAAGGAAAGGGAGATAGCCTATTATGTATATGTTTTTCTGTACTGGCCTGGGGTAAAATCAACCATAGCTGTTCTATGGGTTTCAAATGAGTGAGTTTATTAATGTAGCATGTAGCAAATGTGAAGGAGAAAATAACAAGTAGCAGACAGAAGCAACAGATTAATGTCATAAAGTCCAGCATTCAAAGCATTCAGCAGAAAGTGACTGGAGGAAGCAGTCAGTCTGGAGTACCCAAGGGAGGGTGTCTTCCTGATGACTTTCTCGCTTCGGTTCCAACTACAGGCATGCTTTATCCCTTAGGATTAATAATAGTAACATCTGTTGGAAATGATTTACTTCCTAGCTGTTCTCAAGGACACAATGTTTTGACTATCCTCTGCTGACTAGTATTGTTCTCTCTCCACCTTGCAGAGCCAGAAGGCTTGTTCAGTCCAGGATAGGAGCTTAGTAGGGAGACAAGGGAGAGCATGCTAGCTCTCTGACTCACTCTCAACAAACTTAAATGGCAAAAAATATAATTAAACATGCTGGCAATTAGTAAGTTCAAAATATAAATGTTTATCATGAAAAAAATTGATTGATATGATTTATACTAAGATTAATTTGATAAATTTATCAAAATAGGCAATGACCTTGAGATACCAGTTTTGTTTCCTTGTAAGATTCTGTATCCCATGTTGTTGCCATATTGTTCTTAATGTAGTGCTTTGAATAAGAATGGCCCCCACAGGTGTATATATTTGAATGTTACTCACCAGGGAATGGCACTATGTGAAAGGATTAGGAGGTATTGCCTTGTTGGGTTAGGTGCAGCCTTGTTGGAGGAAGCATGTTACTGGGGGTGGGCTTCAAGCATTCTGAAGCCCACGACAGGCCCACTGTTTCTTTCCCCCTGCCTTATAGATCAGGATGTAGCTCTCAACCACTGCTTCAGTACTGTCTGTCCCACCATGCTTCCTGCCATGATGACAATGGACTAAGACTCTGAAAGTGTATGCAAGCACCAATTAAATGTTTTCTTTCAAAAGGTTTGCCTTGGTCATGATGACTCTGTGTAGCAACAGAACAGTAATTAAAATAACCAGTCAAAACATAGAACTCTAGCAGCAACATATTAATAGCTAATAAAACATTTTAACTTTTGTAATTCACAAAATAATACAAATGTAATCAAAGAATTTACAGGAAGCAATGAGTGTTTGTCTCTGAATTTTCTCCTCAGAGTCCGAGCTTAAGCAAATAAAATTTCACGTCTTGGTTCACTAAACTGATGATGTTTTATGTGTGAGACAATAGAGATGAATATCCTCTGTCAGATACACAAACTGTAAACATTTTTATTATCTTTAATTAATCACCTGACAAAAATCAATAGAGAAAACAACAACAAAAATCAGTTGTAGACACAGCCTAAAAGCATCTTAATATATTTGGTATGATGCCATCAAGATTTTCCATTCACTTTTGTTACTAATTTGTTATGCTGCATATAAACAGTGTTGTGCAATGATTGACTTTCAGACTTGTCTGAAGTTCTCTTGAAATTGCTCACTCAGTATTTCAAAATATTAGAGTGTCTTTTCATTCTTCAATAGGTATTTTTGGTGTTTTAGGCTTAGCAGAGAGAAGTGCTTAACTGTTTGAACACTGTCCAAGAATGGAGTCATACATGGAGATTTCTGACAGCTTGCAGACAAACAAACACAACAAAAACAAACTCACAACCTCCAAGAACCAAGTCTTGTGACCTCAGTTCCTTCGAAAACACGAAATTGTTTTTGGATTATGCTTTTGTGCCACTCCCAGGTGTCGCATATAGGAGTGAGTTAACTTCAGATTGCTCGTTGTAACTGGCTATTCTTATTTACTTATATGTCTCTATATGAATATCCTCTGTCAGATATTCATGGAAAAACATGTTTTTGCCATGTGCAGCTCTCCTGTCACATGCAGCTTATCTGCTACGTGTGGATTGTCTGCCACATGAAGCTAGCCCTTATAATTGTATACTTTTCTTATGTGACTCCTCTTAACCCTCAGCATATAAATTGTCTTAGGCCCTGAATAAAGCTGGCTATTGAATGAAACTTTAGTCTGCCCCATTTATTACCTCCATTCTCTTAAATCCTACAGACTTTAGTATGGTAAACACTTAAAAACTTTTACTGAATTGAATATTGTACATAACCCTCAGGCACTTCCTAAATTTTAAATCACAAACTTAATCAAGTGCTTACTATATTGCTTTTGAAATATTTTTATACAATATGAACATTAAATGTAACTTGACTTTAAAATGACAACCAGTGTAAAAAATGCTGTATACCTTATTTATATTCAGTGAGATGTCAAATACAAATTGAGGCAACTCATGCATCATTGAAGAAAATACCACTCATTCTAAATAGAGCTTAATAGGCCTTTGTTTATAGGCTGAAATCAACATTATTTATCTCTCGTAGTCACAAGTAAAAGACTTAATATGTTAAGTTAAATAAAGGCATTTGGAAGCAGTTTTATTTTGTCAAAAAGTGTGACAAAATGGAATTGCATATGAAACATTTTAGTTCAATGGGAATTAAAATTGATATGCAATAAATCACTGTAGAAAAGAAGCCTGAGAAGAGGATAGTGAAGGCTTTAGTGTTAGTGCCTGGATTTTATGTATGTAATTAGAGGATGTGACCGTCCAAAGAGTTGCTCCAAAGTTTTCAAAGCAATTACCTAGTTGACACAAGGATATCTGACGATGATCAACTGTTGTACTTTTCATTTTTAATTCAGATATTTTGGATCAGTTCAAAAGCAACATTTTCAGAATATATTCAGTTCTCCAGGTTTGAACTTTCTGAACTTGTCAAATCAATATTAGCAATTTGTTCAATGTAAATGTTTCTCTGTTAAGTGAATAGAAATTAGTTGATACCTTTGCTAGGTTTAGTGACTTCATCTGAACTAATTAGGGATGCATGACTAAAAACAAATAATCTTAAAAATCATATTACTAGTTTTCAGATCTCAAACTACTTATCTTTTTTTTCAACAGGTCCAGAATGTAGTGGACAAATATGGGATTCAATGACTTACTTTGCATTATTTAAGTTTATGTTGATATAATTACTCCCTGCTCTTTGGTGTTAACAGCATCAACATTATAAAAGCCGGCACACTACTAACTCCAGAATAAACCTTGCCTGTGAAATCAATATGATTTCATATGATTACTCAATAGAAGTTTCAAAATTAATACAACTCAAAATATATTCCACATAGGAATTCTCAACAGTATGGTTGATTGAACCAAATGAGAATAATTAGAACATCAAATGACATGCCAATATTGAAAAAGAAGATTCCACATGGTTCCAACCCTACACAAAGACTTATAGGTGGCCAATGCCTGTTGCGAGATGACTCAGTCTCTTTTAGAGACGAACACCCTCAAAGTTTGTCCAATATAAGTGGTCAGTTCTCTCTCTCTCTCTCTATATATATATATATATAGATAGATAGATAGATAGATATACTCAGTATGTTTTATATATATATATATATATATGTGTGTGTGTGTGTGTGTGTGTGTGTGTGTGTGTATGTATACACATACATATGCACATATGTGAGGAAGAGAAAGGGAGATGTAAACTGAGAGACAGTAGTGATACATACAGTGCTGATGTATGAACTCTCTCAAAACAATAAAATTATTAAACAACAACCCATCATACGTACCACTGAAGCTCCTCTCTTGTCAACTCATCTCTTCAGTAGCATCTGTGATCACCCAGTTTCCCAGAGCAATAATGTTGGCATTACTCTGACTCTTTTCTAACTCTCCACCAAAGCATATATGTAATCTACCAACAAATCCACACCACATTCCAGAGATAGTGGATCTTACATATCCCAATCTCCTCCACTCTTCTTCACTCCTTTTATACTTGGTGTAGACTTCTACAATAGCTTTTTGACAATTATATTTTGATAGGCTAAATGACAGCTTCAGCAAACAATCACGATAAAATCTCTAGAACTTCTAAGTGTTATATGCTGTGGGATGTTCTGTATGGCAAATGTGTTGCTAATTGGTCAATAAATAAAACACTGATTGGCCATTGGCTAGGCAGGAAGTGTAGGCGGGACAAGGAGGAGAATAAAGTTGGGAAGTGGAAGGCTGAGTCAGAGAGACACTGCCAGCCACCACGATGACAAACAGCATGTGAAGATGCCGGTAAGCCATGAGCCACGTGGCAAGGTATAGATTAATAGAAATGGATTAATTTAAGCTGTAAGAACAGTTAGCAAGAAGCCTGCCACGGCCATACAGTTTGTAATCTGTATAAGTCTCTGTGTTTACTTGGTCGGGTCTGAGCGGCTGTGGGACTGGCAGGTGAGAGAAATTTATCCTGACTGTGGGCCAGGCAGGAAAACTCCAGCTATAGCTATATATAAAGCAAAGGGCATTTCTTCAGATCTGATTAAATGAAGGATCTTGAGATAGAATACGTAGAATAGCCTTAGTGGAACCTAATATAACAGACAGAGGGAGAACAATCAAAGGCCAGCTGTATGCAGAGTAACATCAGAAGCAACAACCAACCTGATCTATATAGTGACTTCCAGCTTACCCTGTCTCAAAAGACAAAAAACAAAAACAAAATATTAATAAAATCATTTTAAACATTATGTAAATATATTAATTTTAAAACCTAATAAGCATCCCACTTCTAAATATTAAAATTAATTTCAATAAACTGAGTAAATTATATTCAGAATTGTATATGTATTTAAAAGTGAAATCATTTGTCATCTAGTAGTCACTTGTAATGAGACTATACATTTACATTTATAAATGTGCTTCTCAGAACCCTGGCTACTGGCTTGAATGAGCACCTAAAATTTTCCCCAGAAGCAATAGGTATGTAATATAGACAGTCAAGCATCTTTCCCTGTGACAGGTAGGTCCTGCCCTATTACTCTTTTGTGGGTTTTGCATAATAAAGCAAAGCAGTTTGCTTCTAGGATGCTGCAGGGTAAACACGGACAAAACATTTCATGTCTTTAGAACATTTGGGGGTAATTCATTTCTTGATTTTGTGCTTGAGATGTTCCCTGTCAATAATGTCAGTCATTTGAGATATGTCTCTGCAACATGCTGTTTTGCTTAGTTGAGACACCTGGTATACACACACACACACACACACACACACACACACACACACACACACACACAATATTTTTTTCTGAGGGTTTTTGCTTGACAATGGAGAATTCCAGAGAAAAAATGGTAAGTCATGGCTTGTTCCTGTTCATTATTTCCCATCTAGCCTTTCAGTGATAACTCTTCTGTTACCTCTTAAAAATTGCCAAGACATAATTGCAGGCATGGAAACCATCCAAATTATTCCAAAAACTATGGAGTTGGTGTGCCCCTACAATTACAGGCAGAAAGGTTATGATTTTTTATTTTTAGCTATCAATTTTACTTTTGAGATTATAATTACATTGTTTTACCCTTCCTCTTCCTTCTCCCAAACTTTCCTATATATCCTTCTTTCCTTTCTTTCCAAGTCATAGTCTCTCTTTCATTATGTATATGTATATGTTCATACATACATACTCCTAAATACATAAGTGCAATGAGCTCAGTCTGTATAATGTTACTTGTATATATGCTTTCAGGGCTGACTATTTGGTATTGGATAACTAATTGGTGTGCTCTTCTCTAGGGAAGATTATTTCTCTCTCTCTCTCCAGGATTCCTTAGGTGCCTGTAGGTCTGTTTGTAGGGTTGAGTTCTCTTTGTAGGACTGAGGCCTCCTTGGTTTCCCCTGTCCATTTTTGCCTGCATATTACCATTGTCCTTGTTCAGCTTGTTTATACAGTTATGTTGGTGAGACATTATGGGTGTATCTTCTGCCGTTACTAGGAGATACAATCTATAAGAACCAATACTCTGGCTCTTTCCATTTATATTCACCCTCTTTGGCAATGATTCATGAGCCTTAAGGTCTCAAGTTATGTTGCAGATGTATCCCTTAGGACTGGGCTCCACAACTCTGAATTTTGACTGGCTAGCTTTTCTTTGTGTGTTGGTTTTGTAACGGTCGCCTTTTGTTGTAAAGAGAAGTTTCCTCTATGAGAGGTGAGGACTACACTTCACTTGTCTTTGGGTACAAGGACAAATGTTTAGAATGTAGTTAGGGATTATGCTAGCTTAGAAGAGTAGTAATTGTGGGTTCTCCTTCAAGGTGCATGACTTCTTTAGCTCTAGGTAGTTGGCTAGGTTTCTAGTAAAAGGCATGCTTTCCCTCATGCTGAGTGGATCTGAAGCTCAGTTAGACAACTGTTTGTTACCTTTAGGGGTATATTGCCGTGCCAGTTGTTGTTGTGATTCAGAGGCATCACAGCTAGGTACAACTGCTGGTTGTTTCCTTCATTTCAAGGCTTGTATGATACCTTTGGGCAATATGAAAGCTTGTCCTCAAAGAGGAAGCTTTCAGGTTACTTCCAGCACAGGACATTTGAAGGGGTATGTTTTTTTTTTAAGAAGTCAGAGTTTAAGTGTCTTCGTTCATAAGAAAGTAGATATTTTGCCTACAATGAGGGATCGATTTCTATATCCTGGGGCATGAGAAATGTTGAAGCCATTTATTTATTTTCTTTTGTTGTAAAACAGTGTGAGGTAATGATACTAACATTTTCCGTATATTTTAAATGAAAAAAACGTGTAGTTGTATGTTCCTAAGGCTCAGCTGGGCTCATGTTTGTAAGATCCTTAAAAACATAGATTTGTATTTAATACTGCTTACATGAAATTAACCAAAATGTCTTAAAGCAAAAGAATAAAGAAGCTTGTTCAATTTTCAAGAATAAATGCTTAGATTTCTACAAAGAAGTTACTGTGATTATTAATGTACTTATGCCATAATACTGTTAAAAATGATGTTTTATGGAATATTAGACTTCATTCAGATTTTTGTTGCAATCTGGATGCAATGTTATTAGCTTTTAATAGGTTTTATCTGGTGTTAATCATAAGATAAAATTTATAATGTAATATATAAAAGTCTGTTTTCTCATGGAGCGACATAAAGAAGTGTTTATTCACCTCAGACATGGCACTGGCAAGAAACCAAATAATCAGTTCCACTCAAATATACCTTACTGCAGGTACTTGAAGAAAGATGGGTGATTCAAAGGCAGCTAATTCCTGGAAAAGCCTACACAGCATAGGTGATGATTACTAAGAGCTTCATCTTTAGAGCTCCCTATTAAACTGTTTTGCAGCTCTATTTAAAAGTCTTCTCTTCCCATCAATTGATCAATGATTATATAATATCAGGGAGGGACTATAGGTTTTATTAATATGTCTGAGCTTTCTAATTGTGGAAGTTCCTTGAGCTTCTCAAACCTTATGAGTTTATATGAGAAAATATAATTACATTCTGGGTCTTATTATCTCCTCCTCCCATTCCAAGAAGTTACATTTCAGTTCACAGGAAACACATATGCTACTTATGTGATAAAATTGTGGTCTATGTCAATAAAAATATTAATATGTCAATGAATAATTGATAAAGGCTTTAGGCTTAAGATTGCTTACAAAATCATATGTTTGTCTTGTTTCTTTTAAGACTATAAATATGAAAGTGGCTATGAACAAGAAAGATACAACCATACAGGACTTTAAAAATATCTTTCTGCATATAGAAGGTAGTTCAACACCCTTAAAATAAAATCAAGTTATATAGTCCTAATAACAGATAAAAACATGAGTTCATTTTATAATGGTTGCTAGACATTTCAGGAAGGATCTCCTTTGAAGAAACATGTTCTTATTCTAGAATTTGAGGCATAAGTGATTTAGTGGTTACCTATCAACATGTTGACTTGTGCTGTTTATCAAGCACATGGCATTCTCTATTTTAAATAGAAAGGACAGTTTAACAAAAAGACATACCAAGGTTTCCCACATTAAGCTTGGTTATCTGCTGATACTGGAGGTGCTCATTATTATTATTTTTTTTCAATTTGGTATTAACCTAGACAAACCTGAAAAGAGCAAATCTCAGTCAAGGAACTGCCTCCATCAAGACTGACCAGTAGGAATGTCTGTGAGGCATGGTCCTGATTGCTAATTGATGTGGAAGGGCTTAGGATTCTGTAATTAGTGCCATCCTTGGAAAGCGGGCTTGGACTGTATGAGAAAGACTGCTGAGCCAGAAGGCAATGCTCCTTTTTGGTTTCTGATTTAATTCCTAACACCATTTTTCTATCTTGGCTTCTTCTGATTATGTTAAAATACTGTAGCTAATAATAATAATAATAATAATAATAATAATAATAATAATAATAAAAACTTCCTGTACAAGTTACTTTTGTTCATGATGTCTTTCACAGCAACAGAAGCAAATTAGAATACAAATTGGTACCAAAGACTGTTGCTGTGATGTGCTTGGCCATGTGGCTTTTATACTCTGTACTTTTTTGTGGGAGGAAAGTGGATGCTTTTGAAGCTTTAGACTGAACAGCCACTGAGTATGCTTAATGGAATGCTCTATAGGAGTTTATAAGGATGTTAAAGGAAATAAGGACAATAAAGGCCTAGGTTGTGAAACTTCAGGAGGAAGCAACAACTTTATCAAAGTTGTTTTTGTGCTATATTTGAATTAAAAATACAAGGAAGTGAAACTGAAGAGCTAATTACCTAAAAGTGGATTGAGATGCTCCGGACAGGAAACTTGACTTGACTGATAACTGTAGTTGATTTATAATAATAATAATAATAATAATAATAATAATAATAATAATAATTGTTATTATTATTATTATTATTATTATTATTTTGTTTTTTTCCCCTTTGGGGCTTGCCACCCAGTTCCCAAATAAATACAGAGGGGATTATTTTTATTTATGAATGTCTGGCCCTAGCTTGGCTTGTTTCTTGCCAGCTTTTCTAACTTAAATTATCCCATTTCTCTTTAACTACATTTTGCCTCTGGGCTTTTTACTTTCCTTTATTCTATATATCTTTCTTTCTTTCTTAGTCTGTGGCTGGCTGAGTGGCTGGATGCTGGCCCCTGGTGTCCTCCTTTCCTCCTTTTCCTGCTCCTCCCTCCTCACTCTTCTCTTAAGGCTGGATTTCTCCTCCTATTTATTCACTCTGCCTGCCAACCCCACCTGCTTTTCTCTCCTGCCTCTCTATTGGCTGTTCAGCTCTTTATTAAGCCAATCAGGTGTTTTAGGCAGGCAAAGTAACACAGCTTTACAGAATTAAACAAAAGCAACATAAAAGAATGCAACACATCTTTGCATCATTAGACAAATATTTCATAGCATAAACAAATATAACACATATTAAACTAATATTTTGCCACAGATATCTTGGGAAACTTCTTATAAGGAAACCTACACACTGAACTTGCTGGTATCTGCCATTTTCAGACAGCAGGGGAACTGACCTGGAGATTTACTGCAGGGAAACTAACATGCAGATGGACTCTTCCATTCCCAAATTACCCCCTTTCCTATCATATAAACCCCCAAAACCCCACATCTCACAAACACAATCTCACTTCCAGAGAGACTTTAGCCTTTCAGTTGTTTGATCAAAGAACAATTCTGCTTCTAGAGATACCAGTTTGCTTTATTTATTTATTTATTTATTTATTTATTTATTTATTTATTTATTTATTTCCATGTCCTTTATTAATGTGTATCTAACAGAAACCTTCCATTTTACTGGGACAATGAATAACTGACTAACTGGAGGTGACAAATCAACTGTGATTAACAAGAGACCAGAATCTTTGATTCAAAATCTTCTGGTACGGGTTTCCTCAGTATCAGCAGACAAAATCAGTGGTCCAAAGGGACCAAAGTTATACCTCAAGCTGATAGATGAACTTGGTAATATGCAAGAATCTCCCACACAATACTGGTTTTAGAGCCACGGAGGGGTCGTTGAGAGGAGCTGTAGATTGACACTGTATATCATGTATGGTGATATTTTATTTGTACTAAAATGTTATTTGTATGTTAATAAATAAAGTTGCCCAGGGGTCAGAGCTATTAGCAAGCCATAGGAAAGCTGGGTGGTGGTGGTGCACGCCTTTAATCCCAGCACTTGGTAGGCAGAGCTAGGTAGATCTCTGTGTGTTCAAGGATACAGCCAGCATTGGAGACACATGCCTTTAATCTCAATACCAACCATAGAAGACCTGGAGATCTGTACAGACAGGCAGTGACTAGGAGGTCATGTGGTTGGGTTTACAACCATTGGGAAGGCAGAACAGAAACTCTATAAAAAAAGACAGACACAGGAAGTAGGTCTCTTTCGGAGAGGCAGGACCACTGCGAGAGGAAGGGTAAGGATTTTAGCTCTTAGTTCTGACCTCTTGGCTTTCTTCTTTGCATTGGTTCTGTGTTTCTTATTTAATAAGACGGTTGGATACATCTACAATCATGGTCCAAGATTCCCTGTAGAGAACACAGGAAGTCACTGGTGCATGTGAAGCCTCACTTCCAGTGAAAACCTCAGCCAATTGGAGATGTTAGGACTGTAAGATGATCACCAAGAACAGCTGCAGATATGGAGTAAAACTGGCCTGAGCTAACGAGACAACTTTGAGTTCTGTGGATAACACACAGAAAGAAGAGGTAAAAAAGAAAAAAAAAAAAAAACACGAGATTGTATGTGAGTACAAATGTAAGACACTGAGATAATGCATTGCTCCATAAAGGGTTTGCTTAGATCTGATTGTAACAGTGCCCTGATTTTTCCTTCTTAGAATAAGAAAATGTGTGAATCCGAGGTGGTGGCTATGCTCATCTTTAATCCCAGTACTCAGGAGGCAGAGGCAGGCAGATCTCTGTGAGTTCAAGACCAGCCTAGTCTTCAGAGTGAATTTCAGGACAACCAAAGCTACACAGTAAAACTCTGTTTCGAAAAAAAGAAAGAAAGAAAGAAAGAAAGAAAGAAAGAAAGAAAGAAAGAAGAAAGGAAGAAAGAAAGAAAGAAAGAAAAGAAAATGTATGACTTGTTTTTGCTATTGCAGAGCCAACATTTCAATATTTGTTTTTGTTCATTTGTTTGTGTTTCTTTTGTTTTGTTTTAAGAGAATTTGGAATTTTAAATTATTGAATGTTTTAAAGACTGAGGAACTCTTAAAGCTGAACTGTATCATATATCATTATATTAATGTGAGGCATTGGGAACAAATAAGCAAGGAAAATGTATGCTTGAATAGTAATGTGTGATTCAAGTAGACAAGGTGTAAATTTTGCTGATTAATTTTTTGTCAAGTTGATACAAGCTACAGTAATCTAGGAACTTTGCAATTGTCTCTACCAGAGTGACCTAGGCAAGTCTGTGGGATATTTTCTTGATTGATTGAAGGAGTTAAAATCTCCCACCCTCACAACTGAATTAAAGTTTCAGTTCTCTATGAAGGGCAAAAGATGTAGCTCACCCACAAAGGGCCATTACATTCAAGGATGAGGCCTGAGCCAGCCTCACAATGTCTCAAGGATAAATCCAACAGCCCCTTTAAGTCATGCCTGAACTTGCCCAAGCTTGCAAAACTCCCTTCTTGTGGAAATGGAAAGGTTCCCAATTGTTGGAACCAGGAAGCTCCTTTTTGGTTATGGAAGCCAATGATGGGAAGGTTTCTATCTGTTAGAGTTAGGAAACTACAATCTGGCCATTGTAGTCACTGACAGGAAGGTTCCCACCATATGGGCAGAACCCATTCTTTTTCAAACACTGGTGGGTTTGTTTGTATGTATATGTTTATATTCTGTTCATCCTCTTTTGTATTTTTTTGTTGTTGTTGTTGTTCTTGTTTTTTTTTTTTTTTTTTTTTTTTGACAGGGTTTCTCTGTGGAGCTTTGGAGCCTTTCCTGGAACTTACTCTGTAGCCCAGTCTGGCTTCGAACTCACAGAAATCCACCTGCCTCTGCCTCCCAAATGCTGGAATTAAAAGCATGCACCCCCCCTACTCCAGTGCCCCCCCCCCCCGCTGTCTTTTATGTTCTTGAAAAATATTATCGTGGGGCAGGAAATGAGCTCCATCCCCCTGGACCTAGTCCTCAAATGCCAACTGGGAAGTCTGGGGTTAATTGATCATAGAAGCTAATGATCTTTTGTAAGAATACTGAATGCTAGACACTCTGTACCCACCAGCTGCTGCACTACCCATGCAGCTACTACTCCCTCTCCCTTCCTAAGCCAAATTCTTCACTGTTAGTACAATTTACAGCCTTGTGATAACACCTCCTTCCACCAAGGTCTTGGCTTTCCCACCTTAACCCTTTCCTGTCCTGACAACACTGCCTAAGAAACTGCTGAGTTAAACCAGCCTGTATATGTTAAGATGTCTTGGCTCTAGAGTAAAAGTAAAAAAAAAAAAATTGTATTTGAGAATTATGCTTTTGTTTCCATGGGAAAGAAAAATGTGAGTTTTGGTCATTCAGATTCAATGAGTTATACATATTTATTATCATTTAAGGGAATTGGTTTAAAATGTTTTATATATATAAACTTGGTGAAAGTTTTCTTGTTGTCTAGAAAGCAAGAGGAAAAACTGGAGACTAGAATAATAAAATAAAGAGAAGGGAAAAAGGAATTTCTCTAAAATAAAAATGTCTGGCTGAACCAGAGGAGCAGAGATATAAAATGCCTGTCCTGGGGATATGTAGAAAGTTGAAAAAGGCCAGAGGGGATATGAACTGTGTTTGCTTTGGTTTTTCATACCTGCTAATACTGAATTTGAAAAGAAACCATAAAATATAATGTACATTTGACCATATTAGGTTAATTCTTGCTCGTTTTCTTCATCTAATAAAAGTTGATGATTCTTCACTACAAAATGTTTATGTTAAAAATAGGGTCATGCTCTTTAAATGAGAGAAGAGGACTGAGGTCCCACGTCAAACTTATTTAAAATGTAATATATAATTAAAAATACAGGTTAATAATTAATCATCATATTACAACCTTCTGTGTTACAGGGTTCTATATGATTGGTGCTCTATGAAATGGCAGAACTGAAGCTATTAGCTATTTAAAATTTCATAGATTAGTCCAAACATATTTCTCAAAAATTGTCAATACCACATTTATGGTTTATAAATAAAAACTGCAGTCTAAATGCTCCTGTAATGTCTAAGGATATACTTATGTCTATGGCTAAAAAATACTTATAAGGTAAAAGCAAAACAGGACCTGAGAGGGCCTTTTAACTCATATCTACAGCGTAAAAAGATGGCCTGGTTATTTTTACCAAACTTAGATATATTTTCAAAATTAGGTCTAGGTTTGTTTACCTCAGATATATTCAATAGATAATGGTCCTCAAACTTGTCAAAGATCTGGTGAATATGGTATTTATATTACTTATTAGAAAAGCTTACTATAACAGACAGAAACTCCCAATTTCTAACAATGACCCCAAGATCTCCAAAAAAGATAATGTGACACTATAATGATACCATCTGGATTGTTGGTAACACTGACCACTGGGCAAGATGATCCAATGCAACATATGCTACCAAGACCCTACCCAGACTGTGGAAAAGCAGGACAATGGAAAATTGGTCAGTCTTCCCCATGTTTCTCCTCTACAGGGAAAACTCTCCCCTTATGGTTCTAGGAGACAGAGACTGATGCTGTCCTTGTACCTCTACCACAATGCTATGGAGACCACAGGAGCCTAAGATGGCCTTCTAGGTAATGAACTAGTCTCTGTCATTTTTAATAAATTCGAAAGCTGCTTGTACTACATTTCTGCTTACTCAGGTATATTTAATGTTCTCAGATCTCTGATGGTATTGATGACTAAAATAATGATAACTCTATCAGCTTAGCAACAACAGGCAACCAGATTCTTCCATAAGGCTAAAAGCACCTTGTCAGCTCATTTTATATCTAAAAATCAAGACTTGCTTTTCCTGAAGCTACTAGGTTTCCTATAGAGAAAGAATAAGCAGGTTTCAGACGCAACTTTCGACTAAGAAAAACATGCTTTACAATGGCCATTCTCATTAATAACTACTTACATCTCTGATAAATAATTAGATAAAAAGGGTTGAAGTCTATACAAGTTTTAAATATCTAAAAAACTTTAAAATATAAAGGTCTAGGATGTTTGAGAGTCTAAGAAAATGTTCATACATTGTAACCCAAATCTATAGCTTTTGCTAGGTCTCAAAGGTATAAGTCTATACTCCTGCTGTTTTACAGATATCTGTTAACTTCTTTTTCTATAATATGGATTTCAATACAATGATAATGCTCATATATCTAAAACTTTGATCTCTTTTGGTAAACTAAAATTCATGTAAGTATCAGAAAAATCAGACCATAATGCACCTGTCACAGGTCAAATAAAAAATCCCAAATATAAGATTTTTTTAAGTACTAAATTGTAACTTCTGTCCCTAGTCTATATCTTTATTAGCAGGTTTCCACTTGGTTGACAGACACATCCAAGCATCATCTGTTGACTATAACCTGTTCCAAGTGACTGCAAGGCCTAGACTTGCTGAAAGCTGATATGGACCATTCCAGCCAATATGATTGCTCCCTGTGTCTACAGCTGGATGAGATAGTGACATTCTTCTGATAAATGCCCCACTGCCTAGCCTTTGAATAGCTTTTCAGTCTTCCTTTGCCCTGACAACAACACTGCAATTTGAGCAGGAAGTAGTTACAGAAAAGAATGTATCATTCCTTGCCCTCTACCCTTACTAGGCTGAAATGCTAAGACAAAACTAAATGCCCTGGCATAGGAAAAAAAAATGGCTACCTATAATGTCCATTGACATACCAGAAAAATAGGCCTAAATTTGTCCATTGATAGATTCATTAACTAAAATAGTTCTACAATATGCTAAGGCATTTGGCCTTTATACAAAAACAAAGAGATTCTATATGGTTTTAAAAAATTATTATTTCTATATAAATGCTCTAGGATTACAATCTGACTGTACTTAAAAAAAAACATTACAAAAATGGGACCCCACTTATATTTCCAGGTTCCTTCTAGATATGAACTCTGTCAACCATTATAGGGCCTTTGGCTTTTCTGCTTCTACTAATTGCTTTTTTCTCTTACATCATTGGGTGCCATTAAGCTGATGATGCTAAAATCCCAATATCAGTCCCTAGACCAGACCCATTCCAAGGATTCAAGATGGAGCCAAGCTCAAGAGGGAAATGAAGGAGTTAAAGTCTCCTACCCTCACAGCTGAGTTTACTTTTCAGTTCTCTAAGGTCAAAACAATTGTCTCTTCCACAAAGGGCCATATATTCACAATGCCTTTACATTCAAGGATGAGGCCTGAGTCAGCTTCACAATGTCTCCAAAACAAATCCAGCAGCCCCTTCTAAGTCATGCCCAAACTTGCCCAAGCTTGTATAAAGGTGTCCAAAAACAATAAGACATTCACTTAAAAATATGCTAATATAACTGCTGCTTATTTAACCAATCATATCTGAGATGATCTGTCTCTAAAACTCCCCTTAGCTATGATTAAAAAGAGCCCCCCCAACCCCCCCCCAAAAAAAAAAGCCGGGTGGTGGTGGTGCACGCCTTTAATCCCAGCACTCGGGAGGCAGAGCCAGGTGGATCTCTGTGAGTTCGAGGCCGGCCTGGACTACCAAGTGAGTTCCAGGAAAGGCGCAAAGCTACACAGAGAAACCCTGTCTCGAAAAACCAAAAAAAAAAAAGAGCCCATACTCTTCTATCAGGGTCATCACCATTTTGTACAAATGAACAATCCCACATACATGCTGGTATAGTAAATGCTCTTTCCTCTTACTATTTGAGTCTGAGATCTTCCTTCAGTGTTTTCTCAGATACTACATGATAATTCATGTGGGAGGGCTTAGGTCACAAATCGTAAGCAGATTGAGTGGGACTGTATATAAAAGAAAACTAAGTAATACAGTAGTCAATATTGTAGCTGGAGTTTTCTTCAGTCCTGCCTGGGCCCACAGCTGCTCAGACCCAAATAAACACAGAGACTTATATTACTTATAAACTGCATGGCCGTGGCAGGCTTCTTAATATCTAGTTCTTTTTAGTATATGTGCTGCCGAAGCAAGCACAATATCTAGTTCTTATATCTTAAATCAAACCATTTCAATTAATCTGTAAGTTGCCATGTGGCTTGTGGCTTACCAGTACTTTACATCTTGCTTCTCATGGTGTCAGCAGCTTGCAGCGTCTCCTCACTCAGCGTTCTGTTTCCCAGAATTCTCTCTGCTTATCCTGCCTATACTATACTTCCTGCCTGGCTACTAGACAATCAGCATTTTATTTATCAATCTATCAGAGCAACACATTCACAGCGTACAGAAAGACTTCCCCAGCACAATATTCTTCTAAGGATCCCTTCTTCAATTTCTGCCTCAAGCACTAGCCCTGATTCCCCTAAATGTTACCTGGAAGTTTAAGGTGAAATAAACTCTTTCCTTCCAAAGTTGGTTTTTGACCATGACATTTATCACATCAACAGAAAGAGAAGTATTTCACTGGAAATATTAACAAAATTAAATTCTTATATTAGAATGTGTATTTCAAAAGTTCACTTAAACAATGGATATGAAAGACATATATCAAATGAAATAATTTAAAAAGTGGAAGAAAAAGCTATAAATAAAAAACAAAAATTAAAATTATTACTATTAAATGAAAGAAAACTAACTTGAGATCCAATAAAGGCACATCAGTGTGTCAACCCTAAAGTTATCCTTGTAAGCTACTTTATTATCATTCTTTAAAAAACTCTATATGTATATTATGACTCTGAATGTGATTTTGGTCATGTGACTACCGATGCCTGCAGAAGTCAGAATAAGGTACTGAATCCCACTGAAGCTTGAGTTTCAAGTAGTTGAGAAATATCTGATGTGTGTATTGGGAAGTGATCTCAGGACCCCTGTAAGAATAGAGTACTCACAAATTCTAACAAAATATCCAAAAGCTTCAAAAATTTGGGTCAAAAAATTACAGATAATGTAAAATATACATACACACTAATACAGTTATGGCCAAAGTAGTACACAGCATAATCTAATTAGGCAGCTGCTTTGGAAGTTAAAAGACATGCTGCACATCCTAAAGACTAGAAATGTGAGAAGCATGAGACATGGAAATGCGAGGGAGGTAAAATTAATTTCCTTTCATAATTCTAGGTGTCTAACTTAAAGTGCTATAAACAAAAGATGAGAGAGACACAAACACATTTTAAAATGCTGATTTAATGTATCCATACTGCATGAGAAAAGTGCAAGGAAAGAATTTATAGGAGAAGGGGCTTTAAGCTCTCAGCGTTAGAACAGTATCTTTTCAGAGACACGTACAATGAAACTTTGTCTCCAGAGGCAGAAAACTACACAGAAAGAGTATGTGTGGGAAAGTGGTAGACAAAGGCCAGGCAGCAAGGCTTGTTATGTGAACCCTTCCAGTTGCAGCTCCAGGCTGAAAAGGTGAAATTATTTGGTGACTCTTTTCTTTTTGTCCTTCCTCACAGAGAAGAGTGGCAAGGCAACTTTAAAATTGTGTGATTTGTTTGAGGAGGGCAGAGAGCTTTTCCTCTATCTTTCTCAATTGCCTTCAACTCACAGTAATTCTCCCTCACAGGCAGTATGTGTTTCTGCTCTCAGCTGAGAAAAGAGTCCAACTGATAATACAGAAAATAAAAAGTATATGCTGTAGAGTTTAATCGTTTATGACCACCAACCATATAAAGGGGAAAAACAGAGAAGAAATAGGATGTGATAGAGAGTGTTACTTACTACTTTATATTAGGAGGTTTTACCAAAATTAGGAAACACGACTTTAAGCTAAAAACCTTCAAATATAATAAAATGTTGGAACTGGTGGAAAGTTATGAAAGATCAAGAATTTACATGTACATCTTCTTCTAGTACTTAATTTTTCCTTACATTTTTTAGTAAGATTTAAAGTTATAGAAATAAATATTTAGATTTAAATTTTTTCTAGGTTGTTTTCTAGTTTGACATCCATCTAACAAAATTTGCTACCAAACCAAAGGGAAATAATCACATTCACAAACTGCATCTAAATTGTTATAATTAATTTAAAAGTAATGTTAAATTAAAATTCCTATAGGTTTTTAAGAGAAAGTGTGTGTTTCCTAAAACATAGTTCCATCAGAAGGCTTTTTTATCAGAGAAGAAATCCTGAATTAAAACCAATATTAGAATATTGCAAGAAAAGTTTTAAAATGTGAGTAATATACGGCAGGTGACGTTCCTGCACCTGAACTGTATGATTTACATCCTGTGTCTTTGATTTATATGAGACTATGAGCTACATGGAATCTAAATATCTACAGATTTTAATAAGTTGGTTTGGGCTATGATCTAGCATTGAAGACAGCAAATAAACTCACAAGGGAAGCCATGTTGCTGATATCCCATAAAGATTCAGAATAGACATATTTACAGAAGGATGGAGGTCACAGGAATGTGATTTATAGCTAACTTTTTCCCAGTTGTTACTGTTTACATTTACCATTTAACCCCAGAATCTATCTCTACATAAATCTTAAGCCCTACTTCTACCATATTGCTTTTTATTGCCTTACTCTTCACTTTGCAGAAATGTGGTGCAGCCATTTTACATGCAGTTGTGACAAGTTTACTCTTTAAACTCTTACTAGCACTTTTAAAAATAGACATTAATCTCTTGTTGGCTGCAATGCTTTTGCTAGTTCACATTCACAAGATGCTACACTCAGTGGTTCATACAGATTTCACTATAGTCACGTGTTCTCATCCAGTCTACATGGTTTGTTCACAAACCCGAAATGAAAATATATAATCTACTGACTCTTTGACCTGTAAATATCTGTGATGGTAGGCATTTTTCTTAATATGAAAAGGTGACACACAACTTCACTTTTACCAATCATGTTATTACGTATGATAAAATGCAGATAAACACCGATAAAAACAGTACATGTAGATCTCATTGTGCTAGGCATAATTTTATTCTGCACTGTAAGTGAAGCATAGTGAAGAAACTATGCTTCAATTAGCACCTGGTCATAATGGAGGCACTGACAAGTCCTTTGCAAGGGATGATTCTTGAAAAAGAAATGTTGTCAGTTTTAACCAATTGGACGGACTATAATTGAGGTTCCATTAGTGATCTGACCACAAACTAGATGAATTACTTTGTTATTAACAAAGAAAGGAAGAAATTGACCTTCAAATTGGGTTCACTTTGGACTGCAAGGTAGAATGTCATTCGACTAAATGCTCATTATTCCTGATCTTTAGATGAAAGATAACTTTTCCCCAAAAGATATGAAAAATGTTATGCTAATTTCACACATTTTGCAATGTATAATGCTAAGATGTCAAAATGTCTCTGGAATAGGAAAGTAACTAATGTGTACACTAGAAATATTGCAAATAAAAGATGATTGCTACAGGGAATTTGCATGAATCTGAATCTTAAGTAGTTCTTCCTGTTCAGAAACTGCTCTCTATAAATGCAATGTGAAAACAGACAACAGAGCCTCCATAAAGTATTTTACTAAATTAATCTAATTAATTATTAAATTTAGAAATACAGATTCAAGATAAATTCTGAAATAAGACAACATTGAACATGGCATCTTTATGTGACTATGTCAATCACATATTCTTCCCCAAGGAAATATTATCCAAACCTAAAAGTCACAACTCAAAATATTCTAATCTAATCAGTCTACAAATATGTTTCTAGTCTTTATTGTTTAGTGATAAATTTCAAGTTTGGAAAACATACTAAACTTCCACAGTCTGATGAGTGGAACAGAGAATGAATAAATAACACAAAATATATAAGTAAAAACATCTTTTCCTTCTAAGAAATAGAAAGCAATGCTTTTCTTATGCTGCTTACTTTTGATCAATACTTTACATAGTGACCATAAAGTGTGTTTTACGTTCTGTTTGATCAATGTATAATATATTTAATTATTGGTATTTTACTGTCATATTCTGAGAATTTTCAAAAACACAGTAGAGCTGACCCTGTTGTCTGGGGTGCAGGTGATCCAGCCCTGAATATGTATGAGAGACCTGTCCCCACAGCTCATCTGCCACACAGTGGAGTGGGTGAGGGAGAGATTCTCTTTCTCCCATTCCACTTCTTGCTCCCTGTGGCAGGTGGAAGAGCTGACTCTGTAGTCATGAGTGTGGGAGAGCTGGACCTGCCCCTCACAAACCCCAGCACTCAGGCAAGCGGGCCCTTTACCTCCCCTGGGCAGCAAGTAAGAGCTGACCCTATTGGGGTGGACACAGGTGATCCGGCCATGAGAACAGCAGGGTTGACCCTGCCCTTCCCCTCAGTATGTCCTGTGGTGTCATGGGTGAGGGAAAGATGTCACCGAACCTTGACACCTGCAGCAGATGGGAACACTGGCTTCAGGGGCATGACAGCAGGAGAGCTGGCCTTGCCCCTCACCAACTACAGCATTTGGAGAGCAGACAATGTACTGGTCTGGGCAAAAAAGTAGAGCTGGCCCTGGTGGTGTCCATGCAGGTGAGCTGGCCCAAGGGCATGAGAGCAGGAGAGCTGGCCCAGCTCCTTGCTGACTGCTGCACTGGATGAGCTAGCTGGGGCAGTGCTGGAGAGCTCCCCTGGTGGTGACAATGAGGGAAAGCTGGCAAGCAGACCAACCCAGCTAAGACCTAGGCCCAGAACTAGGGCTATGAGTTGGCCCATTCCAACATCCACCTCATCTTTGAACTGCTGGAGCATGTGAAGGGGTCAGACCTGGGTCAGACCTGCAAAGCCAAAGATGTAGGATCTCCATGACACAGGGAACAGCAAAATATCTGGGAAGGGTCCTGGTGAGGACCCAGTATCGATGGTGCAGCAGAAGCCAGAGGCCTCCAAGCAAACAAATGACTCATTGCAATGAACACTTGCAAGTGAAGCTATATGGAATTAAAGGTTATATTGTGTGATATCCTGGGCCACACTACAGCTTCCACACTGAGATTTTATTTCTTTGCTTTCTCTTTTTTTTTTTTTTTTTTTTTTTTGGTGCTTTCTCTTTTTTGTTTGTTGTTTTTATTTTAAATTTTATTTTATTTTATTTTAGGGGGAACACTGCAAGGGCAGAAATGAAGGGATGGGGAGATAAATGGGATCAGGATGCATGAAACACACACACACACACACACACACACACACACACGTGCATGCATTTTCAAAAGACACAATTCAAAATAGGTTTAAAAGTTATTATGGAGTAAGTATAAGACATAAAGGATGTTCATGAGGTATTTGCCATCTTTTTATATTGAGTTTCTTGACAAATTTAAAAAACCAAATTCCTCCACTAAAATTTAAATATAATTATCCTAATAGTCTTTCAGCATACTTAAAGAAAACTGCTATCACACCAAGTTATTAGACTTTGCATAAAAGTGATTTTTTGAGAAAAGGAAACCAACTTGAAGTAAAAATGTCACTACTAAAGTCTAGCTATTTGGCTGCCTACAAGGATGCTTTTAGGAGAATTGATGGGGTGCCCTCTTCTTTGTGATCATACTTCATGGAAGCTCCTAAGAAACCAGTTATCCCCATTTGCAAGAAAGAAAAATGGAAACTGGAGATATTATATAAGTTTCTCATTTTAACTACTAATCTCTTATAGAATCAGATGCTGACTATAGAACCACTGATAAGAGCAATGCATTCTCTTAATCACTACAAGACAGTGAAAAAGTATGGAGGGAGCAATAATTTGAAGATCCACAAAAATCTCTCAAGAAATATGGTTAATTGTGGAATAAAATATGTTTTGATATTTGTGATCAGACAATAATTTCTTATTATTAAAAAGATGAGCCAGGCGGTGGTGGCGCATGCCTTTAATCCCAGCACTCGGGAGGCAGAGCCAGGTGGATCTCTGTGAGTTCGAGGCCAGCCTGGGCTACCAAGTGAGTTCCAGGAAAAGACGCAAAGCTACACAGAGAAAAAACCAAAAAAAAAAAAAAAAGATGATTTTTTGATTTGTGCTCTGTGAAGTTGGTAGACAGATAGGTGATAGATACAGAGACAAAAGGACACATATGCAGACACATAGGAGAAGAGATTCAAATGAACAAATGTTTAAATAATGGACTCACACTTTGTTTACATTTTGGGAAGCACATGTAATCTGAAGCAAACTGCAGAAGTCACAATGTACATTTTCTGTTTGTTTTATCCTCATTATGATACATAATGTTCATTAATAGATTTATAAGAGTAACTCAACAGTACTAGGTAAACAGCCTCTGCTGACATCTGCTAAGGCTGGGACCCACTTAGATATAAACTCCTTACATAGCAAGGTGCTTAAGTTGTCTCATTATTTATCAAAATATGCTAAAGTATGCAATAATATAACCAAGTAATAGACTAAAAAATTCTGATGACCAGACTGGTGAACATATGAAGTGATAGAAAGGCACACCTCAATTGCATCTTAATGTTGTACTGACTGCCCACTCCATAACCTGTCCTGCAAGGTCAGTTGGTTTGCTAGCTTTTAAATTTATTATTTATGTAAATTGGAAAAAATAAATTTTAAAATCTATTTTAGAATGGTTTTACTTATGGTCATATGAAAGAAAATTCTTGGAAAGAAGCTGTTGCTGCAGATGCTGATGGACTGACTAGAGCTTCAGTGAGATGGTTGGAATATCGCAGATCCAGGGACTAATTATAATTCATCTTGGGCTATTTTTATTCTCCTAAATAGCCAATCTGTGCCCCTATTTGTGTTGAACCTAACATTCTGTGGTTGATACATAAAACCATTTGGCAATGTATTAACTTAAAATGTATTTTTCTCCCAAAGGGCTATTAACTAGCATCTGTGGACTATAGCCAAGATTTCTTCACTTGACTGTAACTTGACTCTCTGATGGTTCCACCAATATATTTGAAAAGTGTCTTAATTTATGACTTTGTTTATTCAGTTACAATAAAAACTCCATGAAACCACTTTCACATTGGAACATGGAATTTTGTGTTCCTAGACCATGATCACTTGTAATTGGCTATGAGAATAAATACAAATACATAAACCATCTCTCATCCATTCTGAGAGTTGTGTTTTTGTCTCAACAATAGCAATTATGAAGCACTTGAAATCACTATTTACTGAACTATCCTTCATTACAAAATGCCGGTTCACAGAAAAAGGTAGCAACAGCCATGCTCCTACCATTGATGTCCTAACACACAAATCAGTTTTTCTCACTGCCTGGATTACTGCTAGGAACTGTACTATCTCAGAATAATTTAATGTCTTTCCCCATTTAAAAAAAAAATCGTAGCTCCAAACACCAGAAAGAATGGCATCATTGTAATGAAATTCCTCTTAAAGGACTTACTGGGATGATAAAGTAGCAACAAGGATTATCATTTCAAGAGAAAGCATTACATTACATGACAAGCATGCTCCTCCATGTTTCACCAGACTGGAAGGTGGTCCCCAATAAAGGAAATGATAGACAGAACCAGATTTCAATTTGGCACGGCAATTTTCTCCTCATTATTTTGATGAGGTATTTTGAAGGATAGCTTTATATTATTATAGAAAACTACCCTTTAGGAATAGCTGCTGTTCTTCTCCACAATGACTTTTTAATGCATTGTGTGGTGATAAGCACTTTCTCCAAGATCATTAGCTGCTGTTCAGAGGATTCACTGCTGAATAATTTAGTCTTAAGGAGCATAGTACTAGCCTAAATGTGAGGGACAAAACACAAAATATGACAACACAGCACTTAAAATGCTTGCAAATTCCCCTCAAGTATATTATATAAAAATACTAGTTTGTGTTAAATTCCAAAAATATCATACTAAAAGACAGATTTGAGAAACAAGTGGAAATATAATTTTTTCTTAGTATTAAGTTCATCATTTATCAGATTGCTCTGTTTTCTCCTTTTGTAAGTAATAACCCAGGAACTGCTCTCTTTGCACACCTCATGGTTAATACACGTGTGCTTTGCCTTCTTATGGTTTCATCTCTCCAGTTGCCAGTTGCACCTTGCCAATATTGGCTTTGAAGGACTCAGTTTGCACTCTAGTTGAAACCACAGTAGTTTTCTTCTGTAACTTTGGTTAGTGGTTCCATTGTGGCCTGAATTACTCCCTAACTCCAACCCTAAACTTTACATGCAGTCGGGTATAAATATTGTCTCTTCCAGAACTGGCAGCCTTTTTCCTCATCAAACTCAAATTCTTGAAGAATTAAAAAACACTTCTTTTACTTCCAACACAAATGCATGGTACAGCCTTTCCTATCTAGAAGACGTTAGAAATGCAAACTGTGACAGCAATTTTAAGTTGTTATTAATTATTTTTTTATATTTGGGGGTACCTGTGGAGATTAGAGGACAAATTATAGGAATCAGATTGTCAATCTTGGTGGCAAACACCAAGGTACCTTTTGAGGTACCTGGCCACATTGTAGTTGTCATGGTGAAAAGAATACAAATAAATGGGTAAAAGTAGTATTAATACATATTATATTTGACCCAATATATTCAAATCATTATCGTTTCAAATACTTAATATAAAAATTATTGATCTAAACTGGGATACTTTACTCCTTTTTCTCTTCTTTCCCTTTGTTTCTTTGTTTCTTTCCTTGTTTCTTTGTTTGTTTCTTTCTTTCTTTCTTTCTTTCTTTGTTTTTCTTTCTTGCTTTGTTTTTCTTTCTTTCTTTCTTTCTTTCTTTCTTTCTTTCTTTCTTTCTTTCTTTCTTTCTTTCTTTCTTTCTTTCTTTCTTTTTTCCTTTCTTTCCCAGACAAGATTTCTCTATGTAGTCCTGGCTGTCCTGGAACTAGCTTTGTAGACCAGACTGGCCTCGAGCTGAAAGATCTACCTGCCTCTGGTTCCCAAATGCTGGTGTTAAAAACATGGAACACCACCACCTGGTCTACAGCTTTTTAAAAGTAACTCTTCACTAGCTATTGAGTTTTTTGGTACTTATAGCCTATCTCTTCTAGAGTTAATCATATTTTTATTTTTTAGCCACGTGGGCTTAGAGGTTACTGTGTGGTGTACCATAAGTAAGGCTAGAAGCTTGAAATATTCTAAAGGAGAATATTCACATGACTTAACAAGTACATGATAATACATTATTTAATTTCCCTTGTACATAAATGTATATGAGCTCTAGAAGTTAAGATTGTGTAGCAAGTAAGTTATCTTCTACAAATGTATTCATATTCACAGAGGTGCAAACCTAAAAACATAGTAGAACCTGCTTAATAACAGAGGACCACAAAAATAAGAACACTGAAGGTGCAGTTTATAGAAACATGAATTGAACCCAAAGCAATAAAAGACAACTGTATAAATCATCAGTTTACTTTCTCAGAGTGAGTTTATTATGATGAATTGAGTATTATGCATATTTCAGTTAATATATAAAATAATGTCTTTCTATTTTTTTAAATTCCCAATATCACAAACCTTTATTGTCTTCTTTTATGGATTCTCACCTTTCTGGTACTACTACATTCCTTATTTATATTTTTCTTCCACGACAGTGTGAGCCAAGATAAAGGCAGTGAATTTTTAATTAAATCTCGTGTGAATGCATAGCCACATCTAAGGTATAGAGAGAGGGAGAAATGTTAGTACAATTTGAACAGTAGTTCATCATAGTCACAGTAGACATTTTGTTTGCGTTTGGAGTCTCCGGTAATTACTTTTTAAATGCTTGGAATTGTTTTAAAGCAGCTGTACCATTGATGGAGGCCGCCTGTGATGACTGCAGGCTCTCTGCTGGGAGGGCACCCTGAGATAACAGAAGAGAGACTGAAGTAAAGATGCTTTTATAAAATGAATTGGAAGGCTGCTTCTGTAAGAGTCTGAGGCAAAACAAATCTGTCATTCCCATTGAACACTCAAGTCAGTGGGACATGTCAGTTAAATTGATTGTTCCCCTGAGAAGACTGACTGTTTCACACAACAGTGACATCAGCTGGAATGTGACAGACAGTATTCACAGGACAGATGCTGTAAGTGAAGTGGGAAAGGGAGGCAATAATATGGATGGCTAAGGTTTGTAAGTAGTTTGTCTGAATGATTTGACTAACTGGCTTAGTGTCCCTGCTTAGTTATTTGTATACAAGTCCGGGCTCTTGTCGAGAAGTGAGAGAACAAGTCAGAAAGCCGTAAACTTCAGTGATTATAAGGAAAAAAAAAAAAAAGCAGAAGGGAAGAAATAAAAGCACTTCTGCACACAGTTATGCGAAGCAAAAAGACCAACAAGAATGGCTTAAGTTGAAGGAAAGGTTGATACTATATGCTGGGGTAACTCCTTTTCTCACCTCCTTTTCTTTCTGTATTATTTCCGAAATTATGTAAAAATAGACAATTCGTATATAATCTTCAAACTGACAAAATGCATATTTAGTAAAGCTTTACCTTTCTTTTGATAAATTGTAAAAATAATTTTAGGCAATAATTCTGTAAGTATTTACAAGTATATATTTTATAAAAAATGATAATCTTAAGTAGTGGTGGTGATCTGCTCTGTGTGTCTATCTATCCATCCATCATCTATCTATTGAGCTTCAATCTACCTACACTGACCTAACTATTTCCCCTTTAATTATATCTTGGACGATCCAACAGCCACTTAAGAGATACTTTTTTTTTTGAGAAAAGAATACAAGTCCACCAAGTAAAATAATTCTCAGTGTTATTTGCACTCTCAAAATAACACTGTTAGTGACTCTGTATCTAACTACCCCTTCAAACACTCATCCAAAGATTCTATTCTCTAATTAGCATACGGCTTACACGCAACTCCAATAGAGGTCCAATGTCCCTCTAACAATAAATGCATTTGCATTTCCACAAGCATGGTAGATGAATTTCTGCTGAAAACCTCATTCAACCCTAAGCAACTGTGTGACTTCGGGTAAGGTTTTCAGTCCTTCTCCATCTTAAGTCCTTTTAGTGTAACACAAAGGGCATGTCTAAAATCTAGAATTTCTACAAAGATTAAGTGATACTCTTGAAAGGCAAGCTGTGATAATATGCTATCAGGACACACAATGCGATTCCTGATCTTACTGATGCTGTGTTGTTGTTGTGCCCTGTTTCTTCTGCACTGATCCAAAGACTGTACAGTGAACTGTACTATGTGCACTCTCTCCAGCATGATTCTACTTCATAAATATCCCTTCTGCCAAGGAGCTACTTCCTTTTATTTTGGGCTTGGAAAACTTTGTCTTCTTCCAATGTTATTATCACCACATTTGCTATGCATCTCCTTTGATTTCAATGGGACAGAACGATTCTTTACTCTGTCTCTTCTTTAATTATGGCAGAGAATCACAAGGGATTCCTTATTCTATGTCTCATTTTTGATATGGCAGAGAATCACAGAAGCATGTACTGATTCTCCTAGTGGTGTTTTAAATATTTTAGCAGCATGTGTCTCACAAAGCTACTATAATGCGATCAATATGTAACTAGTAGCTAATATTCAACATACTGATTACTAAGCAACAGGCAAAATTCTACCTTTTTAACATATAGAATATTATTTATTATTAGTATAAAGTTGTTATCATATTAGCCTCATTTTGGAGATAAGAAACTAATGCTCTGACAGAGTAAGTGACCTGTCAAAGACCTCTATGTGAATAATGAAAAGTATCTGCGTTATGATTCAGAAATCTTTATTCCAAACCACCTTACTCTAGAGTGTAGCTATTTTTAGAACATCTCACTTAGAATGCTTTATAGATTTTAGTTGATAAAATGAATTAAAAAAATGATTTAGGAAATACCTCCCATGCCTGGCTTAAGGAGGCTTTGTCATTGTTTATTGCCCAACATGCATTAGCATATCAATGAGGCCTTTTGTTTTTCTACTGCTGAGAAAATTAGATCAGAAAAGTGGGTAGCAGAAAAATGTCAAACTGAGTGAGGCCAAAAATGGAAAGAATTTGTCTGTTTTCATAAAACTGAATCTGTACCTCTAATAAGCCCCAATGGTGTGGTTTACAAAATAATACCTAGCTTGTTTTGCCTGTTAGAAACCTAAAATAAGAATGATATTGGCAAAGACTCTGAATTAATGTGCATTATTACCATAAGATATTTGATAATAGAATAGAAGAGATAATAAATCATATGAATAAATTAATAATAGAGTAAAGCTGCAGGTTGATATATGTTGTAGAGTCCAAATCACAGTTTCATATGGAGATGAGGAAAGAGTGGTGCATGTTTGTAGAATTGGGCATCAAGCCGTACCCTCAGGACATGTCATGGACAGGATATGAAGAGCCCATGGGAGAAGTAAGTGACTAGTTTGCTTGACAGGTTTCAATAGGAAGGAAAAACACCTATAAAGGCAGAATTTCATAGTTGAGGGCTACAATATTTTTATCCATGTTTGACAGCTATTCAGCACCCAGACTACTTTGAGAATTTATTTCTTGGGTGTTTCTCACAGACACTTGCAAAATGGTTGTCTATCATCTTTGATACTAATTATAACAACAGTTCTTCCCAAGGCCAGTATTTTGAACCTACGTCACTACATAAGTATTTTCCTTTCCATCATTTTGAAACACATTTTCTATCTCAGGAACTAAGATTTTTTAAATACAGATATTAAATGAGCACAGACACTGAAGTCAAGTTCTTCTAAGCTTATTAGCTAGATGGCAATTCTTAAAATTTCTCACCATTCAGTTAGTGAAGCCAGAGAAAAGAGAACAGTGATCGATAGCTACATAGCGTTCCAGAGGATCAAATAAGGAAAATGTGCATTTATATCCTACTGAGAAATTTCTCCCAGACACACAAAAGTAAAATCTTGATGATCAGGGAAAATAGACACTAAAACAAGTCATCAGGACAAGTAGGATCCTTACTCTAGAAAATCAATGAACAGTGAATAGACCATATGCTTGAAGAAGTTTGTTCTCTGACTTCACTGACTCAGATGCAGACTTCTTAGAATTCCAACTTCCTCAGTGTAACTAGTTTATATACTCGGACTAAGAACATGTATAATAGTTTATTTATTATGGGAGCCATGCATTCTCTTATTTAAGAAGAACCTTGCCCACCCTCAATTTCCTCCCCGGCTGTCGGGCACTTGAAGCTGCAGGGGACCGCCTGCAGAGCTCTGTAAAACCAGGGAAAACATACATGGTTCCATTCCTGAAAAGGAGCTAATCCGGTCTCAGTTCTGCAGCAAGTTCAGCCCCCAGACCAGCGAAACCTCTGTGAGTGAGGCATTCCTCCTCTTCCTTGAACACCGGCTCCCCACTCTAGCCTGAGGCTTCCACAGTTTCACCTAGTTAAAATAGACAAGGCACTGTCCCAGTGGTACCCTACTTAGGCACAGAAAGGGCTTGCAGCTGTGCCTGCTGGCAGACCTCCTGTCTGTAGAGGCAGAGAGGGGCTTAGAGCGGCCTGGAACTCTCCATGCCCTGAAGCTCCAGGGAGTCACCAGAAGAACTGCCCACTGCCTGTGCTCACTCTGCCACCAGCCAAGACATTCTACAGGACACAGAAAGAAGTGACTGAGAGGCTCTAGGCCTGTGGGCTGAAGACAGATGCCACAGCTTTACAAAGGAACTATAGGTGACTGTCCAGGCTGCCAGCTGTCTCTGTGTACTCTCGCAAGACTCCCAAAAGTTGCTTGCAACCTTCGCCCATTTCTCAGATAATATTATATCTTTTTGAGGCCTTTGATGTAGTTGAAGACTAGATAGTTATAATTTTCCTTAGTTATGATAAAGGAAAAGTTAGATATGAAACCTTAGACTCACAAATATAAGATAGATAGGATATCTTCTTTAATTTTGCCAAATACAAATAGGCTAGTTATTATAAATAGACTAGATATTGTAACTGTAATTCTTGCTTGATAATTGTTTTGTTATATGTAATTTTACTATGTGAAAGTTAAAACCTTCCTTTTTGAAAAAAAAAGAAAAAGGGAAGTGCTGTGGGATGTTCTGTATGTTAAATGTGTTGCTCTGATTGGTTAATAAATAAAACATTGATTGGCCAGTAGCCAGGCAGGAAGTATAGGTGGGAAATGGAAGGCTGAGGCAGAGAGATACTGTCAGCTGCCACCATGAGAAGATGTTAAGATACCGGTAAGCCACGAGCCATGTGGCAACTTATAGATTAATAGAAATGGGTTAATTTAAGATATAAGAACTAGATAACAAGAAGCCTGCTGCGGCCATACAGTTTTTAAGCAATATAAGTCTCTGTTTGTTTACTCAGTTGGGTCTGAGAGACTGTGGGACTGGCAGGTGAGAGAGATTTGTCCTGACCGTGGGCCAAGCAGGACTGGGGAAAACTCCAGCTACAGATGACAGATAGAGACTAAATAATAGATAGATAGAGCTATAGACATACAGATAGGTAAAGAGACAAATAGGCAGACAAATACATAGATATGGATATATATAAAGATCTGAATAAATATCCCTATCTAATATATATAATTATAATATTAATATTGTATATTAACATATATAAGAGATAGATGGTATAGATATAAAGCAAAGGTATAAATCTATATCTATACTGAACAGTGAACAAGACAATTAAATATTATAATATGTACACACAGTAATTTATTATTTAAATTATTTACCAAAGCATAATCTGTATGATTCTCTGACCTGTAATGTGTATCTGAACTGATTAAATATTTAGCAAATCTTTATTGAGCTTTTAAACTGGCAAAAAGCTCACTGATAAAGTATAACACAAATCCTACTTTGATTATTCAGAATCACATCATGTTGCAATTACTGTAGATCAAATGATTGGATGTCAGTAATGACATTTTGGTTTTTCTTAGTAAACCAAATAGAGGAGAAGGAGAACAAAGTTCTATCACAATGCAAGAAAGCATATGAATAAATATGGTGTTGGGTGTTAAAGTGCTCTGTGACATTACAGACAGGAATCAATGTGGATACCACAGGCTGTGTAATAAATGTCCATTGATCTTAATTGACTCTGATGTTTGTCCAGTTCTATTAGTAGACAAATTTCATTCTGTCTCTAGGCTCTAACTTTCTGTGCATGGGTCACCCTGCTGTGGAAGTTCATAGTGACATGACATTTATTTTACTGAATCCCTGCAACAAAGGATTTCCATGGCAGACAATTGGGCTAATGGGGTGGAAAATATAAAAACAAAACAAAGTCTGATCACTGGCCTTGAAAAGATTATAATTCTATTGACCAAATAAGACTAAATACCAAGAAACACATAAATACTACTTTACTCCATGATTCAGAAAGTGATGTTGAGGGCAAGCAGGAATAAACTGCTATAATAATGTGATCAGGGAAATATTTCTGATTCTTGAGCAGACCAGCCTAACTTGATAAGGTGATGGCAGCAAGCCACTAATGATTGGATGAACACAAAATCTACCAGTAAAATAGTTTTCCAGTGAACTGTACATTTTAAAATTTTGTTTTTATGAAAAACTAGTATTGTCATATAGTTACCCTTGTGCAAATTTATACTCAGTGTTTATCAATACATGTATGCTCCAGCAAAATTTAATTCATATTGTCATATTTTTCACTGAATTAAGGTTTTTTTTTTTTGTTTTTGTTTTTTTTTTTTTTTTTTTTTGTTTTTTTTGTTTTTTTTTCGAGACAGGGTTTCTCTGTGTAGCTTTGCGCCTTTCCTGGGACTCACTTGGTAGTCCAGGCTGGCCTCGAACTCACAGAGATCCACCTGGCTCTGCCTCCCGAGTGCTGGGATTAAAGGCGTGCGCCACCACCACCCGGCTCACTGAATTAAGTTTTAATGTACATACAAATGTATTTTGATCTCTCATGTTTTAATTCAAACAATTATTTTTTTTAAATCTCAACTGCAGGTTCCCCTCCCTCCCCTTCTGCAAATCCCCTTCCACTTCCTCTCTACTCCCCATATCCACTCCTCCTCTATTTTTATTCAGAAAAGGGTAAGCTTCCTATGGATATCAATCAAAAGCAGCACATCAAGTTGTAGTAAAACTAGGCCCATCCCCTCTATTAAGACTGGACAAGGCAAACCAGTATGAGAAATAGGTTCCCAAAAGCTGGCAAAAGAGTCAGAGACAGTCCCTGCTTCTACTGTTAGAAATCCTACAGGAAGACCAACCGACACAACTGTAACACATATATGGAGGGACTACATCCATCCTATGCAGGCTCCTGGTTGTCATCTTAAACTCTGTGAGCCCCTATGAGGCCACGTTAGCTGATTCTGTGGGTTTTCTTGTGATGGCCTTGAACCTCTGGCTTGTATAAACCTTCCTCCCTCTCTTCATCAGGATTCTGCCAGCTCAGTCTAATGTTTGGTTTTGGATCTACACATTTGTTTCTATCAGTTACTGGATAAAGGTTTTATGATGACTGTTGGGGTAGGCACCAATCATGTTTGATTTTCTGGGTCTGGATTACCTTACTCAGGATGATTTTTTTCTAGTTCCATCCATGTATCTGAAAATTTCATGATGTCATTTTTTTTTTCAAATTTTATATCCTGGTTGTAGTTTCCCATCCCTCCTCTCCTTCCAGTTCCTTCCCCCAACCTCCCCTCTGCACTGGCCCCAATCCACTCCTCTTCCATTTCTGTTCAGTAAAGCGCAGGTCTCCCATGAATATCAACAAAATATTGCATATCAAGTTGCAGTAAGACTAAGAACCTCCCCATGTATTAAGGTTGGACAATGAAGTTCATTATGAGGAATAACTTCCCAAAGCCTCTAAAAGAGTAAGAGATAGCCTCTGCTCCCACTATTAGGAGTCCCCAAAGAAGCTCAAACTACACAGCTGTCACATATATGCAGAGGGCCTTGATCTTTCCCATGCAGGCTCCCTGGTTGTGGGTTCAGTCCCAGTGAGCCCCTTATGAGAACAGGTGAGTTGATTCTGTGAGTTTTCTTGTGGTATTCTTGATCCTTCTGGCTCCTATAATTCTTTCTTCCTATCTTCAGGATTTCCTGAACTCTACCTAATGTTTGGCTGTAGGTCTGCTTCTATTTCCATCAGTTGTTGGATGAAGCCTCTCTGATGACAATTGTATTAAGAACCAATCTGGTCACAGGAGATGGCCATTTCAGACTGTGTAACCATATCTTCTATTACTAGGAGTATTAGCTGAGGTCATCCTTGTTGATTCCTGGGAGATTCCCTTGCACCAGGTTTTTAACCTGACTCTGAAATGCCCACCCCTTTCCAGTAATCTCTTTCAGTACTCTTCCCCTCTGCCTAACCAACCTGATAGCTCATGTATCAATCCCCACCCACCCTTAGTCCACACTTTGTAAATGTACCACTTTACCCATTCTTCAAGTTGAGGGACATTTCTGTTATTTCTAGTTTTGGGGTATTTTGAATAAAGCTATTATGAATATAGGTGAGCAAGTGTACATGTGGCAGAGTTGAGCATCCATTGGGTAAATGACCAGGAGTGGTATAGTTGTATCTTGAGGTAGATCGCCAATTTTCTGAGAAATCTCCATATCAATTTCCAAAGTGGCTGTACAAGTTTGCACTCCTCCAGCAACTGAGTATTGTTTCCCTTGTTCCACATCCTCTCTAGCATGCTGTCACTTCAGTTTTTGATATTAGCCATTCTGACAGCTGTAAATTGGAATCTCAGAATCAATTTGATTTGCATTTCCCTGATGGCTAAATATGTTGAACATTTCTTTAAATGTTTCTTTGACATTTGAGATTCCTCTGTTGAGAATTCTCTGTTTAGATCTGTAATGCATTTTTAAGTGGGATTATTATTTTTTTTGATGTCTAGTTTCTTTAATTCTTTATTTATTTTGGAAAGTAGCCTTCTGTCAGATGTGGGATTGGTGAAATGTTTTTCTCAATCTGTAGGCTGTCGTTTTATCATATTGACTGTGCCCTTTGACTTACAGACATTTTTCAGTTTCATGAGGTCACATTATTAATTATCAATCTTAGTTTTTGCACAATTGCTCTTTTGTTCAGAAAGTTGTCTCCTATGCTAATGAGTTCAAGGGTATTTCCCATTTTCTCTTCTATCAGGTTCAATGAAACTGGGTTTATGTTGAGGTATTTGATCCACTTGGACTTGAGTTTTCTGCAGGATGATAGATATGGATCTATTGTACTCTTATACATGCCAATGTCCAGTTATACCAGCACCATCTGTTGAAGATTCTTTTTCCATTATATAATTTTGAATTCTTTGTTGAAAATCAGGTGTCCATAGGTGTGTGGATTTAGGTCGGGGTCATTAATTCCATTCCATTCATCCATCTGTCTATTCACCTGTCTGTTTTTATAATAATACCTTATGATACTTATCACTATAGTTCAGTAATAGAGCTTGAAATCAGGGATGGCAATATCTCCAGAAGATTTTTTTTTTAATTGTATAGGATTGTTTTAGCTATCCTGGGTTTTTGCTTTTCCATATGAAGTAAAATATTCTTTCAAGTTCTATAAAGAATTGTGTTGGGATCTTCATGGGAATTGCATTGAATCTGTAGATTGTTTTTTTTAACTGTTAATTCTACCAATCCATGAGCATAGGAGATATTTCCATCTTCAAATATCTTCTCTAATTTTTTTCTTCAAAGACTTGAAGTTTTTTTTCATATAGGCTTTGAATTAAATTTTTATAATAGTATTTGACTCATAACATTTTAAGTTCCAGAGAAATTTTCTATGGAATATAAGAAAAAATAGTATAGGATTTGGAATAATCAAAGTAACAAAGGTAAATAAACATAGTGAAGCAATAAGGAAAACCTGAATGGTTGATTAGGTCATCTGAATTTCTTAGTCTTTCCAAAACTCAAAATTCATATTATTACCAGTGTAAATTATTAGTAAGTATGATTTCAAAAGGAATCCATACTAACACATCTCACCTAAAGCCAACAGTTTCTCAACTAAATGTGACAATTCATGACCCTTTCCCCACGTCCATGCTGGGATTTTGGCTGCCTTGAATTCTTGTGAATCATAGCTAGTGTAAAATGCAGTTCATTGTCTCTTATTCTTTGCAAGTTGACTACTTGTTAGTTTCTATATTATGCACAATCAACTGCAAAAAAAGAAAAGGAAAGAGAAGAAAAATCGCTTCTCTAATGAAGTTTAAGAGATGCACAAATATATGGATACAAATTTAATAGACTTTTGGTCTCATATTTTGTTTGGGCATTTTCTGTCTAATTGGTGTTTTGCCTGTATGTCATGGTTTCTGATTTTGTGTTTTATGTGTTTTGTTCAGTGTGTATGTGTCTGTTTCTTGTCCTTTGTCTTTGTTATTCTTTTGTTTTGTCTTGTTTTATTCTGGTTTGTTTGCATTTTTGTTTGTTTGCCTGTTTTTTAAAGAGGGAGAAAGAAGATGTAGGGTTATTTGGGGGAGGCTCTGGCAGAAGCTAGGGAAGGGGAAACCACGATCAGAATGTACTGTATGAAAAACTTTATTTTTAATAATAATAATATAAGCATGTAGAGGACAGTTCAGTGTTATGTCCCTCTAGCAGAATAAGAGCAGTAGGTTCTTCCTTGGCTGTTGTTGCTGACCATGTATCTTGGTTGTGATGCCGTCATTTTTGTTGTTTGTTGCACTGAACACTATGCTCACTAGTCCCTGAGCTTCAAAGCATCTCCCTTCTCTGCTTCTTCTCTCACAATAGGAACTGGTATTATAGACATATTTATTATGTTGTGCCCAACTTTATGTGAGCTCTAGAGATTCAAATTTACATTCTAATGGTTGTGTGGTACAAGCTTTACCTACTGAGCCAACTTTCTAGCCCCTGACCTTTTTTTTAAAGGAACCTTATGATTTTACACATGAAAATGTTGTGAAAAAATATATTTTCTTTGTTACAATTGGTGTAATTCTAAATACATTAATTCACCTGCATTTAAAGAGTAGTGGTAAATAAATGACAAATTGGAAAATATCTTACACATTATGGGTCCTAAGTCCATAGTTAGTATCAACAGGATGATAAAACCCAGAATTCACACAGTATTTCATTATTAGCTTTGCAATGTTTGGAGGAATTATACTGTTTCCTTACTTGTTGACATGTACACATTGTAAATTCTCAGACATAGATCAAAATCTCATTTTAAATTAAAAGAAAATTATTTTTCTACAAAACGACTACTATAGTTTTCCAAAAGAAGCCAATATATAGTGTGTGTGTGTGTCTGTGTGTGTCTGTGTGTGATCCCGTTTGAGTATATTTGCACCATGGGCAAGCAGGAGCCCACAGAAGCCAGAAGAGGGCATCTAGTTCCTTGAACTAGAGTTCCAGGTAGTTGTGAGCCGAGCCGCCGGAGCCTCCGTGCACACACTCTGATCCAAAACAGAGGCTTCTGGAAGAGAGCACTAAGTATTCTTCACTGCTAGGCCATGGCTTCAGCCTGACGAATCAGAATCTTGTGCATACCATTACTTTAATATTTTCATTCTCTGAAAGAAGCAACTTTGACCAAGAATCATTAGAAAAGTATAGCAGATATGAAAATCATTGTTAAGAGGCAATTTACTTTCATTAGTTATTTGCATATGAAAATTGTTCATGTGAAAATGTATTTTTTTACATATAAGTAAATTCCAATATAAGGCCTATAACCAATGAATAGATATCCCAGACTGTAGGAGTTTAATATAGTTCTCAAAATCTGCATCTTCAATTAAATACTATATTTTCTAAAACTGTATTATTGGTTGTTATTAGCAAAAATAAAATTGGATACTGATGATAAAAATTATTTTTTAACAATAATTTATTAAATCTCTCTGTTCAAACATTGAGTATATCTCCATAGCAACCCAACATCATGTGATACCAGCTGTAAGTTTTTCCTTCTCAGAATGTAATCTGATTGATTCTTGAATCTGCTCTTGAATTCATTCATTAAATTTACACTATTTATTTGCCCTATTCTTGGAACAATTTTACTTAAAAAAAATTGGCTGTTCAGGTCAGAACATTTCAAACCTTGTTTCAGTGAAGTTATTTCACAGAATAAATTTGTTCACAGCTATCTGCTGAAGAGTATTTGCCAGTAATATTAGTGCTTATCAAGTTAGTGCCTAAACTTTCTTATCAGCACACCAATATCTGATAGTCAGTAATGACGCCATGACCTTTCTCTGCTAAGATTTCCTAAGGCTCATTGCTGAAATAAACTGTAGCCTTGAATATACCTTTACTGGAGGCAGAAAGCAACCTAGAAACAGATCTAAGGCATTGGAGGCATGAAGGAGAAAATCACTTGAAAATAGAGGTCAAAGTGTGAGAAAAGCACGTCAGAGTTACAAAAGATGTAGTCAACTCAAGGCCAGACTCCTGGTGGGATACAATTTTTGAGATGTGGGTATCTGTAATAGATCTTGAAAAACTGAGGGACTATTTTCAAAACAATGTCTTTTACAGGATTTTACTAACAAGATGTCATTTAAAATTATAAGAGAAATCGTGCTGGTACTATCCTGTGCAATTGCTCAAATCCTGCTCACACACAAAGTGAGTTTGGAGTTATGGATATGGTCTGTTCGTGCAATGAAGATGAAGGATGAAAATGGTAATTCTCAAAATTTAGTGTATGTCAGAACAGATTGTTTAATTGCAGATGTCTCAGTCTTACTCCTCAGTTCCTTGATTCAGTAGGTCTGAAGAGGAGAATTTGTTTTTCTCACAAGTTCACAAATGATCCTGATGCTGATGACTCAGAGAGACCTCCTTGAGACCTACTGGCGCAAAGTGACAAATGGCTTTTATTAGAATTTGTCTCTAGTCATAAAGTAAAAATCAAGTTGAAAAACTTAGAACGATCATTCTTTTTGAAGCTAGGAAGACCTAGAATAAATTTCTAGATTTGTCATCTTTACGCTGTTGACAATGTTAACCTCAAAGGGCCAAGGTGACCCCAAAGTCAAATTAATATTGTAGCACCTAATGGCAAAGTTTTTGAAAGGATTAATAAGATATTTCATTTATAACTATTTTATGTATCATCCTATGTATTACTACTTTATTAAATGCTTAATTCCCGGTGATCTCTGATTAGCACGGTAATGTAGTGATCCAGTTTTTATATAATGAGTGTGCATTGACCAGCTATAAAATATGGGAGGATCTAATCAATTCACTGATAATACATGTGTCCTTTGCTACAGCTCCTGGACAGAAGAGTGCCTCACCTTGGCTGTTGCCCCACCCCTAGACACTGGTGTAGTTTGATCTGTTTTCAACACCAACACCAAACCAGTCTAGAAGATTAAGCAGTCATAGTAAAATCTTACTACCTTTTGGTTTTACTTAAACTTAAGATCAGAATTCCATCAACTAAGAAATGACCAGTTTTATTAGTCTTTATGCTATTTCTTAGTAGACTCATTTGTCATGTCTCACCAGATTTTGGCTGTATTACCCCCTTTTAATTTTTATGGCAAATCTGTCTATGCCTTTCTTCTTTGAGATTAATATTTTTCTTTTCATGAAGTCTCACCTTCATTCTCAGAGTCTCAAGACCAAAGCATGTGCTCCAACAGTAAGATGGCCTCTAAACCCTTAATGACATAAAAGATTATCTCCTCCACTCCACTCAGTCACTAACTACCATGATTGCATTAACAGCACTGGCAGATGATACTGCTATTTTTAGGGCCAATCATCCTCTGGTTAGTTGTTTCTCCATATTCTGTTCTTTGATTCATTTTATTTTACTCCTATTCATAGTGTAACAACAGTAAAAATAATCAATCAAATGTAGTCATTGTTAGCAAATAAAAGAGTCCTTAAGCTTTGTAAAAAGGGTATTATTCCATTTTTTAATGTTGTCTGAGCATCCATGGAAGGCATTCCTAGAGACCAAACCTTACACCATTTTTTTTCTTGAAATCTAAAAGCAAACTATATGAAAGCCAAAACAGTTGCTTATATTTTCAATTATGTAAGTCATAAGAGAGATAACTTCATTTCTGGCTGCTTTTGCTTATAAAAGGTAATTGGCTAATTCACAATTTCTAGAATAAAAGCAATTCATTTTTCTCTACTCCCTCTCTTCACCTCTTACGTGCACACACACACACACACACACACACACACACACACACACCATTCTTTTAGGCTTTGGGCTGCAGCAGGATTATCTGTCCCAGAGATGACTTGTAAGAAATGTGAAAATGAACATTTTTCTCTTGACTCTTCACATTATGATATTTAGACAAATACAATACAATTGCATGTTTGATATATTAAAACCCTTTTTATTTTTACCCAGTAATTAGGTCTTTAATCATATAATTTCTTAATTCGGGGGACTAATTAGATCAGTTGCACAATGAAATCTTTAGATCACTCGAACTCTGCAGCTTATGCCAAATAAGTCTTAAAGCCACATGCAGGATAAATGGCCACAAAGTTCTCATGGGGGCAATTGCTATCCTTCTTGGTTTGAAGTAGGTAAGTATAGGTGGAAGTACCAGACCAGATGTGGAATGACCCAAGGAAAGTTTGGTATCCATTTGGAGCTGATGCAAAGAGAGATGAAGGCTGCACTATACAACTTATCCTGTAACTCCCTACTCAATTTGTATTATTTGACAAGAAAATAAATAGAGAAAAACATGGTTATTGCATAAAGCCACCTAGTTCCTAGTTCTTGCTACTAACATTTTAGAGGTATTTCTATTGCAAAGGGATTATGCTGTTCTTTTTATATAACATGAGAGTGGTTGGTCAACAGGAAAGACCAAAGAATTTACAGGAAGAGGAAGACAGATGCTTGATGGCCAGATTTTGTCTGTTGGATAAAACATTGTTAGAATATATGGTAGGGATATAACCAGGCATGCTGCTCTGCTTACTGACCCTCAAAGGCTTCAACTGACTGAGAAAAACAGTTTTTTTGGCAGAATGCTTGAATATATCAGTCCACTCATTCATCTATGTGGTCTGAAATAGCCTAGGCTTGAGTTCACAAACACCAGGGAAATACTATCCACCTGGAATACACAGAACTGAGCACCACACATTCACTATATCCATGTTGCCCAATGGTACCATATGAATACTATTGTTGTGACAACGTTGTTTACTCTGTTGATTAAGAATATCATAAGGAAATAAATCCTTTTATTTCAGTATCAAGAAAAAAGGTTGTTTGTCTTATGTTGCTCATTTTTATATCTGGAATTCTGAGGTTCATCAATGAATTATGTTTTCCATTTCATAGTTATTGCTAGAATAGATTAAGTTTGGTGTTTATTTTTAAAATCATAAAGAAATTGTTTCATTTGGTATAAATTTTGTTTTATGCCAATACTATGATTTTCTTGTAAGTGATAACAAAATATTTAGTACTTATGATAAAGTGTTAATATTGAATTGGTCAAATTGCTGTGTACTAAGTGCACAGGTCAGAGTAAAAGGCCCACTTTTCATACTATAGAAGTTTCTGTCTCTGTTTTTCTAATTACAGCCTGTAGACAACCTCAAACACCAGTGAAAATTCTTGTCTGAGTTTTGATGCACAAATATTTTATGTTTTAGATGTATACTCTTGGAATAGAATGTGTGGTATAATGTCTATGCTTATTTTCTAAAGAGTACAGAACACAATCATGACTATTTCATGCAGTAATGTTTATAGAATATGTAATAGTCAGCTATATATTTACATTGTATCTGCACAGTTATTGGAACAGACAATATACATGTATAGATCATATGTATATGATCCATAAACATACATGTACATAATATATGATATTATGCCGGGCAGCAGTGGCACATGCCTTTAATCCCAGCACTCTGGAGGCAGAGCCAGGCAGAGCTCTGTTAGTTTGAAGCCAGCCTGGTCTACAGAGTGAAATTCAGGACTGGCACCGAAACTACACAGAGAAACCCCGTCTTGATAAAACAAAAGAAATGATATTACTTATTGTACATACTAATGAGATCACAATGTGCCAAAAATATGCCAAATTCTCTAAAAATTAAGTACAGGAAATTGAGAAAATACTATCAAGGAAATATTTCTGCTTGTTCATTATCCTCATTGTCATAAAGTATAAATTTCCTCTCTGAAAGTTTCTCCTTATGCCAGGCGGTGGTGGCGCATGCCTTTAATCCCAGCACTTGGGAGGCAGAGGCAGGTGGATCTCTATAAGTTCAAGGCCAGCCTGGGCTACAGAGTGAGTTCCAGGACATGCTCCAAAGCTACACAGAGAAACCCTGTCTTGAAAAACCAAAAAAGAAAAAAAAAAAGGAAGTTTCTCCTTCTTTTATCCTTGGTTATTAAGGCAGCATGAGATGAATCTCCATAAACTAAACTTTACTAAATATTTTCTACTAATTCGCTTCACATTTTCACCTTGCCACAACTTGTCATTGCCCCAAGAAGCCATAATCATGTTTTTTGTCTAGTTTTCAAATTATTGTCTTTATTAAAATAGCATATTAGCATCCAAACTTACTCACCTTTTTGTATATTTAACTAAAAGAGAATTAAAGAAACTTGGAAGAAGGTTATTGGAGATAAACACCATACTGTTTATCTCCTCCCCCTGGTACCCTGCACAGAAACTGGTGTTTGACATTACTCCAAACTTGAAGTTATCTGGACTACAAATATGAGGCCACAAAGCCAATTTTTCAGCTTCTTTGCATATTGTGTAATGCATCCAGCACTAAAATGACTATTTTAGAGCAAAAATCATCCTGGCACTATTGGGAAGCACAAAAAGGTTTTCCTTTCAAGGTAACTTTGAGAAGTGAAGTATACCAGCAACCTGTGCATGATTTTACTAGCTCTTCAAGCAGTGAAAATGATGGAGTTCTTTTGATTTATCCACAAGATTTTGATATATTCACTTTTCTTTTATTATCTTGTCAACTGCCAAAGAAAATTTCTCCATGGACATGAACCATTTTAAGTGCCACACTTCCTTAATTTGAATCCTTTCACCCAGAGATGAGGTTAGAGGTGATTGTAGTGAATGTCCCCCTCAAGTGCAGTACCCCATCCTTAGGAAACCTGCTTACCTGGAGCTGGTTCAGAGGCCATAGACCTGAATTCTGTCATCATATTTGCATGAGTCCACTGTGAGGGAATAGGCTATCAAATAGTTTCTGTTCTACTGGCTATCATGGCAGATTTTCTCTTCTCTTTTTCAAATTGTTATCAAATTCTGCTGAGAGCATTTGGAACAAATACTGGATTCACGGATGATATGGATATTTAATAAGGAGAGTTGGCTTACCACATTACACCCATTTTGAAAGTTTACCTCCATTTTTCACTGTGAAAGTTTCCCTGATGAGATTCACAGGACTTCCTCCTTTGGTCTTGGAGTACAGATCCTTCACAGTAACAACTTTACCAAAGTTCTTTTCCCCATTTAATGATTGTCCTGGCTCTTTAGAATGAAAAACTCTAGCACTTTATAATTTAGCCCTCACTAGGATGACAACACTGTTCCTGTCAAACAGGTGACTTTTGCTAGGCTACGAGAAAAGAAATTTTTAGGCAACCATAGCTGATTCTTCTTTCCAATAAGTAAACCATAAAAAGACATAGCTATGCAGTACATCAAAATTTTGAATAAGAGAAATATAGATGGGTGGGGAATAATTACTCCTATGTGTACCAATTCAAATTACTAAAGTTTTATTCTCCTCCCTCCTGATTGACTGCTACATGGCAAGTATCACTGTATGAGCAATAGGGAGAAAATGCAAAGAATCTCAATATAAATGATAAACAGTAAAACCATAGTACTGGATAGTAACAAATGGCATATACATACAAAATGGCTCCTTTTGCAGTTTCCAAGCAGCTAAGAAAACAAAGAAGCACAGTTCCATTTTTCTCTGTTAGAATTATCTTTGTGTCTTCTTTTCCATCTTAGACTTCCTAGGAGACATGATGACAGGTTTCTCTGCATTCAAAAGATGTTTCCAATGAAACTGTTTTGCTCGTGTTTATTTAGAAAATTAAAACAACAACTTTATCTTGGCCCCTCATATTTATTTTCTATCTTAGTAGAGGTATCCACTTTATCAGACTAATAGGATAAATCTATCAACAGACTAGCTGCAATGATAAAGAATAAATAAGTTTCTGTTTGAGCAGAGTACACACAGAAAAGAGGAGAATGTTGATCTAATTATACTCTCACCTTTAATTATAACACACTAAAATTGAGTAAACTCATTCCAAGCACTTACTAGGAAGCTATAATATATTAAGAATCATTTTGAGTTCTGCTCCATTGGAGCAAAAATTGAATGAAATCACTTCCCTCATAAAACTTACATTTTGGAGCCATTTCCTAAAATGGAAGATAAAATTAAAGAAACTGAAGAAAATGACCTCAAAGGAATTATTGAGGTTAAAATTATGAAATTGAAAGCATTATTCCAAAATCATGAATAGAAATAATATTTAAAATTTACTTTTTTCTTTCTTCTTAATACGAGCCATGATTTACTTACAAAATGGAGCTATATATTACATACTCACCATCTCTTGTGAACATGTTATTTTTATTACTCCTAGCTTAAAAATGAGAATACTGAGGGAGTTTTTGTCATTGATCACAGGGACACTCCTGGGAAGTGATAAAGTGAAGATTCAAAGCCACATACACTGAACTTCAGAACTGTGGTCCTCACAGCTAGGGTGTGTACTTGCCTTCTGTAACTGTAAAGTATGAATGTAAGAATTCAAAACTGAACACTGTTTTGCTTTCAGTGTTAGATCTTAATTGTCTATGTAATTAAGAAAAATATTTAAAATTCATACAGCAGTGGAGGACATGAACAGCTTTAGAATTCTTATTGTATATTGAATTGTTAAAGAATTATAGAAGCCAGTTAACATCTTTTTGAGAAGAGCTTAAAACACAATTCCTTTAAAAACTCTATTATCTCATGAAGTAATTGTGCTTCTGTTCTTATTCTATTTATAACCCAATTAGTAACTGAAACTCTGATCTTTATTGACAAATTTTACATTGGTCATTGTTTATATGACTTTTATTATGAGCTTTCACCCTGCTCTCTTCCTGCAGAAGAGAATGAAATGAAAATTCTAGAGTGATTATGACTTACATTGGAGTGGGATTTATTTTAGACCTGCTTTGACCCAGTATTACAGTTCTCTAAAATAATCCCATCCCATTTACTAGCAGAAAATTTGAGCATTTCCCATAGTGCTTCAGTTATTGATTCAATTACAATTATAGTTAGTTATTCTCTTTAAATATCAATATTTTGGTTATCCAACTTCTTTGTTAATATAAATCTTCATAAATTTTCAGTATTTAAAACATATCGTTTTGTATTCTTTCTCTTTAGTGAAATATTGTAAATCTTTTCAACTCTAATTCCACTAAGTTCAAGGTACTTTTTAATATTTTTTGCTGTAAATTTTTCTTTCAATGTTTTTATTATCAATGTTTTTAAATGATCAATTATTAATGTTTTTAAAGTTCTTTCTCATAAATTCTGGACTCATTGATTGATGGGACAAAATATTTTGAAACCTATGCTTTCAAAAGAGTATTTTTCCTGGAAACCTTCTCACTGAGGACTAGATTTCATAGTACCAAGCATGCAATGCAATCATCTAAAAGAGGGAAGCAGCCAATAGTTCTTCTGGGCTATAATGTCTATGTAAAGCAAAGATGGCAAGGATGGTACAATTACCTTTGGGTACAATAATGGCCCTCATAACTTGACTGTTAGCCAACAGCTCTCTAACTGAGCTTGTAGCCTACTCCACATGCCTAGTACTGGAAACCTAACCAGCTACCTGAGACTAGTGAGGTCATGAGTCTTAGAGAAGAACCAACTACCAGCACTTTGTTAAACCACCATAACTCCCAACTGTATTCCAAGTACTTACGTGCACTGATAAGTGTAACTCACCACTCACCAAAGAAGTTTCTCTTTGAAATATGAGCACTTGTCCAGTCTCACTGCAGTTCATACTCAATCACAGTTAAAAGCAGAGTTCTGTTTCTCATTTACTTTCCAAAAAACTCTCCACATTTTGTGAAGCATTTAGCATTTAGCTATACATTTTGTAAGAAATTTGGCATGGAATAGAACTATGTGATGTCTTATTTGAGTGTTATGCTAGAACACTAAAAGAGCACTCAGGGGAAAAACTGCTGGACAAACTATACTTTTGGAAATTGGGTTAAAACCTTTACCAGCACTATAAGGCCAGAATCGTTCTTTCATTCGATTTGAAATTCCAATCCTATTTATGGCAACTTTAATAACATCTCTAACACAGTTGCTTTCAAAAGACATTTTCACAATCCTCTCAGACCATATACTCTCATTGTTCAATTTCCCATTTCAGGAACCTTCATGTTCTTAGGGAGCCATAAACTTCTTATCCATAATTAACAGTTGAAGAATTTATGGTGGAAAGAGAGAAACTAGATTTAGAGACATACACTGCACAGCTTCAAATGTATACAGTTAAAATCACTTGTGTCCATAAATTATTTGCCATTTTGACTGTCTTCCCAGATTCCTCTCTTTTGTTTTCTACTAAAGTTGTCAGACTTACTTTTCAATTACGTACTTCTGTAATATCAACCTTCTTACTTACTGAAATAGTATTAAACTTTTGGTAAGTTTTATACTTTCATATTTTGTGGAACTAATTAATGGCTAATAGCAAAGGACTACCTTTCTTTGCATTCTTGCATTTCTTTGCATATTCCCAAATAATACCCAATTTCATATGCCCTTAGGATCTTAGGAACAACCCCAACCTTCATTGTGATTCAAATGGACTAGCAGTTGACTTCTTTGTAGGTCTTGATAAAGACCCAGATCCCTTTCCTTTTTAATTTATAGATGTTCCTTATTTATTTATGTATTTATGTATTTATTTATTAATTAATTAATTTATTTATTATTAAGAACTTTTTTTATTCATTTTATACACCAGTCACAGATTCACCCTCTTCCCTCCTCCTGCCCCTCCAGCCTTCCCCCCACAACCCACCCCCCATTCCTTCCAAGAAGGTAAGGCCTCCCATGGGGAGTCAGCAGAGCCTGGTACATTGAGTAGAGGCAGGTCCAAGCCCCTCCCTCTGCCTCCAGTCTGTACGAGGTGTCCCACCATAGGTATGTCCTTATTAATGAATGTTCTCCCTCATTTAATAGTGTACATAAAAATATGTCTAAAATTATTAAGTTCATTTTATCTTTACACATATAAAAATGTTAAAATTATAAAATATTTTTAAGTTCATCTGAAGCTAGAGTATCTTAGATTTTTTTTTTGTCTCCCAGAGAAGTTATAAAACTGACTTAATGTCAAAAGTTTGTATTTAATTCAACTGGTAACATGTAAAAGCATAGGAAAATATTCTTCTGTGTATATATTCATGATATTAGGAGTTACAAGTAAAAAAAATGTATAATAATAAACAGTGATGATTTTGACATGTTATAATATTCTGTTCTATAAAATCACACAAACTATTTTCTAAAATTATTGTACTTGAGGAGAAAAATCAGGTGAGAATCTTGCTAATTGCAAGGAGTTTGTGATTTCTTTACAGGTTTCTTAAAGGCATCATGAACGTGAAAGTTTAATATGTATTTTAAAAATCAAATGTAAAAATGTCTACTCTTCACTTAATGTGTACAGCATTCGTACTTACCATAAAGTAGGTTAAAAAAAGTTGAAGTAAGTAAATACAAATAATTTCTGGGATCCACTGACTTCACAGGAAGAGAAGGTGATTCAGTGGGTTAAGTGCTCATTGCACAAGCATGAGAACCTGAGTTTAGATCCTCTTTACCCTTCCAGGAAAAAGCTGTATGTGGTGCATGAGTACAACCCCAGTAAAAGTGGTAGGGAGCAGAGACAGTAAGTGCCTTGGCTTTTACTACCCAATTGGCCAGTTATACAATGAGAGACTCTGCCTCAAAAACCAAGATAGAGAGCAATAAAGGAACACACTAAAATCAACTTCTGATGTCCAGATGCATCTCTCCCACACACGCATGTGCTCATGTACATAGATGACACACACTTATGTCAAAATAAGTAATTCTGTTCTTATTCCATTTTAAAAATAAACAACCATAGTAACAAAAGAATTTTAAAACCAACTATCTAAAGATAAAGTGTATTTGTGGAAAGATTCAATAGAATTGTAGCATTGTAATCAAAATCTAACTCAATTACAACATTTAAGAACCTGATTGACATAGTGAAAAGAGTAAATTTTTGAAAACCCAAGAAATTAGAGTAAATCAGATGTTAGTAGTCATTTCTTTAATGTTTTCTTTCAATTTATCTGTCATCTGTTTTATTAAGTTCACTGTATATGTAGTCAACATTTCTCAAGAAAAATAAAAACAAAATTTGTACTCTTAGAGAAATTTATTGTTCAATAATGGAGAAAAATGATAAAAAATAATATTATATTGTATGTATCAAATGAATGGTACAAAACACATTTGAAAACTTTGGTGAATTTACCATACAAAGAGTGAAATGAAACTGCTATTTCCTAGTCTTCTAAATACTAACAAATCCACATAAGAAGGAAAAAAATTAAATACAACTTAACAGGAAAACAATTTGAGTCATTAAACTTTAGTCAGTAAATGAAGTGGTGTTCTAGATGGCTAAGATGTGAAAACGTGAATGATCAGAGGCACATGAAGAAATTATGCATAGTTGTTACAAGATGAGTTCAAAACCCACCTCAGTGCTACAAAGATGCTGCCATTTTTCTTCAGAGGGACTTGGGTTGAAGTAGTCTTTTCCAAACAGACATGTAGATTGGGCACTATCCTAGAAGAACTTCAACTCATTTTTCTTTTTTCTTTTTTTCTTTTTTTTTAAATTCCATATTCAGTTAAAAAATATGTTAATGTGTAAATAAGATAAATGCATATATTTTTGGTGACAGTACAGCTCAGTTAATATCCATCTCAGGACCACAGACAGAAAGAAAGTATGATGATACAGTGACATATAAGGGAGAAACACAACAGGTATATACTGGTGCTCTATAGAGGGATGTGCTTTATAGAGAGAGGCGCTTTACATGGACTATATCCACAGTCCATGTAAACTATCCATGAGGATACACTTTGAATGCTGAACTGCCTAAAATGAAATAGACTTCTATGAATACATTGTAGATATAATTCTGAACGGTTTTATTAAATAAGAAACACAGAGCTAAATGCAGAGTTAAAAGCCCCAGAGGTCAGAGAGCAGTAGCTAAGAGCTGAGACCAAGACCTCCTTCTTACCCCTTGCTGCTGCTGCCTTCCTTCCTCTGAGAAAGAGACCAACCTCCTGTGTGTCTGTCTTTTTATTGACTTTCTGTTCTGCCTTCTCATTGGTTGTAAACCCAACCACAAGACCTCCTCATCCTGCCTGTCTATATAGACCTCCTGGTCTCTACGGTTGGTATTGAGATTAAAGGCATGTGTCTCCATGTTGGCTGTATTCTTGAACACACAGAGATCTGCCTGTCATGTGATTGGGATTAAGGGAATATGCTACCACTGCCAGACTTCTGCTAAATGGCTTGTTATTAGCTCTGACCCCCAGGCAACTTTATTTATTAACATACAAATAAAATCACATTTCAGCAAAAATAAAATGTCACCATAATACGCTTTTCATTTTATGACCAAAAATTTCATTGCTATTATAACTCAATTGCACTGTTCCAGTCATCTGCTGTTGACTAACACACACACACACACACACACACACACACACACACACACACACATACACACACTGTGCACTGTGAGTAGGTCCTCCAAAAGTGTAAAATGGGGACTCAGATAGAATGAGTTAACACTGTCGGTAGTCAAAGTCCTTGAGTCTGGAAATATTTGCAGACTGTGCACTTGCTCTGATGCCTGATTATGGTGGTTTGAATAGGTTATGGTCCCCATAGACTCATGTGTTTGAATGCTTGGCCAATAAGAAATGCACTGTTATGAGGTGTGGCCTTGTAGGAGGAACTGTGTCACTGCAGAGGAAGGCTCTGAGGGCTCAGCCATGCCTAATGTGGCACTCTTGGCCTGCTGCTTGCACATCAAGGTGTAGAATTTCTAAGTGCTTCTGCACATGTCTGCCTGCCATGATGATAATGGACTAAACCTCTGAAACTCTAAGCCAAACCCAATTAAATGTTTACCTTTGAAGTGTTGCCATAGTCATGGTGTTTCTTCATAGAAAACCTAATTAAGACAGTGACCTAATAAGTAGCTTGGCTTACATGGGACTATGACCAGGACACTCATAGGAGTGCCACCTTCTCAAGCATTTTGGGCTTTTCTGAGTTGGGACATGGGTTCATGGAAATAGCCCTTCCAGAGAAGTCTAGGAAGTATGACGGAATATTCTGAGAGATCAAATGCAAGTATCAGAGCTTACAAGTACTTCTCAGAAGTGGAAGTCACATATCATCAACTTCTTTGTGTTCCACTGATAATTATTTCAAACTTTCAATTCCTGTTGCATTAAATAAAGTACCCTCATGAGCAATTAAATTCCAAGTTATTGTCTATCATTTCAAGGAAGAACTTGAAGCAGCATTTCAAATCATTTCTAGCCAAGAGTGAAAGCAATGAAATAATGCATGCTTGCTTGTACTCAACTTGGTTTTTTTTTTCCCCCACTCTCATACAGTTCATAATCCTCATCCCAGGGAATGATGCCACACTGTGAGCAAGCATTCCCATCATTCCCACCTCAGTTAATGTAATAAGAAAATCTTAACATATATTTTCACAGGGCAACCTAATCTAGACAATCACTCATTTGATTCCATCCCATGTGATTCCAGATTTTATCAAAGTGACAATAAAATCTATCATATTCATCCAGATTCCAGAGGAGTTACAGCTATCGTATTTCAATGATAGGAATACTTATGAATTTGAAGCAATGACAACACAAAAGGAACAAAGTCTACTATTACAGTTAGTCATAGTATCTGGATTCAAGTATCTATCAATGTGGTTAATGATACTTCCATCTGTAAGGATATTGGAAGAAATGGTTGATATCTGAGTTAGTGGGTTTCAGGATGGTGTGAAGATAGTCCTAAATGTGGGGTAGCTCTGTTTAAAAGACTAGAGACTCTGATTCCACAAAAGGAGGAAGTTCACAGATATGAGGAGATTCCATGCATCTTTAACCAGTGAAATTTTGGAAAATGTCACTTCCTTCGTGCATCTAGCCATATCTTGAGCCTTTGAATATGATCTTATATACATTACTCTTCAGGAGTTTCTAGGCTTCTGCCATGGCCTAGGTCTTCATCACCAGGCCATCATGTTCTGAGGCTTCCAGATACTTGGACTGTGAGATTCTGGTGACTAGTCCTAATATAAAGGTCAACATAAGGATCCAGGGTGCAGTTCTGTGATATCAGCTACTAACATTCTAAGGCTACAAGGTGGGGATTAGGAGACCATTTTGGGACTATCTAGCTTCTGATCCCTTCATAATTAACATATTGAGTTAAATTAACATATCCCTTCATAATTATAAATAATATCTATTGATTCTGTCTCTTTCATGAGCACTAATATGATAAAGAAACAAAAACCACACTAGTGTTTTTAAACAATCTGTGAAAGATAAATACTTTGCATTTTTATATTGCTTATACAATTTTGTAATAAATGAAGTGATAGGAACATACTTCTATAAAATATACCTCCACATTCAGAAGATTGTAAAAACTATTTACCATACCCTTCTTTCTTAAAGAAGATCATAAACCTTATGATACTTTTTTGGTCTTCTATGAGACAAGTCCTAAGATCTCATAGAGAAATGTCTATTAAGACACTAGAAAGTAGAGCTAGTCACCATGAGGGAATTTTCACAAATGTTATCTACAAATCCCCACCTTGTAGCCTTAGAATGTTAGTAGCTGATATCACAGAACTGCTCCCTGGATCCTTATGTTGACCTTTATATTAGGACTAGAGTTTAATTAGTCAATACTGCTCTCATATATTCATGAGCTTGATTTGCATAGCCTCTGTTACATGTCAGAGAATGTACAACTGAAACCTTTGTTCACAAAGCTCATGCTGATCTCCTGTAATAAAATTCATCCTAACTCTTAAAATATTTTTCCCAAATGGGGACTCTCAACCTATTGCCCAGTGGTGTAGGCTGTGTTCTATTTATTGCCAAGACAATGCCCTCTTAAAATGCACATCATAAACTATTCTTCTGACTCTGGTCTAAAGGGAGAATTCATCCACTGCCTATCAACTCTTCTCCTACTACCATAGTGGCTGAACACTGTGTCCATTACACATCTTTATTGGAGCTTTTGTCTCACTTCATGAAAAGGGAAGGATCATCCTTCTAAAACAGACACAGAAAGAAGAACATGAGCAAACCAGGCTTGATTACTTTCTCCCAGTTCATTATTATTCTAACTAATTCAGTCTTCCAACTGTGCATTGGAACAACTGTCCATACACATCTTTAACCAAAGCATTAAGGAGTGTTTTTTTGTTCAAGTCTTACTTCTAGAAATGACACAATGAATTATCCAGACATTTCAAAGATCAGTGATCGCTTTCAGTTCCATAATTCCATCAGTAACCTATGATAATTATTTTTTTTTTATTCAGGTGCTTGTCATTGCAGATTTAGACAGAGAATTTGGTTCTCTCATGAGACAGCCTACCAAAATATGTTTTTGTTTGAGTGTGGAAAAATGAAGTAAGCCTTTACAATTGAGACAGGTAAAGTTTCCAACAATAGCCATTAAGTTTGAATAATGAGGTTTTAAAGAGACAGCCTCTAGTGTCGCCCTTTAGAAACCACAGCAAGAATTGTGATTTAGCTGCAGGTCCCATGAACCCACAGCGTAGCATTTGTTCTTGCTGCCTCTTGTGGGTGTCACCACTGTTTGAACCTCTCCTCTGCATCTGTTACCAATTCCCTCTCAAAGAGCATCTGCCACCAAAGAGGCAAGCTTTTAATACATTGATTTATCATCTTAGATACAGGTTTTTATTGCTTGCATTTGAATATTACATTTAAGGTGCTTTTGTGATTACAGATGTTTTACATATAAATTGCTTTATATTCAGAAAATGCTTTTTTTTCTCATTTGTTAAGGAAACTCCACATTCATGTGTTTTACATTTTAATTTCTTCTGCATTGCAAAGAGCTTGTGAATTGCTTTCTGTGATGGCAGGCGCTAGGAAACCAGCATCTGTGGTTGTTTCTGCTTCAAGGAAAAAGTTAACTGCGGGTGTGTACTTTTTATTTTTTTTCTTAGGGAATCCAGACATCATTAATTATGAAGGGAAGCTTTAATTGCTATTTTACCCCTAAAGGGACAAAATGAGTCACTTCAAAAACAAACAAACAAAAAAATACAAACAAACAAACAAGCAAACAAAACCAAAATAACGAATCCTGCTCTTATTCATAACCTTTGTAAGCCAGAAAATTAAGACAGTTAAGTTTTCACTCCTTGGTTACTTGTTTCCTGTTGTCTCATAAGAATCTGGAAATCCGCAGGACTGCATGGTCTTTGAAATAATAGCACCATCTGCTGTCTGAAGTTTGACGCATTAATTGGGTTAAGCAAATGAAAATGGCAGAGCTGTTCAGATCTCAGCACTTTGTTTTTATAGGCAAACCGTGAAAAACTGGGAAACCCTCTCCTAAAAGTAGAAAGAAAATCATGTCTGCAAGAAACACTAGAGACTGGCCATTTACTTTTGGCAGACATAAGTAAAGATATCGTATTGTTGTGGACATTATGATTGTGCTTTTGTGGTACTTTAATTTAGTGTATATTTATTTAGATGACCATGAGGAGTGGGAGAATGTAGAAACCCCTTAAAGCAATCCCTGTTTCTAAGCCACGCATCCCTATATGTAAGCAAAGACAGGTCACTTCTGAACAGAGAGAGGGCAAGCCGTCTCTCCAGGACTAATCCTGGTGGGAGCTGCCTGTCTGTTCCCTATCCTCAAGTCCTTCACCCAGAGGAGCAACGCTGTTTAATTTAAACCCTTAACTGTCTGGATAAATGGTCATTGAATGTTGGTCCCAGGGCTCTCATAATAATAAGCCACTAGCAGTTTGAAGAACATAGAGAGGAATTAAACCATTCTTCAGTTCTCTTTCCTGCTGATTTCTTTCAACAAGCAGGAGGTCAACTGTCATCCAGCTTCACACACAGCTGTTTCCTTAACCTCTTAACTCTCCCGGAAGTTTCCTTGCAACTGTTATCACCAGCTGCCTGACACTCTTTTTCTTTTTGAACTAATGACAAGTTGTACCATCTACTCTGCATTTTTATACTGTTTTCCAGACCAGTTTATTAGCTCTTTTATAAATCAATTTTTTCCTGAACAACACAGTCACATGTAAGTGTAGTCCTTGTGTCTAGGAATCAGGACCTTGTCAGAAACAAGAAAAAAGACAGGCATGCATTGTCCTTGGCTGCTACAGAAAAAAAAAAAAAAAGAATGAATTTTAAATTGCAAGTGACTGAAAATGGAAATGGAATTTTAAAAGCTAAACTATGTTATTTTTATAAATTTAAGCTTGTGCTTCCTATCGGTGTTTTCTAACTAGAAAGGTAATTTCAAAGCCTCACCTTAAGCATCATGCAAGCACAGGCTGAAAATGCATGACACTCCAAAGCTGCAAGAAAAGTCTGCTATAGATCAAGTTCTTTCTGTGAGAGAAGACAATCCTGCCAATAAGGGACTGTCCCACATGATGTGAACAAGGGGGGAATAACCTAATTTCCAAACTGGGTCAACATTGCTTACAAACAGGCTCCTAAGATAGTAGAGAAGTAACCACAAAGTCTTGTAAGAACTCCAGGCAAATTTTCACAAAAACTGTAAGATAAGCGTGAAAGCTTCCTGACTTCCTGAGAGCGAGGCAGACATACTTCCTAAATTTCTCTTCTGTTTCTGTAGAGACTCCTGATATAATCCTTAAGAAGGAACCCATAGTTCTAAGGATCATAAGCTTATGACCTTGCATCATAAAATCTTGCTTGGCTTTTGGGAGCTTTCAGTTACATCAATAAGACTATAATTTAGAGCAGGGTTACCAACCTTTATGTAATAGCACAGAAAGTCAGTATTTTAGGCATCACAGAGTCTTTATAGCTACTTTATGTTGCCAATGTGACATGGAAGCAAGAAAAGTATTAGATGATTCTGACTATTTTCCTGTAAAACTATTCTAACACCAGACAGCATTTCAATAGAGACTACAAGTAATTGTTTTTATAACCCTGGCTAGTATGTTGTTTGGGATGGCTCATCTAAAATATATAAACAACAAGAGTGGAGGAATAGGTTTTGTGACTCCATAATTATGCCATTATAGTTCCTAAACTCTCTAGGACTGGTGTCACCTGCCCTCTGTTTACCTGTATTGAAGATTTCTAATCTAATAAGAGCAATGTGACAACACTGATTTGTACACATTAAGCAGGCAGATACTCTTTATTTCTCTCTCTTGGCTTTGTACCTGTTACGTATTGGTTTGAGGCACACTTAAAATCAACAGAGCTGTTATGTATCATTTACTGGAGATAGAAGCACGTGTCTAGACACCCCTGATAGAACACCAATGACAGACAAATAAATGCTTCTGCTTTGAAAGAAAATTCTGGACTCTACATCACAGAAGGTAGCTAGAAATAAAAAAGAAAGAAAGAAAGAAAGAAAGAAAGAAAGAAAGAAAGAAAGAAAGAAATGAAATGAAATGAAAACAGCACTCCTTTTTTGAAGGGCCCAAAACTGCTTGACCACACAGCAGCCATGATAGTCTTAGACCCAGGAAAGGAAATACCTAACATTCCAAACATTCCCTATACCTCTAGACAGATGTCAGCCAGTCAGGGTCCTGAACCCTGGAAATCCCCTCACCCCCACTTCTGCTATGATAAAAACCCCACTATGCCCAGGCTCTGGGCTCACTGCGTTGGACAGAGAGTCCAAGCTGTGAGCTTGAAAATAAAGGCTATTTGCTTTTACATATGAGATTCGGTCTCCATGGTGGTCTCTTAGGGGTCCCTGTGATCTGGGCATAACACCTTATCCTTCATATATAAAAAGTCTGAAATAAAGGAGAATGGCAGTTGTTAGAGCATGAAGGTCCTTGTGACCACAGATCTCCAGGAAAACCAGGAATGGTAAGCAAGCAGGACATCCTCTCAAAAGAAAGGTTATAAAAACCTGTTCTTATATCCAGAAGACTAGGAATTGGAGGAAATTAACAGCCTGGTGATCTGCATTATCTGTTGGATCAAGCTATATTAAGTTCTCACAACCAGGACTGGAGGTAGCTAGTAATCTAAATTACCCTTATATTATCTGTATAGCCTGGGGCTTTTCCAAGCTCCCACATCCAGGACCAGAGGTGGCTAGTAGCCCAAATGACCTCTATTGCTATCTGGATGATGAGGACCACAGGAAATTCTTTCCTAGGCCCTTAAGCTAATACAGATAGCCTATCTCCAGAACCAATCTTCTTAGAAGAAATGACAAGTACTGTGAATTGGGTTTCAATATAATTATGACTCCTTGAGCACCAAGGATTGCAAAAACCAGGAAACTTTTTTTTTTACCCAAAGTGTACTGTCCTTAAATATGCTGACAATAAACTGACTGTCATCAAACTCCAAACAGTTGATCCAGACTGTCCAAGTCAGGCTGAACCGATATTTTATTCTTTGATGAATTATTTCCCTGCAAACCATGACACTTGCAGAGACCAACTCCTGCCTCCTCCACAGTCACTCACCTATGCTTCAGCCAAGGCCCAGAGCTGAGCTCACAATCCCGAAAGTCCCTATTTGAAAAGTGAATAAGAAAAAGCAGCTGAATGAAGCTGACCCCAGATACCAACTAGATAAAAAACAAACAAACAAATAAACAAACAACAAAAAAAGCCAATAGACCCGGTATTTTCAAAAGCAGCTTATCTAGAGAAAAGAGCTAATCTCCTCTTTTACACTCCTGAAAGCATGCAATCTGCACTATTTTGCATCTTTGTCCACAATGTCATCATATCTCAACATACTAACTTTCAAGTAAAATAAACTCTGCTCTTGCTGCTGAGTTCAGTCTAAATTCCCATTCTTTACATTTTTCTTAAACACCCAATTCTTTTATTCTTTTTATTGAAATAGATTTATCTCTCATACAATACATCTCAACCACAGGTTTTCCTCCTTCTACTCCCTCCAGCTCCCCACCCCCCAATTCCCTTCTCCCCTAGATACAACCCTTATTTCCTCTTCAGAAAAGAGCAGGCCTCCAAGAGACAACAGCCAAACAGGACAAAAGAAGATGCAATAAGACAATGCAAAAGCCTCCTTATCAATAGGGGAAGAGTCCCAAGAGTAGACTGAAGAGTCAGAGGAACATGCACTCCCTCTGTTAGGATTCCCACAAAAACATCAAGCTGACAGCCATAACATATATACATACATACATACATACATACATACATACATACATACATATGTGTGTATGTATGTGTGTGTATATACCATATATGTATATACCATGTATATACCATATATGTATATACCAATATATACCATATATATAAAGCTTATATGTACAAACTCATGCAGTCCCCATACTGGCTGCTTCAGTCTCCAAGGGGTGGGACCCTATGGAGTCCTCCAATTTAGAATCTCTCCTTGCATAATGTCTGGCTGTGGGTCTCTTCACCCACTTCCATGTGCTGCCAGAGAAAGCCTCTCTCATGACAAGTCACAGATCTATGAGTAAAGCTACATCAGAACTTGATACAGCGATCATTAGGAATCATCACTCAGTCTTTAAATAAAATGGCTTTGTGTCTATCATCTTTCTCATACAGATCAATCTTATACTAAAATGACACTCCTTGTGACTTATGAAAGTCCTGGGTCTGTCTCCGAGAAGCGTTCTGTAAGCTTTAGCCCAATTATTTCTCTATAAATGATCTCAATATCCACTCAGAATAATAAAGGTAACCTGCCCCTTCTCCTACCTTCTCTGGCTTAGTTTGACTTCACGGATTTCTAGCTATCAGGAGGGACCCTGTCACCAGGAGCTACTGGCCCTTTTGCTTCTGAGTGAAACGTCCATCTTCCAGTCACCTTCTTCCACTCCTCCTTTGCTTCTTTCATTTCTTAAGCTTTTATATAATTGTTTAATCATGTGTTTAAATTTTATGCATTGATTAGATTGCCAGAGTTTTGGCTGCAGCATGGTTTAGCAAACCCACCTCAGCCTGAGTGTAGATCAAGATGCATTGGAATGATTCTTGGGTTCTGTTGTACTAGGTCACACTGCTTTTTCCCCTCATTACAATATCTCTCAATCTCTGCTTGTGAAATTGTAGACTCTACCTGGGAACATATTTTAACTCATCTGGGAAAGTCATTTTGAACGGAATTATTTATTACATGTATGAGTACAACAGTTACAAATCTTTGTAAATTAAGCATGTGGAAATAGTTGCACATCAAAAGTAAAGGGGATTTTAGAATCATCCCTCACTATGTGATGATTAGCAGTGATTGTCAGCTTGACAGGATCTTGAATCATCTAGGTGATCTAGAAATATCTATGAGCTTGCCTCTGGGAAATCGTCTAGATTAGGTTAATTCAGATGAGAAGACACATCCAAAAAGTGACTAGGACTGTTGTATGTGTTACTGTCCCCAACTAAACAAAAGGAAAAAGTGAGCTGCATACTAGCATTCATCTTTCTCTCCATTATGACTATGGGTCAATGTGACCAGCTGCCTCAAGTTTCTACCACCGATTCCCTTCCTTAATGGACTGTACTACCAAATTGTGAGCTATAATAAACCCTATCTTCCTTTGTCAGGCATTTTGTTCAATCAATGTCGAACGCAATTAATGTAGCCTACTTTGGCAAGGTCAGCATTTGAGAAATTTATCAATGAATAAGTGAACATAAATTTCTAGACTTCTTAGTTTAATTTTCAGATAAGTTACATATTGAATAACGTATTTCTAAGATGAGGAAAAGCAGGTATATTAGAAAGAAGGGTTTTCTTTCAAATTGGTACTAAGCCAGCACACACAACTGATGTTGAAGTTAATTAGCAATTACTACTAAAATCAAGATTTGAGGTCTTATCATTAAGAATGTTCAGTGTATTTTTTAATGGCGCCAGTGGTTTTTTTTTTTTTTTTTTTTTTTTTGCTCAGTGGAGCCATTTCATACATTTGTGGTAAATTCCATTTGTTCTATCATATCCTTTTTGCTTGAAGCATTAGCTTTATTAAGCACAGCATCTGTACAGAACAGGCTGTGTGCTTTTAAAATAGCTTTAATAGAAAAGTATATTTCATGAAATAGTAAAGTGTTTAACATTACAGATCTTATCAAAATATCTGGTTCTTTGCTCCTTTATTTTAATGCCTCAATGAAATTTTAAAGCTGGATTTTGTAAGCCTCTTAGCAATGTATTTTGCAAGTGTTTTTTTCCTGTATCAGATTTACGACTTGAATATGAAAGCACCTGTTGAAAAAGGAAAAGGAGCATCTAAGTAGTTAATAGCTACAATAGATCATTATTGAAGCCCCATGGGTATTAATATGTTCTTTAATTGAAACAAATTATGTAAACCCACTTGATTGTGATGAAAATTTACCATAATAGTTCTAAAGAATGAAGAAGCAAATGTATCAGTGCAATTGGAAGTTCACTTTTGAGACATTAAAGGATGTTTCTGGGTCTATAGCATCTTGTTCTTTGCCCAACACATTTATTTTCTAGACAATTACCTCTACAGGGAACACTCAGGGGTATAGGGAACAATCTTCCAGAGTCTTACTCATATTGATTCAGCACTGCTAGCTATTAAATAACAGGTGGTAGGATATGATTTATATGCAGAAGTTATACTGTGCAGTCATCCTGTGGAGGCCTTGGCCCTCAGGATGGACAGGCAAAGACGGTACGTCAATTATTATTAATATAAAGTGTCTTTTTCTTCGTTAAGTTCAAATATGCTATCAAGTTATAAACGCATGTTCCATGAGCCAAAATACAAAAGCACCAGTAGATACTACATCTATACACACACGACATTCTGCAGTTCTATCATTACTCTTGGCATTGTTATCCCACACCATGGAGAGAAAGGGAAGCACAGGCTAACGTTTGGAAACAGAACTTAGATCATCTGGAAGAAAAACCCCAAGAGTGTATTAAAGGAATGAGCAGATCTGCCCTGAATTAATTTTGTTTTGTTTTGTTTGGTATCAATAAATTTTCTAGTAGCATTAAATGTATTTGGTGTTTTTTTTAATGTTTTAAATATTTGCTGGAAAGACTATATTTCTAGTCAGCCTCTTCCAAGCCAAAGCACTTGTAGTTATATGAGAAAGTTTGTGCTCATAGTGAGCACACACAGTTTAGTACAACAAAAGATTGCTTGGCCAGGATGAATTGTGCCACTGTTGAGAAGCCCCAAGAAGTGCTCAAGAACACAACCAGCAATTTCTTCTAGTCTTTCTGTCACTTCATGGGCCCTGTCCTATTGCTACACACAGTGTAACATTCCATGATACCCTCCAGCTAGAAAGCTAACATTGCACTGGGGAAAATAAAATAAAAATCACAAAATAGATTCAGAGAACTCATTGATAAAAAGACATCCTCCTTCTATTAAAGAAGTCAAGTAACATCCTAGATTAGAATTAGAAGATAATTGTTGTTGTTTGTTTTCTTATTTATTTATTTATTTATTTATTTATTTATTGTTTTCAACACATTGTGACCACAATTTCTCTTCCCTCCACTCTTACCATCCCCCCGCCCCAACACACACACACACACACACCCTCTCCCCCAGATAAACTGCTCCTAAGCTTCAGAAAAGAAAAGGCATCCAAGGGATATCCACCGAACAGGACATAACAAGATACAATAAGCCTAGATACAAACCCTCATATCAAGGCTTGGCAAGGCAACCCACTAGGAGGAAAACAGTCCCAAGAGTAGGTGAAAAGTCAGAAAGCCCTTCACTCTCACTGTTAGGAAAAACACCAAGCTAACAACCATAACATGTATGTAGAGGACCTAGCGCAAACCCATACAGGCTCTGTGATAGCCACTTCAGTTTTTGTCAGTCCCTATGAGCCCCAGTTAGTTGATGTCTATGGACTGTGTCCTCCCAGTGGCCTGAACCCCTCTGGCTCCTACAGTTCTTTTTCCTCTTCTCCCATGGGGTTCCTGGAGCTCCAGGGGAGGGACCCCATGAGGATGTTCAATTTGAGCTCTCTCCACCTAATGTTTGGCATCTGCTCACATCAGCTGCCATTGAAAGCCTCTCTGATGTCTATTGGGCTAGGCAACAATATATGAGCATATAACTGTATCTTTAGAAATCATTTTATTGATTTTTTTTCTTTGATTGGTCTCTGGGCTATCTAGCTTCCTGTAACTGGTCAGTCAGGCAATGTCTGGCATTGGCTCCCTCTAGCCTTATTGATTCCCATAGTGGCTGTATAAGTTTGCATTCCCACAAGCAATGCTAAATCCTCACCAGCAGGAGGTGTCACTTGTGTTATTGATCTTAGCCATTCTGTGCCAATGCTTTTAAGGCTCTTCCCATATTTTCTTCTATCAGGTTTAGTGTTTGTTTTTAGGTTGAGGTCTTTGATATACTTGGACTTGAGTTTTATACCTGGTGGTAAATAGGTATCAATTTGCATTCTTCTACATGCAGACATTTAGATTGATCAGCACCATTTGTTGAAGATTTTTTCTTTTTTTTCAGTATGTATTTGTAGATGTAACCAACCGTCTTATTAAATAAGAAACACAGAGCCGATTCAGAGAAGAAAGCCAAGAGGTCAGAACTAAGAGCCTTACCCTTCCTGCTTCAGCTATCCTGCTTCAGCCAAGAGAGCTCTCCGAAAAAGAGGCCTACTTCCTGTGTGTATGTCTTTAAATAGTCTAGATGTTCTGCCTTCTCATTGGTTGTAAACTAAACACGTGACTGCCTTGTCATCGCCTGTATGTACCGCCCTCCAGGTCCTTAAAGGCGTGCGCCTCCACCGCCACGCACTTGCTATGGCTCTATAACTCTGACCCCCAGGCAACTTTATTTGTTAACATACAATTAAAATCACATTTCAGTACAAGTAAAATACCACCACATGTATTTCTGGCTTCTTTATCAAAATTCAGGTGTCCATAGGTGTGTGAATTTATGGCTGGGTCTTCAATTGGATTCCATTGATCAGCATATCTGTTTTTAATACCAATACTTTGAGGTTTTTTTGTTTGTTTTTATAGGAGCAGGGTGACTCAAAAACAGCATTTTGAAAAGCCCAGCTCAGCATGAGAGGAAACCAACAATGGCTGTAACCCTAGAGCTCCCCTCTGCATAACTGTAACCAGATCACCGTGTCAGAGTCTCCTTTCCCAGGCAACTGGTGGGGCTTACATACATTTGGAGGGGAACCTTGTGAATTTTGTCACTCTCAGGAGCTCTTTGACCAAGTAAATTTTATTTTCATCTTTGGTCTTATATGTTTTGCTTACTTCCTGAGTCTTAGAGTCCTTTCTTTTACTTCCAAGAAAGAATGTTCCAATTTGGAGGAAAGAACCTCACAACAGGATATTGAAAGTGTTAACTGAATCATGACAATGGAAGAATATTGAATAAGAACTTAATTGTGCTTAATAATAAAGAAATAGTTAAAGCAGCATCTTCCAGTTTAATAACTCTTTCATCTGACTGTTAAAAAAAAAACAAAAACAAAAACGGCTCAGATATATGAGAAATGTTCTCAAGGTTAAGGAAAATTAAATTGTTAGAACTCAAACCTGGGACAAATGGCTGAAGTGCCTATTTAACATGTCTAAGTGAAGCTGCTTCCAGGTTCTCCCTATAATCCTTTAGTCTCTGCTTGTTTCAGGGCCCTCCTGGGTAGCACACCCTGTCTGCTACCGTAAACTTCTCCAGCCCTGGGAGTGGACTACCCTTCTCTCAGCCACCCTTCCCTATATAATCCAGACATTTTTGGTTATCCACCCTCTTTATGCTTTTGGGCCTCCTCCATGCTGTATCTTGTTCCCCTCGCTTGACTTTTCCTTCCCTTCCTCCCTCTCCCAAAATGGGCCAGCTCAGTCTAGTCATGTCCATTCTGGAATCTTCCAGATGTCTCTGTCTCTGGCTATGCTCTCCAATATATCTACAATAAACTTTCTCCTCCAACATACCTAGGAAGAGTCATGTTCCTTTCCTTTCTTTTTTATTTTCTTTTCGTTTAGTGGGTGCCAAAACCCAGAACCAGTCATGTTCCCTTTTTTTCATTTCCTTTCCTTTTTATTTTTTTCATTCATAAATTAAATCTCCAAGATTGCTCAGCAATAAGTAAGACCTCAAGGCCTCCATTTCAACTTCTTCTTACAGTATACCCTACTTTCTACCAAAGTATAATGCTCTACAAGTGATAGTACCATATATTAATGTGATTGATAAAATCTGTAGTTAAAACCCACAGTTAGCATCCAGAAATTTTCTTAATTTCATTAGTAGCCTAGAAAGGACATTGTACGATTTTCTCTTTCCCTTTATTGTACCCTGCACGAATGTGTATTACATGTTTTACTGAAAAAAAGTTAAATTTGTCCTCAATGAGACATTATGCTAATTTTATTTTTAAGCAAATACGAGAGGTTAACCATTAGCCAAACAAAATTCTTCCCTTGTGTAAGTTCCATGCTTGTTAAGATACTCAAGGGTTACCTCAGTAAGTGAAGCCCAATCAAATACTATTCTCATGCTGCTCTTATATTTGATCATCCTTATATTTCCATCTAGACCTTATATTTCCTCAGCCACTCTAATTACCCTGTTATTTTCTAAGTAGATATTAGTTGTATCTGAAAGACTATTGTTGGGCTCCACATTTCATAAAAAAAACTCTTTTTATCTGTGCTTTCTTTCTTTCCACTACAGTCCTAAATATATTTAATGAAGTTAAGAGGAAGAGAGAGTTTTAAATTCTTGTCATCACTGTCTTCCTCCCGAATCTGTGAAACTTTTTAACACAGTGGTGGTATCAACCAAATCAGACAGAATGGGAATGCTCTCTGCCTTGTGTCTTTCCACCAAACTACTTTAAATTCAGTTTGAAAATAAAACATATTTGTTACTACCAAAAATAAAACATTATAAATCAGTTTCTTCTTGTTAGGAATAGTGTGATTATTTTGATACTTGCAAATAAAAGTCCCCCAAATTGTTTTTGCTATAATGAGTGAAAATGTATTTTCTCAAAGATCTGTTCACTTCCAAATTAAGGGGAAGATTCAAGAAGGAATGTGAAAAACTGAGAAAGAGTGGAAGCAGTAAACTAAGACCACAGGTGTATGTATGCAGTGAGTATGCCTGTAATGAATTCAGATTGTGTCTCTGAAGAGACCCAGGTTCTCTGGCAGTACACACTCCTTTTGATTTCTTCCTTATGAAGCTTTGCCTTGTTTGAGAAAAGATTTATGAAAACTAGGAGCTAAAATATACACAATGAATGGTTAGTAAAAAGAAGAGACAAGAGTCAGAGACAGTAGAACAAGGAGTTGGTGGTTACAACTGGGTAGAGGTAATGAGAAGAAAAAGAATGAATGGAGAAAAACAAAGTGCCAGACCTATTGGGCACACACAGTTAACATAGTTGTGATCATTGACAAAAAGATAGATTTCAACCACTAATGCAAACACCATACCATAGCTATTATTATCATAAATGAGAGTTATACGGTTTTTTTTCCTTAGGTAACTAAAATTAGATTAGGACACTGAAACATAAAATCATTTGGTGACTTCATGTTCTGGTCTGAATTGCACCCTTCTAAATGTTTTTTTGTGTTGAAACCTAATCCTTTAGTGTGACTGTGCATGGAGATAGCACATGTAATGTTGTAAAGATTAAAAGAGGTCGTCAGAAAGGGAGCCTTTATTTTATTCCTCTGGCTTCCTTATAATAATGGAAAAGGGGGATTATTCGAGGTTTAGTCTATGAACATGCTTACCCCACAAACATGAGGACCTGAGTTTAGATCCCCAATGTCCAGGTAAACATCAAGTGGGCAGTGTGCATCATCTTTTCCATTTCTGAGGACTTACGGAACATAGGGAGACAGATAGATCTCGAGAGCTCACTGACCTAACCGACCAGTCTACATGAAGCAGTGAGGTCCAGAATCACTGAGAAACACATTTAAAAAAAAAAAAAAGAGGTGAGGAGAACACCAGGCATTGATTTTTAGCCTCCACATGTACGTTCACACACGTTCACAAACTTTCATACACACATGAACAAACACACACAAAGACACAAGCACATATACAATAAATAAATGAATAAATAAATACATAAATAAATAAGTAAGTAAATAAATAAATAAATAAATAAGGGAAAATGACACCAGTAGTATGCCCTCAAAGACAAGGACATGGAGAGCATAATGCAAAAACAAGCCTCTGTAAGCATGAAAGGCAGATTTTAACCAGAATTTAGGTCTACCAGATCAATAGGGGACTTCTTGCCTCTGAAATTTGATAAAATACATGTCTGCTTTATGGGTTTGTGTGTGTGTGTGTGTGTGTGTGTGTGTGTGTGTGTGTGTGATACCTTGAGCAGAATAATATGCTCAAAATGAATTTACTACCCTGCGTGAAAGAGGCAAGACATGAGTGTTCCATAGCAGGTCTGAAATATCTCTGTGAATAAATTACAGAAAAAGAAACTAGATTAATGGTTGCTGAAGTCTGGAACATTGGTATGAAAGAAGTTAAAATTTACTGTTGTGTGACAGAGTTTATTTTTAGTTCATAGAAAATATTCTAAAATGAATTTTGGTAATCATTATATATTCTGTGATTATATACACAAAATTAGAGCTTGTGGTACCCACAGATTAGTGTATCTCTCAAAGATGATCAAAGAAGTTTTTTTTTTTTTCAGTATGTTATACTTAATACAAAGGCCAATTGTCCAACAAACAAAAAATAAGAGACTACGGAATTCTCAGGTCTAAATAAGGCAACTACTTTACACTTCCTTCTAGGAACAAGAGATCACTGAAGAAGAGGAGCAACAAGAATGTAAGAGCTGGAGGTAGTGGGTTTCTGAAGTGAAACAGAATTTTTCCAGACATGACAGGGCCATTGCACACAGGAACTCACAGTGGGTGTGACTACATGCTCAAGATCTAAACAAGATCGAGCCTGCTAAAATTCCAGCACGGATGGAGAGGCTCTTATGAAGCTTCACCACAGTTGAGCTATTGACAATGGTTAATGTCAGAAGATGTGTAAAGTGAACTTCTTCAAGGATTCATTTCCCGAGAGGCTACCCATGCTACAGGACAGGGTCTCACACCCATGTACACACAGGCAACACTGAGAGAGTTCATTGAGTTTGGCAGGATAAAAGAGCACATGAAGATGGGAGGGGAAAGTGGTAGTGAGGGAGAGGGAAGGAGCTGGAAGGCAAAGAAGGGGATTGGGTCTGATCAAAACACATATTTATGTATGAAATTCTTAAGCAATGAGTGAAAAAAATCAAAATTATGTCCTTTTAAACACAGGAATTCTGCATCAATAAAGCTTGTCTTTAAAGAAAAGTAGTACCATATAGGAATTTTGAAAATTGAGATTTAAAAATTGGGTATAATTTTAATATGACAAATCACTGTTTTATTTAATATTTTATATGACTTCAATGTTTCAACAACAGATCCTAATAACTAAAACTTTTAGCACTTCTCTTCTCTTCTTAGAAACACAGCAAGAGGATTTTCTGTTCTGTTAACCATTCTTCAAAGGAATTCATGAACAATTCTTTGAATGTATGCCAGAATCATCTGATAAGACAATCACATTGGCTCTTTACATGAAGAAATCCCCATTCTCTCTACTCTCCAGATATTTTACTGTTGTTTCCTGTGAGCATGACTGAAAAGGTCAGATACATTAGGTATTTTAAGTTGGAGAGAGGCTTGAAGACCACAAGAGTCAAATCACAGCACAGTTTGAGCACTCTACTCATAGACTCACACAGATGACAATGTAATTACCAATGGATAGAGTTAGAGTGTTTTAGTTCTTATAGCAAGCTGAGAATTTCAAGGATATAATGGGCTCCAGCACAGTTCTGTTGAAGCCATAAGCAACATTAGAGTGAGGGATGTGAGTGATCCTCGGCCTTTTCTCTTCCTTAGAAGTAGGACCATGCAGAACACAGAAAAAAAGAGCTGAATAAACAAAATGAGTGTGTGCTGTTGACATAGGCACAGCAATGTCAAGGACCACAAAACCTCAGACTCATAAGAAATTTGACAAATCTTTAACCCCTAGGTTAGTCTCAGAGGGATGACAAAAATCTTCCTCAGGGGATCAAGTGCAAATGTTTGAATAGAAATTGTCTGCTATGACTGTCTCCTCTCAGATGTTTATGACCTGAAGATTTCTCTCTGCATAGATTGCTCTAAGACTAGTTAAATCTGCCTCCCTGATCATCACTCTGCCTCCTTATTTCAGGTGTTTGCAACAACACCCACTTTGCATTTCAACTGCATGTAAAAAATACTCTCAGTTTCTGATATGCTGTGTCTTCTCCATCAGCGAGTGCAGTCAACCTGATCCCAGCTTTTCTGAATGTTTTAATGCTTGCCCTTTCTTTATTCCTACATTTCTCCAATCAAGTCACTTCCTGGATCCGTGAAAAGACTGGACAGAACTCAGAAAAGGATTCCCTGGAGGGCCAGAGGCTGCTCTGCTAAAATACCTTTTGTGCCTGATTGAGAGATTCCTTTGCTGTGCAGAAGCTTTTTAATTTCATGAGATAACATTTGTAAGTTCTTGAGCTTGCTTCCTGCTTTATTGAAACCCTATTCATAAAGGCCCTACCTATTTCTATAAGTTGAAGTAAGCTTCCAAGTTGGTAGAATGAAGACAATACTCATAATAGCAACTATTTCTTTGCTATATGGACACAATGACAATGAGTATAATTAATACTATGTAATAAGTGTAATAATCAAAGTTCATTAATCAGTTATATGATTAGCATTACTCTACCCTTTATACCTGTTGATTTAAGGTCTCCATCAACCCTGAAAGACATTCTTTATTCTAATTTATATACATGATCTTAAAATTTCACAGAGACAGAGTTTCTTCTCTAATTCTCTTATTGATAAGTATCAGAACTGGTATTTATATGGGAGCCTTTCTGATCCAAATCCCTCTAGAGCAGTGATTCTCAACCTACCTAATATGACCTTTTAATACAGTTCACGTTGTGGTGACCCCACCATAAAATTATTTTATTAGTACTTATAACTAATTTTGCTACTGTTATAAATCATAATGTAAATATCTAATATACAGAATATCTTATATGCAAACCCTGTATGGGTTGCCGTTGTGGAATATTAGTTTAAATATTTTACATTCATTTATGCTGTGGAATATTTGTTTAATGATGCAAACGTGTTGCATTATTTTATGTTGCATTTGTTTAACTCTGTAAAGCTGTGTTACTTTGCCTATCTAAAATGCTTGATTGGTCTAATAAAGAGCTGAACAGCCAATAGCTAGGCAGGAGAGGGGGATAGGTGAGAGTATCAGGCAAAGAGAATAAATAGGAGGAGAAATCAATGCTCACAAGGAAGGTAGAGTGAGAAAAGGTGGAGAGGAAGAAGAGAGAGGCCGGCTACCCAGTCACACAACTACCCACAGAGTAAGAAGGGAAGAAAGGTATATAGAATAGATAAAGGCAAAAGCCCAGAGACAAAATGTAGATGGGACAATTTAAATAAGAAAAGTTGGCTAGAAATAAGTCAAGCTAAAGCCAGGCATTCCTGAATAAGAATAAGTCTTGTATTTATTTGGGAGCTGGGCAGCAAACCCCCAAGGAATAAAAAAGTCCAACTACAGGTCATGACCCACAGGTTGAGAACCACTGTTGTACAGCATCTTGATTAAAGAATTCTTCAACTAAGGCCATTGGACCAGGACACCAGCAAACTGCCAAGCCTTAGCATTTGGGATGTGTAGTAATGCCTATTGTGTGAAATGTTGGTGATTCAAATTTCTCACCCAACACTAGTCTGAATGTATTTGGTTTCCACCACAGCTCTTCTTTTCCATTCAGAACAGTGAGATCTATTTATAAGTCAGACATTTTTTTCCCATGTAGCCCATGACATCAACCTTGGTTGGCTATACCTCATTTTACAGAGTTTTTGCTTTAGAGTATGCTCACTTATTTAATCAATCACAATTATGTAACTGTTTTATGAAAAGAGAGAAATTACAACTATGCTTCAGAAATCATTAGAAAGTAAATACTTTAGACACTAAATTATTAATATTTGACTTACAAACACATTGCTTATTTGTAGCCAGAAGTTTCTCTGTGTTCCGCAGCCACTCAGTCCCAAGTAAACACACAGAGGCTTGTATTAATTACAAACTGTTTAGCCTATGGCTCAGGCTTATCATTAACTAGCTCTTACAACTTAATTCAATCCATTTCTATTAATCTATGTTTTGCCACGTGGCTTCATGACATTACCTATGTTCCATCACATCTTGCTCCCCCTGTAGCACTCAGCATCTCCTCTGACTCTGCCTTTTTCTCCTTGTCTCTCTGGCAAGATTCCCCGCCTGGCTCTATTCTGCCTTGCCTTAGGCCATAGAAGCTTCTTCCTTAACCAATGGTAGTAACACATATTCACAGCATACAGAAAGACCATCCCACAGCAATGCAGTGGGGGCCTGTGTAAGCCATGCCCTGAAGCACTGCCCCTAGTGAGATAGCAGTTAGCTGCTATACCTGCCTATGACCTTGAGTTACATGCCTCTGAGGCATGGCCACTGGAGAAACCTTATGACCTGGGATGCATGTATGCTCCCTCTCTTTACTACCACATGGTTTTGGATGATGGTACAGACCAGGGCAGAGCTTGCCAGAGAACCACATTGGACCATGTCTCGCCTTTCCAAGATTCTGTGACAAATTCCTTTATTCTGTCTTGTGAGTTAACCCCCAAATAAATTCTTTTGCTCATTAAGCAGGCTCGATGGATTACTAGTGATATAATTCCATTACAGCAGTTATTATTAAGTTTTAGTGTTATAAAATTTTAGTCAATAACTTAATGGTTCCTATATTTGGCCTAGCTTTATTCATTTTTTATTAATTTTAAGGCTTTGTTTTTTACATTTGTTTTGGAAAAAAGGGTTATTTTTAAAGTACATAGGTACTTATTTTCACCTTTTATTTTTATTATCTGTATTCCTGTTGTTTACAACATTCTGCAAGAAAGGTCATTGTGATCATTCCAATGTGGATGGGCTGTTCTCTCAGTCCTCAAGTTCTCTGTGAAGATAATATCTAGTTTGTTTGTTTGTTTTGTTTTGTTTTTTCAAGACAGGGTTTCTCTGTGTAGCCTTGTGTCTTTCCTGCATCTCACTCTGTAGACCAAGCTGGCTTCAAACTCACAGAGATCCACCTGCCTCTGCCTCCCAAGTGCTGGGATTAAAGGTATGTACCACCACCGCCCGGCAATGTCTAGTTCTTTAGACCAAGATCATTCTTCTTAAAGAGTAACTACCTACTATGTCCTTTCTTAGTATATAAGAAGGAGCCAGTAAGAATTGTAAATGTGAGTATTCATCTTTAAAAGATCAGGGGAAATAGTGCCATCCGTGACATTACAGTATTCAGTTTTCTTCTACAGCCTCCAATTGTGACTGACAAAACTCATGGAACATTACTGTGCTGAAGCATTGCTTGTGCTCACACAAATTTATATCAAAATGAAAGTAAGTGGAGAAATTACTGGCTTTCAGATAATGTCTACTATCAATGAGCAGAGAGTATTAAGTGCATTAGCTAATGTGATTTTTGCCATTATAAGTAACTTATTGGCCTATTGTATGAATAGTTGTCACATCTTTATACCATGAGTCAGATAATTTTTTGCTGGATATTTAGTAACATCGTAAAAAGTGGAATTTTAAATGAATTGAATGAGGAACCATCTTCTAATTTTCCTTCTCAAATAAACTGCTTCATAATTGTTTGATACAGATATGATTTGATTAAATATACTTATGGCAAAATGCCCAGTAGCTATTTAAGTATGCCTAAACTTTTATCAAATAATCATGTATGAGGGCAATGAATTTATTAATCTGATAAGATCACATTGGCCATACTATCACTGTGTCCATATTAAAACAGATTCAACAACTCAAAGTATGTAATTCTAGATTGGGTAATCAAGATATCTTAGCACAGATGAAAATCTTAGGGAAATGATATGTTATGAAACAGGGGCATCCAAGGCAGTATGATCATGCAGATGACACAGTAAAGAAAAACAGTATACTGACACACCTTTCAATCAACTTTTGGTAACACTAGGCAAGCTCAATAGTCAAGATCACCAAGAATGAGCAACAGATTATTAACCCAGAATTGGCTAAGAAAACATACATCCTAGCAAACAAGATCTGGGTCACCAAAGTACAAGCAGGAATAAGGCAAACTTCAGTCTTTTAAGAAATGTACGAGTTCCACAGCACAGATCTAAGAAGAGAGAAAACATGTTTAAGAGCCAATGAGTAGTCCCAGGAACAGAGCAGCAGTGTCATATGTCCCATTATAGAAAATAAAATTAGAAACTGCAAAGCAGACCATGGAGAGAAATGGAAAAGCTCTTTCAAATGTTTAAAAGCCGCCCCTGAAGGGAGAGGGAGAGGGTGTGGGTAAAAAATGCCCAATTTGGAAAATTTATTGATTAACTTCATGTAAATATTTTCATTCTGGCTGATGTCACTCTACTGGGGTGTTATTAAATTACGCATGTTATTTGCTGTCATTAGCCAGTGCAAAACAAAGGAGTCCATTTGATGGCCTTTATCATTTCTTTTGAAGGTTTCTGTTAGTAAAACTGATTTTTATCAATGGTTATTTTCAGTTTAGTTTTTATTATTCGTAAAACAATTACTGAGTATCTTTTGGGAACCAGAGCTTGTACTCATCACTGCTCATTTTTCTTTGAGGAAAATAGAACATTGCTTTGGATGGTTATGAACTGTGTTGTATATACAGACAATCAAGGAAATATATTTTAAATTATAAATTACTGCTAATTCAGTCAGAAGATTCATGCAGTTGCACATGCACACACACGCACACACACACACACACACACACACACACACACACACACACACACTACCTTTTCTCTCAATCTTCTGAAGATAGAATCTGAATCCCTTATCACTGTATATAGGCAGGTATTAGTGACGTACTCGACCAACACAGTAGAAAATAATGAGTAGAATAGAGCATGGGTGCTGTTGAAAACTAGATTCTTAGAAAGGCATCTGGGGAAATTTTTTGATTTTTATAAAAGGTTATTCTTCTTAGTTATTCCCATCTATTTCTTTGGATAACACAGATACCACAGCTTCTCTCTAGGTTCATTACACTAAAAATTATGAGACATGCTACTATTTAGAATGAAGTAGCTGTTGTCTTAACTCAGGCTGTTTTAGCAAAATACGAAGTGGGCTGGGTGGTTTAAACAGAATATATTCCTTAATTATGAAGACTGAAAACATTGAGTCTCAGGTGCCTGAGTGGTCAGTTTAGTAACATATATTTCCAAATTTGATGAGGATCATTTCCTGCTTGAATCATCATACGCTGGACAACAAACAGAGTAAGGTCACTGTCTTGTATCTTTTAAGTTCATTAATTCCAGTCACAAGACCTTCATTCTCATTACCACATTACCTACTAAAGAAGCTACCATTTCAGGTCAAGATTTCAACATATAATTTGCAATGGAAAAATTAAACATTAATGACCTGAGAGCCTCAGGTGGGCTGAGAAACTCTCGACAGCAAAGCTGACTTCCAGGATTAACTCCTAGTAGTGGTTAGGATCCAGGATGCTTCTGAAGATATCAGCTTACCCACCTCCACTGCTATTTACCATTTAGAGATTGCAGGGAACTGACCTGCAGATGGAATCTGCCTTCCCCAATTCCTTTCTCACCTTACAGAACTCTGAAGCCCCTTCTACCATGTGTGCGCAGTCTCCACTCCTGCAGAGAGACTGCTGCCCTTCGTTGTTCTGATGAAAGGACAGTCTGCTCCTGAAGAAATCGGCCTCCTCTTTTATTTTCAGATCACCTCCATCAATCATGATCTAACAGGAGAGACACACATCCAGTCCATAGCAGATATTTTATAGTCTTTTATTCATCATGGATGCTTGAATTTCCACTGTTTCACTATTAAAAATTCAAATATGAAATACTCTACTGTTTTCTACATATTTATGTTTTACTCATATAGTTGAGAGGGAAGAGTTCAATGAGAAAACGAGCAAGGTAAGAACTATGCTGAAATTGCTTAAAGCATCAAGGTACCTTTAAAAATTGAAATTAGATTCCAAATATATATAATACCGCTGTTTCAAAATAAATTGTATTTTATAAATTTCCAGGTAGACAACTGAGACTCTCAATTGTTCATTCTTCCTATGCTCTTAAGGCAGAAACCATCTCACAGACTATAAAGCTTTCAGTGTTTCTTATTCCAGAAGCCACACATTCTCTTTCCTACTCCAGACCCATCCTTCTAATTCAGCATTGCATGTTTCTGCTTTTAGGTATCGTGGAGAAGACACTCCAATGTCACCTTAAGGGTTGCTATGCCACAAGTGTTCAAAATGTCCTGAGGGCCTGGAAAACTGAAGAAAGGGTACCTCAGTAGAAAAATGTGACTATCTTGTGCAAAGCCCTTATTTCAATTGCTAGCACAAGAAAACTGAAAATAATGATGGTAAATTGTGAATAAAATCAGCATTTAAAATATGACACTCTTCAAAATGTGTGCATTATGTACACATTTATATGTGTATATATACTTATGTATATATGTGTGTATATGTAGGTATGTATATATGTATGAATGTATGTGTGCATATATGCATGCATATGTGTATATGTATCTGTATATGTATTTATGTTTATGTACCTGTATATGTATTTATGTTTATGTATATGTATGTATATATTATATACATGTGTATGTGTGTATGTGTACATATTTTTCCAAAAGGAGAAGTCATTACTTTCATAAGATTTTCATATTGTAATATATAGGAAATAAAATTTTCTCCTCACTTCTTCCTTCTCTCTGTTTCCCACCCCACCCATCTCCTCTTCTCTCCTTTATTCTCTTCCTGTCCATACTATGTTTGTAGTTCTTTTTAAATAAATGCTCGTTCTGTGAGCTCATTATATAGTTACTATTTCAAGATGTGATACCATGTCTTCTCCAGATTAAATTGCTTCCTGGGACATTCACTATGCACTTGGTCTACCAACCCCTTCTTTCTCCCCCTCTCCCTCTTCCAACCCTCTATCTAAATCCTTATAACTGATTGACAAATGTGACCCATCCTGTGACCATGAAACACTTTCAGGTTGAACTAAAGCTGTATTTTTTCCCCACATTCCAATTTTGATCAGTCAGACATAAAGCTTATATCAAATATTGGTGATTCTGTGTAGTGGTGTGCACTCTTTTCTTGGAACTTCTGTTACTTCAAATTATAATAATGTTACTAGTCATAGTTTTTTTCTACCAAAGAAACGTACAGCATATGAATCACTATAAAGTAAATAATACACAAATTTAAAGATAAATTAGAAAATAAATGTCCATAAAGAAAGCTTTGAAATCATGGTGAAAATCATGGCAAGTAATGAGTAAACTTTTTGTCTACATTTGAGTCAGTGATGCAGTGAAAGTTTGTACACTTGTATCCATTTCTCTACCACTAGCAGGGTAACTTTAATATGGACACAGCGAGGTCACCAGATAGATGAAAGTGCTCATGATTGAGCTCTGGCTGTGACACCACTCCACATTGCTGCTAATGGTTATAGTACTTTAAGTTATAAACTGATATAACCTCTCACGCACTAAACCACTTTCATGCCAAAAGAAATCGGGACATTATTAAAGGTCTTATTTTTCATGTTGGTCATTTTCTTATATCTCTCCCAGCCTAAGCCTTAGAGAAGAGCTAATGTCCATATATCATATGTGACATTTTCACTACAGAGGCGATGATAGAAAAGGGACATGTAAAGGAGGGCCTCATCATACTCTTCTGTGATTATTTTTGTAAAAGGTTAGTGCCACATTTAGATCCTTGAGCCCTAGATTTCAATTTTAATAAAAGCATTCTTTCCCAGTGACCTTTCTCTTTTACTGGGAAAAGCCAGTGTTAAGTTTGACAGTTTTGTTCTTCACAATCCACCTGATTCCTTGACTTTTAAGTAAGAAGTGAAAGTCTATCAGAGGCTGACTTTTTATTCTTAGGACTTTAAAGGTGTATTTATTAGCACTGGCATTCTTCTGCCTAAGGCTAGAAAGGAAGTTGAGCAGTTTTAAAGGGTCTGGATTGTCACTGGGAAGAAAATAGGAATGCCATTTTGACAAACAATTGGTGTACACACTTTCACTTCCAACTTCCATTAAAGCCTATGAGTGCAATCAATGTAAGTGCACAATAAAAATCACTGTTGTTGAAGATCCATATACTTGAAAAACATGGAGAAACCAAATGAGTACTCTCCTGAAAGCTTCCTCCCAAACTGGCTAACTTTCATAGTACTGGGGGTTGGTATGCACACTGCAGGAGAAGAATCATCATCAGTCTTATCCAGTTGTGAGTCCCATTCACTGCAGTAATGACTAGCCTAGTAAGACATGCCCACGTATGCAACTGTAGCATGAACAACATTGAGGCAATCAACAACTTTCTGATTGGATTTAAGTCCTTCTCCACAGCATGAAACTTATACCTGACACTATTATTGGGCCAAGAATCTATGGCTAGACATATCATAGATACGAGGAGAGAACTATTGCTATTATTCTGCTAAATTAACAAAGTATTACAAACAACTCTTATGACATACTGCTGTATCCATAGATTAGTACATATCTCAACCCTTATAAGAGAAGCTTCTTCTTGTAGTTAATAGTGATTAACACAGAATTTTTGAAAGTTAAATGAACTTGTTTTATTAAAGTAATTATTCTATTGTGGAGGTTTGACATGGACAGTGATAGATATTGCATGTGGTGTGGCTCATTACTAGTGTTTTGAAAGATGGATGTTCTCCCTCATAGGTTTACTTCTTAGGACTTCATGAGATATTCCCTCTTGCCCAGTTTTTCTCACAAATGGCACAAACACCTCAAATACTATGTCAGATATTATGTTCTTCTTCAGTTATTTAACTGTAGCTTTCTCTCTGTCTCTCTGTCTCTCTGTGTGTGTGTCTCTGTGTGTTATACACATGTGTTTATGTTTGTGAACCCATGTATGCAGGTGCACATGTACTTGTGTGCATATGTGTATGGAGGCCAGAGGTTAATTACTGGTGACTTTCTCTACTGATCATGACCATATTTTTTGAGAAAAGATCTCTCACTGAACTTGGACAACTCACTGATTCAGTAAGAATACCTGGCAGACAGCCCAAGATTATCATCTATTTCTGCCTCTCCAGCAATAGGAATATAGGTGTACATTATCAGGCCCAGTTATTTGGGGAAGTGCTAGGGATTTGACCCCAGATCTTCATGTTTGTGCAGTTTACTGACAGAATTCTCTCCAGCCCTCAACAGATTGTTTATCTTTAAATATATAGTTCAAGTTTTAATATGATTTTCTTGAGGCCCAGAGTAAATGACAGTTTGTTTTTAGATACAGACACTATTGTCCTCCACTAGTTTTCTAGTTGTCTGAGGGATTAATGTTATCTCACTCACCGGATGAATAACTCAGAGTGGATGGTGTAGTCCTGTTGAATCCCTTTTGTCTTCTGAAAGCAATTATTAGCTACTAACTATGTACCAGTAGGCTGCTTCTTTTCTATAGATTTAACTATACCAAGTTACTAAGTAATCACTGCTTCTTACTCATCTTTTCATATTGTTAAAATCAAGTGGGTATATTTCATTAGAAGTCATAAATAAAGAGAATCCTAACTAAATAATAAATACTATGTTTTTCATAAGAATATTTTGCATAAGAAAGCTGAGAGAAAGATCTGAAAACTATGGCTGATGATAGCACCAGCAAAGAGTATGGTCCTGGTACTTTGCAACTACAATGATTTAAACATATTTAGTGTAAGTCATTCTAAGTCATAATAGAGTTTTTTCTGTTTTTAGCAGGGTCCTTTAAATATAAAATATTAATAGTCTTGAAGAAATATGGGTCACATAGAGGAAGTCCTGCTTGTCCTAGGACATCTCAGGTTTGATCTTTCTTTGCCAGAGGAAATTAAAGAATGCCACTTTTCTGACGCATTATATAGTTTTTGTTGGGAATTTAATTCTTCTTTCTGAAATACAGGGAAGAAAATTCTAAAGGATTTTTAGCTGTATGCAAAAATTGAATTCAGATCACCATTTTCCAAATAGTTGCAAGCATTTTATTAGTCATATTTCAAATCAGATTCATATTTAATTTATGAAGAAAAATGATGACACAGTTTGGTTCCATGTCCTTTCTGGAACTGCTACCTTTCTTAAGGAGAAAGGAAAAGAGTTTCTCAGATGTAAACGATTTGGCTTTAGTCAGTCTGATTATTAATGTTTCTCCTACTTCTTTTGGCTGCTTTGAGCACAATGGAATTTCCCTCAGGGTGTCCTTGAACTAAGAGCTCCAGACTTCAGATTTTCAATATAATTCGTGTACCAAAACATACAAGGAAGCAGGTCCTGCCCTCACTTAAAAGTTTAAAAGTTAAGGTAGAAAAATGTGACCATACCAAACTGGCTTTTGAGAGTGTTGAACCTGCACTGAGTTAAGAAGTTTAAAGATTGTCAAATATTAAGAGTCTAAGGGGAAAAGACTCAATAAAAGCCCTCTAATAAAAGTTGGCCAAAAGAGAGCTGATCCAGGTAAGGTCAGGGACCTGAGGAGATGAGTGGCAGGAAACAGGCTCTGTGGGGCACGTACCAGAGTGAAGAGAGAGACTGTTCAACATGGCTGGTCTGCAGGTGTTAAAATACAAAAACATCAATGTGAACAAAATACGTTTGATACAAGTTTATAACAAACTGCATCTATATCATCTCTTTAGGTATTTTTACTTAGGTAAACTGTTCTTTTTCTAAACCTCTGGAACAAAGTCACTATTTCCCATTATATTCCTGTGGACTATGGTAAACTCTGTGGTTCTAGGAAATTAGACCTAGACACTCACACAAAATATGTAAACATTCAATCATTGAGTTTCATCTGCAGCCTTCTTTCCACATAAAAATAATATTTTTCACTCATTCATTCATTTATTCATTTCCTTATTTATTTGAGTGAGTGACTTGTACACATAAAGGCAAGAATAGGACCTCAGGTATTCTCTGTTACTCTCTAAATCATTCCCTTTGAGACACGGGGTTTTTCTGAGCTTGAAGTTCCTCATTTTACTAGGGTGGATAGCTAGAGAACTTCTAGGGACTGTCTCCATGTCTAATTTTATTTTTTTATTTTTTATTTTATTTTACATGCCAACTACAGTTCCCCCTCCCTCCCTTCCTCCCACTTTCTTCCACATCTCCTCCACCCCCCATCTAGTCCTCAGAGAGGATAAGTCCTCTCATGGGGAGTCAACAAAGTCTGGTATATCAAGTTAAGGCAGGGCCAAGCTTCTCCCAACTGTATCAAGGCTGAGCATGGTATTCCATCACATGGAATGGGCTCCAAAACGCCAGTTCATTTACCAGGGATAAATCCTGGCAGCACTGCCAGGGGCCCCACAAGCAGAAAAAGCCACACAACTGTCACCCACATTAAGATGGCCTAGTTCTGTCCCATGCAGGTTCCCCATCTGTCAGTCCAAACTCCTTGAGCTCCTAGTAGCTCAGGTCTGCTGTCTCTATGGGTTTCCCCATCATGATCTTGGTCCTCCTTGCTCATATAATCCCTCTTCTCTCTTTCAGACTGGACTCTGGATCTCTGCATCTGTTTCCATCAGTTACTTGAAGGAGGTTCTATTGTGACAATTAGGGTAGTCACCAATTTGATTACAGGAGAAGGCCAGTTCAAGCACCCTGTCCACTATTGGTAGGAGTCTTAGCTATGGTCATCCTTATGGATTCCTGGGAATTTCCCTAGCACCAGATTTCTCCCTAACCCTACAATCACTCCCTCTGTCAAGATCTCTTTTATTGCTTTCTCTCTTCATCCCTTCTCCGACTTGATCACCCCATTCTTTCATGTTCTCATCTATCATCTCCTCCCTTCTTTCCTCCCCCAGCCCCCATTTTACTCAGAAGATCTTATCTATCTCCCCTCCTAGGGTGATCCATGCGTCTCATTCTTAGGGTCCTTCTTGTTATGCCTAGCTTCTCTGGGGCTGTGGATTGTAGCTTGGTTATCCTTTGCTTTACAACTAGTATCCACTTATGGATGAGTACATAACTTGTTTGTCTTTCTGGGTCTGTGCTACCTCACTCAGGATTTTTTCTTTCTTTCTTTCTTTCTTTCTTTCTTTCTTTCTTTCTTTCTTTCTTTCTTTCTTTCTTTCTTTCTTTCTTTCTTTCTTTCCTTCCTTCCTTCCTTCCTTCTTTCTTTCTTTCTTTTTCATCAATTTTCCTTCAAATTTCTTGATGTCCTTGTTTTTAACAGCAGAGTAATACTCCATTGTATAAATGTACCACATTTTCTTTTATCCATTTTTAAGTTGAAGAGCATCTAGGTTGTTTCCAGGTTCTGGCTATTACAAATAAAGCTGCTAAGAACATAGTTGAGCAAGTGTCCTTGTGGTGTGATTGAGCATTCCTTGGGTATATGCCCAAGAGTGGTATTGCTGGCTCTTGAGGAAGATTGATTCTCAATTTTATGAGAAACCACCATCCTAATTTCCAAAGTGCTGTACAAATTTGCACACTGAGGAGTGTTCCCCTTACTTCTCATCCTCTCGAACACTGTCATCAGTGTTTTTGATAATATTCATTCTGACAGATGTATGCAGTATCTCGGAATCATTTTGATTTGCATTTCCCTGATGACTAAGGATGTTGAGCAATTCCTTAAATGTCTTTTGGCCTTTTGAGATTCTTCTGCTGAGAATTCTCTGTTTAGATCTGTACCACATTTTTTAATTGGATTATTTGATATTTTGACGTCTAGTTTTTTGAGTTTTTTATGTTTTGAAATCAGCCCTCTGTCTGATGTGGGGTTGGTGAAGACCTTTTCCCATTCCGCAGGCTGCCATTTTGTCTTATTTACCATGTCTTTTGCCTTACAGAAGCTTCTCAGTTTCAGGAGGTCCCATTTATTAATTGTTGCTCTCAGTGTCTGTGCTACTGACGCTATATTTAGGAAGTAGTCTCCTGTGCCAATGTGTTCAAGGCTACTTCTCACTGTCTCTTATACCAGGTTCAGTGTAACTTGATTTTTTTTGAGGTCTTTCATCCACTTACACTTGAGTTTTGTGCATGGCGATTGATATGGATCTATTTGCATTCTTCACCATGTCGACATCTAGTTATGCCATCACCGTTTTTTGAAGATGCTTTATTTTTTTCATTGTACAATTTTGGCTTTATTGTCAAAAATCAGGTGTTCATAGGTGCGTGGATTAATGTCAGGGTCTTCAGTTTGATGCCATTGGTCCATGTGTCTATTTTTATGCTAATACCACACTGTTTTTATTACTATATATCTATTATATGTTAATGTGTTGTTGAATTAAATTTGCAAATGTTTTACTAAGAATCTTTGCTACTACATTCATTGTGGAATCACTGTGCAGTGCAGTTCTTTTCTTGATCCATCAATCACCTTGGACATTGAGGCAATGCTTACTGTTTGGTAGTCTTTCAATCCTCCATTTGTTTTATGAAATATTTGAGGAATGGAGGTGCTTTCTCATCCTTAAACGCTTAATGTAATGTGGCATGTAAAATCAGTCCTTCCCTGTGCTTTTCCCTATTGGGGAAGAGTGCTTTGTCACCCCTTCAATTTTGTAGATTTGTATAGATCTATTTAAGTTATTCATGCCGTTTGAGTTGATTTTGCTATGTTATACATTTCTTCTGTATTTTTTCCCTTGAAGGAACATATGTTTTCAAAATCTTCTACAATGATTCACTCAATATCATTAGAATCTCCTGTAAGACCCATTTCTCATCACTAATTTGTATTCATTTGGATTTTTAAATTTTTTTATCTTGATTAGTTTGGAAATGGGTTTGTCAATCTTGTTTAACTTTTCAAAGAACCAACTTCTTAAATTTATTCTCTGCCTTGTGCTTTTGGTCTTCATTTAATTAGTTTCTTCCCAGTCTTTATTATTTCTTGTTTGGGGCATTGTTCTTAGTATGCTAAGACTTTGACAACATTTGTCATTACTTTATGTACTCTTAATCTCTCTAATTCATTTTTGTTTGTTTGTTTGAGACAAGGTTTTTCTGTATTGCTCTGTTTTCCTGGAACTCACCCTATAGTCCAGGCTGGTCTCAAACTTACAGAGATCCACCTGCTTGCACCTCCTATGTTCTGGGATTAAAGGTGTGTGACACCACTGCCCAGTTACACTCTCTGAAATTTTAAAGATTTATTTTTATTATTCTTAATTATATGTGTGTGTAGATATTTGCGTAAGAATCAAAGGGACCCATAGAAGTCAGGAGTGTCAGCTCCTTTATAGCTGGAACTGCAGGTGGTCATGAGCCATCTGACACAAGGGCTGAGAACAAGACTCTGCTTATCTGAAAGACTAGAAAGTGCTCTTAACTTATGAGCCATCTCTGGTTATTGAATTTAGGCATCAATAACATTTTTCTTAGAATTGCCATGCTTGTGTCTGAGCTTTCTAGGAAGTCATGTTTTCATTGACATTTGATCCCACAAATTTCAAAAATTCCTCTATAATTTCTTCTTGAACATTCAAGAGTACATGTTCAGTCTCCAAATATTTTTCGAGTTGCCCTTGATAATGATTTCTAGTTTTATTTAAATATGTTCTGACAATACACATTTTTTCTTTCTTTATTTTTTCAAGACTGGATTTGTGGCCAAAATGGAGGCCATTTTAGAGAAGGTACAGAGGTTGGTTCAACAAAATGTGTCTTCTGCATCGGTGGAATGAATATTCTATACACATTTGTTGTGCCAAGTTAAACTACGTTGCATTCTAATTCTGAACCTTCTTTCATTTGAGTTACCATTTTACAGAAGAAATAAGGGTATTCAAGCCATTTACTACTGCCAGGTCTTGTGATTTTGATGTTCCTTAGTATTTATTTTATGAAATTGGAAGCCTGTCAATTGACTCATGTATATTTATAACTGTTACAATTCCTGGAAGAAGTTTATGAATAATTTTTAGTGGCATTACTCATCACTTCTAACTATCGAGATTGTAATCTAATTTGCCATATACTAGAAGGGCTGTGCCAGGCTGTTTTAGCCTCTGATCACTTGAACATCTTTATCTGTCCTTTAACTTTGGATCTGTGTGTCTATTTACCAGCAAGGTATGTTTCCTACAGGCAGCATATAGTAGTGTTGTGTTTATTAATCTGATTAGCACCTTTTCATCTTGTTATTGGTAAGTTGGACATTTTAAAAGTTAAGGTAGTTATTACTTCCTGTAATTCTGTTGGTTATTCACCTGGTTGGTGAAAAAAGGTTATTTACCTGATATTTTCTTTTTCTCTTATTAGGATTAGGGTTTGTTGTTGAATATATTGGATATGATATGTTACCTATAGCTTTCCTTGTTCGTTTTATGCTTATGCTCTTGTGAATGAGATTGTCATTTTTGTTCCTTTGTGTATATTATTCCTTTTCACAGATTCTGCGGTGATAATTTGATGCTCATGAACTGCCATAGTTAATATTTGTCTTCATGTGTTCTTCTTTTTCCATCAAATTTGAAATACATCTTTGCTGAATACAGCAACTTTGGTTGGAATTTTTTATATGCCGAACATGTACTATATGATTCTACTTGTTTTCTTTCCTTTCTTTGTCTCTTTCTTTCTTTTATTTTATTTACATTCCCACCCCAGTTTCCCCTCCATCCTATCCTCCCATTCACTCTCTTACCTCCCCTCTGTCCTGTCCCCCCATTCAACTCCTCCTCTGTTTCTGTTCAGAAAGGGGCAAGCCTACCATAGATATCAACAAAGCATGGCATATCAAATTGCCAAAAGACTAAGCATCTCCCCTTGATTTGGGCTGGGCAAGGCAATCCAGTATGAGGAATAGGTTCCCAAGAGCTACCCAACGCATTGGGAACAGCCCCTGCTCACATTGTTAGGTATCACACAAATAGACCAAGCTATAACACTGTCACATATAGGTAGAGGACTCAGGTAGGTCCCATACAGGCGCTCTGCTTATTGGTTCAAAACAGACTCTATGGTTCTGTTGTTGTTGTTGCCTTTGTGAGCTTTTGTTTCATATTTTACTGTATTGTTATTTTTGTCTTAGTGAAATTTTTCTTTGTTTTGATTTTCATTTTTGTTTCTGCTTTGAGAGACAGAAAGAACATGGCTTCAGTTGAGTATTGAGGATCTGGAAGAGTTTGGAGTGGAAAAAAACATGATATAAACAAATTGTATGAAATGAAATGAAAGAAAAAAGAGAAGAAACTCTCTGTGACATACTACAGTTAAAAAATTTTAAAAAAGAAAGATATTCAAAACTGCAAAACAAGAAGGTCAAGTAATTTATAAAAGCCAATCCATCAGAATAATAACTAGTAATTTGACTAAAAATTTTAAAGCAAGAAAAAACTTTTTCTAAGTTCTGAAAAATTTAATAATCAAAGGTTGGGGGTGGAAGAAAATATTAGACTCAGTATTCCCATAAAAAAAAGAAAGAAAAAAAAGGGAAAAGAAGAAATGGAATGGATAGGTATAAGATATTATGGTAGATTATTGTATGTACTAGTATACAAATTTAGTAAAATAACAGCCTTAGATAATTCACACTGTAATTTACACTGTTATAGATTTTTATATGTTGATACAAATGTAAACTATTTTTATATTCCTGTTTAAGATAATTTGTATATTGATACAAATACAGAACTATATTTATTATAATGTACATATATTTCTACTCTTATTTGAAATATTTGTATATTGATGCAAATGTAAATTTATATCTGTCATACTTTATGTATGTTCTACTTCTGTTTAGGATATTCGGTATATTGATATATATTTAAGATTATTGTCATATTGCATATTACACTATATATTCCTACCTCTGTTATAAATATCTTGTGTATTGTCACAATTTTAAAGTCATCGTTCTTTACCATACACTTGCTTATAGACTGTTTACCTTGTTTACATGAAGCCTTAGTCCTTAGGTTATTTCAGTAGATAAGACTTATAGATTTATAGTCACCTATGCTTGTCATCTCTATAGTTACATTAGTTAGGTTATCCAGATTTACAGATACATAGGCCAGATGGACAGGTAATCTTCAAACACTTCATAGACCTAGAGAATATGGCATTTAAATAACAGAATTCTGTTGATGTGAGACACAATTGCTCCTGGCTACACCAATTTGATCCCGAGAGAATGTTGGGCTTCTAAGACATTTCCATTTGGAAGTTTGTCTTCTTGGCACAAAATGGCCTACTGGGCAAAGAACTGCCCTTGCCTCATCTGCTGACAGTACGAATGCTGTCCTTTCTGGACAAGTGGGACACAAGGAAAGTGACCACTGTACTCTGCCAAGACAGGGTAAGATGGTCTTTCAGAATTCCTACTTCTGAAAATGGTCTATCAGATACTCTAGGCCTGTAGCCAATTTGAATGCACCAACAATGCTGAGAAACATTAGGTGACTGTCCAGGCTGCCAGCTGTCTCGGTCTACTCTTGCAAGATTCCCGAAAGTTGCTTGCATCCATCTACCATTTCTCAGGTACCATTATATTCCTTCTCAGGTCTTTGATGGAATTGAAGATTAACAGTTATAGTTACAAATTAGTATATATATATATATATATATATATATATATATATATATATATATAAAATCTTAGAACATATTAAGTATTATATTCAGGTTCTTTAGGATAGGACACCTTTTGGAATGATCTTTGCAACATGCCATTTACCTATGCTCTAGAGTTCTCTGGATATTAGTATGTGTTTCTTGCTTAATATTGTTCACATTGGTTGTAGTTCCATCTTATCTAGGTCATTATCCCTCATTATTCCTGGACAATATTTGATAATCATTCCTTTGTATATAATTTTGTATTAAGTTAGAACCTTCTTATTTAGACAAAGAGGGGGAGATATAGTAGGTAGCCATTCCAGCTTTGGTCTGGAAGTTCCAGCCCCCATTGAGGCTTCAGTAACTATCACGCCTACAAGGCGGGGCCAAGGGAGGGCCCTGAAGACCCGAGACCGGGATGCACTGCTCTCTTGTTTCCTGGACCTGGACGATAGAGGTAGATCAAGGGGAGTTCTCCAGAGAATACCACCGGACTGCCCTGCGTTTTTCCAGATCCCGCCACCTACCTATCCCTTCATTTGTAAGTTACCCACTAAATAAATTTTCTTTTTAATTACATGGAATGGCCTTAATAATTACACCAATAAGCTAACTAATATTCCATTGTGTAAATGTAGCACATTTTTATTATCTATTCATCTGTTGATGGATAGCTAAGCGGTTTTTAATTTCTGGCTATTATGAACAGAGCAGTGGAGAACATAGATAAACAAGCATCTCTGTAGTAGGATAGAAAGTATTTTGGGTATATACCCATGAGCGATAGAGCTGGATCTTGTGGTAGATATACTTTCAGCTTTCTGAAGAGCCTTCACCCCGATTTCCATATGGCATTATCAATTTTACACTCCCACCAGCAATGAAGAAGTGTTTCCTTTTCCTCACAACCTTAGCAGCGTATGCTGGCATTTGCTTTATTAATCTTGGTCATTCTGAATGAGATAAGGAGAAACCCTGAAGCAGTTTCAATTTGTTTGTTTGTTTTTTTTTCTGATGGATAACCATTATGAAGTTTTCTCTGTTTCTGAGTCATTCTGTAGCCTGCCATTTTGTTGAAATGATGGCAGCCTTTGCTTTACAGAAGAGTTGTAACTTCATGAAGTCTCATTTATTTATTGTTGCTCACAAAGCCTTTACTGTGGGGATTCTATTCTGAAAGCCCTTTCCTGTGCCAACATGTTCAAGTCTTTTCCTCACTTTCTCCTCTATCAGGTTCAGGTGATGTGGTCTTATGTTGAAGTCCTTCATTCATTTGGAGTAGAGTTTTGTGGAGGGTGAGAAATAGGGATCTATTTTCATTGACCAGAACCATTTGTTGAAGATGCTGTCTGTTCTCCAGTGTGTATTTTTGACTTCTTTGTCAAAACTTGGGGTAAGTCTGTAATATAAATTGAAGTCCATCATGGTGATACCTCTAGCAGGTTTTTTTTTAATCATTTAGGGTTATTATATCTATCTTGGTTTTTGTTTGTTTATTTGATTGCTCTGTGTGTGTGTGTGTGTGTGTGTGTGTGTGTGTGTGTGTGTACATGAAGGTAAACATTCCCATCAAAATCCCCAAAAAAAAAATTAATAGAAACTTGAGAACACAGATTATCTCAACAACCCATGAAAATTTCTCCAGAATCTATCACCTATTATGACACAATGTAAGTCTCTATAAGTTGAGAACATCCTATATTCTATCTGATCACAATCTAACAAATCTAGATATAAGCAACAACAGAAACACTACAACACTACAGAAAGTGCACAAACTCACAGAGGTTAAGTAAGATATTACTTAATGATAATTGGGTCAAAGTTCTTCTAAAAGTAAACTATAATATGCCTAGAAGTGAATGAAACAAACAAACAAACAAAAAACTCTGAATGCCATACAAAGAGGAGAATTTTTAATACTAAGTGTATGCATCAAAAAAAAAGAAAAATCTCAAATTAATAACATAATGATGGACCTGATGTTCTTAAAAAAACAAAACCAGCCGGACGGTGGTGGCGCACGCCTTTAATCCCAGCACTCGGGAGGCAGAGCCAGGCGGATCTCTGTGAGTTCGAGGCCAGCCTGGACTACCAAGTGAGTCCCAGGAAAGGCACAAAGCTACACAGAGAAACCCCGTCTCGAAAAAAAAAGAAACCAAAACAAACAACAACAACAAAAAAAACAAAATTGAGGATGAAATTTATGAGATAGGTATTTGAAAATAACAAACAAAAAAAATGAAATGAGAGTTGGTTCTTTGGGAAAGTTAGTAACTAGTAGTTGACAACTCTTAGTGAAATGTACTAAAAGAAAAAATGAGTACTCAAATTGATAAATTTAGAGATGGAAGGGAGATATTGTAACAGACATTGAGGAAATTCACACAAATATAAATCTGTATTCCATTAAAGTGTAAAATATAAAAGAAATGGATGAATTTATAGATACATATAATCTATCAATATTAAACCAAGTAAATAATCTAAATAGACGTATAATAGTCAATGAAATGGAAGTAGCAAATTTTTTAAAAAGTCTAAATAATAAAAGGTCCTGTAAGATGAATTGCTAAACGGTCTTATTAATAAAAAACCTGGAGCCAGATATTGGGGTAAAAACTGAGAGATCAGAAAAGCAGAAAGAAGCCAGCCACATTCTTACCACTTAGAAATCTTCAGCCAGAGACCTACTTCCTGTACAACTACGCCTATATGCCTTTCTGTTCTACATCCCTCTTCCTCTCTCTGCCCAGCTGCATCACTTCCTGTCTGTCTGTACAGACCTCCAGACCTATATATTAGTACTGAGATTAAAGGCATGTGTTACCTACCATGCCTGGCTCTGTTCCCAGTGTGACCTTGAACTCACAGAGATCTGGATGGCTCTCTGCCTCCCAAATACTAGGATTAAAGGTGTGTGCTACCACTGCCTGACCTCTATGTTTAATATAGTGGCTGGCTTTTTCCTCTGATCCTCAGATAAGCTTTATTAGGGTGCACAATATATTGGGGGACACAATATATCAAGGTGCAGGACCAGATGAATTTTGCCCAGAATTCTACCAAACCTCCAAAGAAGAATTAACGCCAATACTCCCCAAGTTATTCCATAAAGTATAAAAAAGGACACTTCCAAATTACACTTGAAATACTATCATTACTATGATACAAAAACAAAAAAATTGTCCCAATATAAAAAGAAAATTAGGAGTCTCAGTAGTTAAAGGCATTTGTTTCTCTTCCAAGGAACCCAAGTTCAGTACCCAGCATGTGTACCTAGCTCCTTACTACCTCCTATAACTCTTTATGGTATCCAGTTCCCTTTTCTGGTCTCCATGGGCACATACATGGAATATTCTCAGATGAACCCACAAAAAGTTAAGAAAATTGTGAGGCAGAATTATAGGCCAGTGTTTCTGATGAAGAAAAACTACTATTAAAATATTTGAAAACAGATTGAAGAAAATGTTAAAAGGATCTTTCATTATGATCAAATTGCTTCATCCCAGAAATCCTTGGATAGCTCAACACATATAAATCAATAAGCTACCCCTTAAATAGACTCAAAGACAAAAACCACATGTACAAAATGTCAGAAAAAGCCTTTGACAAAATCCAACATTCCTTCATGATAAAATTTTTCTTAATTCTAATGATATAAGGGACATGTTCCAACACAGTAAAGGCAACATATGACAACATTATAGCCAACATCATCCTAAAGGGAAAATAAACTCAAAGAATTTCTACTAAAGTCAGGAACCAGACAAGGATATTAATGCTCCCTATTCCTGTTCAATACAGTTTTTGAAGTATTTCTTAAACCAGTAAAACAAGAAAAGGAGATAAAGCAGATCCTATTAGGAATGGAAGGCATCAAAGGAAGTTATCATTTGCAGCTTCTATGATTCTGCACAGAAAGACTGCATGAGAAAACTCCTACAGCTGATGAATATTTTCAGCTAAGTATCAGGATACAAAATTAAAACACAAAAGTCAATAGCCATCCAATAAACAGATGACAAGCATACTGAAAAAATCAGAGAGATAATTCAAATCATAATTGGTTAAAGTGATCATGGAATAAATCTAACCAAGTAAGTGAAGACTTTTATGATAAAAATTTTAAGAACTGAAGAAAGAAATTGGGGAAGGTATAAGAAGATAGCAAAAATATCTATATTCAATGAATTGTTAGGATTGGTATAGCAAAAATGATTCATTACAGTCCTCATCAATAGTCCAGTGCAAATCTTCACAGAGATTGAGAAATTAATATCCAAATTCATACTGAATTACAAATGATCCCAGTTAGCAAAAACAACCCCAAAGAATAAATTTGCTGCTGGAAGTATCAGCATCTTTGACTTCAAATCATAAAAGCATTGATTTCTACATATTGTTTGATTGTGTATCCTATACAATGCATACAGAGAATGACAATTTTTATAATCCTTTTATAGTATAGACACATTTTAGTATATTTCAGTCTGAAGCGTAACAGAGTGAGCAAAGACAAGGAATCTAGACAAATATTACTAAGAACCTGAGTACACCTTAGGAAATTATAAATCTTATTTATCAAATTACCTTATATATTAAACATGTTGTTACTTACCTAAACTTTTTAGAAACCTAGTGTTGAACAGTTAGCAAAGACATAAGTAGTTATGTCTTTTGTTAATCTGCATAGACCTTTAAAACTTTAAAATGTATCATCATACAAAAGTCAATACAAATCTAAAATATTTTAGAGACCTGTTGTTGGTTCCTTCATCTAAAAGAGATAAAGGATAAAGAGAGGGCTCAGTAGGTCTGAAGGTCTGAAGAGTTTTATAAATGTTGTTTTATATCACATGGTCATTTTATGATGGTGAGGTCACATGGCATGTGCCCTTTAACCTTAGTAAAGATGGCTGCCAACCATGTGGTTGGTGTTTAAAATATATATTTTAAGTAAGAATCATATCCAATTTGCATATATTTTAAACCAATATATTCTAAACCAGAATTGAGTCATGCATGTAGGTTTTTTTTTTGTAGTAAATTAACATTACCTATGTATAGGTCTTAATTATAAGCCTATTGTTATAAAGTTTAAGCCAAATTTTTGTTATAGATTTTACAGGTTTTTTTTTTAATCATACCCAATGAATTACAAATCCAGAGATACATTATTTTGAGATCAGAGAACAGAAAAATTATAGAGACAAAAGATTTTTAAGTGTAGGAGGTAGAATCAATCAGAACTACGCAGTACTCAGTGATGTTGGAATCAGAGACACAGGGGAACAAACACAAACCCCAAGCCTGTGCACCTCATGTTAGGATCAAGACCAGCATTCATAAATGGACCCGTCAAGTACCTCACACTGTGGGAATGGTATCTGTGATTCAGTTTCATGGAGGACCACCAAGGGGCATCTAGGAGCCTGGAAAGGAATATCAAGGGTCTGGAAGTAGCAAGCAGGTAGAAGACCACATTCAAATTACTCATGGTGTATCCGTATGGTTTCTGCTGTTCAGTGTTTAAACTAGTGTAATTTCTAGAGAACATGATCCGTGAAAGCAGAGTGTGGGTAGGATAAAGAATATGTGAAGTTTCTTTAAATAGGTTCAAATCTCAAAGGCAAAGGGCATGATAGCACAAGTATCATGAGGAAAATTGTGCAATAGGTCGAATCAGTATCAGCTTGAATAGAAGACTAAAAATTATTGGGAGTTTCTCCAAAGAGAGAAAATATTGGAAACAATAAATTACCAAGTAGACTTGGTCTTTTAGAAAACTCAGCTCTGAAGGAAGAATTAGAATCAGAACAAAAACAAATCATTATTTAATCAAATAAAAAGTATATGCAACTATTCACTTCAAGCAAAACACAGAATAAATATAAAGTTATAAAATGAGTTCAGAGAAAAGTATTAGGGAAGGATTTCAAAAAAATACTTTTCACCCTCAACCTAAAGATTAAATAGAACTTTAGTGGAGAAAGTGATTAAGGCAAGGAATGTTCTCAGAAGGCAGCCAAACTTGCTAAAATGTATAAAATTTAAAGGTGAGTAAGAGCATAGTGGAGAACATAAATACAAACACAATCATCTTTACTTGTATCTATTTCTTTTTTTTCTTTCTTTTTTTTTGGTTTTTCAAGACAGGGTTTCTCTATGTAGTTTTGCATCTTTCCTGGAACTCACTTTGTAGACCAGGCTGGGCTCGAACTCACAGAGATCCGCCTGGCTCTGCCTCCCGAGTGCTGGGATTAAAGGTGTGCTCCACCACCGCCTGGCCATCTGTTTCTATCACGTAAGAAGATGAGTAGTTATTTACCAAATTTTCTGCTGTTTCAAGATAAATATAAATCTTGAATTTTCATATGAAATACCTTGGTGATCCATGCCAGTGTACATAATAAAAATAGAAAGGGAAAAATAATCTTAGGTCAAGAAAAATATAACTTCCACCAGAACTGCCAATTTGTAATCTCTGGTCAGGTCACAAGGCATCTCCAGGTTCAAGGAAAGATGATTCTCAGAAATTCTGGATTATTGTGAAAAAGAAATAATAGCTACAACTAAAATCAAATGTCTTTTCCCTGAGCTGTTTTGAAAAATTATATTTCACTCTTGACAGTAAAGTCATGGTATTTGTATTTACAGAATTCCATTCATTTGTCTGATGAAGGCTTGACTTAACTGTGTGAACCATTTAGAATGAAGAAGGGTCTCAAGACTTTTGAAAGCAGATCTCATAATTAATGAAGAAAATTTTGGAGTTACAGATAAATATTCCAGAGCAAAACATATGTGATATGTTTGCATTTAAATTGCAGTTAATCTACTAACCAGATGTGTGATATTAAAGGATTTAATAAAATTTTCTGGCTTTCCACACTGTCAGTAATGAACTACCAATATTTACTTGTCATTGCAAAATTACATTCCATAATATATGAAACTTAAACTAAACTTAAACTTCAGTTGATGTCAAGAACTTACTAAATGATGGGTGCTTGTTTTCTTTCCTAGTGCTTTATTTATTTATTAGTTCTCTCCTTTTTGAATATTTATTTTATTTTTAATTGTGGGTCATGTGTATGTGAGGGCATGCACACATAAGTGCAGATGTTAGCAGATGCTAAAATAAAGTGTCAGATCTCCTGGAACTGGAGTTACAGACAGTTGTCAGCCATATAATATGTGTGCTTGGAGCCAAACTCTGATCCTCTTTAAAAGCAACAAGGGTTAATAACTCCAGAACTGTGTCTCCAGCCCCATTTCTCCTTTTCGGTTTTTTTTTTTTTTTTTTTCAAATTGCAAACAGAAAAATATTCCCTACAGTTTTGTAGGCTGGCAAATCCAAGATAAAGGTATGAGCAAATTTGGTTTTCCCTGAGAGACCAGAGATTTCCTGAAATGAAGATTTGAATAACACACCCTGTGGCGGGTCTTCCTCTTGAGTTCTTATCTGGCTTAAGAAGGGAATGTAACACCCTACATATGTCAAAATCATTGATGTCATCATGTAGGCAAAGTTCTTTTATCCTAAGGACCTCCTAAAGGCCCAATCCACTTCTCAGTACTGCTGTATTAAGAATTAGCTTTCAGAATTAACAATCCTTCTTAAATAGTAATATTACACAAAACCCTTTTCAAAGGCCACTTAGGGTATTTCAAATTGAAAAAAAAAATAGTAAATATCTAGCATCTATCTTTGGATATACTTATTAAAAACCAATTTATTTAATATTAAGATAAAAGAATATTGAGACAATTCTTTCTTTTAACATAAAGAATAAAACAGTGTTAAAAGTGAATTTAACAACTGTAACATTATTGTAGCCTACAAAGGGTTAAGTATTCACTTCAGACAGAAACTATAAACAAAGCCTAAGGCATATCATGGGCAAAAAAATAGATAATGACAATCTTCCTAGGAAAATAAAAATGATAACAGAGCATGCAGTTGTTCTTGGCTTGTGTTTCTTCTAACATTTGCTTGCTTTAGCTAGTCAGATTTGTAGTTTTAGACATGGCTTAAAATTTTAAAGAATGCTTATGTTAATGTTTAGTTGAATAGTTTGTTTTTATTTCATTATTATCCTGTTTACAAAATCTTTACCTGAAACAGAACCTGCCTGACTCTATTTTGAAGACTGGAGCCATTATGCTAAGTTTCAATTTACTTTAAGAGCTGAGTTGCTGTTTTTAAGCCTGTTTCCTGGAGCCTGACCTGCCCCAATCCATGGTCTTAATTTGTTTGTGATGACACACTGATTCTCCTTGACCCTGCCTGACTCCCCTTAAGCTTCTCAAATCACATGGTGACCACATGGTGTTTGCTTGAGATTTTTTATTATTTCTGTATTGCCCCATTGTCTCTCTTACCTAAACCTGTTTTGCAACTACTAGTGATTTTAAAAGGGGTCCAAGAAATAGAATCTGGACTGCTCTCTTAAAAACAATTTAGAAGGCAGTTGCTGACTAGCTCTTGGTTGTACTCCAATAAAATCAAGTTTTCTTCAAATATAGCTCAAAATTGTGGTAGTAGTCTTATTCTTACCTAGTGGGATTAACACTACTTCCAAAATTAAAGGCAAGCAGAGTTAGTTTCTTTGAGATTCATTCTGGAAAATTAATCTTTAAAAGAAGAAGGGAGCTCATAAAGAAGAGAAAATTTTGAAAGGGAACTTGTCATGAAGTGTTTTCTTGAAGTAGGTGCTCATAAGGTCTAGATCCTGAGAAATGCATTCAATAAAATATCAGTTACTGAGAGGAATTAAAGAATATATCATTATTGTTATCATTACTACAGTTTCCTTCCAAAACCTTTCTCAATGAGTAAAAAAGGCTGAGAATAATCTTGCTTATGAGAGAACATGATCACACCTGTGACTTTAAGAATGGCAACCCTAAAGATAGAACCCAGAGTCCAGCACAGACTTCTTAGCACTATGTTCCTCTTGTAACTCTTTCTCTAGGAGAAAGTTAATTAAAAGTTGGGAATCCTCTTGAGGATGGCTCTTCAACACCCATCATCATAATGGTTCTTTTTTACAAAGACATCATATCAGAAACAGATAAGTGACAAATACATGTGTGCCTTTCTCCAATGTCATTACGTATTGAATAACAAAAATTCACAAGGTATTGTGGTTTCAATGTCATCAATTTACCCGACACTCTTAATTTCCTTGGTAACTATGGCTGAGGTGAACACAAGTTATTTTAATTTTGATCTTTATTGCTAATACTAACTTTCAGATTACACATTACACAACACACAATATAGCTAGCTAGCTAGAGGATATACATATATAGATAATTTGATAGCTATATATATATATAGAGAGAGAGAGACAGGATAGATATATAATAGATATGTAGATATAGATATAGATTAGATATAGATCAATATAGATAGAGGAATAGGATATAGATAGACAGACAGACAGATAGAAATGTAAGCTAAATCATAACCACAAGAGATTAAAGAAGTAAAGAGTTTCAAAGAAGCCTGAGGTGTCAAAGTTGAGAAATCAATAAGATTACAAGAGTTCTTTATAAGTAAGGTAACCAATCAGACCACCAAACTGAGCTGAAAAGCTGCTGATATGGTGAATCAGAACACTGTGGGTCACAGGTTTGAAAATGAAGCAGCCAAGTTGAGTTTAGCTATTGAGAACCAGGCAGGACTTGGTACAGATGAAATAATGAACAGATGGATGAATGGCAAGTTGAGACAAACAAACAAGATGACTAACATTTGATGATTTAATTGGGCTGCATCAACAGGTGAGACTGAACTCAGCTCAAGTTTCTGGGATATTTTGGAATTCTTTGCTTGCTGGCCTTTAGTGCACATATGAGGTAGTATGTGATATGACAATTACGTGACAAGTCAGTGGAGACCATCATCAGTTGTTCACCTTTCTGTGGTATCTGAGTTGATTTCCTTGGTCTGATATGTCCAGTAAGCTCTTGGGTCTTATTTTCCTAATATAATTTTAATGTACCTGCTGTAGTTTGAATAAAAATGTTCTCCATAGGCCTATATACTTGATTACTTGGTCCCCTGTGGTGATATATTGTGCACCCCAATATATTGTGTACCCTAATAGTATACCCTAATAAACTTATCTGGTGTCAGAGGACAGAGGCAGCCACTAGATTAAACCCAGAGGCCAGACAGTGGTGGCACACACTTTTAATCCTATCTCTTGGGAGACAGAGATCCATCTTGATCTCTGTCAGTTCAAGGCCACACTGGAAACAGAGTCAGGCAGCGGTGGCACACACCTCTAATCCCAGGACTTGAGATCTCATGTCTTTGCTTGGGAAGGACACACACACTTTTAATCCCAGAAAGTGATGGCAGGAAGCAGAACGGTATATATAAGGTGTGAGGACCAGGAACTAGAGGCTTTTGAGCAGTTCTACTGAGACCGTCAGGAGTGAGAACTCAGAGGCTTTCAGTCTGAGAATTCACAGAAACAGGATCGGCTGAGGAGTTGGCGGAGGTGAGGTTAGCTGTGGCTTGTTCTGTTTCTCTGATCTTTCAGTTTTCACCCCAATACCTGGCTCTGGGTTTTTTATTAATATGGCCATCTAGCAATTCATGTTAGAGTCTCCAACTGCTGGAACTCTTTCAGAAAGACTAGGTGTGTCCTTGTTGGAGGAGGTGTGTCACTGGAATGGGTTTTGATTTATCAAAGATTTATGTGATTGTCTGTGTCCCTTCAGAGCCTCTTGTTTGTGCATCAAGATGTGAACTCTCACCTGTTCCTTTGCTCTGCCATTATGGACTGTAACCCTTTGAACTGTAAGCCACATTAAATATTTTATCTTATAATTTGCCTTTGTTGTGGTGTTTAACATAGCAACAGAAAAGTAACTAAAATGACACCCTTGTCTTAGTCTCAAATCACCTCAAAAAATGTATAAGGTAGCACCCTTTGTACTCCCACAAATAAGTCACTTATCAATGTAGGCAGTACGTGGGTGGGTGTGGTCATGCCCTCCAGGCACCTTTACTATTAACCTTTTCAAAGTATGATATTTATGCCTAAGGGCTTAATATATTTGATAACATATTATCAGATTATACCTGCTTCATCTTCTTCAGACTTTGCCTCAGTTTTAATGGGAATCAACAAACTGTACTTTTTCACATCTCTCTTTTCTACCTTCTTTTGTTAATCCCACTAGGTGAGAATAAGACCACTACCACAATTTTTGAGCTAATTTTAATGCAAATTTTATTAAATAATGGCCAGAAAAATGGATATTGCCCAAATCCATACTCTGGATTCCCAGAGAATGGTCAGGTGATTAAAAGACAAAATCTATCTACTTCCCAACTTTGTCCAGAGACAAGCATGCATCCTGACCTCCTTCAGGCCTACATACTTCTCACCTATGTGTGAGCAAGCACATCCTGTGTAGTTTGGACAACCAACCTTGTTTATAGAAGGGAAAACACATGGCTCATTATCTTATATGAACTGGCCCCAGTATTTCAGGAAGTTATCTGCCTTTAGGCAAGTGAGGCTTACAGGTAAGAGGCATTTCTGTTTTATAGATCTTTTAAGCACAGTAACTTAAACTTAAAATGTTAGACCTCACTTTTAACTCTTTTTCACTGTACATCTGTGGAAAGTAGTACCCTTCTTTGCCAGAATGTAGCATTAATTTCTTAAGTGAAGTTCCTGACAGATACTTGTTTCCCACTGACACTACAGGAGTCTCTTTTTCACTGTCCACGTTTGCACTGGCATTCTGCTTTTCCAAACTGCCAACAGAATGGTTAATTGAGTATTCTAGGGTTTCCCTACTCTGCAGCTGTTCATTCTTTCATATTCCTCCTTCAATCCAGGTTTATCATAACAAAGGTCCTACTTTTCACCATCAGCTTTCTTTGTTAATTACTTTTCTTGTATTGGAAGAAAAAAATTAAGAAAAGAAATCTTTATTTTGGGTGACAGTAGAGAAAGCATACTGAATGCTGGCTCCATAGTGATGGGAACATGTGGCTGAGATTCCTCATATCTGGGAAGAATAGGAAGCAATAAGTGGACAGGAAATGATGCCGGCATAGTTAAGAGTGGTCAGTTTCATGGCTTAATATTTTGTGTTAGTTTGGGGGTTTTTGTTTGTATTGCTGTGTGTGTGCACTTTTGTTTCATTTTGGCATATTTTTGGTCATATTGTTTTTTGTTTGTTTTGACTTTCTTTTCATGTTTTTTGTTTGAGAGAGATGAAATACAAAGTTGAGTGGGTAGGAAAGGTGGAAAAGGATCAGCTAAGTATTGGGGGAGAGGACAAACGAGAGCAAAATATAATGTATAAAAAATTAAATTAAAAAATAGAAAGAAATGGGTCAGACTATAAGCATCAAGATTCACCCCAATAACCTCCTTTTTTCAACAAAGCTCAACATTCTAATAATTATGTTACTGGAAATTTTGGGTTCCTACCAAGGTTACCACTCAATGCTAGGAAAATTAGAGTCTGTTCTTAGAATTCTTAGGCTTGCTAATAAATTGAACCCAATAATGGATTTTTTTTTTAAGTTCATAGGTAACATTGTTAGAGTTTAAAGTAAAGGACCATGAGCAGACAAACTCTAAATCTCAGCAGTTGCCAGGAGGAGGAAAGTGGAGAGGAGAAAGGGAAAAATTCATGGCATTTCGACTAAGCTGGCATGGAGGTCAGCCACATAGGAGGAAGGGGCGCTTCAGAGAAATAGTAAGGAAGAAAAGAGTACCATAAAAAGCATACCAAGGCTCTGGTTGACACCTGAAAGAAAAAGACAAAAGAGAAAAAAAAGGAAGAGTTATGCTTTTAGACTCAGAAAGCTAGGAAGACCAAACAGAGTTTTTGTGGCAGCTCTACTGTGACTATACCAGGGGATATGAACTTTGGGAAAGAAACGTATATTAATCTGTTAAAGAGATAATTATTCCTCCCATTTCTGTAGCATGGATTGCAGTTGATCTCCTTTACTGACTGATGGTGATTGGTCCCTCAGACAGGTATTTAACTTCTGCTATTTGATTAACTTTAAGGTAGGAAACAATACAACGTCTCCACTCAGAGGTACTATTCCATTCACTTTCCCTGAGTGAGTCTTCAATTCTGGAAGAGATTTAATTTTCCTGGCTCCTTGTTATATCTCACTCTTGCTGTGAATCTATATATAAAGATGGGACTGGAACTGAGACACTTAGACACCACATGCTTAGACAGGATTTACCAAGCCATGTCCCTTTCTATGTGTCATCTATTTTTGCCATCAGTTCTTTAAAAAACACCATTTCCCCATACTGGGTTGCCTAGCCCAGCCTTAATACAAAGGAAGGAGCTTAGTCGGACTTCAACTTGATATGCCATGCTTTGTTGATACCCACAGGAGGGCTGCCCCTTTCTAAACAGAAACAGAGGAAGAGTGGATGCGGGGTACAGAGAAGAGATGGGGGAAGGGAATGGGAGGAGAGGAGGGAGGGGAAACTGTAGTAGGGATGTAAAATAAATGGAAAAATTTAATCAATAATAAAAAAGCATCCTGTCTCCCTACCTGATTATGCAGGGGCTCTGACCCCTTCCTCTCTCTTTCTCTTTTGCTGCCACATCTAATGAATAACAAACTTTTCTCTAAAACTCACTCTTTGTAGTCTATGAATTTTATTCTTTGAATCTGCTATAAAAGAACCCAAAAGCCGCTGGGTCAGTATAACTTTGATGGTTGTGTGAGTTCGAGGCCAGCCTGGGCTACCAAATGAGTTCCAGGAGAGGAGCAAAGCTACACAGAGAAACCCTGTCTCGAAAAAAAAAAAAAAAATGTCACGACTACAGCCTCAAGAGGCAAACTCATTAAGAGAAAAAAAAAATCTCTGAGGAAGTCTGAACGAGAAGGGCCCCGACATATCCATACATTTGAACTTTGTGTTCCCAGTTAGTGAAACTTCAGGAAGGATTAAGTGGTGTGGCATTGTTGGAGGAGGTATGGCTCTGTTGGAGAAAGTATGTCACTAGAAGTTGGCTTTGAGGTTTCCCAAGCCCATGCCAGGCCCAGTCTCTCTCTCCCTGGAGTGATGATCATGGACCAACCCTCCAAAACTGTAAACAAGCTCCCAATTAAATGATTCTGTTGATAAGTCATCATGATCATGTGATTCATCATGGCACTAGAACTAAGACAGGCCTCATCATTCTCAAAGACACAACATTTCCTTTTTCAATGAAGTTTTCACAAAGTGCTAAAGCAATATACTTCGGTACCAGGTATTGAGACACATGAGCCTATGAGGAACATTTCATATTGAAACCATAACAATTGAAATTTCATGTTTTGAGCAATCAGTGGGAATACAAGGTTATTGTTAAAAATCATTTTTTTAAGAAGGTGTATAGAGAGTCATGTAAGAAGTTTCAGGATCCTGGTGAAGTAAAAAAAAAATTGTTATACTCTAATATCAAAATAATATTAATGATAGTGATTGCTACTATTATAATTTTATAGAGGAAATGATAAACCTTATAAGAATGTATTACCTTACCTGGGATCAACTAGACAGTAAGGAAAGAGCAGAAGCCAAAAGGTATCCAGATTCTGAAGTTGATAGGATTCCTAGCTGAAGGCAGTAGAGAGTTCTCAACAGTTTTCCAAAGAAATTGCATAAAGATGTTAGGATCAGAAAATTGAGGATAGCTGAGAATCAATATGATTTTAACAGTGAGATTACTGTGCTAGCAATGAGGGAATAAAAGACGGTCTCTATTTCTTTAGAGGCTGGAAAAATGTACGTACCACTAACAAAACTATTGGTTCCAGTGAGGGTAAGCAGTTTTACATTTGTAATATGAAAAAATTAAATCACCCAAGTGTTATCATTTGATCAGCACACTTTTCATCATCATAAATGTCCTGCATCATGATATAAAACATATGCTTAACAAGGCAAGCTAAACATATCTGTCCACCAGACTGGGTAGGGATAAAGGAAGGAAAACATTGCAGCTTGAAGCATAGCAGGGAAGGCGCCTGGGGAGAAGCATGACAGGTTTATAGCATTTGGTAAACACCTTCATAGTGAAGCCCTGGGCAGTGTAGAAGCTTTTTAAATCAGTGCAGGGTTGGGGGCGGCAAAATGGAAAGAAACATGACAAATGGTACTGTGTTTCAGTTAGTGCTTCCCGAACCTGGCACAGTCTAAGTATGGCATAGAGCAATACAGACCTGGAGGCCAAGCTCCAAGATGACAGCTAAAATATTTGTCCAGGAATAAAGCTAGAATCATGCAAGGCAGAGACAGGTGCAAAGCAATGAGGAAGCTAAATCACTTAGGAGCGAGCAGGCAGATGGGAAGCAGAGATGTGGAAATGACATGTTGAGACATTCATTCTGCAATAGTCTGGAGCCTCAGATTGTATCTTTTTATAGTGAGCCTCAGGACTTTCCTAGGGCTGATAAGGGAGTTTCTTATAGAAAGTGAGCTTGTGTAGATACAACAAAAATGGGCAGAGAATTCCAGGGTGACAAATGGATACACAGATGAAGGAAAAGAGCAAAATAAAAGGAAAAGAAGAGCTCACATCATTCTCAAGCTTAACTGGAACCCAGAAGGTATCTTTGTGAAGTTTTTCCCAAATTCACCATGAACTCCGCGCGCCCCCCGCCCCACTGCTTTGTACATCTCAGCTTCCTTTTAAAAACAAAAACAAAAACAAAATCAAATCCACCTTAAAACTTTGTCTCTTGTAAATGACACATAATCCTACAGAGCTCTTTCCCCAAAGATTTGGAAGCTGGCATATGGCTGTTATAAAGACGGAGTTCAGCTGTTTCGTATTGGATCCTGCGCATCTCTCACAGATAACACAGGGCAGCCAACTCCCTGGCTGTGAATCTCTCTTTCATCTGAATCAAATTCACAGTGATGAGGAAGAAAGGAAAGGAATTTAATTCTCAATGGGACTTCATATAGCACTGTAGAACATGATTTCTGCTTTATACCAAGTAAGCAGTAATAACGCAGGAACAATGAAAATTGCCAATAGGATTGTGAACATGGTAGAAGGAAGGCTTTACAGAATAAATCTGAGTATCAAGGGTATATACTACAGGAAGTTTCATCATGGAGTCTAAAAACACTCACTTATCCTCTGCAAAGAACTTGTTACAGTTCATTTTGTCTGGGTCCAGAATTCCATCCTGAGATGAGCATCTGTCAAGCCTAGAAAGCATAACATTTATAATACTGTTTTCATTCTTGACTGAACATATAAAAAGCACAAAATCTAGTTAGAATAATGTTTGATACATGTGAGATTTTTATCAAAGCCTTTACTACAGGCTCTGTTATAACCTTTTCTATTGTTTACAGGGTACTTGTTGATTTTGCTAAGAGGGTCATCACAATTTAAATAAAAGAAATTGCTGAAATTTCACTTCAGTTAGAGCTAGGAGAGAATCAGGATGGTGTATTTCCTAGCCCTGTGGTAATCAGTACATTCCCTTTCCTAAGTGTTTTGTTACAACTGCGTTAGGAGAGGGAACTCCAGGCTTCTTCAGCTTGCATTTGGAACCCCAAGTGAGACCTGATATTCCAGATAGTGCACTGTCCTGTGATGGTTTGTCTGCTGGTTGTTGAGGATGCTACCCTCCAGGCAGTTGACCTGGTCTGGCCCAGCTGGTCAGTTTGACTTCTCACTCTCTTCTTCTTCTCCTTTGACTTCTCACTCTCTTCTTCTTCTTCTTCTTCTTCTTCTTCTTCTTCTTCTTCTTCTTCTTCTTCTTCTTCTTCTTCTTCAGATTTATTTATTTATTATGTATACAGAAGAGGGTGCCAGATCTCATTACAGATGGTTGTGAGCCACCATGTGGGTGCTGGGAATTGAACTCAGGACCTCTGGAAGAGCAGTCGGTGCTCTTAACCTCTGAGCCATCTCTTCAGGCCCCTTCTCTGCTTCTTAAGTAAGCTTGATGAAACAAATACATTGTAATCTCTAATTTTGAGACAAATGATTCCTCACCTAAGGCATATAGTTGCTTAACTCCTCCTTGTGTCCCAATTCTCAAGAAAGGTGTCCTGGGTAACCTGATGATCTGTTTGGAAGGAGATAAAAGAACATAGAAATCTGGACGTCATAAGAATGTTTATTACTGCAGAAAAATTACTTGGAGCATTTGTTTGGTTGTAGATCTTCCACAGAACTTGCATAGGGTTGGGACTCATTCTAGTCACACTGTTGAGTACTGTTATCAACAATGTAGATTTATAGTCTAAAAGGATATTTCACCACTTATTATCTGGGTGACCTTAGACATATTGTTATTTTACTAATCTGATTTGTTCATATAAAAGATAGAGATTAAATGTACCAACTTGGAAGTAATTTTTGAAGATAAAGTACACTAATGTATGTGATGCATGACCCAACTGGTGACTAAGTACATGTTTATTTTACTGTAGAAGTTAATTATCAATGTCTGATAGTACTAAACAATCATGGTGTGGATCAGAAATGTTGAAAGTACAGAACAAATAGGCTCAGAAATTCTACTGTTTTTACATGCCCAGCATGCACCAACAATGCTTGGCATTTTTCTCATATGGATTTTCTCCAGGGCCACATTTTATTTTCCTGTGCCATAACTTATGGCCATAAGGAAAAGGACAGGGAGAATAAAGTATTACTTTCCTGCAGAGTAACAGCTCAGAATCTCTCTCATCCTATTAGGGAAAATAAACCTATTTTCAGATAACGGTACTCCTACGCTTACCTATGATGTGCCCATACATTTCATACACTGTGATGATTTTATCAAGGTAATTTAAAAATAGTTGCATGTAATCCTCAAAGCACTTGTTAGAGCAATGCCTGTGAAAACCATCAGGTAAGTCAACATTTTTTTTATTATATCACTTCATTTAGGGTGGGCTATTTTACCTCAGTGCTCTGATTCTCAGTCTTAGTTCCACATTAAAATCACTGAAATGAGATTTCTAGTCTTTGCTAAAACACCTCCACACATGCTACCTCCCAGTTGTAACTGTAACAGCACAGTCTCTGGAGGTGAGGTAAACACATTGGCAAACTTTGAAGTTAGCCAGGAGTTTCTAGTGGAGAATAAAGTCATAAAATCTCTGTTTTTGCCAAGTGGCAGTGGCGTACACCTTTAATCTCAGCACTCGGGAGGCACTGCCAGGAGGATCTCTGTGAGTTTGAGGCCAGCCTGGTCTACAGAGCTAGATCCAGGACAGGCACTGAAACTACATGTCTCGAAAAACAAACAAACAAACAATCTCTCTTCTTTGAGAATTTGCTTATTTTTAACTAGGCCGGCAGATGGTTGAGCTGACCAGCTGAACCTAACATAGAACTGGGAGGTAGCATGTGTGGAGATACCAACCCAAAATGAATTAATAGAGTGTGAAAATGAGTTTGATTCTATCAAATATTGAACTGTTAAAATGACATAAGAGTGGGAAAACATCAATATTGAAATATGTGAGCCATAAGAATGACAAATATGCAAGATATATTTATATCCAACAAATAATATTTCATTTTCACCTGTCATAAACTCCTAAAGATCAAGCAGTATTGATGAACAGCTTCATGTTGTTTACAAAATGAAGTGATATAGTATTGTATATTATTTCTTTTTTCACAATACAGTAGCAAATGAATTTATTCTTAAGAAAGAAAGGTACCAAAACACAATGTACTGACTGATACTTTCTGAGTTGTGTAGCCAATTATTTGCCAATGTAGAATATAATGGTGAGAATTTCATGAAAGTATAGAAATACCATTAACAAGTCAAGTACTGAATATAGAACACGAGAGAGCTTTTCATAATTAATCTAATAATTGAAACATAGTAATCAGATATGAATATGTTTATTAATAAATTATAATTGTGTATAAATGTTAATGATTATTTATTAAAACAAACAATTGAAATAATAATTAAAACATAAATATTATAATAATATATATGATTATACTAACTGACTTGCACAGAGGGAAAATCATGTAGAACTCAGTTCTAACTTTTCATTAAAAATAGTGTTCATATATATGCATATATTCACACATTGCAAAAACACACACATATGCAACAGAAGATTATAGAAACGGTTACTCACTGCTTTATGACCTGGTACATGGCAGTGGCTAGAAATACTTGGGTTCCTAATCTTGGGGAAATGCCTGCACACAAAAAACCCAAATAAATAAAATTGTATCCTCTATCTTTAAAAAGCAAACCCAAGCAATAAAGGAAGCTAAGGAACAACTAATGAAACTCAGTTGGTGGAATAGAGTAACAACAAGATCAGAAGGGTCTGCTTGAGAAAGTAACTTTGGGTTGAAATCCAAATGATGACGCTAATGTTAACATGCCAGTGTCTGTGGCTGGAGATTTCAAGTAAAAATGCAAACAAAACTCTTGAAGGTTAAGGGTAAAGAAGAAATGCTATTCAGATAGAAAGTTATGGACCACATATCAGTGATCAAGGGTTTCAGCACCATCTTCTTCTGGACACAACCAAATCCTTTCTTACCTCATTTAGGCATTTGTTAAATGTCGCTTCATCAATGTGCACACCACACACACACACACACACACACACGCACACGCGCACACACACACACACACACACACACGCACACGCGCACACACACACACACACACACACACACACACACACATGAAAAAAAATTAAGGATGCTTCAAAGCACAGTAAAGGTGAGCAACCTATATTTTTGAGTGAATGAATGAATGAAAGTGAAAGACAAGAAATAGATTGTACATGGATTGCAGCTTTTAACAAAGGCTCAAGAATCTTTTGGGTTATAAAATGTAAAGTAACACTGTGGTCTAAAACATTTTCTTTCAAAATATTACTTTCTCTGAACCGAAATTCCTGCACATGAGATACTGAGGCAGGAGACTTATGAGTCTGAAGCTAATCTATATGTATGTGTCCATACATTTGCCATACTATATGGCAAGTTCGGGCCGGATACAGACTAAGATGCCATCAAGAAAAAACAACAACAAAAACAAAAAGATAACACCAAAAGCAACTAGAAATTCTAAAATATACCCCTTTGCTTTTTGTGTGGAAAATGGACTCCCAAGATTTGGAAGTGGAAACAGAGAGATTTCAAGACTTCCTGGTGTTCCCATGAGCACAGCTGCCTTGTCTTGCACAGTTTGACAGTATGTACAGGAAGCTCTGTGAATAAGCCTGAACCATCTGAATATCTATACATTGAATTTAAAAAGTTCTTTCACCCATGAAAGGATCAGAGTAGAAATTCCAGGTGGAATACTGAAGAGGAAAAAAATAGCAAAGCCTGCTGAGGTCCATCATCTGCAGGTTGGTCAGACAAGGGAGAGCCAGGCAATGAGACATGGCTCTTGGGATAAAAGAAAAGAACAAATAATCTAGTACTTATTAAACAAAATGCTTCAAAGAAAAGGGAATGGCCAGCTGGCTAGCTGTGTTGAGCATTTCTGGAAGAAAAACTAAGATGAAATTAAGGATTGAGTGATGGCTTAGACATGGTCACGATGTGGGTCCATTATGAAAGACACTTGAATGGAATACTCCTGATAAAGAGTATTGGGGGAAGTGAGAGGTAGTTTGGAGTCTCAAAAGTGTATATATGGGCTATTGATTTCTGATTAAACCTGCAAACAATGCACTTTCCTCTTTCTGAACTGAAAGAAACAAGTGAGACCACAGATGCAATTTATACTATCTGAAAGCCAGTTCAAGTATCTTATATCAATATCTTTCTTTGTGAAAACAGTATTATTATCTAGAATATACAATGCAGCTAAAATGAATTAGAACTTAAAATGTTAAGCAAATGCTATGATTAATATTTTATTATGTTTTATAAAAAGGGGGGTGGGAAGGCAGATAGATATGCCTTTTTCCTTTCTGCCCTTCCTTCTTTTAGTGTCTTCCCTCTGTCATTTTTTTTGTTTTGTTTTGTTTTTGAAGACAGGGTTTCTCTGTGTAGCTTTGCGTCTTTCCTGGAACTCACTTGGTAGCCCAGGCTGGCCTTGAACTCACAGAGATCCGCCTGGCTCTGCCTCCCGAGTGCTGGGATTAAAGGCATGCGCCACCACCACCTGGCCCCTCAGTCATTTTTAAACAATTACTTTTCTGAGGCTAGAAGAACTCAGTGATTTGGCCTTCTCTACTCTAAAGCCTAAGCTAAGATAGAGTGCTTCCCAGGCTGCCAGTGTTTCCCCAGTTATTGTGTGAGCACTGATGTGAATAACATAACCAGATGTGTGGGGAATAGCCCTTAAATTAAGTTCACAGGCAGAGGAAAGAGTTTTTCTAAAACTGAAGCTCTCTGCCTCTAGAAACTCCTACCACATAGAAATCACCTAGGAAATTTTATAAAATGCTAATGCCTTATGGGGTCTTACTCCCCAAAGGAAAGATTCTCACTTTGGTAGTCTGGAGTGTAGCCTAGATGTTGACACTTTTAAATGCTCGATTGTTTTGGTACTGCAGTCGTAGAATACGAGCCTAGGATGGATTGCGTCCCTGAGTCAGATGATTCCAGAGAACATGGAGGAATATAAAAGGACTAGTAAATGGTCCCTGCTGACTCTAATATGCTGTGATGGTAGATTATCTTTGCAAGGAAGGGTTCATGCTTAGTGTCATCTAAACAGGACATTGCCTGCCAAGGAAACCCAGGGATCCTCAGATATATCTAACAGTTTGGGTTACCTTGACATTTTACTTTGATATTTTGTCATTTCTTCCTGCAGAACAGTAAATTTTGTTCTTTCTTAAAGGCAACAGTACTGAAAAAGAATGATTAAAAGAATGATCAATGCCAACTTACAAAAAGGGAAAAATCTAAACTTGGCTTTTAACATAACTATTTCCTCATTGTGCAAGTAATAATAGCTCAAGGGAGCATGGACAAAACTCTTCACTGATAGTTTTAACTTACTAATGTGAAGTTATTTCCTTACATTCCCCAGTGATGTGTATTGTACCTCTTTCATTTACTCTACTGGAGGCCACTCATATTTAATCTGAGGTTACAGTACTTCCAACATTTAATTTAAAAGGTACTTTTAAGTTTGCTCTAACTATAGTCTCTTCACTTCACATGGGATAGCTTGTCCTTCATTTAAATAAGAGGGTATTTTATCAACTTCAGTTGTGTTGAAGATTTGTGCTGCTGTATTTGAATGTATGCATAATGGACTGGGAGAGAGAGAGAGAGAGAGAGAGAGAGAGAGAGAGAGAGAGAGAGAGAGAGAGAGAGAGAGAGCGCGAGAGAGAGAGCTGTCAACTTAGTTTTCTCGTGTCATTAGGGTTTATGATTAAAATGTGAGGTATGAAAACACTGACAAACATAAGCTTTCATGAATTTGAAACTCAGAAAAGCTATAGCCTAAATTTGAAAATATATAAATTATACACAGATTTCATCCAAATGCCATCAGATACTTATTTGATATTCAATCTAGTCACCACGTAAAATAATAATGTTAGTTTCTGCTAATACTTACATGTGAGTCCTCTACACAAACATTCATACAATCCCCACAAGAAATTCTGTGACATGTGTATTCATGTGCCCTTTGTAGCAGTAAGGAAAGTGATGTGGAGAAACTCCCTTTCCCTACAGATGTAGTTGTTTCCCCTCAGAGATGTGCAAGTATGGCTACAGAGTCTATCTCTCAACCATTTAGATTTGTGTTAAGGAGCACGCTATGTGGAGGCTGTCACACACAGAATCAATCCAGAGGCTCACTCTTTTCAAATTTTTTGGTGAGCAAGAAAATGTTCAAATTATCAGAACCAAAATGAGTTTAACATAATTTACATTCTGCTAAATCTCCCGATAGATAAACATATCAGAGAGGAGCGTGGTTGTAGGCTGAGTATTATATGGTGCTAATATCTTGATGGTGGTATTACATATAACCTGGTTTTGAATTTTATACACATGAAAATATAATTTTATTTATTCAGAGTTAATCAAGCCATCACAGACTGACTTATTAAGTGAACATATAGAATAAATGATTTTCTGTTTTCAAAGAGCACAATGTTCACTTATTTTGTCTAATATATTTTTATACCTTCTTGCTAACTAAATCTAGTTCCTGTGACTTCTTTTTAAACAAGGCTGTTACTGCTCTATTTGGCAGTGTGAACCTGGAAGAGTAGAGCCTAAATCTGAGACTGACTAAAGTCTCATGTAACAGTCAACTTTATTCAGGGCATCAGACACTTTATATTCTGAGAGCTTTCTGATGGTTAAGCAAGGTCATGTGAGCAAAGTTCACTTGAGTTCAAGATGTATGCAGTCACGAGGGCAAGGTCACATGAGTTTAGGCTGTATATAGTCATAAGGACAACTATGCTTGCAAACATTATTCTGAATAATAATGGGTAAGATGATGAGTAATCTGAAGTGAAACCTACTCCTAGTCCTGAGAGGGGCAGGAAAGGACATTCCAATAATAGACTCATGTTATGGAGGACCAGAGGTTATAAGACTCCTATCTTGTTTACTTAGTGTTCTCACAAGTTTGGAGACATCTCACACAACTTCATTCATGGGCCGTGTTGCAACACAAGGATTCAGTGAAAAGTAAACTGAAGTCTTCTTTGCAAAATAGAGATTTTCCTTAATATGACACAATTTTTTTTTTATTATAGAGAATTTCCTCATTGAAAGCTAATACCCTGAATTTATTTTACATGGGTTTACATGGGGTTGGAGAAGCTCAATGAAGAAGAGTACTTGCCCTGCCAGCAAGAGAACATAAATTCAAATGTTCAGCACTCACATAACAGCTAGGTATGGACGTGCATGGCTGTTACCTCAACATAGAGCTGCAGAGACAGGCAGATCTTTGGGAACAACATGAGACAGTGATGTTCATGAGCTAACTGTGAAATATCTTGGTTTTAAAAAATAAGTTGAGGAGAGCGATATGGTAAAAAGACCCCTGACATTCTCTGCAGTGGGATGTCTTTCTGTATGCTGGTATGCTGTGAATATATATTGTTCCCATTGGTTAATAAATAAGCTGCTTTCGCCATGGCAAGGCAGCTTAGAGGCAGGCAGGAAATCCAAGGAGTGAGACAGGAAAGAGAAAGGCAGAATCTAGAGAGACAAGAGCAAGCCGCCAAAGGAGCAACATATAATAGGACACAGGTAAAGCTATGGAACATGTGACGATACATAGATTAATAGTTATGGGTTGAGTTAAGTTACAAGAACTAGCTAAAAAGAAGCCTGCCATAGGCCATACAGTTTGTAAATAATATTAAGCCTCTGAGTGATTATTTTATAAGTAGCTCTGGGACCATGGGGCCAGGCGGTACCAGAGAAAACCTTCCTGCTACATTTGGCACTCAGACATGGTAGCAAGAATTTCCACCCAAAACATGAGAAAGCTTTAAAACAAAAGGAGATTCTAAAATTGAGCTAAGAACAACTTCTTACTTCATGTCTCATGCAGGCCGAGATATAGAAACACCAAAGTCGAGAGACACTGTAGTATTTGAGCACAGCATGGTAGATTCCTGCCTTGGTCCACAGAGGTGCCACTGAGCTGTACAACATGCTGCATGGTAGATTTATCTTTTACTCACACTGACAAAAAAATGTTTATAAGCCAGCTGTATGCTACCTGATAGCAGTATGGACCCTAGAGTTGGTGGAGTAAACATGACTCTCCTGGGTACTTCTGCCATGTTGAAAAGCTGTAGTGGGCAGAGTTATCAGCCAAGGGTGTCGATTTGGTCCTAGCCATGCAGTTTAGCAGTTTAAAATCTCTCTTGGTTAGAGAGGGATTATAGATTCACAATGAGCCAGATTCAGATGGAATAAAACTCTAAACAGTTTACAATATGTTTAAAAAAGGTACATAGGCTTGAAGAAGAGAATAGAAAGAATATATATATATATATATATACATATATATATATAGTCATAAATAAAATAAAGTTTTAAAAAATAAAATAACATATGAAAAAATATAAGCCATGTAAAGATGGAAATTACACAGAAAGCCTGGATTATTTGTCTTTGGGATTTTTAACTATATAAAGACATTTGATTGTAAAGGCTATTCAGCTAAACCAATATGTATATTTTAAAGATATCTTGACTTCAAAATTTGTGTCTAAGGATACATTGCTTTGAAAGAGGTTCTGCTTTTGTTTCCACAGAAGATGAGAACCTGTAGATTCTTCCAGATTAACATGGTTCCATCAGGGAAGACCCCCTGAGAGGTCTCCAGATGATCCAACATCTAGAACAATTTCAAAGCAACTGCTTCAGAGAATATAACCCCCACAGACTAATCTAGTCAGGACTTGAAAACAATCCTAAAATTTTCTTTGTGTCCCCATAAGACTACCAGCACCCCAATCAACAGAAAGTAGCCTAGAAAACTATACACACATTCCCCAAAATGGATTATGGATGCTTGTCCTTCTTTAGGGGTTGGTTACAACTGTTATTGGTCATAGTCAATCTCTTTCTAAAAGAAGAAAGAGAGTATGATATATAAGATATGGATATGATAGGATGAAAGGGTAGATTATTGAATCTACTTTTAAAGAGCAACAACTTGTTTAAAATGTTTTACATTGCTATGGATTTTAGTTTATTGATACAAATTTAAAGTTAATTTTGTTATACTGTATGTATATTTCTACTCTTGTTTGAGGTATTATGTTTATGCAACTCATTTAAAATTGTAATGTATAATTAAGAAATACAGATTAATAGTCATCTATGATAATCACACTTATAGTTGTTAGTTAAGTTTTCTAGGTATACATAGATATATTTCAGTTAGGTAGGTAATCTTCAAACACTTCAAAGACCTACAGAACATGGCATTTAAAATGTTTTAAGAACTTAGACTTTCTGAACAATGAGACATGTCTGCTCTTGGCAACACCAGGCTACTTCAGAGAAGATGATTGAAGAAACTCCATATGGAGTTTGCTTTCTTTATGGAAAAAGTTAGCCATTTGGCAAAAAAAAAAAAAAAAAAAAAAACCAAAAAACTTCTCTTGCCTGGACTACTTGACAGTATGCTCTATAAACTGGACATGTAGGAACATAGGAAGGTGACTACTGAATTTTGCAAGGCGAGATCATCCTTTAGGTTCCTGCTTTCAGAAGAAACTGCCAGACATTCTATGGGGCAGGGAAGAAGTAACTGAAACCTTGCCAGAATAGGTAGAATTCTTGCTTTGCTGAAAGCTATACCAGAGACTTTAGGCTTATAGGCTGAAGATGGATGCCCCAGCGTAGCAGAGGAACTTTGGGTGACTATTCAGGCAGCCAGCTGTCTCTCTCATTCTAGATTTTTGGAAGTTGCTTACAATGCACTCCCTATTTACTTAAGCAATATTATATCCTTCTGGGGTCTTTGATGTGGTTGAAGACTAGTTAAAATTTTCCTTGATTATGATAAAAGGTACATTAGATATGACAGTTTGCACTCATAGGATAGATGATAGAGTATTTTCTTTAATTTTGCTGAATACAAATAGACTAGATGTTATAACTGTAATTCTTGTTTGATAACTGTTCTATTATATGTAATTTTACTATGCTAAAGTTAAACCTTTTTTGATTAGACAGAAAAAGGGAAGTACTGTGGGATGTCTTTCTGTATGCTGTGAATATATGTTGTTCCCATTGGTTAATAAATAAGCTTATTTGGCCTATGACAAGGCAGCTTAGAGACAGTTGGGAAATTCAAGGAAAGAGTCAGGAAATAGAAAGGTGGAGTCTAGAGAGATGCGAGGGAGTCACCAAAGGAACAACAAGTAATGGATGCTGGTAGAGCCAGAGAACATGTGGCGATACATAGATTAATAGTTGTGGGTTGAGTTAAGTTATAAGAGCTAGCTAGTAAGAAGCCTGCCATAGCCCATACAGTTTGTAAATAACATTAAGCCTCTGAGTGGTTATTTTTAAGCAGCTGCAGGAATGTGGGGCTGCAAGGACTGGAGAAAACCTTCCAACTACAATTCTCCTCTGGCTTCACCATGTGTGCAGAACACCCCCAACCCCAACATACATGCACACAAATAAATCTAACTAAAGTATATTTATTTATATTGAAAAAATATAAGAATTAATATATTTTAAAGAATTTTACTCATATACACTACGAGTGCTGTATTACAGCCATGGGTCCACCATAGAACATACACCATGAACCTATGCATGAACCTCCCATAGTACATGTACAACAAGTGCTGGCTTACTGTTTTTAGTCCCATATAATTCATTTACATTGAGTCAAGGATAATAGTAATGAGCTTCCAGGGTACAGGTGTAATGAGTGCTGAGTTATAGGATTGATTTTCACATAGTACATACACCATGAGTGCAAGTTTAATGTTATGAGTATTACATGGTGTATGAAAAATGAGTGCTGGGATATGGGCATGAGATTAACATAGTACATGTACTGTGAGTGCTGGCTCACTGTTTTAGTCTTGAAAAGTACATTTACCATGAGTGATGAGTTATAAACATTAGCCACAACAGTACATGCATCCCAAGTACTGGTTTACTCTTTTGTTTCTCACACAATAAATTCACAATAAGTTTTGACTAATAGGCATGAGCTAACCATAGTATATGCACAAGGAGCTCTAGGATTAGAAGTGTCATCCTCCCACATTCCATGTACCATAACTGCTGGTTCAAGCCATGAGCCTAACAGAAAACACAGTCAATGAATCCTGGGATATAGGCATAAGCCTCCCTCAGTACACATACCATGAAATCTGCTTAAGAGTTTTGAGTCCCTAATAGTACATTTACAATGAGTGCTAGCTTATAGATATGTGCCTTCAAAGGTGCACACACAATGAGAGCTGCATTACAGGAGTGCTTCTCCAGAGTAGATGCACAATGGGTACTGGGTAACAGTTTGAACGTCACAAAGTATATTTACCATGAGTGTTGACTTATTGTTTTGAAACTTCCAAAGTACATTCATAATGAGTAATGTATAACTGGCATGAGCCTTCTCACAGTCTGTGCTCCATGAGTTCTGGGTTATAGGCATGAGCCCACCATAAGACATATACCATAAATCTTACGTATGAGGCATGAACCTCCCACAGGCATGAACCACGAGTGCTGCCCTAGTATTGTAAGTCCCACATCGTGCATTCACAATAAGTGCTGGGTAATAGTAAGGAGTCAATCAGAGTGCATGCACTGTAACTGCTAGGATTACAGACATCATCCTTCCACAGTACATGAACCATGAGTGCTGGCTTACAAAAATGAACCCACTAAAGAACAAGCATGATGAATCCTGGGTTACATGTATGAGCCTCCCTCAGCATGTGTACCATCAGTGCTGGATTACATTTTGACCCTTGAGCAGCACACACAATGAGTACTGAGTTATAGTCATGATTCTCTCATAGTACATACACCATGAGCTCTGTGTTACTAGTGTGTGTTTCCAGAGTACATGCACAAAGAGTGCTGGGTTATGGGCATATGTCTCACATAGTATATGCATTATGCCTGCAGGCTTACTGTTTTCAATCTCACAGAGTACATTTAAAATGAATCTGGGGTAATAGGAATCAGCTTACTATAGTATAAACACTGTAAGTTCTAGGACTAAAGCTCTTATTCACACATAGTGCATGCCCCCTAAGTGCCAGCTTACAGTTGTCAGTCTCACACAGTATGTTCATAGTGAGTGCTGAAGTAAAGGACTGAGCCTTCCACACTATGTGCACCATAAGTACTGCATTACATCCTTGTGTCTCCAGAGGATAAGCACAAAGAGTGCTAGGTAACAGGCTTGAATCTCACACAGTATATTCCATGTGAGTGCTGGCTTTTTTTTTCTCTTGCACAGTACATTCACAATGAGTGTTGTGTTACAAGCATGAGCCTCTCAAAGAGCATTTATCATTATTACAGGCATGTGTCTGCAGAGTTCATGCATAATGAATGATGAACAAATTTCACATAGTACACTCAACATGAATTTTTGAGTCTTTGAAGTGTATTCACAATGAGTGCTGGGTTATAGGCATGAGCCTCATACATGTACCATAAGTGCTAGCTTACTGCTTCTGGTCTTATACACTGTATTTACAATTAGTACTGGTTTATAGACATGAGCCTGAGACAGTAAATGGACTATGAGTCCTAGGATATAGCAATGAGCCCCAAACAGTCCCTATGAATGATGAGGCAAGAACTCACCAGCGTCCATACAACATATTAGCTGGGTTGCCATTTTGAATACCATATAGTAAGTATGTTCACAGTAAGTCTTGGGTTATATGCATGAGCATCAAAGTACATGTGCCATGAGTGCCAGCTTTCACTCACAATGAGTTTTCAGAAATAGGCATGATCCTCCCACATGATTGCTATATTACAGATGTTTACCTCCACAGTGCATACACGATGAGTGCTGGGTAACAGGATTGAGCATCACATGGTTCATGCAACATGAGTGTTGGCTTAATGTGTTGACTTTTCAAAGTACATTCATTATGAGTACTGTGTAATTGGCACAAACCTCCCACAGTACATGCACCATGAGTGTTAGGATTATCCTCCCATAATATATGCACTGTGAGTGCTGTGTTACAGCAATGCATCTCCAGAGTCTGTAGACCATGAGTGCTGGGTTACAGGCATAGGCTTACAAAGTGAGCGCATCATGAGTTCTGGCTTATTGTTTTAAATCTCACATTATACATTCACACAATGAGTGCTAGGGAGTAAGCATGAACCTACCAGAGTATATGCACCATATTTTCTAGAATTACATGTATGATCATCCCGTAGAACATGTATTATGAATCCAGCTTACAGACATGTGAACACCACACAACATGCACCATGGATTCTAGGTTATTGCATGAGCTTCTCAAAGAACATGTAGTGTCTGCCTACTGTTTTGAGTCCTGCACAGTAAATTCACTATAAGTGCTAGGTAATGAGGTGAGCTTAACAGAGTACATGCACCAAATGCTAGGATTAAGGATGTTATTCCCTGACTACCTGTACCATAAGTTTTGGGTTACAAACATAAGGCCATCATAAATCCTGTGTTGTAGGTATGAGTCTCCAAGAGTATACATGCCAGGAGGGCTGGCTTACCATTCTGAGTTTTGCTCAGTACATTCATAATGAGTACTGGTATATGAATATAAACCTCACAAAAAACATGCACTATAAATACTGGCTCATTGTGTAGAGTGTAAAACACTGATTTGCAATGAACATTGGATTTTAAGAATGAGTTTCACAGAGTACATATATGATGAGTGCTGAGATACAGCAATGAGCCCATCACAGTACATGTCCAAGAATGTTGGGTTATAGGCAAAAGCCAACCAAGGATAAACTGTGTTACTTGTTTGAATATCATACCGTACATTCATAGAGTGCTTGATTACAGGCATACAGGCATAAGCCCCAAAAGCACATGCAACATGGGTGCTGGTTTTATGTTTTGAATCTCACAAAATACATTTACAGTGAGTCTGGGATAACATGCATGAGCCTTTCAAAGTACATATACCATGACTATTGAATTACAGGCATGCATCTTCAGAGTCTATTTACCATGAGTAGTGAGATATAGGCATGAGCCCCACAAAGTACATGAATCATGGGTGCTTGCTTACTCTTTTGATTTTCATACAACATATTCACAATGAGTCCTGGCTAATTGACAGGAACCTATCAGAGCACATGTACCATGACCGCTAGGATTATAAGTGCCATCCTCCCATAGTACATGAACCATGAGTACTGGCTTACATTCATGGGTTCACTTGTGATGGCTATTCTTGCTTGACAACTTGATTATGTCTGGAATTAAATATAACTCAAAAATGGAGGGCACACCTGTAAGGGATTATTGCTTAATTTCAAGTGGGAAGATCCACTTATGAATCTCTGAGGTAGAAAGACATGCTTTTATCCCAGATCCTTTGAACTAAAACACACTCCTTTCTTCTGTATCTTGAGCCTGGAAGACACACATTTAATCTAGATCATTTGAGCCAGAAAACTCACATCTAATCTAGGCCATGACTTCTGCTGGAAGTCTATATGTGGACAAGAAAGAAGGAAGTTTTGCTCTTGCCTCACTAGCAAGTCCATTCCTTTATCAGCATTAGAGTCCACTTTTTTTTGTAATTCCATGATATACTGAAGACCTGCTAAAATATCCAGCCTTGACGACTCAGTAACCACTGGATTCTTAGTCTTTCCATTCACAGCCAGCCAATAAGCTGGACCACTACTAGTAATTCATTCTAATAAATCTCTCTCTCCCTCTCCCTCTCCCTCTCTCCCTCTCTCTCTCTCTCTCTCTCTCTCTCTCTCTCTCTCTCTCTCTCTCTCTGCCTCTCCTCCTCCCTCTCCCTCTGCTTCTCCCTCTCCCTCTGTCTCCCTTGGTCTTATCTAACCCACCAAGTCATAAAGCAGGACATGCACAGCAGTAATCTATTATCGAATGGAAGTGATATATGTATATGACTGGGCCTGAGCATGTCCTGAAGGCACAAGCAAGTTACAAGAAAGAGTTGCTCAAATGCCTGTGATTTCTACTCTTATTACAATGCCATCTTCTGCTAAGCTCACACCTATGGCCTAATGGGGTATTTGCTATGATTGATTGACTGAGGAAAAGAAGAGTGATATTTCTGCACGTTACGCAAGTACCACCAAGAAGTGGACAGGTACAGCATTACAACCCTTTATGGAACAACCCTGCAAGACACCGGTTAAAGGAGATCTTCAAGGTGGGCAGTACTTTAGGTGGTACTCATGGTTATACATTTTGTTCGGAAGGAGAAATAGCCAGAAGTTTTATTGTTCACTATTTCATGGATTGCTGTATGATCAGGAACTTGAAAAGGGCATGGTTTGAAAATTGATGAGAAAGACAAATAGGGAAGAAGTATGTAGACAGATCTTTCCAAATAGTCAAAGTATATAAAGATACTTGTGTCTCATATAAGTGTTCATCAAAAGATGAATTCAGCTCAGTAGGAGTTCAGTAACCATGTAGATAAGATGACCTGTTCTGTGGACAGTCAGACTCTTTCCCCAACCAATCCTATCATTGTACAACACATCCATGAACAAGGTGGTCATAAATGACAGAGATAGGTCTTATGCATGGGCTTGACAACATGAACTACCACTCACTGAGGCTGACCTGGTTATAGCTGTTGTTGAGTGCCAAGTCTGACAACAGCAGACACCAACACTGAGCCCCAGATATGACACCAATCTTTTTTCCCCAATGACCTGGTCGCAGATTGACTACATTGGACCACTTCCTCCACGGAAAGGATATAGTTTGTCCTTACTAGAGTAGATACTTGTTCCAGTTGTGGATTTGCCTTTCCTACATGTAATATTTCTGCCAAAACCATCATCCATGAACTTACAGAATGCCTTATCCACCATCATGTTATTCCACACAGTATTGCTTCTGACCAAAGAACTCACTTCACAGCCAGAGAAGTCTGACAGTGAGCATATAATTACAGAACCCAATAGTCTTAGCATGTTCCCCAACACCTTTGAGTAGCTAGCCTGAGAGAAAGATGGGATGATCTTTTGAAGACACAGTTATAGTGCTGATTAGGTATCAGCAGCAGGCAGAGCTGTGGCAGGGTTCTCCCGAATGGGTTTTGTTCTTTAATTGAGCTTCCAATATATAGTACTGTTCTTCCATAGTCAGGATACACAGGTCCAGGAAACAGAAGGTTGAAAGGAGAGTTGTTCTAATCACAATCTCCCCTAGTTTCATACCAGGAAACTTTTTGCTTCTTGTTTCAGTAACCCTAAGTTACTGCTGGCCTAGAAGTTTTGGTACCAGAGTGGGAAGAGCTCCTGCTGGGATCCAAAATAAACATTCCACTTAACTTGAAACTTAGACTTCCCCTTGGCCACCTTGGTCTTCTGATGCTCTCTAGCAAACAGGCTAAGAAAGGAATAACAGTGTTATGAGAAGTGATTGATCTATATTACTGAGGGGAAACTGTATTGCTTCTCCACAATGGAGATAAGAAAGGTTATGACTGGAATATGACTTACTTGTTAGTAAGCGGAGAGTAAGCAGTCAAAGAGCAAAATCTTCTTTCTTCCATATCCTCATATAAGTTTCTAGCAAGAGGCCTGGCCTACATTGGAGGTGAATCTTTTCACCTCAAAAGATCTAGATTAAAGATGTGTCCTACTACCTCAAAAAATCTAGGTTAGAAGTGGAGCTTCTCAATTGAAAATAAGCAAAAATCCCTCACAGGTATGCCCCTCTTTTTTTAATGTTTTAGTTAATTCTAGATGTAGTCAAGTTGACAAGCATAAATAGTCATCATACATACTATGCAGGGTTCCTGCCTATAACCCAAACTCAGTGTGATTATACCAGTGAGTCACAGGCCTTTTAAGGAGTTCTAATGTACTTGTACTGCCTGTCTGACTCGTTGTGAATATGTTCTAGAGAGGCAAACCTATAACAGAGAATTCATCTGCTTGTAACTACTGTGCAAGGCTATTGCTTATAAGTCAGTACTGAATCTTTGTGGAAGTACTTGGGAGATGCAAGCATGTAATAGAAAATTCATTTGCTTGAATGTACTGTCTAAGTTTCATGCCTATAACCCATAACTCAATCATTGCGAATATTCTTGTTATAAGCCTATAACAGGTAACTCATTTGCTTGTATGTTCTATGTGAGGCTTACACCTATAAATCAGCACTCATTGTGAATGTACTGTGCAATATGCAAAACAGTAAGCAAGTACTCCTTGTGCAGATGATTTGCCCCCTACAGGCTTGCATCCCTGAACACATTCACAATGACTCACCACTGGTTTACAGACAGAAGCCCCTCACAGTTCTTTCAAGCCAATCAGTTCCCTGTGACAGGTTTCCCTTTCCTAAGGACATTAACAATGATTCGGTCTGTATTATAAGCAGGGACCTTACTCAGTACATAAAAGCACATTAGTATTCTTTAACAGGCTTGTGACTCACCAGTACATTAACACTAACTTTGGATTATAGGCAGGAACTTTACACAGTATGTTCAAGCAAATGAATTCTCTATTACAGGCTTGCATCTATGAGTACATTCAATATGAGTGCTGGGGTTATGGAACCGGCATTGCAGAGTACCCACAAGCACATGATTTCTCCACATGAGGATTGCACTTCTTAAGTACATATGCATGAGCCTCACTTCATACATGTTACATGAGTGCTGGTTTAGACATATGACCCTCCCACGTGAAATGCACCAGGACATGAAATGCACCAGGACAGCCAGCTGTTTTGGGTCTCACACAGAGCACTCACAATCAGGGCTGTATTATGAACTTGAGCCTTGCACAGTACAAACAGCAGCAGTGATGTATTAGTAGTGATTCTCCGAAGTTACGTAAACCATGAATTCTGTGTTACAAGCACCTGTCTCCAGAATACATGCACAATTAATGATGTGTTTTAGGCATAAACTTCCCAGAGTAAATGCAAATTTTGTGCTAGCTTATTGTTTGGTGTCTAGTACTGTACATTTAGAAGAAGTGTTTGCTTATAGGCATGAGCCTAACACTTTAAGTCCAAGCACAAGAGAGTTTTTTAAAAAGCATGTTTTTCCTGAGCTCATTCACAATGACTCAGCCCTTGGTTATAGTCACTAACCTCACCCAGCAGGTACAAGCACATTATTGCTATTTAAAAGACCCAAGACTCCCATGTAAATTCACAGTGACTTCTGGGTTATAAGCAGGAGCCTTGCACAATACATGAAAGCTTATTGGTTTTATGTTACAGACTTGTATTGCCTGTATATATTCACAGTGAGTCCAGGTTATAGACAGGACCTTTGTAAATGATGCTTAGGTAGATGAGTTATATATAACAGGGTTGCATCTTCTGAGCACACTCAAAATTAATCAGAACTAGAATATAGGTAGAAGCCTAGAACAACACCTATTAGCAGAGTGGTACTTCTTAAAAGGCATGTGTCTCCCTCGTACAGTACAATGAATTATGGGGTATAGGCAGGAGCTATGCACAGTATGTTCAAGCAGATGAGTTCTATGTTGTAGGCTTGGGTCTCCCATGCAAATTCACAATTGGTTCAGGGTTATAGGCAGGAACCTTCAGTACTGTTCAAGCAGGCTAATTCTTCACTACAGGCTTATGTCCTCCTACATACTTTCACAGTGTTAGCTGGGTATAGGCAAGAGTGCCACACAGTACATAGAAGCCAGTTATTTCCCTGTTACAAGTATGCTTTCCTAAGTACATTAAGTTCTGGATTATAATTAAGAGCCCCACAAAATACATAATCCAATAGTTCTAGCATATATGGGTAATCCTTCCAAAAAATGGACAGTGAGTCCTTGATTATGGTTTTAAATCTCAAATGGTACATTTATACAGTGAGTGCAGGGTTATAAACATGGTTCTTGCACAGTATATACTCCAGGAGTGATATGTTAGTACTGTGATTTTTCCAAAATACATAAACCATGAATGCTGGGTTACAAAGGTAGTTCTTAAGTATAAATTCACAATGAGTAATGTGTAAAAGGCCTGAGATTCCCATAGTACATGCACAATTGAAGCTACCACACTGTTTGTTATCTAGCACTGTATATTCAGAATATATGCTGTATTATAGACACAAGCCTTGCACACTATGTATAAGCAAATGATTTGATCATTACAATCTTGCATGCCCAGTACTTTTTGTCAGTGCTGGGTTATTAGAAGGAGCATTACACAGTATGTGAAACTACAGTAGTACTTGTTAAAAGGCATGCTTCTCATGAATACATTCACAATGAGATCAGGTTATTGGCAGAAGCCTTGCACAGTATACTAAAGAAGATTAGTTCTCTGTTGTAGGGTTGAGTCTTCTGAGTACATTCAATATGATTTCTGGACCTTAGGCACTGGCCTTGTGCAATACCTACAAGATAAGTTATCTGTTAAAAGATTGCTATTCTTGAGTATATTCTCAATGAGTGCTGAGTTATACCCAGGATCCTCACACAATGCATGCTCCCAACGTACTGGGATGTACTGTTCAAATTCCCAAATGAGATTTGCCCGCCACAGATGTGGGATTACAGTTTTGAATCTCATCAGTACATACACAGTGAGGGCTGAGTTGTAAACAACAGTACACGTATGGGGAATATTGTGTTCTTACTGTGAGTTTCCCCAGTACAAAACCTTGAGTGCTGGGTTACAAACATATGTTTCCAAATATATGCACAATGAGTAATGTGTTATAGGCATACACCCCTCACAGTATATTCACCAGGAGTGTTTATTTATTCTTTGCTCTCTAACACTGCACATGCACAGAAAATGTTGTGTTAAAGGCATGAGCCTGGAACATTATATACAAGCATATGAGTTCCCAGTAAAAGACATGCATTCACAAAGAACATTCACAATAGATGCTGGATTATAGGCAAGAGCCTCACACAGTACGTACAGGCAGAGGAGTGGACTGTTATAAACCTGTGTCTCCCAAGTGTTTTCAGAATGAGTCCTGGCTTACAATGATGATCTCACACAACACCAGATGCAAAAATTCTGGGATATACAAGTAACCCTTACAAATGAAATGCAACATGATTGCTGGCTTATTGGTTTGAGTCTCACACTGTACATTCATAGAGTTTTGGGTTATGGGCAGCAACCTGGCACAGTGAGTTCAAATGGATGAGTTCTCCATTACTGACTATGTTTTCTGACTACATTCAAAATGAGTGCTGGGTGTAGGATGGAGCCTCACACAATATACTCTACATGAATGCTTGTTTATACAACTGACTTTTGAACATGAAATGTACCAGAAGAGCTGGCTTATACTTTTGAGTCTTACACAGTACATTCACAATCAGTGCTAAGTTTCAAAAGTGAGCCTTTCCCTGTACATGTACCAGCTGTGATGTGATAGTAGTGTAAGAACACAACAGTGCATAAACCAGAGGTTCTATGTTACAAGTGTCCATATTCAGAATAGGTGTACAATGAGTGATGCTATAGGCATGAGCCTCCCACAGTACATGCAAATTTTGTGTTAGCTTACTCTTTGATATGTAGCACTATACATTCAGAAGGAATACTTCCTTCTATAGGCATCAACTTAACACTTTAAGTGCAAGCACATTAGAACTTCATAAAAGGTAGGCCTTTCCCCGAGTTCATTTGCAATGAGTCACTAACTCAAAACAGCATGTCAAAGCACACTACTGCTACTTAAAATCCTGACTATCCCTTCTATATTCACAATGAATTCTGTGTTATAAGCAGGAGTCATGCACAGCACTTGAGAGCTCATAAGTTTTACATTACAGACTCTGTATCCCGTGTACACTCACAATGAGTGTTCCTGGATATAGATAGGAAACTGGCACAGTATGTTCAAGCAGATGAGTTCTCTGTTACAGGCTTGTGTTACCTGAGTATTTTCAAAGTGACTACTGGGTTAATGAACCAACCTTTTTGTACCTACAAGATGATGAGTTCTCCTTTAAAGAATTATTTTTCCCTCGTATATTCACAATGATTCGTGGGTATAGGCAAGAGCATCTTCACAGAGGATGCAACAATGGATGAGTTCTCCTTTCCATGATTGTGTCTCCCAAGTACAATCACAATGACTGCTAGGTATAAGCAGAGAACTCAGTTGCTTGAACATACTGTGAAAAGCTTCTGTGTATAACCCAAACTCAGTGTGAATATACATATGTTCCTCAAATATGTCTGGCTCTTGTGTACATTAACAATGGGTTATAAGTTATAGGCATGAATTGTGCACAGTGCATTCAAGTATATTAATTTTCTGTTAAATGCATGCTTTTCCTGAGTATGTTAACAATGAGAGCTTGGTCATAAGCATGAGCTTCACACAGTAGGTACAGGAGGATGAGTTCTCCAATACAGACTTTTGTCTTCTGAGCACATTCACAACAACTCATCACTGAGTTAAAAGCAAGAGCCTTGCACTGTAAGTATAAGAACATTATGGCCCATTAAAAGGTGTGCATTTATATGGCACATTTACAGTGGGTTCTGGGGTATAGACATGAGCATCATACAATATATGTTCCATAAGTGCTGGTTTATACATGAAACTTCCCACATGAAAAGCACCAGGCATGCTGACTACTCTTTCAAGTCTTGTACAGTACTTTCATTTTTAGTGCTATATTATAAAAATGAGCCTAACACAGTACATGTACCAGAGGAGCTGGCTTGCTGTATGAGTTCTTGATAGTACATAAGCCATGAATATTGATTTACTGTTGTGGATTTTGCACAGTACATTCACAATGAGTGCTGGGCTACAGCAAGAGTCTCCATAGTACACGCACCAGGAATGCTGTGTTACTGTGTATTATACATTCAGAATGAATGCTGGTTTATAGGTTCCAGCCTTTTACAGTAAGTACAAACACATTTGTGTTCCATTACAGGACTATGCACCCCATACACATTGAACAGTGAGTGGTGGGTTATAGGCACTAGCATCATCCAGTATGTAAAAGCAAATCAGTTTTCCATTTCAGGATTACATCTTCCAGGTACATTCACAATGGGTCCTGGGTTATAGGCACAGTAAATGCAAGCAGATATTACAGAATTGCACTTCACAAATACATACTCAGTGAGTGATGGATTGCAGGCATGAGCTTCACACAATGCATACTCCAATTCTTCTGGGATTTACATTCAGTCCCCCAAATGAAATGCATGTTTGATGCTTGATTACTGTTTTGAGTATTGCACAGTACTTTCACAGTGGGTTTTGGGTTATAACATGAACCTCTGCACACTACACTCTACCCCCACACCAGGAGTGATGTGTATACTGTGAATCTCCCACAGTACATAAATCATGTAAATGCTGGGTTAAAAGCGTGCATTTCCAGAATACATTCACCATTAGTAATGAAGATTATGTATGAGCTTCCAACATTCCATGCACCATAAATGCTGGTTCACTATATGGAATCAAGCACAGTACATTTGCAATGAGTGCTTGTTTATAAACACAAGCCTTCCATATTCCACACGTTGGGAGTTCTGACTTACTCTTAGGAATCTAGCACTATACACTCTTAATGAGTGTTGGGTTCTAGGCATGAGCTTTACATAGTAAGCATAAACACATGAGTGTTCTATTACAGCTTACATCTCCCAGGTACATTCACAATGAATGCTGGGTTAAAAACATGAGGCTTCCCTAGCACATGCACCAGGAACGTTGGCTTAGTAGTGAGTCTACCACAATACATAAACAATGAGTCTCCTGTTAAAATCATGTGTCTCTGTGATGTGTTAAATCCATAAGCCTACCACATAAATGCTTACTGTTTGTAATTTAGCACTTTCAATCATGGTGAATGCAGGGTTATAGGCCTGAACTGCCCACAGTACAGGCACCATGAGTTCCATCTGACTGTTTTGAATCAATCATAGTACATTCACATAAACATCCTGGTTTAGAGGTGTGAGTCTCCCACAGTACATAAGTAATGAGTCCTGAATTCCAGGCATGTGTGTCCCGAGTGTGCACACCATGAGTGATATGTTATAGGTGCGAGCTTCTCACAATACATGAACCCTTAATCTTAGTTTACTATTTGGAATTTCAAACTGTACATTAACAATGAATTTTGTATTTTAGGCATGCATCTCATACAGTAAGTACAAGCATATGAGTACTCTGTTATAGGTTTGTATGTCCTGAGTGTATTCAGAATGGGTCCTGGTTCATAAATATGAGCCATGTACCATGAGTGCTCTATGATATATCAGAGCCTCCAACAGTAATTGTGCCATGAGTGCTGGGTTATAGGTATGAGATTCCCACAGTAAATCCTAGCTTATTATTTTGAGTCACACACAATAAATCATAATGAGTGCTGGGTAGACACATGAACTTCCAACAGTATATAAAATTTTGAGTATACTGTTTGGAATCTAATCCTGTACATGTGCCACGAGTTCAGGTTTAATTGAATGAGTCTCTGACAATACATTAGCCATGAGTGCTGGATTACAGATATGCAGATTTAAAATACATGTAACATGAGAACTGGCTTAATATTTTGAATCTTATACAGTACATTCACAATGAGTTCTGGGTTACAGGCATAAAACTCCCAAAGTAAATGAACCATGAATGCTGCATTACAGGAAAACATTAACATAGTACATTCACTATGAGTGCTGGGTACATACCCTATTAGCACTAGTATAAAAGTGTAAAGTGTAAATCCCCAACACAGCATGCACAATGGGTGTTGTGCTATATATGTGAGACTCTACAGTGATTACATTCTGAGTTCCCGGTTTAGTTGTGAGCCTCCCACAGTACATACATCATGAGTGCTGGCTCACTGCTTGGAAACTCAGACTGTACATTCACACTAGCATGCTGGGTTACTGGCATGCATGTCCCTTAGTAAATAAACCATTAGTGCTGAATTCCAGGCTTACATGTCCAGAGTACTTGCACTATGAGTGATGTATTATATACATGGCGCTTCCACAGTAATTGTGCCACGATATCTGACTCATAAGCTTGAGCCTCCCACAATACATTTACCTTGAGTACTGACTTACTGTTTGAAATTTAGCACTACAATTTATGCTGAGATACAGGTATGAGACTTGCACAATAAGTTTAAGCCTATGAGTGCTCCGATATAGTCACATGTGTCCCAGGTACATTCACAATGTGTGTTGGGTTATAGGAATGAGCCTTTCGCAGTACATGGATCATGACTGCTGTCTCACTCTTTGGAAACTTGCAGTGAATTTTCAAGATGAATACTGAATTATAGGCAGTAGCTTCTCACAGTACATGCACCCTGAGCGCTGGCTTAGTGTTTGGAAACTTATATTTTTGGTTGTGAGCCTAGCCTTTAACAGCTGAGCCATCTTTCCAGCCCGTGTTTGGAAACTTACGCTGTATATTCACACAGGTTTGATGGGTGAGTAGCGTGAGTCTCCTACAGTATATAGACCACGATTGCTAGGTTACAAGCATGCTTCTCCAGAATATATGAACCACATAGGATATGTTATATGCATGAGGGACTCATAGTAATTACACCATGAACCCTGAGTTATAGGCATGAGCCTTCCACAGTAAATGTTGGCTTATTGGTTTGAGTTGGCCACAATAAATTCTCAATGAGTTCTGCATTATAAGCATGAGCCTTTCTGAGAACATGTGCCATGATTCTTATGGATACAGTTAGGGTTATGTATAGACAATACCAGTGTTTGGGTTATGGAGCTTAGAGTAAGGTTAGGGTTAGAGTTAGGGTTGGGGTTAGGGGTTTAGGGTTAGGGTTGTGTTAAGGGTTAGATAGGTTTAAGTTTATTGTTTTTGTTAGGGTTAGGATGATGGTATTTGGATTAGGGTTAGGGAGAGACATTCTTCATGAATGGTGGCTTACTGTTTGGAATCTTGCAATCTACATTCAGAATAAGTGTTTTATCTCCAGACAGGAGACTCCCACAGTAAGTGCAAGCATGTGTGTGCTTTATACAGTCTTACATCTCCCCAGTACGTTAAAAATGGGTGTTGTGTTTTAGGTACTATCTCGTACTTCACCTACGAGCAGATGAGTGTCCACTATAGGATTGTCACTTTCTGGTGCATTCACAATAACTGCTGGATTATAGGCACTAGTATCACACAAAACATGCTCCAGTAGTGCTGGGACAAACTGGAAAGCCTCTTAAATAAAATGCACATTGACAGTTGTCTTACTGGTTTGAGTGTCATGCAGTATATTCATACAACTTAGTTGGGTCAGTGGTATGAGTCTACCATGGAAGCCAAACCGTGGTGCTGAGTTCCACATGTGTATCTTCAGAGTATGTGCACCATGTGTGATGCGTTATATGCATGAACCTCCCATGTTTATTGTGCCATAAGATCAGATGTGTACATGTGAGACTCCCATAATTTATGCATCATGAGTGCTGGATTTCTCTCTGGAATCTCGTACATTTACAATGAGTGCTGAGTTACAGCCATGAGTCTAGGACAAGAGTTACAAGCACATGGGTGCTCCTTTACAGGAACGCCTCTCCCAAGTGTATTCAAAATGATTGCTGTGTTATAAGAGGGAGAATTTTACATTAAGTGCACCATGATTGCTGGTATATTGTTTTCAGTACATTCGCACTGAGTGCTGGCTTATAAACATGGGCCTTGCACAGTACATGCACTATCAGTGCTGGCTTAGTAATGTGAGTCTCCCACAGTACATACTCCATGAGTTATGGGTTCCAGGCATGCATCTGCAGAATATATGAACTATGAGTAATGTTTTAAATGTGTGAGCATCCACAGTGTTAGCACCATGAGTGGTGAATTATAGGCGTGAGCCTTCCATAGTAAATAGTGGCTTATATTTTGAGCAACATACAGGATATTCACAATGACTGCTGTGTTATTGTGGGAGTCCACAGAGGTTTCCTAGTGAGATCTGAGCTTGCTTTACCCAACAGGGCTGCATAAGGGGATGGATTGACCACATGCATAGTTACCAGGTGTTTGGAAGTGTCTGCACTTGGCTGTGCTATGGGGAGGTCTTTTGCTCCACCCCTTGGCATTCTTTTATAAAGCCTTTTAGAAGAGACCGCAGGGGTTGGCAGATCAGGATCCAGACTCTCCCAAGGTTATCCTGTGCTTCTGTCTGTCTCTCTCCCCTCTATATTTCTACCTAAATCTCTTATCTCCCACTCCTGAAGAGTACCCTGGGGGAAAAGGTGGGGTGAGTCCCCCACAGGTTATAAACATGATTCTTCCACAGTACATGCACCACGAGTTCAGGATTAATTGTGTGAATCTCTGACAATACTTAAACTATGGGTACTGGATTACAGGCAAGTGGTTCCAGAGTCAATGCAACATAAATTCTGGCTTAATATTTTGAATCTCACACAGTACATTCACAATGAGTGGTGTGGGATATAGGTATGAGTCTCCCACACTACATGCATTAGTGCTGGGTTACTCTTTGGAATCTAGCACTGTACATTCACAATGATTGCAGGGCACAGGCTTGAGCCTCCCAAAGTAAATTAATCTAGAGCGCTGTATTACAGAATTGTATCAACATAGTACTTTCACCATGAGTGCTGGGTTATACATCTGAGCCTCCCATATTACATGCCCTATGAGCACTGGTATGAAAGTATAAGACTGCCATACAGCATGCACCATGAGTGATATGTTATATATGTGAGACTACACAGTAATTGTACTCTGAGTGCCTGGTTATAGTTGGGAGGCTCCTACTGTACATATAACATGAGTGCTGGCTTACTGTTTGGAATCTCAAACTGTACATTCACAATGAATGTTGGACTATAGGTATGAGACTCATACAATAATTACAAGCCATGAGTGCTCTGATACAGCCATACATCTCTTTAGTGCATTCGCAATGAGTGTTGTACTATGTTATAGGTATGAGCCTCATGTGCACAGTGAGTGCTCATTAGAGTGAATCTCTCACAGTACATAGGCCATGAGTGCTGGTTACAAGTGGGCATGTCCAGCATAGGTGAACTATGTATGATGTGTTATGTGCCTGAATATCCCATAATAATCGCACCATGCTATAAACATGAGGTTCCCACAGTAAATGCTGACCATTGTTTTGAGTAATGCACAGTGTATTCATAAAGAGATTTGCATTATAAACATGAGCCTCCTACAGAACATGCATTATGATTGCTATAGTTTTAGTTATAGTTGTGGTTAGTCAGGGTTAGGTTTAATTTAGGGTTAATACTAAGGTTAGGATTATATGGTTAGGTTTAGGTTTATGGTTAGGGAGATATGGTGGGGGTTAGGGTTAGAGGGTAAGTATTAAGGTTGGATTTGAAATTATACAGGGTTGTGGTTAGGATTAGGGTTAGAATTATGGTGTTATGGTTAGGATTAGATGGGATTAGGTTTAGGCTTGGGTTATGGTTAGAGTTAGGGTTATACAGGATTATGATTAGGGGTTTAAGGTTATTGTTATATTTAGGTTGTTATGGCTATGTTCAGTTTTAGGGCATTAGGGTACGATTAAGTGATGAGCTTTAGGCTGAGGTTTAGGGTTGTGTTTAGACATCATTTGAGTCAGACAGATGGTATTGGTCAGTCACAGTAATTGGTTTATGGTTAGGGTATGTGTTAGACTGATCATTAAACTAACCCACAAGAAGAAGATTCACAAGGGTTCTCTTCAGGGTTATACAAGCAGTAAATATTCCTGCCCAGTTACCTGGAAATCATTCAGGGAAGCCCACAGATACAGCTTTCATGAGCTGTCTCCCAGGCTAGGGTGTGCTTTAGAGGGTTTCATCTGCCTTTGTGTCATTTAAGCTTCCACAAGTCATCCCTCTACTATACTACCATAAATAACACCAGAGATTCCACTGTTTCTCCAAGTTTAATTTTGATGAAATTGTAGGTCTGTTATTGATTTCTGTATCTGGAGTAAGTAGAAGCTTGTTAATGTCTCCTCAAGAAATGCCACACAACTAAAGACTAAATGCAGAATGCTTTCATCATTGCAGAAATATCTGCTGGAGAGTGATCATCTGCATTTAAGTTGACTTGTTCCTCAGGAGAGATTTTTTTCTTTTAGTCAAAAAGCACTGATATTTAGTACATCAAATTCTTTACTAAATAGATGATAGATGATAGGTGGATGGACAGATAGATAGTTAGATGAACAGAGATAGATATATAGATACATAGCCAGAATCTATTATTTAAATGTTACACAAACACAGAAAATATTCAGTCCAAGCACATTAAGGTATTTTATTTAAGTAGTACAAGGCTTAGAACAGTACAAATTGTGGTGATTTTTTTTGTTATCTAATAAACAAAGCTTGCCTGAAGATCAGAGTGTAGAGCTAAGCCATTAGTTAGCCATAGAGGCCAGGCAGTGGTGGCACACACCTTTGATCCCAGCACTTGGGATCTCACATCTTTAATCCCAGCACTAGGGAGGTGGAGACATGAAGTGATATGGCTTGTAAGAGAGAAGAATAAAAGGTAGGAGGACACAGGCACTCATCCCCTTTCAGGCTGAGGATTTAGTAGAGGTAAGAAGTCTGTCTAGTGACTGGCTGCTCTACTTCTCTGATATTTCAGCTTTCACCCTCATATCTAACTCCAGATTCTTATTATTAAGACCAATTAGGATTCATGCTACATCTGGCACCTAACTATTGGGGCAAGAATTCATGAAAAAGCCACTTGCCTGTGGCTTTGCCGCCACTGGCACAGGCCTGAGCTGCATGAAGCCAGAGTCTCTACTCCATAGGCTAAGTTTCTATTGCAGCCTATCTGCAGCAAACTCCATAGGCTTTTGCACTCCAAAATTGCAGGAGTTAGCCACTTTCACACATTCCCCTATGCAGACAGCTGGCTCTTTGGCTTCTTCTCTCATGGTGGGTTGTAAGCTCTCCCTGGACCCCCTCCTCAGGCTACTACCACACTAGGTAGCTGCCTTGAAACCCACTCAGGCTTCTACTGTTCTATGCAGAAGCTGTCAGCCTCACATCTGAATGGTCATCTTTAGCAGATTTGGTGAAACAATTGGTAATTCTTAAAGGGAAGAATTAGTTAAAAGGGAGAGTTTGTTTGCCACATTAAAAATTTTTCATGATCCCCTAAAGATGTCATTGCCCCCAGACAGCAGGAAGTAAACTTAAGAACATGATGGCAATATTCCTAAGAGGTGGGGTGGTGTTTTTTGGTCTTTCAATGGGTTATGGATATTTGTCATCATTTAGGTGGTTGCTTACAAGTTGTTATTTGTAATGGTCAGGAAAAAAAGCTGAACAAAGGAGTTTAGATTGAGAGATCTTGTTTTGAAAAGAAAGAAAATGGAGGTATAGCTATGTTAGGATATAAGGGTAGATTATTGAATCTACTCTGAAAAGAAACAGGACATATAAAAGTAGGATAAAAGGGTAGATTATTGAATCTACTTTTAAAAGTCAGCTACTAGTTTTAAATATTTTACATTGATATGAATCTTTGCATATTGATACAAAGTTGAGATTTTTTTATTAAAACATACTCTACATACATTACTAATCTTATGCAAAGTATTGTGCGTATACATCTCATTTAACAATATAATGCAAATTTCTAGTTCTTGAAAGTTATTATTACAAACTATTTAGAATAATAAAGAAATGTAGGATAGTAATTAGTTGCCTATTACAATCAATCTTGTAGTCACATTAGGTATGTTTTCAAGACCAAACAGAAATGTATTTTAGGTAGATGGGTAGTTTTCAAACACTTAAGAGATCTATAGAATATGGTATTTAAGATATTCTTTTTTATGACAACGAGACATGGTTACTCCTGGCAGCATCAATCTACTTCAGAGAAGATGATGGGCATTGAAGAAACTTTGCATGGAGTTTACTTTCTTTGTGGCAAAAGCTAGCCACTGGGCAAGAAAATGCCCTTGCCTTAACTACTGACAGTATGCTGTTCAAATGGAACAAGCAAGACACAAAAACAGGCCTCCTGAACTTTGCCAAGACAAGGTAGGACAGCCCTTCTTATCAACCTTCTTCACAGATATTCAGATATTCTAGACTTGTAGACCAAAGATGGATGCCAGAACATTACAGAAAAACCTTGGGTGACTGTCCAGGCAGATAGTAGTTTCTGTCATTTCTCAAATTTTTTGGAAGTCTTTTGCTTGTACTTCCTGCTTACTCAGGTATTATTATTTCCTTCTTGGGTCTCTGAGGGAACTGAAGACTAAATAGTTATATAGTTATAGTTTTCCTTGTTTAATAGACTCAGAAAAGTAACTCACTGAAGAGGTGTAAAGTGTATAAGGTTGAGACACATCAAATGATAGATTTGGATAGTAATGCAAGATAGAACAAAAGTGAATTAAATAAAGACTTTGAACTCACCAAGATAGGACAGATAACAGAGTATTTTCTCTGAATTTGTCCAATGCAAATGGACTAGTCATTGTTGATGTATTTATTACCTGTATATATCATATATAGTTATTGTACTCATTGTAGATACTTTTTCTTATATTAATTATGACCTTTTTTATTTTAGACAAAAAATGGGAAATGTGGTGATATTTTGTTTGTGATATAACAAATAAAGTTTGCCTGAATATCAGAGTGAGGAGCTAAGCCACTAGTTATTCATAGAGTCCAGGCAGTGGTGGCACACACTTTTGATCCCAGCACTTGGGATCTCATTCCTTTTAATCCCAGCACTAGAGAGGTGGAGATAGGAAGTGATATGGCTGGGTGGAGAGAGGAATGTAAGGTAAGAAGAGACAGGAGATCATCCCCTTCCAGGCTGAGGATTTGGTAGAGGTAAACAAATCTCTCCAGTGGTTGGCTGCTCTACTTTTCTGATCTTTCAGATTTAACCCTGATATGTGACTCTAGGTTTTTATTATTATGCCAAATTAGGATTCATGCTAGAACAAATTCACTTTTTCTTGTTTGCTATAAAACTTTCTATGTATTTTTTTTTATTTTTATTTATTCCACATCCCTACTACAGCTTCCCCTTCTTCCTCTCACCCCACTCATTCCACCCCTCTCTTCCAACTCTTCCTCAAAATTCACCCCTTCTCTGCCTTCATTCAAAAAAGGGCAGGCCTCTCATGGGCACCAACAAATCATGGCACATCAAATTGTGACAAGATCAGAAACCTCCTCCCCCCGTACCCAGACTGGGCAAGGCAATCCATCATGAAGAATAGGGTCCCAAGAACAAGCCAAAGTTTCAGGGATAGCCCCTGCTCCCATTGTTAGAAGTCCCACAAATAGACCAATCTGTACAACTGTTACATATATGAAGAGGGCCTAGATCAGCCCAGGAAGGCTCCCTGGTTGTTGCTCCAGACTCTGTGAGTTCCTATGAGCCAGGTTAGTCATTGTGATGGGTTTTCTTTTAATGTTCTTGGACCTCTCTGGTTCCTAAAATCATCTTCCATCTTTTTCTCAGGGTTGGCCTGATATTTGGCTATGGGTCTCTGCATCTGTTTGCATCTGGTATTGAATGAAGGCTCCTTGGTGACAATTGGGATAGGCACCAATCTGATCACAGGAGATGGACAGTTCAGGCCACACCCCCACCATTTTTAGAAGCCTTAGCTGGCATCATACCTGCAGACTTATAGGAGTTTTCCTTATATCAGGCACATACATGACCCTGAAATGCCCTCCCATTCTAGGTATCTCCCTTAGTACTTTCCCCTCCATCCACCCCCAATATTATCCCTCAAGTTTACATCCCCACCCACCCCCAGTACATCTGGGATATCCCTTCTATTTCCTGTTCTCAGGGAGAGCCATGCATCCTCGCTTGGGCCCTTATTGTTACCTACCTCTCTGAGTCTCTGGGTTGTACAGTCTTTTGATGTAGTACACTTTATTGTAAAAATAGGTCAATAAATATTAATACACATGAACTCTATTTTCTCATACAGAGTTAGTTCTAAAAGCAATATCTTTAAATAAAAAATAAAATTTTGTTTCTAGATAGTCATTGGTGATATGAAAGTCATGTGAATGGTTTTACCAATGAGAAGTATTCCATTAAATACATTAATGTTCAAATATTTGAATCTAATCATTTATAACTTTGTCAATTAAAATACATTCTCCATATATCTTTATGTTCTATACAAGATAATATAATATCCAATAACTTGGTTGATGCACTATTTTTTTATAGTAAAATATTCAAATTTTAAATACAAATATAAATCGGTATGTGACTCAACACAGTTGGTTTCACTATTATAAAACCTATTGAATAATATACCTAAATATAAATTTTAACAATCAATAATACCTTCCATATTTAAAAGGTCCTTTCTTCAAAATTCATATTTAAATTGAAGTTACAGTAAAAAAAAAAATTAGACAAGTAATTAGGTCTTGGTACTCTTCTGAACTAATGCTCATGGGAATGACTTAATAGGAAGAGATGAGTTGCCCCCTCTCTCCCTCCTCCCCCTCCTACACATGTCACTTCCTCTTTTCCATTTTTCCTATTCTGGAAGGAGGTAACTGAGAAAAATAGGTTTCTCCACATATTAGAAGGCTGTGCCCCATAAAAATAGAACAAAATAGTGCTTAATTTAAATCTCTGAATAAAATATTGTCACATTTCCAAAACATTTATCATAATTAAGTCAATCTTCTGTAAAGTAGCATAAAACATGTAGAACTATAATTCTAGTAAATTATAATATTAAATTTATTTATTTGTGTGTTTATTTTGTTTCTCTCCTCCCACACTGACCTCATTTCCTCTTGCTGATCAGTTCCCTCCTCTCAGATAAGTACTTATTCTGTTTTCATGGCAATTAGTTTCATTAGTCTTTCTAGTCCTCCTACCTCCATCCCCACCAAACTCATTCTTTCTTCAGATAATCTTTTCTATATTTTTACCTACTTTTTCATTCACTTTTTAATATATTTCCCACATATATGTATGTATAAATGTGCATTCTACATATGAGAGAGAATACATGACATTTTCCTATCTGAGTTTGGTTTATTTTGCATAAAATAATTTACAATTCTATTCACTTCTCTATACAGGTGAAGAAAATTGAATTATGTATATGAATTGCATTTTTTTAATGTATTACTCTTTTGGAGGACACACATTACTTCTTATCTGTTGTAAACAGAGCAACAATATCCACTGATATTCAAGTAACTCTGTTGAATACTGTCTTAAAAACCTTTGAATGTATACCCAGGAGTGGTATTGCTGGATCGCATGATAGTTGTTTTCAGCTGTTGTTGGGGTCTACATTGATCTCCATAGTGGTTACACCAGTTTAAATTCACAATAATATTTGTAAGTGATCAATGATATCCTTAATGGTAGCTTTCTTCCTCTCAAATGCATTTTCACAGTATGAAACCACTGATGATTTTCATGGCTTTCAGCCTGTGTGTGTACCTTTCTTTCCAAACACACTTTGAAGATTTTCTTGTTCTATGTTTTGCTTTCTCTTATGATAGACCTAGATGTTTGTATTGAGTATTAGCGAGGACACAGCCTGTGTCTTCTTGTCTTGCAACTTCCTTCACCAAAGATACCAGTCCATTATCTTTGAATTTAATTCAAGTTCTCCAGACATGAGTAGAGTTCAGCCAGATTCCCACTAGAATATCATATGACTGGTGTCTAGTATAATTCCTCACAAAGTCTTTGTCTTCTCTTTGAACTCTCATGAATTAATGCTCTGATATTCATGCTTCTCTCAGTAGTTTATCATTCATCCTCCTACCAAAATTGTCCAGAACACTGCTTAAGTATTCAACCACCATTCTAGACCAAAGTCTCAATCTATTGCACATTCCTCTCATAAACCAGGTCCAAAGTCTTAAGATCCATGCAGTCAGTTTTATCAAATCAATGCCCCACTCTCCTCAGTACCATTTTTTTCTATTAATTCTTTACCTCATTGGTATGACAACATAACTGACAAAAGAAACCTAAGGAAGAGATTATTATTTTTCCAGTTGTATATAATTCATGACAGTGGTGTCAATCTACAGTTGATCAAAAGAAGAGAAAGACTGTTATAATACAAGAACATCAACACATTCAAGATATAGAAACACACTAAGAAAGATTTCAGCTCACAAGTACATCATCATCAACTGAAAATTTCAAGAAAAATATATGGTGAGTTATATTGTTAAAATTATTTAGTATAAGAATGAATGTACAAATTAATATAAAGGAAGGAGACTAGAAGAATGAACAATGGATAATAAGCAAGATTTTTCAAAAAAAATAAAAGGAAAGAAAAAGATGAAGCAGAAAAACTTTATGATAGGGGATAGGAAATATGAAGAGATTTCAAAAATATATATATAAATATATATATATATGTGTGTGTGTGTGTGTGTGTGTGTGTGTGTGTGTGATTACAGCTACCATATACAGAGGATATGCTCTTCCTAGAAGCTATAGGTCACTATCTTAGCATTTCTATTGCTGTTACCATGATGATGAAAAGCAATTTGAGAAGGAAAGTGTTTTATATTATCTTTCACTTCATGTAATAATCCATCACTAAGAGAAGTAAGGGCAGGAGCTAAAGCAGGGCAAAACCTGGAGGTAGAAACTGATATAGACGCCATGGAGAAATGCTGCTTATTGGTTTACTTCCTGTGGCTTGCTTAGCCTGCTTTCTTATAGCACCCAGGACCACCTGCCTAGGGAGAGCATGGCTCATAGTGCACTAGGCCCTCCCACACCAATTATCAATCAAGAAAATATCCCTTAAGGTTGCGCACAGGATAATCTATCTGATAGGGACATTTTTTTTTTCCAGTGGAGGTTTCTTTTTCCCAAATGACTTTAGCATGTCAAGTTTACAGAAAACTGTCCAGTACAATTACCAAATAAATACATCCAGTTCCAAGTATGAGATGCCTATCCTTGAGTCATGGGTGAGGGGATTCCTGGGATCTCCAAAGTAAGACAGGTTATTGTCATTGCTCTTGTTTATTTACTAGAACTTGATGGTAAGACCCCATTGCTAAATTTCCCATGTATTTTTGTCACAGAACATGTAAAACTCAAGTTGTTACTTACCATGGAGATTATTCCCTACTGGCTAGCTTTCATAGTACCAGAAGTTGTTATATGGCCGTCAGCCTGGTACCAAAATGTATTTGGCCTGCAAGTTATAGTCCATTATCAAGGGAGCCAGAGTAGAAGCTCAGGCGGGAGCCAAATCAGAAACCATTAAACACACACACACACACACACACACACACACACACACACACACACACTTTCCTTACTTGCTTCCTTTGGCTTGGTCAACTAGCTTTTATTTATTTTTTTTCTTCTTTTTTAATTTATTATTTTCTGTGAATGGGTTTCTGCATGTATGTCTATGCATCATGTGTATGCAGTGCCTCAAAAGGTCAAAAGGTAGAATCAGCTAATCCCCTGGGATTGGAGCTATAGATAGCTATGAACTGCATGTGGGGAATGCAGATGGATACAAAATGCTCTGGAGGAACAGACAATGTCTTAACCACTGAACCATAACTTTAGCATCTTCAGCTAGATTTCTTATTCCTAGGAACGATACTACCCACAGTGAGCAGAGACCTCAATTAGCAATTATTATCAACTGCACATGCCTGCTAGTCAATCTATGGAGATCTTCAGTTGAGAACTATCTTTCTTTTTAGGTGACTCTAGATTTGAGTCTTGCTGAGGGATGTCCTTCTGTATGTTGTGAAAATATGTTATTCCCATTGGTTAATACATAAAATTGCTTTGGCCTATGACAAGGCAGCTTAGAGGCAGGCAGGAAATCAAAGGAGAGAGACAGGAAAGAGAAAGGTGGAATGGAGTAGATGCCAAATGGCCATCCTATGGACAACATGTAATGGGATGCAGATAAAGCCATGGAACACATGACGATACACAGATTAATAGTTATGGGTTAAGTTAAACTGTAAGAGCTAGCTAGCAAAAAACCTGCCATAGGCCATACAGTTGATAACTAATATTAAGCCTCTGAATGATTATTTTATAAGTGGCTGCAGAACCCCAGGGCCAGGCAGACCAGAGAAATCTTCCGGCTACAAGTCTAAAGCTGAGAGATGAAGTTAACTATGACATGGACGTACTACCGAACTGTCCTCTAAAGTCATATCTCTATACCCCAAGATAACTACAGCTTTCAGACCTCAGAAAAGTTGTGCAGTAGACAATAGTTAATACATAAAATCACAATTAACTGGTTAAGGTTGTGATAACGTTATTGGGGAGTGCTGAGCCACAAATGAGATATCTCTATCACACCTCTTCTCTCAAGGCTCAGGGACCATTATGGAAGAGACAAAGGAAACACTATAAGAGACAGAGGTCAGAGAGGACTGGAGTGAAGCAGTCAATTCTGGATATGATAGGATTGCTTTACATGAGAGCTTAAAGCAGCCATGTTTGCCTGCATATGACTTGTATAAGACCAAATCAGCCAACAGTCCATGGAGGAGGGGCTCAGGAGCCCTCGCTGAGGAGCTACTGACAGTTGATAGCTTCTAGGGAAGAGAAGAGTCACTTTGATTTAAAAGTGTGACTACTAGGGAGATAACAACATTCCAGTGTATGACCCAACAATTATGAATATATGGGCAGCACAAATTAGACTTGTTAGAGTATTAAAAAGAGAAAAAATAAAGGACAAGAAGTTGTAAAGGGATGAGGATAGACAATGGATCTGGCAAGAATTAGGGCAAGGAATGGGATTGAAAAAATTACATTATATGCATGTTGGAAATTCTCAAAGAATTTGTAAAAAAAATTATTTTACATAAAAATACACAAAGAAAAATGAAAAAAATTATGAGAAAATTTGCAATTAATGATACATAAATGTAAAACAGGAATAAAGCGAAAAGAAAATGGGGGTAACAAGAAGCTGAAAAGAAAAAGATTATTCATAGTGAAAAAATATGAACAAAATTAGCTAAGTAGATAAAGGGGCATAAAAATTAAAATACCAACACTATGATAAAATAAAAACAGTAAATGTATAACTCAAAGAATAAAGGAAGAAACACACACATACCAGAACAGAAATAAGGTAGTGTTTTTGTAACTGAAAACTGTAGTCTTCCAGATGCATACAATGTCAACTGTGCTTGTGCTATTGCTGATCTGGGTTAGACAAGTGTCTGCTGTCTGAAACTGTTTACTGGTGCCCTTGTTCAGCTTACCAGCTCTCTCTGCTGACTCCACAGTGTTTTGTAGCCTGTGGTTCATCCTCTGCCACAGAGTCCTCCCACGACTAATCATATTGTGATGTCTCACTGATGTGTTAGGCATGGGGGAAGCATCTACAAGCTGATTTATACCAGATACATGATCTATCTTTGTACTTAAACCCAGTGAGTATAAATCACTGTGAGGGATGGAGCAGATGCTTGTATCAAGTCTTCCACTGTAGCTTTACAGTGTGCAAACTCTATGGTAATGAACTTTAGAGCAGAGGGCTTGCTCCCGAGCCTGAGCTACCCACTGACTTCAGGATTACTTTGATCAAATTCTAAATTTCTTCCTCTTTCTCAACTGGTAAGGTCTACCTCTGGGTGTTAAGGCTGGGCTAAGGTCTTCCTATACTTCACTGTTACACTATAGCTCTTGCCAAGGGAACTTTTCAGACTTTGCTCTTTCTAGCCTCCTCCTGTTCATAGTGCGCTCGCTCTCTCTCTCTCTCTCTCTCTCTCTCTCTCTCTCTCTCTCTCTCTCTCTCTCTCTCTCTTTCTCTCAGCCTGGGGCTGAGGCAGGTTGAATTCAAGCTCCTTGACTTTTGATTGTTTTCTAGTCTCATGCCCCCGGGTAACCAAGTTTTTAAAAATGAGTTTGCTCTCAAGATAGTGTGCAGCTCTGACTTTCAGCCAGGGGACTCTCTTGTCCACTGTCAACATGTCCCTCAGAGTCATTGTCTCAGTGACTCCCACAGCTGAATTTCACACTTGTGATAACTGTGTCCTTGTTCCCTGGGTAGCACTGCTAGGTGTCTTCAGGAAGGGTGTTTGCTTTACCTTTTGGTTTTTAAGATTATAATTTGAATGCAGTTTCTGCTTCCCATGCCTGCACTGTGGAGTTGAGAAGCTGAGGCTATTTGGATTTCTTTTACTCTCCCCATTACCCTTCTGTTTCTTTGTTTTCTTCTGCTGTTCTGTCATTTCTTTTCTACATTTCTAAAGCTTTCTCTATGTTTGGAATGAATTCTTTTATTTATTTGTGCTATGGGATGTCTTTCTGTATGCTATGGATATGTGTACTCCCTTTGGCTGATAAATTAAGCTGCATTGGCCTATGGCAGGGCAAGATGGAGCCAGACAGGAAAATCCAAGAGATATAGTGAAAGGAAAAAGGAGAGTAAGGGGAGACACCAAACCACCATCCAAGGAGCAACATGTAATAGGACACGGGTAAAGCCATAGAACATACGATGATACATAGATTATTAGTTATGGGTTGAGTTAAGTTATAAAAGCTAACTAGTAAGAAGTCTGAGCCATAGGCCATATAATTTGCAATTAATATTAAGCCACTGAGTGATTATTTTATAAGTGACTGTGGGACCGCTGGGCTGGGTGTGATATTTGTTTGTTTGTTTGTTTGTTTTTTCTGGTTGTTGTTCATTTGTTTTGTCTTGATACATCTTTAATGGGTCATACTGTATCAAGCGTCTAGTCCATTTAATTGAAAACTAGAAAATGATACTCAAAACATTAAGATCTGCTGAGGCTATGTGCAGTGGTAGAGAGATATCCACAATTCCAGCAAAGGGGAAGTTGAAGTATGAGGTTAGTGAGTTTGAGGCCAGACAACATCACATAGTGAGATGCTGTCTCAAAAATAATCAATTTGATGGGCAGACATCCACTGCTAAGGTGCAGGTCATGCCAATCAAAGAGGATAGGAGGCCCACCTGCACTTGACACCCTCTCAGACCCTTAGTTTGCATTCCAAAGACTCCCCCTGAAAGTACTCTTTTTCATACTCTCCACCCCCGCTGCCACACTCCTAACCCACCTAGAGTAGATATCCATATCCACTGCAGTGCCGGCTGGAACAGGTGAGAGCCCTAACTGCAGTCTGAACCCTCTCATTCTCTCTGTTGGGAGCCAAAAGAACTAAGCTGCTGACATCCCCATCACCAAACTTGCATTGCCATTTCCCTGTTCCTACACTGACAGATGCTTGCTGTTCAAGTGTATACCATGCCAGTCTGAAAAACAGTTGAATCACAAGAAAATGATCTGGAAACCAACATTTTGAAGATGACAGAGGTCCTGAGAAAGGAAATAAATAAATCACTTAGAGAAATCTAGGAACACACACACACACACAGACAAACACACACACACACACACACACACACACACACACACACACACACAAACAATGGGATGAAACAAATAAATCACCCAAAGAAAGCCAAGGGGGGAAAAAACAGACAAACAGGGAAAGGAAGATAAAGTAGAAATAAAAAGAATCAATGAAACAAACAGTTGATTCATTGAGAAAATCAACAATTTCGACAAACCCTTATCCAAACTAACTAAATGGCAGAGATAGAATATCCAAATCAAAAAAATCAGAAAGGAAAAATGGAGACAGAACAACAGACACCGAGGAAATCCACAGAATCATTAGGTCATATTTAAAAAAAAATGTACTCCACAAAAATGAAAATTTTAAAAGAAATGGAAAATTTTCTTAATAGACACCACTTACCAAAGTTATATCAAGATCAAATATGCAATTTAATAGATCTATAACCTAACCCCTAGGGAAATAGAAGTCATTAAAAATCTCCCAACAAGAAAAGGCCCAGGGCCAGAAAGTTTTAGTACAGAATTCTACCAGTCTTTCAAAGAAGAGGTAATGCCAATACTCCTCAAATTATTCAACAAAATAGAAACAAAGGGAATGTTACCAAATTCCCTTTATGAGGCCACAATTACTGTGATACCCAATCCACACACAGATTCAGCAAAGAGAATTACAGACCAATTTCCTTCATGAATATGGTTGCAAAATTTTCAATAAAATACTTATAAACTGAATCCAAGAACACTTCGAAAAATAATCATCCACCATGATCAAGTAGGCTTCATCCCGGAGATGCAGGGATGGCTCAACATATGAATATCTGTGAATATAATCTGCCATATAAAGAAATGAAAGAAAAAATGATTATTTAATTAGATACTGAAAATGCATTTGACAACATCCAACATCTGTCATGATAAAAATCTTGCAGAGAACAGAGACACAAGGGACCTAACTAAATATAATAAAGTCAATTTAAGACAAGCTGCTAGTCCACATCAAATTAAATGGAGACTCAATTCCACTAAAATTGATAATGAGACAAGGCTGTGCACTCTCACCATATATATTCAATATAGTACTTGAAGATCTAGCTAGAGCAATAATACAAATAAAGGAGATGAAGAGTATACAAACCAAAAAGGAAAAATCAAAGTTTCATTATTTGCAGATGATATGATAGTATACTTTAGATGCTTCAAAAATTCTACCACGGAACTCCCACAGTTGATAAATACCTTCAGCAAAGTGTCTGGATAGAGTAACTAAAACAAAACAAAAACAAACAAAACAAAACAGTAGCCATTCTATATACAAATGATAAATGGTGATGCCTCCAGAAGCTCCTTTATTGTACAGGATTATATTAGCTATCCTGGGTTTTTGTTTATCCATATGAAGTTGAGTATTGTTCTTTCAAAGTCTGTGAAGAATTGTGTTTGAATTTTGATAGGTATTGCATTGAATCTGCAGATTGCTTTTGATAAAATTGCCATTTTCATTATGTTGATCCTATCTATCCATGAACATGGGAGATCTTTCCATTTTCTGAAATCTTCTTCAATTTCTTTCTTTAAAGCCTTTAAGTTCTTGTCAAAATGTCAAGTAATCCAATTTAAAAATGGGGTACAAATCTAAACAAAGAATTCTCAGTAGAAGAATGTCAAATGGCTGAAAAAACATTTAAGGGATTGCTCAACATCCTTAGTCATCAGGGAAATGAAAATCAAAACGACCCTGAGATACCATCTTACACCTGTCAGAACTGCAAAGATCAAAAACATTGATGACAGCTTATGTTGGTGAGGATGTGGAGTAAGGGGAACACTCCTTCCCTGCTGGTGTGAGTGCAAACTTGTACAGCCACTTTGGAAATCAGTATGGTAACTTTGCAGAAAATTGGGAATCAATCTCCCTCAAGACCCAATGACAACACTCTTGGGCATCTACCCAAGGGATACTCAATCATACAATAAGGTCACTTGCTCAAGTATGCTCATAGCAGCATTATTTGCAATAGCCAGAACCTGGAAACAGCCTAGATACCCCTTAACCAAAGAATGGATAAAGAAAATGTGGTACATTTACACAATGGAGTACTACTCAGAAGTAAAAAAAAAAACAATGACATCATGAAATTTGCAGGCAAATGGATGGAACTAGAAAAATATCATCCTGAGTGAGGTAACCCAGACTCAGAAAGAAAAATATGGTATGTACTCACTCATAAGTGGATATTAGATGTAAAGCAAAGGATAACCTGACTACAACCCACAGCTCCAGAGAAGCTAGGTAACAAGGAGGACCTTAAGAAGGACTCTTGGATCGCCCTCGTAAGGGGAAATAGATGAGATCTCCTGGGTAACTCAGGGTGGGGAGGGTGGTAGAGGAGAGGGGATTGGGGATGAAAACATGAGGGAACAGAATGGTTGAGCTGAGGGAGGGATGGAGAGGGAGAGCAATGAAAGAGATATCTTGAGAGAAGGAGCCATTATAGAGTTAGGGAGAAACCTGGTGTTAGGGAAATTCCCAGGAATCCACAAGGATGACTGTGGTGGTATTGTGTTCCTCAAAATATTGTGCACCCTAAGAAACTTATCTGGGGTCAGAGACAGAACAGCTACAATATTAAACATAGAAGTTAGGCAGTGGTAGCACATGCCTTTAATCTTAGCATTCCAGAGGCAGAAATCCATGTGTTCAAGGATACAGCCAAGCATGGTGACTCACGCCTTTAATCCCAGAATGAGAGCCTTTAATCCCAGGGAGTGATGGTAGAAAGCAGAAAGATACATAAGGCGTGAGGACCAGAAACTAGCTGGTTAAGCATTTGGCTTTGAGCAACACAGCTCAGCTGAGATTCATTTGGATGAGGACTGAGAAGCATCCAGTCTGAGGAAACAGGACCAGCTGAGGAACTGGCGAGGTGAGGTGGCTGTGGCCTGTTCTGTCTCTCTGATTTTCCAGCATTCACCCCAATACCTGGCTCAGGATTTGTTTTTATTAATAAGAACTTTTAAGATTCCTGCTACAGATGACCAAAGCTAAGACTACTTACAATAGTGGAAAGGGTGCCTGAACTGGCCTTCCCTTATAATCAGATTGGTGAATACCCTAACTGTCATCATAGAGCCTTCATCCAGTAACTGATAGAAGCAGATACAGAGATTGACCACCAAGCACCAGGAGTCTGGTCGAAGAGAGGGAGAAATGATTATATGAGCAAGGATGGGTCAAGATCATGATGGGGAAATCTACAGAGCCAACTGAACCAAGCTTGTCAGAACTCACCAACTCTAGACCAGCAGCTGTGGAGCCTACACAGGACCTAATTAGACCCCCTGAATGTGGGAGACAGTTGTGTAGCTTGGTCTGTTTGAAGGGCCCCTGGCAGTGGGATCAGGTTCTATCCTTTGTGCATGAGCTGGCTCTTCTCTTTGGAGCCAAGGCCCTATGTTGGGATGCCTTGCTCAGCCTTGGTGTAGAGGTGGGAGGGGCTTGGTCCTGCCTCAGCTGAATGTACCAGTGTTTATTGACTCCCCAGGAGGCCTTACCCTTTTGGAGGAGTGATTGGGAGGAGAGATGAGGGCAGGGGAACAGGATGAGGGATGGGAGGGGGAACTGTGGTTGGTATGTAAAATGAAAAAGAAATTAAATAAATTTAAAAAAGAGAAAAAAGAAAAGAAAAACAACAACAACAACAAAAGTGATAAATGGACTGAGAAAGAAATCAGGGAAACACCACCCTTCAAAATTGCCACAAATAATATAAAATATCTTGGGGTAAGTTGAACCAAGAAAGTGGAAGGCCTATATGACAAGAACATCAAGCCTTTGAAGAAAGAAAGTGAAGATTTCAGAAGAAAGAAATTGAAGAAGATTTCAGAAGGTGGAAAGAGCTCCCATGCTCCTGGATCAGTAGGATTAACATAGTAAAAATGGCCATCTGACCAAACGCAATCTAGACTCAACATAATCCTCATCAATATTCCAATACAATTCTTTACAGACCTTGAAAGAACAATACTCAACTTCCTTTGGAAAAATAAAAAAAAAAAAACAGTATAATTAAACAATGCTATAAAATTATAGAACTTTCAGAGGTATCAGCATCCCTGATTTCAAGTTCTAATACAGAGCTATAGTAATAAAAAAAAAACTGCATGGTATTCACATAAAAAGATATAAGTTGATCAATGGAATTCAAGTCGAATACCCAGATGTAGATCCATATGCCTATGGATACCTGACTTTTCATAAAGAGGCCAGAAATATACAATGGAAAAAGAAAGTATTTCAACAAATGGTGTGCTGGTCTAAGTGGATGTCTGCATTTGGAAGAATGCAAATAGATCCATATCTATTACCCTGCACAAAACTCAAGTTCAAGTGGATTGATTTCTCAACATAAAACCAGAAATACTGAACCTGATAGAAAAAATAATGTGGGGAATAGGCTTGAATGCATTGGTATAGGAGAAAATTTTGTAAACAGAATACCAACAGAGCAGGCACTAAGATTGAAAATTAATAAATGGAACCTCACGAAACTGAAAAGGTTCTGTAAGGCAAAGGACACTATCAAAAGGAAAAATAGAGAACCCACAGAATCGGAAGAAATTTTTACTAACTCCGTCTGAGAGAGGGCTGTCATCCAAAATACATAAAGAACTCAAGAAACTAGACATCAACAAACTAAATAATCCAGCTAAAAATGGGGCACAGATCTAAACAAAGAGGAATTTGAAATGGTCAACAATCACTTAACGAAATGTTCAACATCCTAAGCCATCAGAGAAACGTGAATCAAAACCACTCTGAGATTCCACCTTAACTTGTCAGAATGGCTAAAATCAAAAACAACAGTGACTGCACATACTGGTGAGGATGTGGAGCACTGATCCATTGCTGGTGGGAGTACAAACTTGTACAGCCACTTTGGGAATCTATACGGCAATTTCTCAGAAAAGTGGGAATTGATCTACCTCAAGACCCAGCTATCCTGTTCCTGGGTATATACCCAAAGGATACTCCATGCTATTGCAAGGACACTTGCTCAACTATGTTCATAGCAGCTTCATTCATAATAGCCAGAACCTAGAAACAATGTAGCTGTCCCTCCACCAACAAATGATTAAAGAAAATGTACATTTACAGAATGGGGTACTATTCAGCTATTAAAATAAATAATATCATGAAATTTGCCGGCAAATAGGTAGAACTAGAAAAAAAAAAGTCATCCTGAATGAGGTAACCCAGACTCAGAAAGAGAAAAATGGTATGTATTTATTAATAGGTAGAAATTAGCTGTATAGAAAAAAGTAATCACTCTACCATCCTTAGATCCAGAGATACTAACTAACAAGAAGAGCTCAAGGGGTGTGGTGTGCTTGAATCTCCCTGGGAAGGAGAAATAGAATAGATATCATAGGTGGAGTTTTGGTGGGTAGAGACAGGAATAGGAGGGATCAGGTAGCGGGGAGATGGAGGGAGAGAGTACTGGGAGAGACAACTGTTGAGGGGCATTTGGTGGGTGAGGTAGAAACCTAATACAATGGAAACTCTCAGGAATCTATGAGGGTGACCTATCTAAGACTCTTAGTAAGGGTGATATGTAACCAAGCAAGACTTCCAGTGGAGCGATTGGGATAACAACCCAGCCTCAACACCTCCAACCTACAATCCTGCCAGCAAGATGTGCTGTGGTAAAGGTGGTGCAGAAATTAGGGAAGTGGCCAACTAAAGACCAGTCCAACTTGAGATCCACTCCCCAAAAGTGAGCCCATCTCTGACACTGCCTGGAGTGCCAGGAACCTGAGGTTGGATAGTCCAGATACCTAAGAAAGTACAACCAGCAACAACAAACAAGTCAATAAAATGTTTCGTAATGATATTCTTTTATAGTCATGGATTCCAGGAGCCTCGCTTAAAGTAGACAGAGGATTTTTGCAGCAAAAGACGGAAGCAGATGCAGGAAACATAGTCAAACATTAGGTGAAACTCAGGGAATCCTGCTGAAGAGCAGGAGGAAAGATTATAGGAGCCAGAGAGGACAAGAACACCACAAGAAAACCCACATCATCAAAGAACCTGGGCCCATAGGGGCTCATGGAGACAATAGAATCAGAAAGCCTGCAAGGGTCTGACCTAGGCCCTCTGCATTTATTTTATAGTTGTGTAGTTTGGTCGTCTTGTGGGACTCCTAACAGTGGGAGCAGGGACTGTCTCTGACTCTTTTGCCCAGTTTTGTGACCCTTTTCCTTCCATTCGCTCGCGTTGTCCAGTCTTATTATGAGGAGAGGTGCCTAGTCTTATTGCAGTTTGATATGCCATGTTTGTTGATATTCCTGGGAGGCCTACTCTTTTATGAAGGGAAATGGAAGAAGAGCAGATAGGGGATAGTATATGTGGTGGGTACTGGAAGAAGAGAATAGAGGGTAAACTGCTGTTGGGATATAATATATGAGAAAAAAATGAATTAAAAAATCAATTCATTAACTGATTAAAATGTTTAGCATTATTTAATATGAGATGTGTCATGTTACATAATAGTGGTTGGTATGCCTCATGTATCTGTACTCTGTGTGTTGTCTTCATATAAACAGCAGCTTTGTAAGATAAGTGGTTCAAAATGCTGATAACTAAGCTAATCCTGTAATACTTGAATCAGAACTACCAGGTAGTCCTATTGTGTCAGTCAGCCCTCCAGGTGATGCAATGCTTGCAAAATGTTGCAAATATAGCTTTAAAAGGATGTGCAGCAATGAATCAGATTGACATTCCACAAATAAGAAGGAAAAACACAAACACAAGCAGAAGGAGAGTAGGACAGTACAGCTCATGTGCCATATGCATCAGACTGGAGCTTGAGATAGAAAGCAATTTCTTCAAAATAAAGATTAAATTGAGAACAGGTTTATCAAACAGGTTTGGGTACTCGCTCAGAATTCATGAACCACATCAGACAAGCTTTTACTATAGGCATTTCACAGTTTGAAGGAAATTGCAGAATGTGCTTTACCTGAAAGAGAGAAATCTACAAAAATACACAATGTAGCTTCTAACTAAATCATAACAGTAAGCAGGATTAATTGATTCAAATGATTATTTTTTAAATTGATAATTAAATGCATCCTTAGTATTTTATAAAATCATTGTGATTGAAAGGTAACACAAAATTATTGAAAATGTAATAATATGATACACTTATGTTTGTGGTGTGTAATTACTTTATAGGACATTTTCTGTGTGTGTATTCAATCAAATCTGCAAATTCCTCCCCTAATTCTGCCCATCAATCATGCCTGGAATATAAGTAGTTCCAGCAGCAAGATAACTCAATGAAATAAAGCAAGACCAACAGGTGATCATGCAGTAACTGAAATAACATGTATTTATGTACAAACATTTTAAAGTTTCTATTTTCACTTGAAATTGATTAGCATATACTAATATTTTAAGGGTTATAAGCCAAATTTCCCCGAGTAGGATTACCCTGTTTTCCAATACCATCAATCTGTTTTCCATCAAACAAACTACATTTGGCTGTCTTGTGTTTGACAAATGCAATCAATACTGCATACTCAATTACATACACAGACATGCATACTCTCATGCATTTACATTTTTGAAGTCTTGGTTCCCTTTCATGTCTCATAACACTTTCTAAACCAGTTCAGGTTGATGATAAAGTTGGAAGGTGTTCTGACTCTATTGTGTTCAAAACCACACAGTGATGAAGGAAGAAACATTAAGGTACACCAAGATGAAAAATTAAATTTTGGAGAAAATTAACTAAGTATGGAGAAAGTAATGACATATATACATGTACACTACTCTATCATACATAAAATAATTATAATTCATGAGTTATATTTGCCTTAATGATATTTGTACATACATACATACATGTATATATGTATATACCTACATACATGCAGAACATACATGCATAAAGAAAACTTAGACAATATGGAGAAAGACTAAAATAATTTAGAGAAAGTTATTTGGACTTCTCAAGTTTATTGATAACTTTTCTCTCTTTTTTGTGACAGGCAAACAGCTCATGTGTTTAATATACATAGATTGCATAAGCTTTCCCCACCTTTTGTGGACTGACTTGATTCAAAATGCCAAAGTCTGTGCTTTAGATCAAGTCATAACCATGTTTTGTGAAAGGAACTGTGGCCCAGAAGTACCCAAGGACAAGACAAAGGCGCTTGAGGATAGCATGGAAAAACTCTTTCCATTAAGATTTCCCAGAAACACTGAGTGCAACAGCCACTGAGACTAAAAAGTTTGGGAACATAGATGAGATATACTCCTAAATTGTGGATGATGCTTGCAGCACATGTGTGAATTTTTTCAGATGATTAGACATAGTTGAAAGTAAGTAGACATGTACAGTAAGGCAATTTAGTTCATGTGTGATTTTTTCAAGCTTAACAGCCATAATATTACACACAAAAAAATTGTTTTATTTATATTTTAGAACAACAACATTATGATTGATAATTGGGTAATTAGGTCCATCAATAACTATTTCTTTGTCACTGGATTGTCTAGATCATTTTAAATCTTCAATGTAATGAAATCTATACAAATATTCATTAACTTTGTAATAGTTTATCTCAATGAAGATACGTAAAATAAATGTAATTGAGTCATTGACATTCAAATTAAGTGCTTTATCTTATGGTTTGCATGGAAAGTGGCAGTGATTTAATATAGAAAATTGAATACAGAGTTTGTAAAAAGAATTTCTGGACTTTTAAAAGTATAAAGAAAGGGATTTCAAGGTCCTCTCATTTGAACATCAAAGGATTTACCCCTAGGTTTGCAGAACAGAATGCCAGCAATGCTCTCATTCTTTTTATCTTCAGAGACCACAGTTGCTTTCAGAACCATTTTGAAGGTTGTTAGGTTTGCTGAGGTGCAACAGGCCTTCATCCAGAAGCAAAGGTTTGCATCAAGGAGAAAATAACTTTTAAACTTTTCATAACAAATCAAAAACTTTCATAACTAAGATAAAATATATAGACATATAATAGACAGTAGTAATTATGGATGAGAATAAACAAGGACTTGCTACTTAGTGGACATTGGAACTTAGCAAAACGAAATAAAAACAATAAAAACAAACAAACACAAACAAACAAACAACTCTAATGTATAACTGGTAAAAGACGAAAGATACATGAAAAATTTATGGGAAGGTCCTGGTGAGATCCTTCTTGTTAATTGTATAGTGGGGTGGTAACTTTTGGGTTCTTTCAGGTGAACAGAAATAGCCATGAAGCCTCTCTACAGGTAGCATGTTTCTTTTTGAGGGGAGAATTTTGATGTTGTGTTCAGGGGATTTGAACTTCTGACTTCAAAGGTCATTTCCTGGATGAGACCATTCTGCACACATTCAATGTTGAAAAGATGGTTTCAATCTATCTTTGAGTAGAGTTTGAAGGCTATTCCTGAAGTATACTTTTAGAACTCTGTCATGTAGTATTTTGTATCTACATCAGGCTAGGACTCAACAAAGACATCATGAGGAAAACTCTTAGAAAGGTTGATTATATTGAGGTATGTAAAGATATATGTGAAATTGTTTTTAAATTTTAGACTCCCCTAAATAAGATTTATTAAAGAATATTTTATACTACATTTTACATAATTTACAAAGAATAATTGAATTAAATTACTCCATTTCTCCATAAGCTCCCAATTCAATGGGACAATGTGTATATATATATATATATATATATATATATATATATATATATATATATATACAAGTTACTGAGGAAAAACTTTGTATATAACTCACTCAGTATCTACTGGTAGAAGTAGATATTGACACACACACAAAAGCACACTTTTCATCTCAATGATAATTAAATGTAGTTTATTCTGGAACCAAGTATGAGTAAATATGGCCATGATATACAAATTCAGGTTACCGCATATATTATGTTCCAATGTGGTAACAGTTTCATGGATTTTTTTTTTTATAAAAATACAACAAAGAATCAAAAGTCAAGACAGTATTTTCAAACGTGATTGTAAAAACATCATATAGTTGAGTTACAGTAAATTAGAGAAATTTCTGTTATAGATTTTAGTATCTGATGACATTCTCAGCTTTTGACTTGGTAAAAGCTTGGCGTCTTTTTTGTAAAACCCAAAATGATTCACTTATGAGTTATAAGAATGTTAGTACAAAAACAAAGATGTGCAACAAATGGCTGTTTATTTTATTATTTTTAGAATTTTGTTTTATGTGTATTGGTGTTTTATCTGCAGGTATGTCTGTATACCGTATGCAATCCTGATATCCACATAGGCGGAAAGATTGTCAGATCTCCTGGAACTAGAGTTACAAATGGTTGTGAATCTTCATGTCTCTTCTGGGAGTTGAACCTGGGACCTCTGGAAGAGCAATCAGTACTATTATCTACTCAGCAATCTCTCTACCCTCAATGACTATTTAGAGGACTAAGATAGCTCAAGATAAAATATGAAATACTCACTTCATATAGTTTTGTTTTCAAGTGAAATATCCTGTAATTTTAAAGGGAGCTTTTTATTTATCTTAATTTATCCTCCAATTAAGGAAATTGACTTATTTAGCTACAGAATAAATGAAGCTACTCTGGGTCCTTCTATTTATTATCAGTAATTATTATGATCCCACTCTTCAAATTCTTGCCTCCCAACAACATCCATAGAATATTCTTGAAAACCATTATACCTGTGATTTCAAAGGACATAAAAGATTATCAAAATTCAGAGTTTTACAATTGACTCTGAGCCAAGTGGGTAACTAACAATTAAATATTGTCAATGTTTGGGAAATTCTATCTCTTTTCCAAAAGAAAACACACACAGACACAAACAGACAGACAGACAGACAGACACACACACACACACACACACACACAGATACATATATGCACATAAAAACATGTATATAAAAATATATACACAAATATACACACATACCTGCACATATGTATATGTACATACACACATATACATTCATGCATGCCTTCATATACACTTGTCCACAGACACACACACACACACACACACACACACACACACACACACACACACGCACACGAAGCTAGAAAATACTTTTGCATGCACATTCCTTATCATTAGTAGGTAAACATAAGGGGGAAATTATATCTTATCTTAAATTCCTCTTGTTTTTTCAACACTTTATTGTAATGAACTCAAAAATAAAATCACCATCAAACTAGGTTAACAGATACTCAAACACTTGCCTAGTTTCAAACTCTACACATCTCAATAAACTTCTATACACTTAGAGTAGTGATTCTGAAGCTGTGGAGCTATGGTTATGATTTTACACTTCCACAATCAATTACATTTTTAAACTTTTATTTTATTTGTATAAATATTTTAACTGCACATCTATGAACCGTTTGTATATCTTGTGCCCTTGGCAGCCAGAAGAGTGTATGGAATTCCCTGAAACTGGCATTACAATCAGTTGTGAGCTGACTTATGGTGGGAAGCAAATGTGAGTATCTGGAAGAGTAACCAATAGTCTTTACCACAGAGCCATCTCTCTACCCTCAATCAATTACATTTTCATGTACTTATCCATGACCAAAAGAAAGAAGAAAATGTGACAGTTAAAACTGAGGAAACAATTAGCCTTGTATCACTCTTCATAACTTCTGTTCTTTATCTGAATTTCAATTTTCCTTAACATCCAAAGTTACCTTTTCTCTTTCTCCCTGGTAATATTATTCTATACTCTGATATATATTCCTTCACATATGTGCATGTATATCTGTCTTAGTAGTAGGTTTCTCTGTATCTCAGGGCCTATGACTTTCTTTGCCACAGGCTTTGGTCTAAGTTTACAGTGTCATATAGAAATTGAAGATTTCAATGTACAAGATATTATTAATATGAGTGCTATTAACACACATAGAGGCTTCTTTTAATGAGCAAATCACTCAACCTAAAATTTTATAGATTTATTAAAGAAAAAAAGAAAAGCCAAAAATATGACTTGGGTGTTTAGATGAGTATGATAAATTTGTTTGGAAAGAAAAGATTGTGAAAAATCTCACCCAGCTAGGCTTCCAACTTGTGAAAAGAAAATGTCTAACAAATTTTCTGTTTCTGGAAAGGAATAGCAAACAAAGACTCCTGCAAATGTTATTCACATCCACGGAAGTCCATTCTACTGGTAACCAAACATGGCAGAGTTGTCCAAATGGTGCTTTGCTCTTTCCAGCATGGCTCCTGATACTGGCCTAACTTAGAAGATGAGGAAAAAGAAAAAGAAAAAGAAAAAAAGCAGATATGGACAGATTTCTGGGATAAGATAGTCTGGGTTCTAGGCTGGAGGAACCACAGCACTCTGGAAGCTCAAAATATTTCTTACATAGAGTTGAAAAAGGAGGTGGGGATATTCCACTTATCTGGATGAGGAGTTAAGATGTATGTACGCAGATTGATCAGAGTCAGGCATAGCTAATCACAGTAGGAACAGTCTCTATAGAGGAGACTTTATCAGACATAAATACTGTGGTTTTATGCTTTTTTTCCACAAATCATCAATACTCAGACATGGAACAGAGGAAGGCTTTGCCATGCCTATGGTTTGTCATTCTACCATGGACATGAGGCTTTGGGGTCTTTGACATGGCCAGCTCCTCTCAACAGCACATATTACTCTGTATTTCATTTACTCAGAGTTTTCTCCACTCTGCCCAGTACTGTTTTGGGAGTCATGAAGGATAAATGAGTAAAGGGGTTACAGAATTGTCCTCTCTAATTACAAAGAGATGCTGATGCCAGGCATATGGCAGGTGATTCCCTGCATGGAGTCCTTAGTAGGTCATTGTGTGATGTTCTAAAAAATGATGCCTAGTTTGCATTGGAGATCTAGAGATGTTAGAGATGCTAGAGCCCTGAAATATCTGACAAGGAAATCTTCACACGGGGAATGGAACCAACCTATGATAGTGAAGTGTGTCATAGACAGCAAATCTAGAACACTGGAGTCACCTAAAGCCTTTTATATAAGATTTTGGAGTTTGTGCTGCTAGGCTATGATGTTGCTTTGCTCCAATATTTCCTCACTATGACCCCAAATTTCCCTCTTGGAATGACAATGTATATTCTATGCAGTTGTATGTTGGAAGTATTTGATTTACTTTTGATTTTTAGAGATTTTGAGAGTTTGCATTGAATATCAGTGGATTTAGATTTGGGATTTGAAATGTTTTTGAGACTGTGAAAGACTAAAGGACATTCGGAATTGAACAAAAAATGCATTCTGTATTTTGGTATAGACATGAGATCATAGTGGGCATGTATTGGAATGTAGTGGTTTGAATGAGATGTCCCCCATAAATCTTGTACATTTGAGAACTTGGTCTTCAGTTGGTGGCAGTTTAGAAAGAAATAGAAGTTATGGCCCAGATGGAGGGAGTATGTCATGAGGACCAAGTTTTGAGGTCTCAAAAGACTCAGGCCTTTCTAAGTTTGCTCTCTCCTCTGTTCCTGCCACCCTGCCTCTACTCTGACACTGTAAATCCCAACATTCTGATAATATATGCCAAAAATAAACTTTCTTCTATAAATTGCCTTAGTCACAGTGTTTTATCACAGCAGTAAAAGTAACTAAGACAATTGATAACATAATCTCTCTTTTTTTTTTTAAACAAGTGTCTTTTTAATTTATTTATTTGCTAAGGCAATCTCCTAGGCTTTACAAAAGATATTCTTCTTTAACAGAACACAGATATTTGACTTAAAATTCCATATTTGTGACATTTCAATTGCTATTCTCATTGCTCTAAGTATTGGCTGTAGTTGACCAACATAATCTCTTTACATTTACCAAATAAACTAAGTAACATAATTATCCCTTTCCCTTTCTTTTCTTTCTTCTTTCCTTCTTCCTTCGATTTATCCTTCCTTCATTCCTTTCTTTCTCCCTCTCTTTTTCTTTCTCTCTTCTTTACTTTTTTTTTAATTTCAAGCAGAATTTTATTAAGAAGGCCTAGCTAGCCTGGAAATCACTATGTAGTGCACGATGGCCTGTAAAATAGAGATATCTACCTGCCTCTGCTTTTTCAGTTCTGGAATTAAAGAACTATACTACCATGTCTAGATATTATATGTAAAGATGTATATTAAGGACAAGTTTGGATGTCATACAATTACATCATACATTACCAATAATGTAAAAGTTAAATAATTCACATATTTGTTTTTTAGCATTATTTGTCAATACTCTAGTTATATCCAGAGGTCAGTCAGAATGTGTCAAGAATGAAACTATGGTCTCTCTTCTCCTATAACTTATACTTTACTAGAAAATATAAATAATGAACAGTTAAGTTTACAATAATATATAATATCAAAAGGAAATAAATAATAATTACTACATAAAATGATGTAAGAGCATGGAATAGCAATGGATGACAATGGATGAGAAAAGAAAAACAAACTATTTTATGAAGAGCATCTTATGAGGGCAGGTGAGATGTAATTTTTTATCAAGAAATAATATAACTGCTGAAGATGAAGAAAGAGTCTTTCATGTCAATTGAAGCAAAATGTAAAATTATGATGAGTTAGTTCTCAACATATCAGAGCAGAGACTTCAAATTAAAGCTGTATAGGTCTCTGCAACAACAAGCACAGATTTAAAGATGTTAGGATACCAACTTGAAAATTTTCAAGACAGAGTTCTGAGAGTTCATTCTTTACAATAAACATCAGGCTATTTGTATTATAATATGTTTTAAATTTTTTTGTTACACTTTTATGTTGTATGTGTTGCTGGAGAATTTCTCTCCAGCTCCCGCCACCAAGTCCCGCCAGTCTCAGAGCCCACTTATAAAATAAACACACAGACTCTTACATTATTTAAACTGCTTGGCCATTAGCTCAGGCCTGTCATTGTCTAGCTCTTACTCTTATATTTAGCCCATTTCTATTAATCTTTACTTTGCCACATGGCTCATGGCTTACCGGTACCTTACATCTTTCTTGTCCTGATGGCGGCTGGCAGTGTCTCCCTCACTCAGCCTTCCACTTCCCAGAATTCTTTTCCTTGTCCCGCCTATACTTCCTGCCTAGCCAATGGCCAATCAGTGATTTATTTACTGACCAATCAGCAACACACTTGACATACAGACCATCCCACAGCACTTCCCCTTTTCTTTTCTTAAAAAGGAAGGTTTTAACTTTAACATAGTAAAATTACATATAACAAAACAATTATCAAGCAAGAATTACAGTTACAATATTAAAGAAGAGATCCTATCTATCTTATATTTGTAAGTTTAAGGTTTTATATCTAACTTATCTTTTATTATAACTAAGGAAAATTGTAAGTATCTAGTCTTTAACCACATCAAAGACCTCAGAAGGATATACTACTACCTGAGAAATGGAGAAGGATATAAGCAACTTTTAGGAGTCTTGTAGGGTAGACAGAGACAGCTGGCAGCCTGGACAGTCATTCAAAGTTCTCTTGTAAAGTTGGGGCATCTGTCTTCAGCCCACAGGCCTAGAGTCTCTTATTTACTTTTCTCTATGTCCTGTAGAATGTCTGGCAGTTTTCTCTGCAAAGCAGGAACCTGAAGGACCATTTTGTCAAGCAAAGTTCAGTGGTCACCTTTGTATGGGTCCTGCATGTCCAGTTGATCAGGCAGTCCAGGCAAGAACAGTTTCTTGCCCAAATGGCTATTTTTGTCAAGGTGAAGATAAACTCCGTATGGAGTGTCTTCGATGCCCATCCTCCTCTCTGAAGTAAATCGGTGCTGTCAGGAGCAGACATGTCTCACTGTCCAGAAAGTCTAAATTTTTAAAACATTTTAAATGCCATATTTTGTAGGTCTTTGAAGTGTTTGAAGACTACCTATCTATCTGAAATATATCTATGTATACCTAGAAGACTTAACTAACATGGCTACAAATATTATCATAGATGACTAACTATTAATCTATTTTTTAATTATCCATTACAATTTTAAATGAGTTACATAAACATAATATCTCAAACAAGAATAGAAATATATATACAGTATAACAAAATTAAGTTTAAATTTGTATCAATAAACTAAAATCTATAGCAATGTAAAACATTTTAAACAAGTTGTTACTCTTTCAAAGTAGGTTCATTAATCTACCCTTTCATCCTATCATATCTAAACTATCCCCTTTTTTTCTTTAGAAAGAGATTGTATTTATAATCAACCTGCTTTAAATAAAAATATTGTTTTTTCTCTGTCCCACACCAGAGGGCTCTTCTGATTTGGGACACAAGAATCTCTTAACCATTTTTTTTTTTTTGAGCAATATGTCTGGGTTTAGAGGGGGAGTGAGCCAATTCCATCTCTAAAGCCAGCTTGGTATATTTGGGAATTTGGGCGTAGCTTCTCTTACTACTTCCTGCTGGAGGGGGGCGCTGTATCTTATGGGGATACAAAGAAAATTTTTAGGATTATGGAATAGTCCATGAGAGTGTATCGTCTGAGCCAGTTGACTTGAAACCATTCTGGATGTTGAATCATCTGGGCCATGGTGTCATTGGAGACCTTTCAGGGGGTCTTGGCTGGTCAAACCTGATGTATCTTAATCTGGAACAAATCCATAGTCTCTGGCTTTCTGTGGAAACAAGAGCAGAGACTCTTTTCCAAAGCAACATATCCTTATATCCAAATTTTGAAGTCAAGATACCTTTAAAATATACATTTTGGCATAACTCAACAGCTTTTACAATCAAATGTTTTTCTGTAGTTACGAATATCAAAGAGAACATAATCCAGATTCTCTGTGTGGTAGTCATCTTTACATGGCTTATTTTTTATACTACCTTTACTGTCTCTTTAAAGACTTTATTTTTTAAAACTATGTATTTGTTTCTATAACTCTATATATCACTTTTTTTTGTCTCTTTCAAGCCTATGTATCTTTTACATACATTGTAAACTATTACATCTGAATCTGTCTTATTGTGAATCTCTTGCCTTAAACTGCAGCAGCTGTGGCTGCTGGCTCCGCCCACCTCAGCTTCCCAACATGGCGGCGGTCCGCTTTCCGCCAGCTCTGGGAGCCATAACTCTCAGAAATAGTGGGTCTACACTTTTACCAAAGTAGCGTGTAGCCCAGAAACCTCTTTTTTTGTTTTGTACTAGCAAAGGCTAAATTCACCACACAGTTTAATGTGCTACTTGCAGAGGCCTCATTCCCACCATACTGCAGGTCGAGAGCGCACACTAGGAACCCGCCAGTAGCTCAAACCGGCAGCTGCCGCTCATTTGAGAGAGACAATTAGGAAGCTGTTTTTAGGTCCGTTTTAGAATCTTTTTTCTAAGTTTTTAGGTGGAAACTCTTGCCACCACGTTGGACGCCATTTGTTGCTAGAGAATTTCTCTCCAGCTGCCGGTTTGAGCTACTGGCGGGTTCCTAGCGTGCGCTCTCGACCTGCAGTATGGTGGGAATGAGGCCTCTGCAAGTCGGTAGAGCATGAGACTCTTAATCTCAGGGTCGTGGGTTCGTGCCCCACGTTGGGCGCCATTTGTTGCTGGAGAATTTCTCTCCAGCTCCCGCCACCAAGTCCCGCCAGTCTCAGAGCCCACTTATAAAATAAACACACAGACTCTTACATTATTTAAACTGCTTGGCCATTAGCTCAGGCCTGTCATTGTCTAGCTCTTACTCTTATATTTAGCCCATTTCTATTAATCTTTACTTTGCCACATGGCTCATGGCTTACCGGTACCTTACATCTTTCTTGTCCTGATGGCGGCTGGCAGTGTCTCCCTCACTCAGCCTTCCACTTCCCAGAATTCTTTTCCTTGTCCCGCCTATACTTCCTGCCTAGCCAATGGCCAATCAGTGATTTATTTACTGACCAATCAGCAACACACTTGACATACAGACCATCCCACAGCATGTATGTGTCTCAGTTAGGATTTCTATTGCTGTGAAGAGAAACCATGACCAAGGCAACTCTTATAAATGGCTTACAGTTCAGCTTTAGTCCATTATCATCATGGCAGGACATGGTGGCATGCAGGCAGACATAATGCTGAAGAAGGAGCTGAGAGTTCTTCCTTTTGATCCAGGCAACATAAAGCAAAATGTGACACTGAGTATAGCTTGAGCATAAGAGACTTCAAAGTTCACCCCTACAGTAACACACTTTCTCCAATAAGGCCACCTACTCCAACAAGGCCACACTTCCTAATAGTGCCTTCCCCTTTAGGAGACATTTTCTTTCAAACCACTACATTCCACTCCCTGGCCCCCAAAGGCTTGTAGTCATATTATAATGCAAAAATGCATTCAGTCCAACTTCAAAAGTCCCCATAATCTATAAGTCTCAAACTTATTAAAAATCTAAAGTTCACCGGACGGTGGTGGTGCACGCCTTTAATCCCAGCACTCGGGAGGCAGAGCCAGGCGGATCTCTGTGAGTTCGAGGCCAGCCTGGTCTCCAAAGCGAGTTCCAGAAAAGGCGCAAAGCTACACAGAGAAATCCTGTCTCGGAAAAAAAAAAATCTAAAGTTCAAGTCCTCTTCTGAGATTCATGCAATTAACTACGATCACCTATAAAATTAAAATAAAAGAGCAGATCACATACTTCCAACACATAATGGCACATGATATGCATTACTAGTCCAAAATGTAAGGAAGGGAGTGTAGTGAGGAAATACTGGAACAAAGCAAGATGAAAAACCATCTAGGCAAGCCAAACTACATCTACATATCTGATGTCAAAACACTCTTCAGATCTCAAACTTTTTTTAGCTTTGTTAACTGCAATATACTTCTTTCTTCTGGGCTGATGCCAGTCCCTGTTAGTAGCTCTCTTTGGAATGTATCCCGTGGCTCTGACATCTCCCAAATCTTGAGATCTCTAAGACAATCAAGGCTTTATCTTGACAGCTTCACACAATGGCTTCTCTATTCTGTATTTACGGAAATCCCCGACACATGTCTGTCCTCAGCAGCTTTCTCCAGTTGGTTCTTAACTCTAAAGCCAGGACCACGTGACTGAAGCTGCCAAGTTCTGCTTCTTGCTAGGATTGGAACATGGCATCCTTGTTCAATTACATCTTCACTAGCTTTATGTTCTCCATAGTTTTCTTCACTACCTAAGCTTGGGTATTCTGGTACTTGCTCTGTAGTCCAGGCTGGCCTCAAACTCAGAGATCCACCAGCCACTACTTCTGGAGTGCTAGGATTAAGGCATACACCACCACTACACCCAGCTCTAAAGTTTATCTTTAATTACTCTTCACAGATTGGAAACTTAGTTGTGTGGGACCTTGTCCTGATGTCACCACTCCTTTTATTCCATTTATTATTCTGCTTAGCTCCTTGAACACTGGACTTAGCTCTATTCCACTTCCTGGTGTTCCTGGTACTTCTTTTCTCCTAAAATTGTCTATTTTGTATTTTAACTTGTTCAGCTTGTTCCTTTTCATTATAAGTCTGCCTTAAAGTTATCACTAATAAGCACATAACATGGTCAATACTAGGCTCTTTTGAGATTTCATCTGCCAAAGGAATTAATCCAAAACTCTTCAGTTTAGCCGCAGACAGATGTTTGGTACAAGGGAAAAAAGGATTTACATTTTTCAAAATATTATATGAATGATCTCTAGGCCACAAATTAATATTCTTCTTCTCTGAAACCTCTTGATTCAGGCCCCCACAGTTCATCAAATCACAGCCAGCACCACTATCTGCTCTGCTTCTACTAGTATGACCCATTAAATAGCACTTAAAGTGTTCAGCTGCTTTTCTAATCAACAGTCCCAAGGTCCATATTGCTTCAAAGCATGGTCAGGCCTATCAGAACAATAGTCCTCTCCTGGTACCAACTTCTGTCTTATTTAGGGCTTCTAAGAGATACCACGACTATAGCAACTATTATAAATGAAAACATTTAATTTGGGTGGCCTATAGTTTAGAGGTTTAGCCCTTTATGATCATGGTACAACATGGAAACATACAGGCAGACATGATGCTGAAGAAGAACCTGAGAGTTCTACAATTTAATCTACAGAAAACATGAAATGAAATGTGACACTGGGTGTAGCTTGAGCAAAAGATACCCTGATGCCCACCCCTACAGTGACAAACTTTCTCCAATAAGGTCACACTTCTTAATGGTGCCACTGTCTTTGGGGGCCATTTTCTTTTAAACCACCACAGTGTGCATATGTATATATGTAAGGGTTGATGTGATGATGGTAAGTGCCTGGAAGTCCATGGACAACTTATGGAAGTTGTTCTTTCATTCTGCCATGTGGGTCCCGTAGATCAAACTGAGATCATCAGGTTTGGCTGCAGGTCAAAACCTTTGCTAGCCAAACCATCTTGCTGGCCCAATATGTTTTATTTTTACATGAAAAAAGTATATCTACTTGTATGCATTAATAACAGCAATTATTTCCAAATGGAAGTCCCTGGCATCCTAGCCTTGATTTGCTGTCGTTCTGTAGTATAGGGTATATAGATATTTGCTATCATCACTCTCTGGAGCCACTCTAAGTGATATCTCAGAAGTCACTTGTAGTGTTTTTATAAATTAAATTTCATCTCTGATTTCTGTTCTTCTCATAGTCTTTCTTATCTCAGGAATTTTAAGATGTTTTATTGCTCTGGATACACTTTGTTTATTGATTTCTTCTAATTTGTTTGCCCTTTCCTCTAGTTGTTTACAGCGTTCTTCACATTTTTTTGTCTTTTCCTCTACACGAGCCTCTAGCTTCTTCATGATGACATTCATAAGGCTATTTTCTTCTGCTTCTTCCAATTTCTGATGTTCAGGTCTAGGTGTTGGAGGAGGGCTAGGGCCTGGTGATGGTGTATTACTATTCATTTTGTTGTATGTGTTTCTGCCTTGACGTCTGCCCATCTCCTTGTGGTTCGTTCCTGGCCTTATTCGCACACTTGGTTTAGAACTGACAGATTCAGGAAGTCTCTCTCTCTTGTCCAGATGGGAGCTCTCTTGTCCAAATTGGAAGTCCGGGACAGGATGGAAGCTCTTGTTCAGAAGGGAAGTCCGGGGGAGGATGGGTGCTCTCCTCTCTCTCTCTCTCTCTCTCTCTCTCTCTCTCTCTCTCTCCTCCAGATGGGAAATCCACGGCAAGATGGGAGCTGGGGGCCAGCCTCTGTGCTTCAGAAGGGAAGTCCTGGGCAAGATGGGAGCTGGGGGCCAGCCTCTAAGTCTCAGGAAGAGGCTTGGGGCTCAGGCAGATGGGCGTGGGGGCAGGGCGTGGAGACTGCAGGGTCTGCCAAGGGTCTTGGAGAAGGGGATCCTTCCCGGTTGTGGTAGAAGGGCACCTGCCCGGGGACCAGAACCTGGGGCCAAGTTGGGCAGGTCTTCCCCGGAGTGGCTGGTGCCCAGGGATGGGGTCGGGGGCAAGCTAGGGCACTCACCTGTGCTTCAGAAGGGAAGTCCGGGGGAAGATGGGAGCTGGGGGCCGGCCTCTAAGTCTCAGGAAGAGACTTGGGGCTCAGGCAGATGGGCGTGGGGGCAGGGCGTGGAGACTGCAGGGTCTGCCAGGGGTCTTGGAGAAGGGGATCTTTCCCGGTTGTGGTAGAAGGGCACCTGCCCGGGGACCAGAACCTGGGCCCAAGTTGGGCAGGTCTTCCCCGGAGTGGCTGGTGCCCAGGGATGGGGTCTGGGGCAAGCTAGGGCACTCACCTGTGCTTCAGAAGGGAAGTCCTGGGCAAGATGGGAGCTAGGGGGCCTGGCCTCTAAGTCTCAGGAAGAGGCTTGGGGCTCAGGCAGATGGGCGTGGGGGCAGGGCGTGGAGACTGCAGGGTCTGCCAGGGGTCTTGGAGAAGGGGATCCTTCCCGGTTGTGGTAGAAGGGCACCTGCCCGGGGACCAGAACCTGGGGCCAAGTTGGGCAGGTCTTCCCCGGAGTGGCTGGTGCCCAGGGATGGGGTCGGGGGCAAGCTAGGGCACTCACCTGTGCTTCAGAAGGGAAGTCCTGGGCAAGATGGGAGCTGGGGGCCGGCCTCTAAGTCTCAGGAAGAGGCTTGGGGCTCAGGCAGATGGGTGTGGGGGCAGGGCGTGGAGACTGCAGGGTCTGCCAGGGGTCTTGGAGAAGGGGATCCTTCCCGGTTGTGGTAGAAGGGCATCTGTGCTTCAGAAGGGAAGTCCTGGGCAAGATGGGAGCTGGGGGGCCTGGCCTCTAAGTCTCAGGAAGAGGCTTGGGGCTCAGGCAGATGGGCGTGGGGGCAGGGCGTGGAGACTGCAGGGTCTGCCAGGGGTCTTGGAGAAGGGGATCCTTCCCGGTTGTGGTAGAAGGGCACCTGCCCGGGGACCAGAACCTGGGGCCAAGTTGGGCAGGTCTTCCCCGGAGTGGCTGGTGCCCAGGGATGGGGTCGGGGGCCACACTTTGTTTAATATTTACTTTTGATAGCATATCTCTTACCACTTAATCTTCTGTTTTCCCAGGACACAGTATCAGAGTTACAAGTGACCTAAGACTTAAACAAAAGCACCTTTCTTTGATTAACAGTCAGTGCTTGCACCAGTCAGTGTACTCTAGTGGAAGAAAAACGATAGAATGAACATATTAAAAATTGATTTACTTGACTAATTTACATGGTATGTTTGGGTTGGCTAATAATGGTTATCTATACACAGGAGAGGCTCAGAACCTTGTAATTCCTCAATCAATTAGTCATAATGCATCACCAGTTCTCACCTGGTTCTGAAGATCTGAGGGATTCATGAAAAGTCTTTCATGTTCAGTACATGTTGGAAGCCTAAAGACACTTAGCTTCGTTATCGATGAATTGGTGTAAAAGTAGCAGTGGTTGAAGCTGCAATAGGCAGATTGAGTACCAAAAACGGAAGATGAACTTGCTAACATTGCAGATGAATATGAGAGTGAGGTATGAAGGTAACTGTGTAAAAAGCAAAGTTGTTTCCTTTGATCTTTTTTTCTGGGATGCCAGTGGAAAGTGCTGTTCACAATTAAGGTGGCTCTTCCTATTTCAAATAACCTGTTCAAGGAAACCCCTCATAAATGTACACAGTGATGCATATTTTGTCTTATTTCAGGGACATGTAGTTAACAAGCAAGATTAGGCATCACAGTGTAGTATGTGCTTGCCCCTCTATATTTCCAGGTCAGGGGTATACTGAAATGGAAACCAAAATAATATATTTTTCTCTGAGTTCATTCCAGTATCTAACTTAATGGTCTCCAGTTTATCACATTTGTGTCTGTAACTCTGAACCCATAGAATTCACAGAGTATTTTCTTAGCAATCTCATAAACATCAAAATGTCAGAAAAATACACATATATTATGACTATGATAATAGTAGACATTTACTGAAAGGAAGGAAATGGGTGTTCTTGAACTTGAAAGAGACTTTATCTTCACAAGTAACCATAACTTGTTGGGGTGGGGCTAGATCTTAGACAAACAGTGGCTACCAAAGACACCACAAATCTGTAGCTTCTGGGTCTTTTGTCTCACAATGAGAAGAATGAATTTTATGAACAAGTTAGAAAGAAGTTTTATTGTAGAAGAGAACTTAAAAGCAAGGAAGCATGCAGAGCTCTCTATAACCATTGGAAGGCCAAAGAATGCTCATTACTGAAGGATTTTGTCCAGAATTAATAACCATTTACTGGGCTATAATAATGGGAGGTGAACTAATCAGTTCAGCTGTGTCAAACACTAATCCATTCAAATTGTAAATTCTTTTTCCACCCTTGTTCCTGGATTGGAGTTCACAACATAACTCTAAGGGTTGCTGACGAAACTGACAAGCATAGCTCTGAGGCAGTTGTGCTCATTAAATTGCTATGTAAAAAAGGAAGAATCATAACAAGAAACAAATATGAACCAATACCACTAAACTTTTCTGGCATGCATGGTCCCTGTCTAAGGTTGAGCTATTGATAGATCAAAGGATATTTCTGGTTTCTAGACAAGACATAAGTAAACTAAAGTCCAAATGGATCAAAGACCTCAACATAAAACCAGTTACATAGAACCTCATAGAAGAGAAAGCAGGGGTTTCCCTTGAACCAGTTGGCACAGAAGACTTCCTGAATAGAACACCAATAGCCCAGACACTAAGATCAATAAATAATAAATGGTAACTCATGAAACTCAAAATGCAAAGGACACCATCATTTGGACAAAGCATCAGCCTACAGAATGGCAAACATTTTTCTCAACTCCATATCTGATAGAGGACTAATATCCAAAATATATAAAGAACTTAAGGAATTGGATATCAAAAAATCCAAATAACCCAATTAAAAAATAGGGTACAGATATAAACCGAGAATTCTTAATAGAGGAATGTCTAATGGCTGAAAATGCTTTAAGGAATATTCAATACCCATAACCATTAGGAAAATGTAAATCAAAACTACTTTGAAATTCCATCTTACACCTGTCAGAATGGATAAGATCAATAACACAAGTGACAGCTCTGGTGAGGATGTGGAATAAGGGGAACACTGATCCATTGCTGGTGGGAGTGCAAACTTGTACAGCCACTATGGAATCCAATAATAGTTATTTAGAAAGTTGGGAAATGATCTACCTCAAGATCTAGCTGTACTACTATTGGGCATATTCCAAAAGGATGCTCCATCCTATCAGAAGGACACTTGATCCACCATGTTCAGTGCTGTTTTATTCATAATAGGTGGCTCTTATGGGTCAAAGAACAAGCATAGATTTAATAGAGGATTTTGGTAGTAAAAACACTACAAAAAATGGATACATGGGCCTACTAGAACTGGCTAACAACATGATGTTGATATTAAAGGAGAGCATTATACAGAATGTTCATATGCATCTACATCCTTAGAAAGCTATTCTGAATATTTAAGTATTTAGAGAGTGGAGATGTACGAGTGCTCAACAGGCATTTCTGATAAGTGATAAAATTCTATGAGACCTATGAAGAGGTCAAGTATGTCATCTCTAATTCTGCCATTGTAGATCCTAAGTTGGTGAAAGGAAGAGAGTTCTCACATAGCTGAAAGTCCAGAAAAATGTGTGCATTCCTATGGTAATTTATAGACAAATCTGCCTGTCATGGCAAGTCTTGTGAGAGTTCATCTTGTTTCTCTGCTATAAGTAGTCAAAAAGGCTAAATGGAATATCTGGCAGACAAGTAGGTCAGAATAATTTTGTTCTGAAATAGAATTTTTAACCTTTTAGTAATTGTGGATCCCATTCAGAGTCTGCTGAAAGCATTATATGACATTCTTGAAATAGAAATTGAAGCAAATTTACCAAGTCTACCACATTATGCAATTTCAGAGGTAATTATGACTCATAATTTTTTCTCATATTGGTTTAAATATTATTAAAGGAAGAACAAGCATCTCTAAAGGTGGTGCTGTGCACTGAAAATAAGAATGAGCTTAGCCATGCTAATGGGCGATTTCAATTGTTTGTTATATGAATACTTAGTATTTATATTTTATAAATCATTCTTGAAATGCAACTTGTGACTTTTATTTTATTACTTCTTTTATGTCACAGTGAAGATTAATGTTAATCTCTCCTAAATTATCATCTAACAAATTATGTTTATCAGGAAAATCTATGAAGGGTATTCAAACAAACAAAAAAACCACAAAAAACAAACAAATAAAAAACCACCACCAACAACAAAATGATTATTGCTAATTTGTCCAGTGTCCCCTTCCAGACTATTTTAGCCTTCCATAGTCTTCAAAATAATTTTGCAAGCTAAATTGTGGCAAACTGAAAGTAATACAAATTATTTTGTTAGAAATGCAAACACATCAATGTTTGCATATTAATCAAATTAATCTAATGAAATGCATTTGGTCATTTGTAGATACTGGCAAAATTTGCAACATTTAAAGTCATTCAGTATTGATAATCATCTTACTTATGTGTCTTTTTTTAAAATAATTTTAACATCACACTGGTTCTGTCAGCAGCAGTGGGAGTAGTAGGAGGAGGTTGTTGTTACTGATGACAGTCTTGGGAACTTGAAGGGACATATACTCAGGTGAAATTGGGCTTCATGACACAGAAATGTATTTTAGGATAAATCAGTGTCTTAGATTCATCTTCAATGGCTGTGAAAATATACCCAGACAGAAGCAGCATAAAAGAGTGTTTATTTTGCTCATGGTTCTGGGATACAATCCATCACTGCAGAGAAATCATGGTGGCAGGAATTCAAAGCAACTAGGAACATTATGTCCACAGTTGAGCAGACAGCAATGACATTATGAATGCTTGTTAGTGCTCAAGCTCCCATTCTCCTTTTTTCTTTGGTCCAGGACTCAATCCTCAAAAGATGCTACCCACATCCAGAGAGAGTCTTCTCACATTGGTTAACATAACAAGATGATCTTCCACAGACTTTCTCACTGGAAAAATCTTGGGACTCCCTTTCTATGTGATTCTAGATCATGTCAACTAAAAGATAAAAACTAACCATTACAGTCAGTAAAACAAAGTTGGAGTTTGTCGTTGAATTTTTCTTTCAGATGCCAGCTTGTTCCCAAATAACAACATGAGGGTTTATTATTAATTATGAAAGCTCGGCCTTAGCTTAGGCTTGTCCCACTAGCTCTTATAACTTAATTTAACCCATAATTTTTTAATTAATCTATGTTCTATCATTTAGCTTTTACCTCTCTCCCATTTTCTGCATTTGACTTGTTCCACTCCTCAATGGCATCTCTCTCATGTCTAGAATCATCTCCTATTTCCTCTCTCCAACCAGAAATCCCAACTATACTTCCTGCCTAGCTATGGGTCATTTAGCTCTTCATTACAACAACCACAGCAAATAAATCTTCACACAGTGTATAAATATTCCTCAAAAGAAGCTTATTGATAAATATATATATATATATATATATATATATATATATATATATATATATATAGAGAGAGAGAGAGAGAGAGAGAGAGAGAGAGGTAATGACTGAGTATAGGTAAAACAGTAGATAATCAAGACATTGGTTCAGGTTTCTAAAGAGAAAGCCCAGCTTAAATGTCTCATCAACGTAGTCATATCTACATTTGTTATGGCTTCCATGTTGATTAGCACCTAGAATCATTGGGCAGTGAGTCTCAATGAGGGATTGTCTATATTGTGTTGGCCTGTGGTCAAGTCTACCATAGATTGTATTAATTGTATTAATATGAGAAAATGCAGTCCATTGTGGGTGGCCCACAAGTCACTGTGGCTTTCCTGAAATAACGGACTGTAACCTGGATTTGTGAGCTGAAACAAACTTCTCTTTCTCCTTTTACATGCTTTTTGTCAGAGTATTTTGTCACTATAGAAATGAAAATAGACCTGCTTTTGAAGTAACTTTGTTAAAGAAAATTTTAAGTAATACCTTTCTTTGCATGGTAAAATTAAAATTTTTCGTGACCCTGAGGATGAATTAGATAGGATTATAGGCTGATAAGATGAAACAGTTAAAAGTGCCAAAGGAACCTTTCATACAATACTGTATCAAGTCACAGGGGAGTTAAGACATATTATACTGCAAACAAAGTTAGTGTTGATACAAAATCACACTTCTTATCTCAAAGGGAATAAGCCTTAATTTTTTCTGGAGTCAAATAAAAGTACCCATGGCTTACCAACACAGATTCATGTTATCCCAAATACAATATTCCAACATGATAACAGTTTCTATAGTAAGAGATTTTTTAAAAAAAAGAAACATAAATCAAGGTGTTTAAAAATGCAGTGGCAGGGCCTGCAGAGAAGGCAAAGTGGTAGAGTGGTTCAGAGCTCCTTTTGAAGAGAACTTGGTTCAGTTACCAAAACAATACCAGGCAGCCCTCAACTATCTGTAACTTCCATTCCAGGAGATCTGACACCATCTTCTGGTCTCTGTGGATACTTGCATAGACAAAGAAAATACAATGGTAGAAACATCAAGTAGGAAGGTTATAACAACAAAGCAACTCTCAGTTACAGACTTCACATGCTATCTAATGTCATTCTTAGCCTTTTGATTTGTGGAAACTGGGAGTCTGTTCCTACATTCCAAAAGTATTTACCCATCGCCACTGTCCTGTCTGGGAGGAATAGATATATCCAAAATAAATACTTGTGCGGCCATCTTCAGCTGTCAGACTAATCTGGGACCCCAAGAAATTAGAATTTCCACAGAAATCTGCTGAAGAAAGAAATGGCTAAAGTCCTGTGAGCATTCAGAGGCAGAGAGCAGTAAGAGGAAGAATTTGTTTGCCAGAGAAGAAGATTGTTTGGAAAAAAAAAAAAAAAGGATTTGCAGCTTGTTACATGATGTTGCTAGACCTTATAGGAAAGGCTTGAGTTGGAGACAGTGGAGAACAAGAGGCGGATGGACAGCTTAGTTAGTCACATCTTTAGACAGACTTCAGGAGAGTGATCACTAGGTTACTTTGTCACACTTTCCAATATATTCACAATGAACAAATTCTTTTTCTGTATTTCACTATTAATTTGACCCTGTTAATTGTCCTATAGAGCATGAGTAGCTGAACTTGTTAGAGACACAGACTTTGACTCCCAAGTCCAATGACAAGGTAACAAAAATGTTAGGTAAAAAATAGAAGGTAAGAAATAAATGGGTATTTAGGGAACTAAAGATAGTCCAAAGATAAACTGAGTCCAAACTGCAACATTCCAATTCTCCACATCATTTAAATTTTAATCAATCATTGGCCTTGACCAATGCTTAATGCTGGTGAAGTATTTTTTTTTTCTGGGAATTTCAGTTCACATCTGTAAACTTATTTGTGATTTTCTCCCAAAATTTACAAGCAAGGAAAGAAAGTTAAATTCAAGAGCTGAGGGTGTTTTGGTCATATCCATTTGGCACAGTACATTATTATTTTTAACCTTCTTAATGTACTTATTGGAAACATCTGTGAAGATCGTCTCTATAATAGGCCACATTCACAGTTAATTTACTCCTGTGTCAAAGTCTTAACTCCTAGCTAAGAAGTGTTATGGGAAGCCCACCAGAGGTGACCACTCAGACACAGTTTATAGCCAGGTGAAAGTCTTTATTACAGCTGGCTGGGCCTCCTGCATTCAGGTATTTGGGACATAGGTATAGTGCTGAGTGTTTAGAGTAGGAGGTTTAGAAAGGCAAAAACCACATCCTCGTATATTGCTTGGCTGCTTAAAGGAGGAGGTTTTCTTCAAGTAAGTAGTTTAACAGAAGCTAAGTTATCTTAGGCACCCTGACCTCTTGTTTCTAGAATAGAGTTGGATAATTTTCCCAGTGCTTCCCATCAAAAAGCTCAAATTCTCATTAAACCTAAAATGGACACAATACAAATGCAAGGTGGAGAAGCCTCTGTACTGTCTTGTCTTCTCACCTGAGGACCATGAACCAGACTGAAGGAAGAGGTACTCTTTCCTTTTCTGTGTCCTTATTGTCCATGTAGTTTTCTCTATTTTCTAGGTTTCCTTAGTTCCCCTATTAGCAATATTATTGAGCAAAACATATAAAATCTTTTATTTTACATTTTTTCTATTTATCTGTAAATAATTTAAGTCATATTCCAATTTTTATGAAGAATAACATTTTTGAAGTTCATATTATTACATAGACACAGGACTGGATCACTGCAGTTATTGGGCAGGATTCTATTTAATACTCACAAATAGCCATAAAGGATAAAAACGTATTTTCTGATATTTCTCTGTGTGAGTCAATATCATTGATCTTAAGTGTTTTGTTTATTTGTAGAAAAATTTAGTAACTGAATATAGTGCCTTCCTAACTCAGTGTGACAAGATAATTCTAGGCACATATGAATTGAATACTAATTACCAGGTATGGTTACAGGTTATAAAAAATAAATGCAAAAACTGTTCTCATATATTTTATTGAATAAAATATGCACTTATATTATGCTTGTCTTTATATGCTATCATTACAATTATATTAGCGTTCTTTGTAAAATGGAAATTTGGAGTTTTTTGTTTAAAAGTCAAATGCCACGTCAATTTTATTGTTTGATTTTTGTGAAGTTACTGATGCATTGGAAAGGTGGATTATCACAGAGTACAAATTCACTTCAGTTCTTTCACGAAAATCAAGCTTCATTTAAAAGTTACTGCTTCAGGTGTGTTATCTCCCTTTTATATGAATATTTCTACTTTAGCTATTAAGGTGGAACTATGTAAAAAACCCAGATGCTTCATATGTTTCCTTGAAAGAAACTTATGGAGAATATCTGTATGTGCATTGTGTTCTATAATGGGAGACTTCCTGACACTGATTAATTGCTGAGCAAAACACATTTTCATGAGAATAGTATTGTATGCAAATATCATAGGTCTTCAAAAGAAGGCCTGGGATGACAATCTACTTGTAAGACATTTAATTTTCAAGAAATGAATGTAATATACTAAGATAGCAAGACTTGAAAAAAAACATGGTTTTCTCTTTAAGTCTTGGCAAGGTGTCCAAGAGCTAAAGGAGGATCCCAAATCTATGTCTCCTGTATGAATGGATGATGAGCTGGAGTAGGTTTCAGGAGGGAGAGACTAGAAATAGCTTATAGACTGACTAGTGAGAAGATGGGGTATTAATTTTAGGTAGCCTGACAGACATTAGTTAGGTTTGAATGCTACTGATGATGGATTCTTCTTTAGGGTCAGCTTTAGAACTCATCTCCCAACTATCATAGGCAAAAGTTAAGGTGTCCTGGGTGGAGATATGAAATCTTGATCTTTCCTAAAGATTAAAGCATTGCATAATATCTTATCTTCTCTTAAAGTTAAACCAAATGTGCCTATCAACCAATTAGCCAAGAGACTGTGCCTCAGGAAAGCCAATTCACCTAAAAGCAATCAAAGGAGATGGGAGGAATAATTATTCCCTTAATGAGATAATGTACTTATGTATTCTATGTGTCTCTTCTTCAGGGATGTTTCTTATGGATCCTCACTGCTAAGCATGCTCACTGAGTTCTAATTGAAAGTGTAACTTTTTTCATTTTTACTCTTCTGTCCAACTTTTGGATATCAGTCAAAATTATAAGTATGCTTTTTCAGACAGTCTCTGCTTTCTCACTCTTTTCTGTGAAGAATCCCATTCCCATTTTCTAGAGCTGCTTTCACACCTCCATTGGTGATATACATTCAAAAGGTATTCCTTTCTTTCTCTGCTCTATCCCCCTCCTCCCAGACTTACAGCTTACCTGTCATGTTGTTTTTTGCTCAAAATAATCATTTAGCTTCCTTCTGAATTTATTTTTAAATTATCAAGATTCAGATACCATAGTCAAATCTTGATGTCCAGATAACCTTGGACTTCTTTTATGCAAGTGAGCACTCCTCATGCTACATTATAAGTCATGCATTTATGCTCAGCAGAGTTACCATATTCTGTGTGGAAGATTTTATTCTATGATATCAAAAGTCCATTGTCTCCCTCACTGAAAGTATAGAGTGAGAAAGATGGTATAGGAGTCCAAGGAGCTTGTTTCACCCATTCCTTTCAATATGACAACAAAAGAGACTTGTAGTGATGATAGGTAGTAAAAGGATTTTTAGTCCATGAACCATGAAGCAAAGAAAAAATAAAGTATCTAAGGAACTACAATATCTCTGCGGGGATGACAGGTCTTGCATTATAAAAGAAATAGGAACAAAGGCATAACTTAGAGATTCGGGGCACATAATCTCATTAAGCCTTAATCTGGCTGATCATTATCTCAGGATGGGCTCTCTGGGCATTGTTAGTAATAAAAAAAAGTTTCTGCTATGTAGTAGGATTGAGAGGGGTGTCTCTTGTCATAGTACATTTATCCATCAGAACTGTGAGCAGTCTCAGAGGAAAAATTGGGAATACTGTAATAGAATGATTCAAATATGTAAGAAGGAATAAGGGAAATAAAACTGAGGTGGTTTGGTGACTGGGCAATCATTCACCAAATTGAACTTGTCAGATCTTTCTTAAAATGCTAAGTCCAAACATCCTTGAGTGCATTCTGTAAACAACTCTTGAAAGAAAACACAGAAATGATTATTTAAGGACTTATGTCAGGATGTATCCCAGTATTATTTACTTCTACTAGAGCAAAACCATCATAATCTGTGTGCCACATGCTATGCAATATTAAAAATGTAAACTTTATACAACTATCAGAACAAGCAACTGCAAAATATGCCATAGTACTGGAGCTGAAGGTTTCTAATAAACATCAGACAGAAGTCAAACCGACTACTCTCCTTCTTCAGCTTGTAAGCAGGAGAAGCATTTCCCCTATCATATTTCTGGGAAATATGCAACTAAAGTTCTCAGAAGAATCTACATCAGTAGTGAATATTTTATATAGTTTGACTTTCCTGAGTGCATTCCAGCTGTGGAGAGGCAGAATTGTTAGTAAATTTTGAATGCATTAGCCCCAGCTTTGAGGGGTTCCAATGGACAATGGTGGTGATCTGTCTTAATATACCAATAAAACAAATGTAAGTGTTGAGTACAGAGAAAGGAGATTTAACCAGCACGACCACTTTGTGAAAAACCAAACAAAACAGAGAAACAAACAAACAAACAAAAACATGTTAAATGATATCAAGACCATTTCCCAGGAGTTATTATAAACATTCAGATCATACAGAGAGAGGATGGTATTGGGATACACCTAGCTGACATAGCAGGCCCATGGTTTGACTAAGCAAGATCTCATAGGAAGTTCTGGAGGAGTTGTTATCACTCTTGTCACTTACGGGAAACGATTTGCTACTTGTGAGGTGTTCTCCTGCTATAAGGCTAGCAGCCTCACCACTGTAGGTAATTGTTTCATAGGGTGGTCTGTCTTATGAGATTCACTCTCATTAGTGGTGATTTTGGCTTCTAGTCATACAGAAATTCATTACTATGCCTGGAATACAATGTAAATGTAGAGTAATATCTCAGAAGGAATAAAAGTGAATATCCATCCAGAGAAATACAAGATGGAACTAGTTGCCCCTTGAATTGTTTCTTCCTTTAGAATATTGTAAGTTGAGAAATAAAATTATTTTAAGCAATCTCAAAACCTTTACTAGCTACTTAGTTTAACTTATGATTCTGATTATGAATTTTTGTGAATATTAAGTAAACTTTTAAGAATGTATTAATGTTCAGGAGACCTCTAAACTCTACCGATACTAATGCTAAGGGCTACAAGACATTAAAAAAAAAAAAAAAAAACTACAGAAAAGACTTCTTTTTGTAGTCTGCCTACCTAATGCCTCCATTTGTACTTGATAATGATTTGTAATGTTCTTACTCTATTGCTACAAACTTTCATGCAATTTCCTCCATGGCAAAACATGTCATTGATGATAAATTCAATCTGATTTCTGGGGGAAAAAGCACTTATTTGACTGGGAAAAAAATTTCATTTTCTTAAAGCTTTCTTAAAGTTTGTCTGTTTGTTTGATTATAGTATAATTACACTATTTCTTCCTTCACTTTCCTCCTTCCAAGTTTTCCCATATATCCCTTCTTGCTCACTTCCAAATTTATAATCACTTTTTCATTAATTGTTGTTACATGTATATATGTATGTTTGTTACATGTATATTACTAAATATAACCTGCTCTGTTTACATATTCTTACTTTCATGTATGTTTTTAAGGCTGATTAGCTGGTCTTGGATAAAAAATTTATGTGTTATTACCTGGGAGGGACTATTTTTCCCACTTGCAGATTTTATTAGTTGCCTATATAGTTCTTTTTGTAAGTTGTGGCCTCATGGGTTTTCCCAAATCCACTTTCATGTGTCTGTTGTTTTCTTTTTTTTCTGCTTGTGTTTAGGTAGTCATATTGGTTAGACTTTAGTGGTATGACATTACTAAGAGACACAATAGCACAGAACACTCCCTGATCTTCAAACTTACAATCTTCTATCTCCTCCTCCTCCTCAGTGTTCCCTGAGTCTTAAGTGTAGGAGTGTTTTGTTGATTTATCCACTGAGACTGGGCTCCACAACTCTGCATTTTGAATCGTTTTAGTACTCTGTGGTGGTCTCCATTTGTTGCAAAGAGAAGCTTCCTTGATGAGGGATGAAGACTACTCCTATATGTGGGTATACAGACAAATGTTTATACTGTTGTTAGTATTGTGTTTGTTTAGCAAAGTAGTGGTTGTTGGGTCTTCTCCAATATCCATGACTTCACTAGTATTGAATAGTTAGTTAGGTTTCTAGTAACAAGGATGGTTTCCCTCTTGTTCAGGTCTTAAGCCAAATTAGAGAGCTGTTGGTTACAACCAAAGTATTTCACGACTGTACCTTGATAGTTTTTGTGCCACACTGTTCATTGATGTAACTTCATATGTTTAATAGTTGGGTAGGTCTGTAGGTTGCCTTTGGAAACTTCCATGGCAAATTCTGCTACCATAAAAGTTAATCCTGAAGGAGAATGCTTTGGGGTCAGTTATAGTTCAGGGGCCTCAGGGGCATGCTTCTGAAGTGCATGGTATTGCCAGCAGTACGGATTTACCTTCCACCTCTTGGAGCAAGTAAGGGCAGTAGTTATAGACTCTATGTTTTGGGAATCTCTTGGACACCCTTCTAAAAGCAGAGTTTTGCTTCCTCTCAACACAGAGTTATTTTTCTGTACTGTACAAAGAAGTTCACAGAATGTGAGTCTGCAGAACAGATATCAATAAACCATTAAACAATTTGTTAGAAAGATCCTGACAGAGCCTCTCAGTCTAATCATTTATCTTGGATATTTCAATTTTACATATAAATCCCAGTTTTCACTTTAAAAATGGGAATATTTGGACTCATCTCCAGTCCTATAGCAGACTGTGCAGAGAGAGGTCAGTCCTCCATTTCCTGTGGATGCCAGCTGAACCTTGTGAATCCATCACTCCTCACTTCATGCAACCCTTTAAATCAGCTCCCAATACCTAACAACAGTCTATACCTTGGAAATCAGTGGCCACATCAGGCTGGGAAACAGGTAGGCAATTTTTACTCTCCTGCCTATCCACAATTACAATTCCTGCAGACTCATCACCAGGCCTGTAGCAAACTGCTTGCAAAGGTCTGTACTCCTCTATCTCCATTCCCTGGATACCTTTGAAACCCTTGTGGGACCTGCATTCTTCCTTCCTGTGGATCAACCCAGCCCTCCCCATCTAAACCATTTCCTATCCCTTGTGTAAGCTGCCTATACCTAAAAACACTTTATAGCTGAGATAATCAGTACCTACGTAAGACATGGATTCAGATAGATTTCTACACTCATTCTAGTATTCCAATACAATCTCTCTAGTCTAATCCCCAGTCCTGTAGCCAACTACCTACAGACACTTTTCATCCCTCCCTACCACCAATCCTTATGGACTCCAGCAAACTTCACAGAGTATCCAGACAATCTGCCTCCTCTTATCCCTTTCTGTAGAAAGCAAATAACTAGAATCCCTCTATATCTGGGACTCAAATAACCACACCAGGCTGGCACTCAGGTAGGCAATTTTTACTATTACTCCTGTCCCCCATTACAACTGCTCCTTTCTAATCCTCAGCCTTGTAGTAGCCTGCTTACAGGTTTCTCCTCCCTGATTCTACCTCCACTCCTGGGGTTATCAGCAAAACTTTGGAGTAAACTGAGCTTTCCTCATTCCTGTGGACCCTCCCAATCTCCCTCTCCACAAATCCTCTTCCATTCTTTTCTGTCATCTACACCCAATACTTAGAAACACTTTCTACTTGGGACTCCCAGTGACCCTACATGGCAGAGATTCATCTAGGTATCATCATTCATTTCCTGACAGGTAAGCTTCACCAACAGATTACAAGATAAGGAAGAGGCACTCTCAGGAATTAATGATCAGAGAGAGGCAATAATAACCCAATCTAAATAATATTGATATTTAATTAATAATAATTCAGGAAATAATACTAAGTCTTAAAAAAAAATCCAGGCATAAAACATCATGAAAAGAACAAATATGAATAAGAAGAATAGAGGATGAAGAAGAGACAAAGTTCAAAGGCAGAGAAAATATCTGTAACCTAAATAATGTGGTATCTATCAGAGTACCAGAAGCATACAGAACACAAAAAATACTGGACCAGGAAAGAAACTCCCCATGGCAGATATGCTGGTGGGAGAAAAAATTTGTACAGACATTTTGGAAACCAATATGGTGGTTTCTCAGAAAATTGGTAATCAATCTACTTCAAAACCCAGATATAACACTCCTGGGCATGTACCTAAAGGAACAATCCACCCTACCACAAGGACATTTGCTTGAATATGTTCATAGAAGTTTTATTCACAATAGCCAGAAACTGAAAACAACGGAGATGTCTCTCAACCAAAGAATGGATAAAGAATATGTGGAACATTTACACAGTGAAGTATTACTCAGCTCTTTAAAAAAAATCATGAAATTTGCAGGCAAATGGATGGAACTAGAAAATAAATCACCCTGAGTGAGGTAATCCAGACCCAGAAAGACAAAAATGATACTCACTTGTAAGTTGATATTAGCTGTAAAAGATACTCATGCTACCATCCACAGACCTAGAGCAGCTAAGTAACAAGGAGGGCTCAAGGAGGGATGCATCTCCCTGGGTGTGGAAAATAGAATAAACTTCAAAGGTGGATCAGAGGACAGTGGGGATGGAAGGTGAGGATGGAGGGAGAGAGTAGTGGGAGAGATGACTGGAATTGGGAGCTTTTGGGGTGTGAAGTACAAACCTAGTGCAATAGAAACCCCCAGGAATCCAAGAGAGTGACCCCAGTGAAAACTTCTAGTAGTCAGGGATACGGAGCCTGAACTGTTTGTCTTCTGTAACCAGGCAAGGCTTGCAGTGAAGGGATTGAGATACTAACCCAGTCTCAAAACCTTTGCCCCAGAATTTGTCCTACTCACAAGATGTTCTGTGTTAAAGGCGGCCCAGAACTTGTAGGAGTGCCCAACCAATGTCTGGTCCAACTTGAGACCCATGCCATGAGAGGGAGCCCAAGCCTGACGCTGTCTGGGGGGACAGGAATCAGATGCTGGATATCCCACAGACCTCGACTAGAACTAAATACAACTGCCAAAATATAAAGGAAAACTCAACGAAATCGTTCCTAATGGTATTTTGCCATATTTGAAGACTACATCCTAACATAATCATCATCAGAGGCTTCATCCAGCTACTGATGGTGGGAGATGCAAAGACCCACAGTCAAACATGAGGCAGAGCTCCTGTGGAAGAAGGGGAGAAAGGACTGTAGGAACCAGAGGGGTCACAGACATCATAAGAAAACAGCCCACATAATCAACTAACTAGGGCTCTTAGAGGCTCACAGAGACTAAACTGACAATCAGGGAGACTGTGTGGATCTACACTAGTCCTCTGTGTACGTTACAGTTGTGCAGCCTGGTGTTCTTGTGGGACACCTAACAATGGGAGTGGTGATTGTCTTTGACTCTTTTGCCTGCTCTTGGGATTCTTTTCCTTCTACTGGGTTGTTTTGTCCAGTCTTAATATTCAGGAATGTGCCTAGTCTTATTGCAACATGATATCCCTGGGAGGTCTGCCTTCTTTTTAAGGGAAATGGAGGAGTGGATCTGAGGGAGAGAGGAGGTGAGCAGAGGAGGAACTATGAGGAGAGAACAGAGGGAAAGCTGCAGTTGGAATGTCATATATGTGAGAAGAATAACTTCAAAGAGAGAAAAGTAAAAGACAACTAAATTTACAGAACAAAGGTAGAATACTAAAAGATAAAGGAAAAAGAGAAAACAACATAAAGTCAGATCAATTAGAATAATACCCAGTTTCTCAGTGCAAACTCAGAAAAGCCTGGTTGGATGTTCTACAACTGTTAACAAAACACATATGCCATCCCTGATTACTATACACAGTAAAACTTTCAATTACAATAGAAGAACAAAAGCATTCCCTGACAAAACTACATTTAAGAAGTATCTACACACAAATCAACCTCTACAGAAGACAGTAGAAGCAAAATTTAAATCTGAAAAAATTAACCACACCCAAGAAACCACAAGGAATAAATACAAGTCAAAAAGAGGGGCTAAAAAATCCACAATGTAACAACAAAATAACAGGAGTTAATAAGCAATGCTCAATGATAATTCTCAATATTAGTGTCCTCAATTGTCGCCCCCCCCAAAAAAAAAACCAGAGAATAACAGATTGGTTTAGCAAAACAGGGTCCATTTTTTTTTTTTGCTATAACCAAGAAACACAGTGTTAATAAGGATAGACATCATCTCAGGGTAAAAAGATAGAAAGGAATATTCCGAGCAAATAGATTCAAGGAACAAGCTGTTGTAGCCATTTGATAATACAGACTTCAAACCATAACTAATCAAAAAAGAGGAAGTTCTAATGGAAACATGATATAATCTGAAAGACTGCTCATAATGCAAGATCAGATATATTTTAGTCAGTTTTTCAAACTGTAGGAGAAAAGGAGGAAGTTTATTTTAAAAGTTGAGAATTTATCTTTCTTTCTTGGAGAAGAAAAGTACTTCAAGGGCAGAAGGTTAAAAAAAAAAAGGTGCTGAATTGCTTCCTCGTTTGGGAACACTGGCTGCTCTTCCAGAGGACCTGAGTTTGATCTCTAGCTCCCATGTGGCAGCTCACAACTGTCTGTAACTCTAGTCCCAGGATTTCTGATGCTCTTTTCTAGCCTGTGTTGGCAGTGCATGCACATGGTAGATAGGCATGCCTGCAGGCAAAACACTGACAAACACTTTTTTTTTCTTAGAGAAGAAATTAAAAATAAATAAGGATGAAGTTCTTGTTCCATAATCGAGGGAAATGTCTACATCTTGTTGATATCTTCTTTTCAAGTTTGGGCTTGGATGTTTGGATCCTATTGGATTCCTAATGCTATTAGGAATTACTGGTTTCTAATTCTAAAACAAAACAAACCTAGAAAAAAAAAAGGCCATCATATACTCAACGTTGACTCATCAGTGAGATTACTAGCAATATCTTAAGAGCAAAAAAGAATACAATTTCATTCTTGCAATTGAGAACACCTAGATAATAACACTGTATTTGGTGAATAAATGAACCTAGGAGAACCTCTGTGGAAGCTACGAACCACCTGTTTCTCACTCAATACCCTTTGAAGGATATTCCCCCTTTGCACCAAAAGTAGACATCAAATTTGGTCTCTTCCATATGCTGTATCAGAGCAATAGTGTGATTAAATCCTGGGATTTGGTTTCACAAGTGGCCACTTGTAATGTGGCCGAAATCTCAACTCCAGAAACTTTTCACATAGCTTTCCTGGGACAATTGTGCTACTTGTATTCCTGTCTCTTATATTTTCTAGAATCGTTGCAGTCATAATTATGTTATTCTTGCTTATATTTTGTATTTTTCATCTCTTTGCAAAATCAGTGAATTTTAGAATACAGTAGTTTCAAATAATTTGTGATACAATTATTTCAGTCAATTCCTCCTATGGAGGTTGAGGTGCCTGTCTCCTACAAGGATAGAGCAATGTTCTTGTTAGCATGAAGGAATTTATAGAAGACTAATCATTGTTCTTCAGTTTCCTCAATTCTTTCTGGGACCACAGCTGTCAGATGAGAGTTGTGGCAAGAGAACAGAGTCAAAAGAGAAATCAGAGTTGTCACACGGAATACATTAGTGGCAAGAAAAAAACCTGGAAACCTCTTGGCAATAATGTAACTGGATTTGAGCACCTGCAGAAAAAAAAAATCCCATGCTATACAAATGATTCCAAAGTCTACAGTACAATAAATACTACAGTGTATAAGCTACAATTCTTTGTGTAGCATTTGTTTCTGATTCTCATGCTTTTCCTCCAGGTACGGAAAGTTTACACTCTCAGAAATCTTCTTTTATCTCAATAAACTGCTTTTGTTTCTACCATTATCCATGTGTGACAAATTTCTTGTTCTGGGGTACAAGAATGCAGAAATCCCAGTAAGTGCCCACTGGGCTCAAATATCTGCTGGTAGCAAAGCCTGTGAGGTATTTCTGCACCAATTTTAAGGGTGAAGTACACTTGCAGACTTGGTGCATTACCTTAACTTCTAACCACTTTGCAAACTTCAGAAGCCTGACAATCAGGGACTAGATCCTGCTCTTTTTGTAGACATACTGGACACATGAAAAAGAACTTATGCAGTCCTTAGTTAAGGGGAAACATGGTGTCAGCTCTATCTAGCTGCCTTGAGAGGCATGTGTCATAGATGCATCAGGTTAAAGTCTATGGCTCCTAGGTTACTTTGTGCTTTTCAGTTCCTGAGAAATCGAGGCCTTCCCTGAGACACTGAAGCACTCAGGTCATTTTGTGTTTTTCTGTGTTCTCTAGAAGTCAGTGAAGCATATATAAGCTTGACAGGACAATTGGTCTTAAACATTAATCTCTAGTACACTGTATAGCTTGCAATCATCATTGTATCCCAGCAACTACCATTATATTGATACTGGCAACTGCTATTTTATTCTCTTTCTGATAAAGGATTTGAAAGTCTGATTGCTTGCAATAAACTTGTCTAGCCTCAGTCTTGCTTAAACCCCTCAATCCTAGCCTGGTTAAGATTAATTTCTCATCAGCCATATCAGGTAACCTTGGCCCAGTAGGTCAACCCCGGCACCTATACTCAGTTAGAAGTGATGCTGCTTTGTAAATTAAACAAGGCAAACAATCTCAAATTTATATATTTTAAAAGACTAATATTGTCTACTAGTTAAGTCAAGTATTTTTTAGACTAACATTCTTAGGATTGGAAGACTAGTATAATTAGAATGTGGAATGTGCTTAAATTATTTTAATTTTTAAAAATATTCATCTATTCTATCTACAATTAGTTCTTCCTTCCCTTGCATATCTTGTTTTGTTCTTTAGAGAGAGGTATTTGTCTATGTGTGTGTTTGTGTGACGAAGGCATGTTCAAGTGTGTGGGAAGGTGGAAGTCAGGTGAATGTTGAGTGTCTTTTTTACTGTGCTCTATCTTATTTTTGATAGAAAGTCTTTCATTAAACCTGGAAATCATCAGTTGGTCAACATTGGTAACCAGAAAGACCCAGCTATCTTTTTGTTTCTGCCTCCTCAACTGACACCTAACTTTTTTAGTGAGTTCTCAGTGCGATGGCTAGTTTTATGTCAACTTGACACAAGCTAGAATCATCTGAGATAAGGGAAACTCAGTTGAGAAAATACCTCCATAAGACTGCTGTAGGCAAGCCTCTAAAGCATTTTTATTAGTTATTGATGTGGGAGGGCCCAGACTACTGTGGGTGGTGCTACCCCTAGACAGGTGGTCCTTGGTTCTATAAGAAAGCAGGCTAAGCAAGCCATAAGGAACAAGCCAGTAATTAGCACCCCTCCATGGCCTCTACATAAGCTCCTGCCTCCAGATTCTTGCCCTGTTTGAGTTCCTGTCCTGACATCTTTCAGTGATGTTCTATAAAACAGAAATGTAAGCCAAATAAACCCTTTCCACCCCAACTTGCTTTTGGTCATAATGTTCATCAAAGCAATAGTAACCCTAACTAGGACATTTGAAATCAGAACTAAGGAATTCATGCTTGCACAAGCATGTTTTACTCTTCACTGATCAAATAATTTTCCCACCCCTTTCTTACATATCCTTTAATAACTCATCTACTTCATGGGATCTGCTTAGCCTTCAATTTAACATTGTCACACTGAGAATTTTATAAATTCCAGGGGATAAATATGAATCCTCTGGAATTTAGATGATAATATACCAAGCTCTTCGTGTCTGCTTTTATATATTATATTACTATTAGTATGTAAATCTAAAAGTAACTAAAAAATAATAGACAATAAGACAAATCCATTCAAGCTATCTTCTGCCTTACAAAGGGCATAAATTTTTCCTTGAAAAGTGGCATAATTCTCCATTTGTAAAAATTTTCCCCAAACTCACAGACTGGAAACGGCAGAGATGAGTTTGAACAACAATTTTTTTGAAACATTCTATATCACAAATTTCCTGGTAATCTCTCAGTTGTCAAATGTTAAAATGTAATGTGAACTACCAAGTTAAACTATTTCCTTTTATCTGTGAAGCCTTTATACACAGGCAATTGATAACATAAAATATAACTTACTTATATTCTCTGTTTCTTGATAACCTGTCTGACATTTATGTTCATATATCATGATGAAGGCTCTAAGAGGAAATATGAAAGTTTTTTTCTTACATTTCTAAGTAATTGAATCTTTAATATTTCTTAATTAATATTTCTTAGCCTGTACTTACAATTTATAGGAGTGTGTCTGAAAAAGTGTGCTTCATTTTGAGAATGTTGTAACCACAGTGGGTGATTTGGCCTGACTGAAAGAGTACTTAAACATTGAGGGATAATTATTGCAAACATATGAGTAAGACCATTACAAACTCATAGAATCAGGCTTTAATTGTGTTTCCTGAAATTTCTAGCCTGGAGCTCAATCAGTCCCTTAGCAAGAATCTTTAACTATTTACTTGTTTTATTTAATAAAATTAACTGTGCATATACTATTTGCCCCTAACTGTTTTTAATGCTAAGAACAAAAAAAAATGATTATAACAGAAATGGTCTCTGTCTTTAAGGAGAACAAATAAACATTTGCAGCAACTTGATAATATAGTTTATAATGGATACTGCTCAGAGAATATGTAAAAGCTTAACATTTATGTTAATGGCTTAGAAATAGAGAGACCAAGGGAAAATTCCAGTAATTTATTGCCTAATTATTATTTGTGTTCTTATCTGTTTCTAAGACTTACAAGTACATACTGTTAAAACCTACTGGTGTACATTTATTTTATCAGGCCCTTGGGAAACATTGCCTTGACAAGCACTACTCACTGAATCATAGGAAAGCCAGTTCTGGCACAATTTAGTCTGCTTCTGTGATCAAGAAGGAAAGTATGTCTGAAGGAATATTCTCTCATCCATGACTGTGAACCTCCAGATACAGGTATCAATTTTATAAATATTCAATAAACTCATGAAGTACCAAATTTTATACATATTCCAATGTTCAAAGTACCGTTTCAGATCTGGGGCCATTCAGATTCTGAATCCTAAAACCCTGAGTGGCTTCAAGACTGAAAACTAGTCTCATTCTTGTTAACAGCTGGTCAGATTGGGGTAACCAGTAATCGAATAATCGATCACACATCTAATCAAACATTCACACCAAGAAACACCACAAATGCCACAACTCCAGATTTCTAGATCACAGCTCAAAAACACAAACATGAAAAACCAAGATAAGATGTCTTCTTCAGAAATATAATACAATCATATTTTAATATGCCCTAAGCAAAGCAGTTTAGCTGAAGCAGAAGACAATGACTTCAAAATAGCAGTCACAGGTATGTTTAAGAACTTTAAAGAAATAGGAATAAATGGCTTAGCAAAGACTGTGAAAACACAAACAATTCAAGATATGAAGGCAGAGTTTAACAAAGAAACAAAGTTGCTAAACATAAGAAGGGCAAACTGAATAAACCTGAAAGTGAAAACACTTTTAAGAAACTTATAGCCGGGCGGTGGTGGCGCACGCCTTTAATCCCAGCACTCGGGAGGCAGAGCCAGGCGGATCTCTGTGAGTTCGAGGCCAGCCTGGGCTACCAAGTGAGTTCCAGGAAAGGCGCAAAGCTACACAGAGAAACCCTGTCTCAAAAAAACAAAAAAACAAACAAAAACAAACAAACAAACAAACAAAAAAAGAAACTTATAGAAGAAAATGTCCCCAATTTAAAGAAAGAGATGGTTATCAAGAAACAAGATATATACTGAAAACAAATAGACAGGACCAGAAAAGAAGCTTTTCTTGACCTGTAACAAACAAAACACAAGTCATTCATAACAAAGAATATTGAAACTACAATAAAAAATGCCAAGTCAAATGTAAAGTCAAGCCCATTAGAATAACTCCTGACTTCTCAGTGGATACTCTAAAAGAAAGAAAGGGCCTGAACAGATGTTGCACAAGGTCTGAAAAATCATAGATAACAGTTCAGATTATTATACCCACCAAAAATCTCAATCATATTAGATGGAAAAAGAAAGAATTTCATGAAAAAATAAATTTAAGCAATTTGTCTACCAATATATCTCTATAGTAGATGATAGAAGAAAGACTTAAGTCCAAAGAGAAGTCAAACTATTACCTAGACAACACAATGATTAAACAATCCCAGAAATATTCATGAAAAGAGTTTAAAGCATGTGCAGCTAGACACACACACCACCACCACCACCACCACATCATCATCAGCAACAACAACAAATAGTAAAAATTAATAAACACTGTTCAACTTCACAGAAATTTAAAATACAATGCTGGACTTCATATGGAAACAAAACAAGCATCAAAAATGTCAAGATGGCTACAATCTTGAATAAGGATAAACTTGTTGGAGTTATCACCTCCATGATTTCTTTTTGTATTACAGAAATACAGTAATAAAATCAGCTTGTTATTGGCATAACAGATATATAGATGTGTTGATTAGTGAAATCAAATTGAGGATGTAGATGGCCAAATCCATACAGACATCTGAATTTTGGCAAAGAAGCCAGAAATACACAAGGAGAAAAGACAGCATCTTCAATATATGGTGCTGGTCAAACTGAATCATATCTATTATCTTGCACAAAACCAACTAGATACCCTGAACACGAAAGAATAGAAAGTAGGAAATAGGCTTGTACTCACTGGCAGAGCAAAGGACTTTCTGAACAAGACACTGGTAGCACAGGCACTAAGATCAGAAGTAAATAAATGGAATCTCATAAGACTAAAAACCTTCTTTACATCAAAGGATACCATCATTTGAGCAAAGAGGCAGCCTGTAAATTGGTAAAAATTCTTTGTCAATTATCCCTCTGACAGAGGTCTAGTATCTAGAATAAAAATTGAGTGTTAAGAAAACAAATAACCTAATTAAAATGGTATAGAACTAAACAAGAAGTTCTCAAAAGGTAAAATGCAAATGGATGAGAAACATCGAAAAAAAATTTCAACATCCTTAGGCATCTACTTGAGATTTCATCTTACTCCAGTCAGAATGGCCAATATTAATTAATATGAAAGTAAATGCTCATTCTAGCAAGGATGTGGGACAAGTAGAACACTGATACATTACTGGTGAATGTGAAAACTGATACAGTCAGTATGGGAAACAATGATGAAATTATTAAAAGTTTAAAAGTGATCTACCATGAGATCCAGCTATACCATTCTTGGATATGTACCCAAAGGACTCTTTAACCTACTACCAAGATATTTGCTCATCCATGTTCATTTCTGCTCTATTCAGAATAGTCAGAAATTGGAAACAACCTAGTTGCCCATAAATTGATTAATGGAAAATGAAAATGTGGTTCATTTACATAATGTAATATTATTTAGCTATTAAGAAAATTGAAATTTGTCAATAAATGGTTGGAGCTAGAGATAATACCCTGTGTTTCATAACTCAGACCCAGAAAGAAGCATTGCATATTGTATCATTTTTGCAGATGTAAGGTAGTAAACTTCAGATAAGTGTGTTTCATTTAGAATATCTAGAGAGATTAAATAGCTCTTAAGGTCTAGCAGAGGAGAGGAGATATTACAGGGGGATGAAATAGAATATGGTGTTATAAATAGATAAAGGGGAAACAAATAGGAGGATTAAAGGGCATGAGAGATTATAAAGCAGGATATGGTAGAAAAATAGGGAAAGATAATAACACTAAACAACTTTATGAACATCCACATGGAAACCTTCTGTTCTAGAAGCTGCTTAAAATACAAGCATACATAAAAGCAATTTAAATGGAGTGACTATGTGGAGAAAATGCCTCAACTATACTACCAAGTAAAACACCCAGTACCAGGAATAGGTTACATCTTGTTGAGTCACTGGCCAAATTGGTCTCATATTACCCCAAGCAGTGCAGGCTTTTGTCAATATGAATGATTACTCTCCTCATTCTGATAGTAAAGTCATATTGCTAAAGATGCCACCTACTTATATCTTTGAACATAGAGAAATTGAGATGTTGACCAATTAGAAGCTTCACTCTTATTGACTAGCATTCCTTGTGTTCGAAGTTCTTTTACACAGTACTAGAATACAAAAGCAATCAATATCACCCACTTATGACATATGAGATCTACAATAACAACCTGCCTGCAAGATATAGTAACACAAATGTTGTGAGAGAGTAACTGACCACTTTACAAGACAGAATGCACACTTCGTATTGATAATTAGGCCAAGAAGCTAAGGATAGGTCACGGGACCTACGGGGAAAACTACTACAATTATTTTACTGAAGGAAAATAGCAGTAAAATAATTCCTAATGACCTATTATTACACAAATTTATCAATGAACTGCTCAATCACATCAGAAAAACTTCTTTTTTTTTTTTTTTTTTTTGGTTTTTTTTTCGAGACAGGGTTTCTCTGTGTAGCTTTGAGCCTTTCCTGGAACTCACTTGGTAGCCCAGGCTGGCCTCGAACTCACAGAGATCCGCCTGGCTCTGCCTCCCGAGTGCTGGGATTAAAGGCGTGCGCCATCACCACCAGGCCAGAGGAACTTCTTGAGGTAGATAACAATTAATATAGAGCCCCAACACTGTACAATGTTCGGACAGTGAGACACCTTGGAGCATTCAGTCTTTATCAAAACTTTCCTCTTAAGGCTTAGGGATACATATGAAAATGAAGACAGAAAGATTTTATAAACCAAAGGTGATGAATGGCTCCTAGGAAGCAATATCTTCCAGACACAGAAAGGCTGAAGCACATATGAATTCACACATAATAGGATAGCATGCACAACACCTGCACAAGCACAAGGTTGACAAAATCCCAGCCATGGTAAGAGTAAACAGGCACAAAGTCCCATCCCTACACAAGAAACTTTGTGTAATTCATAACTTCTGGGAGGAAAAAATAAGTTTTCTCCAGTGGAGTGATAATAGGTATATTAGTCACACTTGAGGGCAGACTCACAACAGAAAATACTCAATTATTTTGTGAGCATTTTTTAAATTTTTTTTTGTTGTTATATGTTGTTGTTTTTTATTTTGTTTTTATATTGAAAGAAAAAAGGAACATGAAGTTTGGCAGGGAGGGAGATAGAGAGTATATGGGAAGGTTTGGGGGGAAGAAAAAAGATATGATCCAAATATATTGTATGAAAAACTTAAAAATATTTTATTGTAATAAATAGTAAGTCATGTGAAATCAAGGAGGTTGACTTTTTAACCTCTGGCCTCCATAAGCACCTAATTGTGTACAACTACAAACACATGCACACAAGTTTTACATATGCACCCCCAAACACACACACAAACACACACACACACACACCACAACACACAACACACACACGAAAGAGAGAGAGAGAGACAGAGAGAGACAGAGAGAGAGCAGAGAGACAGAGACTATGTCCTATTATCCAGTAAGAGTACCAGATACAGTTAATGTAATTGTTCTTTGCTATTAGAGCAAGTTCCAGGACATATTTTAAAGGAGATAAAGTTCTACCACTTTGGGGAGAAACGTTCGTAATTTTACTCCTTTCCAACATTTCAGAATCTACCTCTTATATTTTCCTTACCCCCAAATTACTAGATGTTTATTCCCCCCAGGTATTCCTGAACAAAGTTCAATAGAATTCACCAGACATCCTTTGCTTTGTTGAATGGGGAAACTTTTCCCACCAGTGTATTTATTTAACAGTTATTTTATTTCACTAGACACCTCAGGGAAATATATACACACACTTCTACTTGTCAGTACTATATGTTCTACTGAATAGATTAACAGGTAGAATTCATATCTTTGGAAAGGATGAATTACTTAGAAACACGTGCCATGTTTTCTAGAAACATGCATTAACTGTACATGAGACTGAACACTAAATTCCTTCAATAATTTTAGGGTTAGTTTTAAACCTGTCAGTTTCAAATAAAACATCAAAGGGAACTTTTCAGAACAAGGTGGGTTTGATCACTAAATCACACTCAACTTTCTCTTATCTGTAGCTATTATGTGCAATGTAGTAGTGAAACCAAGTGATTGAGAATGAGGTTCAGTCTGAATTCTGCCTCTAAATGACTGTGAAACTCCATATGTCGCTCAGTTATCTTGAATTTTAGCTTGTCTATTCTTCAACTGAAAGACTGACCTCTAGGACATTAGTTCCACTTTCTCTGATGAGTGGCCCTAGGTCATCATGGACTGCATGGACTATGTGGTAGTTTGAATGAGACATGTCTCCCATGGACACATGGAGCTGAACACTTGGTGCTCAGTTGAAAACATTGTTTAGAAAGGTTATAGAAGCTTTAGGAGCTCTAACGTTGCAGAAGCTAGTGTGCCGTGGTTTTTTTTTTTTTTTTTTTTTTTTTTGTTAAGAGTTTAGAGCCTTTTCTTACTTCCAGTTATCTCTCTGCTTCTTGAGACAGTAAGATGTGATTTCTCAGCTTTCTGCTTGTGCTGTCACACTTGCTGCTTGCTTCTAGGCTTCTCCATTTCTTTATTGTGTTTTTCAGGACAGGGTTTCTTTGTGCAGTTTTGGAGTGTCTTGGAACCTGTTCTGTAGACCAGGCTAGCCTCAAACTCACAGAGATCCGCCTACCTCTGCCTCCAGAGTGCTGTGCACCACCACCACCCAGCGTTTGCTTCTCCATTTTGATGGCCTTGTATCCCTTTGGAACTATAAACACAAATAAACTCTTCTTTTTCTATAAATTGCCCTGATGATGGTACTTTATCAAAGCAACAGAAATGCTATTTATGCAGAACTTAATAGAGAGAACGTTTAGTTGCTGGGAAGAACTTGTGGAAGAATTGAAAAATTTGGACTAGAAAAGTAGTTAAAAGCTCTATGCAGAGCTTCATGGGCTGTTCTAGTAGAAGTATAGATGATAATGGTGCTGAGAGTAAGCAGATGGTAAAGGCCTCGCTATGTGTCAGCCACGTGTGATACTTGCTATCTTCCCTCCCTGCTCTAATAAACTTTTTTTTTGCCCTAGAACCATGAATCCAATAAGCTTTCTTTCTATAAGTTGCCTTATCTGTAGTATTTTAACATAGCAATGAAAAGTAACTGATACAGTTGGTTATATGAGAAATGTCTATTTTGTTATACGTACCTACCAGTTCCTATGGTTAGATCTGAAATGTTAATCATCATATACTACAAAATTGACACACTTATTTCAATATAACTCTTTAAAGTATCTACAACAAATATTTTAGAAATGTTTGTGAGTTCAGAGAGCACTCTAAAAAAATAAATTTTGTTTATGTACTACAAAATTAACACACTTATTTCAGTATATCCCTTTTGAAGTATCTACAACAAGTATTTTAGAAACGTTTCTGAGTTCAGAGAACACTCTAAAAATTAATTTTTGTTTGACAAAAGTGCATTAACAGAATAACTGAGACAGCAAAAATTCTTTCGGAGTTGAAACAAACTGTCGAGTAACATCATATCATTTGCAATTGGCTGTCAACTTCATCTCAAGCTTTATTTCTGAAAGAAAAGTGTCTTCTTAAGTGGCAGTAGTTAGAGGTCATATTATTCATGACTCCTAATACTGCATATGTTTATTCTCAGATTTAGGTCAGTGAGAATAACAATATAATGATTAGAGATTCTTTTATAGAAAATTGAGGTTATAAATACTTAAATGGTACAGATTCCTATCTTCTAAGCATTATAAATAATAGTAAAATAGTAAGACAAACATTATAAAATATAAAACAAAATTAAACTTTATATCTCTTTCAATGATAGCCAGCCTTCAGACATGAAGTAGAAATATGGGAAAGTTTATTCCTGACCATACCTTTGTACTTCCAGGCCATGTTAGTTTTTGGTTTATCACTTTTTATCTGAATTTTTCTATGTTTGGAGCCAAGGAGTTAAACAGAATTAAACTCTCTCTGCTATGAAAGAGGTGCCAATTTCTTATTTCATGTGGAGGTAAATTTCAAAGAATATATGCTAGATAAATATAAATTAATGCCGGGCTGTGGTGGCGCATGCCTTTAATCCAAGCACTTGGGAGGCAGAGGCAGGTGGATCTCTGTGAGTTCTAGGCCAGCCTGGTCTACAAGGCGAGTTCCAGGAAAGGCACAAAGAAATCCTGTCTCGAAAAAAACAAAAATAAATAAATAAATAAGTTAATTAATTAATTAAAAATAATTTCAGGTCTTAAGTGCCTAAACTATGTTCTTGTGCTTTGTTTTCAGTCCATCTTATATCTACAACCTAGGTCAGAGGCCAGTGTTAGTGTGAAAATACAGTGACACATACCAAAATGATATGATCACAGATTGTCTCTACCAGTCAAAAAGAATTGCCTTTTGGCAGCAATAATCTATGATATAGCTTATTCCTAAAGGCTCATGTGTTAAAAGCTTTGCTTTCAGTGTAACAGTTTTGAGAGTTGGCACATCCTTTAACAAGAGGGCCCTAAAAGGACATAGTTGGATCGTGCAGGCATTTCATCTAGATGGAATGAATATATACTTGCTGGAAGGAAGATAAGACTTGAGAAAATGGATTGGTTACCAGAGATTCAGTGGTATCAAGACTATCTACATGTTTGGCTTGTTCTGTTCATGTTTACCTGACCTTCTTGCATGAATGAACCTACCATGTATGATTCTCTTCATCCTGGGGCCCTCACCAGAATCTAGGCAGATGCCAGAACTACACTCCAGAACTGTGAAACACATATACCTCTTTTTAAAATAAACCATTCAGCCTCAGATATTTTTATAGTAACACACAATATGCTTATACAATGTCTTTGAGATAGTTTGAATAAACATTTTTTTTCATAAATTCTACATGTTGTTTTGAATATGGGAGAACTTTTTTTAAAACTTGGAAGCAGATAAATTTTATGCCTGTGGTTTTATAATGGGATTTGAGATTCATTGCTATTTAAACTATAGGGTTTGTGAATACAATGTGGATGAAATATAATATATGGTTAATCTTTAATCGTGTAAGCATGGCGGTCTACTAGGCATATAAACAACACAAGTAGAAATGATTTTAAGTGGAAAAAACTGAGAATTTTTATTTAGTAAATCAAAACCACAGGACAAAGGAAGAGGCATGGAGACAGCAATGTGGGAGAAATAGATTGCATGTTGGACAGATGTATGTGTATCCACACAGCCAAACTATTACCATGCCAAAGCAAAATTTCACCCAAATGAGGGGTAAATAAATTAAAATATCCCATAATAATATAATTAAATAAATAATATAACGTATATACCACCGTGCTGTATCATGCACTCTCTCATTTATGACTGAGCTCAGAATGTAAATTCTGCAGCTATGGCCTCTCCAATCACTTTTTTACTAATTATTCTTTATGCTGTGTTAAATTAGGATGATTATTTTTGGTAGTGTTTTATCATAAGAGAAAAATCACCTGTTCTCCCCAGCATTAGGTAGTCTGAATAGTTTATCTTTTAATTTATTTTGGTGCAGATTACCTTACAGATAATTACATATGTTGCACTGATGTAGCTTATTAAATATCTGCAAAACAAAGATATATAGAACATTGAAATAAATAATGTTATAATTATATAATATATAATTATAATTTATTTAAAAAATTAATGTTATAAACTACTAACTATTGTGTCTCCATCTAGTTCTCCATATATAACAAATCTTATTTGAATTTCATGAATAGAAGTGATATATTTCACATTATGGTTTAATTTTCATTGTTATATCATAATGATTCAAGAAAGCATGATTGGCTTTAGATTAAAATTTTTTAACACTGTAACAGGTTTAATCTTCCAAAGGTCTCTATCAATATTCTGAAAGAAGTTCTATTTTCACACACTGATTTCAAACACGAACACAGTCACCAATTTATTCAACATAGCTTTTAGAAAATACCTTGAAGAACAAACTTAATTCAGCATATTGTTACAATGAAGAGACAAGGTATGGCTTATGGTTGTATGCCATACAGAAGAGGTAACAGCCACAGTTCTGTTAAATTCATCAATAATGTAGTGTAGAAAGACATTTTCAGATTCTTTCAAAGATGCTGATGCAGCGCTTTCTTTATTTCCTCCAAGGTATTTTTCTTTCCTATTGGTCATTTATACCTGCAGTTTAATTGAAAGATAAGCATGTTACTTCAAAAGTGTGAAGATGGATTTTTAACAGAATGATTTCCCATCACTACTCCTCCAACTGTCTTTTACAGCACTGGTACCTTGTTTTCTCTGACTGTGCATACTAAGCTTAAAAACTTTATAGTTCATTTTATAACCTATATTTATAACATATTATTTCATATTTGTTTACATAATTTATATATCTTTTTTTCAAACATTGTATATATTGGTTTAATGTAGAATGCTCCATAATTTATTTAAAATTAATATAAACACATATAATTCTTTTATCCAGTATTTTCACTTACAATCATGGATCTCATTAAACACTGATTCTGTAAGATTATAATGAAGCTATAAATTCCCTATTATCTATTAATAACAGACATAATGAGGATGTGTACTTATTCTATGACCGTTTGCAGTCATATAGGGGAGTGCAAGCATATTGCTTGGCAATATGAATTAAGAGTACACGACCTTCAAATGATAAAATGAATGAATTTGTTCTGCTTTATATTTGGAGTATGCTACATGTTTATCATTTTAGAGTATTTTAATGAGGACTGTTGGGGTCTGCAGTGCTCTATGAAAAGCTCCATGTTTCTTGTGCTTGCTGTACCTTTTGAAGGTCTAAGGAGGCCAGTTCAGCTGACTGTTTTACTAAGTCTGTGTAACTCCAAGATGCTGATACAAAGACAAAATCATCTAATGAGACATTTGTCACAACACATTTCCATTATTTGTGTAATCAGCTATGCAAGTAAAGTTTTCAGGAACCAGTCAAACTCCTCAAGTAAGGAGTAAGTAGAAATGATTTAGTTCTGTTGTCATTGTGCATCATACATGTGCTCTTAACCTATCATTGCTAGAAGCTCTCAAGAAATTTGTCAAGATTTAATGCAGCTCATAATCAAATATTATGATTTGTAGCTAATACTAAACAGAATTCAAAAAAATTACAGCTATATACAAAATGTATTACTATTATACGTAACAATAAACATTAGCATTTATAAATGCTTTCTGCCTTATACAAAAATAATTTAAAATTATTATTGAATAATAATTAGCTATATTTCTTTCCTTTAAGAAACTTTTTTTTACAAGTAATAAATACTTGAGTGTAGTTCAAGTTTGGAATCACACAGGATTCCCCTTTTCTAAAATTTTTAGAGATTTATTTTTTTCATTTTATGTGTGAATTTTGGCACATACATGTCTGTGCACTCTGTGCATGCCTGCTACCCATGAAGGCCAGAAGAGGGAATTGGATACCCTCAGATTGGGGTTTCATATGCTTGTGAACTGCCACCTGAATGCTGGAAACTGAACACAGATCCTCTGCAAGAGCCTCTGCAAGAGTTCTTTCAACTGATGAGTCAGCTCTTCAGCACTCAGAAGTTTCCTCCTCAAATCTGTGGACAAAGAAGTGGAGCTCATGATGTCTACATCTTGCTTCTTGCCCTGCATTTTTTAAGGACATCAATACAAAGGCATCTTCTGCGAGGGGCAGAGGCAGCACTCATACTCATGCGTTAAGTAGAGGCAACCTTCTGCACGTGCATGGCATTGTCATCTCAAAAATAATTCTAACGTTGTGAGGTTTGTCATTTCTCTGCACCCATACAACATGGAGCCTTTTTACTTTGTCAACAAAAAACACGTTGTCTTAGGGTTTCAATTACTGTGAAGAGACACCATGACCACAGCAACTTTTATGAAGGAAAATATTTAATTTGGGTGGCTTACTGTTTCAGAGACTTAGTTCATTATTATCATGGTAGGAAATATGGTGGCAAGCAGGCAGGTATGTTGCTGGAGAGGGTGGTGAGAGTTCTACACATTGATCTGCAAGCAACAGGAAATGAACTGTGATAATGGGTGTAGCTTGAGCATAAGAAACTGCAAGGCCCACTCCCACAGTGATACACTTCTTCTAATAAAGCCACAAAACTTCAACAATGCCTTACTTCCTAATAGTGCCAGTCCATTTGGAAGCCACTTTCTTTCAAACCACCACACATACTACCCATCTTACTGTGTGTGATTGCTTTCATTAATCTTATGTACTGTAAAATGTTAAACATATGTTTTGCCATAGAAATTGGGTTTTAGAGTTTAATGAAATGATTGGGAACATTTATTCAGAACACAACACTGACACCATTAAATTTGTAAATATGATGTTTTAGTGTCATTTGATGATTAAGGTAATTACTAAAGAAAATATACATCATAAATCTATTTTAATGATACAAAATAGAGTACAAACTGGCTATTAGAGAAATGAAAAGAAAAGAAAAGAAAAGAAAAGAAAAGAAAAGAAAAGAAAAGAAAAGAAAAGAAAAGAAAAGAAAGAAGGAAATATAACAAAAATAATTCTATTATTTTAATATACTCTTGAGTCTTTTAAAATTTGATTTTAAAATATCATTTATCTATAAAGCATGAAATAAAGGCAAGAAAAGAAATTAAGTGCTTGAAAATGTTTAAATAAAAGACTTCTAGTTCTCAAGAGATCAGAATTCCATTGGCACTATATTCAGTAACATCCAAGGATGTCTGACATGCCTATTAGAAGTCAACCTTTGCTGTTCTGTATCAATCATGATATGGAAGAACATCAGAAACAGTTAGGCCAAAGGTCTAAAGCCACTGAGATGGGAGATAAAAGATGGAGCTAATCAGATGCTTGGAGAGTCCAGAAACCAAAGCATGGATTTAGAATGAAAGCACTCAGCTATTTCAGACACAGCAAACAGAAAAGAGCATGACCTTCAGCTGGGGAGAGGATGCATCAGGTCCAAAACTTCTGAAAGGTCAGGGATTATAAACGAAGGAATGCTGATAAAAATACAGACAGGAGTAAATTGCCTTAAAGCCTGGTGACCTGAGAGACATATTTGCCCCACTATTCTTTCCTGTATAAGAGAGAACATCTTTTATCCCAGGTACCAAAAGCTTTGAAACATTTTCTCCCACAGTTTTCATTCACCTTTTATAATATTAATATAATCAAAACCCATTCTTCCATTTATATGAGAAGTTCTTAATATATCAGCAGCAATTCTTCAGTGTTTTTCAATCCTGTTAGGAATTAAAACGGAGCTTGGGGACTACATAACATGTGAGAAGGTCACAGTGGAATAATAGAATAGGTGTGGGTCACATGAAAATTAAAATGCATTTGAAATCAAGATTTATTTTTTCCAGTAAGATCATTAATTTCAAACAATGGGCTATACTTCCAAAACACAGAAAGTGCTTCTACTTCATAGCTGACAATGTAAATCAAAACCATACTTTTGACTTCAGAAATTAAAACAGAGGTACATTTATCATACTGTGGAGAATTGTATAAGTCATTCATATGTCTTCTGATAACTTTACAGGCAATATTTTATTTTTAGTTTTAAGTCCTGTCTTATGCCCAATTAACAAAATCTTCTGGTGTGTAGCTTGATTGCATTTTCGCATCTTGGCTTGGTCACAGTTCCAAAGAAAGCCTGAATGTCAGGAAGATAGATACTTGTCTTCTGCTTTCCCTTGTCCATACTATTTGATTCACCAGACGTCTTTCAACACAAATACCACAGTTATTATCTTAAGGGGAATAAGATCTTGCTTATTCTGGAGTCATTTTGAGTGACAATGGCCTAGAAGCACAGATTTAGGTTATGTCAACATTCCATGTTCCAATGTGAAACCAGTTTCATGAAGTTTTTATAGTTTTACAGAGCAAAGAAGGTCATAAATAAAAGCAATTATAAAAGGCATTGGGGGTACGTCATAGAGGAGGGTACATCATGGAGGTGGGTGCATCGAGATGGGGCAGGTTTTCTGTAAGTCCAAGATGTTATCTGATGACATTCTTAGCTTTTGAGTTGGTGGAAGATAGTTATCCATTAAGTTAATAGGCTCCCAAAAGACTTCCATCTATTGTCACAAGATGTTAGTTCTGACACGGAGGAGGACAGGGAACGGCTGTCTGGAGGGTCACAACTTAGGTCAAGATAAAGTAATCACCCTCTGGTCTTACAGACCACTCTACAGTAGTGAAATTCTAATCAGCCAATTCTTTTCTGCAGACTTAGATTCCTTTCAAGTATTTTTCTTTACAGCCTTGCAGGTTTCAGGAGTTCTAAACACTGCTTCATTCAGTGCTCCCTTCCCGTATTTGACTGCCCTTTTCCAGTGGCAACTACTGTAAAAATCCTGCACCTTCTGTCCTCCTTTTTGGTCTCTTTGTGTACTCTGCAGGGATAAAGGGCTACTTTGCTTCCTTCTATGAAAGCTTCCCTCACACCAGGAAATCCACCCTCATTCTCTCATTCTGGTCAGCCACCAGGCACTCAGCACCTGCTGCTGTTGTCATTAATACAGCATTGTGCGGCAGGAGGGAGTACACCATGACTGATGGTGTTTACAAGTCCAGTTTTCTTTCTTTCTCCTGGCCAAACTTCCTGATTTCAGAAATCTACAGGTAGGCAAGCTTATAGTTTCTCTCTCCCTTACAGCTTATTCATGGCCCACTTCAGCTTATGAGCCTTTTAACTCACCTCTGAGATACACTCTAAACATCAATTTAAGTTCTATAAGCAAACTCCAAAATGGCTTCTCTGTAGCATATAAAAATCTCTTCATCGACACATGTACTTGATAATGCTGTTCTTCATATCCCTTACTCTGTACTGTAGAGATTGCTAAAAACACTTAGAAATTCTGCATAGATGCACCCAATCCCTTTGCACATTTGCTTAATTGAGTCACACAAAAAATAATAATAATAAACATTTAAATAATTTGTCTCCTTTACAGCATTTCTTACTAATAATAACCTACTTACTCATTGATTTTAATTCTACATGACAGATGGCACTTTCAAACATTTGCCATCTCTAGGCCTCATTGCATGTTTAAATTAGGCTCTGTACATTGAGATCACAATCTTCAACCTCAATTGGATTAAGGAAATTTTACAATTAAATCTAATATTGTTTTATATTCTTTGAGCTTCTTATTAAAATATTGACAATTATTTAACGTAGTTGTTTTGAGGCATTTACTTTTCCTGCTGTTGGACTGTTATATATGTTCATGGGAATTGTTTTCATATATTTGTTTTATGTGTGTTTTTTTTGTCCTATGAAAAGACTAACAAAATTTGTGGCCATCTTTCTTACTAAAATGTATTAATTGATTCTCCAGGCATGTGCCTAATTTAACATGTATGCATATATGGGTATGTATTTGTATATAAAGACAGGTTTCATTTTTCACAAGACATAGTAAGATATACCTTTAACTAAGTTGGAAAAGGTCATTTGAAAAATCTTCTTTGCCTACTTCAAGACACACAAAGGAATCTTAATCTTTATAAATGATCCTAGTGCGCTGCATTAGAGTATAGATGCAATTTCCATTTTGCAGTACATTTAGGATGAAAAGTTCATGTTTGACAGGTTTTCCCTGTATTTTATTTTTCTTCTTTCTTTTTTTTGTATTTTTCGAGACAGGGTTTCTCTGTGTAGCTTTGCGCCTTTCCTGGAACTCCCTTTGGAGACCAGGCTTTCCCTACATTTTTGAGTGTTATACAGGACAACCCTCTTAGTCAAATTGTCACCATCTTCAGGGGTTCTTCTGGGCCTGTCCCTAGAAGATCACCTCACCTGGGCTTGTTGATTTTTGACTTTCCCTAATATAAGGAAGAGGTGAGGAGGGTCCTCACTTGAGGATCCAAACATCCTTCTCAATCTATTGTATGTAATTCTGTCTTAATGACACACAGGGTCTCTGGAAGGGCTGGATTATATAGACAGGGAAAGATGAGAGGTGCGGCTCCTTCTACACAGCCACAGGGAATCCATCATCTTTGTGGTATGCAAGCCTTCCAAGAAAGCTGCCCACAACCGCTCACTCATTTTTATGTAAGTAAGACTAATTAACTCTGGTTTCCTAGGGTAAACTTTTGTGGAATCAAACTTGTGTTTGCCATTGGGACATGGCAAGGGGTTGGGTTTGTTTGTGTTAGATCTTACACAGTAACCATCAGGGCTAATATTCACTCAGCAATGATTTAAGTATTTAGGATACAATGTGAATGGGTTTTGTAACATAAATCTCAAAAGGTCTTATAATAAAAAACCTAGAGCCAGATATTGGGATGAAAGCTGAAAGATCAGAGAAGCAGAACAACCAGCCACTAGCTTACCTCTGTGAAATACTCAGTCCCAAGAGAGTGAGTTCCTGTTTCCTCATGCCTTATATACCTTTCTGTGTTCTGCCACATAACTTCCTGGGATTAAAGGGGTGTGTCACCACTGCCTGGTTCTGTTTCTCTCATGTAGTGGCCTTGAACTCACAGATCCAGATGGATCTCTGCCTCCCGAAAGATAGGATTAAAGGTGTGTGCCACCACTGCCTGACCTCTATGTTTAATTTAGTGGCTGGCTCTGTCATCTGATCCCTAGGTAAGCTTTATTGGGGTACACAATATATCACCACATTTGTCCTTTTTTTTGTCTAAAATAATAAAAGAATGTTATAACTAATATAAGAAAAACTATATTCAATAAGTACAATTAGTATATATAATATATACAGGCAATAAATACATCAACAATGTCTAGTCCATTTGCATTTGACAAATTCAGAGAAAATACTCCATTATTTATCCTATCTTTGTGAATCTAAAGCATTGTGTCTAATTCACCTTCTATCCTAATTTGTATTATCAACCCCAAACTATCTTTTGATATCTTTCAAACTAATGCACTTTACATCTCTTCAGTGAGTTTCTTTTCTAATTTGTTAACAAGGAAAGCTATAATTATAACTACCTAATCTTTAACTCCCTCAGAGACCCAAGAAGAAAATAATATTAACTGAGTAAACAGGAAGTGCAAACAAGTGAATTCCAAAAAAATGTGAGAAATGACAGAAACAGCTGGCTGCCTGGACAGTTACCCAAGGTTCTTCTGCAACATTGGGGTATCCATCTTTGTCATACAGGCCAAAATGTGTGTGCTTTCTGTGAAATGTGCTTTCTGTGAAGCAGGATTTTCTGAAGGTCTGTCCTAATTTGTTTTGACAAGGTGCAGCAGCCCTTTCTTTTATGTCCTGTTGTCCATTTTAGACAGCATAATGTCAGCAGTTGAGGCAAGGGTATTTTCTTGCCCAGTGACTAACTTGCCACAAAGAAAGTAAACTCCATAAGGAGTTTTTTCAATGACTATCATCTTCTCTGAAGTATATTGGTGCTGCCAGGATGAAACATGTCTCGTTGTCATAAAAAAAAGAATCTATGTTATTAACATATCTTAAATGCCATATTCTGTAGATCTCTGAAGTGTTTAAAGATGGCCTATCTATCTAAAATATATTTCTGCTTGACCTTGAAAACATACCTAGCATGACTATAAGTGTGATTGTAATGACTATTAACTTGTATTTCTTATATCCTAATTAGTTGATAATAATAACTTTCAAGGACTAGCATTTCTATTGCATTGTTAAATGAACTGTATAGGTACAATATCTTGAACAAGATCAGAAATATATGTACAGTATTTTCTAACAAAATCAATCTCAAATTTGTATCAATATACATAATTTGTCTACAAATATACAAAAATCCAATCCAATGTATAATATTTAAAACTAGTAGTTGCTTTTTAAAAGTAGATTCAATAATCTACCATTTTTGTTTTCTCATATCCATATCCTCTCTTTTTTCTTTTCAAATAGGTTCAATAATCTACCCCTTATCCATCATTTCTATATCTTTTTTTAGAGTAGATTCAATTATCTACTTTTTATCTTATCATATCTATATCTTCCTCTTTTCCTTTTCAGAGTAGATTCAATAGTCTGCCTTTTATCTTATGTCCATATCCTCTTTTTTCTTTCTTTTTCTTTTTTTGTCCTTTTTTTCAAACAATAACCCAAAATCTAATCTCCTTTGTTTAGCCTTTTTCCTAACTATTATCAATTTCAACTTGTAACCAACCATCCTAAACAGTGACAATTATCCATAACCCATTGAATGACAAAAACCACCCACCCCAACTCTTGTGAATGTGGGCATCATTTTCTTAAAATTACTTTCTGCTGTCTGGGGGCAATGACATATTTAGGGGATCTTGAAAAGAAAAAAATTGGGTTAATTATCAAGGCTTGGGAGAGGTAGCTGAATCATTTGTTGTCCAGTCTCTGAATAATGGGTAAATGCAGGGCTTGTCTCAAGTTCTTGTTCAAGTAGACTGTAAGCCTGGATCATCTTAATTAGCCTTCTTGAAATTGTCCTGAGCATTTTGTAGTCCAAAGCTGATCTTTGGGTGGTGTTTGTCATCTTAGTGGTATTATCATTGTCCTGATGGAATTGTCTTTGTAGGGCCCCATTATATTTTTGGAGACTTAAAAGTCACTGTTAGGCATGGTCATAGTTCCCTGCAGAAAACAGACAGAGACTCAAACCTGAAATCATGTATAGGAATCTATATGAAGCTTTTTTTCTGGGATTAGTTAGTACTCTATGTGACCATTAATATCATGACAACAGTTCAATATATATATAATTTATAACATATATATATATCTTACAAATTTTAATATAAAATTCATACCTTACAAAAAGTTTTAAAGAGTCAAAATAAAACCACAGAATTATGAGGTTAATGGCAATAGAATATTCCCTTAATTTTGGATTTTCTTCTGTCCCTTATCAGGTGACTCTTCTGATATGATACAGAGATTTTGGATTTTCTTTGTAACAAGCATACTTGGGTTTAGAGAAGGAGAAAGCCATGCTCCAACTCCAAAGCCAGCTTTAATTTTTAATGGAACTGGGACTATATAAAGACCATTTGCATTATGTGTCTGTAGAGAACAACAGAAACAAGCATTTAAGAAGACATGAAATTTTGTCCTGTTAGATATGTGATATGCCAATAGGCTAATTTACTCTTTTTCTTGAGACATTTTTCTGGATGATTTGTCCTTTTTCTTCAGATATCTCATTTGTGCAGTGTTCTTCAGATTCCTTAGCCTTCTTTCCCCTGAAAGACAAAAACAAAAACCCTTCTTCGACCCTAACTATGGGGAGGTTCCCAATCTAATCTTTATCAACTTTGATTTTTAGTTTCTCCTGATTTTTTGTTTGCTCTTCTATGGCTGTTCTATCACCACAAGCAGTATGTATTTTTAGAATAGGCATTAGGTTCTTTAATTGCTCTGGGAAGAGGTTTCTTCCATGATAGCAGAAAAGGACTGAACCTAATTCGTCATGGAGGCCTGTAAGAGGCCCCTCAGGGAGTTTCTGGATGGCAAAGGCAAAGAATTACCTTGTGTGTCCCTTGTTTATCTACATTCGTTAGTCCAATATTTGCCTTTACCACACATTCTTCATAATCCAGAAGGGAGAGGCATTCTGTTGCCAACATTCCTTGAAAAACATTGTTTCTAGGAATGCCCTGTTCATAGTTCCTTTTCAGATGATCTTGTTTACTGCAATTAAAACACCCAACATTACTATTTTTCTTCAAAACTATGGAAATCACCTCTCCTATCCAAGTATCATCATGATCATGAGATTCAATATTAATTTTATCTGGGATCCATTTCTCCAAGGGTGCTGATCTTGCCTTTCATAGCATAATTACCATTTTGCATTGTGCATTAACATTTTCTTTTTCTTTTTTTTTTTTTTTTACCTTTTTAGAGCTTTATTGGGAGAGAGGTAGGGAGAGAAAGTGAGAAGGGGGGACAAAGGGGGGCTGACAGGAGGAAGGAGCGGAAAGGAGAGAAGACAGAGCACACCGCATTAACATTTTCAATAGCCAGAGATTCAGTTATTATCTGTCTAGCTTCTGAATTTGCTATCATTCTGTTTACTGCTGAAGACAGTCTTTGTAAAAAATCAATGAAGGATTTTTTTGGGCCCTGTATAACTTCTGTAAATGACCCAATTTTCTTTCTTACTTCTTCAGTTCTGTCCCAAGCATTCAAGGCTGCCATTTGGCATAAAGTTAGGGTATGGTCATCATATAAGGATGGTTTGTATATCAGTACAATCGTCTTCTCCAAAAAGTTGATCTTGAGAAATTTCCATACCTCTAGCCCAACATCATTGTTCAATGGTCATAGCCTCCTCCTTCCACCAGGTCCTCCGTTGTAACTGGGGACCAGTCTCTAAGACTGCTGTAACCAAATCTTTCCAGTCTTGAGGGATAATTCTATTACAAGTTGACCACGAGTTTAATATCTACTTCATGAATGGAGAATACATACCATATGACACCATTGCTTCTTTGAATCTCCTCAAATCTAACATTTGCACAGTTGTTCAGTGAGCTCTTACACAGCCTTGAGCATTTGGCAGTTCCTGTATGGTTACTAGATAGATTAAGGTTGGCTGTTTGAAAGCCTTAGGCTGTTTTTCTGTAACTGTGTAATGCAATGTTGAGATTGATTCACCTTTAAATTCCTCTGTCTGGGTCTGAATTTCTCTGTGTTCTGTTTTAACAAGTTTTTCTAAAATTTTTATTTTGAAACTCACATTAACCAACTTTTAAATGATAAAACAGAAATGATCAAACAAATAATATTTATAATTGACATTACCTCTATCCCATCAACATTAATTATCCTATCATTTAGTTGTTCCATTTTCAGACCACCTAATGTGTTATCAAACAAAGACTAAACACCTTCCATTGTAAAAATGTTTCCCATTTTGTAATGTGGGAAAAAATGTCTTTTAACTAATTTCTCCCTTTAAGAAATCTTAATTGACTTACCAATTCTGCCCATTATGCAGAGCAGTAGAAGCCCAAGCAGGTTTCAAGGCAGCTACCTAGTATGGTAGCAACCTAAGATGAGGATCCAGGGAGAGTCCACAACCCACCAGGAGAGAAGAAGTGAAAGATTCAGCCATCTGGATCCAGCTGCTTAGAGACTCCAGCCCATGTAGGATGGAGACTCCTGACTCGTGCAGCTCATCACTGAGCTGGGGAATGCAAGGCCACAGGCAAGTACCTTTTTGTGTGAATTTGTGTCACAAATGTTGGGCTTAAAATAAAAAATCCAAAGCCAGATATTAGGATGAAAACTGAAAGATCAGTTACCTCTGTGAAATACTCAGTCTCAAGAGAGCATGTTCCTGTTTCCTCATATCTTATATACCTTTCTGTGTCCTGCCATATCATTTCCTTGGATTAAAGGGGTATGTCACCACTGCTTGGTTCTGTTTCTCTTATGTAGCCCAATGTGGCCTTGAAGTCACAGAGATCCAGATGTATCTCTACCTCCCAAGTGATAGGATTAAGCGTATGTGCCACCATGGCCTGACCTCTATGTTTAATATAGTGGCTGGCTCTGTTTACCAGTTCCATGGTAAGCTTTATTAGGATACACAATATATCACCACAGGGTTTCTCAGATTTCAATATGTTTTTCCAAATTTTAGTTTAAAATACAGTTTAGGGGCTGGGAAGATGGTAAGGCACTGGCCACATGAGCATGAAGATCTAATTCACATCCCCAGAAGCCACATATAACTAGATATGGCAGGTTATCCATAACTCCACAGCTCTTGTTGAAAGAGAGAAAGTAGAGACAGGAGAGTCCTCAGAAACCCACAAACCAGCTACCCTGACATACACAACAGTAAATATCTAGAGACCATTTCTCATATAAAGAGGAAAGCAGAGCCAACCTCCAAGGGTATCCTCTCACCTCCACATTTGTGCTGTGGCACTTGTATGCCAATATTCACACAAATAAACACAATAACATACATTCAACATTTCAAAACTAAAACATAGACATTTTGTTGAGAAAAATTTGTATTTAGAATTTGCTAAACAAAGACATGATGAAAGCAACCATCAACAAAGAAAGTTATGGCTATAAAATACATTTTGATAAGCAAAATTAAAAAGGAATTTCCTTTGGGTGAAAGGGATTTTATCTGATAAAATAAGATTTTTGTTTTAATGTAAATCAGTGTTCCCAAAAGGAAATAGACAAGAAGACTATAGTAAAAGGTGAAATTACATTTTAAAGGACTGCGAGAATTGAAACTTAATAATTACAGGAATGTAACTCTAAGCTGACTATAATTAATTATTAAAATTATTAGGCAAAATTCAATACTCTGAAACAAAACTAGTACCAAAATAAGATTTTTAACTTTTTAAAAGCCTTTCCCTCATGTATTACATTTATTTTTTAGACCATATTTTACTTTTAAAATTATTCTTATTTCTTTTTTTCTTAGGCAAATAAATGTTTTTTCTTCATGAATGTAAATGCAATATATGTCTATAGCATTCCTGGAGGCCTAAAGAGAGCATTAAATTCTCTGTAAATAGAGTTACAGATGGCTGTTAGGTGGCAAGTCAGTGGTTGGAACTAAACCCATATCATCTGCAAGAGCAGTAAGTGCTCTTATCCACTGAGCCACCTCTCCACTCTTCATACTGCATTCTTAGTTATTTAAAGTTTGAATACAATTCTTGTGTTTATATCACATGTGAATGTGATGTCACATATGTAAGCTAAAGCAAAACAAAATAAAATGAGGATCACGATGATCAATAGATTCAATATGATCTAGAGATTTCTTTCTTAAGAGTGTAGCCAGTCATTTCTCTCTTCTAAAGACTTCTTTCCTGGTTGCTCACCCCCATCTGTATCAGACCCAGGGAATACATATTTCTAGTATCCCGGGAGAATATTTGCTCCAGGCAAGCATTAAATGTAAATGCCCCAAGAGGAACTGTAAAAGCTATACCTTTGCTGAACATTGAAGCATGCCTGAAACTTCAGCAAGACAGTTGGAATGTTAAAGTTCCAGAAACAAATTGCCCTCTACACCTTATTCTTTTAAACAGCCAGTTTATAGCCCATGATCTAAAATCCCTGTGACATGAACTTCTGTGTCTGCAGAGCTCAACAGCTTGCATCAGACCATGTACATCTCTGACTGAGTAAAAGATCTGAAATCATTTTCAAAAGATATTCCAACCAAACGGAGACATGATATTTGGGTGGGAATACTCTGAGACACTCCCAGCTTTGCATCATGATTCTCAAGTCAAACTTGATATTACACTGTGTTTATAAGAGAATGCTTACTCCTCTGTGCGTAGAATCAATCTTTTGAATGTATATTTTCACCTTAGTTGAGCCTTCTTCCCTTGATATTTTAAAAATCCTAAATATGTTCTTTTGGTATTTCTATGCTCCCCTACATTATAACTGCTGAGAAAAAAACATACCTTATAAACTAGCCAAACTTTTTATGATAATTTTAGAAATTTTTAAAATTAATTTTTACTGTAATTATGCATGTAATATGGATAATGTATTGATATTATTTCCCCACCCTTTCCTTTACCCAGGCCTTCCCATATACCCCCTCAATACTCAATACCATTCCTATATACTCCCTCTCTCAAATTGATGGCCTCTTTTCTGTTATTATTTTTACATGCACACATACATATATGCACGTTCATATATAGATAGATAGATAGATAGATAGATAGATAGATAGATAGATATATGAATAAACATAAAAACAACCTACTGAGCAAATATTGTATTGGTCATATGTATATGTTTATAAGCCTGACATCTTCATAATGAAGAACCAATTAGGAGGATCCCTCCTGGAGAAGACTGATTCTCTTTCTCAGCAGTTATTATTTGCCTTTTAGCTCTTCATCTATGAGTAGGGTCTTGTTAGTATCCTCCATTCTTCATTAGCATGTCATATGATGTCATTATTCAATTCTTGTTTAGGCAACTCTATTGTTAAGGGTCATGGCTGAAGCATTCCTGTCATTTATAGAAGATACAATCTTAAAGCAAATGTCTTGGACCTATGACCACTTCCTCAGGTTCCCTGAGCCTTAATATATGAGTTATATTGTAGACTTATCAGTTGTAGGTGGGCACACCATGATCAGTTTGTGTACTTCTGTGACAATCTGTAGTGGGTATCCATTCCAACCTTGATCTGGAAGTTCCAACCCCCATTGAGGCTTCGGTAACTGTCACGCCTACAAGGCAGGGCCAAGAGAGGGCCCTGAAGATGAGAGATCCAGATGTGCCACCTTCTCTTGGTTCCTGGACCCTGGACGCTAGAGGTAGACCGAGCAGAGTTCTCCAGAGAACACCACCGGACTGCGACACACCTTTCCCAGACCCTGCAATCTACCTATCCCTTCACTTGTAAGTTACGCCACTAAATAAACCTCTCTTTTAACTACATGGAGTGGCCTTAATAATTTCACCAATAACAATCCATTTGCTGCAAAAAAAGAACGTACCTTAATGAGGGGTGAGAACTACACTAGTCTATGGGTATAAGGATAAGTACTTAGAATTCAATTGAAAAGTATACTTGTTTGGGAAAGTAGCTGTAGTTGGTGTTCCTCTAGATTCCATCGTTTAACCACTCATGAGTATTTGGCTAGGATCGCAATATTGGGTTTGAATTCCTTCCTATGGAGTAGGCCTTATGTCAAATCAAACAGCTTTCAGTTATTGCCATGATTTAAGTGCCACTATTCCTACTTTGGGAATATCTTGCTATGCTGGTCCTTGCTCTGATTCATAAGCATAAATGCTGGATAGAATTACTGAACCATTTTCTCCATTGACAGTCTGCATAGAGACCACTGATATTATGAAAGCCAAGTTTTCAAGTGAAATCAAGCTATATTACTTAAAATCCTGTATCTGAAGTGCATAATATCTTCAGTAATACTTACCTTCAAGTTCTAGAAGTCAATCAAGGACAATAGCAATTGCATATATTATTTTGGGAATTCCTTGAACTCCCTGACTAAATAAAAAAGCGGTTTATTGTGCCTGGAACTTGGGATTTTGTTACTCTCTGGCTCTAGGAGGAATCATTATATCCCTAAATGGTCGTGTAATTTCCTTAAAAGTGAATATGCATACACTTATGCATATCATATATAATTTTAGGTAAATGTAAAACAATATAATTCTCTATGGCTTTTTTGAGGATCTTTTCTATAATTTACTCCTACTTGCTACCTCTCCCTCTGTATTGCCCTTCATCTTCCCCAATTAGAGCCTTGCTATTGTCCCCCTTATCACAGGTAACATGATGGTCCCTTTGCTGGAGATCACTTCCTCCATCATGGTATGTTTTTACATTCATAGCTTCTTATGTTACTCCAAGTTAAATATGCGTGTATGAAGCTTTAGAGCTATGAACCATAAATAAGAGACAGCATGTAGCCTTTGCTTTTCTGGGTCTGGGTTATCTCCTATGGTACAATATTTTCTAGTTTATTTACCTGTAAATTTAACTTTTATTTACACCTGAATAATATTCCATTGCATATGTATATTACTTTTTTATTATTCATTCATCAGCTGAAGGACACTTAGGTTGTTTCCATTTCTTAGTTATTGTGAATACAGCAGCAATGAATATGGCCAAGGAGGAATCTGTGGCATTATGAGACAAAGGACCTTCAAAAAACGCCAATGCACTGAGTTTGTTTTCTGTTGGCCATCTGCTTCTGCTCATGGGGCCTGTCCTTAAGAGTGGTTTGTAGGGACAGGTAGAAGACAACGACAGGCTTGCCTAGTACCACAAGGTAGAAGATAACCACAGTCCTACTCAGTGGCCATACCATTAGGCTGAGTGAATGTATGGCAGGGAAATAGGAAAGACAAAGGCAGAATGGTTCATGTGCTGTGTGGAGAGGCAGATCTGAAAAGTCAAAGGTGATGAAAATCAGGTTGATGTGGGTAGCCTGCTTGTCACTGGAAGCCATGTTTGTGTCTGAGGGCCATACACATCTGAGTTGCCTGCACTGCCACTGGGGGACATGGTGACATAGGGCCTGAACCACAGCTGAGGGCCATGTCTGGGTCCGTGGTCATACTGCAGCCAGGGTCTGTGTTGATGTCCATGGGTTCTGATACCATCGAAGGCCATGTGGACCCCAGAGTCTGGGCCCCCACTTGGGGCCGTGTTGGAGTCTGGGGACCATGCTTCTGGTGGGACTCATAAAGATCTGAGTGGCCTGCACTGTAATCCAGAGCCATTGTAACATCAGGGGCCCAAAAACTGCTGCTGAGGGCCATATCTGGGTCCATGGTCCTGCTGTAGCTGATATCTGTGTTGATGTCCATTGCCCATGTTAATACAGAGGCCCATGCAAACCATGCATGATAAAATCCCAGGGCCATGGTGAGCCAGTCCCACCCCTCACTGACCCTGAGAGAGCTGGCACCACTCCTCACGGGAGAGCTGACCCTGTCCCTCACCAGCCCTGGGAGAGCCAGCTTTGATGACCCCACCACAGGAGAGAGCTGGTCCTGCTCCCCATAGGAGAGCTGGCCCCCAAACTTGGGAAAGCTGGTCCCACCGCTCTCTGTGGGTGTGGGTGGGCTGGCTCCACTCCTCACCTGAAGAGGGTGGTCCTAGAAGCCTAGACTGACCAATTTAGCTACCATTCAAAAACATGTCCAGGTGTAGATGTAACCAACCGTCTTATTAAATAAGAAACACAGAACCAATGCGAAGAAGAAAGCCAAGAGGTAAGCTAAAACATTACCCTTCCTCCTGCGGTGGTCTTACCTCTCCAAAAGGGAGCTACTTCCTGTGTTAAAGTCTTTATAAAGACTTTCAGTTCTGCCTTCTCATTGGTTGTAAACCCAACCACATGACCGCCTTGTCACTGCCTGTCTGTACAGACCTCCAGGTGTTCTATGGTTGGTATTGAGGTTAAAGGCATGTGTCTCCAATGCTGGCTGTATCCCTGAACACACAGAGATCTACCTAGCTCTACCTACCAAGTGCTGGGATTACAAGCATATGCCACCACCGCCTGGCTTTCCTATGGCTTGCTAATAGCTCTGACCCCCGGGCAACTTTATTTATTAACATACAAATAACATTTTAATACAAATAAAATATCACCATATCCAGGCCTTTTAGTTGGCCTATCCCAACATCTCCCCCATCTATGACTTGCTGAAGCACATGAAGGGACTGGTCCAGTGGAACCATATCCTCAGGACCTCCATGACTTGGGGCAACAGCAGTATATACAAAAGTAATTTTGGTGAGGATCCAATATTGATATTGTAACAGATGCCAGATGCCTTGAACCTGACCAAAAACTCATTATACAATGAATATTTGCAAGTGAATCTGTGTGGTCTACTGTGTGACACACTGTAGCTTTCTAAGCCACTAAGAAGAATGAAGAACTGTTGTGGAAGATAGAACGATGGAGGAGGGAATTACTTTTTGTTTGTTTCCTTTTTTGTTTTGTTTTGTTTGGGGTTTTTATTAATATTTTTATTTAATTTTTATTTCTTCTTAAATTTTGTTTATTGGAGGGATGCTAAAAGATGAAGGGTGGATATGGATGGGCTGCGAAATAAGAGGCATTGGGGTACATGATGTGAAATTCCTGAATAATCAATAAAAAGTTTTGCTTAAAAAAAGTGGTTTGTATACCCAGTGAAATCTCATTAGAGAAAACTCACATTTCTTTTGTGATAAGTTACCAACTATTGTAAATAGTTTCTGAGTTAGGGATGTGGACATGTGTCCACTTCTCCTGTTAGTGCTGCAACCTCAACAGGTCTCAACCTGTGCAGGTCCTATGAATGCTGCCCTAGTCGTTGTGAGTTCATACCTGCACTGATCCTGCTCTCTTTAGAAGGAACTGTTTCCTTGATATCCTCTGTCCTGTATGGATACAACCTTTCCATCTCCTTTTCTGCAGAATTCCTTGATCCCTGAGAAGAAAGATTTGATGGTGACATCCCAGTTAGGACTGAGTGTTCCAAGGTCTCTCACTCCCTGAACATTGTCTAGCTGTGGATCTCTGTATTTATTATCATATACTGCAGGAAGAATCTTCTTTGGTGATGGTTGAGCGAGGCAGTGATCTATGTATAGATTACTAGGAGTCATTTTATGTGAACATTCCTTTAGCAGAATAGTAGTATTTGGTTTTTGTCTAGGTTCCTGGCCTATCTAGTTTCAGATTCTTGGCCACCTAAACAGTGTCTGGGATGAGTTACATCTCATGAAGTGGTACTTAAATCCATTGGTTGGTTAGTCCCACAAGCTTTGTGTGACTATTGTACCAAGTGCAACTTGCTGGCTAGTCATCAACGTAGATTGGAGGATTTGTAACTGGATTAGTGTTTACCTTTCTCCTTTGGTCATATGCAGAGTACATTCTTACTAGCACATTAGTACATTCCTACTGGCACATAATGGTTAATAAGGGCAAAGTCTCTATGTGGGCACCAGCTCAATCTTCCCATGTTCAATGTGTTGTATAGGTGTTATCTTCAGCAATACACCTTTACCATCAGTTTGTGAAGAGCAATAAATAACTTTGGCAATAGCTTGGGTTGTTTAAGGATATTGGGGAACCTTTGGACAATAACTCAATTAGATTTAACACATTCATGAAACTGGAGGCCTTATTTCGTGATGAGAGATATCCAGTTGGTCTCTGTCTCTTCCATTATTTGGCAATTCCACTTAGATAAGCTTCATTATGTATATATTTTAGGATTATAGATTCTACTCTATTGTTTTCCATACAGCCCCTCAAGTGTCCCTTAGTTTTAGCCATCTCTCAATGTATTCCCTCCCTCACCACCTTCCTTTTGTGTTTGAGCCTCTTGTTCCTGTGCCCCCTCATCCATTCATTACTATCTATTCTATTTCTGTTTTCTAGGTTCAGCTAACCCTCATTATAGTGCCTCGCTCTATAACTAACCTATATTGAAGCCTGTTTTTGAAGATTTAACACGTAGGTGAATAATTACTAAATGTGTCTTTTGGGGCCTCACTCAGCATCATTTTTCTAAAATCATCTGTTTACTTGTGAATTTCATTATTTCACTTTTTTAACAGCTGAATAATATTCTGTTGTGTTAATTTATCACCTTTTCTTTATTTCTTCATTGACTGACAGACATCTAGGCTGTTTTCAATTTCTGACTATTATAAATAGAGCATCAAGGAACAATGTTGAGTTGGACAATTTTCCTTGTAGTAGGATATAAAGTCATTTAGGTATATGCCCAAAAGGGGTATAGCTGGATGTTGAGGTAGAACTAGTGCCAGCTTCCTGAGGTACCACCACTGATTTCAACAGTGGCTACATGTAAAATCTGGATATTCATTCTCTATCAGACATAGAGTTGGCAATAACTTCCTCCCACTACATGTCCTTCCTTTTCACACAATCTTTTGCTATACAGATTTTTAGTTTTATGATGTTTCACTTCTCAAATGTTGGCCCAATGCCTGAGCAAATGGAGTTGTATTTAGAAAGTCCCTTGCTATACTTATAGTATAATGTGGGGGTGCTGACTATATATTTCTGGCAGTTTAAGCATTTCAAGTCTTATTTTGAAGTCTTTGATCCATTTCCTCTTGGTTGTTGTATGTAGTAATAAATGTGGACCAAATTTCATTCTCCTACATGTGGACATCCAGTTTGCCCAGCATCATTTATTGAAATGCTGTCCCCCCCAATATATGTTTTATCATCTTTGTTGGGAATTGGATGGCCATAGTTATGTGTAATTATCTTTGAGTCTTTCACTTTGTAATATTGTTCAATAGGTCTGTTTTTGAGAAAGTATCATGCAATTTTTATTACTCTATTTCTGTCATATTTTGAAATCTAAAATAACAATTTTTCAAGCATTACTCTTTTTCAAAATAAAACTTGTTCTATCCATGGTCTTTTATTCTTTCATATGAATTTGACAATGGTTTTCTTCTGTAAGAATGATGTGGGTATTTTGATGAGAATTTCATTGAATTTGTAGATTGCCTTGATAGAAGTTCTAATTTTTACAATAGTATTTAAAGTAATTTGTGAGCATCAGATATTTCCCATATTCTAGAATGTTTCTCAATTTCTTTCTTTAGGAATTTAAACTTCTTATTTTAGAAAGCTTTCACTTCCTTGGTTAAGTTTACTCTAAGATATTCGATTTCCTTTGAGATTATTGTGAATGAAAGTGTATCCATTATTTATTTCTCAGGTTTTGTTGTTTGTGTATAGAAATGCTAGAGATTTTTGTGTGTTGATTTTATATACTACCACCTTTCTGAAATTGTTGATCATTTCTCAAATTTTGCAGGTTGAATTTTGAAATCTCTTACGCAAAATATGTCATCTAAAAATAAAGACAATCTGACTTATTTTCTCATTTGCATCCCTTTAACTTGCTTCTCTTGTTGCTCCAGCTAGTGCATAAGCACTATATTGGAAAAGAGGGGAGACCTATAAATTTTTCTCATGGAACTGTTTTTCAACTTGTCCATGAAATTGTGTTGTGCTGTGTTTTCATTTTTGCTTAGTTCCATGGATCACTTTCTCTCTTTATTTCTTCTTTGAGCCTTTCATGGCTTAGTCCTTTGTTGTTCAGCCCCCATGAGTATGTTTAATTACTGTGGATTCAATTGCTCTTGCTTTGGGATTTTAATTTATTATTATCAGGTAGGATAAAGAGAGTTATTTCTGAATTATTTGAATTTTCTTTTATGTTCTGCTGTGTAGCCAATTTTAGAGAATCTTTTTTTTGGGGGGGGGCCTCTCTAGCACTTTGTTTCTTCCTATTCTCATGTGGTCTTCATTTACCATGGTCTCCTATTCCTTGTTCTCCCTCTCTGTTGTTGATCCATCTGGGATCTCCCACTCACCCAAGCTCTCTTTCCCTCGACCCTCGCCCTTCACTACCCCCACTCATGTCCAGGCTGTTCATGTAGATCTCATTCCATTTCTCTGTCATTGGGCGATCCCTGTGTCTTTCTTGGGGTCCTGTTTTCCAGGTAGCCTCCCTGGTGATGTGAGTAGCAGTCCAGTCATCCTTGTTCCACATCTAGTATCCTGCTATGAGTGAGTACATACCATGTTTGTCTTTCTGAGTCTGGGATACCTCACTCGGGATGATTTTTTCTAGATCCATCCATTTGTCTGCAAACCTCATGATGTCATTGTTTTTCTCTGCTGAGTAGTATTCCATTGTGTATATGTACCACATTTTGTTTATCCATTCTTCAGTTGAAGGGCATCTAGGTTGTTTCCATGTTCTGGCTATTACAAACAATGCTGATATGAACATAGCTGAGCAAGTGCCCTTGTGGTATGATTGAGCATTCCTTGGGTATATGCCCAAGAGTGGTATAGCTGGATCTTGGGGGAGATGGATTCCCTATTTTCTAAGAAAGCGCCATATTGATTTCCAAAGTGGTTGTACAAGCTTGCATTCCCACCAGCAGTGGAGGAGAGTTCCCCTAGCTCCACATCCTCTCCAGCATAAGGTGTCTTCAGTGTTTTTGATCTTAGCCATTCTGACAGGTGTAAGGTGGTATCTTAGAGTTGTTTTGATTTGCATTTCCCTGATGATTAGGGATGTTGAGCAATTCCTTAAATGTCTTTCAGCCATTTGAGTTTCCTTTGTTGAGAATTCTCTGTTTAGTTCTATAGCCCATTTCTTAATTGGACTGTTGGGCATTTTGATGTCTAATTTCTTGAGTTCCTTATATATTCTGGATATCAGTCCTCTGTCAGATGTGGGGTTGGTGAAGATCTTTTCCCATTCTGTAGGCTGTCGCTTTGCTTTGTTGACCGTATCCTTTGCCCTACAAAAGCTTCTCAGTTTCAAGAGGTCCCATTGATTGATTGTTTCTCTCAGTGTCTGTGCTACTGGTGTTCTATTTAGAAAGTGGTCTCCTATGCCAATGCGTTCAAGACTACTTCCTACTTTCTCTTCTAGCAGGTTCAGAGTAGCTGGATTTATGTTGAGGTCCTTGATCCACTTGGACTTAAGTTTTGTGCGCGGTGATAGATAAGGATCTATTTGCAGCCTTCTACATGTTGATATCCAGTTTTGCCAGCACGATTTGTTGAAGATGCTTTCTTTTTTCCATTGTGCACTTTTGGCTTCTTTGTCAAAAATTATTTGTTCATAGGTGTGCGGATTAATGTCAGGGTCTTCAATTTGATTCCATTGGTCCACATGTCGGTTTCTATGCCAGTACCAAGCTGTTTTTATTACTGTAGCTCTATAGTAGAGCTTGAAGTCAGGGATCGTGATGCCTCCAGAGGTTGTGTTATTGTACAGGATTCTTTTGGCTATCCTGGGTTTTTTGTTTTTCCATATGAAGTTGAGTATTATTCTTTCCAGGTCTGTGAAGAATTGTGTTGGTATTTTGATGGGGATTGCATTGAATCTGTAGATTGCTTTTGGTAAGATTGCCATTTTTACTATGTTAGTTCTGCCTATCCATGAGCATGGGAGATCTTTCCATTTTCTGACATCTTCTTCAATTTCTTTTTTCAGGGACTTAAAGTTCTTGTCATATAGGTCCTTCACTTGCTTGGTTAGTGTTACCCCAAGGTATTTTATGTCATTTGTGGCTATAGTAAAGGGTGATGTATCTCTGATTTCCTTCTCCACTTTTTTGTCCATTGTATATAGGAGGGCTACTGATTTTTTTGAGTTGATCTTGTATCCTGCTATGTTGCTGAAGGTGTTTATAAGTTGTATCAGTTCCTTGGTGGAATCTTTGGGGTTGCTCAAGTATACTATCATGTCATCTGCAAATAGGGAAAGCTTGACTTCTTCCTTTCCAATTTGTATCCCCTTAATCTCCTTATGTTGTCTTATTGCTCTGGCTAGAACTTCAAGTACTGTATTGAATAAGTATGGGGAGAGCGGACAGCCTTGCCTCGTTCCTGATTTTAGTGGAATTGCTTTGAGTTTCTCTCCATTTAATTTGATGTTGGCTGTTGGCTTGCTGTAAATTGCCTTTATTATGTTTAGGTATGTTCCCTGTATTCCTGATCGCTCCAAGACCTTTATCATGAAGGGGTATTGGATTTTGTCAAATGCCTTTTCAGCATCTAGTGAGATGATCATGTGGTTTTTTTCTTTGAGTTTGTTTATATGGTGTATCACATTGATAGACTTCCGTATGTTGAACCATCCTTGCATCCCTGGAATAAATCCTACTTGATCATGGTGGATAATTGTTTTGATGTGTTCTTGGAGTCTGTTTGCCAGTATTTTATTGAGTATTTTTGCATCAATGTTCATGAGGGAGATCGGTCTGTAGTTCTCTTTCTTTGTTGTATCCTTGTTTGGTTTGGGAATCAGGGTAATTGTAGCCTCATAGAAGGAGTTTGGTAATGTTCCTTCTGTTTCTATTGTGTGGAACAATTTAGAGAGTATTGGTATTAACTCTTCTTTGAAGATCTGGTAGAATTCTGCACTGAAACCACCTGGTCCTGGGCTTTTTTTGGTTGGGAGACTTTTAATGACTGTTTCTATTTCATTAGGGATTATTGGATTATTTAAATAGTTTATCTGGTCTTGATTTAATTTAGGTATGTGGTACCTATCCAGAAAATTATCCATTTCTTTTAGGTTTTCCAGTTTTGTGGAATAGAGGTTTTTGAAGTATGACCTGATGATTCTCTGGATTTTCTCAATGTCTGTTGTTATGTCCCCCTTTTCATTTCTGATTTTGTTGATTTGGATGCTCTCTCTCTGTCTTTTGGTTAGTTTGGATAAGGGCTTGTCTATCTTGTTGATTTTCTCAAAGAACCAACTGTTTGTTTCATTAATTTTTTGTATTGTTCTCTTTGTTTCTATTTTATTGATTTCAGCTCTCACTTTGATAATTTCCTGGCATCTATTTTTCCTGGGAGACTTTGCTTCTTCCTGTTCTAGAACTTTCAGGTGTGCTGTTAAGTCACTAGTGTGAGATTTCTTCAGCTTATTTATGTGGGCGTTTAGTGCTATGAATTTCCCTCTTAGTACTGCTTTCATAGTGTCCCATAGGTTTGGATATGTGGTGTCTTCATTTTCGTTGATCTCTAGGAAGTCTTTAATTTCTTTCTTTATTTCTTCCTTAACCCATTGGTGATTCAGTTGGGTATTGTTCAGTTTCCATGAGATTGTAGGTTTTCTGTAGTTTTTGTTGTTGTTGAAATCCAACTTTAGACCATGGTGGTCTGATAGAACACCGGAGGTTTTTCCAATTGTTTTGTATCTGTTTAGATTTGTTTTGTGGCCAAGTATGTGGTCTATTTTAGAGAAGGTTCCATGGGGTGCTGAGAGGAAGGTATATTTTTTTTTGTTAGGATGGAATGTTCTGTAGATGTCAATTAAGTCCATTTGAGTCGTGACATCAGTTAAGTCCTTTATTTCTCTGTTAAGTTTTGATTTGGGAGATCTGTCCAGTGGTGAAAGTGGGGTGTTGAGGTCTCCCACTATTAATGTGTGGGGTTTTATATGTGGTTTAAGCTTTAATAATGTTTCTTTTACATATGTGGGTGCCCTTGTGTTTGGGGCATAAATGTTCAGAATTGAGACTTCATCTTGGTGGATCTTTCCTGTGATGAGTATGTAATGCCCTTCTTGATCTCTTTTGATTGATTTTAGTTTGAAGTCTATTTTGCTGGATATCAGGATGGCTACACCCGCTTGTTTCTTAAGACCATTTGATTGGAAAGTCTTTTCCCAGCCTTTTATTTTTAGGTAGTGTCTATCTTTGAATTTGAGATGTGTTTCTTGTATGCAGCAGAAAGATGGGTCTTGCTTTTGTATCCATTCTGTAAGCCTATGTCTTTTTATAGGTGAATTAAGTCCACTGATATTGAGGGATATTAATGTCCAGTGATTGTTCATTTCTGTTATTTTTTGGTGGTGATATGTGTGTACTTTTCTTCGTTGGGGTTTACTGCTGTGGCTTTATCTATTGCCTGTGTTTTTGAGGGTGTATCTGACTTCCTTAGGTTGGAATTTTCCTTTTAGTGCTTTCTGTAGGGCTGGGTTTGTGGATAAATATTGTTTAAATCTGGCTTTGTCATGGAATGTCTTGTTCACTCCATCTATGATGATTGAAAGTTTTGCTGGGTATATTAGTCTAGGCTGACATCCATGGTCTCTTAGTGTCTGCATTACATCTGTCCAGGACCTTCTGGCTTTCAAAGTCTCCATTGAGAAATCGGGTGTTATTCTGATAGGTTTGCCTTTATATGTCACTTGGCCTTTTTCCTTTGCTGCTCTTAATATTCTTTCTTTATTCTGTACGTTTAATTGTTTAATTATTATGTGGCGAGGGGACTTTTTTGGGGGGTCTAGTCTGTTTGGTGTTCTATAGGCTTCTTGTATCTTCATAGGCATTTCCTTCTTTAAGTTGGGAAAGTTTTCTTCTATGAACTTGTCGAATATATTTTCTGTGCCCTTGAGTTGGTATTCTTCTCCTTCTTCTACCCCTATTATTTGTAGGTTTGGTCTTTTCATGGTGTCCCAAATTTCTTGGACATTTTGGTTCATGATTTTGTTGGCTTTAGTGTTTTCTTTGACTGATGAATCTATTTCTTCTATTGTATCTTCAACGCTAGAGATTCTCTCTTCCATCTCTTGCATTCTGTTGATTATACTTGCATCTGAAGTTCCCAATCGTTTTCTCAGATTTTCTATTTTCAGCATTCCCTCTGTTTGTGTCTTCTTCATTTTTTCTATTTCCCTTTTCAGGTCTTGGACTGTTTCCTTCATTTGTTTCATTGATTTTTCTTGATTTTCTTTCAGTATTTTATTGTTCTCCTCCAGGACTTTTTTGATTTCTTCTAATTTGTTTGCCCTTTCCTCTAGTTGTTTACAGCATTCTTCACATTTTTTTGTCTTTTCCTCTACACGAGCCTCTAGCTTCTTCATGATGACATTCATAAGGCTATTTTCTTCTGCTTCTTCCAATTTCTGATGTTCAGGTCTAGGTGTTGGAGGAGGGCTAGGGCCTGGTGATGCTGTATTGCTATTCATTTTCTTGTATGTGTTTCTGCCTTGACGTCTGCCCATCTCCTTGTGGTTCATTCTTGGCCTTATCCACACACTTGGTTCAGACAGAGCTGACAGATTCAGGAAGTCTCTCTCTCTTGTCCAGATGGGAGCTCTCTTGTCCAAATTGGAAGTCCGGGGCAGGATGGGAGCTCTTGTTCAGAAGGGAAGTCCGGGGGAGGATGGGAGCTCTCCTCTCCTCTCTCTCTCTCTCTCTCTCTCTCTCTCTCTCTCTCTCTCTCTCTCCTCCAGACAGGAAGTCCGGGGCAAGATGGGAGCTGTGCTGTGCTTCAGAAGGGAAGTCCAGGGCAAGATGGGAGCTGGGGGCCGGCCTCTAAGTCTCAGGAAGAGGCTTGGGGCTCAGGCGGATGGGGCAATTTTAGAGAATCTTGATGGGTTGCTGAATAGAATGTATATACCTTGGTGTTGGTTTGGTCCCTTTGATGTATGATACCAATTCTGATGTTTTAATAATTTTTTTTTAACTGATGACTTATCCAGTGGAAAAAGAGAAGTATTGAAATTACCTAACATAGACAATTGTCTTTTGTCTTAAGATAGTTTTCTATTGATGTAATAAAACAGAAGTGACAAAAAGCAACTCATGAAAAGGGTGTTTGTGTCAGTTTATACTTTATATTCTGTCCTGAAGGGAAGTATTGTAGTTTAGGTTATTATTGTTATGATGAAGCACCATGACCAAAAGCAACTTGGGGAGTAAAGGGTTTGTTTGGCTTGTACTTTCACCTTCATAGTCTATCACTGAAGAAAATTAGCAAACAGAGCAAGAACTTGGAGGCAGGAACTGATATAGAGACCATGTAGGGGAGCTGCTTACTGAGTTGTTCAATATGACTTACTCAGCCTGCTTTCTTATAGAACTCAGGACTAGGGAAGGGAAGCTTCCACATGAAATGGGCCGAGACATTATCAATCAATCACTAACTAAGAAAATGCCCTGCTGGCTTGCTTACTGCCTGATCTTATGAAGGCATGTTCTTGACCGAGGTCCCTTCCTCTCAATGACTTTAGCTTGTGTCAAGTTGACATAAAACTATCCAGCACAATTGAACCCTTGTCAACTTGACACACAAACACATCATCATTAAACCACAACCTGTTGTTTCTCATTCATCACCAAAATCTCACATGAAAAAAATATCAATAATTTTAAAAGTACCATAGTCTTTACAGATTCAAACATATTAAAAGTCAGTCTCTTTTAAGATATACAATCTCTTTAAACCTCCAAAATGTCTTTTAAAAGATCAAAGGCTTTCAGTTGTGGGCTCCTGAAAACCCAAAATTAAGTTAAATATCTTTCTTCAAGAAGGAAGAATCCAGGTCACTGTCACAATCTGAGCTAAGCAAAATCAAACTCCCAACAACATAAATAACTCAATGTCCAATTACCTGGGATTCATTCATGATCTTCCAGGCTCCTCAAGAGAATTTGGTCACTTCTCTGGCTCTTCCCTCTACAATACACACAGCTTGTCTTCTAGTCTCCAAATTATTCTATTACACTGTTGCTGCTGTACTTGGTGGTCATCCCAGTGTACTACCATCTCAAAAACTGTTGGAGTCCTCTGCTACAACTGGGATGCACTTTCATCAATAGCCTCTCCAAGGATCTCTCCACGCTGCTAAGTCTCAACTTATCTTCAAGAGCCCTTCAGTCCTGGAGCTTTAACTATTATTGAGGCTGTACCTGTACCTGTATGAATGTCCTATCCTGTCTTCTCATAATGCCAAGCCTCAGCTACACTCCATGATCCCATTTTGTCTTCAAAACCAGCACCATCTGGATGACCCTTATACAAAAGGCCTGGTAGATTGTTTGCTTCCCTTTGAAACTTCACAAGTCAGGCCTCCATTGTCTGCACTGATGTCAATATTTTCTTCATCTAAGCTCCCACAGAGCAGCTCACTGACTTCTCAACACTCAATGGCTTTTCTTGAAAGTTCCAAAGTTCTTCCTTAATCCTCCCAGAAATAATATGGTCAGGTCTGTCACAGCAATACTCTACTATCCTGATACAAGGTTTGTCTTAGTTTAGGTTACTATGGATGTGATGAAATACCATGAGAAGCTGGGGAAGAAAACAATTATTTGGCTGAGGCTCCCACATCCATAACCCTTCATTAGAGGAAGTTAGGATTGGAACTCAAACAATGTAAGAAATTGGAGGCAGAAATTGATTTAGAAGCACTGGAGGGGAGCTACTTGCTGTCTTCTTCAATATAGCCTGCTAAGGCCTGCTTTCTTATAAAATCCATGACCACTAGCCAAGGGATGGATTCACTTCCAATAGGCTAGAGCCTCCCCCATCACTCACTAATTTACAAAAAAATGCCCTACAGGCTTGCCTACTCCTTGATGATCGTATGGTGACATTTTCTTAATTGAGATTACCTCCTCTCAGATTTCACTTTCTAACTATTTGGCACAAAACTACCCAGTACAGGAAGTAAGGATGAGAACTGGAGGCAAAAACCTGAAGACAGGGACTGAAGCAGAGGCCTTGAATAAATACTGCTTAGATTGCTTCTCTTAATTTTCTCAGTTTTCTTTCTTATACAAACTAATACCACTTTCTCAGGGATGGCACCACTAGTAGTAGGCTGGACCCTTCTATCTATATCAGTAATGTAGAAAATGCCCTATTAACTTTCCTACAGACAATTTGAAAGAAGTATTTTCTCAACTGTAAATATAATTTCACCTTTCCCTCATCCTCCTTTTTTCTTTATATATCTTACTTATCATTGATTGATATGTTTCTATCTGACACAAACCAACTTAAGCATTGACTTTGGGAAACATCCACTTTCAGAGAAATACATGAAAACAGTCTTCATGCCTGTCTGACAATCAGTGGCCAATGACTGAGGAAATAATCATGAGACAGAAACTAAAAATGTAGTTCATTCCCAAACTGATCATAATCAGTGATTTATTTCTCCATAGTAAACTCTCATTCACATATTAAACCTGAGAAACAATTACCAAGTTCCTTTTCTGTATAGCGGAAAAAATAAAAATGCTCTGTCTACTGATCTCTCCATCTAATTTTCTGGAGAGAACCTTTAACATGCTTATTTAACTGAGATTAACCTTAAAGACATCCATAATAATAACCTTATTAAAAACTATATTTCTACTGTGATATTTTCTCATGAAACCTCCTCAAACCTATTTTATAAATGGTTTAACATCAAAACTATCCTTCAGGAAGCTGATTCAATCAGAAGTCTGAGTCTTATGGAAACTCCTTTCTGAGATGGTGCCTGGTTGCTGTGGGATGTTCTGTATGTCAAATGTGTTGCTCTAATTGCTTAATAAATAAAACACTGATTGGCCAGTAGCCAGGCAGGAGGAAGTATAGGCAGGACAAGGAGGAGAAGAATTCTGGGAAGTGGAAAGCTGAGTCAGAGAGACGCTGCCAGCCACCGCCATGACAAGGGAGAAGTAAGGTACCAGTAAGCCATGAGCCACATGGCAAAGTATAGATTAATAGAAATGGGTTAATTTAAGATAGAAAAAGTAGATAACAAGAAACCTGCCACAGACATACAGTTTGTAAGCAATATAAGTCTCTGTGTTTACTTGGTTGGGTCTGAGCGGCTGTGGGACTGTCGGGTAAGAGAGATTTGTCCTGACTGTGGGCCAGGCAGGACCAGAAAAACTCCAGCTACACCTGGTCTATCTTAGAGTCTTCCCCTTCCCTTGTACTTCCTTCTTAATAAGATTATACAGGTTGCTTTTTCCAGAATTCAATAAATAAATCTTTCTAAAAGGATTTTAAATAAACAGTGGCATGTAATACATTAATTCAGATACTATGGGGTAACCCAATGACACCCTAATTCAGGAGGAATAAGTTAAGAATTGTTCTTATGCTTGCTGTCTCCATTTTCATAATACCATTGTTCTGTTGCTTTTCCACATATAATAAAAAAGGGTCAAAAAGCTAAAAAAATTAAAAGCCCAGGCCCTTTGAGCATCAGGTCATAATGGACTCTGATGGATAGAAGGAATAGAAATGTACATACAAATAGAATGGTAAGGATTTGATTGTAGAGTGCTCTGAAAGATTTCATAGAGATTATGGGGGGAAAACTGAATATTTAAGAAAAATAGGGTTATTATGGCAAAAATACTGAAAATTTGTGAATTTTGTTTAGAACCGATTTAAAGGCAAATAATTAAGCAGTCATCCTGAACTACATATTGTAGGTGGATTTTTCTGTGCCACCTGCCAGCTCACAAATAACCACATGGAGATTAATTATTAATTATGAAAGCTTAGCTGATAGCTAAGGCTTGTTTCCAACTAGCTCTTATAGCTTAAGTTGACCCATATCCTTTAATCTACATTATTTTAGCTGGCATGGTTACCTTTACTTCGTAACACTCATGCTGCTTGTACCACATGCCCTGGTATCCCTGCCTTCCTTTCCCCCTGTGTCCTCTCTGCCCTGACAATCCTGCCTAGCTATTGGCCTTTCAGCTTTTTGTTAAGCCAAGCATAGTGACGCATCTTCACAGTGTACAAAAAGGTTATTCCACGACAACACAGAATTTTAAATATGAAGGCATCTAGTAGAAATGTCAAGTTGGCAATTGTATCTGCATGTTTGCAGTCTGGTAGTAAAGAATGAATGGGCCAGGAACGAATTTTATGATTTGTGCATACTGTATTTAAATCTATGGAAATTGATGATGTCTTAAAAGGAATGAGTATAAAAAGTAAGAGAAAACAAAAAAAAAAAGACAATCTTATCTCAATTTAGAAGTGGAAGAGAACCAGCAAAGAAATCTGAAATGAAATAGCATGACAGTTGAGCCAGAGAGAGGTCCAAGGGATAATTTTCTTTAAAAAACTGGGACTACAGCTATAGAAAAAGGGCACTGGAATCTACTCCAGATGCTACCAAAAAGTCAAGTAAATTAGCTTGAATCATCTTAATGGTGATATTGATGCCAACATTGTTAATAGGTAACAAAGTGAAAAACAGGATTGGAGTGAGCTTAGTGTGAAAAAAGTAGGTGAAACTTTTGGCTAGATATTTTTATCCCCAAAGTGAGCAGATTGGTATACAAGTATCTGACAAGCTTCATTTTTTTCCTTGAAGATGAAAATATGTAAACAAGTTGATAGAAATGAATGAAAAAGAGAAAAGTTGATGGTTTAAGAGAAGGGAGAAAGGTTTCCATAGAAATGAGATAGAGGTGATTGAAATAAGGTACTATGTCCTGCATGAGTGAAGAAAATAGCATTATATGAAATAAGGTAATACAGTAACAAATAAACACTGAGTTTCTATATACAGAAAAGATAATACATACATATAAAGTATTATTTCTGGTACCGTGTTTGTATGTAAATGAAGGGTAAGTCTCACTATAGTGTGAATGATCAACAAACACAAGCAGTTGTTTAAATTCATATATTTAAAGACAGCAATTTCAAAAGTTAGGACCATATTTTCCAATCTATCATATTTGTTGGAGATAAAAAAGGATATTTGAATCTGGGAAGAACAATTGCGTTGCTGTAGTGTACCTATTAGAAGAGCACATTTGTCAGTTTCTAATGAACTTGGGAATGGGGATACTTTAGAACTCAATAATTCCTCTGCTAGAGAAATGTTCACACTGGTAAAGTAAGGCATGATTAAACATGTTTATTACTGTGGTATGATGGAAAACAAAATAATAAAACTACACTCCCAACAGTGGCAAAAGTAATTAATTTGTGCTTAATAAACACAATTTGGGCAACTATTAAAATGAGGTTTCTTTTGAAGCCAAACAGTGTTTAAAATCTTGATTTATCCAGTTAAATAAAACTGTATCTTCCATTTCTTCTCTTGTAAATGAGGAGTAAACTTACGCTAATCTCATGTTTTTCTTATTAAAATTCAATGTTTAGATTTCAAGATATACTCAAACACACATTATGCATAAAGTTGTGGTAAGCTATTATTAATATTGGTTTAGGTATAATAGTAGAGCTTATAGTGCGTAAAATAAATGAAGTGGGTCTGCAACTGTCAAATTGGAAGAATTTAAAGAAATTTCATTTAATGTTTTTAAAGGATGTATGGAATATGATAACATTTACTTTAACTCGGGAAAAGTTCACACCTGGGTAAGATTGAATTTTGAAATTTGAGTTGATTATTAAACACAGAGAGGACTTAAAGTTGGGTAGGTAGATAATGGATGTGGATCTGGGAGGATCTAGGGAAGGGAAGTGAATATGATTAAAATGACGTTATATAAAATTATAAAGAACCAATAAAACGGTATCTAAAAGAGGAGTTGATCTTATTTTGTTTAGAATTTACATGAAGAAATAAAGCAATGTTTATAAGGCAAAGACAACTTCTGTGAAAAAATGGAAAGTCTTTCTCAAGAGTAATTACCACTATTCCACTCAAAATATCTTGAATTTTAATGAAATATTTTTGTATTTTTTTCATGAATCCCAACTAAGAAATTTGTTCTATGCTGTGATGGCCCCCAGGTGATCATTTTATGAGTTAAACTGAGAGGGAATTCCAACTGCTTAGGCAATCACAGGATAACGAGTTGCATGAGCAGAGAGGGAGAAAAGAATCCATATTCTATTTTTGCTTTTACCTTTACTTAACTCTCTTTGCTAAGTAGCTCATGCCTTCTTGAAAAACTTCCAAAATATTGCCCTTTCACTTGGTCTGAATGGAAAAAGAAATTATTTCAATACCTTTTTGTAGGTCAAATAGTCCTATAAAGATTCTGGGAAGCTCTGGGGATAATTTAATAATGAACAGAAAAGAATTTTGAGCAGGGAACATCCATAGGAGTCTCCAGAGGTCAATGAAGGACCACAGCTGCCTGACACACTTTTTTCTTTAAAATGCTTCTTATTTCCCAATAAGAATATTGGTATTCATTATTCCATGAACTTTGCTAGTATTATACCTTTGTGTAACTTCAAGAACACTTCTTTTGTGAGTTCATGGGTTTAACTCTGAATAGCCATGCTAGTTGAGATAGATTATAATATGAAAATGAAAACTTTTAAATCTCATTTTAGATAATGAATTCTACTACGGTGAGGGCTCTGGTTATAACTTAATGGAGCTAGAGAAGAGACCCCTAACCAAGAGTTTAATACTACCTATCTTTTATCTTGTTTTTTGAAGTACTTTCATATGTTTATTCTAAGTTGTTATTTTGTCTGACAATCAAAATTTCCTTGCAAAGCACTGCTAATACTATATTCTATTATTCCATACCTTGTACTCTACCCTACATTAAAATAATCACTTCATTTGTATTACCTATAACATATCCACATGCCTGAGGTAGTATTTATGTAGCTTTCAATACAACTTTCATTAGAAAATTTAGTGGAAATTCTGTTTTTCATAAGAATAATACAAACTTTCAGAGTGCAAAACTTAAAGAATTATACCTGTGAGTTGACAGAAATAAGGCATACCCATGGAATGTTAAGTGATATACTTGAGATTTTGTTTTTGTTTTCTTGTCCTTGGATGAAACCCAAGACCTCGGACATTCCAGTGAAATATTCTATCATGAGGTATACCTTTACCTCAATGTTTACAATTTTTTCAATCATAGCAAATGCCACTGTGGTATGCCCTATTACTAAAACAGGGTAGAAAATGAGTCTTTGTTGAAAAGTGTTCTTCATAAGTCAAGTACAGTTTCTGCATTACAGTAAGTGTGCTATTTTGCTACGGATTTTAAAATGTATGCTCAAAATTCAACCCCACATGAATAAATGCTTCTTCTACATTCACATTGTGAATTAACAGACATCTTATTTTTTATTTCTGTTCTCATTCTTCCCTGCCTTTTGCATTGACCACTTTAGTAGTCTTCAAGTTTAATTTTCTGCCTAATATCTCTTGGGCTTCTAATCTAGCCTCTGCACATCTGTCTCAATTTTTTTTTTTTTTTTTTGTTTTTTTGTTTTTTTGTTTTTTTGAGACAGGGTTTCTCTGTGTAGCTTTGCGCCTTCCCTGGGACTCACTTGGTAGCCCAGGCTGGCCTCGAACTCACAGAGATCCGCCTGGCTCTGCCTCCCGAGTGCTGGGACTAAAGGCGTGCGCCACCACCGCCCGGCCTGTCTCAATTTTTGAATCATTTATATGAGCTCATCGTTTTGGGCCTTAAACATTCTGTCCAATGTTTGATTACCTAATTTGAGACCATAGTCTTAATTTGTAAATCAAAGAATCATTACTCTTTTAGGCTTATCTCCCACTAAGTTTCATTGTCTAAAATTCTAGAAAAGAGTGAAAAAAAGGCAAGGGAACAAACTCTCCCCACTAATTATAAGCAATGTTATGAACTTTTTTATTCAATTTTTTCTTAGAATTATAGTTCTGTTACTTTATTGCTCTGAGTTGAAAACAGTCAAGTAAAGATTTCAGTGAGCTACAAACCAGAATTTTTGTTTTAATTATGCAATGTATAGAAAGAAGAAAGGACTAAAAAATCAAAATACCCATTTTGTGACACAAGGACATTCATGAGACCTTACTCTGGAAATTAGAAATTTCTAATTATTTAACCAACATTTCATGAAATAAGGAAACTATGTCACTGCCTTTCAGTCAAGCCAATGGGTTATGAAGAGGATGTATCATGCACGTTGAAACACATTCAGATAATGGGTTGGAAAATAGTTTTGGAAATATCTTATATAGGCAATTACAATAATTTATAAGGACTAAATAAAATAAACACAATTTCTTCATGCCTTCATACATGAAAATATTTTTTATTTTATTTTCTTTGATTTTTTTCAGTGCTGGAGTATGAATCAGTGTCTCATGTCTACTAAGGATTTTGTCTACCACTGAGCTACACCTCCACAGACTTTTATGAGTTTTAAAAGAGAAATATTTTAAGTATATTAATGGAAATATATATCTACATATATCAGCTGTTCACTATTTAATCTTTTTCATTAAAAATTAAATGAGAAGTTGGTCTCTATAGATAATACATTATCATATCAGTATAACAATACTTTGGAGGTACTGTTTCTATGCACATTTATAGGTACACTACCACAGTTTTTGAAAAATCATAACTCATAGTCATTTTAGTTTTAAATTTTGGTGTGCTTGTGTGTGTTTTCCTATCCTCTATCCTTTCTTTTCTTAGAGCAGGATTTTTTTAATGTAGTGATTCCATATATCAGCCTATTGTGTATAACATGTGCTACAAAATACATTTTCTATAATTTGATTTCTGTTTTGAGGATTAAAATTAAAATATATTTTAGACTAAATAATAGACAGCTTTTATTTAATTTACTCTTAAAAATTTTATAGTTCTGTTATTTTATATTGACAGTTTTTGATTTGTCTTAAAATTTTATGGCCTTAGACAGAAATTGGAAAACTATAGTCATGGGTCATATACTATTCAGAGCAAGCCAAACCCAGTCAGTCTAATTGGGTTATCTACTATAGACAGATTTTTCATACAGCATTGGCAGAATTATACATAATGATAGATCTGCAAAACTGAAAATATCCACATTACCTTTCTCTTCATAGAAAACAATTTTCTGGTTCCTGCAATGCATTACTCTTAAGGAGATAAACGTTCTTCAATGTCACTTGTTACTCAGTGGTTGAAAAATTACTTTATTATTTACAAACCTTTAAAGGCCTTTAGAAAAAGTAGTAGAAACAGCTTAAGATAGAATCAAGACATTTGTCAGACCACTAAACAGATCCCTTGAATTCAGTCATGTGAATAATTCTGAAGTTTTTCCTTCCAAGAAAGGGTTCTGCTCTAAACTCTAAGAGGAAGCTATGAAATTATTCCCTCTGCTGAACAGATCTCTAATGATGTAACTGAACCCACAGCTTCCTTTACTCACTGTATACCAGTAGTACAGGGCCAGGTGCTTTACAGTTTGGATACATAGTTGGATTTTAATACAAGCTACTAAGTTTGATGCACATCATCAGTAGCTCAACTTCAAGTTGAGTGAAATGATGAAGTCTGACAAGCACTGTGTCACAATCTTACTGTACTGAACAAAAACTCTTAAAATGCCAAATTGTTTCTTCTTTTTAAATTCACTCCAGAGATAGCATAACTGATGGCTGAACTTGGAAACCGTCAATCTGTCTATCTGGTAGCAGAAACTTTGTCAGTGCAACACACATTTCATGAGGCACTACAGGAAAATTGGGGGAAATTATGTGCATATCAATACAAAACCTCCCATAAATAAATATAAACATTGGGGGAACAAAATTTGTTTCTATTCCTGTTTAAAAGTGATTCATATGCACGGAGGACCTTTGATTAATAAATATGGTTAGAACCATCCTTATGTAAGTTCACCCTAGATTAAAAAACCTGTCCTTAATTTTTCTGTCATCATCATCATCACTATCATCATCAAATCTATCTCAAATACAACCCACATTTTTCTCAAGTAAAGACATCACTTGTCAGTATTTGAATAATTCTCTTCTCTGTGAATCTATTATGAAATGTTAGTGCTTCTATGAATTTTGTTTATGAAAAACAACTCTTCAGCACCAGAAGAAATGTATGATGCCTGCCCAACACCCACTAAGTATCAAGATGGAGGAAAGAGGGAGATTAGGATAATGATTGCCATTCTCGGGCGCAGAAAGTAGACTGAGTATATCAAGTGAAGTTCAGTTCTTTAAAGGCGCAGTTAAACCTCCACAGTTCTGGTACCTAGCAAGTTTTAAATGGCCACTCATTGTGCGGGAAGTCATTTTGAGTTCGTTTGAAAGGCAAAGCATCTAAAGGTTTGGTGGCCTTTCCAACTCATAGGAACTTTGATTGGGCCCCGACTGCGAAGGAAAATGCAGAGAGTGCAGAGAGCACGATGTCACCAGCACATCTTCTATAGCACCCCAGGGTCCTTTGGAAATGCCACTCTCCCAACCTCAGTCTGGGAAAGGTGAGAGCAGTTACTACTCAAGGCAGGGGTTTGAGATAAACGACCCCCCGAGTCCTGCTCTGCCTTATGGGTCTTTGATTTTGAACTGAGGAAGTGCAAGCCGACTTTAACTAGGTCATGGGAAGAGCTCACATCCTGGCATGCACTTGGTCTTCACAGATAATACGGGGCAAGAGAAAACCAGAAGTAAGCCAAAGACCCAGAGAGAAATCCTTCGACATCTATTTTTCTTTTCCACAGCTTCGGTGGCATGCTTCTACTCTAGGAAGCTTTGGGTAATAGCAATGATGATCATGATCAGGAGACTAAAATTATACTTGACTGTTTATGACACCCATGTTCACAAAGCAATTGGGGGTGATTCTGCTATGTCTGTAATTGGTGAGGGTAAGAACACTCGAGTTGATCTCACCTGGTTAGTCAATATTGTATTTTATATCGTTTGACAGTAAAATGCTAGGATTTACCACTGGAAATATATTTACTGACTCCCTGATTCAATCAGCTGATTTTTTTTTTCACTTTCCTTTGACCATCTGAACTTTCTGTCAACAATGTAGAACAGCCAAATGTTCTGTAGGGAATTGGTATGGTCTCTACTACCTGAGTATGATGCTTCTTCAAGAATATACATAATCTTACAAAATCTTAAATGTAACAACATGTTTTTGTGATCAATAATTTCAATGACTATTGATAGCAAAAAGTTGAGATCTGTCAATTTTCCATCACACTTACACTGTTTTACTTATTAATACATTAGTCTTTTTATTTTATTTCTAATGGATTATTTAACCAACTCAAATTCCTATCAAAATAAAAGCCTGAAGCACATTCTTTTCATAAATGTTCCTCATCAGAGATAGCCTACTCAGGAGTTACTATGACAGTTCTTTTCATCCCTTTGCTTCATGTACACACTCATTTCCTAGGATTTTGTTGGTTTCCCCTCAATCATGAACCAGGGCTCTCTCTGTCACTCACAGGTTTTGTGTGATAGGGAATGAGAGAAGCTTTCTTTTTGTGACGTTGTTGTAAAGCTTAGGATGCATTAAGCGAAATTCACATAATTCAGGAAGCATGCTAATGACTCGTTTAACTATGGAGAAACTTTTTCTTATGAAATCTTTTGAAGTATATGAAACATGAGATTTGAACTATTTACTACATTATGATTCATTTTAAAATGGATAAAGCTTTATGGATTCACCATATATCTCATTATATAATATACTTAGAAATAGCAAGATTAGTTTTGAACCTACATTTACAATTCAGTATCAACCAAGTTATTCATAAAGTCAAAGTTATGGAGAGTTATGTTACAATATCTTCTGATACCTATAGCATTAATTCTGAGAAACACCAATCCTATTATTTTACTACAATGGAAAATGACATATTAAAGAAAGATTGACTCCCAAATACAGACAGCCTATGAATCCATCTAGAACACTGAAATATGGAATACAGTCAACCACTTTTGAAACAGGTGAATTCCATTTAAATGATTAGATATTTTTAATGAATTTTTATTTTATTTTATCTAAACTTACTGCTGCTGGCAAATTTCAAATATAAATTCAATAACTCATGTGGAAGCTATTTTAATCTGTAAAAGAGACACCTGTTCACTTAAATAAAACAATAGAAATCCATTGACAATCTATTTCATGATTTTAGATGTTTTGGTATATAAACACAGCTCTGACTTGCTGTTTCTGTAATAATGAATGAACTCACAGAGGACATTTTCTCCTAGAATCAAAAATTTAAAGATCTAAGAGTACACAGCACATGGGTATGGAAACTGACAAATGAAAGCTGAGATCATTTTGTTATTACATAACTGGAAGTGCAGGATTATGCTCTAGCATTTGAATATTCAAAGTGAAGCATTAAATTTGTGAAAGCAGGACATTTGGCAAATGCCAAAAAATCAACACTGAGGATTTGTGATAAGCCACTGTTACAAATAAACTGTAGGGATTAATCTTTAATTCATGTTTCACAGTAAGAAGAACCCTCCACACCAAGCAATTTTAGAGAGGAAAAAACAAACAATAACTCTTAGAGTATTTAATAGAAAAAAATTGAACAGATGGGTAGCAAAATATTCTTAAATTTTTTTTGCAGTCAGATGATGGTAGTGGTGCATACCTTTAACTCCAGCACTCAGGAGGTAGAAGCAGGTGGATATCTGTGAGTCTGAGGCCTGCTTGGTCTATAGGGTGAGTTGTAGAACAGCCCCCAAAGCTACACAGGGAAACCCTATCTCAACTCCCCCCTCCACACACGCGCGCACACACACACACACAAAGTATTAATCATTTTTGCTTAAAAGTGCTTTAAAGTTCTTAAAGGGAGGGACATATGTTTGAAAACACTGTTTTTCCTTCTGAATTTAAACACTTGGAGAAAGTTTTTCCAAGGGGATATATATTCAATGCACATGTTTTAAACTGGACTTGTGCTAGGCCTTCTGCTCAGTAGGTAAAATGGTGAGTAATTCACACTCAGCTCAGTGGACATGAGTGAGGTTGATCTCAATTAAAATTAATGTCGCACAAGCATCACTCAAACTACCAATATATGGTTTGATAATAAGTAAATATCCCGAGCCTCTCAATGCCAGTACAACTGTATTTACCATAAGCTTTAGGGAGAAATGACACTCATTGTCCTCTGTATCATGCTTGCTTATCAGAGGTATTAGATGGTATTTCTTGAACTGAAGTAAATTTGAAAATAAGTATCATGGTGAAAGACAAATAATTTTATGCAATATTAAACATGAAACATTTTGAGAAATGATTTATACATATTTGACTAGTTACACTTCACAGGGTTTTCCAGAATCTGTTGCTATATCTATAAATTCAAAATCACAAGTAAGGCCAATGCACGAGTCAAGAGCAGTGGAGAAGCACATGGCATAGTGGCAGAGAAAAACACATTCAATCTGTATGTTCAGTAGTGATGTGTTGGTCTCACTCCATAAATCTGTGAAAATGAGCTTGATGTTATGTTGTGACTGAGATTCCTAGTATAGCAGCAGATCTTCTTTTCAGTCAAGAATAATCATTTCTAATACCATGTAAATGATGCTAGAATTCACTATTCGTAAATAAACTCTGAATGCCTTTGGATTATGTTTATTAATTAAATCATGTACTGAGAAAGCATAATCTTAATAAGTGAAACAGTAGAAATTAATTGACAACAAAATGGATCCCTCTGGGCTCAAGAATTAAATCATCTCATTCATTCTGCTCCTGCTTTAGGAAAACAACACTTGAAGACACCTGCTTATTTGAGATTACTGTTGAGGAATTCTTTTGCCATTTTCTCTCATGTTTTTACTTCTTAGAAAACTGAAATAGAATCAATAATGACAATTCAGTTTAATCAACATGCCAGATGTACTATATACCATTATCACATTTTCATTTTTCCATGACAAAGGGCATATCATTGATTCTGTTCCTAAAATGCTGAACATACATCAAGTGTCAATAGTCACTGTAAAAAATCATTTTATACAATTTTGGAATACCTTTTTAAATGTAGCATTTAAAGCTAAAGGGATGAAAGTTGTAAATCTGCTTGTTGTTTTATTAAAAAATGACATATTGAATTCTGATTGCTTATTAATTTAGCAACTAATTTTCTACCAACTCTCTTGTTTTTGAATGCTGACTATTAGGTGAGATGAATAATGGAAACTATAACATATGGTAGTATGTAAATACATATTAAAATTTACTTTTTCCCGTTTGCTCCACTCCTATGTTATTGCCAAAGAAACCTTGCAAGCTGTGCTGCTTATGTGCATACAGAAGCACACTCTGGTCAGCGGGCTTGCTTAGTACCTTTGGTTCCTCTCCACTCTTCTCATCACACCCTCAACCATAAACCTCTCCATCCCAGGGACTTCCCTTCCCTTCCCCCCAACTTCTCTTCCCCATATAACCCTGACATTGCTGCCATGCCTTCTCTTGGCTCCCTTTCTTGGTCCAGTTGCCCCTTTCTCTTCTCTTTCTCTCTTGCTCCCCGCTCCTTACCTCTCATGACCTGGTTCATTCTACTGATCATGTTTATTCCACCATTTTTTTAACCCTACTGCTGTGGGGTGTTCTGTATGTCACATGTGTTGCTGATTAGTCAATAAATAAAACACTGATTGGCCATTGGCTAGGCAGGAAGTGTAGGCAGGACAAGGAGGAGAATAAAGCTGGGAAGTGGAAGGCTGAGTGAGAGAGACACTACTAGCCACCATGATCACAAACAGCATGTGAAGATGCCGGTAAGCCATGAGCCATGTGGCAAGGTATAGATTAATGGAAATGGATTAATTTAAGCTGTAAGAACAGTTAGCAAGAAGCCTGCCATGGCCATACAGTTTGTAACCAATATAAGTCTCTGTGTTTACTTGGTCGGGTTTGAGCGGCTGTGGGACTGGCAGGTGAGAGAGATTTGTCCTGACTGTGGGCCAGGCAGGAAAACTCAAGCTACACCCTACTCTGGAGTCTCCCAGATGCCTCTGGTTATAATTTACTTCATATCTACTATATAAGAACTTTACCTCAAGCATACCATGAGTGATCATGTCATCATTTAATAAGTCATGGTAACATTTATTTATTTATTCTTTTACTTTTTTGACTTTGACATTTTGTTACAAATCAAGTACCCAGAAACACATTTTACCTGGAACCACCAGTACCTACACCTATCAGAACCACTGAAGTGTTTCCAACCAAGCAATATACAACCACAACACTCTCTTAAGAACAAGGGAGGAAACAGAAACTAAGGTACAAAAACCCACCCAACACAGACAAGATCAGATATCAGCAGCTAGAATTATAATCTTCCAAATTCCAGATGCCTAGACACAAGCATGAAAACACCATCAATAATACCCAGGACAACAAAACCTAAAATATTATCACAGTAAGCCCTTAATATTCCCACATAGCTAAATCACAAGTAAAATACCTTAAAACAGCCTTTATGCATAGGATAGAGACATTTGAAGAAGAAATATATAAAATCACTTAAATAAATCTACAAAAACACAAACAATAAACAGGAACCACAGAAGCAAGCTTCTGTGATGAATATAAGAACTGTAAGAATGAATTTCAGGCATTGAAGACACATTAGAAGAAACAGATGCATTGATCAAAAAAAAAATGATAAAACGAAAATACTCTTGAACAACATATCCAGGAAATCTGGGCCACTATGAAAAGAATCTAAGAATAATATGAGTGGAGGAAGGAGAAAAATATCAGCTCAAAGGCACAGAAAAATAATTTCAACAAAATTATAGAAGAAAATTTTCCCAACCTAAAGAAGGAGATGCAAAAGTACAATAAGTGTACAGAGTACCAAATACATGGAACCAGAAAAGGAAGTGACCTTGATATATAATAATCCAAACACTAAATGTTTAAAGTAAGAGTATTAAATGCTGCAAGTGAAAAATAATACAAATTAACATATGAAGTTAGACCTATATAGAATTATACCTGACTTCATAATAGAGACTCTGAAGCCAGAAGAGCCTGCCTGATTGTGCTACACAGTCTAAGAGACCAGAGATGCCTGTCGATAGATGCCTACTATTCTCAGCAACACTTTCAATCCAAATAGAAAAAATTAGACATTCCATGATAAAACCACACTTGATATTATTTGTAAATCCAGCCTTATAGAAGGTGATAGAAGAAAAATTCTAACCTAAAAAGGTTAACTATATACAAAATAATAATAAAAACAAGCAAAAAACCTCATTGTGACTAAATAATCTCAGACCAGTAAAATCAATAGAAGGAAACACACACACACACACACACACACACACACACACACACACACACACACACACACACCACTACCACCACCACCACCACCAATATAGCCATTATCAGCACCACCATGAATAACAAAATGAAAGGAATCCACAATCACTGGTAATGGTGATTACTCTCAATGTCATCAAGCTCAATCCCCAATGAAAAGACACAGACTAACAGAATAGATGTACAAACAGAATCCATCCTTCCACTAAATCTTAGCATGAAAATCAAGGGTTGACATTACCTCTGGGTAAAGATTAGAAAGACACATTCCATGCAAACAGACTTAAGAAACAAGCTAGGGTAGCTATTCTAATATCTGACAAAATAGACATCAAACCAAAACTAACCAGTATAGCTAAGGAATAACACTACCTACTCATCAAAAGAAAAATCCATCAAGAAGCTTGTGAATCATTATTATTGTTTCACTTTGCATTTTTAAGGTCATGGTTTTAGTTTTTGTTGTCCTTTCTGCTGCATGTTTCTTTTAAGGGAAACTTATTTTCACATTAGTACAATTCAGAACAAGTACTAGTTCAGGTATATAAAAAATGACAAGAATGGCTTCTGTCACGTAACTGATTAACTCAAGTCTCTAGAGACGTCTGCATTCTCAGAGAGCATACATAGACCTGGATTCCCCAGCATCCTATTTGATGCATAGTCTTCAGCAAATTGCTGCTGTTTTGCTCATTTCAAGACAAGCATTCTTATTTATTGATTCAAAAGCCTTTTCGTGTTATTTGGAGATAAAAATGTTTCTAGATTTAGATGTGTCATTTCATTATTTTACAAACAAAATTATCCTAAAATACTCACCTCATCTATTTGCTTTTGAATTTTCACCCCTTTCTTTTTTAAGTTATTAATTACTTGTCATCTACATATATGGTCATTAATAGACCAGATACTGATTTTTTTTGTACCTAATGCTCACTTCTGCATCTTTATTTTTAATTTTTCATGTTATTTACAGGAGAAAAATCAATGATTTATTTTCTTGGACTAATAGCATTTTTTTTCTGAGAGTTAATATTGCTACAAACACCTTGACCAAAAAGCAAGTTGGGGAGGAAAGGGTTTATTCAACTTACACTTCTACCTTGTAGTTCATCACTGAAGGAAGGTAGGCCAGGAACTCAAACAGGGCAGGAACCTGGAACCAGGAGCTGATGCAGAGGCCATGGAGGAATGCTGCTTACTGTCTTGCTTCTCAGAGATTGCTCAGCCTGCTTTTTTGTAGAAGCCAAGACCACCTGTCAAGGGATGATACCACCCATTATGGGCTGGGCCTTCCGCCATTAATAGCTAATTAAGAAAATGCGGTATAGACTTGCTTACAGCCTGCACTTATACAGACACTTTCATAATTGTGGTTTGTTTCTTCTTCTCAGATGACTATTATCTTGTGTCAAATTGACATAAAACTGTGCAGCACAACATCCTAAATATGTCTTCCTGCCATGTGTGAGTTTTCTCACATGCTCTTTCCTTCAAGGGTTTTGCCACTCTGTTGGATGAACTAGCTATTCTTCCTCTAGTAGTTTAGATGTCTTACCTTGATCCACTGATTTTCTAATTAAGGTAATACTTACATCTAAAGTATAAGCTTGGTGAATTCTTGAATTTAAATACTTGTGAATCCTTTTTTCATCTCTACAAGTCATGTGGAAGTTTTCAAATAGTACCACAGTGCTAAACTGAACTGGAACTATACTTATTTTTATTTTTTTTTCAAGTAGACACTTGAAGCTTCAATAGGAGTTAATGAAGACATAGTATTTCTTGTCCAAAGATCTCACATTGCATTGTGCATGTATTATCTGCTGTCTTACATCTCATAACACAGTCTACTCTAGCCACACACCATGTCAGGTTCATCACTTGTAAAAGCCCCTGCATTCAAAAACAATCTCATCAACTCTTAGAATGTCTAATCCACTGTATTCATTTCTTTACTTGCTCTCCTGTGATCTAGGAAGCTTAAGCAATCTTCCCAGTTTTAACACTGTGTAAGCAATATGCAAAGCTTATTTAAACTGAACATACTTTAAAAAAAATAGTGTCTGGTAGTTTTTCATTTTAATACAAGTATCTGTTGTTGTTGCTTAAAGAAATTACACATACCCACAAACATCAACTTCCTAATAATAAAAAAAAAACCTTTCATTTATGGATATCTCTTTAAAATAACCAGATTCAATACTAACCAAGGTAGTATTTGTCTTTGTAAATTGACTTTTGGTGTACTGGGCTACATACCAGGGTCTCACACATATTAGGAAGGACTTTATCACTGGATCTATATCTCTATCCTAATACTTGTTGAATCCTTTCGTGTTGAGTTTTTTGTTTGTTTTGTTTTAATCTTTGTTTTTCGTTTTGGTTTGTTTTGGGTTTTGTTCTTTGTGTTTTTTAGTAGTCCCCATACCCAGTGTTTCTCCTAGCTTCTCTTACCTTCCTTTCTTGACTCTATTGGCTCACCAAATACACACCCAGCCTGGAATAAGCTTTTGTCCTCCTACTTATTTCTTTTAGATTAACTACTGTTTTATGTGTATGCCTTTTCCTCATTGGTCTTAGCTTAAATGTGGCTATCTCAAAGAAGACTTTTTAAAACCCTGGCCTCTAGCTTTTCTGCCATGCTTCATTTTCCTCCATATTAGTTGTCATTGACTAGAATTCATTACCTGTTTCTGTAACAGAATATCCAATCCATGAGGGCTGCTGATGCATTCTAAGATTCATGTTACATCTTGGAGCCCAGCCTGGTTTACAGAGTAAGTTCCAGGATCGCAAAGGCTACACAGAGAACCCTTGACTCAGAAAACAAAACAAAACAAGGGAACACTTATGAAAAATTCTATAAGTAACATCATCTTCAGAGGTAAAATAAATAAATAAATAAATAAATAAAATAAACAGATTAAGAAAGACCCTTGTCACTCCTGTTCAATATCATTCTTAAAATCCTAGTAACGTCAGCAAAATAAATTTTCACGTTCACATATAGTAACATCTACTGTGTAGAAAATCTTCCAAAATTGGCAACAACAATCACTTCTGGATGTAATAAGTAATTATTAAAAGATTTTTATAACACCTGACTATATTCAAAAGACTATTTCTTCTCTATATTCTAGAAATAATAACTAGTGTCTAAATTTTAAAACACTTTTTCGTTTACGTTAGCTTTCTATCTAAAATGAGAAGGCAATGGCAGGAAAACATTAGGCACAAACCCATTAAATCCTAGTCAAGATCTATTTGAGGAAAATCACAACTCTCTAATTAAAGATATAAGAAAATTAAACAATTTGAAATAAATTCTATATTCACTGATGGAAAAATTAACATTTTCAAGATGCCTGTCATTACAAACTTGAGTCACAGATACTTAGCACTGCAATTTTTTGCAACAAATAAACCTTCCACCTTGGTCAAATGTTTGTAAGGCACAGGACATTCTCAAGGAGCTACTCTTGTTAGGATTTCTTTTTCTCTAAGAAAACACCATAATAAAAGCACCCTGGGGAAGAAAGGGTTTATTTCTTCTTACAACTTTAAGCTTATACACCATCCCTGAGGGAAATCAAGAGAGAAACTGAAAAAGAAGCCATGGAGGAATGCTGCTCACTGGCTTCCTCCTCATGGCTTGGTTTCTTATACTTCAGAGGATTGGCATAACCCACATTGGTCTGGGTGATGCCAATATCAATCATTAATCAAGAAAAGACTCATGAGTTGCCCATAGGACGAATTGGGGGGTTCTTATTTTATTGTTCCTCTTCTCAAATAACACTGGTCTGTCCCAAATTTTCAGAAAATTAACATGGACAGTGGGTGAAACATTCCATCCTGTAGGGAATTTCATTAATATATGAAACAATTCAAGGGCTTTAGGAATTTCCTGCAAGTGACAGATACATTGTCCTTTCTCCCCAAGCGTATATAAACAATAAGGACAGATGAGAAACACTTTTAGACAGGCTGAACTGCTTAAAAGTGGTTCTGATCACCTGAGCTAGCAGGGAGAAGCTTTTTCTAACAAGTTAAGCTGCCTGTAGGTTTACTATTCATCTAGAGTAAACAAGGTAGTCTGCCTTAGAACAGCAACTTAACAAAATAGACAACTCAGAGTTAAACATAGAAATAAACCAACTGATCTGTCAAAGAAGCAAAGTGCAGAGTTATTTCAGCAAATATTTATAGAATACTTGGATATCCAAGATCCACACAAAAATTAAGGTGAGCAAAAAAAAATGCAATGCTATATAGCTTTAAAAAAATAACAGAATACAAAATCTTGAGAATGACAGATAAATTAGACTGTATTAAATTTAAAATCATGAAATCCATAGTAATACAAAGGCATGATCTCCTCACTTGAGAGACAAAGGCAGGAGTACCCAGCCTAAGTAGTCTACATTGTGAGTTTGCCTTGGCTGCATATCAAGATGATGTCTCAAAAGTAAATGGATAAAATAAAAAGGTTTGCTCTGCAGAATATAAATCAAAGAATAAAAAAATCACAGACTAGGATAAAATATTTGTAAAACACATGTCTAGTATGAGACTAGTGGACAAAAGACACAAAGAAATGATGAATAATGCCTGGAGAGGTACACAGCATGAGTACCTGTCTTGGTTAGTATTTTGTCATCTTGGAACAGGCTACAGTAATCTCAAAAGAGGAACTTCAACTGAGAAAATGCCTTCAGTAGATTGCCTATAGGCAAGTCTGTTGATCATTTCTTGAAAACTGATTGATGTTAGTAGGGCCACAAACAGAATTGGTGTTGCTACCTCTCAGCAGATTGTCCTGGATGTTATCAAAATACTGAATAAACAAGCTATTGGTAGCAAGCTGGTATATATCATTCCTATGTGGCTTCTGTTCTACTTTTGGCCTCAGGCTCCTGCCCTGAGTTCTTGCACAGACACCCTCTCAGAGATGGACTGTTAAGTATCAGACGAAATAAACCCTTTCCTGCCCACATTAACTTTCCTAACAGTGTGTTATCACAGCAATAGCAAAGTAACTAAGAAATTAACACCACACTTGTAAGACATTGTGCTAACAAAATTGATCACATTTTGTAGAGAATTGTGGAAGGATTTTAGAACTTAGCTAGAAAACATATTGAGTGTTCAGAGCACAATGAGCTATTGAGGGAAGTTAGAAGACAATGTCGAGAGCTTTCTAGAGTCCCAGCTTATGAGGTCGCAGAGGGAAATTTTGAGAGTCATTTAAAGACTTTATGAAGTCCCACTGATATTTTGAATTTACAATCTGTGGTCACTTGAGGATTGAAGAAAGAGTTGTGATTGTGATTAATGAGAGGCGAGAACCACTAAAGGGAAAGCTTTTTCTTTTTTTCTTTTTTGTTTATGTTTTTTGTTTTGATTTTTTGCTGGGACCATTAATACTGGTCAGGTCAGAGTAAAGAAAGAGATGTGAAGATGTTGAGTAAGAAGAGACCAGCATCACTGAGGCAAAAACTTCTGGAAAGCACTTATTCAGGGTAAGCACACAGAAGCAGATAAAGCTGGCATAACATATGCTAGCAGCTGAAATTGATAATGTGTACTCATTTTTGAGGTAGTACTGCTTTTGAAAGCATGAAAGAGTGATGGAAAGCAGCAGAGGCTTAGTACTGTGAGAGGTCAGGAAGGGCTATTTGTGAAGGCACAGACCAGTTGGAAAGGAGAGCCCAGAATTTGGACCTGCCAGTACCTGGGACAACCATCAAAACTGTGTAGTGGAGTTGGTCTGCACCTAGAAGACCAAACAATGTTCTATGTTTACTGTGGAAGGCAAAGCCAGAGAGATAAGTCTGCCCCAGCAATTAGGAACACAAGATGAGTCCCAGAAGCCACACACTGAGGATTACACTATTGAATTTGTGTTTTTGCTTCGATTTGAATAAAACTATGCTATTGTTCTTCTTTCTTAAAATAAGACAGTATTTAACTTGAATTTTTAGCTATTACTGGAGCTCATAGTTGAAAGACTTTGGATATGTTAGGGACTGGCTAATTTAGAGAGACGGTACATACTCTAGAGAGATTTTGAACTTCTGACATAGACTTTGGGTGTTTTAAAATGAGTGGAATTTTTACCTTCTTGAACTTTTAAAAACTCGGGGAAGTTTTGATGTTTGTCAAAGCAGCAGCAACCCTAACTAGTTTTCTCTAGTGGAGTCTCACTGGGGAAATGTACAACTGTTAAGGGCAGGGTCCATCCTCAGAAGGAGATGGCCAATACAAAATAAACTTAATGGTATTTTGGGGGGTTCTTTGTGTCATAATGTTTTGTCAGGGCTTTTTTTAGATGTTACATGTCCTTTGCATAATTATTATAGCTCCTGGTTTTGTTTTTTATGTGATTCCTGTGTGTATAAATGTGTATGTCTCTACATCTATGTTTCTCATGTGTTTTTTTTTTGTTCTTTTTTTTCTGTTTGTTTTGTCCCATTTTAGTTTACTTTTGTTTTGTGTTATTTTATCTTATTATTATTCTTTATATGCCCCTTTGTTTTCTAAGGAGAGACAGAAGAGATATGGCTTTGGATGGGAGGGAGTAGGATGGATCCCAGAGGAGTTGTGGAGAAAAAATAATAATGAGAACATATTATATGAAAAATTATTTTGAATAAAACAAAAAATTAATGAAATAACAACAGACTTATTCAGATAATACTCACTAATATAGAAGTGCTCTGATAATACCGACTAGCAGAAATGAAGGAGCAACTGGAAATTTCATTCATTCTTGCTTTTAGAAATATAATATAGAACAGCCACTAAGGGTAACAGGAAGTTTCATATAAAGTTAAACATCAGCTTCCCAAGTAATCTAGAAACTATACTCCTAGATATTTACTTAACTCAGTATAAAATTTTATCCACACAAAAAGATGCAAATAATCTTTTATTCTCTATTGCTGCAAACTGGAATATCCTTCAAACTGGGAATGAATGAGTCTGCCATACTGATACACACCTGTCACACCAGCACTTAGAAGGCTGAAGCAAGAAAACCTAGAAATCAATAGGAGAATTCCGTCTCAAAACAAAATAGAAAAACTAATTAGCTCTCTCCATCCAAACCACAGCAACAAAAAGGCAAATGAGTAAATGAACTATATAGTATCTATAAGCTGGTATGTTATTAGGTGATAAAAATAGATGGGCTTTTAATCCATAAAGGGACATTGGAAAACTGTCAAATATAAACTTTTTTCAAGAAGTCCCCAAAATCCATATACCATATGATTCCCATTATATTATACTCTGAGGTAAAATTGTGGAAGCAGTGGATACTTCAGTGTTTCAGGAGATTCAATGGAGGCCAACAGAGACAGGAAAGAGAAGTTTCTAGTGTGACTGTTTGACACTATGATGATGAGTAGGTCCATGACATTGCACATTTCTAAAACTATGTGGCACAAAAAAGAGAATAGGTTCATGTAGCTTAAGTTTTCTCCAGTCCTGCCTGGCCCATGGTCAGGACAAATCTCTCTCTCCCGCCAGTCCCACAGCCACTCAGACCCAACCAAGTAAACACACAGAGACTTATATTGCTTACAAACTGTATGGCCATGGCAGGCTTCTTGTTATCTAGTTCTTCTATCTTAAATTAACCCATTTCTATAAATCTATACCTTGCAATATGGCTCGTGGCTTACCAGTATCTTACATGTTGGTACTCATGGCGGTGGCTGGCAGCATCTCCTGACTCAACCTTCCTGTTCCCAGAATTCTCTTCTCTGCTTGTCCCACCTATGCTTCCTGCCTGGCTACTGGCCAATCAGCATTTTATTTATACAGAGCGATATCCACAGCAGGTTCATTATGGGCTTTAGTGATATAATAATATGCATTAATTTATTAAAACAAATGCACTGTACTAATGTGCATGATTTATCAGTGCTGTTGATGTTAATACCAGATGAAATAACAAGAAATAACAGAGGGGTAATATGAACAGTCTATATTATTTGCAGAGATCCACTCTAAAATAGTCAATTAGTTTAAAAATATAAAAAGAACACCAACATATATTTGGCTCCACCCATATTCCCCAAAATTAAAATATTTTAGTATCAAACTCAACTTCATCATGGCTTTCAATTGCCATTCTTAACTGGTAGCCTGAGGGTACCCTCATCAGAAGGGCATTACTGTAATGTAAAGTTGGTAATTCTGTCAATAGAGTCTTTAAGGTATCTGACAAAAGAAGACAGCACTTTAATATTTTTCATTTTCTGTAGGTTCTTTGAATTTAAAAAAAAATGAAAATATTTAAAATCTAGTTTCAAGTCTATTCTTGATTGAAATTAAAGTTGTTGGTAGCTTGGCTGTTTCAAACCACACTAAATCCTTTCTGTAGACATAAAATAAATCACAATATTGTGTCCCTTTATTGGGAAGTCAAAAGAAATCTTGATATTAGAGATGCTGTGTGAATCTTTTTAGTATCTTCATAAGGACATCCCTATCACTCTAATGAAACTTAATTAGAAGAGGAGTGTGTAAGATTTTAAGCAGGATTTTCACATGTACATCTCTTCCCTTAAAATGCTTTTTGCTTTCCTGTCAAATCATCCTACTCTAGGATGCACTTTTATGAAAAGCAGTGAAGATATGATACAAGTCAAGCACGACATTCTTTTTTCATTTTTCATTTTTCTCTTTTTAATTTCATCTACAAGACAGCAGCTCAACTGCCAGAATAGAAACTCTACAACAAAGCCTTGAGTTACATAAATAACACAGATGAGATTTCTTTTTGTTTCACAAAGAGTCATACCATTTTACACAGCAAAAGGCTGCATATTCTGATAGAGATGACTTCTAAGATACAGCTTTAGCATGTGCTATGAAATCACTCAAATATCATTATTATGAGCCCCAAAGGCACAAGAGTTTAAATAAAACTGATTAATCATTTGACCTTTTCCTAACTCATAATTTATAAATCATGATCTGTCCTGTGATGTCTAAGTTTGAGGAGAAATAGCACTAGATAAATTACCATATAAATAGTTTATAGAAATTATATGTAGAAGAGTTGACATTTGACTTCTTTATTCTTTAAATTTCTGTAGTGAGTTAGACAAATTAAACTTTCCTAAGGGAACATAAGATCTACTTTGAGAAAGGATTTTTTTTAAATATAGATTTGGGACAGTTATTCTTGGTTGTCAACTTGACTACATCTGGAAATAAACCCAAAACTGGAGAGAACACCTATGAGGGATTTTTGCTTAATCTGAAGTAGGACGATCTACTTCTAATCTGGACATTTGAGGTAGGTAGGCTTGACTTTAGTCTGAATCACTCATGCTGAGAAAGAACATGTCTTTAGTTTGAATATTGAGGAGGAAAGATTTGAATTCTGATCCTGAGGTGGGACAACAGGATCATTTCTGGGCCACACCCTCTGCTAGGGGCCAATACAAAGACATATAAGAAGTTCTTTGTCTGCTGGTTCTCACCTTACTAGCAAGTCCAATTCTTGACTGGCATTAGAGCCTACTTCTTCTGGATTCCAGCATATACTGAAATTAGATGAGATATACAGCCTTGTGGACTAAGCAACTACTGGATTCTTGGACTTATCATTCACAGCCATTGTAGGATTACCTGAATTGAAGCCTGTAAGTCATTCTAATAAATCCCCTATTTATGGTGTATATACATATTTCATTATCTTCACAAAAAATGAAAATAAAATGTTTCACAAAAAGTTGCTTGAATCCTGTATTAGTTATGGTTCTATAGAATAACAGAATTTATAGAATGAACAGGATTCAAGCAACTTCATGTGAAAAAAAAATTTACTGACATTTTATGAAGATAGTGAAGATCAGTGAGGTTAAATAACATGAGAAAAATTTTTAAAATTTGAGTAGAAATTGATTATAAATACCAAGTTTAGAAGTCCAAATCTTATATATTTTTTAATGAACCACCACTACCTCTGATAGCTATTGGCTCTGTTTTTATCTTTGGCTACCTGATTGATCTTAGTCATTATTACTCCCTTTCTTAGAATTTATTCCTCTTACACTATATTTCTACTGTCTTTTACTTATCCTTAAAAGACTTAAACGTTTAGCCGTTTATCTCTTTTTGTCATCTTTTGCTAATGTAGCCTCCAGGTAAGTTGATTAGTGGTCTTTGGGGAAGAAAAGCTTTATCTTCGTAATATACTCAGTGTGAAGTGGTCTGTCTCCTTACCTTTAGTAAATGTGATACAGCAGCTATGAGACTATGAGGGGGGGCTCCCAGAAGATGCTGAGTCTTCTGCCCATTCCAGCAGATGATTTCTGCCATCTGCAGAATTCTAAACCCTCAACTAAAGCCCCACAAATATATTTTTGACAAAGGAAGAAGAATCTGGGAATCTGCCTTTGAAATTCAAGATTTCTTCTGCTGTGTGTTTGCATCTTGGTAGCTAATGTTCTATAATTTCTTAGTAAAGCTAAATGTAGACGTGTGTGTGTGTGTGTGTGTGTGTGTATGTGTGTGTGTGTGTGTGTGTGTGTGTGTGTGTGTGTGTGTGTATGCATGTATGTATGTATATATCAAGTTACCAGAGAACAAATGGTGTAAGGACAATAAGTGACACTTTGTACATATATGCATATGTGATAAAGTGTGATTGGGAAGGTTTGGGCTAAGAATTCTGCAGCAGAGGACCCCTGAAGATTCTAGAGCTGTATATGTGTGACTGGTATGCCTGTGACTGTTTCTGAATCACTGTATTAGACTAAGGCTAGAACTCTGAAAATATTTTTTCAGTTCTTAAAAGTGGTAATCATTTAACTGCCAGCCTGTAGCCCAACAGACTAGTGGCATTTTTCTGTAAACAGATGGTAGAACATGAACATGTGGAATTAAATTCCCAGGGAGTTTCCATGAGGCAGGTTAGAGTTATTCAATCATAATGTTGTAGAATTTGACTCTGCCATAAAATGATATTAATCGATGCTCACTATCACCTTCAGCAAGCCATGTTTGAAGGTCTTGCCCTAATACCTGTTGTGGAAAGCCTTCAAATTTCTAAGCTATAGAGGGCATCAAGAACCTTAATAATAAAAAAAGAAAAGAAAATATCTACATAACACTGCCCAAATTGGCTTAGATGTGGCTTTTGTAGAATATTTTCTCATTGTTTTACAGTGTTTCAGACTAGTTTTAAAATTAGTCCAATAATATTGGCTCCTTCATGCATGGCTCCTTGTAGGCACAGCAATAACTATAATTTCTTACACTATTTTGACATTTTGATTTTCTAAGAAAGAGACAACTAGCTAAAATTATATGTGCAAGATATTTTTGGGGTGAGGCAGTTGTGGAATACAAGAGTAAAAAAGATTAGGGCTTACTGTACTGGCTGTTTTGGTGTGTCAATTTGACACAAACTAGAGATCATCAAAGAAGAAGGAGCCTCAGTTGAGGAAATGCCTCCATAAAATCCAGGGTGTAGGACACTTTCTTAATTAATGATCAATGGGGGAAGATCCAGCCCATTGAGGGTGGTAACATCCCTGGGCTGGTGGTCCTGGGTTCTATAAGAAAGCATGCTGAGCAAGTCATGTGAATCAAGTCAGTAAATAGCACCACTCAATGACCTCTGCATCAGCTCCTGCCTCCAGGATCCTACCATGTATAAGTTCCTGTTGTGATTTCTGCAATAATGAACTTTTCTCCCCAACTTTCTTTTGAGCCATAGTGCTTTGCCACAGCACTAGAAACTCTAACACACTTACACCTATGAATGCAATTGAAATCCTAATTGTTAGTAGGAAAGAGTGAAGGATCAGATAGTAAGAGTTTCAGACTGCAGCACATTCAAAAAATCTTCAGTCATGATGATGAAAATCATCAAAAAGAACTTTTCTGTTAGACCCTCATTTGATAACAGCAAGCTAACAACATAACTTTGGGATAAACTGTCTCTGTGGAAAAATATTATCATGATTATTTTAATATTCTACCTTTTCTTGACAAATGACTGTATTGTCTTTTCAATGATTCTTTAAAAATATTCTGTACGTGTGTCATTGAATTTTTTATTTACTGCCATGTAGAAGTTTTATATTTGTTGTCATAGCAAGGGATAAAGGTTTTTGTTGTTTGTTTTTCTTTCTAAAAGTTATTTTCAGATGTTCACACCTGATGAAATTAATGCTTCAATAACTAGCCACTAGAAGTTTGTTTTTCTTCTGTTTACTATTATTATTTGTTTTTAATTTGAAATAATTTTGCATCAGTTTCTCCTTTAACTTTCCTCCCTCCAGCCTTTCCCAATTACCTGAAGGGATTAAACTCCTTCCTTGTCACACCACCCCCACTCTAGTATTGATGGTCTTTTTCTTTAATTATTGTTACTTATATCTGTGTGTGTATGGGTATGCACAAATATATGTATATAAATACAACTTTGTTTTTATTGTTAGTTTGTATATGGTTTCAAGGCTGCCCACTGGCATTGAACAACCATTGAGGCACTCATCATCAGGAGAGGCTAATTCTCTTTTTAGCTGTCAATAGATTCCTGTGGTTCTTTATTTAGGGGTGGGACCTCCCAAAATTTCCTCCATCCATATTGACATTTTCATTGACATTGCTCTTATTCTAGTGTAGTTTCATAGTAATTTCAAGGAGATACAATTTCCACAAAGACTTTCCTGTATTCTGGATCTTAAAATAAAAATATTTCTGCCCTTTCTTCTGATATGTTCTCTTAGCCATATATGCAGGATCTGTGGTACAGACATATCCATCATATCCACTGGGACTGGGCTCCCCATGGTCCATTGATCTCCACGTGGTGTCCTGGTATAGTTTTCTGTGATGACTTCCATTTGCTATGTAGAGAAGCTTGCTGGGGATGCTGTAAATGTGTTGTTCTGATTGATTGATAAATAAAACACTGATTGGCCAGTAGCCAGGCAGGAAGTATAGTGTAGGTGGGATAATGAGAGAGGAGAATTCTGGAAGGTGGAAGGCTGAGGCAGGGAGACGCTGCCAGTCACCACAAGAAGAAGCATGATGTAAGATACTGGTAAGCTACGAGCCACGTGGCAAAGTATAGATTTATAGAAATGAGTTAATTTAAGATATAAGAACAGATAGCAAGAAGCCTGCCACGGCCATACAGTTTGTAAATAATATAAATCTCTGTGTGTTTACTTGGGTGATGCAAGTGGGAGAGATTTGTCCAGACTGCCGGCAGGCCAAGACACAGGAAAACTTCAGCTACAGAAGCTCCTTTGTTGAGGTGTGGTTCCAACACTTACCTGTGTGTACAAGGGTATGATTTAGAATGTAGCATGGACTTAAGCTGGTCTAGCAGTAGATTCTTTTCTAAGATACACTGACATTACCAGCCCTGAAAAGCTGGCTAGGTTTCCAGTACAAGACATAATTCCCTTCTCTTGAGTGAACCCGAAGTCCAATTAGATAGCTATTGGTTGCCGCAGACATGTGCATACAGCACCTTGAACTTTTATGTGTATCTTGCAACACTGGTAATTATTGTGGTTTGTAGAGATGTTGCTGGTGTGTAGGACTATATAATTGATTCCCTCCCTTGGCTGATTGAATGTTATTTTAAAGAAATACAGAAGCTAGACAACAAAAAGAGGTGTTCAAGTCAGATCCAGCATAGGTCATATGAGCCATTTGTCCTAAGTGTGGGATGTCTTCAGCAATAGGAATTCACACTCAACCCCTGAAAGGAAACCTTGGGTAACATTGCTAACCTGTATTTTGGGGAAAATCTCTTGTACTACCCTTACCAGCTATTTGAAGAAGGTTTCTTGTCCCTCATAAGGGGGTTTCTATTACTCCACTATCTTTGTGGGAGCGTTGTCAGGCCAAATAGCTTGACTTCCTTTAAGGTGTGTGTGTGTGCGTGTGTGTGTGCGTGTGCGTGTGCGTGTGTGTGTGTGTGTGTGTGTGTGTAGAGAATTATAGGTTGTATATAATTTAGTAAATATAAAATGGTGTAACTTGGGGCTCTATCACACAACTCTTTTTTTTTCTCTTTCATATCACATAACATTACTACATCTATCTTATCTTACTTTCTATTACTAAGACAAAAACACTGTGACAAATAGCAACATGCAGAGGAAGTGGTTTGCTTCAGTTTATAGTCTCACACCTCAGTTCATGAGTGAGGAAAGTCAGGACAAGAATTTAATTAGGGCAGGAACATGGAGGCAGCATTCCATGGAAAAGCCTGCTTTCTTACAGCACCCAGGGCCACCAGCCCCAGGGTTGCACTGCCCATAGTGAGCTGGGCACTTCCACATCATTCATCAATCAAGAAAATACACTATAGGCTTGCCCACCTGCCAACCCAAAGGGGGCATTTTTTCAATTGAGATTCCCTCTTCCAAACCAACCATAGTTTGTGTAGAGATGATGTAAACATAGCCAGCAAAACTTCTATGCTAATTATAAAATTCAAAAGGCTTAACTTTACAATCCAAATAATGTCACAAAATGTAACCCTTCAAGTTTTATTTATAATTCCTAATGCTACAGGAGGCCACATTCGTGATTTTTTTCATACCCTGGTGGTGACTGGCAGCTAGCCCTCTAGTTATTGATAAAATGCTTTCTCTTGAGACAACTCTAAATCATGCATGTAGTTTTCCTCTTCAAACAATCCATGGTTCAGACATGTCCAGAACCTGGGATCTTCACTGTAACTTACACTGCAATGTCATAGCTTTACAAAGAGGACTTTTGACCTCCTCACAGGGACTCCAGTCTTGTCATACATTGTCTGATCTCAGTTGATCTCTAAATTAAGACTGTGCGAATCTTTCACAATTACAAAAATAGAACTCTGGAGAAGAAACTGCTAGATTCTGCTGCCATCTTAAGATGTAGCCTGGTCTCTGTGGACCATGGTTGTGCAACCTCCTCATCATCCTTGTGCTGACTTTGGGTACACACTTTCTTAAGCCATTGTTTTTGAGGATCAAGAATCCTTTCAGCTGCATTTTCACTTCACACTCTTTATTTTCAAATAAATTTGCAGTTTTACAAGATGAAGTCTTTGATGAGAAGGGTCTCCCTCTGGGTATCTTCCTATTTTCTGAATGCAGAACAGGGTGTTTCTTTTTAATAATCATAGCCTCTTTTCTGCAAACATCTTGACTTCAATGTTTAACTTGCTTATGCTCATTTCCCTCTTGGCAAACTGCACGTTTTTATATTTCTGTCCAATATTTTTCTCTTTTAAGCTGCAAACCTGTATAAATGCCATAAGAATTAGCCCTTGCATAGCCCAAATCCTGTCCTGTCTTACAGTTTCCTTTGCCACAAAATATGTCCATTATTTTCAAACTCAACTTCAGTAAATTTTTCAGAAAATTGACAGAATGCAACAAGAATCTTGGCCAAATTATGACATGAATGATGTCTAGCCCACATCCTGATAGTCTTGTTCCTGTATGAAACCTCATGAGCTGGATTTTCACTGTCTATGTTCCTCTTAGCATTTTTTCTTACAAGTTTTCACCAGAAATTTGGTCTATTAAGCTTTAGTATGCTATGGTTTTTCCAGTAGATATTCCAAACTCTTTTAAGTTCCAGGAATAACATAGTCCCAAATCTTAACCTAGACATAGTCAGGCTTACCATGGCATGTTCCATTTCTCATTATTAATATTCTATATTAGTTACTTTTCTTTTGCTCTGATGAATTACCTGGCAGAAGTAACTTAAGGAAAAAAAGATTTATTTTATATTATAGTTAGAGGACACAGTCCATCATAGTTGAGAATTCAAAATAGCAAGAGCTTGAAGCAGCTGGTTATATTGTGTGTGTAATCAGGAAGAAGCAAGTAAGAAAGGCTTACACACATCTAAACTTCTCCTACTTTAAACTCTAAGACTCCAAGCTAGGGAGTGGTGCTATCAACAAAAATTACTGGATCTTCCTCCTTGAATTAACTGAAGAAAGATAGAATCTCAAAGCCATGGCTAGAGGGTAACCTGATTAAATAATCAATTCATTGTAGAAATTCACAGAGGTTTTGCCTTTGGTAATTCTAGATCCTGTCAAGTTGACCATACCCTTCATATATGGATGCAATAGATTGTAGAAGAAAAATGCTACTTACAGAATATATTTTATACCATCTATCTCTATATTTATCTGTATACAAAAAAATTAACTTTAATATTTTGTTACAAAGTAAGTTTCATTGGCCATGTATAAGACACTTTCTGCCTTCTATTTTAAATTTCTTGTATTTTTGAATACTCATACAGTATAACCATGTATGAGTTATATAGCTCTATAGTAAGAGCTGGGAAGCATTTAAAAGAAATTGTTTAGAATTTAGTAATCTCAGTTTTTTTAATTAAAAAATATTCTCTATAGATGGAGAGATGCTTCATGGTTAAGAGAACTTGTTGCTTGTGCAGAGGAAAAGGGTTTGTTCTTGGTATCCACAATGAATTTCCTAACAGTCCCTTAACTCCTATTCCATGGAATTAAACACATTCTTCTGGCATGTGTGGAACTCACATGATTCACATACATATATTTGGGTAAAACAGTTACACACCTAAAATACAAATAAAGAAATCTTTTAAATGTCTTAGAATTTCAAGAATTAAAGTCTAGAGAGATTGTTCAGCAATTAAGAGTACTGTCTGCTCTTGCAGAGGACTAGGTTCAGTTCCCAGAACCAATATCTACATCCAGCTTCAGGGAATCAGATGCCCTCCTCTGGTTTCAGTACACATCCGACACACATGTGATACATAGACATACATGCAGACAAAACACCTACACACATAAAATAAAACAAATAATTAATGAAAAACTTATTGAATTAAATACATATGAATAGAAAATTGTCTTTACAAGCTAATTCTGAATTAAACCTTTCACATTAATTATATTGTTTGGTTAGATTAAATATGCAAATATAGCTCTAATATTGAGTGTAAGATTATGTACATCAGTGATTATGACTGATGGATGCAGATGCACAGATTCATGGCCACACCCCAGGTGGAGCTCCAGGAGTCCAGTCGATGAGAGAGAGGAGGGATTCCATGAGCAAGGGATATCGAGACCATGACTGGAAAAAGTACAGTGACAACTAGCCAAACTAGTGGAAACGTACGAACTGTGGACCAATAGCTGAGGAGCCCCCATAGTACTGGACTAGACCCTCTGGATAAGCAAGACAGTTGTTTAGCTTGAACTGTTTAGGGAGCCCCCAGGCAGTGGAATTGGGACCTGTCCCTAGTGCATCGCCGGCTTTTTGGAACCTAGTGCCTATGGTGAGACACTTTGCACAGCCTTGGTGCAGGGAGGAGGGGCTTGGACTTGCCTCACCTGAATGTACCAGGATCTGCTGACTCCCCATAGCAGAACTTGCCTTGGAGGAGGTGGGAATGGGAGTTGGGTTGGCGGGGGAAGTCTGGGGAGATGGGAGGAGGGAGGACAGGGGAATCTGTGATTGATACGTAAAATGAACAGAAAATCTCTTAATAATAAAAAAACAATTAGAGGAGGCAAAAAAAAAAAGATTATGTACATCATCTCACAGACATGCATACACCTATTCACAGATATTCACACACACACACACACACACACACACACACACACACACACACCATTCAAGTTCTTTTAGTTTTCAGGTATACATTATACTTATTCTTAATATTACATGAAAAAGATATATCTAGATATGTATAACAGCAGAACTAATTTCTGTTATGCCAGTTGGTTGGCAAAAGTGTTGTAATACTTAATAAGCAGTCAGGTGCTGTGGGATGTTCTGTATGTCACATGTGTTGCTGATTAGTGAATAAATAAAACACTGATTGGCCATTGGCTAGGCAGGAAGTGTAGGCAGGACAAGGAGGAGAATAAAGCTGGGAAGTGGAAGGCTGAGTCAGAGAGACACTGCCAGCCGCCATGATGACAAACAGCATGTGAAGATGCCGGTAAGCCACGAGCCATGTGGCAAGGTATAGAGGAATGGAAATGGATTAATTTAAGCTGTAAGAACAGTTAGCAAAAAGCCTGCCATGGCCATACAGTTTGTAAGCAATATAAGTCTCTGTTTACTTGGTCGGGTCTGAGTGGCTGTGGGACTGGTGGGTGAGAGAGATTTGTCCTGACTGTGGGCCAGGCAGGAAAACTCAAGCTAAAGTCGGGAAAAGTAGAACAGTTCAGTTGATTTATTTTCATTCTGTGTATAAATGTGGGAGCAAACATTCTCATAAATTGTATATATTTTGTTGAAGCATCAGCCCACAGACACAGACTGCTGTGTTTGTTTACTTTTTGTAACTGCTTCAACTTTTACTATTACTGTGACCCCTTTGAGTGTGTGATATTGGTGATAATAAGTTAATTTTACATAGCAACCCACCTAAATTGATAAATTAATTCAAAGAGACTGAATATGGTGTTTTCCTTCTATAATTTTCTTTACCATTCAGATATAGTCTAGTTATACAGTCTTTGCAAAACTGTTTTATTTATGATTGTTTTAACCTGTGAGAAACAATAGGTTAATAAGCTGACTATATAAAAGTAGCAAAAATATCTCAGTTTTGTCTCTATCGCATCTTTTCTCAAAGTTAAAGCCCATCTTTGGCTAATATTTAAAACTATTTCTTTTGATTTTTTTTAGAACATATTCATTTTAAAATGGTAAGGGACTATCAAGAGATTGAAAGCAAAGCATATAATAATTGAAATTATAATCCCTTATAATGTTGTTATAGACTCTAATCAGTCTGCTAAGAATTAATGGAGGCTTATTAATTATTAAATTTTTGTATATATTTTAAAAATAAGCCTTTTATTGCACAATTAAAAAAACACAAATACTTTTTGTTTCTTACTAGGAGGAGGGATAAAACGTTTCTTATCAAGGAATCCAAGTTTATTTACATATGCATTATCTTCTTAAGACAAGTTGACTTCAGCCCATGTTCTATGATCAGCTGCTCAATTTTCTTGTTACCATTTTATTGTTGTGATATAAAATTCCATCTGTCACAGAGTCACTAGTAGGATTTGCAGTCCTTAAAACAGTGGAATCTAAAGAGCATAAAGAAGAATTTTAGGCTATCTTGTTTAGGAGCAAAAGAAACTTCCTTACATCCAGTAAGAAATTTGGCACTCTCTGACCTACCTAACAATTACATTGCAGCTATATTATTACTGTGGAAAATGACCTGTGGGCTGAGCTATTCTTGGTAGTTGTAGATAAGAGGCTCCTGTGTCTTTCTATTCCTTGCCTGATGAGTAACCTTGAACTCCGACTTAAATGGCAATATTGAAGGATGGAGAAGGCGTGAGTAACATCCACCAGAGGTAAGTGAGTTATTTTGTACCATGAAACACTGAATTAGAAATAACACACCGTACTTTAAAAGTAGTGTGCTCACAGCTCTTATTTAATTGATATATAAATAAAGGTGATAGCTGTTACATTTTAGGAAGGATGTTAAATTGACACATTCATGGCAAGATAGAGTCATTTTCAATTTTTTTTTTCACAAGCACACAGCCTGTCAAAAATTACTCATAGTTATTCTGTCCAGGAAATTTTTTTTTTTTTTTGGTTTTTCGAGACAGGGTTTCTCCACATAGTTTTGGTGCCTGTTCTGGATCTCGCTCTGTAAACCAGGCTGGCCTCAAACTCACAGAGATCTGCCTGACTCTGCCTCCCAAGTGCAGGGATTAAAGGCATGTGCCACAGTCGCCCAGCCCAGAAAATCTTATACTTCATTATTTTTCTCCAGATATTAAGTTCAGGACTTTGCACACAAAATATTTCTAATAATTGTGATTGATTGACAGATAGCAACTACTGTATTAAGACTTCTTTGAGGAATGTTCCCATAGCCATAATTTGCACTGGTAATAAAAGTCAGTACTGTGTTCTTTTTCTATGTAGATACAGGCTTGTTCTGCTTCCCACCATTCTTATATTATAAAACATGATACACACTGAATAATAATATTGTTCCACCAACGCGTCCATTTTCAAAGCTTAAGTCATCGAAAGTCCTGAAGAATATAAGCAAATATAACAAAGTGATCTTATATCCAACTTTGGGTAAAGATTCAGATAGATAGAAACAGTTAATATGTCTCATTAATCTGAAGTGTAAACAAAGGAAAACACAAGGAAAGGGCTCAAGAATGCAAGAATTGTTAAAAGGAAGAAGAAGCAATTCTTCTTTTCATAGGAATGGAGGAACTAAAAGGCCAGGCAGAGATCAAACAGTTACAAAAATACCAGCCTGTCCTACATGTTAAGATACTTGTACTCAGCATCAATTGTAATACACTTGAATAAGAGCACAGTAAACTCCCTTGAGCTTCCTATAACAAAGTAAACTCCTGGCAAAGAATGAGAACAGATGTACTTCAGATTATATTCTGGCTTTATAGGCACACATGTTTCCCTGAAAATGAATATCGTCATTTAAAGTCTTTGAGTCATGACTGTTGAAGCACCACATGGACATGACAGAGCAATTAAGGTTCGATGGGAAAAAGAAAGACCATTGAAGAGATTTTTGTTCCTTTTTCTTTTCTATTTTTTCTTTTTGTTGTTGTAGTGTTCTGTCTTGATTTTTGTTAGGTTGTTTGTTTGTTTTGTTTTTCAAGACAGGGTTTCTCTGTGTAGCCCTGACCATCCTGAGACTCTCTCTCTCTCTCTCTCTCTCTCTCTCTCTCTCTCTCTCTTAGAGTCAAATTTTTTAAAAACTTTTATTATTAAGAAATTTTCTATTCATTTTACATACCAACCACAGATCCCCATTTCCATTTCCTCCCTCCTCCGCTCCTTAGCCTTCCCCCACAACCCCCCCCCCCCGATTCCCACCTCTTCCAAGGCTAGGTCTGCCATGGGGCCTCTCTCATTAGATGAGGCTAGCCTAGAACTTAAGAACTTAGAGTACCTCTTCTGCCAAGGTTAAATGTATGTGTCACTATGCCCAACTTAAAAGAGATTTTCTATGGAGTAGATCATAGACACAAATTAAATTGTCTGCAAATACTAGATTGAAACCTGTGAGAAACTGGTTTCATTACATAGGACTCTGTCACACTGATTTTTGCCTTAGGCCATTCTGGATCTAAGGAGGAAAGGTCATATTTCCATACATGCTCACTCTCATCTGGGCCTCACACATATCTGGCAATTTCTGTGTACCTGGGCTACATGTTCAGCCTTCTCTGTTTTGTAAAAGGTGAAACAAAAGGTCAGGTTTAAACAGTCTTGGGATCAAACCCTAAAGTAATGTTTAAGATCTAATATTTTCATTTTTAAAATGTACACATGAAATGATTGGATAGAATCTCTTGTAGCTCGAGTTTTCTTGCCTGGCCCACAGTCAAGACAAATCTCTCTCACCTGCCAGTCCCACAGCCTCAGACCTGACCAAGTAAACACAGAGACTTATATTGGTTACAAACTGTATGGCCATGGCAGGCTTCTTGCTAACTGTTCTTACAGCTTAAATTAATCCATTTCTATTAATTTATACCTTGCCACGTGGCTCGTGGCTTACCGGAATCTTCACATGCTGTTTCTCATCATGGAGGCTGGCAGTGTCTCTCTGACTCAGCCTTCCACTTCCCAGCTTTATTCTCCTCCTTGTCCTGCCTACACTTCCTGCCTAGCCAATGGCCAATCAGTGTTTTATTTATTGACTAATTAGCAACACATTTGCCATACAGAACATCCCACAGCACTTCCCCTTTTTTTTTTCAAAAAGGAAGGTTTTAACCTTAACAAAGTAAAATTACATATAATTTGGGAATTTGGGCATAGCTTCTCTTACTACTTCCTGCTGGAGGGGGGCGCTGTATCTTATGGGGATACAAAGAAAATTTTAGGATTATGGAATAGTCCATGAGGGTGTATCATCTGAGCCAGTTGCCTTCAAATCATTCTGGATGTTGGATCATCTGGGCCATGGTGTCATGGGAGACCTTTCAGGGGGTCTTGGCTCGTCAAACCTGATGTATCTTAATCTTGAACAAATCCATAGCCTTTGGCTTTCTGTGGGAACAAAAGAGACTCTTTTCCAAAGAAACATATCCTTATATCCAAATTTTGAAGTCAAGGTATCTTTAAAGTATACATATTGGTTTAACTCAGCTTCCTTTACAATCAAATATCTCTCTGCAGTTAAGAATCCCAAAGACAACACAATCCAGATTCTCTGTGTAATATTCATCTTTATGTGGCTTATTTTCTATATTAATTTTACTGTCTCTTTAAAATCTTTATTTTTTAAAACTATGTATTTGTTTATATAACTGTATATATCACCTTTTTTGTCTCTTTCAAGCCTATGTATATTTTACACACATTGTAAACTATTACATCTGAATCTGTCTTATTGTGAATCTATTGCTTTAAACTGCAGCAGCTGTGGCTGCTGGCTCCGCCCACCTCAGCTTTCCAACATGGCGGTGGTACAGTATGTTTACCACCAGTTCTGGGAGCTATCGTGGGTCTACGCTTTTATCCAAGCCGCGTATAGCCCAGAAACCTCTCTTTTTGTTTTGTACTAGCAAAATCCACCATGCAGCTTAATGTGCCACTTGCAGAGGCCTCATTCCAGCCAAACTGCAGGTTGAGTGCACACACCAGAAACCCACAAGTAGCTCAAACCAGCAGCTGCCGCTCATTTGAGAGAGACAATTAGAAAGCTGTTTTTAGCTCCATTTTAGAATCTTTTCTCAGTTTTTAGGTGGAAACTCTTGCCACCACGTTGGACGCCATTTGTAGCTGGGAGTTTTCCTGCCTGGCCCACAGTCAGGACAAATCTCTCTCACCTGCCAGTCCCACAGCCTCAGACCTGACCAAGTAAACACAGAGACTTATATTGGTTACAAACTGTATGGCCATGGCAGGCTTCTTGCTAACTGTTCTTACAGCTTAAATTAATCCATTTCTATTAATTTACACCTTGCCACGTGGCTCGTGGCTTACCGGAATCTTCACATGCTGTTTGTCATCATGGAGGCTGGCAGTGTCTCTCTGACTCAGCCTTCCACTTCCCAGCTTTATTCTCCTCCTTGTCCTGCCTACACTTCCTGCCTAGCCAATGGCCAATCAGTGTTTTATTTATTGACTAATTAGCAACACATTTGCCATACAGAACATCCCACAGCAATCTCTAGTAAGAGATGTTCTGCAGATTGCAGGAGCTATTTCATTTAATTGAGATTATAATACTTGCTGTTTATTTGTTTCAAGGTAATTTCGTATTTACTGCTACCTTAATCTAGATAATGCCTTTTTCTGATCACATTTTCCCTTGGATTTCTACAATATGTCACAGTGGTTTGAAAAGAATGCTCCCCATAGACTCATGTATGAATGATTCATCATCAAGAGGGTCACTATTTCAGAGGTATTAGGAGGTATGACCTTGTTTGAAAAAGTGTGTTACTGGAGGTGGGCTTTGGGGTTTCAAAAGCTCAAGCCAGTCCCAGTGTCTCTCTCTTCCTGCTGCCTGTGGATTCAGAGGTGGAACTCTCCAAAGCTTTTCCAGCATCAGATTTGCTTGTGTGCCACCATCTTCCCCACCATGATAAAAAGAGTCTAAACCTCTGAATGTAAGCAAGCCCTAATTAAAGGCTTTCCTTTCTAAAAGTTACTGTCGTCATCATGTCTCTTCATAGCAATAGAACACTGACTAAGATAGATATCTTAAATTTGAAAAACCCAAATGTAACCTTAAATTTTCACTTTCCTTCTTAATACATATATCCTATATTTGTTAAGAACAAAATTTACTTTACTTTTTTCTCTCATATGAAAAATAAACCAAAAATTTATCTCAATCCCCTTCAAAATACAGGCTTAATGCTTTCCATCAGTTCTGCTCCTAGTTAAGTACAAATCGTTGGTAGATTTCATGTGTTTATTGCAATTGAATTAAAATGGTCTTGCTTTGACTAGGCTCATCGTATTGTTCATTCTCCAACTGAGAAATCAGAATAGCATTTTGAAAGTATTACATCAGACCACTATTCAAAGGACTTTAGCCTCCTTTATTTTTCAAATTGAAAATTATGGTCATTGTTATGTTCTAGAGAATGATCTGTTAACTTCAGCCTTTATCTTCTTTCCATATTCAGGAAAGTCATTCTTATCTCCTCATTAGTGAAGTACCAGATTTTTTTTAACATATTAAACATTATCCACACTCAGAATTCCTCAAGTTAAATATTGTCTTCCAGTGCAGTTTTGTAAAGCATCAACAACTCAGTCCTGTCCAGTCTTTCTCTGCCTTTGATGAACCTGCTTCATGCTTCAACATGTTTCTTATCACCATGTGTGCTTCTAGATATCTACTTCTGTAATGAATTATTACTCTCTGATGTCTCTAATTTATATTTCTATCTGCTTTTTGATATATTTATTCATGGTCTCTTGAGTAGTGTTAGGGACAGCTGTTCATAAAATATTCAGTGAAAGAAGAAAAAAAGAAAGATTTTACTTAGTTTTATATATCTATAGATTTCTAGAGATTAACTTATTTGGAGGTAAGTGTTGTTGGTTGTTCTATTAATCTTTAATCTTTGGCTTTTTGCTGTTTAGGGGGGTGCACAACCCAGCTCCCAAATAAATATATAGAGGCTTATTACTAGTTAGGAATGCCTGGCCTTAGCTTGGCTTATTTCTAGCCAGACTTTCCTAATTTAAAATGTCCTGTATACTTTTTGCCTCTGGGCTTTTATCTTTATCCAATACACCTTCCTTTGCTTCTTACTCGGTGGCTTGTTGTGTAGCTGGGTGGCTGGGCTCTGGAGTCCTTCTCCTTGCCTTGCTTGTAGATCTTCCTCCTCCCAGATTTCTCCTTCTATTTATTCTCTCTGCCTAACAGGCATACCTATCCTTTCTCTTGCCTTGCTATTGGTCATTCAGCTCATTATTAGACCAATCAGGTATTTTAGACAGGCACAGTAACACAGCTTCACAGAGTTAAACAAATGCAACATAAAAGAATGAAGCACATCTTTACATCATTAAAACAAATGTTCCATAGCAAAAAAAAAGTGACACAAATTTATATTCTGCAACATTCCCCTTTTCATCTAAATAAAAAGAAAATGTTTTAACTTAAACATAGTAAAACTATATTCAATAAGAATAAGTATCAAGTAAGGATTACATTCACAATATCCAGTTCATTTGTGTCTTGAAAATTTAAAGAAATACTCCATAATATATCCTATTTTAGTGAATTCAAAGTTTTAAACCTAATTTATTTTCAATCATAACTAAGAAAAACTACAACTATAACTATCTAGTCTTCAACTCCATCAAAGGCCCCAGAAGGATATATTATTTGAGTAAACAGGAAGTCCATTCCAAGCAACTTCAAAAACTCTAGACATGCCAAAGACACCTAGCTGCTTGGACAGTCACTCAAAGTTCCTCTGCAAAGTGGATGAATTCATCTTCAGCCTCCAGGCCTAGAGGATCTGGCAGATGTTTCAGAGAAGCAGGAAATTTGAAGGACTCTCCCAACTTGTATTGGCAAAGCTCATCAGTCATTTTTCCTCTGTATTCTGCAGAATATCTGGCAGAATCTTCTGTAAAGCAGGCATCTCAAAGGACTGTCCTGCCTAGTCTTGGCAAAGTTCAATAGTCTTTTTCTTGTGTGTTCTGAATATCCCACTTGTGTAGCATATTGTCAACAGTGAAAGCAAAATCTGCTTCTTGCCCAAGTGGCTAGCCTTTCCACATTGAAAGCAAACTCCATAGGGAGTTTCTTCAATACCCTCCATCCTTTTATGAAGTAAATTGATGGTGCCAGGAGCAGATGTGCCTCACTGTCATGAAAAGCCTTAAGTTAACAAAACATTTAAATGCCATAGTCTGTAGGTCTTTGATGTATTTGAAGACCATTTACCTATTTAAAATATACCTCTGTATGATCTTGAAAACATGCCTAATATATCTACAAATTTGATTGTCACAGATGACTAACTACTAATCTATGTTTCTTGATTATCCTAAATAGTTTATAATAATAGCTTTCAAAAATTGGAACTTTCTCTTACATTTTTAAATGAACTGCATAGGTATAATACCTTAAACAATAGTAAAAACTTATATACAGTGTAACAATACTAATTTTAAATTTGTATCAATATACCAAAATCTTTGCCAGTACAAAATTTCTGAGATTATGGTTATCTTTTTATCCTATATTCTTATATTCTCCTAAATTATAACAAATATCCATGACACATCAAATAGCCAAAAGTCTCCCACAACTTTTCTTTGGAATGTGGGTATTTTGTTATCCAGACTGCTGCTTCTTGTTTGTGGGTGAAGGCATCTTTAGGGTCTCTGAGAAAGTTTGAAATAATGACCAAGTCCTGGGAAAATCAATTACAACCTTTGTTGGTAGATATCATCTATCAAGATTCAGGAGGTCTCCCCCGATCAAACCTGGTCCATCTCATTCCTGAATGAATCCACAATCTCTTGTCTCCTGTGGGAACAAAAGCAAAAGCTCTACTCCAAAGCATTTTTTGTTTCCATTTGAAAAAATACATTTTTTGTCTTCTTTTATAAAGTTAAGATAGCCCTAAAGTATCTAGATTGGTTCAATTTTGCAGTTCTGTTCATAAGCCCATGTTTGCCAGCAGTTGTTTGCTTATCAACAACCACAAAAATTCTGAATCAACCCAATACTACATAGGATCCAGACTCCATGTGTATTTCCCATCTCTACATGACATATTCTTTTTAAATTACTTTACTTCTCTCTTTAAAGACCTTATTTTTAAACTATTCATATTTTATATGACTATACCCCTTTTCTTTTCTTAACCCTGTGCACATTTGTTAAACACACTATTGTTGCTGGAGAGCTTCTCTCCAGGTTCCACCAAGCCCTGCAGTCCCACAACCCACATATAAAATAATCACTCAGATGCTTATATTACGTATAAACTGTATGGCCATGGCAGGCTTCTTGCTAACTCTTCTTATATCTTAAATTAACCCATTCCTATAAATCTATACCTTGCCACGTGGCTCGTGGCTTACTGGCATCTTTACATGCTGCTTGTCCTGGCGGTGGCTGGCAGTGTCTCCCCCTCCTTCTTCCTGTTCCCTCAATTCTCCTCTCTCCTTGTCCCACCTATACTTCCTGCCTGGTCACTGGCCAATCAGTGTTTATTTATATAGAGCGATATCCACAGCACACTATAAACTGTTTAGAAGTTTGTTTTGTTTTTACAGTCTGGACGTCTTTTTTTTTCCTTCTTCTTTTCTTATTAAGGGATTTTTTAAAATTCCCTTTACATACCAACCACAGATCCCCCTCTCTTCCTTCCTCCCACCCCCTGGCCTCGCCCTCCAAACCATTCCCCATTCTTTGCTCCAAGAAGGTGTGGCCTCCCATGGGGAAGCAGCAGAACCTGGTACATTCAGTAGAGGCAGGTATCTGGACCTCTTTAAATGTGTATCTTTCATCCTTTTTTAACCATGTGAGCAAACTTTAAACTGCTAAGCTATAACTGTGTCCTCCACCTGGCTCTATCAGCTGGCTCCACTTGTTTCTTGAGTTTTGAAAGCCAAGCCTAAAAAAGCACATAGACCAGTCAGAGGTGCATGGCCAGAAACTGCATTCAACCTTCCCAGGTGCAGGAAGCTGAGACCTGGGATACCACAGCGGATTTTACTTAGCTTGCCTTTTCTATTTAGTTTTGTGGTTGTTGTTATTGCTACTCATGTTTTGGATTGTATTTTGTTTTTCTTTCGTTTGTTTGCATGCTTGCTTGCTTACACTGTGCTTCATTTTGGCACTTTCTGTTGCTTTTTTCATGTTTACTAACGCTTTATTCTTCAATGGTAAATCAATAAGCAAATGCAATACACAGTTATCATCTCATCTGTCTATATTTTTCACTGTCAAAGTAGATTTGTGTCTACTTTCTAGATAGCCCATATCTTACAACTTTCAGGCATGTAAAATTCACCACAACTGCCTTAATATTATTTTCCACTAATCTTAAAATTTGCCAAATATGTCCTCTTAATTTTGTGTGTGTGTGTGTGTGTGTGTGTGTGTGTGTGTGTGTGCTGGTCATAATTCTCGTTTCTGATCCCGTTCTCTTTGTATATTCGATAACTCTGAATAGATGACAATCATTATGATTTTTATATTGTGAAATACAGTGAATTTGTATGGTCCCAGAAACACTTTTGAGTCTTTACCTGATTATAATATTGTCTTATTTAGGGGCAGTTTGATGTCTTCATGCTTTTGTTTTCAACTTTATCAGGTTCAGCAGATATACTGTGCCCTATGAGATGCTGTTACACAGCAGAAGGAAGACTTTTTGTATGCACTGTCCTGTACTCTCTTTCTTCAGACATTTAATGTTTCATTTACAGAGGTCTTTTATCTCCTTGCTTAGATTTATCCCTAAACATTTTTGATGCAACTATGAATAGAATTGTTTCCATAAATCTCTTTCTCTGAGGCTTTGTTGTAGGCATATTAGAAAGGTTCTAATTTTTACTTGATTTAGTGTCCTGCCACCTGCTAAAAATTTTTGAAAATTTCTACGTTTTATGGTGGAATTTTCAGAATATCTTATTTATAGTATCATCTCATCTATAACTAGAGAATTTAGTTGTCTTGCCTTGTTGTTCCAGCTAGAGATTTGTGCACTTATTGAAAGCCAATGGGGTTAATGGACAGCCTTGTCTTGTCCCTGATTTTAATGGTATTGCTTTGAGTTTTTCTCCATTTATCTGTGGCTTTGTCACATGTTACCTTTAGCATTTTAAGATATGTCTGCCTCCCTCTCTAAGTCCTATTCTATTTAGCATTTTTATCATGGTGTGTTAGATTTTGTCAGTCCTTTTCTCCATTTATGAGCTGATCATATAATTTTTGTTTTTAAATCCATTTGTATGATGTATTGCATTTATTGACTTGTGTGTGTTGAAATATTCTTGTGTTTCTAGGAAAAAGTCATCTTGATCTCATTAGAATGTCTGAGTAGATGAGAGGGTAGAGGGCAACTGTTGTCAAATATACATAGAGATTGAATCATCACACCTTCTAATTCAGTGCAAAACACCCACACTATAGAAGTTTAATAACACATATTATGCTACCACAAAAGTACACAAAATAGAAAACTACCTTTTTGTAATGAGCTATTACTTACATAGTGATTTTATGTAGAGACAGATTTTATAATTGCTTTTTATTTACAATGTATCTTATCACTTTTACTGTAAGGAATCTCCTCTCTCATTATATATTTTTGCAAAACAACTACCTAACTCAAATATTTTCTAACTGTCCAACTATTATTCTTATAACTGGCTTCTCAAATTTATTTGTTCTCCTTTCAACAAACTACATCTTATGTGCCTCTAAATATGTAGCACCAACTTCCACTTACAACTCTAGCTATTGCCAAATAACTACAGAGCATGGCTAAATAACTGCTTCTATGAATCTAGTCACTAAGTGCCTATTAATGTGGTAAAAAGCAGCAATAGTTTCTATGACAGTTGATCTTAATTTTGAGGTAGCAATATTGATAAGGCCATAAGCCTTCAAATTATGCAAATCATATTCATATAATACTAGATATGGAAATCTTAGCTGATTTTGATTTATTTTTTAGTTAAATAATGATAATTCCCAATATTTAATGATGTTTAATGATAGAGCAGGAGGGTTGGTATGTAAAGAGTATGTCTCTTAATATTAGTAACACACACAGACATACACACACACACACACACACACACACACACACACACACGCACACACGCACGTGCGTGTGTGTGTCCGTGTAATTTACTTCCCAGTCCAGATTATTCTTCTGAACCTAAACACATTTATTTCCTGCCCACAGCTGTATTAGTTCTAATGAATTTTCAAGTTCTTAAAAGGATGATAGACATTGCTTATGTTTCTACAGATTAAAATTTTGCGTTGTGAAGGGAAATGAAAAAGAATGTTCTGGAAGCACATTGTACCCATCCTGAAGTGATTATTCTTCTCCTTTCCTGGGTCTGTACCACAAAAGACACATTCTTACAACCTTTGACAACTTTTTCTTTAAGTGACCACTGGGGAGTATAAAGAAAAATCCTGACTATAGCTTAAATGCTCTAAGTTCAGTGGCCCTCAATGATTCACATTCTTTTGTTAGGACAAAGTTAGCCTTTACAATCACTGCTATCTTCAGAGGGACTCTGGTTACTTCTATCTTTTTTTTTTTATTTTTGTTTTTTTAGGTTTACTTGTTTATTTAAAGTTTTTTTTTTTCATTTTATATACTGCCCACTATTCCACCTCCTTCCCCTTCTCCTGCTCCCTTCCCCTCCCCCCACCCCACCCCACCCACTCCTTATAGGGGGTAGGACCTCCCTTGGGTATTTAACATAGGCTGGCATACCAAGTTGGGGCAGGCCCAAGCCCCTCCCCCCTGCATCAAAGCTGAGTAAGGCATGGCACCATAGGGAATGAACTCTAAAAAAGGGACTTCCTGTACTTGGGTTGAGTCCTGGTCTGATTGTCAGGGACTCACAAACAGATCTAGCCATACATCTGTCATTCTCGTTCAAGGGGCCTAGTGCGGTCCCATGCAGGCTCCCCAGCTGTCAGTCCAGAGTCCATAGGCTCCCACTAGCTTGAGTCAGCTGTCTCTGTGGTTTTTCCCATCATGATCTTCTCCTCCCTTGCTCTTATAGTCCCTCCTCCCTCTCATCAACTGAAGTCCAGGAACTTGGCCAAGTGCTTAACTGTGGATCCCTGCATCTGCTTTTATCAGCTGATGCATGTAGATTCTATGATGACACTTAGGGTAGTCACTGATCTGAGTACAGGGGAAGGCTCATTGAAGCACACTCTCCATCATTGCTATGAGTCTTAGCTGGAGACATCCTTATGTGTTCCTGGGGATTTCCCTAATACCTGATTTCTCTCCAACTCCATGTTGGCTCATCCTGTAAAGATATCTCTTTCATTGTTCTCTTTTTCTGTCTCTCGCCGAACTCAGCCATCTCAAGCCCTCATGTTCCTACCACCCATCCCCTCCCCTTTACCTCCTCCCTCTCAGTTTATCCAGCAATACCACTCTTGGGCGTATACCCAGAAGATGCTCAACCACCGCACAAAGACATTTGTTCAACTATGTTCATAGCAGCATTATTTGTAACATCCAGAACCTGGAAACAACCTAGATAGCCCTCAACTGAAGAATGTATAAAGAAAATGTGATACATTTACACAATGGAGTATTACACAGCGGTAAAAAACAATGCCATCATGAAATTTGTAGGCGAATGGATGAAACTAAAAAGAAATCATCCTGAGTGAGATAACCCAGACCCAGAAAGACAAACACAGTATGTACTCACTCATAAGTAAATATTAGGTGCAAAGCAAAGGATAACCAGGCTACAATCCACAACCCTAGAGAAGCTAGGTAAAGAGGAGGACACTAAGGGACACACATGGATTGCCCCAGGAAGGGGAAAGGGTTATTACTTGTGTTTTAATAAGTCAGTCCTGATTGAAATGGGTCAAGAACTCTTAGATTTATTTTGGATCTCTTTTCTTTAGATTCTGGATCATTTTATCATCCAAAACATATATATTTTTTTTTGATTCAAGAAAATCCATGACTACATATTTACCCATTTTTTATGGTCATAATAATCTTTTATTTGGGGCTCATTACATTTAATGCATAATACATTTAGCAGTATTCTCATTTAATTCTATTTATTTATTATTTACTTATTTATTTGTTTATTTTACATCCCTACCTCAGTTTTCCCTCACTTCTCTCCTCCAAGTCCTCTCCCATCTCCCCTCTACCACTCCAATCTACTCCTCACCCTTTCTGTGCAGGAAAAAGCAGGCCAGCAATGGATATCAACAAAATATGGCATATCAAATTGCAATAAGACTAAGGACCTCCTTTTTATTAAGGCTGAGCAAGACAACCCAGTATAAAGAATAAGGTCCCAAAAGACAGCAAAAGAGTCAGGGACAGACCCTGTTCCCACTGTTAGGAAGTCTACAAGAAGACCCAACTACACAACTGTCACATATATGCAGAGGGCCTAGATCAGTCCCATGCAGGCTCCCTGGTTGTCGGTTTAGTCTCGGTCAGCTACTATGAGCCCAGGTTAGTTGATGCTGTGGGTTGTTTGTGTGTGTGTGTGTGTGTGTGTGTGTGTGTGTGTGTGTGTGTGTGTGATGTCCTTGACCCCTCTGGCTCCAGTAGTCCTTCCTCCCTTTCTCTTTAGTGGTATTCCCTAAGCTCATCTGAATGTTTGGCTATGGATCTTTGTATTTGTTTCCATCAGTTGCTAGAGGAAGCCTCTCTTATTACAACTGGGCTAGGCACCAATCTGTGAGTATAGCAGAATATAATTAGGCATCATTACATGGACATTTTTTCCCAGTCACATTTGGTTCTATCCTAGGTCTATGGTCATCCAGCCTCTGAGTCCTGGCACTGCAGACAGTGTCAGGGGTAGGCTCATTCTTGCAGCATGGGTCACATGCTGGACCAGTCAATGATTGGCCACTCTCACAGTCTCTGTGCCATCCTTAACCCCAGTGTATCCCACAGGCAGAAACAGCAGATCAAAGGTTATGTTCTTGGGTTTATGTCCCAATCCCTCTACTGGAAATCTTGCTTTGACACAGTATATGGTCAGTTTAGGCTATGTATCCCCTATTGCTATGAGTCTTGCCTGGTGTCATCCTAATAGATTCCTGGGAGTTTCCCTTGTACTAAGATTTTACCTGACCCTGAAATGTATTCCATTGCCAGAAATATATTGCAGTACTCTTTCCTAATCTCCCACCTGATCCATCATGTTTCTATCCCCAACTACCCCCACTCCACCCATGAAATTTCTTATATTTTCCCCTAAATGTTCAAGATCTTTAGCCATCACAGAAATGCAAATCAACATGACTCTGAGATTCCATCTTACACATGTCAGAATGGCTAAGATCAAAAACACAAGTGACAGTTTATGCTAGAGAGAATGTATAGCAAGGAAACATTCCTCCATTGCTGGTAGAGTCCAAACTTGTACAGCCACTTTGGAAATCAATACGTCTGTTTACCAGAAAATTGGGAATCTATCTACTTCAAGACCCAGCTATACCACTCTTGGGCATATACACAAAGGATGCTCAATCATACCACAAGGACACTTGCTCAACTATATTCATAGCTGCTTTATTTGTAATAGCCAGAACCTGGAAACAACATTGGTGTCTGTGTGATACATTGTGTTCCCCAATATATTGTGTACCCTAATAAAACTTATCTGGTGTCAGAGCACAGAACAGCCACTAGATTAAACATAGAGGCCAGACAGTGGTAGCATACACCTTTAATCCTAGCATTCAGAAGGCAGAGATCCATCCAGATCTCTGTAGGTTCAAGGCTAAACTAGGAACAGAGCCAGGCATGGTGGCATACACCTTTATCCCAGCACTTGAGTTCTCATGTCTTTGCTCGGGAAGGACACTTGCCTTTAATCCCAGTACTTGAAATCTCATGTCATGCTTGGGAAATACACATGCCTTTAATCCCAGGAAGTGATGGCAGTCAGCAGAAAGGTATGTAAGGCATGAGGACCAGGAACTAGAGGCGTTTTAGCAGCAGTTCACTGGAGACACTTTTGGGTGAAGACTCAGAGGCTTCCAGTCTGAGGAAATAGGATTGGATGAGGAATTGTAGAGATGAGGTTGGCTGTAGCTTGTTCTGCTTCTCTGATCTTTCAGAATTCACCCCAATATCTGGCTCTGGATTTTTTATTAATAAGACCATCTAAGAGTCATCTTACAGGTGTCCCTAAATTGAAGAATGAATAAAGAAAACGTGGTGCATTTACATAATGGAGTATTATTTAGCCGTTAAAAACGACATTATGAAATTTAAAAGCAAATGGATGGAACTAGAAAGAATTATCCTAAGTGAAGTAACCCAGATCAAGAAAGACAAACATGGTATTTAACCATGCTAAAATCCACAGACCCAGAGAGGCTAGATAACAAGCAGGGCTCAAGGGGGAACACTCGGGTCTTCTAGAATTTTTTAATGCTTTGTATGAGTTGTAGTGGTGTTCTTTTCATCCCTTAGAAACCTGAAAAGAAACTGGATATCATTCCCATCCCATTATATTTTTAATTCCAATGAATTCATTTAGTAAATACTTAGATGATTTTCTCAAGTATGCTCAAGTGCTGTTTTTAATGATTTTAATTTTATGACATGTTCAGAGGATTGTGTTCTTCAGTTTATTTAATGTCTATTTCTTCAAATTAGATATAATTAAAGATTAGGAGTTGGATGTGATGGAGCAAAACTCTAATCGTAGTTCTTTAGGATGATAGAAAATTCCAGGTTAGCCAAGCCTAGACTACAGAGCAGGTTTTTTTCAAATAAACAAACAAAAAAAGGTGAGAAGGAAGAAAGGAAAAAAAGAAAAAGAAAAGATGGAAGACAAAAAATAAAAATATAGGGAAAATGTATCTATAGTACATAGATAAAGAATATATGTTAAGTTGAATCCTTATATATAGCTGATCAGTGACTGAGAGCAACTATACATCATCAATAACTGTTCATTTAACATTTGTGCATGACACCTGCAAAATCATGCAATAAAGAAAGAAATCACTGGAGACTACAGATCTCCTTTTTCTTGGTTTTGCAAATGTTGAAATGTAAGTGTAATCACTTCTTTTTGTTTGTTTGCTTATATTTGAGATTGTATATTAATTACATTTCTCCCCTATCTTTCCTCCATCCAGACCTTCCCACATACCCTCCTCTCTCTCCTTCAAAATTATGGTATCTTTTTTCCATCAATTATCATTGCATGCATATATGTATTTGTATAGACAAATGCATCCCTAAATATAATCAGCAAAGTATGTACAGTGTTACTTTTATGTATGTTTTCAGGACTGAATATCTGGCACTGGACTACCAGTCAGTGTGTTCTCTCCTGGGGAAGAGCACTCCCAGCTTCATTCAGTTGCCTATAGATCTTTGGGTAGTTTTAAGGCTTCTTGGAGTTTTTCTCACCCAGTTTGGCATGCTTATAGGTGTCATCCTCATTCAGCTCATGTTTGGTTTGTCATTTTCCTGAGACCCTATGTGTATACCTTTTGATGTTTCTAAGAGACACAATCTCACAGTAAAAACCCTCACCTTCTGTTTCTTAACAATATTCCACCTTTTTTTCCACAACATTAATTTATATACAATGACTACTCAGGCAATAGTAAGACACAGAATCATGCTTTCTTGTTACCCATTCCAAGTCATTTAAATTTCTTTTAATTTTATTTAGGTTGTTATGCAATTTATTTTAAATGGTAGTGTGATCTACAGGAGGCACTCTTTTAATCCCATCATTTTAATTACTTCACATAAAATGAGAAAAATCAGTTCAGTTGCTTTGTGCAATCACCTATGGTGCTGCAGTCAACAAGAACCTTGATTACCCATTCCTCAAGAGAGCAAGGAATTGCAAAGTCACAGTTCATTGCTAGTGACTTGCTCTATTATGTGGTCAATATCAGATCTTCCTTTTATGTAATGCTTAAGTTCATAAATTAAATAGATTAAAGTGATTCTAATGATATAATGATATTCATAACCAACGATGTCTTTTTAACCTAGCTTTATCATAGTTCAGATTTTTTTTTTAGAAATGTTGTAATATAGATTAGAAAAGTCAGTTTGCCATATCATTTTGGACACAATATACTTACATCATAACATCAGTTTCCACTGTTGTCTTTGACTTCTAGAATTGGCTATCAAGGCTAGAATGCTATAGCTAAAATGAATGCACAAAAGCTGATAAATAAGCATTTCTCGTGGAGATTTGAATTCTATTCTCAAATAAAATTTTAATGAGCTACTTATTTATATTCAATTTACTTCATATTTTTCTACTGAAATAACTATAGAAAAATATCACTTATTAAAAAAACCTCAAAGTCATTGATCTATTGGTTATTACCACTAGAAGCTTGACATAATTCAAAAGATTAATGCATTTAAGTCATTTTGTAATTTAAATAAGATGAAATTTGTTTGCCATAGGGAACACTGTATACCTCTAGATATGTCATGTTTGTTTTCTTACTTGACTCCGAGTAAAAGAACATCACAATGTTTAAACTCAAGTTTCAGGTGACAGTAAATGAGTAGTGTAAGACAACAAAAAGGCTTACTTCTGCAAGCTTCAGAATTCTGCTGAGGAATTTCACCTTCCAAATAAGTTGTTTCCCTAACTCTCCAGGCTATAAACATTCATTTTTAATTTTTCTCAATCTGTAGTCAATTAGCCTTAAGTAAAAGAAACACAGAAAATCCATTATGCAGGTATGGCCATTAAGAGTCATCTTTTTTAAAGGTCAATTGAGATGGGGGTACAAATTGCTTCAACTGACAGATCTGCTTATAATTAATGTCAAGACACATTTTTATTCATATTATAGCGTTGCATCTCAAGGGCTAAAATTCTAGGCTGATGCAGTTATCCTTAGCACAATATTTATAAGGAATCAATTTTATGCAACTTCCTGAACTTATAGAAATCATGCTTACATACACAAATAATTGAGAGCTATTCTTGTAGAGTGAGGTGCCATGCATCTAGGTAATTCTGACAAGTATTCAGTTAGGTAGCAGTTATTGTGGCATCACATTTTTTACATACTCTAGTTAATCATTTCAGTTTCTGACATTTTAGGCAATTTGGTTTACATTTTCTCAAGAGCTCTTAAATTCATGAGTTTAAGAGACAATAAAGGGGATTATTTGAAAATACAATTAGAAAAAAAAATGACAAAAATCCTATGTTGATAACTTGCTGTTTTAGACTACTGGTTTTGTCCTAACTGTGATAGCAGATGTGATACGTTTGTACAATGGTGCTGTCCTCTGAAGCACTACTTGGCATTCAGCCATGGGTAATTAACGCAAGAGACACACACCATGGGAAGTGCTGAGTTCTTGGCCCCTTTTCTCTTTCAGTTTTAATATTGTACTAAGTTATTCCTGATTTATTATGATGGGTGTTCCTTTTATTCCACCCTAAAATGCAGCTAGCATTTAATCAGTGTTTACTTTTTATCATTATGTTTGATAGCTGTCATTTACTCCTTCATTTTGACTGTCATAGACTAATGAAGTACCGTGTACATTAAACACTCTCTATCCTGTGTTTCTATATTGGGCTTTCTTCAGAATTCATAATCCATTGTACTACTGGCATATCAATCCTTTAAGACAGATTTATTGAAGTGCATTCCAACTTTAACCTTTATTCTGTCTTTAAGCATTACCTACTCATGTTGGAGGCATTGCAGAATAATCTATTCTGGTTTTTACTCTTAATAACACAAAATACTTTGCAGGATGCTTCAAAGATATATCAAATAAGACACTTCACAGTTCTACCCACAAGGTCTTTTTCTAAGTCTCCTGAAAAGGAGAATTGTTCTTTAAAGAGTCTCTGCTGTCCCTGAAAGCAAAAGGATATATTGAACTTATCTGAAAAGCTACTTATTTTGTTAGAATATTTTCCTATCTCTTTTCCGCACTCACTTCCCAACCTCTAATTATTTTCTTAAGCTTTGTTTAATCACCACCAAATCTAGAACTTCAAAGAAAGATTAAATAATTACAAAGAAATTACAGAAAAAGTAAACCCTTTTCAGGAGAATGGAACAGAAAAAAATTCTTTATGTGGTATCCCCACTACAGTCTACCTTTTTATACATGACACTTTATCACAGAATAAAACACTACTCTAAAAAGATTGGGAGAATGAAGTTTATTGAACCTAAAAAGTAAGAAACAGTAATGGGGGATAAATCAGAATTCTATACCATTTGTCTCCCAAGAGATTTGTTTCTCTTGCTACCAGGAAAAGGATCCGTAGGTGCATGTGAAGAAGTCTGCAGTGCAGAGACCACTGGGAAAGTTCTGAGAGCTCAGTGCTTCATCCATATCAAGTCATTTACTACTGAACACACAGCGTTACTAAAATATCATTGTTATTATTTCACAGCTGCACATACCCACTGTAACATAATCCTGAATCTTTAAGACTGATTCTGACTAGGTTTCTGAATTTCTAGTACACATTGTGAGGCCTCAGTTTTATCTCCACCAACCTGCACTTTCTATTCACATTACTCATTCTCTTCTAGCATTACATAGTTTATTCTTTTTAGGAAAAGTTCATATGTAAAGAATAATAACATGAAGTACAATATCTAAAGAATGCACCAATCTTGATAACACATATTAAATAAGTATCTGTACACATCTGTGGTTATTTATTAATCAATTTTTATATTGTTTGCTCTATGAATGTCCCTGGGACACCTCAATGGACACAAAGATCTTGTCTTCGCAGATCAAATGTCTGAAATTTATAAATAAGTTGCAGAACTACACAATGGAATAATTGGAACTCGTATGGTTTCAGTACTGTGTGAATTATTCTATGGACAATTCCTAGGCATTCTTATTATTTTTATTTCCTCAAGTTTGGCTTATTCTTTATGTTGACTCTACTTATGATCTACCTTTGTTTAGTTTTACAATAAGAAAAACTTAGTCCTTCACAAGCAGGCCAATTACTACTGATATGTACACTTAATACTTTTCATAGTAAAAGTGACTGACGTAATTTTAACCCTTCAAATTATATCTACCATGCCTAAGCTTACATACATGGTGTCAGTTATTGAAATCAATGAGTGAGTTTAGAATATTATTTTCTAGACTTGAATTTCTTTAAAATTAAATGTTCCTTCTTGAGAAAAAAGGAAAGCTCATGAGATTCGGGAGGTAAACAAATTTCACAAACCCTAGAGGGATGGAACTTAAAGAATTCTCATGTTCCTTTCCCAAGGTTGTGGATACAGCAAGGCATTGTTGAGGAAAGAGAGTCTTTGACCTGCTTGGCTTCCTGCATGTCCTTCAGTGAGTTACTGCAAGTTTTACCAGTCTTGCAAATCATAAAGAAATCCCTTTTACCACAGTCTGAGTGCCAAAATAAATACAAATGTATGTTTGATGGAAAGTAAGGAATGGTTTTAGTAGACCTGAATCATTTATTTCAGTGACCATTAGTCTAAATTTGAATTAGTTCTTAGTTCTTCATCATGGGCATGCATGGAAGCTAATCAAACGTGATTTTCCATGTTCACAAATTCTGATACTCTCGACAGGCATAATAATCAGGCTTCCATCACCATATTTTTTCCAATGATTTTTGGAATTTTCCTGTGTACTAAATATGTTTAAGAAATTTAAATGCAATTACTTTATCCTGACACAGATGTGTATATCCACAATTTAGTGTCCATGACCCTGAGATAAAGGAACCAGGGGCTCAATAGAAATGCTTCCAGTTGCTAGACACTAGCTATTTTTTGCTACTCAGTTATCTTTATTTCTTGAGTTCTTTGAGCTTTAAGTATTTGTTCATCTCATACTATATGGAGATATGAGCTTGCCTTCTACTATGCTCTATTTTGTGTTTGAAAACCAGTTGGTAGCTACTCCTTGTGGTATCTCCTATAACTAGGTCTGTGTACACACTTCTGAGTAGCTTCCTTTGAAAGTTCTGTCAGTAAATTCTGTGAACACTAAAACCTAAATTTTGTAGTTTTCAAAGTGCCACTATTAAAAGCATACATATTTACACATTAGCATTCATCCCTGTCCCTTTGCACAGCTGGTACCAAGAAAAACAACACACCACAGGTGAGATCTGCTCTGTTCTCCTATTTTTTACACTAAGAGGCAATAGTTATTTTAAAGATTTATTTATTTATTTTCATTTATGGGAGTGTGTTGCCTAAATCTCTATAAATGCACTGCATGTGACAGTGGAGGCCAGAAGAGGGCACTAGATCTCTAGACCTAGCATTAACAGAAGGTTGGACAGTAGCGAGCCACTGGGAATGGAATCTGGGTCTTCTGATAGAGCGACAAGTGCAGTTAACTATAGAACCATCTCTTCATCTCCAAAAGGCAAGACATAAATAACTTAACAAAAATAACTAACATACTTGAGCAATTTTGTTTAGCATTTCAGGAATAGATACACTTTTATGATAATGTTGACATGTAGTTTGTGGCTATACTGAAAAAGTATAAATAAAAATATATGACTTTATCTCAAGAAATTAAAGTAAATATGCCCATATATTCATATACACGGCCAAAAAAGTCATGACATATAACAAGTATGATATCCAAATAATATGTCTACATTTATGTGAGTATAAACTCAAGTTTACCATCATTTCCCAATTATAGCAGTACTACTAAGGACGAAGAGGCTCTAGTCAATACTGTTGCTTCAAATTAAATTCTTGCAATTTTATTTCAAACAGCTCTCTATGGGACTTAAAAGAAATATTTTACTTTTTCTCTTTACAAAATAATTTCAGGATAATGTATAAGCTGATTAAAATTCCTCTTAAGGAAATCTTTAAAGAATATTCCCATATCTTCAATGCTTATGTGACTATTGATTAATAACAATCAAAATTTTCATCTAATCACATTAGTGTAACTTTGAGAACATTCTTTCTAGTACAATGAAATTTAAGCATCCTGCCCTTTCCTGTCAGGAAGTGTTAGACTAAGACTCTAGGAAGAAGGTTGCTGTTTGTCCAATGCACCAGTTCATCAGGCTGTAAGTCTCCTCTAGTCCGTTTGTAAAGATGTTGAAAGTGCTTTAGTATCTTAAACTCTGGGTCAGCATGGCATTCTCCAGGACAGAGGCCATTACAGAGCCCCTTGAAGTGAATAGTTATTCAATAGTCATTAAAAGTAAGCCACGAGAAGACCGAGGCTGTTGCACAGTTACTTCGGAAGTGGCAGTGGTGGAACAATATGAGCCCACCTAACCTAAGTAGAAGAATGCATGCCCTGGCAGAAATAGAATACCAAAATAAATATAGTTATGATTTTAACTTCTAAATACCGGAGCATCATGAATAGCCAACATATAAAAAATAATGTATTGTGTATTATAGCTCAAGACAAGAATATTATCCTATGCTTATCAAATATCACCACTAACTGTTTCAATAGATATGACTGCTCTGCATCCAAGTCTAGGAAATTGGAGATTTCTGTTCCCATGACTAAGCTATCAGCTCCTCTGAAAGCTCAAAGTAGTACCTACCTTCCAGCAAGTGTGTCACATAGAGAGAAAGTGTTCATTAAAAGTGAAGTTAGGGCCAAAGACAAGCCGTAAGTTTCGGCTTTTGATTTTGATTTCCACTGCTCATTCCTATTTTTATTTTTATCCTTCACCTCTAAATAAGCCCTTTCTTGAACAAGAGCATAAAATCTAAGATAGAAATTGCACTAGCAAAGACACCGAGACCTTAAATCTCTATAGGGATAATAGTATTTGGTGACATTAGCTTTAGACTTATCTCTGTGTGCTGCTGATCATGTCTGTGAAAAATCCCCATTTTTGGAGGACTTTCCCTTGAAAATTTTCTACTGGTATTTCTACTATCTTTCTCAGACACTAACACTTAGGTTTGTCACTCAGAATTTCTCCTTCCACATGAAATATGGCACTTTGGAAATATTTTTCCAATCAAAAGTATGTGATAGTGTTTTGTGTCAGGCTTTGGGGTAACACTTAAACTTGAATCAGTTTTTAATCTTTTCTAATTTTTTTTTCATTTCTTCTAGACAGAGGCAGATTCTTTTTTCAAATCCCACCTGCAGTGAAAAATGCTACAAATGATTGAATGGATGATAATGAACTGAAGTGGCCCACATTCATCCTTTGGCTTTTAACATCAAGTGTGTGTTATGAAAGAATGTGTCTTTTGCTGGGAAAATTCATTTCTCTGTCTTCTCAGAGGGGAAAGCCAGTAAGACTGAATGAGTTGAGATGTTATTTCTGTTATATGGAGAGAGTCAATAGAAACAAATGGACATAATAAAGGAGTATATTTGATGAAAGTGATGGATCTGAAATGTTAGAAAGGGGCTGTGACTATAGCGGCTGATGGACTGATTAGATCTTCTGTGATGTAGAGAGGAGAGAATGTTGTAAATCCAGAGCTTATTTATCCTGGGACAGTCTTTACCTCCCTTAGTAGCCAGTGATTTCTTCTCTGTATGTGACCTAATATCTTATGATAATTAGGTAAATCCATTGAACTAGTTTTCACCAACCAAATGGCTAAGAATGCTGTCTAATAGCATCTGATGGCTTAGCTTACATACTCCAACTTTTCTTTTACCCACCTCCCTGATGTAGCTACTGTACATTATATATATATATATATATATATATATATATATTTCTTGATTTATGGCTTGTTTGTTCTGCTCTTATGCACCTTTATGGACTTGTTACCACATTAGAACATACTATTTGGAAAACTTGCATTGATGTGTCCAGGCCATTGTCATGCATTTTTGACTCTAGAATAAATTTATAACCCCTTAAAGGATCATTGTGTTTGTCTATCAACAATATGATAACATAACTCTGTGCTTTATCTCCCTATTTCCTTCCGTATGACTCCTAAAGACATTGACATCTCCAAAGACTCAATATGGTTAATGATTTAATTGAGTGCTACAAGCCACTGAGCAGTTTATGACAGAAAGGTCATAGTCAAGGAAAGGCCATATCAGAATTAGAGAGCTAAAACATTCAACCCCAATCCCTAACCTTATAAAGAACAGAGGGTATGGAGGTTAAATTGCTTACTAGTGTTCTGTCACTTAAGCAATTGTTTTCCAAGTAATAAAACCCACAAAGGATAGTTTGGAGAGACTGTAGACAGACACAGAGGTTCATGGCAGGTGATGCATCCCAACTGAACACAGAACAGGTGCCACATCTATCATCTTCATGTGTATCCTTTACAACATGCTTCATCATAACAATAAAAGTAAAAAGAGTGCTTCCCTGAGTTGTGTAAAATTAATTTAACTTAAGGAACAGGTTGTAGGAATGCTGATTTAACATGTGATAAGTCAGAAATATGGCTCCATCACCTGGCACTTATGATTGCCATCTGAAGTGAGGAAGTGGGGTCTCAAAATATTAGATTATAATAGTAATCATTTCTTAGTGATAAATATTTGCTGCATGTTGATGTCAGTTTATGTTCCTTCTCCTCTGTTTCTAAGACTAAGATTGAAGAAGACAGTCTCAAAGAGTAAATTGAGTTGGTCACTTTGTATTCAGGTTCAGAATCTCTGTTCAAGAGACTGTGAGTTCTTTTGTTGTCTTTACCCATGTCATTCAAAGCCTAGTACGCTCCACTACATGTGTATTCCACCACAGACTTGTATTCTCCACCACAGACACATATTCTCTACCACAGACATGTGCATAGCCACAGCCATGTATATACCACCACATGTATATTCCACAACAGACATATGTAATCCACTACAGCCATGTATATAATGCCACATGTGTACTCCACCACAGACATGTATTGTCCACCACAGACATGTATTCTCCACCACAAACATGTACGTAGCACCACAGATATATGACTCTACCACAGCCAAGTATAATTGACCACAACCATGTATATACCACTACATGTGTACTCCACCACAGGCGTATGTAATCCACTACAGCCATCTACAAATCACCACTTGTATACTCTACTACAGGCATGTGCATTTACCACACCCATGTGTAATCCACCATAGGAGATGCTTTAAGTCACATACTTATGTTGTATCCTAAGATAAAGAAATGAACAACAGGAAATAAAATCATTCTGGTCATAAATATTTGAATTAAGTCTCATAAAATTAATATTATTTAATATACACCATTATTTAATTAAAAAAACTGTAACTTAAAAGCAACATGTCATTTTCACTTCTCAAATTCTACCTATCTTTCAGAAATGTCCAAAACTCAGTATCTATCTATCTCACTTCTGTGAACAATCTGAGTGCAAGATGTCCATTCCTACATCATCTCAATCAAAACGGCAAGTCGGGTCTCATTCTCTGAGGGCTCCTTCTTGGAAGTCATATTAGTGTAAAAGAGGTATTTTTATGGCATCCACTTTTATTGGTGAGACCCTAGGTGCTTCTAATGTATGTTAAAAGGCACTGTGGTGTGTGCAGTAATGGTCTTGCACTTAGAGAACTGCCTCAAATAAAAGGCAGACTGTGTAATAGATGAATCAGTCACTGTCAAGCGTCTTTAGAAAGCATGATATTGTGAGTGCTGGAGCAATGAGTGAGCTGCGTTTCAAGCAGCCTTTGTCAGAAGCTAATATTTATTGTACAGCAGTGTCTAAGACATCTTTGTGTTTATTGTGGCACTACAACTAAGCCTTCTCCTTATTTTAAGTAATCCAGTCCCCTACAATGATGAAGCTGGGACTCTGAAAGAAGAAAAAAAATCGGCTAAAATAAGAGCTTCCAGTGACATTTATATAATTGCCCCAGTCAGAACTCATTTCCAGCTCCCGTGTGGGAGCTTTCTTCAGTGCTGTAGCTAGGAGACAGGGAAGGCAAAGAGCTGCTTCAGTGTGGTGCCAACCTTATGAACTATTCATGCTTAAAAGACACCATTCCAGCCAGGAACCTGGAACTTACAGCCACACAGATGTACCGCCTAAGCTCACAATTATTTCTGAAAGATAAATAAAGAGACCTGCTGAGGGACTCTAGTAGGTTGGAGCATGGCAAACATTGCAGACTGGTTTTGCCATTCTACCCCTTTTTCTCTCCTCTACTAAAATCTGTTACATCCTAAAGCTAGCCCCCACAGTCCATTCCCTTATTTGGCCACTGACTCATTCCTGAGACAAAACATCAAGGATAAACAATCAAAATTCAATAATTTAGGCAATATGTCCAATCAGGATTCACCAGCTCACCCTAGCTCAGACTCCCCCATTTTCCCCTTAAAAACCGACTCCTGCAGAAACACTTGCTCTTTTGCTTGCTTGATTGTGCTTGCTGTTGTTGCTGCTGCTGTTGTTGACTGCCTTTTCAGCCCCACTGCCTTGACACTCCAGGGTAATAAATCTCCTTCTTGCTGAGAATTTGGTGTCTGGATATGTCCTGAACCGACTCCAAGGGGGACTGACCTCCTTCACACCTGCCATTAGAGATTAAATGGTCTCTGCTTGGATTCAGATTTGTAATCAGTCACATTGTCCACATGTTTTCCCAATTGGTTTATTATAGATAAATTCAACAGTCTGCTTTAAGTGAGCTTTTAATCAGAAAATTCAGCTGTTTCAAATAGTGTAACTCACATGTCCCTCTCTGAAGCTGGCTATATACATCACATCTCATAAAACTTGGCTGTAAGCCATTGCAATTAATTGCTGTTTGCAAATATAAGAACCTTTTCTCCCTTTTCCTAATCAGTAGTGTTGTTGTTTGAATAAAAATAGCACATATTTGAGTGCACTATTGGTTACCAGGGAGTGGCACTATTTGAAAGGATTAGAATGACTAGGATCTGTGGCCTTGTTGAAGTGTATATGGCCTTGTTGAAGGAAGTAAGTAGGGTTTGGGGGTTCAAAAGTTTATGTCAAGCCCAATGTTGCTCTCCTTTCCTGAAAATCAGAATGTAGCTCTCAGCTACTGCTCCAGCACCTGCCTACATGCTGCCATGCTCGTTGCCATGATGATGGACTAAGTTTCTAAAACTGCAAGCAAGCCTCAAATTAATTGTTTTCTTTTATAATAGTTGCCATGGTCATGGTGTCTCTTCACAGCAAGAGAACACTGACTAAGACAAGCAGTGACTTGTTTACTCTGGTGACCTCACACCTTTGCAGGCATCAAAGCCATCCTTGCTCTCTTCTTTCTCCTCCACACTCCTTCCTCTTCCCTTACCACTTTTCACCGTAGTATTTCCTTCCTCAGCATGGGTCATGGAGATAGAACTCAGGTCATCAGGTTCGAAGGCGGGCACTTGTGCCTGATAAGCCATCTAGTCAACTCTAATGTTATTCAATATGGGCTTTTCCAAAATTTGTTCTACATGACCCTCCCTACCACAGAGATCCTTTTGTTCTATAGCTCTTTCGGAAATAGAGTTCTATCTTCTTTTGGTTCTTTAATTCCCACAACACTTAGGAAAGTGCTTTCTCACTTATTAATACTTAAGATGCAACCTAGATCCTCAAGCTAACCTAAAACTTTCCAGGGACCTAATGAAGCCAATTTAGAGGAAGATTTATTGTATATCCCTTCAAAAAGTTGGAATCTTTAAGAAAAACAGACTTCATATGCCTCTGATCAGGCTATTTATCATGTTCATCTAAGTCAGTCAAGTGGTTAATTGCTCAGGGTACACTTTACTGCTCCTGAATGACTTATATTAACTTATCAGGGTCCATAATCTGGAAAAAAATCTTACATTTTCAGAGGTTATATGCCATGATCAGATGAATAGTATATAAGAACAAGCTAATGACCATATTATCTTTTCTCCACTGACTGTCATTTGAGATGCAAGTGGCCTGGTACTTTGTCTTCGTTATTGTTATATTTATAGTTTATAGACTATTGCCTGGACCAGTGGTTACTTAACATATATTTTTGGTATGAGTAATGACAATAATGCAAAAAAGGACAGTATAATACCTTTCAAAACTAGAATCTATCATTTACAAAGAAGCCATGAAAACAGTACAAGAAGCATTAAATCTGTTTTTATTACATTGAATTTTCACAACCATTGGACAAGAGAAGTGTTATGACATGAATTGCTAAATGGTCTTATTAATAAAAAAACCCAGATACTTCACCCAGATATTGGGTGAAAACTGAGAAATTAGAGAAGCAGAAAGAAGCCAGCCACATTCTTACCACTAGGAAATCCTCAGCAAAGAGAGAGCTACTTCCTGTATACTCACACCTATAAACCTTTCTGTGTTCTGCCATCTTACTTCCTTTTTCCACCCAGCTACATCACTTCCTCTCTCTGCCCAACTCTATCACTTCCTGTCTGTCTGCACAGACCTCCAGACCTCTATGGTTATTGCTGGGATTAAAGGTGTGTGCCACCCAGCCTGGCTCTGTTCCCAGTGTGGCCTTGAACTCACAGAGATCCGGATGAATCTCTGCTTCCCAAATGCTAGGATTAAGGTTATGTGTTACCAATGCCTGACCTCTATGCTTAATATACTGGCTGACTTTTTCCTCTGATCTCCAGGCAAGCTTTATTGAGGTACACAAATAAAATATTACCACAAAGTATTATTATCTTTGTTTTCCACTGATAGAAATTAAGCCTCTAAAAATCTTAGTGTTAAATCAACATGTTGGTATAAATTATAGAAAGACATCTTGTATATTGTTAATGTTTTGTTTACTAAAATTTGTAGATAGATGGAGATGGTAAGTAGTAATTTAAATTAAATTTTCAGTGAGCAGGAAAGGAAATGGTTACTACTGTGAAGGCATGCTTCTTTTCCTGACTGATACACAAGTTAACTTTCAGAAAGGATGTGTCCACGTCTTTACAGATAAATGTGAACAGGAGTGTCTGTCCAATTCCCTAAACTATATTCCTGGAAATAACTCTTTGGACACTTTATGAAACACATTTGGAACTTTAAAATTATGTTTCACTTAATAATTTGAAAATTATTTTATTATATGCATGTCTGTGTATAAAGAAATGTACACAACAATTTAGGTAATTTTTTATACTCCTTGCTTCTAAACTATTTCTAAAATATTTAAAAGAGTAAAAATTCAGTTTAGTTAATAAGAAATAATCTGAAATAGTGGTAAAACGAGGAATGAGAAAATATATAAATACATGCAGGAAGTCTGTTCAATTAACATGGCCAGAAAAACACACAGATTTTGTCCTCTTCCTGGTCTACCCCATATATCCATCTTCTTCCTGCCTTATCCCATATACCTACCCTCATTAAAGTGTACCTCTTCCTTCTTTCCATTACATGAATAACATGTGATGCCAATAATCTGGGATTCTTGATCCCCACTTGCTTCAAAATCACATGCCTCCTCAAGTGAAACCTTGGCAACACAAAATTACTGCTGCTGAAGTTCTGTGCTGAAGCTTTTTGACCCTTCTGTTGGGATAAAATCTATGTCATTACATGAGACATTCTCTGTCTGCTCTGCATTGAGATCTCATCTGAGAATTTCTTATGTTCATAATATATTAAAGATTCTTAAAAGGATCCTCTGACCCATTGGATAAGAAAAAAACATGTATTATCACTACCCTTATGATACGATCAAAAGATCTTTGAGATGTTAACATGTGGGATGCCTACAAAATACTGACAATTCTTTCAGAAAATGTCAGATGAGCAAGCTAAGTAGTAGATTTGGAAGCAAAGTGACAAGCCTTATGGTTTTCAAATCTGTCTCACTGGACCTTGAATTGATGCCTGTGAACTCTGAGGAGTATCTTACTTTTCCTCTTTTGTCCTCTTCAATTTAAGCTGCCAAGCATGAAGACATTGTACCACAGTCTCTCTGCTCTTTTTCTTGCATTTTAGTATTGAGAACCAGTTAAATGTTGGTTGGTGATGGAACAATAATTCCTTCCCGTGAGCATAAAAAGGCCATGGACAGGGCTTTCCTCTTCTTCCTGTCTTCTCAGATGAGAATCAAGGTTTTCAGTGTTCTGTCAAGTCAAACACAAGTCACTGACTTGTATTTAATTTTTCTGTGGAAGACAATGTGTCATGGAAGTTTCTTTTAGTTCTCATAAGTATCAGACATATCTATATACAAAAAAAGGGTAATCAATTAGAGTGCAGACTTGCCAGGAAATACAGAAAGAACCAGCACAGCCAGGTGGTTGTGGAGCATACCTTTAGTCCAAGACAGGTGAGTCTCTGAGTTCGAGACTATCCAGGACTACATAGTGAATTCCTGGACAGCCAGGGCTACATTGAGACACGTTGTATCAAAATAAACAAGGAAGGAAGGAAGGAAGGAAGGAAGGAAGGAAGGAAGGAAGGAAGGAAGGAAGGACCTGCACAAACAACTTGAAGTTATCTCAACCTTGATTTTCAAAGGACTCAATATTAAGAACCTAAGCAACTTTTCTGGTTTATTTTTATCTTGATGGAACATTCTTGAACATGATACTATCCATAAAAGGTATCTACCATACTTTGTTATACAGGTTTCAATCATCCCCTGTATCATAGAGATACTTTATGTGACAGAAAGTAGCTTACAGTAGTTAGTAAGAGGAATCACTCCATGATCAAAATACTTTGGTCACACATGTAACTGTGAAAGTAGCTGTTGGTGGTTGAGAGGAAGTTTGGGGTTACAGTAGTAGAGTTTAGGATGCTTCTGAAAGACATTTGACTGGATAAATAAAGAGACAGGCATTCTGGGAAGCAAGTTCCATGTTAACAGGTCGGCTGGACAGCTCCCATAAGTCCTTGGAGAGCATGTATAGGCGCAGTTGCCCTCTGACATATTCTTGCTTCTAATGCAGCTAAAAGTCACAGGCTAAACTGAGGTTAATAATGGCTTCCAACAAGAAGCTTCTACCTATTCCGCAAAGAAGAACACACATAGATAAGAAGTTATATGATATAACCAGAAAGAATAGCAGGTGAACTTAGTTGCATTGATAGAAGAGAGCCCAGTGATGAAACTAAAATTCAGGTACATAAATGCAAGAAAACAAAGAACAAAATTTGATCTGCTACTAGCAAGACACTAATAAGTTGACCATTGTAACACTAGCTAGGATTAATGACTAACAGACAGCCATTGTCTGATGGCAGCTACCAATACCAAGTCATATATAGATCAGGTGTTTGGATTACTTCAAGAACTCTTAATTGGGTATACAGTACTTGAACAGAACAAGATTATCCCCACCTTGGGCCAGGGTGAAATGTATAGGATGTATACATATAAAACTCCTAACTGTATCCTTCTATGGTGTATTAAAGGAATCAACCAATTTCAAAGTAATTACCTGATTACAGTTTCAACTTTGATTCCTATAGAACCCTAGACAAATATGTTCACTTTCTTTCCTCTCTTGGGAACCACCTTTTAAAGTTTCACTCATTGTTTCCATAAGGTCTCACATTTCAATAATTTCAGTGTATGAGGTTTTCTTTCACTTAGCTTATTCTAAAGTGTGTCTGTATTTTTTATTTTATAATTTAATTTAATTTTACATATCAGCCACAGATTCCCCTGTTCACCTTCCTCCCACAACCCCCCCGCCCCCAAGCCCACCACCCATTCCCATCTCCTTCAGGGCAAGGACTCCCCTGGGGATTCAGCTCAGCCTGGTTGATTCAGTCCAGGCAGGTCCAGTCCCATCCTCCCTTTACCCAGGCTGAGCAAAGTGTCCCTGCATAGGCCCGAGGTTCCAAACAGGCAGCTCATGCACTAAGGACAGATCCGGGTCCCACTGCCTGGGGGCCTCTGAAACAGTTCAAGCTAATCAACTGTTTCACTTATCCAGAGGGCTTGATACAGTTGGGGGCTCCTCAGCTATTGGTTCATAGTTCATGTGTTTCCACTAGTTTGGCTATTTGTCCCTGTGCTTTTTCCAATCATGGTCTCAACAATCCTAGCTCATACAATTGGACTCTTTCTCGCCAATTGGACTCCTGGAGGTCCACCTGCGGCCTGGCTGTGGATCTCTGCATTCCTTCCCATCAGTCATTGGATGAGAGTTCTACCACAACAGTTAGGGTATTTGGCCATCCGATCACCAGAGTAGGTCAGTTCGGGCTTTCTCTCGACCATTGCCAGTAGTCTATTGTTCAGGTATCTTTGTGGATTTCTGGGGACCTCTCTAGCACTTTGCTTCTTCCTATTCCCATGGGGTCTTCATTTATCATGGTCTCTTTTATCTTGTTCTCCCTCTCTGTTCTTGATCTAGCTGGGATCTCCCGCTCCCCTAAGCTAACTTTCCCTCGACCTTTGCCCTTCAATACCACCCCCCATGTCCAGTTTGCTCATGTAGATCTCAGCCATTTCTCTGTCATTGGGTGATCCCTGTGTCTTTCTTAGGGTCTTCTTTTCTAGGTAGCCTCCCTGGAGTTGTGAGTAGCAGTCTAGTCATCCTTTGTTTTACATCTAGTATCCTCCTATGAGTGAATACATACCATGTTTGTCTTTCTGAGTCTGGGTTACCTCACTCAGGATGATTATTTCTATATCCATCCATTTGCCTGCAAACCTCATGATGTCATTGTTTTTCTCTGCTGAGTAGTACTCCATTGTGTACATGTACCACATTTTATTTATCCATTCTTCAGTTGAAGGGCATCTAGGTTGTTTTCAGGTTCTGGCTAATACAAATAATGCTGCTATGAACATAGCTGAGCATGCACCCTTACAACCTCTGGAGGCATCACAATCCCTGACTTCAAGCTCTACTATAGAGCTACAGTAATAAAAACAGCTTGGTACTGGCATAAAAACTGACATGTGGATCAATGGAATCGAATTGAAGACCCTGACATTAATCTGCACACCTATGAACATACAATTTTTGACAAAGAAGCCAAAACTATACTATGGAAAAAAGAAAGCATCTTCAACAAATGGTGCTGGCGTAACAGCATGTCAACATGTAGAAAGCTGCAAATAGATCCATATCTGTCACCATGCACAAAACTTAAGTCCAAGTGGATCAAAGACCTCAACATAAATCCAGTTACTCTGAACCAGATAGAAGAGAAAGTAGGAAGTAGTCTTGAACGAATTGGCACAGAAAATCACTTCCTAAATATAACAGCAGTAGCATAGATACTGAGAGAAACAATCAATCAGTGGGACCTCTTGAAACTGAGAAGCTTTTGTAGAGCAAAGGACATGGTCAACAAGACAAAGCAACAGCCTACAAAATGGGGAAAGTTCTTCACCAGCCCCACATCTGACAGAGGGCTTATATCCAGAATATATAAAGAACTCAAGAAATTAGACATCAAAATGCCAAACAGTCCAATTAAGAAATAGGCTATAGAGCTAAACAGAGAATTTTCAACAGAGGAAGCTCAAATGGCTGAAAGACATTTAAGGAATTGCTCAGCATCCCTAATCATCAGAGAAATGCAAATCAAAATGACTCTGAGATACCACCTTACACCTGTCAGAATTGCTAAGATCAAAAACACTAAAGACAGCTTATGCTGGAGAGGATATGGAGCAAGGGGAACTCTCCTCCGTGGTTGGTGGGAATGCAAGCTTGTACAGCCACTTTGGAAATCAATATGGTGCTTTCTTAGAAAATTGGGAATCAATCTCCCCCAAGACACAGCTATACCACTCTTGGGAATATTCCCAAGGTGTGTGTGTATCTTTGATCTTCACTGACATGAAGCAATGAACTCAGTATCCACTGTCTCAGGTTGACATTTGGTGGCCATTATTTTCATAGCATCAGTAGACACTGAGTCATTCTTACCTGGGCAGATATAGGTGTTATCACTCATAAATTTACATTAATTTGACCATCAGAGCAGCATATTATTTTGATCAAAAAGATTATTTAATCACACAAGCAAGAAACAATAAAAGTACATGAGAAATAGCAAAAGACTAGAATATAGAAATGTAACCCCATCTCTTCCTGGGAGTTTCCAGGAGCCACTACATAAAAACTGAATGTACCCATACAATGAGAAGAGAGACTTGAGATAGACTTGAGATGTCCTTCATTGAAGTTTTGGTATGTAGCTTTGGTAGTTTGAATGTAACTGGCCCCAATAAGCTCATAAAGAGTGGCTTTACTAGGAGGTGTGGCCTTAGAGTAGTTGTGGCCTTGTTAGAGGAAGTGTGTTACTGTGGGGTTGGTCTTATAGGTCTCATTTGCTCAAGTGACACCCAGTGAGACTTCCTTCCTGATAATTTTTGATCAAGATGTAGCCAGCACCATGTCTGACTGCCATGCTCTCTGCCATGATGATAATAGACTAGACCTCTGAAACTGTAAGCTACCACCTCAATTAAATACTTTCTTTCCAAAGATTTGCCATGGTCATGGTGTCTTATCACAGCAATAAAACCTTAATTAAGACAGAAGTTCATACCAGGACTGGGGTATTGCTGTGATAGACCTGATCATGTTTTTGTTTGGAGGAATTTAGACTGTTAATTTTTGTTTGGAAAGCAGTGGAATGCTTTAAGCACTGCTTAATGGGGCATTCTAGTAGGAGCATGGAATGTAGTGGTACAGAGTATGATGAAATGTGGGGGACCTGGCTCAAGAGGTTAATTCCTTTTCACAAGTTATTATTCACAAAAATATTGATGGCCTAGAGATTGTTTTTGTGATATATTGGAATAGAATGTGGCTACTTTTTTCCCTTGTCTGAAGAGACTGCCTGAGGCTAAAGTGAAGAGTTTTAGATTAATTTCTTTGGCAGAGAAAATCTCAAACAGCCTAGTACAGACTCTATTGTGTGGTTATTAGTGGTAACTCTAATGAAGATTTATAATGAAAAGGGACAAGCTGAGCAGAATAAATTACAAAATGTATAATTTGAGGAAAAATGGAGCATGAAAACATGGAATGGAATTACTTCCTGTCTTCAAGGAGACAAATGATTAAGAAATGGAATAAAAGGAGTGGTGACTTCAGAGCAAGATTCCACCAAGCTAAGTTTACAATTTGTGAAAAGGAATTAAAGAAAAGATTAGAGCCCTGTGTGGTGGTGCACATCTTTTATCCCAGCCTTCAGGAGGAAGAGGCTGGCAGAACTCTGGTTTGAGGCCAGCCTGATCTACAGAGCATTTTTCAGAACATCCAAGCAGTGCTAAGAGGAAAATTCATAGCACTAAATACTTACATAAAGAAGATGGAGAAATCTCACACTAGTGACTTAACAGCACACCTGAAAGCTCTAGAACAAAAAGAAGCAAACTTACCCAGGAAGAATTGATGCCAGGAAATAACCAGATTGAGGGCTGAAGTCAATGAAATAGAAACAAAGAGAATAATACAAAGAATCAATAAAACAAAGAGTTGGTTCTTTGAAAGATAGACAAGCCCTTATCCAAATTAACCAAAAGACAGAAAGAGAGCATCTAAATCAACAAAATCAGAAATGAAAAGGGAAACATAACAACAGACAATGAGGAAATCCAAAAAATCATTAGGTCATACGTCAAAAACCTGTACTCCACAAAATTGGAAAATCCAAAAGAAATGGACAATTTTCTGGATAGGTACCACATACAAAAGTTAAATCAAGACCAGATAAACTATTTAAATAGGCCAATAACCCCTAAGGAAATAGAATCAGTCATTAAAAGTCTCCCAAACAAAAAAGTCTAGGACCAGATGGTATCATACAGAATTCTACCAGAATTTCAAAGAAGAGCTAATTCTTCAAATTGTTCCACACAATAGAAACAGAAGGAACATTATCAAACTCTCTTTATGAGGCTACAGTTACTGATACCCAAATCACACAAAAATGTAACAAAGAAAGAGAATTACAGACCAATCTCTCTCATGAACATTGATACAAAAATACTCAATAAAATACTTGCAAACTGAATCCCAGAACACATCAAAATAATTATTCACCATGACCAAGTAGGCTTCATCCCAGGGATGCAAGGGTGGTTCAACACATGAAAATCTGTCAATATAATACACCATATAAACAAGCTGAAAGAAAAAAAAACCCACATGATCATCTCATTAGATGCTGAAAAAGTCTTTGACAAAATCCAACACCCCTTCATGATAAAGGTCCTAGAAAAGTCAAGAATACAAGGAATATACCTAAACATAATAAAGGCAATTTACAGCAAGCCGGCAGGCAATATCAAATTAAATGGAGAGAAACTCAAAGTGATTTCACTAAAATCAGGAACAAGACAAGGCTGTACACCCTCCCTAAATTTATTCAATGTACTTGAAATTCCAGCTAGAGCAATAAGACAACAAAAGGAGATCAAGGGGATACAAATTGGAGAGGAAGAAGTCAAACTTCCACTATTTGCCGACTATATGGTAGTGTACATATGTGACCCCAAAAATTCGACCAAGGAACTCCTACAGCTGATAAACTCCTTCAGTAAGGTGGCAGGATACAAGATTAACTCAAAAAATCTGTAGCTCTCCTATATACAAATGATAAAAGGGCTGAGAAAGAAATCAGAAAAACATCACCCTTTACAATAGCCACAAATGAGGGTAAACTCTAACTAAGCAAGTGAAGGATGTGTTTGACAAGAACTCTGACAAGTCTCTGAAAAAAGAAACTGAAGAAGATATCAGAAAATGGAAAGATCTCCCATGCTCATGGATAGGTAGGATTAACATAGTAAAAATGGCAATCTTAACAAAAGCAATTTACAGATTGAATGTAATCTCCATCAAAATCCCAACACGATTCTTCACAGACCTGGAAAGAACAATACTCAACTTCATATGGAAAAACAAAAAACCCAGGATAGCTAAAAGAATCTTGTACAATAAAGCAACCTCTGGAGGCATCACAATCCCTGACTTAAAGCTCTGCTATAGAGCACAGTAATAAAAACAGCTTGGTACTGGCATGAAAACGTGAATCAATGGAATCAAATTGAAGACCCTGACAATGATCCACACATGTATGAACACCTAATTTTTGATAAAGAAGCCAAAACTGTACTATGGAAAAAAGAAAGCATCTTCAACAAATGGTGCTAGCATAACTGGATGTCAGCATATAGAAGATTGCAAATAGATCCATATCTGTCATCATGCACAAAACTTAAGTCCAAGTGGATCAAAGATCTCAACATAAATCCAGTTACTCTGAACCAGATAGAAGAGAAAGTAGGAAGTAGTCTTGAACGAATTGGCACAGGAGACCACTTTCTAAATATAACACCAGTAGCACAGACACTGAGAACAACAATTAATAAATGGGACCTCTTGAAACTGTGAAGCTTTACTAGGACAAAGGACATGGTCAATGAGACAAAACAACAGCCTACAGAATGGGAAAAGATCTTCACCAACCCCACATCTGACAGAGGGCTCATATCCAGAATATAAAGAACTCAAGAAACTAGACATCAAAATACCTAACAGTCCAGTTAAACAATGGGCTATAGAGCTAAACAGAGAATTCTCAACAAAATAATCTCAAATGGCAGAGAGACATTGAAGGAATTGCTCAACATCCTTAGTCATCAGGGAAAAGCAAATCAAAACAACTCTGAGATACCATTTTATACCTGTCAGAAAGGCTAAGATCAAAAACACTGAAGACAGCTTATGTTGGAGAAGATGTGGAGCGAGGGGAACATTCCTCCACTGTTGGTGGGAGTGCAAACTTGTACAGCCACTTTGGAAATCAGTATGGCAGTTTTTTGGAAAATTGGGAATCAATCCTCCTCAAGACCCAGCTATACCACTCTTGGGCATATACCCAAGGAATGCTCAATCATACCACAAGGAAACATGCTCAACTATGTTCATAGCAGCATTATTTGTAATAGCCACAACCTGGAAACAACCTAGATGCCCCTCAACTGAAGAATGAATAAAGAAAATGTGGTACATATACACAATGGAGTACTACTCAGCAGAGAAAAACAATGACATCATAAGGTTTGCAGGCAAATGGATGGATCTAGAAAAATTTATCCTGAGTGAGGTAACCCAGACTCAGAAAGACAAACATGGTATTTATTCACTCATAGGAGGATACTAGATGTAAAACAAAGGATGACTAGACTGCTACTCACAACTCCAGGAATCTAGCTATTAAGGAGGACACTAGAAAGGACACATGGATTGCCCATTGATGGAGAAATGGATGAGATCTACATGAGAGACGGGGGTTGAGAGCTTAGGGGAGCAGGAAGTTCCAGCTAGAATGGGAACAGAGTGAGAAAGCAAGGAAAGAGATACAGTGATAAATGAAGACACCATGGAAATAGGGAGAAGCAAAGTGTTAGGGAGGTTCCTAGGGATCCACAAGGATTACTCACCATAGACTACTGGCAATAGTTGAGAGTGTGCCTGAGCTGGCCTACACTGGTGATCAGACGGCTGAATACCCTAACTGTCATCATAAAACCCTCATCCAGTGACTGATGGAAGCAGATGCAGAGATCCACTGCCGGGTGCCAGGCCAAGCTCCAGGAGTCCAATCGATGAGAGAGAGGAGGGATTCTATGAGCAAGGGATATCGAGACCATGACTGGAAAAAGTACAGAGACAACTAGCCAAACTAGTGGAAACGCACAAACTGTGGAACAATAGCTGAGGAGTCCCCATAGTACTGGATTAACCCCTCTGGATAAGCAAGACAGTTGTTTAGCTTGAACTGTATAGGAGGCCCCCAGGGAGTGAGATCGGGACCTGTCCCTAGTGCATGAATCCGCCTTTTAGGGCCTAGTGCCTATGCTGAGACACTTTGCACAGCCTTGGTGCAGGGAGAAGGGACGTGGACCTGCCTCAGCTGAATGTACCAGGCTCTGCTGACTCCCCATGAGACACCTTGCCTTGGATGAGGTGGGAATGAGGGGTGGGTTGGGGGGAAGGCTGGGGGGCAGGAGGAGGGAGGGCAGGGGAATCTGTGGATGGTATGTAAAATGAATAGAAAATCTCTTAATTAAAAAATGTAAAAAAAATATTTAAAAAAAGAGTTACAATGGTCATGATGTCTCTTCACAACAATAGAAACTTTAACTAAGACGATGTAGGATACTTGGGAATAAAGCATCTATATAAACCAAAATGTGGCTTTATTTTACCTGGAGCCGATGTTTCTGCTAAGGCAGGCTTGAAATGAATTTTATACACAAACACCAGCAAACATAAGCATGCACACAGGGGCATACATACCATACATTGGATGTGTATCACCAGGACAAAATATTTAAGAACCAATCTGTTCAATATAAAAGGAAGAATTTGAGTCATACTTTTAGAAGCTTCAGTCCATGGTCACTTGATTCCATTGTTTCTGGACCTGTGGTGTTACGGGGACACTCATAACAAAACAAAGGTATAGTGGCCAGAGAGCAAGGAAAGAGAAATGGGGAACTATTGGAACGAACTATTTACTCTGCATTTCCATGCCTGGAGATGTCCTCTGAACAAAACTACCTCCCTTTGCTATTTAAGCTATGAACTCATGAATGCCTCATGCTTGATGAGATGAGAACCTTTATTACCCAATTATCTCTGCATAGGCTCTGCCTCTGACACTGTTGCATTAAGGGATTTCTTCATTCAACACAGGAGAATCTAAATGATGTTCCAATTTTAAACCAAAGGAGAATTTCTGACTGACTTTTACTTTGATAGCCAATGCTGTAATCAAGACTCACTCTTTTTTGACTTTTCATACCTATTTTCCATAGTGGCAGCTTGATACAAAGACTGGCACTTTCATGTTAATCACATGGCCAGTTGAAATCTGACTTACTTTCCCTTCTTCAGTGTAAAATTGGTACTTTTTAAAGAAAATATGCACTAGGTTTGGTTTTAATGTCAATTTGCCACAAGTTAGAATCATCTGAGTAGGCTGAAGAACTGTCCCGATTGCTTAGATTGATACGGGAAGGTCCATCCCAATTGTGGGTAGCACCTTCAGGTAGCAGCCGATATTGTAAAAATGGGGGTGGTGTTTTGGGAGGAAGCTGATCTCACTTACTGGTCTGGCCTTCTCTCTGGCCTCCTAGTTCATTGGTTACGCTGATGCTGCTTATTCCTTTGTTGATAGCACTGACACCTTGACTAAGCTTTCATAGGAATAGGACAGATAATCTCTGGGAACTTTTAGGTCTCCCAGCAACAGATTAGAACTACTGAGGCACCTCACTTTGTGGACCATATTATCACCCTCCAGTGAGAGATATCTATTCTGGAATGACTCTAACTGCTGAGGCACCTAGCTTCAGAGACTAAGTACCATGTCCTCAAATCAGGTGAGATTTGGCTTTTGTTATTATTGTAAAGCCCTCTGTCTCTCTGTCTCTCCCCCCTCCCCCTCACACACATGTTAGATACATATATGATGAATAGATAGATGATATCTATGTAATATCTACCTAGATATCTATATGTACATAGATATCTATATATGATATAGATAGATATAAATATCCTCCCCTTTGTTCTGTTTTTCTAAAGAGCCTGACTAAAGCACTACTTTGGAAAACATTTTTTTCTATAAAATTCTACTTTTCTATCTAATCAAGTTTGCGAAATGCTTATTCTTAACCAATTCTTGTGGCTAGAAGAGTACAGTGGCTACTGGGCTAGCAGACTATTTCCTAAAACACTGATTACAGACTTCTAACATGTGCCCGTCTGAAAGCACTGGCTCAGAGGCATTAAGGAGTCAGCCTCATATTCCATAGGAGACACAGGAGAAAAGAAAACAACCGATGGAGAGACAATCATAGAGTCAGCTGGGTGTATATTTTCCTTCACCTGAAGTTGAGGTAGCTCAGAGCATCTCATCTGATTTTCAACAACAATTTAATAACGACTGTACATCAAACCTAGGGTAAAGTCTAAACACTACATTTTTTATTCCTCAATCCTTCCTTAGAGACAAAGCTGTCAGAAGACTAGACAATCTAGACTGACAAGATGAGGGTGATTATTTTAGAGACAAAGCTGTCAGAAGCCTAGATAATCTAGACTGACAAGATGAGGGTGATTATTTTAGAGAAGGAAGATTTCTGGACTGTTATTTGGAAACAAAATGGACAGTAAATATTTTGAGACCTCAAATCCAAAGGCAGACCTGTAACGTGAAGTCTACTCTGACCTTGATTCAGCCACAGTATTCTAACAAGTCTAGAAGCTCTTTTAGGACCCTTTATTGTCTAAACTTCTGGTAGGCTTGAAGAGAAAACCTTTACTACAGATATTATTTGCTGTCTGCATGCCCAAATTTTCTCCCATGGCACTTGGTTGGAAAGTAGGCTGTCCCTCAGAGATGATACTGCACCAGTCTGTTCCCTCTTCCTGGATTCTTTACCTGGTCAATAGAACTGAGGGAAAGATGCTTTGTTTTCCTTCTGTAAGATACTACATGATATAAGGGGATTCAGCTACAAGCTACCAAATGCACAGTGACTGAAACTAATAAACACAAAAAATAAGGAAAGAGAATCTTGAGGCTTTAGAAAGGTGGCCTCCTATGATCTCGTGGTAATAAAGCTTATAAATTTGTGGCTTCCTATCTTCCTCTCAAAAGCTTATGCTGCATCTCTTTCCTCAGGTTTTTCTTTTAATGCAATCAAATAAAATCGACTTTTCAATATTGAGCAACAGAAAACCGTGATACAGAAAGTTGTTGTAGGTCCTGTGGGACATGAAAGCGTTGTCCTTAAAGAGCTTTGAATTTTGATAAGAAGACAAAATATAAAGAAAAATTTATCAGCCAGAGGTGAAAAGCTACTTGTAGGTACCTGTCATGTTGTTTACCTCCTGCTGACTATCTAAAACCTGAGTGTAAGTGACTGTGGGTAACCTTCAAAACTTACACACAAACTGCACTGTCACAGAACAGTAACTCACAGAACTGAGATTTAGAAGTGACTCTGTGACAGAGTCAGTGATTGTGATCTTCCAAAAGCTGCAATCAAACAACGGACATTGTTTTATGAAAAGGAAAATGAATATGTGGAAAACTGCTAAGATAGCATTAGCCTTCAATTAAAAAAGGAGACAAGACCATGACTTCTTATTTCCTGCTTATTGGGTTATTAGAGCGAAATTATTGCCTATATTATCCTTCATATATGGTAGGGGTGGTACACAGCATTTAGTAAAGCATCTGTTCTGGGGAACTTAGTGTGGGTAAAATTGAGAGTGTGAATGCATTAGTTTTAAGATAGAATGCTGAATACTGAGCACAATCAGGAAAACTGCTCCTTGGGCTTATGGGACAGAAATCAGTAATGGAATTGCAGGTGAGCAGGCCTCTGTGGCTGTTTATTTATTTATGACAGCACACACTCATAAGATGTGAGCTAGACATACTCACTTGGTCTGAGGGGTATTTGTGTGTCACAGAGTCAGCTTTTCTTCTGTTGTGACCAGGGTCTGAGATTACTTAGCAGTATAATGAAGCAGAATTTTAGCTGTAAATCTAATTTCATGTCCAAGGTGAAAAAAACACCAGAATCAGTTTAGAACATTTGAAATTAAACTTCACATACTGAAAGAATAGAAGTAGATTGGAAAAGTGCTAAATTAAGGAGTAAAAAAAAGGCAAAATTCACCAAACTAAAAAGAAATATAATATAGAGAGTGTAACATGAATGAAAGTGCAGAAGGCTGGAGAGGCCATGCTGGAAAAGGCTTTTACATAAATATGGATAGCTACAGTGCTAAAAGATGCTGAGCCTATGGGAAGACCAAGGCATGAGGAAAATGTGTAAAATATAATAAGAACAGAATCATAGTTCAATAATCTTGCAATTGTAAATAACATTAAAGGCTAAGAAATGTGTAAGTAAAAAGAAATAAAGAGAGTATGGTTGGACAAGGGAAGACAATAGCTTGATTACGAGAGACTGTAGCAAAGTTTGTTTTTACCTAACATGATAGATATAAGCTTTAAGGGACTATGAAGCTGAGAGATACAGAGATAATGAAAAATTGTGTTTTCTAATGGAAAGGTTCTGATTTGTATCAGTTAATGGGTTGAAATTAAAAGGTTTTGATGAAGATTCCTAAAAATAATTGTTTTATTTGATTACTACTAATTTCATCTTTAAATACTTCCTTATTTACTGATATTTCTAACAGGGGCTTTTCCATTACTAAGCCAAAATGAACACATTGTGTTGTGTCTAAGTCACTGTCTCTAGACCACTAGACTTCCTCTTTTATCTGCTCCTCTCCTCAAACAGCAAAAAGCTTTCTTTACAAAGTAACATTCACACACAACTTCCCTTCTCCAAGTTCCAGTCAAGATAACTGTGGCAAAGTGTGGCATATAGAGTAGATGAAAAATTTTCTTTTTCTATTAATTCACATTTCTAAATTCTATTAATTATAAAGACAAGAATCAAGAATCAGAGTTTTGAAAGCTTTATTTAGTAATATGGTTTTGCTAATATCTCAGGATTATAAAAATACAAATTTACACATGCAAATATAATTTTACACTGTAATATTTTGAAGTATATTATTTAGCCAATAAATCTGGAAACTTGAGACAATGATTAAGGTCACTATCAAGGTGAACAAAAGTCCCAGTCTAATTAACCAATTGTCTCTGATTGTCTCTTCTTTCTTCTAACCTTCTATGTAGATTTTATGCAGCTACACATGGTTCCTTTCTAGGATATCACATAATCTTATCTCAGAATTTGAGTTTTCTTTCTTTTGCAGATTTTTTTCCATTCAAAATATTTCTATTTTGAGGGTTGGTGGTATTCTTTATAACATCTCCAGCAAATAGATAGAGAAAAAACTGAGTGTATTAGGACAATAGTCTGGTATGACAGAGCTATAGGAACTAGCTTAGTGACTTTTTTTTCCTCCACTTTCCAGCACATCATCAGTTAAAATACACACTTTTAAATAATTTAGCATGAAGAACTTTACTCAACTCCATTGTATTAAGACATAGTTAATAAGCAGTTTCCAATAATGACTCAGAATATTGACTTTTTGATTCACCAATAAAAATGACACAGACTAGCAGACTGGATAAGAAAATGGGATCTACACTTTGCAGCTTCATTAAAAAATATTAAATAAAAGAAAACACCAACAACATATACTATCTAAGGTAAGTGATGAGAAAAGTTTACTTCAAGCAACTGGAACCAAGAAATATGCAAAAGTAGCTATTCTAATATCTAGGAGAAGAGCTTCAAAATAAATTAGCCATAAGAGACTATATATCATAAAAAAAAAATACTAGCCCAGACTTCTTGATGAACAGTTAAAATTTTGTCTTCTTCTGCCCCTTGCATCTAGGCAGATAGTAATCAAAGTTGCTTAAAGGTTTGGATTTACTTACCAGGATTGTCATTTTCTAGGTGTTTTTTTTCTTTGAATTTAGCCACAGAAAATGGGATATGTATTTGTTTTAGGGCTTCCAAAGGCCCCCATATATATCTAATGGGAGACATCTCTTCTGATAGAATTGAAGGTTTGGAGTGGGGAAGACAGTTGCCTTTTTAATTAGGGAATCGTGAGGTAGAGTGGTAGTTTAGAAAATCTGGGGCAAGTAAGTCAGATTTCACCAAAATGGAAAGAAATTATCCAGGCCCAAGATCTTTCATTTCCACTATCCTAGAAAGCTTTATGTCAACTTGATACAAGCTAAAGTTATCTGAAATGAAGTAGCCTCAATTGAGAAAATGGCTCCATCAGATACAGCTGTTAGACATTTTTTTGTTAATTAGTGATTGATGGGGAATTCCTCAGCTCATTGTAGATGATGCCATCACTGGGCTGGTGCTCCTGGGTTCTATAGGAAAGTAGGCTTAGCAAGCCATAAAGACATCAAGCCAGTAAACAGAACCTATCCAGGGCCTCAGCATAAGCTCCTGTCGCTAAGTTCCTGCCCTGTTTGAATTCCTGTCCTGACTTACTTTGATGATGAACAGTGTACTGGGTTGTTTTATGTGTTAACTTGACACAAGCTATAGAGTCATCAGAGGAAGGAGCCTCAGCTGTGGAAATGCCTCCATGAGATGTAGCTGTAAGGCATTTTCTCATTTAGTGATCAATGGTGGAGGGCCTAGCCCTTGGTGGGTGGTGCCATCCCTGGGCTGCTGGTGCTGGGTTCTATAAGAAGGTGGGCTGAATAAGCCACTAAGTAGCTCCCATCCATGGTGTTTACATCAGCTCCTGTATCTGGAATGCTGCCGAGTTTGAGTTCTTGTCCTTGTTTCCTTTAGTGATGAACAGCAATGCTGAAGTGTAAGCTTAATAAACCCATTTCTTCTCAACTTGCTTTTGGTCATGGTTTTTAATCATAGTAGTAGTAACCCTAACTAAGACAATCACCAAGTTAGTTTCATTAGAAAGATGTGGGGATGTTTCAACTTGTAAAAATTAGTAACTGTTATTGGTTATTATTTATAAATAGACTGAAAAATAAAAACCACATGATCTTTTTATTAGGCACAAAAAATGCCTTTAAAAAATCCAGCACCTCATCATAAGAGTCATGAAGAGGGCAGGGATGAAGAGATTATTTCTTAATAAAACCTATACATGACAAACCTATAGCCAATATCATGCAACATGGAGAAACAGTTAAAGTTCTCAACAAGATCAGGAACCAAGCAGGAGCATTCTTTCTCTTAATTCCTATTCAATACAGTGCCTGAAACTAGAACAATAAAGGAAGTGAATAAGAAAGATATAAATATCAAAAGGCGAACTCAAAGTATCCCTACTTTCTGACTACACAATTCTAAATATTAAGAGACCATAAAACCCTCACTAATGTATCCTTAAGGTTGATAAATACTTTAAAAAACATGTCAGGGTAAAAAATTTAAATGTAAAAATCAGCACCCTTTCTATATTCTAATGACAATCATACTGAAAAAAATCAGAAAAACTATTCCATATACAGTATATACAAACAAAATCACCAGGAACACACATAACCAAAGAAATGAAAGACCTCTATACTGAAAATTTCAAGATCTTATGGAAGAACTTGAAGAAGGCACTAGAAAATTGAAAGATCTCCCACACTCCTGGACTGCAGAAATTAATCCTGGGAAAATATCCATTTTTACCACAAGCAATCCATGTGTTCAATGTAATCATAATCAAAATTCAACAGCATTTCTTCACAGACATAAAAAACAACAATCTCAACCTTTACATGGAATCAGAAAAGGTCAAGAATAGCCAAAGCAAGACTATCACACTACCAGAGGAATCACCATACCTGACTTCAGGCTGTGCTGCAAAGTCATAATTAAAAAGACAGCATGGTTCTAGAATTAAAATAGATACATAGACACAGGAATATAATAAAGAATCCAGGTATAAGTCCAAAGTTGCTAGAGTTGCCTGATCTTTGAAAAGAAGTCGAAAATATATTATTGGAGAAAAGACATCATCTTCAACAAATAGTGCTGAGAAATATGGGTTGTGATATATACAATAGTAAATTTAGATATTTACTTCTCATCTTGCACAATACTCAACTACAAATGTATCAAGGACTTCACTATAGGCCTTTATACCTTAAAACTGCTAGGGGAAAAGAATGCTTCAACTTATAGGCACAAGCAATAACTTCTGAATTGGACTTTCATGGCACATGAAATAAGACCATCACTTGGCAAGAAGGAATCCTGTGATACTCAAATGCTCTGTACAGCAAAGGAAACTGTCAGTCAAAAAAAGAGTCTGTCTACAGAATTGGAAAAAATCTTCACCAACTCTACACCCAATAGAGGAATAATGTCTAGAATATGGTAAAAACTAAAATAAATAAATATCAAGAAAACAGCCCAATTAAAAATGTGGCAAGCAATTGAATAGAAAATACTTGAATAAGAACCACACTATAAAAGGAGTTAAATATCCTTAAGCATCAAGACAAGGACATTAAAACTATTTTAAGATTCTTCATGCCGTAGTCAAAATCACCATCATCAGGAATGAAAATGAAAACAAACAGTGGCATGAATGTGGAAAGGGGAGAAGCTTTAAACAGTGTTGGTGGGAGAATAAACTGGTGCAGCAACTCTGAAAATAAATCTGGAGGTTTCCCAAAACTTAGAAATAAAAGAATCATATGACCTTATAACATAAATTGCTAGGCAGTCTCATTAATAAAAAAACTCGGAGCCACATATTGGGATGAAAGCTGAAAGATCAGAGAAACAGAACAAATTACAGCCAACGTCACCTTGCCGACTCCTCAGCCAATCCTGTTTCCATGAATCCTCAGACTAAAAGCCTCTGAGTCCTCACCCCTGAGGGTCTAAACATTTGTGGCATGAATTCACAAAAAAAGCTGCTTGCTTGTGGCCTTGCAGTCCCCAACTTAAACCCAAGCTTCAAGCAGCCAGTTGTGGTAGTGCTTGCTAGTAGGATTTACTGAAGGAAACAGAGGAAGAAGGGTCCTAAGTTCAAGACCAGCCTGGGAGGGTTTCTGAGGAGAAGCTGCATCCGAGGCTGGGGCTGGGCCAGGCCACAAACGATGGTGGTGGGACCATGGAGGTGGCTGCTGCTTCAAGTTGTCGGCTGCTTCTTTTTGTGTTGGTGGTGTTAACAATGCTACTGGGGACAAAGAGATTACCACTGCTTGTTCAGAGAACAATTGCCAAGACCATCGTGTTATAAGAAAGCATTGGCAAAGGTCAGTTTGGAGAAATTTGGCAAGGCAAGTGGTGGGGAGAAGAAGATTGCTATGAAGATAATCTGTTCTAGGGAAGAACGTTCATGGTTCTGAGAGGCAAAGATTTATCAGACTGTGATGTTATGCTTTGAAAACATCCTAGAATTTATAGCAGCAGACAACAAAGACAATGGCACATGGACTCAGCTGTGACTGGTGTATTATCATCATGAGCATGGATCCCTTTTTGATTACTTGAATACATATACTGTTACAGTGGAAGGGATGATCAAACTCACTATATCCACAGCAAGGGGTCTTGCATATCTTCATATGGAGATTGCTGGTACCCAAGGAAAGCCATCTATTGCTCATAGAGATTTGAAATCAAAGAATAGCGTGGTAAAGAAGAATGGAACCTGTTGTATTGCAAACTTGGGACTGGCTATGAGACACAATTCTGCCACAGATACAATTGATATTGCTCCAAACCACAGAGTAGGCACTAAAAATTTTCTGCAGTGAAGCATGATCACACCTAACATTAACTTTGAAGTCCCCCAAAAGATTATGGGGCCCCATAATGACGACTCCATCAGGACAATGATAATGGCACTAAAATGACAAACACCACCCAAAGATCATCTTTGGACTACAAACTGCTCAGGACAATTGTGAGATGGCTAGTTGAGATGATCCAGCCTCCCAGACTACTCGAGCAAGGACTTGAGGTAAGCCCTTTATTTTCCCATTATGTAGAGAACAGACAACAAACAATACAGCTACCTCTCCCAAGACTTGAAAATTAACCCAAAAATTTTCTTTTCAGGATCTCCTAAAGATGCCTTTGCCCCCAGTCAGCAGGAAGTAATTTAAGAACATGATGCCCACATTCCCAAGAGGTGGGGTGGGTGGTTTTTGGTCATTCAGTGGGTTATGGATAACTGTCATTGTTTAGGATGGTTGGTTATCAAGTTGTTAACTGATTATTACTATTATTATTAAGAAGTTGTTAATTGAAAATGATCAGAAAAAAAGCTAAACAAAGGAGATTAGATTCAGAGTTCTTGTTGGGGGGGGAAGAAAGGAGAGGATATGGATAAGAGGTAGATTATTGAATCTACTCTTTAAAAAAAGAGAGATAGAAATAAAAGAGTAAAGGGTAGATTATTGAATCTACTCTGAAAAGAAAAAAAGGAGAATATAGACATAATAAGATAAAAAGGTACATTATTGAATCTACTTTCAAAAGCAACTACTAGTTTTAAATATTTTACATTAGACTGGATTCTTGTATATTGTATACATATTATGTATGTTGATACAAATTTGAAGTCAATTTTGTTAGAAAATACTGTACATATATTTCTAATCTCGTTCAGGTATTGTACCTATACAGTTCATTGAATGTAATAGAAATTGCTAGTACTTGAAAGTTATTATTATCAACTAATTAGAATATAAATAAATGAAAGTTAGTAGTTAGTCATTACAATCGAACTTGTAGTCATATTAGGTATGTTTCCAAGGTCAAACAGATATATTTTAGATAGACAGGTCATCTTCTAACACTTCAGAGATCTATAGAATATGTCATTTAAGATGTTTTAATAACATAGATTTTTTTTTTTATGGAAATGTAACATGTCTGCTTCTGGCAGCACCAATCTACTTCAGAGAAGATGATGGGCACTGAAGAAACTCCTTATGAAGTTTACTTTCTTTGTGGCAAAATTAGCCACTGGGCAAGAAAATGTCCTTGCCTCAACTGCTTGACAGTATGCTTTCCAAAATGGACAAGCAGGACACAAAAGAAAGGACTGCTGATCCTTGCCAAGACAAAGTAGGAAAGATCTTTAAAAAATCCCGCTTCACAGATGAGTCTGTCAGATATGCTAGGCCTGTAGGCCAAATATGGATGTCCCAACATTGCAGAGGAATCTTGGATGACTATCCAGTTAGCCAGCTATTTCTGTCATTCCTCACATATTTTGAAAGTAGCTTGTTTGCACTTCCTGTTTAACTAGGTAATATTATTTTCTTCTCCGGCCTCTGAGAGAGTTGAAGATTAGATAGTAATAGTTTTCCTTATTAAAAAAAAATTCAGAAAAGAAACTCACTACAGATGTGTAAAGTGTATAAGTTTGAAAGACATCAAAAGATAGTTTTCAGTTCCTAATACAAGTTAGGATAGAGCATCAAGTTACAATATTTTGGACTCACCAAAATAGGATAGATAATGGAATATTTTTACTGAATTTGTCAAATGCAAATGGACTTACATTGTTGATGTATTTATTGCCTGTATATATTGCATATAGTTATTGTACTTATTGTATATAGCTTTTCTTATATTAGTTATAATTTTTTTTTATTTTAGACAACAAAAGGGGAAATGTGGTGATATATTATTTATGACCTAACAAATAAAGCTTGCCTGGGGATAAGAGGACAAAGCCAGCCACTATATTAAACATAGAGGTCAGGCAGTGGTAGCACACACCTTTAATCCTAGCATTCAGGAGGCAGAGATTCATCTGGATCACTGTGAGTTCAAAACCACATTAGGAACAGAGCTAGGTGTGGTGACACATGCTTTTTATCCCAGTTTCTATTACTATGAAGAAACACAATGGTTATGGAAACTCTTATAAAGAAAAACACTTAATTCAGGGTGGCTTACATTTTCAGAAGTTTAGTCCGTTATCATCATGATGTAACACGGTGGTATAAGGCAGACATGTTGCTGGAGCTGAGAGTCCTACATCTTGATAGAATGATAACAGGAAGTGTTATGAGGTACTGGGCGTGGCTTGAGCATATAGAGGCCTAAGGGCACACCTCCATAGAGACACACTTCCTCCAACAAGGCCAGACCTACTCTAACAAAACTATACCTCCCAATAATGCCACTCTATTTGGGGGCCATTTTCTTTCAAATGACCACATTCCACTCCCAGCTCGCCAAAGGCTTGTAGCCATATCATAACGCAAAAATGCATTCAATCCAATTTTAAAAGCCCCTGTAGTCTATCACATCTCAACAATGTCTAAAAATACAAAGATCAAAGTCTCTTATTAGATTAATACAAGTCTTAATTGTAATCCCCTATAAAATCAAAATAAAAAACAGATTACATAGTACCAACACATAAAGGCACAGGATATACATTACCATTCCAAAATGTAGGGAAGGGAGCCTAGTGAGGAAATGGTGGATCAAAGTAGGACCAAAACCCAGCTGGGCAAACTCCAAACTCTGCATCTCCATGTCTAATGTTGAAATGTTCTTCAGATCTCTAATCCTTTCAGCTTTGTTTACTGCAACACACTTCTTTCTTTTATGCTGTTTCCACTTCCTGTTAGCAGTTTCCCTTGGCAGGTATCCCATGGCTCTGGCATCTCCAACATCTTCAGGACTCCAGGGCAATCCAGCTTCACTTAATGGCTTCTCTATTAGGCCCCATTCAGAGATTCCTCTGATACATGCCTGGCTTCAGTGGCTTTCCTTAGTCTCAGGGGGAGATTCCATAACTCCTTTCTTCTATCCTTGACTCTAAAATCAGAACCACAGGATCAAAACTGCCAAATTCTGCTGCTTTCTGGGGCTGGTACTTGGCCAGATCATTCAGTTAAATCTTCACCAGCTTTCTGTTTTGATGGTTTCTTCACTGCCTAAGACTGACTATTCTGGAACTTGCTCTATAGATCAGGCTGGCCTCAAACTCAGAGGTCCAACAGCCTTTGCCTTCCAAGTGCTAGGATTAAAGGTATACACCACCACAGTGGGCTCAAAGTTTTCTTTTTTTTTTTTTTTTTTTTTTTTTTTTTTTTTTTCCGAGACAGGGTTTCTCCGTGTAGTTTTGGTGCCTGTCCTGGATCTCACTCTCTAGACCAGGCTGAACTTGAACTCACAGAGATCCACCTGGCTCTCCCTCCTGAGTGCTGGGATTAAAGGTATGTGCCACCACCACCACCTGACTCTCAAAGCTTTCCTTTAATTCTTTTTTACAAGTTCGAAACTCATCTGGCTGGAATCTTGCCCCGAAGTCACCCCTCCCTTTATTCCATTTCTTAATCTATTTATCTCGTTAAACATAGGATTTAGCAACATTCCATTGCCTGATGCTTTTATTCTCCTGAAATTACACATTTTGTAACTTACTGTGCTCAACTTGCTCCATTCCATATAAATGGAATATAAATGTTTCTTAGAGTTACCAGTATTAACCACATGACAGAGTCTATAGTAGGCTGTTATGAGATTTCTTCTGCTGATGGAATTAATTCAAAACTCTTCACTTTGGCCTCAGGCTGACTTTTAAGACAAGGGCAAAAAGCAGCCACATTCTTCACCAAAATATCACAAGAATAATCTCTAGGCCACATACCAGCACTCTTCTTTAAAAACTTCTTGATTCAGGCACTCACAGTTCAAATCACACTCTGTAACACTGTCTTCCATGCTCCTACTAGGATAGCCCATTAAGCAGAACTTAAAGCATTCAACAGCTTTTCTAATGTACAGTCCCAAGGTCCATATTTCTTCAAACAAAAGCATGGTCAGGCCTATCAAAGCAATACCCCAGTCTCTGGTTCTAACATCTGTCCTGGTTAGGATTTATATTTAAATAAAAAATTTAAATATAACATTTAAATGAGAAAAAAACATTTAAAATGAGACATATATTTTCAGAGGTTTAGTCCATTATCAATATGGTGCACATGGTGGCATGCAGGCACACATGGTGTTGGAGCTGAAAATCCTACATCTTGATAGACCAGTGGATATGGTATAAAATGCTGGGCATGACTTGAGCATATATGAAACCTCGAAGCCTGCTTCTACAATGATACACTTCCTCCAACAAGGCCATACCTACTCCAATAAAGCCACAAATCCCAATATTGTCACTCCCTCTAGGGGCCATTTTCTCTTAAACCACCACAGATTTCAAAATACAACACAATGACATTCTATAGGATAACTCAGGGTAAGATCAGTTCAGGTCAAAACAGGAGAAAGAGACGACAATGATTCTTGATACTTTTCCCCTTGCCAAGGAGTTAATTGTATTTCATGATTTCCTAGGAAGGGAAAGTAATTTTTCATTAGGAGTGATCATTGGTAGGTTGCCTATGCTTCCAAGGGTAACCCACACATTTGCATAAGGTCAGGTGGTATCAATGGATTATTAAAAAAAAATTAAAAGGTCATGAAGTTGAAAGGGAGATGTGGATGCAACATACATGAGAAAAAAAGCATGTTGTGTATTCTGAGAGGAACTGGAAGGAGAAACTATAGAGTATAGGACCAAGAAAAAGTGGCTATATACTTGTAATTTTTTTAAGAAAAAAATAGTATATGTAACTAAATTGAAGCACACTAGATAATGTATCTTGCTACTTCTATTTTATTTAAATCATTATTATTTGGGGGTTTCTAGTACAACTATATTTGCATGGAAATGCCAATTTTTTATGTTATTTGGGGTGGTGATTTTTCAATTCATCTTGAATTTATTGAACTATTCTTGTTGTCATTTAATTTTATAGATGAGATTCCAAAAAGGTGGTTGCACACAACATTCATAGCACAGATAAGGTTTTATTTGTCCAAAAAAAAAGTGTTCTGGTTATCCTTGATTGTCAGTTAGTGTCTACTTTGATTGACTTACACAGTTCTGTCTACAAGACCTAAAAAAGAGGAGAGACTATACTCTAAAGCTGCAGACAACCTTATTTCTATTTCTGTGGTACATTTATGCATTGTGATGGTTTGAAAGAAAATGGTCCCCAAAGGGAGTGGCACTATTAGGAGGTGTGGCCTTGTTGGAAGAAGTGTGTCACTGTGGTGGTGTGCTTTGAGGTCTCTTTTTCTCAAGTTTTCTTCAGCGTGACAGTCAGTCAACTTCCTGTTGCCTTCTGGTCAAGGTGCAGCCAGTACACCACCGTGCTCCCCATCTTGATGACAGTGAACTGAACCTCTAACACTATAAGTGAGCCACCTCAATTTAATGTTTTCTTTGTAAGAGTTGCCTTGGTCATGATGTCTCTTCACAGCAATAGTAAACCCTTACAAAGACAGATGTTGGTACCAGGGAGTGGGGTATTGCTGTGATATGCCATACAAAGTGTTTGTTTAGAGCAATTTGGACTTTGGTACTTTTGCTTTGGAAAGCAGTGGAGTCCTGCTGAATGGGGCATACTAGTAGGAGCATAGAAGAAGCATAATGATTTGAAATGTCAGAAGCTGGCTCTAGAGGTTTCAGAGAATTTTAATATGTTGCTTAGAAATCGTTCTTGTGATATTTTGGTGAAGAGTTGGCCTAATGTTAAAGTGAAGAGTTTGGATTAATCCCCATGGTAGAAAAAAAATCTCAAAACAGCCCAGCATAGACTCTGTCAAGTGGTTTTTAGTGGTAACTCTAATGAAGGTTTATAATTAAAAATAGCAAACTGAGTGGGATAAATTACAAAATGTAATTTTTGAGGAGATTAAGAGCACCAGGAGGTTGAATGGAGCTTATGCCTATGTTCAAGAAGATAAAATGACTAAGAAATGAAATAAGGGGAGTGGTGACCTCAGGGCAAGATCTCACCCATCTAAGTTTCCAAATTGTGGAAAGAAATTCAAGAACAATTTAGAGCCAGGTGTGTTGGTGCATGCATTTAATCCCTGCACCGGGAAGGCAGAGGCTGGGGAATCTCTAAGTTTGAGGCCAGCCTGGTCTAAAGATCAACTTCAAGGACAGCCAAGCTTAGGCAGAAAAGGAAAAAAGAAAGATTGTAAAGATGTAATTAAACAAGGGGCCATGTTCCAGCCCCAGTAAGCAGTGGAACTCAGAAGCTTCAGTCATGTGTATTTTGGCATTAGAGTTAAGGATAGAAGAAATGGGTTATAGAAGTTGCCTCTATGCCTAAAGACAGCCACTGAAGCCAGGCATGTGTCAGGAGTGTCCCTGAATGGAGGCCTAGTATAGAGAGGTCATTGTGTGAAGCTGTAAAGTTGCAGTCTGCATTGCCTTGGAGAACCCTAGATATTAAAGATGCCAGAGTTATGGGATACCTGCCAAAAAGAGCTGCTAACAGGGAATGGAACCAGACCAAGAATAAGAAGTGTGTTGCAGTCAAAAAAAGCTGAGTGGAATTGAAAATGTGAATAGCATATTAACATCAGACATGGGGATGCAGAATTTGGATTTTGCCCAGCTGGATTTTGGTCTTGCTTTGGTCTAGTATTTCCTCACTATGCTCCCTTCCCTATGTTTTGGAATAGTAATGTATATCCTGTGCCATTATATGTTGGAAGTATGTGATCTGCTTTTTCAGTTTGAGTTTTACAGGGAGATTATAGTTAAGAGATTGCAATTCATCCCAGAGACTATGAACTTTTAAACATTGTTGAGACTGTGATAGACTATGGGGACTTTGAAGTTGGACTGAATGCACTTTTTTGCATTACAATATGGCTATAAGCCTTTAGGGAGCAGGCCATGGAATGTGGTGGTTTGAATTAGGAGGTATGGCCTTGTTGGAAGAAGTGTGTCATTGTGGTGGTGTGCTTTGAAGTCTCTTTTTCTCAAGTTTTCTTCAGTGTGACAGTCAGGCAACTTCTTGCTGCCTTCTGGTCAAGGTGTAGCCAGCACCACATCTGCCTGGACACCACTATGCTCCCCATCTTGATGATAATGGACTGAATCTCTGAAACTATAAGTGAGCCATCTCAATTAAATGTTTTCTTTATAAGAGTTGCCGTGGTCATGGTATCTCTTCACAGCAATAAAAGCTCAAACTAAGACATATAAGAATGTAACAAAGAAAGTGGTGATCCAAAGATGGTCATTTGGGTTCAGAAAAACATGATGAGAAAAGCTGTAAATAAATGCCAGTAAGTACATACTAAATATTAACAGAGCAGCCCTTTTCCAGAACTTTCTCAGGACAGACCAATTCAAAGACACTTGCCTAGCCATACTATAGATTATATCCGGGAAAGCACAAAAGAAAGGCAGAAAGCCCTGTCCAGATTCAGAATACACTAAGGACAGCACTCAGCATATCTTTTCACCAGATCGGGTTCTATAGCTACGTTGATATCCAACAAGAATAAACTTATCTTATAAATTGAATGCAAGTATTTGTCACAGGAAGCATGAAATCACATCCAAATCAATCCAGGGAATAAAATGCACCTGAGATAAAAGGCTCTCTGTGCATTTTATCTGGAATTTCTCTCACAGTTCCCCAAGGCATTGTTCACCAAGCATCATTCTTTTGACCTGTTCCAACATTAGAGGCAGGCTAAAATCCTCTGAGAGGAAAACTTCCTATTGATACACTGCCAATACCAGACTGGCCTGCTGGAATGTCTGTAGGGAACTATGTTATAGTTTAATTCTGCTGTTATGAAAATACACTCTGACCAAAAGTAACCTGAGGACAAAAGAGTGTACTTCCTCTTACACTTGCAGGTCACAGTCCAACACAGATGGAAGTCAGGACAGGAACTCAAATCAAAAAAGAGAAGGAAGGACTGCTGGCTATTCCACACCACATTAACTACGACTGGATAATGGACTCATAGCCAAGAAAGTAGATCAAGAACCATGGAGGATACTGATTGTGCTCTCTCCTTCTCTCTCACTTCTTTTGTTTTCTCTCACTTCTTTATCCATTCCACGACTGCCTAAGTGTCTGAGCCTTTTTACATCAATTAAGACAATTAAGATAATCCATTAGGCATTTCTACAAACCAACTTGATAGAGAGAATTATGTAATTGAGGTATTTTTTCAGGTGATCTTAAGTTGTATCAAATTGACAGTTAATGATAACGATGATAGACTATCTTATTAATTGGTGTAGGAGGGCCCAGGCCACTGTGAGCAGCATCATCCCTAGAGAGGTGTCCCTGGACTTTATAAAAAATATATGTAAGCATGAGACTCTGAGTGAATGAACCCCCAAGTAAGTCAGCTAACAGTATTTGGCCATGGATTCTGTTCCAGGTTCCTGTCCTGACTTTCCTCAATGATGGAGGATGATTTGGAATTGAAATTCAAATTCATACTTTCCTCCCCAATTTGATTTTTTGTCAGAGTGTTTTGTCATAGCAACATAACAGTATGGAAGAAAGAGCTAGATAAAAGGAGGAACAAAAATTAAAGAGTTACACATAAAATCTTACATTTTGCAGTACGGTTCATCAAAATAAGGGCTAGTGAGAAGTTTATTAGGATGAGGTAGTGGATCAGAAGTACTTTACAACCTTTGCTACTCTTCACTAATAGTCATATCTTTTCTGTATCCCACACATGTTATATCCCCAGACCTTTAAAGACTTTGAGCTCATGGTCACCAATTCAGGATACAAATGAATTATGAAAATTTTGATGCATAGAGCATTCAATTTTTTTCCTTATCTCTACAATATTTTTTAATGCTGCTACACAAAACAATGGGGATATGGGTCATCCAAAGATTACTAAACTCGTTATCTTCGAGAGAGCAAGAAAACAAGCAATAAAAAGAAACATAACATTTATTCTGACACTTCTTTATGAACTGAAAAAACAATTGTTAAGAGTAAGAGAGTGTGGCTAGCAATGGGAAATGGCTTTACAGGTTAAATTATGAGCACCTCTCCTGGGAAACATCATAAAAAAAAGCATGAATGACACCAGAAGTGAGAGGCAAAATCTGAAGGGAGTATTCCAGTGAATGGAATGCAAGACAATAGGCTACAACCAACACAAGCTTGGGAAGACTGAGAAGCAGTTCTCTGGTGGGGACACGGGGAACTTGGGGAACAGTGACAACAGAGGAATAGACAGTTTATGTTTCTCAAAGCTTTGTGGACTAGAGCCATCAAGTAATTTGTCCATTTCTTTTTGAGTCTATAGAAATGTCAAAAAGAAATCTTTGTCTTTATTTTCATCAAATTCAATTTCCAAAAGTAAACACATGCAAAGGCTGATATTAGCTTGCAAGAATGGAACTTTAAATATCTAAAGGACTGAAATTGAATGCAGTTATGAGCATGGCCACTTCTTTTCAGACTTCATTGTTCCATTTTATGAACTTCAAGATACAATGAAACTTAATTAAATGGCAGGGGAAAATACCCATATCCAAAAACTTTAATATTATTAGAAGGAGACTTTATCAGTCTATCATTGTCACAAATTAAACATACATTAGAGCTAGGGAGATGGTTCAGTTGCTGAGAGAAGTAGTTGCTTTTACAGAAGACCTAGGTTCAATTCCCCACACACACTCCTGATGACTCACAATCATTTATGACTACAGTTCCAGGGGACCTGACACCTTCTTCTGTCATACATGCAAGCAAGTATTGTATAGAATTACATAAAAGCAAAACTCATGTACATAATAATAATAAAATGTTTATTTAAGGACTCAAAAAAGAAGTTTAATAAATATGGACTTATACACACATGCACATTCAGAAAAACAGATATGTACATTTCTTTCGAAACTTATATTGGTAGAAAAATCTCTTCTTAATAACAATTCAAAATAATAATCTTGTTATACATTCTCATGAATGCCACAAATTAACCTTGAGATTTTTGTAGTTGAAAAAATGGATGTTGAAAAAATTCTGAATTTTGGCATGTACTTTGCACAGAGAGCACATGTTTGGAACAGGAGCCATTCCTAATTAAGGAATATAATGTCACAATTAATCAGAACTGATCCCTTTGAAATAGTCCCCCCAGACCAATGTTTTTGCTGCTATTGCATTTTTCGTATTCTGCATAATGCTCTGGCAATTAACCTTATAAACTTATTTTCTAAGCAACTCTCTTAGTTGATAAATGCAGTTAAGGGCAAAATCCAGCTAAGTTATTGAATAACAATCATTATATTCAGAATGAAAAATAACCTACCTTCTCCTGAAATAAGCTATGAATAGACTTTTCTCTGTAATTAATGTTGCTAGATTTTGTATGAAGACGGAAAATTTTTCATTTAAATCCCATGTGCTAATTTTCCTTTATGGATAAGCCAAAAACTTCAAGGTCATAAGACCTTTGGCACATCCTTCTGTTTAGTAATTGGGCCTACGTTACTGCACAACTTTCCTTTATCTGGACTCTACATTGGGGGTTGAGACATCGATAGTGGGACTCACTTTGTTTTCCATCACATTCAGACTTAGAAAGATACATAAATAATAAACACTATTCCCAATAGCAAAGTATATGTCAATCAGGGAAGTAAAAAAGCTCAAATTAATGAATTCTAAAGACAAAAATCTTTGGAGGAAAATGGTGGCAGGTGACAAACAAAGCCAAACCCTGACATTTCACATCAGTCTTTCTAAGGTATAGTCATTTTGAATTGGCAAATATCTCTGGACATTTAATTAGAGACCTGGAATTCAGTTCAGTTCTACACCTGGTTAGTAGAAAAACCTTCAAAATCTCATTAACTTTGTAGGAACCTTAACTTCTTCATCTGCACAAAACAGAGATTTGCTTTTAAAATCCTTTGTTTTACCTGAAACTAAAATGTATGTGCCTTTGAAAATTTTCAGTTTCTTTTTTCTTTTAGAAATCAGGTTATATAATGTATACACAAAAGACAGTGTGTGTTATTGCTTACACTTCATTTGTTGCATTGATACTTTCCATACAAAAGATAGAAACAACATAACCCTAAAAAATCAATTCATATATACTGCACACATGCATATTTCAGATAGATATGTTATAGTTTCAACCCCACCTTTTCTTACAAATCTTCATTCTGCATACTAGTATATTGACTTAAATTTTGTTTCTTTAATTTTATATTCTATTTCACTCTAATTGTAAAAATCTTTGTCATGACCTCTCATTTGTCTCATTGATTTCTATCAATAACCAGATGCTAAGTCTAAACAGTACTTCTTCCTTGTGAATTACAGGCTCTTGATATTAATGATTATCATCATGTTTGACTGACCATCATAAACAACTTATACTAATTTCTGGTTAATGTTACCTAGCACTATATAGTATATACAGGGAATATTCAGCATATATGGATGAAACTAAAATCCTTCACCTTTGTGATTTTGAACCTATTTTTTTGTGTTGATTCTTGTTCTATTTAATATAATAATCTAGAAAGTAACTGGTTTATGTAAGTATTGACAATAAGAATTTTAAATGGCTTAAAGACATGTAAGAAACTGCTCAGATACTTAATTATCAGGGAGATGTAAATCAAAATGATTCTGAGATACCATCTTACACCTGTCAGAATGGCTAAGATCAAAAGCACCACAGACCGCTTATGTTGGAGAGGATGTGGAGAAAGGGGAACACTCCTACACTGTTAGTGGGAGTGCAAGCTGGTATAGGCACTTTGGAAATCAGTGTGGTGGTTTTTCAGAAAATTGGGAATCAATCTACCTTGAGACCCAGCTATACCACTCTTGGGCTTATAACCAAGGAATGCTCAATCATACCACAAGGACACATGCTTACAGCATTATTTGTAAAATCCAAAACCTGGAAACAACCTAGATGCCCCTCAATTGAAAACAATGGGTTAAGAAAATGTGGTACATATACACAATGGATTATTACTAGGCAGAGAAAAACAATGACATCATGAAATTTGCAAGCAAATGGATGGAATTAGAAAATATCATCCTGAGTGAGGTAATGCAGACTCAGAAGGACAAACATGGTATGTACCCACTCATAAGTGGATACTAGATATAAAGCAAAGGGTAATCAGGCAACAACCCACAAATCCAGACAAACTAACTAACACGGAAGACTCAAAGAGGGATGCATGGAACACCCTGGGAATGGGAAATAGATGAGATCTCCATTAGTAAACTGGCAATGAGGGGTGGGCAATGGAGGATATGGGATGAGAGTATAAAGGGAATGGGATGGTTGAACTGGAACAGGGAGAGAGAGGGAATGCAATGAAAGAAATACCATGATAGAGAGAGACATCATGGGGATAGAGAAAAACCTGGTGCTAGGCAATTTGCCAGGAATCCCCAAGGATGACCCCAGCCTGGGCTACTAGTGGAGATGGTGCCTGAACTGAACTAGCTTGCACCAGAGATCAGACTGGTGAATAACCTAACTGTCATCACAGAATTTTTCTCCAATGACTGATAGAAGCAGATACAGAGACCCACAACTAGTCACTAGACAGAGCTCCAGGAGTCCAGTCAAAGAGAGAGAAGAGGGATTTTATGAGCAAGTGCATCAGGGTCATGGTGGGGAAACATGCAGGGATGACCAAACTAAACTAGAGGGAACTCATGAAAGTTGGATCAATGGCTTTGGAGCCTACACGGGACTGGACTAGGCCCTTTGCATGGTGAGACAATTGTATAGTTTGATCTGCTTGGGGGTCCCCCTGGTGGTAGGATCAGAATCCATCTCTGGTGCATGAGTGGGCTTTGTGGAGCCCACTACCTATGATGGGACACTTTGTGAAGCCTTGAGGCAGGGGCAAGGGCTTGGACTTGCCTCTACTAAATGTGTCATCTGGAGGTTCTTCAATGTCCATCATCCTTTTTTAAAGTAAATTGGTGCTGCCAGGAGAGAGATGTCTCACCATCATGAAAAGCCTCATGTTACTAAAATATTTTGAATGCCATATTTTGTAGTGTTTGCAGATCATATATCTAAAATATATCTTTGTATGACCTTGAAAACACACCTACCATGAGTATAAGTTTGATTGTTATAGATGACAAATTATTAACCTGTTTTCTTTATTATCCTAAATAGCTTTCAAGAACTAAAAATCTACATTACATTTTTAAATGAGCAGCATAGGTAAAATATCTTAAACAAGAATAGAAACATATATATAGTATAACAAAAATAACCTTAAATTTGTGTCAATATACAAAAAATCCATACCAATGTAAAATATTTGAGACTAGTAGTTGTTCAAAAGTAGACTCAACAATCTTTATCCCATCATTTCTATACTATACCACCCCATAACATGAATTATAATAGGTCTTTTAGTAAAAAGCCTGGTACCAGATATTGGGGTAAATGCTGAAAGATCAGAGAGACAAAGGAATAAGTCACTGCTACATCTCACCTTGCCAACTCCATGAATCCTCTGACTGAATGTCTCTGAGTCTTCAGCCAAAAGGGATCCAACTGAAAAAACTCTCTAGCCTAAAGTCCTCTAGCCAAATGGGTTTCCTCAGCTGAAAAGCCTCTAGTTCCTGTCTCTTCATGCCTTATACACCTTTCTTTGCCCAGCCTCATTACTTCCTTCTTAGTGCTGGGATTAAAGGCATGTGTTCCTCACAAGTACTGGGATTAAAGGTATGTGCCATCATTGCCTGGCTCTGTTTCTTTCCTAGACTGAATCAATCTCATGTAATCCAGGGTAGCTTTGAACTCACAGAGATCCAGATGGATCTCTGCCTCTCAAGTGCTAGGATTAAAAGTATATGCCACCAATGTATGACATCTATGTTTAATCTTGTGGCTTGTTCTGTTCTCTGATCTTCAAACAAAATTTATTAGGGTACACAATATATCACCACAACATACACCTGTTTTTCCCTTCAGAAAGAGAACCCTGAATCTAATTGCCTTTGTTCAGATTTTTTCCTAACCATGACCAGTAACAAACTTGTAACACCTCCCTATAAATGATGGCAAATATCCATAACCATCAAATGACCAAAAACTACCCACTCCACCTCTTGGGAATGTGGGCATCATGCTCTTTATTGCTTCTTATTATCTGAGGGTGATAGCATCTTTGGGGGACCCTGAGAAAATTAGGATAATGGTCAGGTCCTGGAAGACCTAGCCATAACATTTGCTGTCCAGTCTCTATGCAATGGGAAAACACAAGTGTGGTGGTATTGTGTTCCCCAAAATATTGTGCACTCTAATAAACTTATCTAGGGTCAGAGAACAGAACAGCCACTAGATATAGAGGCCAGAAAATGGTGGCACACATGCCTTTAATCCTATCACTTGGGATGGATCTCTGTGAGTTTAAAGCCACACTGGAAATGGCCAGGCATAGTGACTCATTCCTTTAATCCCAAAAAGTGAGCCTTTAATCCCAAGAAGTGATTACAGAAAGCAGACAAATATATAAGGCGTGAGGACCAGGAACTAGAGCTGGTTAAGCTTTTAGGCTTCTAGCAGCAGTTCAGCTGAGACCCATTCAGATGAGGACACAGAAGCTTCCAGTCTGAGGAAACAGGATCAGCTGAGGAACTGACGAGATGAGGTGGCTGTGGCCTGTTCTGTCTCTCTGATCTTCCAGCATTCACCCCAATACCTGGCTTCAGGTTTGATTTTATTAATAAGAACTTTGAAGATTCCTGCTACACACAAGGTTTATCTACAGTCCTGGCCAGAATACTCTGTGAGGCTGGCCTATCTCAGCCAGTGGCCTTGAGGCTGTTCTGAGTATAGAACTCTGAGGAAACTGAAACAGAGGCTCTCTGAGAGGCTGGATCCCCTGGGTCATCCATTTTCACTGGTGTCTGGTTCCCTTCTCAGTATCGTAGTTTTTCTAGGTTTATTTCTCTACGTCATAGTCAGGATTTTCAGGATATCTTCCCTCATCAAGCCAGATCTCTATCAACCTTCAAGGAATCCACAGCCTTTATTTTTTGTGGAAAAAACAACCTCATCAATACAATACATTTTCTGACTTTCATTTTACATTTAAGGCATCTCTAAAGTATCCAGACTGGTTTAATTCAGCAGTCCCTTTTACAGTCCCATGTTTCTTAGCAGCTGTCATTCATTCGTCAGCAATCTCAAATTTCAAAATCAACAAGACATCACATAATATGCAGACTCTGTGTATTTTCATCTTTAAGTGGCTTTTCCTTTTTACATTATTTTATTCTCTCTTTAAAAGTTTTATCCTATTACTTATGAACTATTTTTTCTATGACTCTCTCTACTGTGGGATAATACCCTCATACACTGTAAAGATTTGTCACTCAAATTGGTTTAATAAAACACCCATTGGACAGTAGCTTGTTAGGAAATATAGGTGCAGTGACCAGACTAGAAGAATTCTGGGAAGAGAAAGGATGTTGTCAGCAGTCACCAGCCAGATGCAGAGGAAGCAAGATGAGAATGCCGCACTGAGAAAAGTTACCAAGACATGTGGCTAAACATAGATAAGAATTATGCATTAATTTAAGTCTAAATAATAAGCCTAAGCTACTGGATGAGCATTACAAATAATATTAAGCCTCCAAGTCAATTATTTGGGAAGCAGCTGCTGGGTATTTAGGGACAGGCTGGTGGAAAAGAAACTTTCGCCTACATGTGGTGCCCAATTATTTGGCAAGAATTTCCACATAAAACCTGAGAAAGTTTAAAAAAATAATTATAAGCACACAAAAACAGAGTTGAAACCAGGTTCTTGGTAACTGTCTTTTCTCCAGTAGGCTCTGTTTTCTGGCAGAGAGCAGAAGTGTGGCTCTTTAAGAGATGACTTCCTAACTCAGCATTAGCAGCAAAAACTGCATGGCTCTATTTAGAGGCCCTACTATGAAATACTTACATGGTATTTATGAGCAGCAGGTGGTACATTACTTGGTCACATTGTGGACTCAAAAACTTCTCAGAGTTGGAGCAGTAAACATGTCTTTCAGAGCTTGGGGTAAATGTGCTTCCACTATGAAACTAGCTTTTCAAGGAACCAATGATTAGGACAGAGCCAGCCACCACAGCCACAGCTTTAGTCCCAGCCATGCCTGCTTAGCAGCTTAAATGTCCATGTAGTCAGAAAAAGATAAAGATGTGCAGTAAAGACAGATTCAAAATGCAAAAACAAAAACACACACACAAAAAAAACCACTCTAAGTAGATTACAATGTATTTAAAAATATACATAGGCTTGGGAGAAAAAATAAGGTAAAGACAATCATAAAAAGAAATATGTAGTTTTAAAATAATAAAGTTCCTAAAAATGGAGTAAAATAATATTTAAAAAAGCCATGTAAAGATGGAAAATACACAGAGAGTATGAATAGTGTTGTCTTTGAATTGTTTGACAGTTGAGGAAGGAATAACAGATGTTAAGAGATATTTGATTATAAATGTTGATGGATTAATCCAACATACATATTTTGAAAATGTCTTGACTTCCAAATTTAAGTAAAAGGATATATTACTTTGGAGAAGAGGTTATGTTTTCCACAGGAAATGAGAGCCTGTGAATCCCTTCTGTATTAAGAAAAATTAGATTTGATTGAGGAAGACCCCCTGAAAAATCTCCAATGGGAACAGTTGGCCCAGATGATCCAACATTTCAGAGTGCCTCTATTGCATTTTCCTCTGAGTTCGGCCTCCAGAAAGATTTCAAGGCTGCTGGCTGAGATGATCCAGCCTCACAGACTACTCCAGTCAGGACTGGACCATAGTCCTAAATTTTCCCAGGGTCCTCATAAGGATAACATTGCCCCCAATAAGCAAGAAGTAGACTAGAAAACTATACCCAATTCCTCCAAAATGTATTATGGATGTTTGTCTTTGTTTATGGGGTTTGGTTGCAAATTGTTATTGGTCATAGTCAATCTCTTTCTAAAAGAAGAAAGAGGGGTATGATATAGAAATGATGGGGGAAAAGGGTAGATTATTAAATCCACTTTAATCCAAAAAACAACTATTAATCTTACATACTTTACATCAGTATCGATTTTAGTTTATTGTTACAAATTTTAAGTTAACTTTGTCATACTATATGTATATTTCTACTCTTGTTTATGGTATTATATTTATGTAGCCCATTTTGAAATATAATATATAATTAAGAAATATGGATTAATAGTCATCTATAATAGCAAATTTATAGTCATGTTAGGTATGCTTCAAAGTCATACAGAGATATATTTTAGGTAATTAGACAATCTTCAAATACTTCAAAGAATATGGCACTGAAAATGTTTTAAGAATTCAGACTTTTCTCAACAGTGAGATATGTCTGCTCCTGGCAGCACCAATTAATTCAAAGAGATTGATGGACATCAAAGAAACACCATGTGGAGTTTCTTTCCTTTGTGACAAAGGCTAGCAGTATAAGCAAGGAAAATACCCTTTCCTCAACTCCTACAGTATGATGGACAAATTGGAAAAGCAAGACACAAAAGAAAGTGGCTGCAGTACTTTGCCAAGACAAGGTGGGACAGTCCTTCAAAAATCTTGTTTCACAAATAAGTCTGTCAGATATCCTAGGGCTATAGACTGAAGATGGATGCCCCAATGTTGAAGAAGAGCTTTGGGTGACTCTCCAGGCAGCCTAATGTCCCTGTCATTAGATAACATTACATCCTTTTGAGGTCTTTGATGGAGTTGAAGACTAAAGAGTTATAATTATAGTTTTCCTTAATTAAAATAGAAAGTAAATTAAATAGAAAATTTTAGACTCACCAAGATAAGATAGATAATCAAATATTTTCTCTAATTTTGTCAAACACAAAGGTATTGGATATTGTTACTGTAATTCTTACTTAATAACAGTTTTTATTTTTCTATATTAAGCTTAAAACCTTCCTTTTTAGATAAAGAAGGAGGAAATGCTGTTGTACAATACTCTTGTACACTGTGAATATTTGTAATTCAAATTGATTTAACAAAATGCTGATTTGCCAGTAGCCAGACAGGAAGTACAGGTGGGGTGACCAGACTAGGAGACTTCTAGGAAGAGGAAGTGGAGAGTCAGGAGTTACCATCCTGACACAGAAAAAGCAAGATTAGAATGCTGCACTGAGGAAAGTTAGCAAGCCACATGACTGAACAGAGATAAGATTTATGGGTTGATTTAAATGTAAGGGCTACTTAGTAATAAGCCTAAGCTACTGTCCAAACATTAATAAATAATATTAAGCCTTCGAGTCAATTATTTGGGAAGTAACTGCTGGGTGTTTGGGAACAGGCAGGCAGAAGAGAAACTTCCGCTTATATCTCTATTCCCATTTTCTTTTCTCTTTTAAGCCTATGTACTTTTTTAACACACTGTAACCTGTTTAGACATTTGTTTTCTGTCTGGATCTGTCTTCACTGAGCACCTGCAGCATTCTTTGACCATTTGAGACAAGTCTGAAACTGACATGCCAGCTGCCACATGGCTCAGCTTAGCACATGGCATAGCAGCAGGCACTGGAGGCTGGATCCAGCCTGCAGGCAGCATCCAGTATGTGTGCCTCTGTATGCTAATCTGATAGACTACAGGACTCAAAAGGTAATTCCAGCTCCTTGTTCAGAACTTTTCTTACCTTTCTCAGGCTCTATGTTTAGATATTTGAGCCTCCACATTGCACACCATGTGTAGACAGATTATTTGGGGAGAGGGGATCTGGCTCACAAAAAAATGATATGAAGACATTTTATTAATTATGAAATCTCAACATATAGCTTAGGCTTTTCCACTAGCTCTTATAACTTTATTTAACTCATTTATATTAATCTATACTTTTCCTCCTATCTTTTTACCTCTCTTTCATCTTGTACCTCCTATTACCTCTTCATGTCCTCTGGCATCTTTCTCATTCCTAGATTCATCTCTTCTTTTCTCTCTGTCTGGAAGTCCTGCCTAACTTCTTCCTGTCTAGAAATTGTCCATTTAGCTTTTAAAAAAAATCAATAGTGTCTTGGCAAAGACACATCTTCAGAGTGTACAAAAAGATAACTCCACAACAGAAATTTACAAAAGAGATGTAAAATTAATGAGATCGAGAAACATAAAAGCTTAAGTCATTTTTCTAAGAAAATATTTTAAGGTCTGTAATGATATTTTTAGGTTGACAATACAAGTTATGATAGAAAGTGGGTTAGGCATAAAACTTTCGACTCACCAAGATTGGATAAGTAATAGAATATTTTCTCCAAATTTGCCAAATACTAATGGACTGGACATTGTGAATATAATTCTTACTTGCTATATTGTATTGTTCTTATTGTATATAGTTTCACTATGTTAGACTTAAGATCTTTCCTTTTTAGTTAGACAAAAGGGAGAAATGTTCTGGAATATTTGTACATTGTGTAAATGTGTGTCTTTGTGATTGTTTTTTAAAAAGCTAAACAGCCAATAGCTAGGAAAGGTTAGGTGGGACTTCCAGGCAGAGAGATGAACTCAGTGGATGAATCTAGGTGCATGGATTTCACATGCAAGATGTGGAACAAATGAGAAACATGGCACTGAGGAAGAGTAAAAAATCCATGAGGCAAAGTGTAGACTAATAGACATGGGTTGATTTAAGTTATCAGAGCTAGATGGAGACAAGCCTAATCTAAGGCCAAACTTTCATAACTAATAAATATCCATGTCATTATTTCAGGGCAAGCAGTCCAAAGAAAGTCCAACAAGACTACAATGTTTCCTTTGTTTTTCATTTCTATCAGCAGACTTGGGGTATTCCTTGTTTTTCTACTAATTTTAGGTACATCATTCAGTTACTTGAGATTTTGCTGATTCTTTTGAAATAAAGACACCCAAGGGAAGCTATCAACTTCTCTCTTAGAACTATTTTTATTGTACTAGATATGTTCTGGTATGTTGATTTCCATTGCCATTCAATTCTATTTATTTTTAGTTCCTCCTTTGAATTTTTTGATTAATTATTCACTACTCAAATGTGTATTGGCCAAGATCCATGATTTTTTGGTGTGTTCTGTAGTTTCTCTTGCTGTTGATTTTTATTTATATTGTATAAAAATAAAATGCCAAGAAGTAAACAAAATCAAGGAAATAAAAAACATCTGCAGCTGAAGTTCAAAGCACTGAAGAAAGACAGTACATAACACAGTTCAGAAACCATCCATGCTTTCTGTCAGAATACTGTGAAAACATCCATGTTAACAAAAATGATCTACAGATTCCATGCAATCCCCATCAACATTTACATGAATTTTGTAAATAATTTACAAAAAGTTTGTAAATATAAATGAAACTTTATAAATATAAAGAAACAATCCAAAAACTCACATGGAAGCCCAGAAAACCATGAATAGCCAAAGCAATTCTACTCAAAAGATGAAATGATGGATATGTCATAATACCCAAATGTAAATCATGATATATGGTCATAATAACAAAAACAATATTTTTCTTCTACAAAAGAGACATTTAAAGCAGTGAAATAGAAAAGTTGAACCAGAAACAGACTTTGATAGCTTCAACAACTTGATTGTTTGTAAAAACACAAAATTCAAACACAGATAAAAGATAGCCTATCATACAAAGGTACTGGGATAATTAAATACTGGGGGAAGAATGAAAAGGTTGAGGATTTTGTTCATGGTCAAATTACGTGATGAACTTATGTAAAATCTCGGTAGTAAAATCTATCATTTTGTTCAATGAATTCATAATAGTGTTTTTTAAGTATGGTTTCATAATTTATATCACATAGTAATTAACTGAAAGTAGACCTAAAATATAAAATTATAAAACTTCTCAAAGGATCATATGGAAAAATTTTTGTGGCCACGTGTTAGGTAAATAAGTTTGTGATACGTGGTTTTCATTATGTAAAGTTCAACAAGAGGAAAACTTTTTATGATGTTTAATTACAATCAGAATATGGATTTTCTAAAGCCACGTAGGAGTATAGTGGTAACAGAAGTAATGAAGCATAGCACAAAATATATGATATGATGAGATTCTGTGAATTGATTTTTTTCATTTATTTGATCAATCTTGTGGACTACAGACTGAATTTAGGGCTTCATTCATGCTTAGCAAGTATTCTTGAAACACATTCCCCCCAATCTACATCTTCACTTCACCCACTTCATTGTGTTTTAGAGTTTCTAATTTTAAAGTCACAGCCAAATCAAGATGGAACTGATTCCCCTTGAATGTCCTTCCTCATTACAAACACAGCCAATTAGAGTTTAAGAAGATTCACAGTCAACTGACCGACATTGAAATAATCATTTTCGATTTCACAGATTTTATGAGGTATCACTTTTGCCTTCGGACATTTTATGATTTAGGGAAATGTGTAATGACACGTGACCACCTTGAATTACTGTTTTGACAATTTCATAAGTCTAGGTTCTGCAGTTTTCTGCATGTTTTCCTTCCCATATCCACCCTCTGTTATCACTAATTGAACTTTTTTATCATTTGTCTTTTAGAGAATGTCATATAGGTAACATCACACAGCACATTCCTTTTTAGACTGGATTATTCTCTTATAGCACTCAATGTTTTGTGGCATGAAAGCTTATTTCTTTTTATTGATCAATAATATTTCATATAAAATATTACAATGGCTAAAACATGTAACACAGCACTGCAAAGGATTAGGCTAAGGCGAGGCATCAACCTCATATTCTTGGGAATATGTCTAGTTCCTCAGAAGTGATTTGAATAAGTGTTTTATTTTGTAAAATGATGTAATTTTGGCATCAATTGATCATGTGATTTTTCTTCTTAATTTTGTTTATGTGATGGGGATTGAACTTATATCCTCCTATGTGTTGGAAGTGCTCTACTATGGAGCTAGAAAAGAATCCCATTCCAATAAATTCTCTCTATTGCAGGGCTAGATGATTACTATTGTGTCGGGGTGTTTTTATTATAAGCCAGCCTGGTATCATGCCTCAGAATTTCTCATGTATGTGACTACTTCCACAAATGTTTATATATTCCTCAGCATCCAAAATGAAGAAATTAACAGAAACCACACATCTGCCAGTGTGATGCTCATTGAGTTTCAGAAATGTGAGCAATATAAAACTCCTTTTTGTAAAAATCATCCAGCTTTTGGTATCTTTATAGTAATAGAAAATAGACTAAACTGAGTAGTTCAAATATATTTATAAGAAGTGTTTTTCTGTTTCTTCCTTCTCCTCATCTTCTTTCTCTTCCTTCTACTTGCTTCTACAGTATGTTTATTATAACTGTTAAGATGATGCTTGCCTCAAAATGAGTTAAGAAGAATGTGTTTTACTTACATCTCAAACAAACTATAGAAAATCAATACAAATACCTTCTTCAAAGTATTTCAGGGTGCAGGAGTCATGATCTCTAGCTGTGGCTATTGTATTTTAGAAATATCTTAGACTATTTATTGCTATAACACAGCCCAATCAAAATTGTAGCTCAAAATGTGTGAATGTTTTTCCATATGTCTGTAGGATGGAAAACTCTAAAAACCACTTGCCATGCTTGATACCTAACAAATTTTTTTAAATAAAAAACTCATTTGTGTGTGTGTGTGTGTGTGTGTGTGTGTGTGTGTGGTGTCATTTGTATAGGCTTAGGCATATGCGTGTATGGGTGCATATATGTATGTGTGTGTGTGTAGGCAAGAGGTTGATATTAGGATTTTTCTTGATCACTATTCATATAGTATATACATACATATATACATTTCTTGATCATATATATACATATATATGTATATGTATGTATATGAACATCCATATCCACATATAACATTTTTTCCCAACTCAATCTTTGGAAAAATATAACTTGCTCTAGGGTCAATTCAATTCTGAAGTCTAAACATATGTTTAAATCTTCTGAAGTCCTGCATATGAGAAACTATTTACTATGAACATGCAAAATGAATGTTATGTCCAAAGATAGAAAAGTTGTTTATCTATCGACAATATCATAATAAAAGGGATAAGTAGTAAAGATGTGAAGTAAACCTAACAGCAAATACCCTTAGTCTTATGTCTTAAAATGATTTGTGGCTCTATGTGCTGACTTTTGGGCATGCAGAGTATAAACTGGAAAAGCAGCATTCACATAAGCCTGTCCTTCAAACTCTAGGCAGAGAGTCACATACTCCCAGCCCTCAAAGCACAGGCCAACCATTTTCAAATCATAATTCAGCAATAACCATTTCACAAAACAGGACATCATGTCACTCAGGATCCCCTCAGTGACAACTTTTTGATCATTCAATAGCATCTACTCTACTCTTTGCCTTATAGACTGCTTACTGTGAAGGATGAAGTCCAGTTCCAATACTCTTCAGTCTAACTGCTAACAAGCTACCTAACACAGTATATAAACCTGCTCAAATTCCTATAATGACCTATGTTGCTAATTATTCTAGATATCTGTCCTGGGAGAAGATGACAGTGGTGTGGCTTATATATATATTTAAGTTTTTAGAAATTGTACTTTTATCCAGTGAGTTGTATTATTCTGTTCTGTGCCAAGCTATGTGTGAAGCATTCTCACCAGTGAATGCTTGTATTTATCTGATGATTTGATTGAACGTTCTTTTCTTATGCTTAGGTCTGGATAAAAGTAGGTTGTTTGGTAAAGTATGCCAGCATATTGCACATTTTATGTATGCCACATGTATATGCTATTTATTTCTTCATTGATTTCAGTGACTTAGTAGAGTATTATTAAAATTATATTTGTTCAAAATTATTGTTTACAAAGGATTCTATTTCTAACCTCCTTTTCTGCCTTGTATGGCTTTTGTATAAAAATCTTTGAAGATCAGAAATTATTAATTTTATACTCTCCTTTATTGCATTTGTTAAAATTTGTGGAATATAATTTTAATGTTAGCTAAAAATTGGAAAATCTTCAATTAATGAGCATGAATAACATGACTCCATCTAACAGCAAATAAAAAGCTGTACTAAGCACCCAATGGTTTAAAACAATTCTTAAATGAAGAATAAAACCATCAATGAAGTCAAGGGAAAGATTAAATCTCCAATTTTGAAAGACTAAGAATAGTAATGGAGAATCCCACCATAAAAGAGCAGGAACCTGTTCAAGAATGAATACGATGAAGGAGTAACTGAACTACAACTGGTGTATTATATTACACTAGATGATGCAGTTCAGGAACTACAAAATCCAGAAAGAAGATGAATCCAAGGAATTTGCTGAATCATTGTCTCTCTTCCCAGCATGTCTACACTGAATATATCTCCTTTTCTGCTTCCCATTATTAATTTGGAGCTTTTACTTGGCATATTTAGGACAAGGCCTGATATGAGGCATAGATTGGAATCCCCAAATTTCTTAAAACATGATGACAATGAAGAAAATAAAACCCATTTTAGGGGTGTCTTTCATGCACAGAGAGCTTACCCTCCTAGGTAGGGAGGAAAGACAGATGTTACCAGCATTTGCTGGAATCAGTCATCCCAGGGATAGTTTTCTATTTTTCCTTCAGCAGCAGTGCTAGGAGAAATTTTGGAAATTATTTCAGCTTCTTAAGAAACTCTGAGCCTTGAGAAGTTTTTCAGAGCAGGTCTACTTTCCTTTTTTGCCTTTGGAATCTTGTGAGTAATTTGGAATCATTCTGAAAAATTTAGGAGTTTGTCATGTGGTGACAGGATTTGCCTTTTGGCATTTTTCTGTTAAACAATGTCAAAGCATTATTACAATATAGAAAAAAAAAACAGTAATCATGGTGGTTGAGCAGTCAGCAATGGAAGGTATTACGAACCTTACTATGACTCAGAGTCAGGGGCCTCAGAGATGAAGAAACATGTCTCTGCAGTCCCTGTAATCGAGAGCTTCAGGGAGACAAAATTGGCTTCCTTTGCTTTCTCTCTGCTGGCAGTACAAAGCCTGACCTTCTAGAATGATACATATCATATTGGGAAAGAGCCATAATCTTGAAATGTGATTGCATGACAAGCCTTGTCCATGTGTAAGGTCCTTTGACCGAATTTGAAGATCTATTGATCTATGTGGGGATTTGGAAAGACTTGGAGCTCTCTTAAGACATTGGGGCTCTGTTGAATAATTTCTCTACAGAAACAAGGGTGTTAAGATCCATTGTTATTTATGTATAAATGAGAATATTAAGTCTTTACTAACTTGGAACCCACTAGGGAGAATTACAGATGACCCTCTTTTATAAATTTAAGGTGATTTCTAAGACAATAATGGGGCAAAATCCAATCTCTATCCCTGAAGCTCATGAAGAGAAAACTCTGACTTCAGCCTTTATTATCCCATTTAAACTCACTGAAATAATCATGATTGGCATGCCTTTAAGAAATGATTGAGCTTCCCCCGGACTTCCCTTCTGAAGCACAGGTGAGTGCCCTAGCTTGCCCCAGACCCCATCCCTGGGCACCAGCCACTCCGGGGAAGACCTGCCCAACTTGGCCCCAGGTTCTGGTCGCCGGGCAGGTGCCCTTCTACCACAACCGGGAAGGATCCCCTTCTCCAAGACCCTTGGCAGACCCTGCAGTCTCCACGCCCTGCCCCCACGCCCATCTGCCTGAGCCCCAAGCCTCTTCCTGAGACTTAGAGGCCGGCCCCCAGCTCCCATCTTGCCCAGGACTTCCCTTCTGAAGCACAGGTGAGTGCCCTAGCTTGCCCCCGACCCCATCCCTGGGCACCAGCCACTCCGGGGAAGACCTGCCCAACTTGGGCCCAGGTTCTGGTCCCCGGGCAGGTGCCCTTCTACCACAACCGGGAAGGATCCCCTTCTCCAAGACCCCTGGCAGACCCTGCAGTCTCCACGCCCTGCCCCCACGCCCATCTGCCTGAGCCCCAAGCCTCTTCCTGAGACTTAGAGGCCGGCCCCCAGCTCCCATCTTGCCCAGGACTTCCCTTCTGAAGCACAGGTGAGTGCCCTAGCTTGCCCCGACCCCATCCCTGGGCACCAGCCACTCTGGGGAAGACCTGCCCAACTTGGGCCCAGGTTATGCTCCCCGGGCAGGTGCCCTTCTAGCCCCACTGGGAAGGATCCCCTTCTCCAAGACCCCTGGCAGACCCTGCAGTCTCCACGCCCTGCCCCGACGCCCATCCGCCTGAGCCCCAAGCCTCTTCCTGAGACTTAGAGGCCAGGCCCCCCAGCTCCCATCTTGCCCAGGACTTCCCTTCTGAAGCACAGGTGAGTGCCCTAGCTTGCCCCGGACCCCATCCCTGGGCACCAGCCACTCCGGGGAAGACCTGCCCAACTTGGCTCCAGGTTCTGGTCCCTGGGCAGGTGCCCTTCTAGCCCCACCGGAAGGATCTCCTTCTCCAAGACCCCTGGCAGACCCTGCAGTCTCCACGCCCTGCCCCGACGCCCATCCGCCTGAGCCCCAAGCCTCTTCTTGAGACTTAGAGGCTGGCCCCCAGCTCCCATCTTGCCGTGGATTTCCCATCTGGAGGAGAGAGAGAGAGAGAGAGAGAGAGAGAGAGAGAGAGAGAGAGAGAGGAGAGCACCCATCCTCCCCCGGACTTCCCTTCTGAACAAGAGCTTCCATCCTGCCCCGGACTTCCAATTTGGACAAGAGAGCTCCCATCTGGACAAGAGAGAGAGACTTCCTGAATCTGTCAGCTCTGAACCAAGTGTGCGGATAAGGCCAGGAACGAACCACAAGGAGATGGGCAGACGTCAAGGCAGAAACACATACAACAAAATGAATAGTAATACACCATCACCAGGCCCTAGCCCTCCTCCAACACCTAGACCTGAACATCAGAAATTGGAAGAAGCAGAAGAAAATAGCCTTATGAATGTCATCATGAAGAAGCTAGAGGCTCGTGTAGAGGAAAAGACAAAAAAATGTGAAGAACGCTGTAAACAACTAGAGGAAAGGGCAAACAAATTAGAAGAAATCAATAAAGTCCTGGAAGAGAACAATAAAATACTGAAAGAAAATCAAGAAAAATCAATGAAACAAATGAAGGAAACAGTCCAAGACCTGAAAAGGGAAATAGAAAAAATGAAGAAGACACAAACAGAGGGAATGCTGGAAATAGAAAATCTGAGAAAACGATTGGGAACTTCAGATGCAAGTATAATCAACAGAACGCAAGAGATGGAAGAGAGGATCTCTAGCGTTGAAGATACAATAGAAGAAATAGATTCATCAGTCAAAGAAAACACTAAAGTCAACAAAGTCATGAACCAAAATGTCCAAGAAATTTGGGACACCATGAAAAGACCAAACCTACGAATAATAGGGGTAGAAGAAGGAGAAGAATACCAACTCAAGGGCACAGAAAATATATTCAACAAGATCATAGAAGAAAACTTTCCCAACTTAAAGAAGGAAATGCCTATGAAGATACAGGAAGCCTATAGAACACCAAACAGACTAGACCCCCAAAAAAAGTCCCCTCGCCACATAATAATTAAACAATTAAACGTACAGAATAAAGAAAGAATATTAAGAGCAGCAAAGGAAAAAGGCCAAGTGACATATAAAGGCAAACCTATCAGAATAACACCCGATTTCTCAATGGAGACTTTGAAAGCCAGAAGGTCCTGGACAGATGTAATGCAGACATTAAGAGACCATGGATGTCAGCCTAGACTAATATACCCAGCAAAACTTTCAATCGTCATAGATGGAGTGAACAAGACATTCCATGAAAAAGCCAGATTTAAACAATATTTATCCACAAACCCAGCCCTACAGAAAGCACTAGAAGGAAAATTCCAACCTAAGGAAGTCAGATACAACCTCGAAAACACAGGCAATAGATAAAGCCACAGCAGTAGACCCCAATGAAGAAAAGTACACACACATCACCACCAAAAAATAACAGGAATGAACAATCACTGGACATTAATATCCCTCAATATCAATGGACTTAATTCACCTATAAAAAGACATAGGCTTACAGAATGGATACGAAAGCAGGACCCATCTTTCTGCTGCATACAAGAAACACATCTCAAATTCAAAGATAGACACTACCTAAAAATAAAAGGCTGGGAAAAGACTTTCCAATCAAACGGTCTTAAGAAACAAGCGGGTGTAGCCATCCTGATATCCAGCAAAATAGACTTCAAACTAAAATCAATCAAAAGAGATCAAGAAGGGCATTACATACTCATCACAGGAAAGATCCACCAAGATGAAGTCTCAATTCTGAACATTTATGCCCCAAACACAAGGGCACCCACATATGTAAAAGAAACATTATTAAAGCTTAAATCACATATAAAACCCCACACATTAATAGTGGGAGACCTCAACACCCCACTTTCACCACTGGACAGATCCCCCAAATCGAAACTTAACAGAGAAATAAAGGACTTAATTGATGTCATGACTCAAATGGACTTAATCGACATCTACAGAACATTCCATCCTAACAAAAAAGAATATACCTTCTTCTCAGCACCCCATGGAACCTTCTCTAAAATCGACCACATACTTGGTCACAAAGCAAATCTAAACAGATACAAAACAATTAGAATAACCTCCTGTGTTCTATCAGACCACCATGGTCTAAAGTTGGATTTCAACAACAACAAAAACTACAGAAAACCTACAATCTCATGGAAACTGAACAATACCCACCTGAATCACCAATGGGTTAAGGAAGAAATAAAGAAAGAAATTAAAGACTTCCTAGAGATCAACAAAAATGAAGACACCACATATCCAAACCTATGGGACACTATGAAAGCAGTACTAAGAGGGAAATTCATAGCACTAAACGCCCACATAAATAAGCTGGAGAAATCTCACACTAGTGACTTAACAGCACACCTGAAAGTTCTAGAACAGGAAGAAGCAAAGTCTCCCAGGAAAAATAGATGCCAGGAAATTATCAAAGTGAGAGCTGAAATCAATAAAATAGAAACAAAGAGAACAATACAAAAAATTAATGATACAAAGAGTTGGTTCTTTGAGAAAATCAACAAGATAGACAAGCCCTTATCCAAACTAACCAAAAGACAGAGAGAGAGCATCCAAATCAACAAAATCAGAAATGAAAAGGGGGACATAACAACAGACATTGAGGAAATCCAGAGAATCATCAGGTCATACTTCAAAAACCTCTATTCCACAAAACTGGAAAACCTAAAAGAAATGGATAATTTTCTGGATAGGTACCACATACCTAAATTAAATCAAGACCAGATAAACTATTTAAATAGTCCAATAACCCCTAACGAAATAGAAACAGTCATTAAAAGTCTCCCAACCAAAAAAAGCCCAGGACCAGATGGTTTCAGTGCAGAATTCTACCAGATCTTCAAAGAAGAGTTAATACCAATACTCTCTAAATTGTTCCATACAATAGAAACAGAAGGAACATTACCAAACTCCTTCTATGAGGCTACAATTACCCTGATTCCCAAACCAAACAAGGATACAACAAAGAAAGAGAACTACAGACCGATCTCCCTCATGAACATTGATGCAAAAATACTCAATAAAATACTGGCAAACAGACTCCAAGACCACATCAAAACAATTATCCACCATGATCAAGTAGGATTCATTCCAGGGATGCAAGGATGGTTCAACATACGAAAGTCTGTCAATGTGATACACCATATAAACAAACTCAAAGAAAAAAACCACACGATCATCTCACTAGATGCTGAAAAGGCATTTGACAAAATCCAACACCCCTTCATGATAAAGGTCTTGGAGCGATCAGGAATACAGGGAACATACCTAAACATAATAAAGGCAATTTACAGCAAGCCAACAGCCAACATCAAATTAAATGGAGAGAAACTCAAAGCAATTCCACTAAAATCAGGAACGAGGCAAGGCTGTCCGCTCTCCCCATACTTATTCAATATAGTACTTGAAGTTCTAGCCAGAGCAATAAGACAACATAAGGAGATTAAGGGGATACAAATTGGAAAGGAAGAAGTCAAGCTTTCCCTATTTGCAGATGACATGATAGTATACTTGAGCAACCCCAAAGATTCCACCAAGGAACTGATACAGCTTATAAACACCTTCAGCAACATAGCAGGATACAAGATCAACTCCAAAAAATCAGTAGCCCTCCTATATACAATGGACAAAAAAGCGGAGAAGGAAATCAGAGATACATCACCCTTTACTATAGCCACAAATGACATAAAATACCTTGGGGTAATACTAACCAAGCAAGTGAAGGACCTATATGACAAGAACTTTAAGTCCCTGAAAAAAGAAATTGAAGAAGATGTCAGAAAATGGAAAGATCTCCCATGCTCATGGATAGGCAGAACTAACATAGTAAAAATGGCAATCTTACCAAAAGCAATCTACAGATTCAATGCAATCCCCATCAAAATACCAACACAATTCTTCACAGACCTGGAAAGAATAATACTCAACTTCATATGGAAAAACAAAAAACCCAGGATAGCCAAAAGAATCCTGTACAATAAAACAACCTCTGGAGGCATCACGATCCCTGACTTCAAGCTGTACTATAGAGCTACAGTAATAAAAACAGCTTGGTACTGGCATAAAAACCGACATGTGGACCAATGGAATCGAATTGAAGACCCTGACATTAATCCGCACACCTATGAACAAATAATTTTTGACAAAGAAGCCAAAAGTGCACAATGGAAAAAAGAAAGCATCTTCAACAAATGGTGCTGGCAAAACTGGATATCAACATGTAGAAGGCTGCAAATAGATCCATATCTATCACCGTGCACAAAACTTAAGTCGAAGTGGATCAAGGACCTCAACATAAATCCAGCTACTCTGAACCTGCTAGAAGAGAAAGTAGGAAGTAGTCTTGAACACATTGGCATAGGAGACCACTTTCTAAATAGAACACCAGTAGCACAGACACTGAGAGAAACAATCAATCAATGGGACCTCTTGAAACTGAGAAGCTTTTGTAGGGCAAAGGATACGGTCAACAAAGCAAAGCGACAGCCTACAGAATGGGAAAAGATCTTCACCAATCCCACATCTGACAGAGGACTGATATCCAGAATATATAAGGAACTCAAGAAATTAGACATCAAAATGCCCAACAGTCCAATTAAGAAATGGGCTATAGAACTAAACAGAGAATTCTCAACAGAGGAAACTCAAATGGCTGAAAGACATTTAAGGAATTGCTCAACATCCCTAATCATCAGGGAAATGCAAATCAAAACAACTCTGAGATACCACCTTACGCCTGTCAGAATGGCTAAGATCAAAAACACTGAAGACACCTTATGCTGGAGAGGATGTGGAGCTAGGGGAACTCTCCTCCACTGCTGGTGGGAATGCAAGCTTGTACAACCACTTTGGAAATCAATATGGCGATTTCTTAGAAAATTGGGAATCCATCTCCCCCAAGATCCAGCTATACCACTCTTGGGCATATACCCAAGGAATGCTCAACCACACCACAAGAGCACTTGTTCAGCTATGTTCATATCAGCGTTGTTTGTAATAGCCAGAACATGGAAACAACCTAGATGCCCTTCAACTGAAGAATGGATAAACAAAATGTGGTACATATACACAATGGAATACTACTCAGCAGAGAAAAACAATGACATCATGAGGTTTGCAGACAAATGGATGGATCTAGAAAAAAATCATCCTGAGTGAGGTATCCCAGACTCAGAAAGACAAACATGGTATGTACTCACTCATAACAGGATACTAGATGTGGAACAAGGATGACTGGACTGCTACTCACATCACCAGGCAGGCTACCTGGAAAACAGGACCCCAAGAAAGACACAGGGATCGCCCAACGACAGAGAAATGGAATGAGATCTACATGAACAGCCTGGACAGGAGTGGGGATAGTGAAGGGCGAGGGTCGAGGGAAAGAGAGCTTGGGTGAATGGGAGATCCCAGCTGGATCAAAAACAGAGAGGGAGAACAAGGAATAGGAGACCATGGTAAATGAAGACCACATGAGAATAGGAAGAAACAAAGTGCTAGAGAGGCCCACAGAAATCCACAAAGATACCCCCACAACAGACTGCTGGCAATGGTCGAGAGACAATCCGAACTGACCTACTCTGGTGATGGGATGGCCAAACACCCTAATTGTCGTGCTAGAAACCTCATCCAACTACTGAGGGATCTGGAGGCAGAGATCCATGACTAGGCCCCAGGTGGATCTCTGGGAGTCCAATTAGCGAGAATGAGGAGGGTTTATATGAGAGAGAATTGTTGAGACCAAGGTCGGATAAAGCACAGAGACAAATAGCCAAACAAACGGAAACACATGAAATATGAACCAATGGCTGAGGGGTCACCAACTGGATCAGGCCCTCTGAGTGGGTGAGACAGTTGATTGGCCTGATCTGTTTGGGAGGCATCCAGCCAGTGGCACCGGGTCCTGTGCTCATTGCATGAGTTGGCTGTTTGAAACCTGGGGCCTATGCAGGGTCCCTTGGCTCAGCATGGGAGGAGGGGACTGGACCTACCTGGACTGAGTCCACCAGGTTGATCTCAGTCTGTGGGGAAGGCTTTGCCCTGGAGGAGATTGGAATGGGGGGCGGGCTGGGGGGAAGTTGAGGGGGGCGGGAGGGGGGGAGAACAAGGGAATCTGTGGCTGATATGTAGAACTGAATTGTATTGCAAAATAAAAATTAAAAAAAAAAAAAAAAAAAAAAAAAGGCGTGCGCCACTACCGCCCGGCCCAATATTCTTAATATGATATTTAGCCGTTCATACTTTAAATAACTGCTAAGTTTTTAAAATACAGAAGCAACCTAAATGTCTGATTTCAAATATTAGTCTGCATGGTTTCAAAACTCTATTGGATGTGTCCCTGAGCCAACATATTAAGATCAATGTGAGGATATAGAGTTAATAATTATCACACACTAAAGTGCCAGCAAGTACTAGGTAAGCAGTGGTAAATGCTAGCAGCTAAGCATTATTATTTTACATATGATTCATGTAATTAGTTGCTTTATGGTTTTCATACAAAAAAGGGTAAACTCAACAACAATCAAAATCTGTGTCCTAACTCATCAAATTTATAGGACTGCACAGTATGCATTTGAGAGAGAAACCACATTTCTAATCTCATTTTTTTTTCACTTTTGTTTAGGACTCAACAAATTTTGTTTAGGACTCAACGTATTTCATTTTATTTTATTGTAATAAATTATTATGATTCTCTGTATGCCATTTTAAATGCTTTGTTAAACAATGTTAATCCTTTGTGTAAATAAATAGTTCTTCATTCATGAAAAAAAAAAAAAGAAATGATTGAGACTTTATGTATCTGACAGTGTTTTGGATAATTTTGGAATGCATAAAATCAATTACATTTTTTTTCTATTTCTTAAAGCTAAAATTCAAGCTTTCAGAAAAATGTAAATTTTTGAAAAAGGAACTAATTTCTAGCTTTTACTTCTTGAAGGCTTATCTAAAATTAATTGAGATATTGATTTTAATTTATATATTAAAATGATTTGTGTTAGAGTTTTCAAATATTAATTTATAACTAAAATTGAGAGAAAATTTGGTTATAGAATTTAGGAAAAGTAACCTAAACATATATTTTTATTAAGTACTCAAAATATATGTGAATTGCTTTTTCTGGACAAACTTAAAATGTAAAATTAAATGATTGCCCTCTATACAGAGATAACTTTGCCATAGCCCATGTCAAATACACATGTGTTTTTCATTAAAATAGTTGCTAAGGATATAATCTGTTATAAATGATATATTTTATTATCTAAGTATATTGCTAAGGCTATGTTTTTCTATTAGTTTCCTTCAGGTAAGAATTGGAAAACAAGGCTCAGAAGGAAGCTTGAAGATCATTTAGTAAGTAGAAAAAGTTGCGGGGGGGGGGGGGGGGCAGGAATGTTATTGGTAGCTGGAGGTTCTACTATCTGTAGCCTCTATCCAAAAAATTCTGTGTATTTTGAGAGGATGTAGTTTTATTATTAGAGTCCCTGGTTATAAAAATGGAATAGAAGCACATGAAGCCACTATTTTTAAAATGAGATGTGATTCCTGGGAGTTTTAAGGGGAAAACAGATGAAAAAAAAAAAAATCCCATGTTTAGATGAGCTCTTTATGATTTCCTCTGACTAGCCTGATTTTTTTTTTCTCCAGGACAATCAGAATTTGCATCTGTATTAACATGCTAGGGGAAGGGTGTCTTAGAAAGTTAGGGCACAGGGATGGAAGTGACAAATGGTGATAAGTGAGTCAGCTTGGCAGGGGTGTATTAGTTTGCATATCAATGCTTGCTTTAAAAAAGCTACTTGCTGCCAGATGAGGAAAACCACCTTTAAATTTTTAATTTTGTTGTTTATGAATTGTAGCCTATTCTTTTACAATAAAAAAGCAATACCATTCACAAGAGAGTAAAGTTAGGTCTAGAGACTTTGTTCACGGGATTATTGAAAGCTTCCTTTTATTTCCTCTCTCTCTCTCTCTCTCTCTCTCTGTGTGTGTGTGTGTGTGTGTGTGTGTGTGTGTGTGTGTGTGTGTGTGTGTTTAATCACCTGAGCATTTCTTCAGTTTTTCTGTTTTCTTCAAATAATTCTGTTTCCTTGGAGATGTGGTATTTGTCTTTTACAAAGCTTGGTCTTACAATGGCTGTGCTAAGTATTTTATATGTTTAAAACAGCAATGCTACATCTTTTTCCTTCTGTTTTGACTCCGCTCATTAGGATGCTACATGTAAACTCTTAATACATGAAAAAAAAAAAAAAGATCAAAAGTTGCAGTTAGTGTCTGTTCATGTGAAATGTGACTTTGAGTGCCTACGTTTTTCTGAAGCTGCTTTCAGAAAATAAAAATCAGAGACTTCCAGGCAGACTCATAGTATGGGACCTGCCAATTTCTTTTATAGCATTAGGGAGAGAAGGTGATGCACCAGCCTGCCTCCATCTTAGACTTGAAAGCCGTCTTATAGAAAAGATGAACTAGATTCACTCTTGTCTCTTATTAGATTTGTTCCTCAAGGATTGGTCTATGGTCCAATAATAACCTTAACTATGAATGGTTCTGTACTGCCTGTTCCAGGAAGTGTCAACCATGCTTTTGTTTCAAAGGGTTATTATGACACCTTGTTATGACTACCTTTTTATGACTACCTTATTTTGACCACCATCCAACCATGTGTTTGTTTCAGGTTGTTATGACCTACCTGACTTGCTATGACTTGTTATGTTTCTGTTATGCTTCTGTGACAACCCCTGTCCCCCAACCCCCCAAAAATGTAGCTGCTTAAACAGGAAGCCATCAAAGAGCGCTCTTTAAAAGTGTGATAAGGATACTGAATTATAGCTCTCCACAGTTGATGGCATCTGGCAGGGTTATGGGAGGAGAAGGACTCAGTCCTATTCAAGGGGAAGGCCACTCAGAGTCTGACTATGCTCCAATGAGTATACAGATAACACAAATTAGACATTTTTATTTTATTTTTATTTCTTTTTGGGGGGTTCACAAGAGCGGGGGGCAGACATTGAAGGACTTGGAAGTGAGTGTTATTGGGGTGCATGATGTGAAATTTCCAAAGAATCAATAAAGATATTATATTTTTTAAAAAAACTTGCTTTAATTAAATTTATTGCTTTAAGTAATTTGACCATGATTTGGGTTGGTGGTCTTTCTCCTCACATCTGTGGAATTATCAACAGGAGGGAGGGAGGGAAAGAGGGAGGGAGGGAGGGAGGGAGGGAGGGAGGGAGGGAGGGAGGGAGGGAGGGAGGAAGGAAGGGAGGGAGGGAGGGAGGGAGGGAGGAAGGAAGGGAGGGAGGGAGGGAGGGAGGGAGGGAGGGAGAGAGGGATGAAATGAGGGAGGGAGGGAGAGATAGGGGACCAAGCATACATGAGCAAGCAAAGGCACCTAAGACCCGCAGGCCAGCAAAAGCAAGTAGGGTCTAAGTGCTCTTGCTTGTCCATGTGCTTTTGTTCTCCTTTTCTCTACTGCATGCTGTAGATCTGATGTCATCTCTCAGCCATTGCTGCCTGCATTATACCTGCCTGCCTGTTGCCACAACTAACCCTCTGAAACTGTAAGCAATTCCCCCTATAAATGCTTTCTTTTATAAGTTAGTTGTCTTGGTCATGGAGTCCCTTCACAGCAATAGAAAAGTAACTAAAATAGGCACCTGTTTAAAAATGGACAATGTTGGGCCGTTGGAGATGCTCCCATCCTCCATGAAAAGGTTTCTGCATGAAAATGAGGACATGACAGCTCCAAGATATGACTGGGGGGGAGGGGTTGATGGTAGATATGAGGGAGAATTCAGTCATAGGAATCTGATACAGTCCAAAGCAGAGAGAGAAAGTAGTGTATTTAACATATCAAGGAAAACAGACTAGGTCATAGGAGAAAGAGAGAGAGAGAGAGAGAGAGAGAGAGAGAGAGAGAGAGAGAGAGAGAAGAGTGGAGGCAAGAAGGAACCAGGGGCCAAGAGCAGAGAACTAAGAGATAGAGAGAGAGAAGAATTCATAGGACAAAGAGAAAGCATGGCCAAAATGTCAGATATCTATAGAAATCATAAGCTAGGGGACAGGAAACACAGCTCAGAGGATGGAGAGATAGGGGTGGGAGTGAGAAGTGCTAAAAGGAGTCAGAACTCTGTAAAAGGTATTTGAGATGTTGAGAGAGTCTGGTAGCCAGTGTCTGCTTTGATATGTTAATAGGAATCTCAGTTAAGTTTGTCCTAAGTTCCTTAGGACCTTACAGTTTATTACATATTTGGTGTAATGTTGACCCCTTCATGTCTTACAGGTTTTAAAAAGGCTTTTAAAACACTATCTATTCTGATTTATTCTTAAACCAAAGATTTTAAAGTTCGGTTTAGAACTTTAGTTCTTCTGTGTTACAAAGTTAGTTGTTGATGGCTCTCTATATAGATGCCTCTTAAACTATGTAAGCCTTCTGATGATTGGTAAGTTTTAAATATGTGCAAATTTGTACATGACTACTTAGTTTTCAAAATAACTTTAATCTTGTGCTTTTGCGAAGCCTCATATAACTTTATGTGATAGCTGTGTTTTGTAAAACCTCATAACTAGATTGTTTTTTAACATCCTACAGAAGTGCAGCTCTCACAAAGATATCTGAATATTTGAGATGTTCTAATCTACCCACAGGACAAGCAAAATTGACCTCAGTTATGCCTGACCTAAGAACAACTTCTATAACACAGTCACTTAAATTTGTCCAGAAGGGTTTATTGGCACTAACTCCTTGACAAGCATGGGATCAAATCAGAGCAACCAGGACAAATCATTTCGTGGCATGAGCAACAATGGAGAACAAACCATCAGATAGTTAATCCAAAATTTCTTAGGGGAATACTGTTTAAAGATAAAGGGGAGAGGGAGTTTTCATAACCGAAATAAAGTCATTCTGAGTATGGTAGTGCTTGCCTCTAATCGCAGAACTTGGAAAGCTGAGACAGGAAGATCATAAGTTTGAAGCCAGTTTAAGTTTTTGTGATTAAAACCTTGTCTCAAATGGATGAGATGGAGTACCTTCTGGCAGCCTTTGCAAAGGCAACTAAAAGCTACTTGAAAAAAAATGGCTCCTATGCATGGCTCCCAGGGACAAACTGAATGGGTTATAACCTTGGTCCCTCCCTGCATTTTATTACATTTGTCTCAGACATTGATATCTTCTACCTTAAGACTGTGATGCAAATACAGAAAATGGGGAATTATAGCAAGGCTGGCATAAGAGATATTCTAAATGAACACTTAAGTCTCTTAGTCAGACTATCAGATTACTGAAACAATGATGGGAAAGAAATGAAAATTTCCCCAGAAATCAAATGCTGAGAGAGTTAAAGGGCATCAGCCAGATATGGCACTTATCTCCCATAAAGAGATTTCAAACACACTACCTTGCAGGAAGAGATTGGAGCCCAAATAATGATGCATGCTGGGCAAGACTATACCAGGATTAGTCTATTTATATATGCACATTCTTGATGCCCTATTTAAAATTTGGGTATCTTTGTCCCTCCCCCTGACATGGCCAAATTGAATTTATCTCCTTTTTATATTTTCCACCAAAAAATATAGAAAGAATGAATGCATAATGGAAAGAGAGAGCACAAATTCTCCAAAGATAATCAGTTATAACCAGTGTCCTCACATCCATGAGTTTTAGGCAGGTTTTCGTAGTAGATACTGATAAAATGTCCTCTCATGGAGATGAAAAACATGACGTAGAAAACAGAAAAAAGTTCTGCCCTTATGAGATGAAAGACAACATGGCTGAATTGTATTTGTACCCTAGTATTTTGTGGAATATGGAACTTGTGAGCAATAAAATGAATATTCATTTGAAGAAATTTCTAAGCAAAGTGCAAAGGTGTGAATAGCACCTAATGTATCATGTATAACACCATATAGTAGGAGTTAATGTAATATGATACATAAAATAAAGCAAAATGGAACAAAAAATAGAACATTTTCACTGTATTCAGATTGAAAGAACGAGAGAGCATGCTCAGTATAGATAACAAGTGGGTGTAGACAAATTGACAATGACAATAAGGAGCTTCATAATGCATTTCCATCCCAACAGGAGACAAGGGTAGAATCTGTCAAGGCATCTGTCTGCTTCCAGGCAGAGAACCCAGTGTGCGGGAACCGAGTAGACAGGAGGCTCTCTTCTCTAAATTCTAGCAGTGTTCAGGGCTGATCCAATTGTGGCTACAAAGGGCCCTGTGCCATGGGGGAGCAGTGTCTACTAAGTTGGCTCCACCTTCAATAAGAATGTACAGTAAGTCACTTGATCTCGGTAACAATAGCAGCACTTAAAATATATATTAATTAAGTCCAAAAACTTTAAACCCTCATAATTCAATACAGAAGTAAATGTCTTGCATGCTTTCTAATTTGAAAAAATTGTGAGATAGAGGTACTCATGCAGGAAGTATTGTATTGCCTGCTTTTGCTGGGTATTTCCACAAGCACAGAGCATGAGATATCTCAGAAGTGAGCTTTTATACATTTTGCTTATACTTGGTACCACATAATTTTGTTGATTATTTTAAAATAATTGGTTCGGATTCTAAAAATGGCTGAAATGTGAGGTTAAGAGGAAGGAATGGGCTGTATTAGAGACGTGTAAAGTGTCAGATGCACTCCAAGAACACATATCTGCCCTAGTCTTTGGTCTATGGCACAGGCTTGAAAATGGGCAATACCAGGTCTAAATACGACCCTCAGTCCCCTCTGGGGTGTCTCCTGTGAAATTCATCCAAATTGGGACTTTCTCAGTCTATACACCCCAAATGCCTCATTTTCTTTTGTTCTGTGACCTGGCCACAGTACATGCTTGCTAACTAGTCTAAATGGCCATGAGGGGGCACTCGTGACTTCAACATCCACTGTGATCTTGACAGTTTCTTCAGGAGCCTGGGCAAATGGTCTGACCTCCTACATAGTCTGTGTTTTTCCAGACTGTGCTGCTGTCCCTCCCTCTTTAGGCAATGCTCAATGGCCTGAATCTGTCGGCCACAGCTGCAGTAACGCCAGACGCCCTTTCATCTGGGGACTCAGACACTTACCCCACCCCCTGCCTTCACTGAGCCGCCTAAATCATTGGCACCCACAACCTTTCTCCAAACCCTGTCTGCCCATCCCCCTCTCACACCATCACATGTTCCACCTGGTGGCCAGCCTTCTTCCCTTAGCCCAGCCCTCCCCCTTCTTCCCTCTCCATGACAAAGGTCCAGAGCAGGCCTTCTTCCCCTCACTCACCTTCCTCTTCTTCTCCCTCCTCCTACTGCCCCTCTGTCTTCTCTATCACCACAAGGTCCACCTGATGGCCAACCCCATCCCTATGTCCACCTCCTCCCCATCCTCCTTCAATCTCCTTGCCTTTCTCCTGTAGGAAACCTGGCAGCTGGTCCCACTGTAACACTGCTGTGATGGCAAAAATTAAAGTCAATGGCTTACAAGGAATTCCTCCCCTAAAAATTCCAATACTAGAGGAGGTAGGAAAGTTTTGTCTATTTTGTATGTATGGGTAGACCTGTGCCTATAAGCTTTGTTGTTGATATGGAGCCACATCAAATTGCATCAGGGTCAGTTAAATGTAAAAATGTATGTGGCCAGTGCTTGTTTGTTTCTGACTGGTCTTGAATGCCTAAGTTTACTATGTTCCATGTATCTTGGTGATAGCTCCAATGTTACTGTTGCAACTAGACTCCCAGGCTCAGAAATTACCTCAGGGCTTTCTGGCCGCTGAATCTGATGCAATAACAGAGATTCATATATCATTTGATTATAAATAATATGAAAGCTGTTTTATGCTGTTCTGTTTTATTAAAAAACCTGGCTCTGGAATTGAATTATGGTACAGTCTTTTTCAGACTCAGGCATGCTTTTAAATTTTCTATGTCCAAGGTCAAAAACTTGCAGGTGGAAAAAACAATAACAGAGCAGCTAAGGGAAATGGTTATCATTTAAAATATGGTAATAATTGTAAAATTATTGATAAAAAAAAGTTAACTTAAATCTTGTAATTCAGAGTTGGATCCATTCTGAGAAACAACACATGGTTTGTCACCATCTTGATGAAAGGTGGCCATGTGGGTAGTAGCCATTTTTATGAGGATTGGAGAAGGTGGATATCATGGCTTCACTGCTGTCTTGACTGAGTGTGACCACATGATATGAGTCATCCAAAGAGACAACACTGCTCAAAGGATACTTTTAAATTAGGATAAAATTTTTGTGTAATTCTTGTCCTGTCTTAAAATACAGGTTTAGAATAGAGTTTAAAGCAATGATTGTTTTATAATGAGGTATTAAAGCTGAACCTCCATGCATTCATACCAAAGAACACATATTGCTGGCAGCCAGACTTTGTAACCTAAGAGTAATTCACTTGATATTGATTTTTAAAACACTGAATTGTTTACACTCTTGAAACTTGGTTTTGCCTTCGACAAATTATGGTGTGCTCTATGTCTTCATTTTTGAAATAAAAATAGAACTTTAGTTAGATATTACCAGAACACACAATTGAGAGATCTTAAACATCTTTAAACAGAAATTTTAGAGCTTTACAGAATGTTTAAATAAACTGGATATTTTTAAGAAATGGTTTTTAAAAATTTTAAATTTGTAAGGCTATGAGACATTTTAAAATTTATAAGATATATTATTAAAATGTCTTTGTTAATATATGATCTTGATAAATAGGTAAATAAAAAGCTAAGGCTTAGGACTACAACTGAACACCAGAGGTATTCCTATTCTATAATGCAATGAAATGATGACCTAAGCAGTCTAGCAAAAAACCTTGGAACCCCTGGCTAAGAGGCTGTCTCTCCTTATTTAGGTCTATTCAAACTAACAGAGACTAATTGAAAGATACATGTCTAGCCTCCTTGTTTTTGCTAGCATTATTAAGCCATAGATATTTTGGTGAACTGAGTCATACAGGGAACTGTTATGTTCTATAATAGTACACTATGTAAGGATCAGGGAAGTTCCCAGTCCTTTTGGAGACTATGCTTATAAGTCTTATCTCAACACTAAAAATGCTTCGATTCAGAAATTGTTACTTCACTGTAAACTGTTAAAGATGATAGAGTCTTGAGATGTTCAGAACTCTAAAAGATAACAGCCCCCAACACCACGGAGACCACAGGAGCCTGAAACAACTATCTAGTTAAAGAACCCTGGAGTAGTTTCTGTCATTTCAGTTGGTCCTTCTCAAATTTCTGATCACTTTGACAGCTAGGTTAACTGTAGTTTTGTCATCTAGGAAACAGCAGACAATCAGCTCCTCCCCATGCCACCCCCAGGCTCCAGTCCATTTGGTAGTTCATTGGTTAGTTAAATCTATTTGGTCTCTACTTAAAACTGCAGACCAGGTTTGCCTTGTTCACAGGCTTCATATTAAAGGACAAATAGGTTTCAGATGTAACTTTCCAATAAAGGAATATGATTTGCAATTCCTGTTCTCACTAATAACTACTTGTTTCTCTGGTAAATGGAAAAATGGGGTTAAAGTCTATGCAAGTTTTTGAGGGTTAAGATATATAAAATTCTGAGGTTGTGAAAACTTAATTCTGAGGGTCTCAGAAAATGATTTAAGACGTATAATGCAAGTTGTAAATATATAAGTAAATTATTTAAGGTATGTGAAAATGGGAAATGTTTCAGATTTCTGTGCCCTTTTTATGCTATTGTTACACTAAAATTTCAAAAGTTCTGAGTTCTAGCATTGATAAATGGAGTTCTGATAAACTGATAGAGCTCTGACTACTTTCCTTTCAGCCACAAGCTGAAGATATTAAATTTCCTTTGGTTGTCTTCTAAGTATGGTCTTAAAGGTACAATTCATTGGGTTAAAACATATATTAGGCTCTCTAGGCATAGAATAATGTTCATGTTTTTTAATGCAAAGCCATAGCCTTTGCTATGATGCCAAAGTGTAAATCTTTTCTAGGTGTTTTACAGTCAGTATCCAGAGAGCACTTTCAAATTGCAGGCTGCTGATCTCTAGACTTTCTGAGGCCTTATATGAATCAGCCCAGCCAATGTCTTTGCTCCCTTTCTCATCTCCTGACTGGGCCTGGTTCAGAAGAGGTTAGCCTTGCTCAACCTCTCAGGGATATCCAACATGAACCACTACTTCCTTTGTGCCACCCTATGTCAGCTTCCCGTCACTGTGGTACCCCTGACAACCCCTTTTGAAGCCCTCTCTTCATCAACTCCACCACCAGCTCATTCTTCCTGATCCAGGGAATTCCCCTTTCCTGGCAGCTGTGGATCCTCGGTTTTCCTTTATGTACTCAAGTTCACCCTGATCTGCAACACCACTAATCTATCATCAACAGTCACTTGGGCATCCATGGGAGAGTTCTTCTTGTATATCATATTGCTGCCATAAAGACCAGCCTTCAGCAGCTCAGGTAATGAGGGGGATCCACAGATTCAGCGAACTAATCACTCAAATTGACTTTTCTATCTGAGGGAATAAAACTTAACTCTCTGGGGCTTACAAGGGGTGGAGGCAAAATTTAATACTCTGGGTCTAATGAAAAGGGAAAAACACACACACACACACACACACACACACACACACACACACACACTGACATTTCCAACATGTCAAGATCTCACTTAGGATGCTGATGAGTGACAAGCCTTTAACAGGTCAGAGAAACTGAAGAGAAGGTGCAGAACAGGTGAACTACTGGATAGACAAACAGGCACATGGGGATTTTCCTGTGGGCCAAAGCTTAGTTCTTCATTTTATTATCCTTTCTGTTGCTTGATCTACTCTATTTTTTTCTGTTTTCTACCCTAATGTTCCCCCCCATGTCTTTCTGCTAACTACTTCCTTCCACATCTTTCTACCTTTTACCTATTACAGTAAAAACAAGTTGTCCCAAGAACCCACATATATTCATACACAAGCAACTTGTCATAGATTAACACAGTGTAATTAAGCAAGGTATTTCTCTCAGCCAGTTCTTTTGCTGGCAGCCTGCATTAAAGTTACAAAGAAAGGATAAATCACTTTATATTTATCTTAAAAGGCAATCTTAAAAGAAATCCTAAAAGAATCACAAATCTCAGCTTTTATTAGTAAAAAAAAAGAATTAGCTCTACTTTAAATCCTCAGGGTGCATACCCACTTACCAACAGTTTTTAATATTAGGAAGCTGAGGCCAGAAGTGGGTTCAAGGAATTAATCATCACCCTTGATCATCAATCCATCCTAGCAAGATATATACATCAGCCAGTAATAGTCAGGCTGTCATTGTTCTTGTTTCCTCACCTCAACAAGTCCTTCTCTCAGCTATGATCTTTGCTAAACTTTAAACTGTTCCCAAAGATTTTCTACTTCAAGACCTTTAACAAAAGCACCTTAAACTCTTACTAATAATTCTGCACGTCAAAATTCTTTCTAAGAGAGGTAAGTGAATCATTAATCTGCTCCAGCAGCAATGCTTAGGAAAAATCAATCATTATTATTCTAAGTACCAGTAAGATTGTCTAGTGAGGGAATAGAAACCCCTTGAGAGTTTTCATACAACCCATAGATTATGAGAGATGTGGTGATCATGAAGGCAACAATCAGAGCTATGTTTAATAACCGTATGAAGTCTTTAAGACAGGCAGTCCTTGAAGTTCTGACTCTCTAAGGCTCACTAAGGCATGTCTTAACCAACTGCCCAGAATTTTTCCCTGAGTTCCAATGCTGCCTGTTGGTCCCCTTGCATGGCCCCTGTCTAAAATCTGTTATCTACCTCTCTGTGCCTTCTGTAATGCTTCCTGTAATACAACTAACACGCTATGGACAAGTCAAGATTGCCATAAATTCCTCTTCCCATTTTATACCTTAATACGGCCAGACATGCTATGCATTCTTTCATAAATGGTGGGCATCTCACTGCCCTCAACCCCGGTGGTGTCTGTCTTAGGCACAGGTGTCATAGCAGACTGAGTTACTGCAAAAAAAAACAAAAACAAACAAACAACAACAAAACAAACAAACAAACAAACAAAAAAACCTATCTGAACAACTCCAGAAGGCCGGAGTCCTTGATCTTTCTTCAAGGACAGGTCACCTTAGTGGTTCAGGTAGCATTGCAGAATCACATACCACTGCACCTCCTCAGAGAAGACAAAGGAAGCACCTTCATGTTTTTTTGGGAAAGAGTGCCCCTACTACATCAACAAGTCTGTCCTGGTGGAGAACTGGGTTAAGTCACTCCAGAAACTGGAGGAGGACCTCAGACAGTATAACCAATCCAATTCCTCACCCTTACTCTGATGGCAGTCCTCCTTTTTGCCTTGCCCAAACTATTGCAGGACTAGGAATTCTCATTTGTCTGTTTTTCTTCTAGCTTCTTGCCTTCTATACTTCCCCCAGGATTGGATTTGTAAGGTCTCCTTGGTGGTATTTAACCAAATGTTCCTACACTCATACCTTCCTTTAAACACCAGCTGACCAACTCCCGACTCTCCTTCCCCACATCATCCCATGCCAACAGGAAGTAGCCAGATCTGAACTGGTGCCCATATTCCCAAAAAGTTTGAACTTTTCTGTTGGATCCTCTAGCCGGTTTGTCCTTGCATGGTCCAGGAAACTATAATCCTGTCTGCCTCTCTCCCCAAACCCTGCCCACTCTGAGAGTCTCCAAACAAAGGAAAGGCACCAAAAACCCAGTTCTGCATTCTTGTCTATAGGAGCTTCCTTCCCTGAAGCTGCCAGTGGCCCCAATACCTGCCTAAGCATTCAGCTTTTGACCATATTTGAGCATAAACCCAGCTTGTGGCAGATAAGTCATCACCCCTCTCCTACAGTCTGTAAAATCTCCTACAATCTGTAAATCTCCTACAATCTGTAAAACCTTAGACCAGGTGCGCAGTTCCTCTGTTCTCGTTCTCTGAGACCAATGAACGTGCCTGGGAGTAGCTCTAGTCTCAATAAACCTGCTGATACACTTTGTCAATTTGGCTTTGTTTGGCTCACTATGTCAGTGGAGAAACTTATTATCGGTGGGTAGAAAACCTATTAATATCCTTTTCAGTCCATTAAATACGTCTGTAATTGCTGTTTTGAATTCTTGTCTTGCATATCAGTTAACTTGCTCTTCTTGGGCATGCTGTTTTCTGGAGGAGGAATCTTTTTTGGTAGTTTATGTTTGTCCTTTTGTCATGGGTTCTGGGCATCTGAGGTTAGGGTGTTTTGGTCTTCTTTTCTATGAATATTTGGTCACACCTTTGTTGAGTAGGTTTTGTCTCCTTGTTCACTCTTATTACACCTTTTAAGGTTGTTAACCAGCTGAATGATACTTGGTTTTCAATCTGGAGGTCACTCTGGTTTTCCGAAGTTTAGACTCCAAATGGTCCCAGAAAGGCAAGCTATAAAGTTGAGTGAAGGGGATGGGCTGTGGAGTTCTTTCATGTTATGGGTCAGTCTCAATATGGTCTGGAGTGCAGCAGTGGATGTGTCAATCCAGTGGGTAAGTGAACTGACTCTGGGATGCTGACAAGGGTGGGGTCAGGATTGTTAGGAACTGGCACTGTGGCTCCATCTTGGAATTTCATTCCAGACTCTGGGTTTGGGCTTCAAAAAATTTTGCATGTTAGGTGGGGTAGCTGTTAAGGAAGTACACAGAGAGGCAGAAACTTCAGTTTAAAAATTTTACATACTACTTTACACCAGTTGATGCAAACAGTTTTGACATTTGGCAAATTATTCATACCTCTCTCATTTAATTCTCCACCAGGCTAAGCTATCTGTTTCTGTTATACATGGGGCAAATTTAGCAACTGATAAAAGAAAAAAAATATGCATTAAACAAAATCCTCGACTTAACTGATGCTCTACAATGCCTCCTATTTTATGGCTTCTCACTAGGTAAGTACTAAAACCTAGAACAAAAGAACTATCAACCTGCTCCTCAAATAAATGCAACTACAAAATAGTTTAATGGTTCCACAAAGAGTAATTAAGATTTAATATCACATTATGGTTTTAACTTTTATAGAATGTCTCCCAGCATCAACCACAGAGATATTTCTTCATAATACACAAATGTTCTGCTTCCATTAAATTTTTTTTCAACCTTGGGTAAGGATTTTGCTATTATGGAAAATGTGTTAATAACACTTATACTATTCAAATTGTTTTAACTTTAGTAAATGAATCTGTAATCTGTCACTCTTTTTGTACCAAATGTGCCTCTTTTTCCTTTGATTTGACAATCTCAGCAACCTTATGTTTATTTATACAGTATTGACATTTAATTTCTGCTCTAAGACATGGACATCTATAAATTTTAGCAAGCATAGCTGAGAAAGAGAATATTTAATAGAAAATTCAGATTATTGTCACTCAGAAAATCAGGCCCAGCATTTATATTTCAAAAGGCAATAAATATTTTCCTAAAGCTATAAACAGATTAAGCTATACTTTCTCATAATTTTTACTCTTGCTACTATTTTATTGGATTTTTAATCAAATGCTCAAGTACAAAATATTAGGACAAAATTTACATTGCCTTCTCTTTTTCTTTCATTTTAAGTATGAGGTTTCCTGTTTTTGTGTGTGGTAAAGAGAAATCACAACTCTTGCAATCTAATTTTGAACCACAGTTTTATAATTTTCATATCTCTCTTCAATCTTCATAATTTATTTTCTTTATAAATTAAGGCAATATCACATTCATGATAACATATCTAACAGATTCTAATCTAGTATAAATTCACCTTTGCAATATTTGTAATGTTGAATCAATTTTAAATGATGGCTATATGGTATACAAGCAATATATAGGTAATGAGAAAGTAGAAAAGTAAGTAAATAAATAATAAATAAATTTATTAGTTAAATTTCAAAACTTAATAAACTTGATGCACAAAAGAAAAGTAGAAAAAGTTTGAAAATATTTGGATATGGTAGCATAAATAAATCAACCTATCAGTAGCTATTAAAAACCTGTTTATAATAGAAGTAGTGGACTTTGCAAATACAGATGAAGACTATGAAATGCATAAGCAATGCCTCTTAATTTCAAATTGTTAACAATATTAATGAGTATAAATACTATTCTTCCCATAGTATTGAAGGACTCAGACTACTCTTATTATGTTCTTACATTATATCTTACTTCTGCCCATGGGTTTCACTGAACTGAAATACTCATGAATGTAATGTTGTGCAATTAAATTATTTGTTTGTTTGTTTTTTGCTTTTAACCAAGTAATATATTTGGATGAATAATATAACTAATTAAACTGATTATACATTAATAATTGAGTAGATTTGCTATATTAATAGGTAATTGCTACTCACTTGCTTCAGAGATTCCCATCTATCAGAAGTGCGCCCCATTAGTCTTGCCTCCAGTCTCAAATGTTATTTTGCTCTCAGAAAACAACCATCGCCAGTGTTAAATGTTCTTTCCAAGACAACTTACATCCAGCAATGAAAGTCCATCAGTTTATCCAATTTTTGCATGTTTTCTGCCTATGTTATCATTGCCTTAATAGGCTTGAAACAATCTACTTTATAACATAAATTGTTTTTGCATAGTCAAATTGTTAAGTTTGGGGAATAACTCTGACTTTAAACTGATACATCATTAACTCAATTTACTTAAGTAGGGGCCAACTCCATATATGAAATACTGTGAAGGATAGAATATATATCAAATGATACAATGTCAACAGTTATGAAAAACAGTTTTCTGGGAATTCGAGTTATCTATTATATATTTATTATTTAAATTTATTTTCTATGGATAATTTAAAAGTAATTCATATTAAATAAATAACATTAATTATTAAGAGTTGAAATAAAAAGTATCATGTCCATATTTCCCATAATTGAAACCTGAATAATTAATTCTATAAGTATAAAGAGAAAGGTTATATACAGCAATGGTTAGTGTTCTGTGATTATTAGTGTTGATGTTAGGATCTGCACTCATAAGTCTCAAGGAACATCTGTAAATTTGATAGATTTGGTTAGCCTCCAAGCATGTCTGTGATATGTCATACTAATCAAGTTAAATGAGGCAGGAAGATCCACCCTAAAAGTAGGCAGCACCAATTCCTGGTCTAGGAGCTTGGATTGCATATAAAGAAGAAATTTACTTAATTAGAAACATTGACTGTTCTCTGCTTCCAGACTGCAGAGGCAAAGAAATTGCTTGCCATTAGCTTCTATTGCCTTGACTTCCCAACCATAATGGACTATAATCTCCAACTATCTCCCTTAAATTGTTTCTTTTATTCAGGGTATCTTATCAGAGAAACAGAAAAAATATTTAAGACATAGTTGTGGAGGTATGAAAGAAACCTGACACCCAAAGGAAGTGGTACTATTAGAAGATGTGGCCTTATTAGAGTAAGTGAGGTATTGTTGGAGGAAGTATGTCATGATGGAGGCAGGCTTTGAGGTCTCCTATGTGCTCAAGATACTGCCCAGTATCTCAGACCACTTCCTGCTGCCTGCAAGATGTAGGACTCCCGGCTACTTCTCCAGCACCATGTGTGCCAGCACACCACCATGTCCCACCATGATGATAATGGACTGAACCTCCAAACTGTAAATGAGCCCCCTCGATTAAATGTTTTCCTTTCTAGGAGTTGCTGTGGTCATGGTGTCTCTTTACAACAATAGAAACTCTAACTTAGACAATGGTCATTACATGTAATAGTAAAGGACTGAAATTATAATAATTAACTAATGATATTGAACAGTCCCAGAAAGGAGTCTTCAGAGCATATTTGTACAAAGAGAACATTAAGAGAATGTTTTATATGTATGGACAGTTTTTAAGGAATATAATAAATATTTATTTTCTTAAATAATAAATGGAAATATTGATAGATAATTTTAACCCACAATTCAAAATATAGCAAATGGGAATAAATATTATAAAAATATTCATTATGTTATCTTCCATGATGAGATTATGACTTATTTCTTCTTTTTTTTCAAGCACATCTTATGAAGAAGTCTGTGAAATAGAAAATCCCACTCTATCTCATATGGATTTAGGCTTAGCTGATCAGACCTGAGTGTTCTGGCATTGACAGAAATGGAGAGAAACTTACCTATTTAAGTAAGAAATGGAATTTTTCTTACTTAAATATATGTAGTATTTTACAGTTCTTTGTATTTCAGGGATCATATACAGAATTATATCATACTATTGCTATTTTTATACAACCACTTCATAGATATTATTGTGGTTTATAATCAGAAAATATGACTTAGGTTTAATGACTGTTTCTAGACAAAAGAGGTAGTCAGAAATTAGCCTCAGATTCACATTTGATTTTTGGACACATTGCCTCCTTATCACATGAGTAATCTCTGGTTTTCTCTGTATTTTTTTGTCAAGGTATTTTTTTTTTGTGTGCCTCAGATGAGCAAAACTATTTCTGAGATGTTTAAAATCGATAAGCGCTTTCTATCTGTCCGTCTGTGTTCTGTCCACAATTCTATTTTTCTTACCCTAGAGTAATAACATGAATATGAGAAAGGAGCTGAAATATAAATGCAAAGGTCAACCAATGCTTTCATAACTTGCTTTAAAGTTCAATCTTATAGAAAACCACACCATCATTTATCTAACTCCAAAGAGAATAATCTTCCAGAATATTTATAAAAAAACATTTATTTTGAGACTATCCCATTACTTCTTTATCTATATGTTCTTCTGGCTATGTTACAGAAGATTAAAGCTATTAACTAATATAAATCATGTCAGTGTAGTGATAGATACCCAAATGAGGATAACTCCCTAATTTTTAGAGCATTATCTAAAATAACGATTAGCAATTATTTTAGACAATGACCAAAATATCATACATATTATAGAAACAAAAATCACAAGCATGAATTGCTTGTTCAAAATTTATTAAAATTTTGACAAAAATTTTAATAAATGACACAGGATACAAATTGAAGGAATTATGCAGAAAGCTGACCTGTATCTCTGTATGTTTGTACATTCCATCCAGTGTATTCCTGTCCCAGGCAGTCTTCCATTTGACTATGGTCAACCTGTTCTCTGTAATCTCCTTATCAATCCCATTCTTCCCCTCACTCCTTACAACCATAAAAGGGCAGTGATCAGCTGTCATGTTTTACAAATACAAAGTTGTGCTCCTCCAAGCTACATTTGTGAATGTATTTTTTTTCCTTTTGCATTATTTGGCCACTCCCTGAAGACACAGTGCCCTTGTTACAAAATGGCAGTCCACCTTTTTCTTTTCCTGCCTACCAGACTGTATCTTGGGGGTCTTAGTACTTGTTTTAAATGGTTTCCCCTAGCACATCTCCCTCCCTCATTAGTGAGCTTATGCATAGCCTTATAAAAGTATCTTTCCCTAGGAGTGCTCAGGCAGCTGTGGTAGTAGCATAACTGAACAATTCATCCTGGATTGTATAAGAAAGCAGGATGAGCAAGCCATGAGGAGAAAGCCAGTAAGCTGTACTCCACCATAGGCTTTAAATCTGTTCCTGCCTCCAGGTTCTTTCCTTGAGTTCTTCAACCTCACTTCCTCAGTGATGGAATATGATCTGAGTACTATAAGAAGAAATAAATCTTTTCTTCCCCAAGTTGCTGTAGGTCACAATGTTTTATCAGAACAATAGAAACCCTAACTAAAACAGGAATTTATACCAGCTCATGGGTTATTGCTACCAGATATCAGAAAATTGTCAAGCCTTCTCTGCCATTTACCTATACCATGATGTTATGAATTACTATAGGCTCAAAACAGTACTTCCAAGTGATCACTAGTTGAAATCATGAGCCATCATGAAATTTTTCTCTTACGTATTTTACTTACTACGGTACTTTTACACAGTGTCAAAAAGCTGACTGTGTTTTGCCTCCTGCCATTTTGATAAACTGTCTCAATGAAAGTATCCTGAGTAAGAGAGGATGTATTTGGCCTGCAGTTCATTAATGAGAGGCAGTCAAAGAGGCAAGTACTTAAAGCATCAGTCACACATGGAATTTTGTACAAGATTACCTTCCCCACTCTTACACACTTCAGAAACCTCTTTCTAGGAAACAGTGCCAACCCAACTAATGTAATCACAATAATCCCCCATAGACATGCTTACATGTCAAACTAATCTAGATAATTCCTCATTGATTTCCTTTCTTGATGATTTTATATGTGTCAATTTGACGATTAAAAATGAGTATCTTAAGCATATGCTGTCAAAAGAAAAACTGTGAAAAAGACGTTTCTTGAAATACATTAATGAAACTTTTAAATATGTTAAATGGTGCTCAGAGTTAGAGAGTGAATTAAAACCAGAATTTCAAAAATGAAGATATTGACAATGTCTTTTTGAGTCCATGAAATGACTGAAGTTGCAGGTGCTACTGGATTGATTTAAATTGTTACAAGATCTATGGAAATATTTTAGTAATATCAAAGAGAGCTTATCCTAGAAAAAGTATATCTAGTTTCCCTTCTCTCAAGTGTATTCCTGACAGAAATATTTACATGTGTTCCCAAAAGAAATACAAAATGGTGCTTTGGAAAAGCGCTGGTTACAATAACGGTCTTTGTTAGACAACAGCAGAACTAATTGGTAAATTGTTCTGCATTCTTACAGTATACTGCTACACATCCAGAGAAACAAAATATAAGCCAAAAAATATGACTTCATGTAGCAAACATACTTCACAGGGAAACAGAGTAGTTGTTGAAAAAGTAGATATTATGATTATATTCCTGTATACTCAGCACGCAAATCTAATCTGTTATGTTAAAGTTCAGACTAATAGTTATCTTTTAGTGGTATACGACAGAGGAGGAACTACGAGGTATGCGAGAGTGCCGAAAGTGTGTTAGGTCTTGACCTGGGTTGTATTATAGGTGATCTTGTGCAAACCTATTTTTTCTAATATGTGATATTTCAATATATTGTAAATCAAAATGGAAAAGTTGTGCTTCTCTTCCTCGTTTTCCTTCCCACTGTTTAGACTGTGGATGTCATTGGTGGAGCACAAAGCTGTGCTGAGCTGACAGGGATGAGGTCAGATCCTCAGACTGGCAAAACAGAGAAGACGGTTGGTTCCCGAGGATGTGAAGTCACCGTGCTAATGCTCAACTGTCAGCTCATCGCTTCTTTGACAGGAGAAATAGATTTCCTTTTATTTCATACCAAGTGATATAGCTAAGGTGTTGCCTAACCTCTGAAGAACATGACAAAATCAGTTTATCAGTTTATCCCATGAGTTTACCCTGAGTGTCTCAGCTTGTCCCCCCTCCCCCCCCATAGCAATAACCAAAGTATGAAATTGACTTCCCTCTCCAAGCAGCTATTAATTTTGAAACCTCTTCAGCTAGGGGTTAGAATTCATGACCAACTCCTCTTTCTATGCTGGAATTTGTTATGGCTTGTGCATGCACTGGTCTTTTGCATGGTGTCACAGCAGTTTTGAGCTCATATAGGCAGCTGTCAGGCTATGTCTAGAAAAAAAAATCCTGTTTCCTTTTAATTATCAACCACCTCTGGCTGTTAGATTCTTTCTGTCCTCTTTTCTGCAATGATCCTTGAGCACTAGGAAGTAGTAGAAGTGTGGTATATGTTTTCTACTGTTTAATAAATATTCTACAGTCTCTTATTCTATGTACCTTCACCAGTTGTGTGTCTCTGTATGAATCACCATCTACTGCAAATGGACGTTTCTCTGATGAGGGTTGAGAGATGTGTTAATCTGTGGGACAACAGTACATCATTGGGAGTTGGTTTAGCACCATTTCCATTTAGCAAATAATAGTAGTAGGCTCTTCCCTACATGCCCTGTCTAGTTATAGGTTCTTGGCCCAGTATGGTTCAAGTATGGGTTTCATCTTATAGATCAGAATATCAATCTAATCAGAAAGTCGTTGTCTACTCGTATGATGTACATGCCATTAAAGCATCCATCAGCAGGCACATCTTCCTAAGACACCATTGTAACTAACAAGGTTCACCACTCACTGTTTTCATAGTGTTTACAGAAAAATTATGATGATAATTTTTTCCTCTGGTAGCTTGCATGTCCAGTTCTAAAATATTTATTAGAAACTCTTGAATGAACTGTGTGTATTTGACTACTGGGTTTTTATGCAAAATTGACACTTGAATTATAATATGATATAAATAAAATATATTTATCTCTATCACCTGCTGAACTAACCTCACTATAATTTTCTACAATTTCCTTATTACTAAACACAGTGGGTAGTTTTCAGTTATTAATTTTTTTCTCAGAAATACTCTTTTTGAATGAAAACCATTATCTGCTGGCCTCACACTATTTTGGTAGACTGTCTTCCCTCAGTGTTGTATTTTCTCATTCTCACCTGATTTGAAATGTCTGTTTTTCAAAGTTCTATAACTACCTCTTTAGTGGTATCCCTCTGTGGCTGCCCCTGGAAAGATTCATCCACAGTCATGGCTTCAACTATTGTCATACTACTTACTGTAAAGTTAAGCTTTCTGTCTTGGTATCTCTTATGTTTCTGTAAGAGATCATAGACTAGATAACTGATAGGGGAAAATCCGTATTTTATATGGTTTGAGTTAGAGGTGTCCAATAGCAAAACATCACCATTTGCTGATAGGATTCCTGCTTTTTTCTACCATAGTAGTGGGTATGATAGAGCAAGAAAATACACTTCCTGTTATTCCTTATGTTATCTCTCTTATATCTAAGAAAATATACTTCCTGGCATTCCTTATGCTCTCTTTCTTATATCTAGGCTCTGAATGTAAAATCTGTGTCTCTTTAATAAGTGTGTTTAACACGATTTTTCCATTTTTATCCATGTTTCCTCGTGGCCTTAATTATTGCAGAACTCTTCCCTACAGTCTGACAAATGTGCATTCACACCAACGAATACCCACATAAGTCATTTGAAAGAGCTGTATAAACACATTATGTACACTTCAGACAAGAGGTCTCTTCTTCCTTTACCTCCACTCTACCATAAACATATTCCAAATCTAGTTTATTATGATTTTTAAAAATGCCTTTATAATCCTTTCTTCCAAAAATTCAAAGGTTCCTGTGGCAGCAGTCGATGTGTGCCTTTCTATTTAATAACCAGCTTGATGAGAGTTTTGAACAAAAGATGATATTAAAACTGATGTTTTACAACATAAAAATTAAAATAACTTTCTACTACCCCCAGATCTCCTCCTCCCTCCCTCCTTCTCTCCCCCCCCCCACTGTCTCTCTATCTCTCTCTCCCCTCTTTCCCTCTATGTCTCCGTCTCTTTCTGTGTGTTTGTGTGTGTGTGTGTGTGTGTGTGTGTGTGTGTGTGTATGGTGATATTTTATTTGTACTGAAATGTGATTTTATTTGTATGTTAATAAATAAAGTTGCTTGGGGGTCAGAGCTAATAGCAAGCCATAGCGGATGTCTGGCAGTGGTAGCACATGCCCTTAATCCCGACCACATGACAGGCAGATCTCTGTGTGTTCAAGGATACCACCAGCATGGAGACACACGCCTTTAATCTCAATACCAACCATAGAAGATCGAGAGGTCTGTATAGATGAGCAGTGACAAGGAGGTCATGTGGTTGGGTTTACAACCAATGAGAAGGCAGAACAAAAAGTCAATAAAAAGGACAAACACACAGGAAGTAGCTCTCTTGCTGAGGAGGACAGCAGCAGTGGCAGTGAAGGGTAAGGTTTTTAGCTCTTAGCTATTTGCTCTGACCTCTTGGGCTTTTTAACTCTGCAATTGGCTCTGTTTCTTATTTAAAAAGACAGATACATCTACATGTGTGTGCGCGTGTGTGTGTGTTTGTGTGTGTGTGTGTGTGTGTGTGTAAAACACTCCATGTTTCTTGAATTTCTAAGGTTTAACATACTTAATGCAAAGTTGAGGCTAAGAGTTATGTTCAGCTAAAATATGAATTAAGTGTTCCCAATATTTTTGCAAAACTCTTGGCAAAATCACAGTATTCCATACCCCATCTATCATTCCCCCTCCCCAAGTTACAGATTATTAATATTTTCATCATGGAGTTTTGAGTAGTGTCAGGAATCATGCTCTAACAGTCAGTTTTTAATGGGCTTATTAAAAACATGTAACTTCTATAAATATCTTCATGTGAAAAGATTAATGTCCCATTCAAAACTCTTAAAAATTGCAGATAAAGATGAATAAACTATTCTGGATTTTAAAACTTAATTGGAGTCAATATTAGGCAAAATTACTTAGATCCTTTTTGATAGCTGCCAGTTGGCTGAGGAGTCTCGTGGATATAATTTTCATTGTTGGGAGATAGCTCTAAATGGCAACCGGCTTATGACTTCCCAACAGGAAATAGTGCACATGTCAAAGCAAACACTTCACATTTCTTATTTGACTGCTAACCAAGAAAATTGTAGGTGTGCAAAAGTTGTCTAAATATTTGTTTCAGAATTGGCTACATTTATGTGGTAATTTAACTCTGAGTTTACTTCTTCAGAAGTAATGCTCTGTAGTCTATTGACTTTCTGAGAAACCAGAGAGGACAATAATTTGAATACCACTCTGGGAATAATGTTTTCAGCATGATTCACAAATATTACTGGGGTCCCTTAGCATGTAAGAGACTGAACTCACTTTGGACAATAAAAAGGAATAAAAATCTTCTTTAAAAATATGTCTAGAATCTACTTGTTTTTCTTCTGTTTCCAATGCCACTCACTGAACCAACTTAATCTCTTTCTTCAACAACTGCCAAAGCCCACAAACTCCTTCATAATTCTTGTTCTCTCACATCCATTACACATAAATTACGTTGTCACACCTAAAACACTATCATCATTCATTTTCCCACTAATTTTTATATAATTTTTAATTTTTTGAGGATTTTATAAATTGGAACCATGTTTATATCATTTTCCTTTCCCTCTACACCCTACAACTTGTCTTATATATCTCTCTAAATTCATGCCTCTTCTCCTTTCAACTATTGTATTTTTTGTTTACTTGTTTGTTTTGTTTTGTTGTGATATTTCAAGACGGGGTTTCTCTGTGTAATATTCCTGGCTGTCCTGGCATCTGCTTTGTAGACCAGGCTGGCCTGGAACTCACAGACATCCACTTGCCTCTGCCTCCCCAGTGCTGAGATGAAAGGGGTGTAACATCACCATTCATCACTACCTGGCCATCTTTCAACTATTGTTAATGGGCGCGCATGCATGCGCACACACACACACACACACACACACACACACACACACACACACACACATCCCTTACTAGTTCATTTAGTGTTGCTCATATGCACTTTGCTTAGTGCTGACTACTTGGGATTGGATAACCTACTGTAAGGACATGACAACAAGCCTTATCCTCTTGGCATTGTTTTTGCCTGCCCAGAAATGAACTACTCTATCCTAGTAATTAGAGTGATCAGACCTGAGTAGTAATTTACATTGTTCCCCTGTGATAACTAAGAAACGTAATATGGAGCCAGGTGTCCTTTAAGGATAATTTACCTTTTACTCTGGAATGCCTAGGAGATCCTAGTTGCCTACTGGTGAGTTAAGAATAGGAAAATGGGCTGCAAGGGATTAAGAGCTGCCATGGCATTTGTAAAAACCTGTTTATCACTATGGGAAAGGGGATGAAATGATCTTTTATTACCATATAGAGGAAAGGAAAGGATAACTGAGGGAAGTAAAACAATATTCTTGCACAACTGTTCCATGGATACTTATGATGCAACCCTTTCTGATGTCTGCCCTTAAAACCCCTTTGACCTCCACTTCCACATGACATGCTGTATTGCCTCTTAAGCTGCCGTTCTTCTGCTAGCAGTAAGAATAAATTCATTTAATCTAAATTTGAACTGAATCTCTGCTTTCTCCCAGGGGATTTGAACACCATAATTCTACTTGGGGGATGATCTCTAAAATGGTTCTGCATATCAAAATAAATCTAGTGAAGGGGAAACCCAAAAAGTAATAGTCCTACTCAGCTGCAAGGCCTATGGACCACAATAATGGTAAGTCCAGCAAGATACCCACTTGGTGCAGTACTAGCAGTTTTATCTTGGCAGTAATAAATAGCTGTCTAATTCTACATAAGGCCTACTTAGTAGGAGAGAAACTATGCCTGGTACTGTAAATGTAACTAACTACAACTGACTGGAGAGGTCATAGTCCCCATGGGTGAATACTGCCATTTTGTTTATCCTTATGTTAACAGGTAAGTGTTGTACTCACCCTCTGCCAAAATGTTACTTTTTGCAGCAGATGGAAACTAATGCATTAATCTTCTTCTAGTCAAAATGTAGAGAATAAGTGATTGTGGTATAACCAATGCATACTGATACTTCTATAACACACCTCCTATACTGATGGCTCAAGGAACTTTGTGGGAAAGGGGGCAAAAAGACTGTAAGAACACAGGAACAAGACACCTGCTGCTAGATAGTGTCTTCTAGATGCCACAGGGAGCTAGATCTTTGAAATCTCAAGAATAATCTTCCCTTAAGGAAGATCTGCATAATGAAAACACTAGTCAACATGGCTTTGTGTATAGGGGAAAATTCACAAGGACCGACCCTCCATTAAATGCTATAGACAATCAACGGATTAGAAACTACACTCATTCTTAAAGGTCCTCAAGCTGAAATTACAGGCTCTGGTGGATTCAGCTAAGTTTCCCTCTCTGGCCAAAATTTGACGCCTAGTTCACCCTCCTAGGAAGTTCTGCCATATTGGCCTTTACTCACATTCTTATTATTGTCAAGCCCTTGCCAAAATCAGACTTGTTAATTTCTTAGAAGCTTCTCTACCCATTTCACTGAATCAGCCAATTTCTTCTAACACTTCCACTAGAGAACACACTTTAGAGACTCTCTTTTATTAGTTATTAGTTTTAATATTATATTTGAGAGCAATTAAAAAGTAAAAATCTGTAATAAATACGCTGAGAAATTACCATGAATTTAACTATTACTGTGAGGAGTTTTTAGTATAAATGTTCTTTTAAAAAATAGTCCCTCTGTGGAAGTTACTTTATAAATGTAGGGAAAGATTGTTAAATGCCTGAAACATGTTGATTTTCATAATTTAGGTTGGAATGTTTTCTGATACAAATTGTAGATCCATGTTTTTAAAGACAAAATATACAGAAAATAATAGGTTCTACTATAATGAACATAAAATGTTTATGCAATATGTCATAAAAATTGTTAGTGTCTATATAATTAATCCCCTTCTTCCTCACCAGGGCCTTAAAGTATTGGGGGAGAAACTAGAGACATAGAAGAAAAAAATTTGAAAATGTCAGTATTATGATTTATCGTTGTTTAAACTATTCAACATGACTTTGTATGAACATAATGGGATCTTCAGCTTGAATTTTACACTTATTATTTATCCTCCTAACTACAGAGTCATCTAGATCTTGGTGTATAACTGAGTTAAACAGGAGGGAGAAGGTTTTGGGTATAACCAAACCTTGTGATCAGGCATATCCTGACCAGGTAAATAAGGACTCAGATTTGAGATACAAAACTATTCCTAAATCCTGATAGTAGTATATTTTACTATGGCTTTATATCTTTAATGCCACAGTTAAATTTTTGCCACAGTATCAGACACTCAGGTTTTGGGGTAGTGCGCCAATACCACACATGCCAACCACCAAACCTCCTGAAAATTAAATTAAAGAAGAAAAACAAAACACAGGGATATCTCAAGCCTAAAAGGTGTAGAGTTAGGCGAAATTAAAGTGTTACCCAAATATAGTAATACACTTTCATGAAAATATTTCTCAATCGAAGCCGGGCGGTGGTGGCACACGCCTTTAATCCCAGCACTCGGGAGGCAGAGGCAGGCGGATCTCTGTGAGTTCGAGGCCAGCCTGGGCTACCAAGTGAGTTCCAGGAAAGGCACACAGCTACACAGAGAAACCCTGTCTCGAAAAACCAAAAAAAAAAAAAAAAGAAAGAAAAGAAAATATTTCTCAATCGAAAAAGACTAAACTTTTATAGACTAAACTGAGAAGTTTATAATACTCCTAAAGACCATTGAAGACTATGCTATTCTTCAGTATTCCAGCCTGGTTTAAGTTTAATCTGCTTTGAAGAAAATGTAACCAAATTTACTCTGCCTAGGATTTTCCATGTAATCAGCTTTTACAATCAAAGCTATGTGGAAACGGTTTTAATCATAAATTATATATGATTCCATGGCTCTAACCCAGAATAATGTTTGTGTGTGTTGTGGTAATCATTTTCTGAAAGAAGTGATTGTGTTGGAAGAAAGCTCATAAAATGAAAATCAGCCACAAATGTTGGGTGTGACCTGTGGATATGGTTTGATAATATAGCTTTACAGTACTGAGTACTTTTAGGTCTTCTGCAGGACAAGAGTTATTTTCTCTTGTAAAAATCTGTTAAAGATTTCTGTAGAGGATCCCCCATCCCATTCCCACATGTTTTCTGTGCTGGTCAATAAAGCCCATTGTTAGAGACAGACAGACAAAATGGACACATGCACACAAAGATATGACAGACAGGAAGTAAGCACAAACACTGGGAGACAACTTGAGAATTCAAATGTGGGCTCTCTCTTTGTTAAATCTCTCCAAAAGGAAGTGCTTTGGTTTTGTTTCTTAATGCAACATTGACACATTTTGAAGCCATGCACTCAAGTGTAGAAAATACTATCCATGAGGATAGCCATTCCAACTGCTGCAGACTTCACTTTGGAAATAAACTGCTTCTATGGTGATTTTTTCTCTTGGTTAAGAGAAACTTTCATTCAGAAATATATTAAGTAGCGATACCACTGTTTGAGAAAAAATATAAAGCTAATTCCAGCACTTAAATTACATTTTCTTGCTTTCCTAATAGATAACTTAGCGAACTTTTTAATAACTATCTTGGAAGAGATGTTGTAACTCTGCAGAAAGTTGAAGATGATGGCATACTTCCTTAGAAACACTTTCCCTTCCTGGATGACTTCTCTTCCATTCTGATGTTCTGTGTCAATCTTTCTCTCCTGCTCTCACTCCCACTCCCAGCTTCCTGTGTCGATTAACCGCTTTAGACCCTAGGATGCATAGCTGAGAAGCCACCAAGAAACACAGACACCAATGTCAACGTTCATTCCTGAAGCTAGAAAACATTCACATAGCAGTTACACGTATTCTTCATTATGACGAACTTTGTGACTTGAGATGCAGGGGCAAAAAGCAAAAGATTATTATGCCTGTTCTTTTAGTTTATAAAGATGATTTCTATTGTGGAGTGATTTTTACATCCTTTAGTCTAAATTTTGGTCTTTAAAAATATACTATTTCAATGCACAAAAGATGGAGAGCATAGAAAGAATACACACACACACACACACACATATCTTGTTGAAGTGGGAATTAAGATCTGAGAAGAGATGTTTCTAATTTTTAACAATAATGTTGATGATGATACAGATAACTGAAAATAAATAGAAATATAGTACTCACTATTTGTTAAGTCCTCACCGTGAGCTCTTTTACAAACAATTTTGTTGCTGTATTCCACATATCTACAAGCACTTCCAAGGAACAAGTACTTTTATCACTCTGATTATAGAGAAGAAATTGGAGTTCAGAAAATTCTAAAAAATATTTCCAAGTTATAGTGTGCTCCTGTGTTTTGTCACCTTGACACATTCTGGGATCATCTCAGAAGAAGGAATCTTAATTGAGAATATGTCCCAATCTGATTAGCTTGTAGGCAAACCTGTGGGTAATTTTCTTTATTGATGAATGTAGTGGGAGGGGCCAACTTATTACGGACATTTCCATCCCTACGCAGATGGTTCTGCAGTTTATAAGAAACCGAACTGAGCAATTCAGAAGAAATAAGATAGTAATTGCACTTAGATCCACATTCTTTGCTTCAGTTACTAATTCCAGGTACTTGCTTTAAAATTCTGCCCAGGATTGCCTTCATGATCGAAAGTGATCAGGATATAAAAGCACATACATCATTTCTCCCCAGGTTGCTTTTGGTCAGTACGTTTTATCTCAACAGCAGGAAAAACCCTAGAGCAGTCAGTCTGATAAATCATCCATGGCCCTTTCTTTTAAGTAATAATGATTACACTGTAAGGCCAGGGATTGTGTCAGTCTTTTCTACTACTGAAATTTTAGTGCTTTTTCACAGGGCATCCACTATCTTACTACTCTACAAGGCAGCTCACAACTGGAAATCTTCCTTTTTTTCCAGAGTGGGCAAATGAGAGAGTGATCATATATACTTGGCATAGAAGCAAACTTTACAAACTTTGTTGGGTGAGTTAGATCAAGAGATTTGATGAACTTTAAGTTATTAGAAGCAATTTTATGGGTCTATCTGACCTTCCAAGTGAGGAAATGAGCACCAATATCACACAGTACAAAGAAAAGGAAGCAGAATGTTGGAGTCATTTCTAAAGCTACACACAGCAGCAAATGGAAGGATCTCTCCAACTAATGTTCCTGTTTCACTACTCTTGCTGTGGTAAAACATCTTAACTGAAATCAACTTGGAGAAAGCAGCTTAATTGGTTTACAGTTACAGTTTATAGACCACCATTGATGAACAGTCAAGGCAGGATTTCAAAGCATGTCATCCATACAGTCAGAAGCAGAGAGAAAACATGTTGCATGCATGTTGCATACTGGTCTCTCTACCTTCGTTCAGCTAAATTTCCTCATTCTTCAACAACTCATGGCCTAATATATAAAAGAAAAAATAATTTGTCACCCATACTTCACTGTGTCTCTATATCAATTAGCAATCAACCTCTGCCCCCTTAACACATGACCACATGGACAGCTGATCTAGGAAATTCGCTAATTGATATTTTCTTCTCAGGTGATTGTAGGCAGTGTCAAGTTGATATTTCAAACCAGTCAGCCTAACCCCTCTACAAATTTGAAACAAAAATATCACTTTACTCATCAATTTTCATATCTTTTCCCTCCCTCAAATCTCAAATTAGTATATTGTAATATAAGTTAGTATATAGTAATACAAATTATATCATACTGCTAAAAAGAACAGAATGGAATAAAACAAAGAAAAGGCACTTTAAACATAAACAAACAAAACAAAAACACAAAATCAGAAACTGAAATATACAAACAAAAGACCAGTAAGGTTTAAAAAATGCTCAAACAAAGCAATATAAGACAAAAAAATTCAAAAATGTGTTCAAGGCTACTTCCTACTTTCTCTTCTATCAGGTTAAGTATATCTGGATTTATGTTGAGGTCTTTGATCCACTTGGACTTGAGTTTTGTGTATGGTGATAGATATGAATCTATTTGCAGCCTTCTACATGTTGACATCCTGTTTTGCCAGCACCTTTGTTTAAGATTCTTTCTTTTTCCCATTGTTCAGTTTTGGCTTCTTTGTCAAAAATCAAGTGTTCATAGGTGTGTGGATTAATGTCAGGGTCTTCAATTCTATTCCATTGGTCCACGTGTCTGTTTTTATGCCAATACCAAGTTGTTTTATTACTATAGTTCTATAATAGAGCTTGAGATCAGAGACGGTGATGCCTCTAGAAGATGCTTTATTGTACAGGATTGTTTTAGCTGTTCTGGGATTTTTGTTTTTCCATATGAAGTTGAGTGTTGTTTTTCCAGGTCTGTGAAGAATTGTGCTGGGATTTTGATAGGGATTGCATTGAATCTGTAGATTGCTTTTGGTAAGATTGCCATTTTTGCTATGGTAATTCTACCTATCTTTCTTTCATTTTTCAATGATGTCTGTGCCCAGACATATGATGCTTCCAAACTACTTCATATTTAATAATCCCAAACTCCTTCAGGGTGTCATTAATATTAATAGAAAATAAAGTTTCATGCATATTTTACTTACATTTATTTTCAAGAAACAATATGATAATTTGGTTAAAATTCCAATGATCTCAAAATATAGGACTCAAGCATATTTCACTATTTAATACAATTATTCTGTATAAACTAACCACTTAATTGATATGAGTCATTTACACATATGAAGATCCAGATTAAAAATGATAAACTTTCTATCTTTAAGAAACATATAGGCCAAATAAGGAAAGGAATATACACATAGGACTCTACTATAAGAAAAATTTCACATCCATCAAAATGACTGTGAATGTGCAGATTTGTGTGGGAGGGTAGTGCAGAGGTATCAGGTACTTCCTTATTCTGTTCTATGATTGCTGCTCAGAATTCATTTATTTATTCTAAGGTTTGTTTTTTTAAATAACTTTAGTTTCCTGTGTATAAGATCATGGAATATTTAACCAGGGCCTTCCCTGCTCTTAAAACATTCAATTTAAGGCAGGATTGCATTACTTAGACTAAGCTGTCCTTAAATTTACTACGTAGCGCCAAGTTTGTTTCATACTATTGATTTCAAACATCCTGTTTCAGCTTTCCAAGTGCCCAGTTTATTGGCGCTGATATTACACCCAATTCTAGGAATACTTTGATTTCTTCTCTTCCACTTTAGAAATATTTTATTACCTTTCTCATCCAATTACTCTCAGACTTCTGATGCCATATTGAATAAAATGACTACTCTTTATTTATTTCTATTTTTGGCAAAAATTTTCCACATTATGTTGGCCTTTTATGTAAGGAAGGCCTCTATTATGTTGATGTACACTGAATATATATTGAATTTTTCTCATGAAAGAATGCTGAGTTTTGTCAAATGCCTTTTCTGTATCAATTGCAATAATCATATGATTATTGTCCTTTACCTTGTTAATTTTTATTTATTTATTGAATTATACATCCTCCAATATCCTAGAATTTTAGTTTTAAATCTCATCATGGTCTATGGTGCTCCAAATTTACCACTAAGCTTATATTACAGAAAAATGTCTTAATGATCTTTTGTCTGAGTGTGCTGAGATTTACACTTGTTGAAAGTGAGAGAGCTTGGAGTTTGCAAGGCAACATGGAACCTTGTGGAACTGCTCCCTGAAAATATTAAAAATTTTCTCATGGCAGAGATGGTTGATTTCATTCATTTTCCTAAAATCATTCTAATATCTTTTGTCTTAACTGCAAAATTTCATTAATAGCATACACAGATGGCTCTATTTATGTTGGAAGGAAAATGAAGTCAGAGCTGATTCAAAGAGAGTCCCCATGAGACAATGGGAAGCATTTTTCAGAGACAATGAGGAAATGCTTAAAGGAATTACACAAAAGCAGATTGTTGATACTTTGAGAAAGATTCTGGAAGCCAACTTCCCAACCCACCAAGGTACTAAGAAATGAGATAATTAATTGGTGAGCCCTGTGGTGGGAATAGATGCTATTAAAGAGGTATGTTGTAAGTCCTCTTTCTCTCTTTCTTTCACTCTTTCTCTCTCTGTCTCTTTCTCTCTGTCTTCTGTAGAACAATGGAATTTAGATTATAACACACTGAATATACAAATAAATCATTGGTGGATCATGGATGATGAAGAATTATGACTGATAATTGGAACTAATGTGTTGTGGAAATTTATCTCCCTAATTACAGTAAAGTACCCAGGAAGCAGACAGCTTAAGCTGAGCTTATAGTGAACCAGGTTATTATCACTCTAGTAATCTGGAAGATAGAAATTCTGTGTCAGTCATCCCTAAATGGCCAAGACTTGATAACTGACAGCTTTTCCAATTTCTGCACTTGTACATAGTTTAGGAACAACTAAAGGCAAACTTTAACCCCACAGAATGTTCATTGGCTAGTTGTCCTGCCTCTATTTTCTTTGTGACAACAACTTCATGGCAGAGCATACTTCAGACCTGTTTCTCATTCTATTATAAAGCTTCATACCCTGTTCTGTCAAGCATGGGATAGCTGGCTTTCTTACTACAGAAAGCTTTGAAGAAAGAACTTCTGTTTCTCTCATTTGGCCCTTTGGTGATATACACACAGATAAGATTATGTTTGATGAATAAGTTTATATTTATGCATCATTCATTTAAGATGGGAAATGCATAATTACTGTTTTCCCATTATAGGAGAGAAAGTTGAGTTTGGAAAACACAATTGAGTTGACTTGAACCAATTTTAAGATTTATGCCTATTAGAGTCAACAGCGGAACTTGAAAGCACATAGTGCCAATTCCCTTTACCATAAAGATATACTTCAAAAGCATCCTAGATCATTATAATGAACCATGAAGAGTCCAAAAACGTCTACCTAGAAAGTGTCAAAAATCAAGGGCAGATTCAGGAAATGATGCTCCTTAAGTATTAACTCTTAGACAGATGTAAGACTTCATCATGTCAGTGTAAAAAAGAAGAAAGGAAAGAAATAAGGAAATTTAAAGTATATATAGAAACATCTTTTCTGAATATAAATTCCAAGAGACTTCAAATGTCTTAAAATAAGGTAAAGGGAAGCAAGAATAGCCTCGAGTACTCAAAAGAGTCTTTCTTCCTCGAAGAAAAGTTCCTGGGACTCTCAGTTGCAGCTCAGGTGGTCCTATTCTTATTCTGAGCACACTCTGACAGGCTTGAAGATCTGCTCTTTGGAATCAGAATTTCAGATTGGTGAGAGAAACAACGCTGCGTATGCTGCCCATTTCTCGTGATTTATGAAAAATTGTATCTGAGAGTAGTAAAGGGCTGGGAAGCCAGCAACAGTCACCAAATCAAAGACTCCTAGGGCTTCCTATTTGAGGTTCTTCCTCTATGTAGAAAGACCTAACCACAAAAGCAAGCACAGAACCTCTTCTAGAAAAATCTCAACTGAAACACCTGCCTGCCTGTGGCAGTTTTGTAAAACCACCCAATTCCTATTGACTTTAAAGCTACCCACGTATAGTAGTACTGAGAATTAAATGAAAAAAATATATCATATTCCCTCAAAGGTGAGGTGCTTTCATATTATGGCATATTTCACAAAACCCAGTACGATGAAATAAAGACAAAAAACTTTGTTTCATGCATACTCTGTACATTCAAATGCCCCATTTCTGGAAATGTGTTTTCTTTGAAGATTTTTCTGAAATAGATTCTCTAAACTTTAATAAATTAATATTCATAAAAGAATTCTTAGATATAATATTCTTAGTTCAGTATTATTAAATAAATTTCTCAGAGATCAGGCACAACTAAAGTCAACAGTCACCTGTAAGCAAAGGCTCTGTGGAGTCTGGAGTTTCTACCTGTTCTAATTGTAGTAGTTTGTGGCCTAAACAAGATGATACACAAGCAAATGTTGAAAGGGTTAATGCACTGGTTGTTAACTTTTCATGTGTGATCGATCATAGGATGCTCCTAGCCAGGGAGTATGACTTGTAGTGCCTCAAAGTCATATTGAAAGTCCCCTCTTCATCCATAGACTAATCTAGATATTAAACCTGAAAAAAGATCTAAAAGGTATTGGTTATATTCATTACTTATTAAGTGACCATTGAACAGATGATTCAATGTAAGTTTTGAGTATATCTACTATTCGTAGGACCTGGATACAAGTAAATAACTGTGTACAATTTTTCACATCTGGAAGTGTGTTTACAGGTAGTGGTTTTTTTTTTTTTTTGTATTAAAAGCTTAATCCTCACTTCTTGCTTGCTGTTTTGTCTATTATTTGTTACTCTTGTAACTCGATACCTCTCTGTTCCTGCTGAGTCTAGCTACAGACATAACTCATAGTAGTTTTACCTTGAGTTTTGATAACATTTCCCTGATAAGGCTCAGGAAAAAGCATTTTCTACAGCTGGTAAGTTTTGATGACTTATCTTTTTTTGTGCATTATTTCAGGAAGTTTATCAGGATCATGTTGTGTCAAAGCCCTCAATGTCAGAAAAATATAGTTGCTAAATGCGAGGTATGGTTGATGTAGTTGCCTCTTTTATTAATCTTTCTATTAATTTCTTCTATGCCTTGGCAAATTTTAATCCTCTCATCTGGCACCATACAAGTTCAAGTGCTTTGTTATATTTCAATTAACCAGAATTTTAGTCTTGTATTTAGCTGTTTTCTTTCGTTATACACCATTTGTCATGAAAAATTAACTTTAGAAAGTCTTATAGGAGCCAATGGTGGGCAGAAGCTGCACTCAGTCTTGAAGTGACTCTTCTTTCTAGCTTGAATCTGTGTCATTCTAGGAAAGATGTCAGTGTGATTTGATATATAAAGATTATTTCAGATTACCAAAAAGTTGTTGGGTGCCAGAGAACTCATTGTAGTGATCTCAGTCCATAATCCACAATAGATAATCCACATAAATAGGACCTAGAAAATGGTTGTACAGAGAAAATGAGATGAAATAAATTTACCAATGGTCTTAAGAGGAAGAATGTTTTCTAAGCAGCAAGGAAACAACATACGTGCTTAAGTAGCGATGTCTCAGAAAAAAATTCCAGATTCAATTTTCTCTATTTTTTTAATGTTTTGCTCTGTTTCATATAAGAATTATTATAGAGACTATTACTTAAACTGATGAGAAGAATGTGTGTGCGTTCTGATGCAACTCTCAGAAAATACCTCACAAGTTCATATGATCTATGATATAATTTATCTCATATAATTCTTACTTTTTGAATCTGAAGACCTGGGTATTTCTGAGAGTAGAGTATAATAATTAGCTATTTTTATTGTGTTGGGATAAAGTTTATGTCCAGTGGTGTTGATTTTATGATTTTAGGTGCTTCTTTTGGTACATGTTATCTTGGAAAACTCAGTTCGTTTGTTGCTCAAATCCACTGGGAGAAACCAAAGACTTTGGGACAATTCAGATTTAGGTAAAATGAACTTACTCTTACTGCTAGCAGAAGGAAAGCAGCCTTAGAGCCAAACAGCATGCCATGTGGAAAGGGGGTTAAGGTGGTGTTTTAAAGCAGTTATCAGAAAGGTGTGTATTACAACTATTCATGAATTTCACAGCTGGGCAGGAAAATTGTTTTACTTCCCCCAGTAGTTTCTTACTTTCCCAGTATATAGTAATAAAAAGACCGTTTCATTCCTTTCCCACAGTAATAGTGAGCTTCACAGACGCAAAGTCAGCTGTTAGTACCTCACAGCCCATTACCCTCTTCCTGTCTCACCTGCAGGCCGCTAGGATCTCCCAGGCATTCCAGAGCAAAAGGTCAATGGCCCTTGAGGGACATCTGGCTCCATATTAAGTTTCTTTAGTCATCACAGGTACCTGTGTAAATTATTAGAATATGTGCATTCTGGTGGAACGTTCAGAAAATACCTCACAAGTCCATTTGATCTATGATATAATTTAGCTCAGATATTTCTTATTTTATTGCTGAGAGTAGAGTATAATAATTGCCTATTTTTATTGTGCTAGTCTGAGCACTCTATAAAAGAAAGAATAAATTCATTTACATTCAGGTCTGAGCACTCTTATACCAGGATAGAGTAGTTCATTTCTGAGCAGGCAAAAAAGCAGTGTCATGGGGTTAGGGCTTGTTGTCACGGCCCCACTAGTTTTCCCTTGCAGTTTCCTTAATTAATATGAAGTGATCTCTGCTATCTCTTCTAAATAATTTAGTTCGAAGTCTATTATATCAAATATGAGAAGAGCGATCCCTGCTTGCTTTCTAGCTCTATTTTCATGAAAGGCACTTTTCCAGCCTTTTACTCCCAAAGGCTATCTTTACCTCTGATAAAAATGTACATTTCCTCTAGGAAACAAATAGGTTCTACGTTTTAAGTTAATCTGCTAGTCTGTGTCTTGTGATGTGTGGTCAAGTCCAAATTATCATTGAAAAGTTCATATTAATCTTATCATTTTTCTGATTTTTGGTAGTATTTAGTGACTTCTTATTCTTGCTTCTTATGGTTCTTATAGCTCTAGAGGGTTTGATTCTTTCGTATTTATCTTTCTCTTCAGTCAAAATAATTCTTTCAAATTTTTTTACATATTGCCACTTCAGTGGTCATGGTTCTGTCGGCTTTATTTTAATTTTACACACTCTTTCTCCTCAGGTATCAGGGACAGTTACAGGATAAAGAAGTCTTTGTTGGCAGTTATTCATTTTCAGCACTTAGATTACAGCTATCTTAGTCACTGTGCTATTGATATGAAGAGACACCATGACCAAGTCAACTCTTGTGTAGGGTGAGAGACAGAGGTCTAGTGCCATTCTTCTATATATAGACATCCAATTTTATAAACATTTTTTCATTGAAGATACTATCTTTTTTCCTGTCTGTCTTTTTGTCATTTTTGCCAATAATCTGCTGGTTGTAACTGTGTAGACTTAAATATAAATATTTCTCCTAGTTTCATTCCGGTTATTGTGATAAAAGACTCACAAAAAAGCAACTTAGGGGAGACTTTTTTTTTAACGTTCCAGGTTATAGCTCATCACTGAAGGGAAATTAAGACAGGTACTTAGAGTGACCATTCACATCATATTCACAGTGGGACAGCAAAGAGAAATGAACACATGCATGCTTAGTACTTTTTTTCCTTTCTCTACTTTTATACAGACTACAGTCCCTAGCTTTCAGACTGTGTCTTTAGACATAATTACAGCAATCAAGACATCTTCTCACAGACATGCCCATAGTCCAACCTGATCTGGACAGTACCTCCTTGAAACTCTTCTTGGGTAATTCTAGGCTGTGGAAAGTTGACATTTAAAACTAATCACCACAGTTTTCTATTCTATTTCACTGTTCTGTATATCTTTTTTGAACAATTATCATGCTGATTTATTTATTTACTTACTTACTTTACTTACTTTTTCAAAGCAGTGGTACTCTGCATAGTCCTGGCTGTTCTAGAACTCACTCTGTAAACCAGGTTAGCATCGAACTCAGAGATCCACCTGCCACTGCCTCCACTGCTGGGATTAAAGGCGTGTGCCACTACAGCTTGGCTGATTATATTTTTACTAGCTTCAGATTGGGTATGATTGTTCATATTACTCTTTTTGCTTAAGATTTCCCTGATATCAAGATTTTTTTGTTTCTATATTAATTTCAATGTTGGTCTTTCTATTCAGTGTAAAAACAACACTGAGATTTCACTGCATAAGTAAATTGCTTTTGACAGCATTTTCATAATACTAACTCTACCAATTTAATTTATGAGTATGTAAGTCATTTCTATTATCTAGTAACATCTTTTATTTCATTCTTCAGAATTTTAGTGTTTTCATTCTAGAGATTGCTAAACCCCTTAGTTGTGATTTCTTTGAGAGCTTTTTTGGTTGTTTTTGATAAGAGGCTATTGTGATTGTGATTGTTTGCTTCATTTCATTTTTAGTATGTTTGTCTTTGGTATATAGAAAAGCTACAATTTTGTATGCTAATATCCTGCCACCTGAAAGGATATGTTAACTGGTTCTAAAAGTTTCTGATCGAGTTTTAGGATTTCTTATATGTAGCTTCATATCATCTTCAAGGTTTGGTTACTGTGACTCCTTTTTTTATTTGTCTCCCCTTTACTTCCTTCTCTTATCAGTTTCTTATTTGTGTGGACTTAAGTCTGGATCTCTTTCCTAGTTTTGTTTCTGTTGTTCTGATGAAATACTCTGACATAAAGGAACTTGGGGGAGAAAAGAATAAAATGACAAAATACAGTGGTCATGATGTTGGGAAAGAAAATATTAGTCACTGTTGATGAGACTTCATATAGGTACAGCCCATATTGAAATCTCATTAGAATGTCAAATACTATATTGAATATGAGTGAAGACAGTGATGGTACCATCTTATTTCTGATATTAATGGAGTTGCATCAACTTTTTTTTCCATTTAAGATAATGCTAGCTGGGTTTTTTCAAAATCCCTCTCTGTACCTATTCTTCCTAGGGATATTTTGTTGATATAAATTGAGACTATTTTATGATAAAAATCTTTTCTTTTTTTTATTCTGATGGGTGATTCTCAGTTAAAATTGTCTGGTTTGGTGTCTATGTCATTTCAAAATTGGAAGAATGTTGCTCTAGTCACTTATATCTTTAAAGTTTCTGTCCCTCCAGCAACTCCCAAATATGCAGTAGCTGCATCCCAAATTATCACACAGATGCTTATACTTTGCAAGTAGCTCAGGTTTATTACTTGTAATACTATTTGCTGAATGGTCTTATTAATAAAAAACCTGGAGCCAGATATTGGGGTCAAAGCTGAAAAATCAGAGGAGCAGAGCAAGCCACAGTCAACGTCACCTCGCCAACTCATCAGCTGACCCTGTTTCCTCAGACTGAAATCCTGAGTCCTCACCCCTGAGGGTCTCAGCTGAACTTTTGCTGCCACTAGCTTACCTCCAGGAAATCCTCAGTCTAAAGAGAGAGTTCCTGTTTGCTCATGCCTTATAAACCTTTCTGCGTACTGCCATATTACTACCTGTGATTAAAAATACTTGTCCTTCCCAAACAAAGACATGAGATCTCAAGTGCTGGGAGTAAAGGTGTGTGTCACCACGCCAGGCTCTGTTCCCAGTGTGGCCTTGACGGATCTCTGCCTCATGAGTGATAGGAATAAAAGCATGTGCCACCACTGCCTCACCACTATATCTAACTTAGAGGCTGGCTTTGTCTTCTGATCCCCCAGATAAGTTTTATTGGGGTACACAAAATACCACTATATTTCCAGTTTCTTATCTAAAACAATAAAAGAAGGTTATAACTAATATAAGAAAAACTATATACAATCAGTATATATAATACATACAATCAAGAGTTACATTAACAATGTTCAGTCTGTAAACATTTGACAGATTCAGAAAAAATACTCCATTATCTACCCTATTTTGGTGAGTCCAAATTGTACCTAATTCACTTTCTATCCTGATTTGTATTATCAACTGAAAACTTTCTTTTGCTGTCTTTCAAACTTATACACTTATACACCTCTTAGTGAGTTTCCTATCTGAATTTGTTAACAAGGAATGCTATAACTAAATTTAAACTCCCTCAGGGACCTAAGAAGGAAATAAAACAAGCAGCTTACAAAAAATGTGAAAAATGACAGAAACATTTGGCTGCTTAGACAGTCACACAATGTTCCTCTGCAACGTTGGGACATCCATCTTTGACCTACAGGCATAACATATCTGACAAACTCATCTGTGAACCCGGATTTTCTAAAGGGCCTTCCTAGCTTGTCTTGACAAGGCTCAACAATATGGTGATATATTGTGTATCCCAATATATTGTGTACCCTAATAAATTTATCTGGGGATCAGAAGACAAAGCCAGCCACTAGATTAGACAGAAGCAAGACAGTGGTGGTATACACTCTTAATCCTATCACTCACGAGGCAGAGATCCATCTGGATCTCTGTGAATTCAAGGCGACACTGGAAACAGAGCCAGGCAGTGGTGGCACACACTTTTAATCCCAGCACTTGAAATCTCATGCCTTTGCTACCAAGTATTTGGAAGCACACACACCTTTAATCCCAGCACTAGGAAGGAAGTAGTACTATGGCAGGGAACAGAAAGGTATATAAGGTGTGAGTAAACAGAAAGTCTCACTCTGGAGGCTGAGGAGTTGGGAAGTGAGGTTGGCTGTGGCTTGTTCTATTTCTCTGATCTTCAGCTCTCATCCCAATATCTGGCTCAAGGTTTTCTATTAATAAGACCATTTAGCAAATTGTGTTACATGGCAGACCTTTCTTTTGTGTCCTGCTTGTTCATTTTGGACAGCGTACTGTCAGCAGCCAACGCAAGAGCATTTTCTTGCCTGGTGGCTAACTTTTGCCACAAAGAAAGTAAACTCCATATGGAGTCCCTTCAATGCCCATCATCTTCTCTGAAATAAATTGGTCCTGCCAGGAACAGACATGTCTCATTGCTATAAAAAAAGAAACAAATCTGTATTATTAAAATATCTTAAATGTCATATTCTGTAGATCTCTGAAGTGTTTGAAGATGACATGTACATCTAAGATATATCTCTGTTTAACCTTGGAAACATATCTACAATGACTACAAGTTTGATAGTAGTGACTATTACCTTGCATTTCTTATACCCTAATTAGCTGATAATAATAACTTTCAAGGACTAACAATTTGTGTTACATTGTGAAATGAGCTGTATAGGTATAATAACTTGAACAAGATTGGAAATATATGTACAATATTTTCTAATAAAATCAATCTCAAATTTGTATCAATATGCAAAATTTGTACACAATATACAAAAAATCCAATCCAATGTAAAATATTTAAAACAAGTAGTTCCTTTTTGAATGTAGATTCAATAATCTATCTTTTTATCTTATCATATCCATACTCTCTCTTTTTTCTTTTCAGAGTAGATTTAATAATCTACCCTTTATTCTATCATTTCTATCTTTTTTTAGAGAAGATTCAATAATCTACCTCTTTTTTGCTTTTCTTTTTTTATTTTCAAAAAGAACACTAAATCTAATTTTCTTTGTTTAGCTTTTTTTCCTGACCATTACCAATGACAACTTTAACCAACCATCCTAAACAATGACAATTATCCATAACCCATTGAATGACCAAAAACCACCCTCCCCACCACTTGGGAATGTGGGCATCATTTTCTGAAAATTACTTTCTGCTGTCTGGGGGCAATGGCATCTTTAGGGGATCCTGAAATGAAAAATTTGGTGTTAATTTTCAAATGCTGGGAGAGGTAGCTGTATCATTTGTTGTTCAGTCTCTGCATAATTCAAAAATGCAGGGCTTGTTTCAAGTCCTTGCTCAAGTAGTCTGTGAGAATGGATCATCTCAGCTAGCCATGTCAAAATTGTCCTGAGCAGTTTGTAGTCCAAAGCCAATCTTTGGGTGGTGTTTGTCATCTTAGTGATATTATCATTGTCTTAATGGAATCAACATTGTGGAGCTCCATTATCTTTTTGGAGACTTCAAAGTCAAAGTAAGGCATGGTCATGGATCCCTGCAGAAAACTGATAGAGATTCAAACCCAAAATCATGTACAGGAATCTAGATGAAGCTTTTTTTCTATGATTAGTTAGTACTTTCTATGACCATTAATATCATGACAAAAATTTTAAAAAATATATACTAATCTTATAAATTTTAGTATAAAATTCATACCTTAAGAAACATTTTAGCCAGACGGTGGTGGCGCATGCCTTTAATCCCAGCACTCGGGAGGCAGAGCCAGGCAGATCTCTGTGAGTTCAAGGCCAGCCTGGGCTACCAAGTGAGTTCCAGGAGAGGCACAAAGCTACACAGAGAAACCCTGTCTCGAAAAACCAAAAAAAAAAAAAAAAAAAAAAAAAAAAAAGAAACATTTTAAAGAGTCAAATTAAAAACAAAGAATCATGAGATTGGTGGCAATAGAATAGTCCCTTAATTTGGGCTTTTCTTCTGTCCCATATCAGGTGACTCTTCTGACATGATACAGAGATTTTTCATTTTCTTTTATCAAGCATGCTTGGGGTCAGAGAGGGAGAGAGCCATGTTCCAACTACAAAGTTAACTTTAATTTTTAATTTAACTGGGACTACATAAAGACCATTTGCATTATGTGTCTGTAGAGAACAACAGAAACAAATATTAAGGGAGACTTATGAAATTTTATATGTGATATACCAATAGGCCAATTTACTCTTTCTCTTGGGGCATTATTTCTGGATGATTTGTTCTCATTTAGGAAATTGTTTACATATTACTTAAATTGGCTATTGTACAAAATATTAGCACAGAGTTGGGCTATTTAACATTCCCTGTAGGAGAACATTCCATTGATATCTTTCGAGTGTCTGGGAATTATTATAAGTAGGTAATGTGAAGGCAAATTTTTCTCTGTCTTTTTCTTTTAAAGGTATTGAGAAGAAACAGTCTTTTAAATAAATAACTATAAGAGGCCATCTTTCTGGTAATAGAATAGAAAAAGTAATTCCAGACTGTAGAGAGTCCATTGGCTGAATTACCTTGTTAATTGCTCTTAGATCTGTTACCATTCTCCACTTACCAGATTGCTTTTTAATAACAAATACAGGAGAATTCCATGGGCTGGTTGATTCCTCAATATGCTGAGCATTTAACTGCTCTTATACCAGATATTCTAAGGCCTCTTGTTAAAAGCCATTGCTGAACCCATGCAGACTTCTCTGTTAACCATTTTTAAAGGCAAGGCCATTGGTGTCTTTGAAATATCAGCAGCTGTTGTGCCCTGTTCTTGTAAAATCTGGATGGTCAGTGGCTGTTCTTTATAATACCTTCTAATATTTTTCTCAGAAGCAATTATTGTAACATCTGCACCTATGTCTACAAGACCTTCAATGAGAAAGTCATTTATTCATATTTTTAATTTTGGTCTTTGTTCATTTATAGAAGTTTGCCAATAAAATTGCTTTATGGTTTCTCCCAAATTTTGTGTCCTCTCTTTTATACCTATTCTATCACTCAAAGCAGTATGTTTTTTTTTCACAATAGGCATTAGATTCTTTAATTGCTCTGAGAAAGATTTTCTTCTATGATGACAGTTTTCTAAAGATGAAAAACAAGTATCAGAGAAATATTTTTTTTAAATAATATGGAAATCAAAATTCAAAGTATGTTTTAGATTCATCCTACCAAATCAGAATTGCTAAGATCAGAAAAACAACTGATGATAAAAGTTAGCAAAATATGATGACAAATGCTATCATTGATCAGAGGAAAGAATAACATTTATTTAGTACTTTTCTAAAAATTAGACTTACTAATTTTTCATTGTTAAATTTTTAATTTCTAGCTTCATTTCACTTTGGATATTCATCAATATTTCAGTTTTTTATTGAATTAAATTTTCATATCCTCACTTTTCCCCATCATTATATTTAGCCATCTCTGTTCTTTGGGGCTTTAATCAGGAGTTTATGAATGTTCCATTTGTTTGTTCATACATTCATTCATGTTTTTCTTGGATTCTTTGAACTCCTTAAACATGCTTATAATTGCCTAAGTTATTCTCACTGGGTATGAATATGAGTGTTGAAGGTCTTTGCTTGAAATATATTGGTTTGGTATTCATGTTGCTTGTGTTTTTGCAATGGTACCTGTACATTTGTTATTATTGTTTGCTTTTTCTTGGTCTATATCTCAGTGAGCCAGAGTTCTCAGGTGGTAAGGTTGACTGGAGCATAGAGGATAAAGAAGGGGAAGTAGATATTCTATTGAGTTCTTTGGCTTTTTGTAGAGAGACATAATATAAACAGGCAGAATTAGAGGCATGGGTAGAATCTGAACTTTGTACTTGGAGCCAAAGAGAGTGGTTCTTTTCCAATAGTAACTACATTGAGCCCCTCTCAGGGAGGGGTTTTCTGGGTCAGATGTTGGGTACTTAGTTAGAAGGTGAGTGCCTTATCACATTGTAGGTCAGTGTAGTATCCTGAGAAATGAAGGCATGCTTTTCAGTGGTCTAATGAGGAGAAAAGAGAGAACTTGATGACATTGTTGCCTTGGTGTTTCATTTGTCCCTTAAAGCTCAAAGAAGTGGTACTTAAAATGCTTTCAGACAGTGAACAGTTCTCTATCATGCAAGATAAATCAGTGATGGTTGATACCTATGTAACTCAGAAGTATGAGATTTGTTGTCTTTTGCAACTTGAGGAGGACAATGAGTTTATGCATAAATGAAAAAAAGAAATACAGAAATTCTATTTATGACCTCAGGTGGAAACCACAGCCACACAACTCAGATATACTTGAAAATAATAAAAGTAAATGACTTAAAATGTTGCTAAAGTTACCTCTAAAATGATAATCTTTAAGAATTAGAAAATATGTTTGCATATTCATACAGACTTTGAATCTCAAGTCCTGTACAGAAAAAGATATATTTCCTATTTTAAACAGATATAATGTTATTTCCTTCTGTTGATGAATTTAATCAATTTTTACCACATACAATAATGAGAAAATATGGTAGGGTTAGTCTGGCTATACTATCCATGTCTATTACCAGAAGTAGCAGTGTTCTACTGCCTACAGTGAAATTCGGCTACATGCACAATGATTTGTTCCCAATTTAGCATCTGTCCTTTGAACAGTGTTTGTATCCATTAGTGGGTATGATGGTTTCCAGGGATTTGAGTGCCAAGATTTATTAAGTCACTGTCTAACCTCTCTCATAGACAATCTGGACAGGGACAACTATTTCCTTAAGAGAGTACCTCACTTTTAGACACATAGGTTCAGAAGAAAGCAATGGTGTTTTTTTTTTTTTATCAGTATTTAGGATTATATACAGCTCAATGACAGCCTGTGTGACAAACCCAGGCAGCATTTTGCCGCTAAATGAGGCTCTTAATGGCTGACTCCTCTGCACAAAATCCACATGTCAGTTTTCTGACCAGAATAAAATTTTCTTGATGTTCAGAATAAAGTAAAGGGGATAGAATGACCCTCTTATGAATATCACAGAAGATTATTGTGAATTTCAATGTGTGGTTAATCTGCTTCTCTCACTTGAGTAATCAGACTTGTGAGCCTTCTTGAAGCTGTAAAATAGGAAATAAAATTTTGTTTTTTTAATTCAAAAAATTTAAAATATAAATATAAAGACCTTTAATTCAATATTTTTATTGAAAATACATTCTCTCATAAATTACAACCTGACCATAGTTTTCATCCCTCCACTCCTCCCTGCTCCTCCCCAACATTGACTTTCTAGCAGATTCATTCTCCCTGTTTCCCTTCAGAAACAAACAGGCTTCCAAGAGACAACAGCCAAATATGACAAAATAACATGCAGTAAGACAAGGCAAAATCCCTCATATTGAGGCTGGACAAGGCAATTCAATAGGAAGAAAAGAGTCAGAAGTGTCAGAGACACACCAGCTCCCACTGTTAGGAGACCACAAAAAGACCAAGGTAACAGCCGTAACTTAAATGCAGAGGACCTGGTACAGATCCATGCAAGCACCATGCTTGCTGCTTCAGACTCTGTAGGCCCCACTACAAAAAAAATCAATGAAATGTTTTCTAATGGTATTCTACTAAACTCAAAGATCAGTACCTTGTCCAGTCATCATCTGAGAGGCTTCTTCCCGCAGCAGATAGGAGCAGATGTAGAGGCCCACATAAAGATGTAAGAGAGAGCATCCTAACTGGAGATCTATACTAAGTCCTTCTCTTTGGAGTTCAGGGAACCCCATGGTAAAATGGGAGGGAAGATTGTAGGAGTCAGAGGACAGGGAGAACACTAGGAAGACATGGTAATTTCAACCAATATTCTTATATTGTTATTTATTCTTAGAATGAGTTATTCACAGTAACCCAAAAATCACTGATTTCTTAATTATAAATGGGATATGGGTCCTCAGTTTACTGAGATTCTTTCTGAGTGGAAGGAATTTTTCTCTGTAAATGATGAAATTATAAATGCTTGGTGGCAAGCCTAACTTACATACAAATGTAAGAAACAAGGATAGAGATATGTTGGTGATGAAGGACCAAGGTAATTGTTAGCAATTTCTTTAGAATCCTTTAGGTCATGTTCACACATGTGCTATCTGAAGCATGTTAGTGACATCTTTATAAGCTGCTTTCCTCATGTACCAAAGGTATATTAACAAATGCAACTTGTACAACTTCAATAAAGATTGGGTTTCGTGTATTTTAATAAATGGTACCCAATAGGTGTTGAATTGCTTCATTTTCATAAACTTTTACCAGAGAACATGGTCTGAGACATGGTATGACATGTGGTACAATACATAAAAGTTTTCTTCAAAGGTATTGACATTAAACATTTTTAAAAGTGTAGTTGGGTTTTGCTTTAGATGATTCTTACAAGCTTGATATATATATATATATATATGCATATAGCATATATGTGTATGTATGTATATATATGTAACTGTGCTTTATATAAAATCTAAATATATATACATATATATAAATATAATACATACTTCTATGCAATCAGTTTTGATAAAATATTTTAAAACATATTTTTATTATCTATACTGTCAAATTTTGAATTGATTTTACAATTTTCATTAATTAGAAAACTTTGATAAAATCTTAACCAAACATTTATAATCATAATTCCTACACTATTTCTTCAATTCCCTTTTTTATTAGCAAAATAAGGTATGGCACATGATATAAAAGGAAATAATGAATCTAGGAATAAAACATAAAATACAATTTCATTTATATTTATATATAATGTATTTCAAGTATTTCTTTTGAAATATTAAATGTCTTATCTTTTTAAAAATACTATAACTTTTAATGTGTATTTACTTTTTACAATATCATTCTAATTTATTGCCTGCATTTAGATTGTTACTTTTAACATTTTAAAATTATCTTAACTAATTAACTCTTCCTTTTATTCTTCTCATATATTTCTTCCCAAGCACAGTTTCCCTGCCATACTCTCTCCCGGACCTCCTCCCATTTGCTGTCCCTGAGATCCATCTCTCCTGATTTTCCTTCACTTTCCATTCAGGCCTCCCAGAGACATCAACAGAACATAGCATATAAAGTTATAGTAAACCTAAACACATCCCCTCATATTAAGACTGAATGAAGCAATCCAGTAGGAGGAAAAGGGTCCCAATAGCAGGCAAAAGAGCCAGAGACAGGCTTTGCTCCCATGGTTAGAAGTCTCACAGGGATAGCAAGCTACACAACCATAACATATGTGCAGAGGACATAGGTCAGACACATATAGGCTCCCTGATTATTGTTCAATCTTGTGAGACCCTATGAACCCGGGTTAGTTGATTCTGGCTCCTATGATCCTTCCTCACTCTTTTCTGCAGGATCCTCTGAGCTCTGCCTAATGTTTGTCTGAGTGTCTCTGCATCTGCTCCCATCAGTTCAGTTGCTGGATGAAGCCTTTCTTGTGACAATTATTAGGAATCATTTCACTGACTTTTTTTTTCTGGTCCTGTTTGTTCTACCCTTTGTCTCTGGATTATCCAGTCTCTGGTTCCTGGCCCCTCCAGGCAGTGTCAGGGATTGGCTCCCTTTTGTGGCATGGGTCTTTATTTGAATCAATCATTGGTTGGCCACTCCCACAAGTTCTGAGCCACCTTTACCCCAGGATCTCTTGCAGACAGGACCAATTGTAGACAGGACCAATTGTAGATCAAAGGATTTGCAGTTGAGTTGGTGTTCTAATTCCTCCACTGGAAGTCTTGCCTAATTATAGAAGATGGCCAGTTAAGGTTCCATATCCCTCATTACTAAGAGTCTCCACTAGATTCATGCTCGTGAATTCCTGGGAGTGTCACATAAAATCTCAGATTTGCATTCTCCTGATGGTTAAGGATGTTGGACATTGTTTTAAGTGCTTCTTGGCCATTTGATATTCCTTCATGGAGAATTCTGGTTAGATCAGTACTCCGTTTTTAATTGAATTATTTGGTTTGTTGATGTCTAGTTTCTTGAATTCTTTATATATTTTTGGATATTAGCCATCTGTCGGATGTGGGGTTGGTGAAAGCTTTTCCTATTCTGTAGATTGCTATGTTTTCCTGTTGCTGGTGGTTTTTTTGTTTGTTTGGTTTTTTTTCTGCTCTACACAAAAGTTTTGGTTTCATGAGGTCCCACTTATTAACTGCTGATCTCAGTGCCTGCAGTGTTAATGCTCTGTTCAGTTAGTTGTCTCCTGTGCCAATGTGTTTAACTAAGGTTATTCCTTGCTTTCTCTTCTGTAAAGTTCAGTGTATTTGATTTTATTTTCATTAGGTCTTTGATCTACTTGGACTTGAGTTTTGTGCAGGATGATAGATATGGATTTGTTAGCATTCTTCTACATGCAGACATCCACCTAGACAAGCACCATCTGTAACTTTTTATAAGTCTAATTTTTTGTCACAACTATATTTATTTTTATTATATTTTGATTAACTTCCCTTATTAACTATGAACTTATTTGACACAGAGAAAAAGCAAAGTAAAGATGTTAGAAGATGCTTGCACACTGAGGATTAATATTGTGAAATGGCCATTATATCAAAGCAATCTACAGATTTAATGAAATTCTTATTAAAATTCAAATGCAATTCTTCATTACATTTGAAATACAATATTAAATTTAATATGGAACTACAAAAATCCAGGATAGCCAAAAGAATCCTGAACAATAAAAAATTTGCTGGAGGTATCACTCTTTCAAATTTCAAGTTAAATTACAGAACTATAGTAATGAAAACAGCATGGTATTAATATAAAAAAAAAAGACTTGCCGATCACTGAAATAGAATTGAGGTCTACACATCAGCCCATATCTTTACATTCACCTGATTTTTGGCAAATAGGCCCATGACACACATGGAAGAAAGTCAGTATCTTCAACAAATAGTGTGGATCAAAATGGATAGTTACATGTAGAAGAGTGAGACTAGATCATTATCTCTCACTTTGCACAGAACTCAACATCAAATAAATCACAGAAATCAACATAAGATCTGGTTTTCATTATTAAAATTAAGCAAATAGAAAGCTTGGGTTTGTTCCATTTAACACTCATAAACAAAACCTGTCTTAGTAAGAAGGTTGGTCTATTATTTTTCTTAAATGATTTATTTCACTCCCATGTGGCCTTCAAATCTAAAGTATTAATTTTCTAGTAGTTAAAATTAATAGTATAATAGTCTATTCTGGTCAATTTTTTCCAGAACTATCAATAGGCCCCATCAATGGTTTCATAATATTTGCTAAGCATTTCTGAACTCTCACATATGAATCCATTTACTCAGGTGAGGCAGAAACTTAGTATGAAATACAAAATTTTATATTATGAATTATTCATTTAATATGTGAAAATATACCACTGTATAGTGGAACAGAAATACTGTCACCAATGTCTCAATGTTAGACACAATGCTATTTTTAAAATGTTTAGAACATGTGCATCAAAAAAGGGAGCTTTAAAAGATTGTTTGTTTGTTTTTTAATCAAAACCAATTATACACTATGGCACTCATATCTTGGTGGTAACCAACACCTATATAATTTGACTCAATGCCTATTCAGCAGGAAGGAAATCAACCCTGCTACTGGAAAACTAGCCAACTTCCAGAGGCTAGTGAAGTTATGCATCTTATAGGAAAACCTACTACCGCTTTTCTAAATCAGACAGATTTCCAAGCACACTCTTATATTTTCCTTTATACCTACAGATAAGTGTAACCTCCAACCATCATCAAAGAAACTCCTCTTTGCAATTAACAGAGACTAACAGAAAACCACAACTGGTCAAAATGCAAGGGACAACTTGCATGGAGTGCCCAATGCCAACTCCCAGTGCTTAACATCTTCAGCGCCACTCCTGTGCCTCAGGCTCAGGGAACATTGTAGAAGAGGTAGGTGGACAGTAAAGTTGAAAGAGGAAGATGGGTCAGAAAGATTGCACAAGGAGGAGGAGACAAAGAGGCTGTAAGAGCTAGAGAGCTAAGAAATCTGTGAGATTATATGTCCTAGAAATGACAGAGAAGCTTCACTAATAATAACTGAGCAATATGGATACCTAAACAAGCCCTGAGGCAATATGACACCAAAAGTCATGATGACGTGGAAGGATGAAATCTCATCTCCACCCCTAGAGTAAGAATTACAGGCTACTAGGCGATGCTGAGAGCAAGAGAAATAGGAACCCCTTAATTGCTTATCTAATACCAAATTGTCATCACTGAGATCATGTACCAACAATACTGAATGGACTCAACAGGTTCCTTTCATATATTTACACACACACACACACACACACACACACACACTCACACACATACACACACACACACACACCAATAATAGCTAAAGAAGAGGCATGGAGTTTGAGAAGAAAAGGGGAGGGGATTAAATGGGAAAAAGAAAAGGAAATAGAGGGAAATTATCTGATCATATTTTAATAAAACATTAATTAAAAATCTATTGCATAAATTTAGATAGGTAACTGCTTAGTTAAAGAAACTCCATAATCAGCTTTATATTATTTTCTACACATTAAGGGAAGGAATTTGTATTCTACATCATTGTATAGGTGGTTTATTAAAACATAGTGCTCAAATGTCAAATTTATTACCATAAATCTACATAATTTTAAAGTTGTTGCTTTTCATTAAGTTTGCATGCATAGAGAAAATAACAGATTTTTTCCATATTTTCCAGATAAATCATGACACATTATTTTAGTCTTTTTCTTTAGTGCTTTGTGAATTAAATGGTAAAGAATTCTTTGGGTTTTTTTTGGGGGGTTACTAAAAGTTTATATATGTATTATTTTTCTACACTTGAATTTTCACTGTGTATTTTAAGCATGCCAGTAGCACAGTGGGTCACAGTTAACTAATCAAACTTTGCATAGCATCATGTAAGGTTATATTTTTGGATGTTCAGTTACAAAAATAAACTATTGCTACATAATTGCATATTATCTCTTGGTACACATCAGCTTCTTACATGAGGAAATATCACTCTAAGAATATCTCAAAGTCAAAAGGTGCAATTTCATATTGAAAGAAATTTTTATGCATGTTTTTTCTTTTCCACCAGAAAATATAGTATACTGAGGTGGGCAAACTGTAGCCTTTTCCTTGCTATATATACATCATTAATGTCAGCTGTTTAAAAATGGATGCCTCTGAGGCAGTTTGCAGTGTGTTTTATAGCTGAAAAGTGTTAAGTGTGGATATGTCAGAATATGATTTCTCCCCCATGGTAAGTGCAGCCTCTGACATTAACTGGGAGAGAACAACAAAAGGAAGATGACTTAGATTATATTCATTGGGCTTTTCCTTTAATTAGTCCACAGTTCAAGTCATTCTGACTAGGCTGCCATTCCCTAGAGTTGATCCAAAGATACTCATGTTCAATGGAGAATTAATATTCAACCTCAGCATCATATGAATGGAGGAGTGGTTTGCAGTTGGCCAGTGCAACATTCTTGTTTATATTAAAGCATGAAAATGTTAGACAAATTTACAGATTAATTTGATTTTTGTCCAGAACAAAAACACTTGACAGTTGTCAACTTGTTAAGGAACAATACTGAAGAACTGATATGTTTAAAAGTAAAATATTCAACTTCTTAAGCTTGAAGATGTTTATTAAAATTGATGCTAAAAATTGAGATCAGGAAATCTCTGTTTTGAATAAATATGAAAGTGAAAGAGGTAAAAAGCAAGCACAAAGGCTGGGAGGGAGCAGGAAAACACAAGCTTACAAATAGAAATTGGCCAGCAGCTGAGCTTGTATTACTTTCTAACAGACTGCAGTGAAGTATCTATAAGTACCTCCAGACTTGAGAATTTTCTGAGGGAGGTCAATTTTGATTTGCAGGATGCCCTGATCATTCTCCACAGTTTATTTTTCTTGCTAAGAACATCCAACTGTTCTAATCAGTTTGAACCCCATGGAGTCTGCTCATTTATAGGCCCTGAATTTCAGTGAGTTGACATAAGAATCTCATCAAAATATCAAATGCATGAGTTCATGCATCCATCATTATCTTTATTTATTTCTGTAATTATTGAATATTGGGCTATGCAATGTTGTCATGAACATATTCTCTTAAACTTGATATTAAACTTGATTGAAAAGATATTAGCTTCAAAAATTAAAACAAACTTGTTATAATATCTAAATGAAAGCTAACACAATAAAACTTGTAGAAAACATAGAGACTGGTCTTTACTATAATGGATTAGACAATGATTTCTTAGATATGACACCAAAATCGAAATTGAAAAAAAGAAAAATTTAGACCATCAAAAATTCAAATTTGTTATTCCATGTATTATGAATTACAGTGAGGTAGCTCCTCAAAAATTTAAAGTAAAATTACTTGTATTCCATCAATCATGCAAAAGAGCATGTGGTGATTTGAATGAAAATGGCTTCCATGGGCCCATAGGGAGTAGAACTATCAGGAAGTGTGGCCTTGTTGGGGTAGGTGTGGTCTTGTCTAAAAGAAGTGTGACACTAGGGGTTGGCTTTCAAGTTTCAGATGCTCAATCCAAGCCCAATGGCATTCTCTTCCTGCTGCCTGCTAATCCAAGATATATGGATGTCTTATCTCATTCTCCAGCTACATGTCTGCCTGCACTCTGCCATGTTTCCTGCCATGATGATAATGTACTAAACCTCTGAACCTGTAAACTAGCCATAATTAAATGTTTTCCTTTATAAGATTTGCCTTGCATCATGATGAGAAAAAACACTGAGACAGCTGACCCAAGCTGGTAGGAGCTCATGAACTCAGACCTGTCAGCAGGGGAACATGTATGGGATCATGCATGGGCTCGAACTAGGCCCTCTGAATGTGGGTGATAGTCATGTGGCTAGATCTGTTTGTGGAGCTCTTGGCAGTCATTCCCTCTTTACTGAAGCCCTACTTCTTTCTCAGGGATATAAAGATTACTGTATCTTTACATAAAGTGCTGTCCTCTGCTGGCATCTCCATTTGCTCTTTACTCTTTGTTACCTGTGACTAGGATCCTACTGTTGTAAAAATAAAATATGTATAATTTAAGCAGAGAGAGAATCTTATTCATTGCAACTACAAGAGAACTGGACATGAATCTCAGCTTCTGTTCATATGAATTTCAAGAATGGTATAGACTGGACTTGCCCTTAATCCGATCACATGGCAGGCAGAGTCTCTGTGTGGTCAAGGACACAGCCAAGCATGGAAAAAATATTGGAAAGCTTTGAAGCCAAGTAGAATTGATTCTAATTCCAGATCTCTTTCTCACTCCCGACTTATCCAGACAAGTTGTTATCTTCTGTATAAGAGCAGCAAAAGTGATTCTTCTTTGGTTTGAAGAATCACTTGGGAATGTTTTAATTTTAATCATTCAATAAGTTCTCCATATTGAAGAATGCATATCAATTGAATACATTACTTGAGAGTAATGATAAACAATAACTTTAATAATCTTTCTCTATCTTTATTGCTTTCCATTTTTATCCTGTTCTTATAGTTTCCTTTCATATCTAAAATTAATGTTTAGCTAACTATGAGCAGAAAAGTTTTCCTAAATTTTACCCTTGAATATACTATATAATATGTGAAAACTCAAACACATCATAGATCAGTCTGAGAACTAAAAGACAAATAAATAAGGGGAAAATGAGTACAGTCTTGGACCTAACTTGAATGGCTATGAATGTGCATGCCTAAGTCATTTTCTGGAACTTTCCTGTTGGTAATTCTGGATGTGGAATTTTTGTGGGGCTGTGTTCTGTAAGATAATTAGCAACACTTCCTTGTTTTGCCAGCATGTTAAAGGAGCTTCTTCCTGAGTAGTAACGATGAGCTTACTGAAGCTCCAGATTACAGAACAAAAAGGAGATTCCAGACAGGGTACAATGAGCCAAGACGGAGCTAAGATCGTTATCAGTCCAGGGCAACTAATGTTCAGAGAATAGAACCTGAGAGATATTATACACAGTCACAGAATACATAGAAACCTATATGTTAAATCTGCAAGAGAAACCAAGCAGAGAGAGAAGGCAGGTTAAGAGAGATATGCCTTACTTTCTTGTATACAAATCAAAGATAGAGGTCCTATCATACAAAGGTCATGAAATTGAAAAAAAAATAGAAATATAGAAAGCAAGGCAGAACAGCAAGTATCTAGGGTAACATCAGGAGCAAAGAATTTAAGTTACAATGTGCAGGTACATACTCTAACATTGAAGTTGCAGCTAAACAGAAAAAAGTCCAACATTTTTGCTACTCTAGCCTCGAATGAATAGTGGATATCACTGCTTATCAAGTGTGGCCATCTGATGTAGAAAATGACATAGGGGGGCTGAAGAATTTGGGAAGTACTCTGATGGCAATATGGGTAAATAAGTCATTTTTATAACATTAGAACTGATATTAAATTGATCACTTGGTCTAATTATTTATGTAAATGTTAGTGGATACAAAATGAAAGTAAACAATGACTTTAAATGAGATTTAATGAGAGTATTTCATCTCCATATTTTATATGGGCCTTTCACTGTTTCCCAAATTGTATTAAGATACTCACATGAGCTGAAAAAAATGATGAACAATACCCTATATTCTCCCAACTAATTTATCTATTTTAGGATATAAGAATAAAGCCAATAAAAGCCATTTATTTGCTAACATACTTATTTGCTTACACACACAAAAAAAAAATAATAATGGATGAAATTGATAGAGGAATAGATTTATGTGTTTGCATTATTTCCATATATTCATTAACTAAAACATTTCTATTATGCAGTTTTTAGGTATAAATTTGTTCATGAGTATAGGTACACACATATTTGGATATTATATAAACATGTACATGTATTATCTTAAGGAAACAGAAACATTTACCTACATATACTTTCTATCACTAATATTACATATGGTGAGTATCTTAGTGTTTGATTATTGTGAAGAGACACCATAGTCACAGCAACTCTTAGAAAGCAATCAATTGTGGGCTTTCTTACGATTTCAGAGCCTTAATCCATTATCGTCATGGCAGGAAACATGGTGGCATGCAGACAGACACTGGACCCTGGACCGATAGCTGAGAACTGCACCCTGATTTACAGGCAGAGAAAGAGACTGGGCTTGTCATGGGTTTTGAAATGTCAAAGACCACCTGCTAGGGATACACTTCCTCCTACAAGGCGACACCTCTTAATTTTTCTTATCCTTTCAAGTACTGTCACTCCCTGGTAATTAAGCTGAGGGAAAAGACTTGGGCAGAAATTTTCAGCATTCTTGTGAATAGATTGATGATAGTGTAAATGTCAAACACTGTCATTCTCATTGGATTAATATTTAAATGGCATTCTTTGCCTTTTGGTAACTCTAAAAAATCCTTTATAATGATAACGATGACCTAGCAATTGGATTAAAATATTCCTCAAAGGAAAACTATTTCTAAATATCAAAAAATTACTTATAACTTGCTTTTGACTTGCTTAAATATATTTCTTTTGATCACTTAGCTGTTCAAAAAGAAACAAAATATATAAAGATGTGCAAATATTTATGATATATTAATAGAATATAATAATAGAATAATTTAGAAAACATTACATTATCAAGTAGTACATATACTATGACTAAATTTTGAAATCTTATATGTAAGTCAAGAAATATTAATAAGCTGGGCGGCGGTGGCGCATGCCTTTAATCCCAGCACTCAGGAGGCAGAGCCAGGTGGATCTCTGTGAGTTCGAGGCCAGCCTGGGCTACCAAGTGAGTCCCAGGAAAGGCGCAAAGCTACACAGAGAAACCCTGTATCGAAAAACCAAAAAAAAAAAAAAAAGTGAAAAAAAAAGAAATATTAATAAAAGTATCTTAGAATAATTGAAGTAAGTTGGTAAGCTAAAGGTGATTTAATTTGTGCTTAAATGTTAACTAAGATTGTAGAGAATAAGAGATCACACAGAATGAGTAGTCCTAATGGGAATATTTATATCATTCCCCTCTCCCAAGGCTCAGAGCTCAACTGTGGGAAAGGGGGCAATAAAAGTTTAAGAGCCAGAGAAACAGATAACTACAATGAGCCATCTTCTGGACACACAGGCCAGCTGCACATATGAACATGAAGCAGTTGTGAAAACATGCTCAAGATCTGTGCAAGCCCAGGATATAGCAATTCCCAGCACAGAGTGAAGAGCTGGGCACACAACCTCATCATTAGCCTTGAAGAGATCTGTAATTCTTGGCTCCTAGGAAAAGAAGGTTCTTTTTTTTTCTGTAAGAGTGTAGTCCCATCTTGGTGGATCTTTCCTGTGATGAGTATTTACTGCCTTTCTTGATCTCTTTTGATTGATTTTAGTTTGAAATCTATTTTGCTGGATATTAGGATGGCTACACTTGCTTGATTCTTAAGACCATTTGATTAGAAAATCTTTTCCCAGCCTTTTATTCTTAGGTAGTGTCTATCTTTGAATTTGAGGTGTGTTTCTTGTATGCAGCAGAAAGATGGGTCCTGCTTTCGTATCCATTCTGTAAGCCTGTGTCTTTTTATAGGTGAATTAATCCATTGATATTGAGGGATATTAATGACCAGTGATTGTTCATGCCTGTTGTTTTTTGGTGGTAGTGTGTGTGTACTCCTCTTCCTTGGGGTTTACTGCTGTGGCTTTATCTATTGCCTGTGTTTTCGAGGGTGTATCTGACATCCTTAGGTTGGAATTTTCCTTCTAGTGCTTTTTGTAGGTCTGGGTTTGTGGATAATGGTTGAGAGACAGCCCAAACTGACCTACTCTGGTGATAGGATGGCCAAACACCCTAATTGTCGTGCTAGAAACCTCATCCAATGACTGAGGGAACTGGATGCAGAGATCCATGGCCAGGTGGAGCTCCAGGAGTCCAATTGGTGAGAAAGAGGAGGGTTTGTATGAGCAAGAATTGTTGAGACCAAGATTGGAAAAAGCACAGGGACAAAGAGCCAAACGAATGGAAACACATGAACTATGAACCAATAGTTGAGGAGCCCCCAACTGGATCAGGCCCTTTGGATAAGTGAGACAGTTGATTAGCTTGATCTGTTTGGGAGGCATCCAGGCAGTGGGACCAGGACCTGTCCTCAGTTCATGAGCTGGCTGTCTGGAACCTGGGGCTTATACAGGTACACTTGGCTCAGCCTGGGAGGAGGGGACTGGACCTGCCTGGACAGAATCTACCAGGTTGAACTCAATCCCCAGGAGAGTCTTTGCCCTGTCGGAGATGGGAATGAGGGGGTGGGCTGGGGGGAGGGTCGGGAGGGGGCGGGAGTGGGGAGAACAAGGGAATCCATGGCTGATATGTAAAATTAAATTAAATTATAAAATAAAATAAAAATATAGAAAAAAGAGTATAGTCCCAGTAAGTGGACCATGATCCAGTGGAAGACTACATGTCCAAGGTATAATAGATAGCACAAATTCATTTAAGAATTTTTAAGGGATATAAATTTAAGGAAATTGGAAAGTGGAGGTAGATTTGATCAAAACACATTGTACAACCCTCAAAAGACTCTCAAAGAACTAAAAAAAATTATTTTTAAGAATTGCAATATAGATATTTTAAAACTTAAGAATATCTTTTTAAAGCAGAAGCCATTACAGTTATTATAGATTTCCTAAAGATAACACATGAATCAGAGAAAATGTTCACCACATTCCCTTACTCCAAAGCAAAAGATTTATTTGAAATTTCTCCATGTCCCTTGATAAACACATTTATGTGGTAACCCTTCTTCACCAAAGGAAGTAGCTGGTAAGGGTCTCATGGTTAATATTATAAGTTCTGTCACTTGAGTGTGCCAATTTATTGAGTACAGTGCCATTAATTTCACTGGCACTGGCAAAGCCTTCAAAATTACACTTTGTTTTATAGCAAAATACCTTTTAATTGAAACAGTTTCAATCACATAAATCTGAGGGAAGATAAGCTTCATCCTTGCTTTTGAGTATTATACACATTAAAATCTCTTATGTCATAAATTGTGGTCCTTATTAATGAAATATCTTTGAGCTAAATCTTAAAAAATTCACTTAACAAAAATATATTTTAAAGCAATGCAGTTATAACTATAGCTTCATGTATATTACCGGAGTCATGTTTTGGTATTAGAACTTTAATAGACATATGTTTTGAATTTTTTTTTCTAATCCTGGTTGCTTATTTGGCCATAGTAGTTGTGATCTAAATGTTAATAACACCCCACTTTTTGTAAAAATAAAATCTCATCACAAGCTAAACAGAAAATCTGCTCTAAATAATTACTTCTTAAAAGGCTAACATTCTTTAGTAAGAATAGCTTTAACAATGGCAGAGTAAATAGGCCTAATGCTTATTTATGAGTCTAACTCTAATAAGGTCAATTAAAGTTTTAGCTGCTTTCAAAACAGAAAAAGGGAAAAATGTCATAAGAATTATGTTGGATGGAAGAATATTAAACACCGAAGTTTGTCTATAAGAACACTTATTCTTTTTGTCTGCCAACACCACCAAAGATGTTTGAAAAAAAAAGTTGTATTTACTCTGAATCATAAGCTTTCTCTCCAGAAGGAAAGATTTTTTTCTTGTTGCTGTCGTAGTAATCAAATTATTCTAGGAAAATACTCTACAACTGAGCTATGTCCCTAGCTCAAGCATGTCCATTTTTAAGGTCAGCATTAGAACAGATTTTTAAAGTATTTCACAAATACATGCATACGTTTGTGTACATGCTTGTGAATGCTCCTATCTTCTATCACCCGCCCACTCCAGAAAATCCTGTTTCTTTTCCTAAAGATTCCCTCTAGAGTCATGTCTTTTTGATTTGTGACCCACTGAGTTTAGTTAGGTTGGTGACATGAACATTACTATGGAGTTACATACTTTACATACTCAGAAAAAGGTAATTTACTATACCACTGAGGAATATGATTCCTCCCTCAGTAACCACTAACGTACTTTCAGCTCCTTAGGAAGTGATGGGCCTGTTTGTTTGTTTGTTTGTTTGTTTGTTTGTTTGTTTCGAGACAGGATCTCTGTGTAGTTTTGGTGCCTGTTCCAGATCTTGCTCTATAGACCAGGCTGGCTTCAAACTCACAGATAACTGCCTGGTTCTGCCTTCCATTTGCTGAGATTAAAGGCGCGCGCTGTAGTGGGTAGAGATTCCAGCTTTGATCTGGAAGTTCCAACCCCCATTGAGACTTCGGTAACTATCACGCCTACAAGGCGGGGCCAAGGGAGGCGCCAGGAGACCCGAGATCTGGACGGGCCAGTGCTCTCTCTCTGTTCAGGTTCCCTGGATGGTGGAGGTGGGCCAGGCAGAGCTCCAGAGAACACCGCTGGACTGCAATACACCTTCCCCAGACCCCGCGACCTACCTATCCCTTAATTTGTAAGTTATGCCATTAAATAAATCTCCTTTTAACTACGTGGAGTGGCCTTAATAATTTCACCAATAGTGTGTCACCACTGCCTGGCTGTGATGGGCCTATTTAGCCTATCCTTTAGTCATTGTGGAATGTTCCTTGGCCTTTCTTACTTATCTTTTGTAAGTAACCCTCAGTGCCTTGAATTCATGATTGTAATAGCCTTATCATTCCCAGACGTTAGTATATCATATCATAGCAGTTCTTCCAGTCCTCTGACTCTCACATTCTTTTGGTCCACTACTTCTCTGTATTCTCTAAGCTCTGTGTGTGTGTGTGTGTGTGTGTGTGTGTGTGTGTGTGTGTGTGGTGTGTTTGCGTGTGTTTGTGTACACATATATGTGAAAAAAAAAAAAAATATATATATATATATATATATATATATATATATATATATATATATATCCCCTTTAAGGCTAAGCTCTTAACAATCACTTAATGTCAGCATTTTGACCAGTCCTGAGTCCCTGCCACAAACTGCAAAAAGAGCCTTGTTTGACCAAGTCTGAGAGCAGCACTAATCTATGAATATAAATAGAAATATTTAGAATGCAATTGGATAACATGTCCATTTAGCAAAACATCAGGACCAATGTTTTATGCAGTCATGGACTATTGACCAGGTTTATAGTGCCTGCATACTTTCTCTCCAATAATGTAGTGAGCCTCAAATCTAATCAGAAAGTAGCGGTTATCCTGAAATAGTAATGTCATTATTGCATGAGTGTGAACCCCTTGTCTGGCAGGTCAGTATTCTAGCACATAAGGTCCATAGCTATGTATGGATGTTGATTGCTTTTCTCCCCCAGCAGATCAGCACAGCACCTCAGATACTATGAGATATTAGCCATCAAGGAGGAAACTTCTAGCTCAGTTACTGTTTCTCATATTTTATGACCAAAATATTTTATGTCTTCAGCAACGGGTTCATAATCAAGTTCTGATGGATGACTATAAGGGATTCTAAAGCCTGCACTATTTTGAGAGCCTCTGGGATCACACAAACCAGAAACTAATAGAAAGGTATTCCAGACCTAGCATGGAATTTTCCTTCAGAAATCTAATTCTTAAGCAAGATTCTTCCTGAAAATTCAGCCTTTCTTTCCTAAGCAGAAAGAACTAAAACAAGCTAATCTAAGCATTCTCAGACTTAGAATGGCCCCTCTTAAAGTTAGGAAAGTAATACACATTTCTGAAGCTTCTGCTATGATTATGCAATGATCCTTAAAGAAATTAATCAATCAGATTTATTTGAATTCCTAACACTCCATACTTAATATCCAAACAGGAAACCACAGCTATGTGTTCTGATATTAAGAATTATTGTTTATCTGAAACTTCTTTCTGACTACCGGTTTTGATCATTTTCTATTTCATCTCATTCTGTTTATTGTCTGAAATACTGTTAAGGTTCCCCTTCAAAATCTACGTGACCATATTAAGTCTCATAGTATGTAAATGTCTTGCTGATAATTTCTCATTATATTTTAAGTCTTTAAACTGCATGACATGCAGAGCTGTCTCACTCTGAGTGATCATGCTATATCATGAATTGTTGCGGCTACATCAGTCAGATTTCAGTTAACACAAATTGATGATTTCAACTACATGTACCTTCCTACACAAAATGCCACTTCCCAGCATCTGTTTTTATCATGTTCCAAATTAAAAGGATATATGTTAAACTTTCCTCATTTGTGATTCTATATTACATAGAATTACATATTTCTAATGTAAATTATATCATAGCACAAAATGAACATATGTGGTATTTCCACAATGTTTTCAGTTGCTCAAATCCACCATCCCTTGTTCAGGCAGTGAATACAAAACAAGTTTATAACGATTTTGGAAAAGTATAGTTACATTCAATTTTAATAAAATAAAGGAATATTTCTTAAGTATTTATATTTGAATGAATAAGTTATATGGTAACTTAAGAACTATAATTGGTATACAAATAGAATTTAAAGTTCTATAAATTCTATAAACACTATTTGAGAAAATATGTCCTATTGGTGAAATTATTAAGGTCACTCCATGTAGTTAAAAGGAGATTTATTTAATGGCGTAACTTACAAATTAAGGGATAGGTAGGTCGCGGGGTCTGGGGAAGGTGTATCACAGTCCAGCGGTGTTCTCTGGAGCTCTCCTCTGTCTACCTCCACCATCCAGCGTCCTGGAACCAAGAGAGCGTTCCCCGATCCGGATCTCGGGTCCCCAGGCGCCTCCCTTGGCCCCGCCTTGTAGGCGTGACAGTTGCCGAAGTCTCAATGGGGGTTGGAACTTCCAGAACAAAGCTGGAATGGCTACCCACTACATCTCCCCCTTTTTGTCTAAATAAGAAAGTTCTAACCTAATACAAGACTATATACAAAGGAATGGTTATCAAATATTGTCCAGGAATAATGAGGGATAATGACCTAGATAAGATGGAACTACTTCCAATGCAAACAATATCAAGCAAGAAACACATATTAAAATCCAGAGAAGTATAGAGCATAGATAAATGGCATGTTACAAAGATCATTCCAAAAGGTGTCCTACCCTAAAGAACCTGAATCTAATACTTAATATGTTCTATCTACTAAGTTGTAACTATAACTGCTAGTCTTCAATCCCATCAAAGACCTGAGAAGGAATATAATGGTACCTGAGAAATGGTAGATGGATGCAAGCAACTTTCGGGAATCTTGCGAGAGTAGACCGAGACAGCTGGCAGCCTGGACAATCACCTAATGTTTCTCAGCATTGTTGGTGCATTCAAATTGGCTACAGGCCTAAAGTATCTGACAGACCATTTTCAGAAGCAGGAATTCTGAAAGACCATCTTACCCTGTCTTGGCAGAGTACAGTGGTCGCTTTCCTTGTGACCCGCTTGTCCAGAAAGGATAGCATTGCATTTGTACTGTCAGCTGTCGAGGCAAGGGCAGTTCTTTGCCCAGTAGGCCATTTTGTGCCAAGAAGACAAACTTCCAAATGGAAATGTCTAGAAGCCCAACATTCTCTCGGGATCAAATTGGTGCAGCCAGGAGCAATTGTGTCTCGCATCAACAGAATTCTAAGTTATTTAAATGCCATATTCTCTAGGTCTATGAAGTGTTTGAAGATTACCTGTCCATCTGACCTATGTATCTGTAAATCTGTATAACCTGACTAACGTAACTATAGAGATAACAAGCATAGGTGACTATAAATCTACAAGTCTTATCTACTGAAATAACCTAAGGACTAAGGCTTCACGTAAACAAGGTAGACAGTCTATAAGCAAGTGTATGGTAAAGAACGATGACTTCAAAGTTGTGACAATACACAAGATGTTATAACAGAGGTAGGAGTGTATAGTGTGATATACAATATGACAATAATCTTAAATATATATCAATATTTATAACAGAGGTAGGAGTATGTAGTGGGATATGCAATATGACAATAATCTTAAATATATATCAATATACCAAATATCCTAAACAGAAGTAGAACATACATAAAGTATGACAGATATAAATTTACATTTGTATCAATATACAAACATTTCAAATAAGAGTAGAAATATATGTACATTATACCAAGTATAGTTCTGTATTTGTATCAATATACAAATTACCTTAAACAGGAATATAAAAATAGTTTACATTTGTATCAACATATAAGAATCCATAACAGTGCAAATTACAGTGCAAATTATTTAAGGCTGCTATTTTACTAAATTTGTTTACTAGTATACACAATAATCTACCATAATGTCTTATACGTATCCATTCCATTTCTTCTTTTCCTTTTTTTTTTTTTTTTTTTTTTGGGAGTACTGAGTTTAATATTTCCTTCCACCCCCAACCCTATAACCATCATCCATAACCCTGAGAATTATGAAACCTAAGGGAGAAGGGGCGTCGTTTTCTTAGAATTGCTTCCTGCTGTTTAGGGGGTGATGTTATCTCTGTTGGGTACTGTGAGAAAGCGCAGATAGTTAAATTTCAGTTAGACTAACTGTAGGTTCTGCAGCAAGTCTTAGAGTAATGGGTAAGATTGTCTGAAATTCTGGTAAGAAGTGTAGTATGATGATGATTACCATGGCATCATTCTGGATTGGGTAGAGTTGTTGTTGGGGCCCCATCTTCCTTCTGGAGACTTCTGAGATTGCTATTAGAAAAACCTATTTGTTATCAAAATGGAAGATTTGGATTTAAAGAGGACATAGCATGTAAAAAAGGATTCTGAGAAATCAAGAGTAAGCATGGAGAGAATTAGAATCTAGAAGACAATGGTCCCTTTTTATTGGTTTCCTTCTGTCCCACACCAGAGGGCTCTTCTGATATGGTACTGAAGAATCTCTCAAACTTTTCTTTAGCAATGTGCTTGGGTTTAGAGAAGGAGTGAGCCAATTCCATCTCCAAAGCCAGCTTGGCTTATAATTGAATTGGGACCACAACTTTTCTATATTGATAGAGAGATAGATGTTAGACAGTGAGATTTTACCGTGTGTAGATTGGTACCAATAGATTCTTTCTTTCTGCTGTAAACATCCGGATATCCAAGGCCTTATGATTTTTGGAAGATGGGTATTTCCATTATCCTGGAAAGACAAAAACAGAACCCTACCCCAACCTTGATTGTTAAATTTTTCTTACAACTTGTAGAGATGTCACATTGGTGGATGATCTTTTACTTCACCTCATCAAGGGGTTTTTCCTGTTCAAATCGAATTTTTATTAATTTTGTTGGTATCCATAGCTTTTCTTCTCCTGCAGAAACAAAGGCAAAACCCCTTCCCCAACGTAGAACATATCCAGGTTTCCATTCTGAGGTCAGCACATCCTTGAAATAAACCGGTTGGTTTAGCTCGGGAGTTTTGTCTGTCATCCAATGTCTCTCTGCAGCTGTTGTTCCTTTCTCATCAGCATTGAGAAAATTCAAGGTTAATAAAGCACTATGCAATCTATTTCTAGGAGTCATTGTTACCTGTTGCTATTTATTTAGCATATCCTTTAAAGTTCGATTGGATCTTTCTATGACTGCTTGGCCTGTGGGATTGTGTGGTATACCTGTAACATGCTTTATATTGTAATAAGCAAAGAATTGTCTCATTTTATTGGAGACATATGCTGGAGCATTGTCTGTCTTAATTTGTACAGGTATCCCCATGATGGCCATAACTTCTAATAGGTGTGTAATCACAGAATCAGCCTTTTCAGAACTCATAGGAGTTGCCCATTGAAATCCTGAATAGGTGTCAATGGTATGATGTACATACTTTAATCTTCCAAATTCTGCAAAATGAAACACATCCATCTGCCAAATTTCATTTCTTTGTATACCTTTTGGATTGCTCCCTGCAGGTAATGGAAGTTGGTTATAGATGGAACAAGTAGGACATTTTTTCACAATATCCTTAGCCTGTTGCCAAGTGATGGAGAAATCCTTCTTCAAACCTTTGCTATTTGCATGGTATTTCTTATGAAATTCTGAAGCTTCTAGCACATTACCTATTAGTAACTGATCAATCTCATCATTACCTTGTGCTAGAGGTCCTGGCAGACCTGTATGGGATCTGATATGTGTTATATATATAGGATGTTCCCTTTTTCTGATGATTTCCTGCAATTGTATGAATAATGAAGTTAATTCTGTATTATCAGGAATAAATTCAGCAGTTTCAATATGTAAAACAACTCTCTCTGCATATTGAGAGTCAGTGACTATATTGAGGGGTTCTGTGAAGTCCATCAGTACCATAAGAATGGCATACAGTTCTGCCTTTTGTACAGAGCTGTATGGACTTTGTACCACTTTACTTAAGTCTCCTGATTTATATCCTGCTTTCCCTGATTTATTTGCATCAGTATAGAATGTGAGGACTCCAGAAATTGGCTTTTGTCGTACAATGTGAGGAAGGACCCATTCGGTTTTCTTTATAAATTCTATTCTCTTGCTTTTGGGATAGTGGTTGTTAATCTCTCCCAAAAAGTTACTGCAGGCTCTCTGCCAGTATTCATTATCTTTCCATAGTGATGAAATTTCTTCATTAGTTAAAGGTACTACAATTTCTGCTGGGTCCATTCCTGTCAACTGGCGAAGTCTTAGTTTACCTTTTTGAATCAAATCAGAGATCTTTTCTATATAAGTCTTTAATTTCTTATTTGGTTTACGTGGTAGGAATATCCATTCTAATATAATATCTTCCCTCTGCATCAAAATACCTGTTGGGGAATGTCTGGAGGGGAATATGACAAGAATACATTTAAGTTCTGGATCCACACGATCCACATGTGCTTCTCGAATTGTCTTTTCTACTAGAGCCAATTCCTTCTCAGCTTCGGCTGATAATTCTCTTGGACTATTTAATTGTTTGTCCCCTTCTAGAGTATTAGCCAAATTTCGTAGTCCATCTTTGGGTATTCCCATGATACCCAGTAAGTTGGAAATGCTTCCTAATAACTTTTGAAAATCATTAAGAGTCTTCAATCGATCTCTCCTTAGCTGTACCTTTTGGGGTCTAATTTTTTGTAGCTCTATCTTATATCCTAAGTAGTTAATAGAATCTCCTCTTTGTATTTTTTCAGGAGCAAGTTGCAGTCCCCAGTGAGGCAAAACTTTTTTTACTTCTTCAAACATGCTTTCTAATGTATCTAACTTTGGATCAGCTAATAGGATATCATCCATATAGTGATAAATTATGGATTGTGGAAACTTTACACGAATTATCTCCAATGGTTTCTGCACAAAGTATTGGCACAAAGTAGGGCTGTTTAACATTCCCTGTGGGAGGACCTTCCATTGATATCTCTTGACTGGCTGAGAATTGTTATAATTAGGTACTGTGAAGGCAAATTTTTCTCTATCATTTTCTTGTAAGGGTATGGTAAAGAAACAGTCTTTTAAGTCAATAACTATTATAGGCCATTCTTTAGGTAGCAGAGAGGGCAAGGGCATCCCAGTCTGTAGGGAGCCCATTGGCTGAATTACTTTATTAATAGCTCTCAGATCTGTCAGCATTCTCCAATTACCAGACTTTTTTTTTAATAACAAATACAGGAGAATTCCAAGGGCTGGTAGATTCTTCAATGTGTTGAGCATTTAACTGCTCTTGAACCAGCTGTTCTAAAGCTTGTAGCTTCTCTTTTGTCAAAGGCCATTGTCCAACCCAGACAGGTTTATTAGTTAGCCATTTTAAAGGTAAGGCAGTTGGTACTTCTGAGAGTTCAACAGCAGTTGTGCTCTGTTTGTGAACAGCCTGAATGGTTGGTGCCTGATTTTTATAGCATGCGATGATATTATTCCTAGAAACATGCATTGGTCTGTATTCTTTTTCTGAAAGTGTAGGAATTTTAATCTGGGTATTCCACTGTTGTAACAGATCTCGGCCCCAAAGATTTACTGCTACATTTGCTACATATGGCTTCAGTCTTCCTCTCTGTCCTTCTGGCCCTATGCATTCAACCCATCTCGAACTCTGTTTTATCTGAGATAGGGTGCCAATCCCTAAAAGTTGGACATCTACCTCTTGAAGAGGCCAATTCGGATGCCATGATTTTGGTGTAATTATAGTCACATCTGCACCTGTGTCTACCAGTCCCTCCATAACCAGGCCATTAATTCGAATTCTAAGCTTTGGTCTTTGACCATTTATGGAAGTCTGCCAAAATATTTGTTTTATAGTGTTCTTTGTAAACTGTGATCCATCCATCAGAGCTGTTTTATCATCCATTGCAGTATCGGTTTTTACATTAGGCAGTGGTTTATTCAGTTGTCCTGGAGAGGAATTTCTTCCACAGTGGCTGGGAATGTTCGTACTACATTTGATTTGGGGGCCTGCAAGAGGCCCCCTGAGGCGTTTCCCGCCAGTAAAGGGTTACCTCGTATATCTATTTTTGATCTGCACTCACTGGTCCAATGTCGGCCTTTGCCACACCTTCTACATAATCCGGGAGGTGGTTGGGGTCTCCTGTTTAGGCTATTCCTAAAAGGAGTATTATTCCTAGGAGTACCCCATGTACAGTTTTTACTTATATGACCTGGTGTACCACATTTAAAACATTTGGTAACACGGGGCCTTCTTTCACCTCTGGGATTTGTCTCTCCTATCCAAGCCTCATTACTGTAGTTACGAGACTCAACACCATTAGTATACTGAATCCATTCTTCCAAAGGAGCTGATCTGATCTTTAATGGTGTAAGTATTCTTCTGCATTCTGCATTAGCATTGTCGAATGCCAAGGACTCAGTTAATACTTTTCTTAATTCTTTATCTGATACAGCTCTTGTTATAGCTGTGTTCAGTCTTTGTAAAAAATCAGTGAAGGCTTCATGCGGTCCCTGAAATATCTTTGTGTATACCTCAGTTGGTTTTCCAGGTTCTGGAATTTTTTCCCAAGCATTTAGAGCTGCTGTACGGCATAGGGATATTGTATGTTCATCATAAATGGCTTGTACATTCCTGTCAGCAAAACATCCCTCACCAAGTATTTGATCTTGGGAGATCACAAAACCTCTGAGTTTACCTTGTTGTTCTAAATTTTTTGCCTCTTCTCTCAACCAGCTTTTCCACTGTAGCTGCTGACTATATTCTAGAACAGCTGAAATCAACTGATGCCAGTCATCTGGGATGATTCTATGTGAGGTAGACCATGAATTTAACAATTGTTTTACGTATGTGGAGTGTATCCCATACGTAACTACTGCTTCCTTTATATTTTTAAAGTCCCTTGTTGAAATTGGTTGTAATGTATATGTATTATATGGCTCGGGGTGTGTGTCATCCGCTGGCTTCTCCTGGATGATAACAGGATAAGCCATTGTGTGAGAGCCATTTGGAGATGTTACAACCTCTATGGTCTTGCCCTTCTGCTTATTAGGTCCCTTGACATGTTTACTGAGAGTTTCTTCTAAGGCCTGCAAACGAGCACCTAGGGTCTGTTCTAGGGAGTGAACCTCCTCTCTGGCAAGGGACTCCAGATTTCTCATGGAATCATAGAAGTTTTTATGTTCCTCAGAAACACATGATTCCATGGACCTTATCTTATCAATTAATGATAATCTTTCTTCCTTATATAGTGTCTGGAGAGTTAGTGTTCTATCCATTAAATATTCACATTTATTATCAATAAGATCAATTTTTGGTACAAGCCTGTTTTGTAAATCCTGATTAGCAGATTCCAGAGAAAGAATCTTTTTCTCTAAGGTCTCATTGCTATCCATTAAAGCAGATTCCAGAGATAGAATCTTTTTCTGTAAGCCATCATTGTTAGTTTTGAAAGCCTGTAAATCCTGATTAGCAGATTCCAGAGAAAGAATCTTTTTCTCTAAGGTCTCATTGCTATCCATTAAAGCAGATTCCAGAGATAGAATCTTTTTCTGTAAGCCGTCATTGTTAGCTTTGAAAGCCTGTAAATCCTGGTTAGCAGATTCCAGAGAGAGAATCTTTTTCTCTAAGGTCTCATTGCTATCCATTAAAGCAGATTCCAGAGATAGAATCTTTTTCTGTAAGCCATCATTGTTAGTTTTGAAAGCCTGTAAATCCTGGTTAGCAGATTCCAGAGAGAGAATATTTTTCTCTATGGTCTCATTGCTATCCATTAAAGCAGATTCCAGAGATAGAATCTTTTTCTGTAAGCCATCATTGTTAGTTTTGAAAGCCTGTAAATCCTGGTTAGCAGATTCCAGAGAGAGAATCTTTTTCTCTAAGGTCTCATTGCTATCCATTAAAGCAGATTCCAGAGATAGAATCTTTTTCTGTAAGCCATCATTGTTAGTTTTGAAAGCCTGTAAATCCTGGTTAGCAGATTCCAGAGAGAGAATATTTTTCTCTATGGTCTCATTGCTATCCATTAAAGCAGATTCCAGAGATAGAATCTTTTTCTGTAAGCCATCATTGTTAGTTTTGAAAGCCTGTAAATCCTGGTTAGCAGATTCCAGAGAGAGAATCTTTTTCTCTAAGGTCTCATTGCTATCCATTAAAGCAGATTCCAGAGATAGAATCTTTTTCTGTAAGCCTTCATTGTTATTTTTGAAAGCCTGTAAATCCTGGTTAGCAGATTCCAGAGAGAGAATCTTTTTCTGTAAGCCTTCATTGCTCTCACTTAAAGCCTGTATCAGTCCCAATAATAACTCATCTTTGTTCTTGTTTTTAAACCAGTGTTTGAACACTGTGTGAATTATTACGATGAATGCCAAAATGGTACAGGCCAGATATGCCTTAGGAAGGTCGTATATTTCCAGGAAGATGTCATTCATCATACAGGCAAAAAGGTTTTCAAATTCTTGTGAGGTAATGTTGTCAGCCATATTACCAGAATTACTCAAAATTTGTCAGTCAATTTTAAGGTGTAAAATTATCAGGTACTTTTACTTACCTTTCGTGGTTTTGGGGGGTGTAGTAGCACTTTTCAGCCAGCAGGTGGCGATGGTACAGCTCCAAAGCAGGGCCTGCTGGTGATCTTGGCTGACTGCAGCTCGCTGGAGTCAAGATGGCGGGAGCCGGAGCTGGCGCCTGCACGGAGGAAGCTGGGGAGTGCCTCTTTTGCTGGTCTGGGGCTAAGCTAGGGAGCTGAGACCGGACTAGCTGCTCCCTTTTTCGGGAATGGAACCGCGTAGGTGTTCCCTGGTTATATGGAACTTTGCAGGCGGGTTTAGGTACCCGCTAGCCGGGGAGGAGGCTGAGGGCAGGAGCCACCCAGGCTTTTGGGATTTGCCCCACGTGAGCGCCAGATATTGGTGAAATTATTAAGGTCACTCCATGTAGTTAAAAGGAGATTTATTTAATGGCGTAACTTACAAATTAAGGGATAGGTAGGTCGCGGGGTCTGGGGAAGGTGTATCACAGTCCAGCGGTGTTCTCTGGAGCTCTCCTCTGTCTACCTCCACCATCCAGCGTCCTGGAACCAAGAGAGCGTTCCCCGATCCGGATCTCGGGTCCCCAGGCGCCTCCCTTGGCCCCGCCTTGTAGGCGTGACAGTTGCCGAAGTCTCAATGGGGGTTGGAACTTCCAGAACAAAGCTGGAATGGCTACCCACTACAATGTCCCTTGACAATCTATGTTAATCATCTGCTGATTTTTGCCATAAAACAAGATATAATGTCTTGATATTTTCACAGCCTCATTCTGAATTATTTTTTGCTAATCTACCAAGAAAAATGCCTTCACTTTATAGTGAACTGATAGATATATATGTTCCTAACCAGCCAGGAAGTGGTGGTACATACCTGCAATTCTATAACTCAAGAGGCAGAGGCAGGCAGATCTCTGTGAGTTTGAGGCCAACATGGTCTACAAAATGGGTTCTAGGATAGTCAGGGCTACACAGTGAAACCCTCACAAAACCAAAAATAAATAAATAAACTCATTCAAGCACTGTAATTCTGGAAATTATGAGCCAAAAAAATTGAGAAAATCCAATTAGAGAGAATGAGTAACATTATTGCTTCTGCCTCTGTTTGTTTTCATGTAATCTACTAATCTATCTTGTTTTATGTAGCCATATAAAACCTAAGATCCAAAAAAGAGAGAAAAACATGCAATGTTTGCTTTTTGATTCTGGCTTATTTCACTTAATGATAACCTCCAGTTATGCTCATTTTTCCTGCAAGTGATATGATGTACTTTCTTTATGACTGAATAAAACTGCCTTGTATACACATAGAACATCTTCTTTGCTCATTAATCTATTGAAAGATATCTAGACTGAAGGAGGGAAGAAGAGTTTAATATACAGAAATCTATATCGTATGAATCAATTATCATACATGTTATGCTTGAAATACCTTGTCTATATGAACCCACCACTTATTACAATGGATGTATATAATAAAATATTAAGATTTATATGTCAGTATTCACAATAATTATAAATGAATTTTTACTTCTATGAAAACTACAAGAATATACTAACACATTTTAACCCCATTTTTTCAGTGTTTTATTTTTTGAGAATTTCATACATGAGTACTATATTTACACAATTTTCCCCTTCCCTCTCCTCTTTCCAAAACTTCCTGTTTCCCTTTCAACTTTAGCTCATGACCTTTTCCCTTTTCTTCTTTTACTATTGTTGAATATAAATACCTGTGTATATATACATAGAAATATACACATACATATATGTATAAATTATTTGAGTACATTCAGTCTTGCTTGTATGTACATGTGTTGCAGACTGACTATTTAGGATTGGATAACATATCAGGGGGCTCATTCATGGAGAAAACTGATTCTCTCTCTCTCTCTCTCTCTCTCTCTCTCTCTCTCTCTCTCCAGCCATTGATTGCCTATAGCTCTTCAACTAGAGATGGATCCTTGTGAGATTTCCTCCACCCACACTGACATGCTTGCTAGAATTGTCCATAGATAGATCAGATTTAGGTAAATATCTTGGTTAGGGTTTCTACTGCTATGATCTGATGAAAAAGAGTCATGGAGGAGTGTATTTGGCTTACACTTCCACATTGTAGTCCATCACTGAAGGAAGTGTGGACAGGAAATAAAACACAGCAGGACCCAGGAGGCAGGAGGTAATGCAGAGGCTATGGAAAACTATTGCTTACTGGATGACTCCTCATAGCTTGCTCAACCTGCTTTCTAATAGAACCCAGGACCACCAGCCCCGAGAACGGCTACACTCACAATGAGCTGGGCCCTTCCTCATCAATCAATAGTTAAGAAAATGCCATACATGCTTGCCTATAGCATGATCTTCTGGAGACATTTTCTTAATTGAGTCTCCTTCTTCTCTGCTGACTCTAGCTTGTGTCAAATTGACATAAAATTAGCCAGCAGCCGGGCGGTGGTGGCGCACGCCTTTAATCCCAGCACTCGGGAGGCAGAGCCAGGCGGATCTCTGTGAGTTCGAGGCCAGCCTGTGCTACCAAGTGAGTTCCAGGAAAGGCGCAAAGCTACACAGAGAAACCCTGTCTCGAAAAACCAAAAAAAAAAAAAAAAATTAGCCAGCAGACAAACTATATCATTGATATTTCATGGATATATTTTGCATGTCATGTCTAGGGTGCACTATCCAGCATCAGGTATTCTGCTCTTCTGGTACTTACCATCTTCCTGCTATCTTTTACCATGTCCTCTGAGCTTCACTGTATGGGCTTCCCTGTAGATGTACCACCTGGGTTTGGGCAGCACTATCATGTGCTCTGCATCTTGTTTTGACTAGTTGTGGAACTTTTAATGGTCTCCATCTGCTGCAAAAGGAAGCCTTTTAGATAATGACCCTGGTTAGAGGTAAGTTTTCCCAATTCAAATGATATATATTAGAGACATGTCCTTTCCCAGCTCAAAAGATCTAGGTTAAAAGTATGTCTTTCTTCATCAAACATCCAGATTAGAGTGGATCTTCCCATTGAAAGTTAAGCAAAAATCTCTCAAAGGTATGAATTATTTTGGGGCTTAAGCTAATTCCACTTTTCTGTAAGTAGAAGCATAAGTATTTAGAATACAGTGAGAAAATATACTGGATTGGGAAAGTGGTTTTAAACCTTTAAACCTCTAAGGTTTATGACCTCATAAATTTAAAAATAATCGGTAAAGTTACAGTGCCAGGAATGAAATCTGTTCTTTGAGTCAGCCAATTAGACGTTTAGACAGTTGTTTGTTATCCAATCAGAAAGTTGTGTTCTCACTAAGATGAATGTGTCGCTCTTGCACTATTGCCCCTTTCAGAATCACAGATGAAAAATCTTGACAGAAAGTAATAAGGGAAACAAGACCCAGCCATTGGCCTTTAAGGGAGATTATATAAAACTATAGGTTTTGGTAAAATCTTCTGTTTCTTATCATTTTTTCCACAAGCATTGGCTATTGAGATACAAAAACATTATGAGTCACATTAGCAAGTTTTTTGGAGCATTTAATGCCTTAATGAAATACATAAAATGTCACTCATCTTAGTTTCTTTCTATATTACTGTGACAAGTCCTCTGACAGAGGCAACACTAAGGAAGGAAGGGTTGATTTTGACTCAGGGTTTAAGGGTGTAGCCCATCATGGTGGAGAAGTCACATCAGCTGCAATATATGGAGGTAGAATATGTTACATCTACACTTTGAGTCACACTGGTGTTCCCACTTGCTTTTTTCCTGTTCATTCAGTGTGGCACCTCAATTCATGGAATGGTGTCACCCACACTTAATGTGAGTCCCCCCATTTCACTTAAACGTCTTTGAAAAAATATCCACACAGAATCTCTTAATAGTAATCTACTAGAAATTTTTTTAAAAGAATACATGTTATATATTAACAATGTACAGTAGCACAGAGTAAATATTTCCATAACTAAAAAGACAAATGTAGGCCTTGCAAGGAGACATTAAAAAGAAACAAAATGGGAACACAGTAGAGGAAACATCATATCCTTCAGCTCTCTGTCCTGCATGTTCAAATCAGCTTCTTGGCTTCAAAAGCCTTGGGAAGCCCCACTAATGTGGAACTTCCACCAGAGTGGCCTACTAAGCCTTCTTACCATATTATATGTTTTGCTAGATCAGAGCTCCAAATATTCTCTCCACTAGTCTAAAAGTCCTCAGAATCACATGGCCACATTTTAAAAAAAATAGCCCCATTCTTTATTATTAATTTTCTGAGTTAGTCATTTTTCTTATTGTGATGAAATAATTGATATAAAATAATTTGACTAATGAAATGTTTATTTTGGCTGGAACTTTGAAGGCCCAGTTTATAATGGCAAGGAAAGCATGATGTCAGGAGTGTACAATGGTTGCTACATGATGTTCACAATGAGGCAACACACAGAGGTGAATGCTGCCATTCAGCTGACTTTGGCCTTTGTATTTACTACAAACACCGTCTATGAAATGACAACACTCATATTCAGGAGGGCTCTTCTCATTTTGTTTAAAGCTCCCTGGAAATTACCTCAGAGTTCCAGAGTTTTCCTCGTAGGTGATTGTAAATTTAGTTCTGCCCTGAAGTTTCTTCTTAATACTTTGTCAGGCACTAACTTCTATTAGCTTCTTGACTATAAATTGTCACTGTGCATTCAGAACTGAGCTTAGTTCTATCTTTTGTCCCAATAGAAGTTTTCCTGAATATCATCTGTGTTTACTGATTTAGTGTCATCAAAGTCTGATGTTAAGTTGGTACCATCTGGAACTATAGTTGATATAGTTTAGCTGGACACATTCTGAAGTCTCTGGTTCATCTTACTCACATAAATTGCATTTACAATATTATCTTGCACAGACCATTTGCTCCATTAAGACCCATTACCTCATACACATATGTAACTAATTTCTGCTGTTATAGCTTTGCTGGTACGATTATTTGCTGTTAACTCTCTTCTGTCTCCCATTTAGCAGTGGCTCTGAACTTTTTTTAAGGCCAAATGAAAATCACCTATTATTCAAATATGCTTTCAACAACCACATCAATTCACAAATAATGCCAACAATGCCATTTTTAAACAAATTTCTCTCAGTTGGCACATTTGATTTTCAATTATTTATTTATAATTATATTCTACTGCACACTTTATGTTTTTTATAGAGAAAATAGATATAATTTCTTTATACTATTTACCAGTTGTGATGGCTATTCTTGGTTGTCAGCTTAACTACGTCTGGACTTAGCTCTAAACCCAAAATGAAGTGCACACCTACAGGGGATTTTTGTTTAATTGAAAGCAGGAAAATCCACTAGTATTTTGGATATTTGAGATAAAAAGAAATGCCTTTAATCCAGATATTTGGGGCTGGAAAAGAACACTCCTTTTATCCAGATCTTGAGAAAAAGAGACACATCTTTAATCCATATCATTTTACTTTAGAAAACCACTTTTAATCTGGGCCACACCTTCTTCTGGAAATCTATTTAGGGTCCTGGAAGAAGAGATATTTTATTCTTTGCCTATTTTCTCTTTCACCTTAATATTAAGTCCATTCCTTCACTAGTATTAGAGCCTACTTTTTGGATTCCAGTATATACTAAAGACCAGCTGGGACAACAGTCTTCTGGACTGAGTAACTACTGGATTTTTGGACTTTCCATTGACAGCCATCCATTATTGGATTAGCTAGACCACAGCCTACAATTCATTCTAATAATCTCCTTCTATATACATATACAGAGAGATTCATTCTATAAGTTGTTTTACTCTAGAGAACACTGACTAATACAGATTTTTCTATGAGAATTGGTTCTTGAACAGCATAAGTATAAGTACGAGGCTTTTAATTATCTGGAATAAGCTTTTCAATTTACTAACGCATACAGTTACTGAAGCCTCTCCTGGAAACTCAGAGAGTACTGATAACCCATGATGTGAACTATATTAAAAACTCAAGGAGATAAATGCATTTTATTGTTCTGATTCTCCAATTGTGAGGAGCAATGCATTTGGTGATGTTATATATGAAATTTTTGAAAATTTGTGTGAAAAATAAGGAAAAGGATGATACTCATTGGTTGCTTTTAGCATTTGCTTAAATTGACAAAAGATAGGGATGAGCTCTGTGATAAAAGTCAAAATCTTCTAGCATCTCAGAATTCAGGGAAAGACAACAAGGAAATTAGGAAAACAATCAACTGGATCTAAATATGTACAAACAGTCTAAATTTTTCTATCTGTGAACTGGGTGAGAGTCTTTTTTCCAGGAGCTAGAGCTCAAGTTGTTGAATATCAAACTGAAGTCCTCATTATAAGGTTGGCTGAATTACAGCAAAAATTCAAAATTCAAATCCCTCCATCAGAGGGTGTTGGTGATTATAGTAAGAACATTGATTGATGAAGTATGGGATCCTGTAATGTTGGATAGGGATGTGTAAGAGGACCATACTGAAGTAGAGAACTTTACACCTACAGCTATTGAAGAGAGACCAGATGTGATAAGTGCTTATTACAAACATGGTAGGAAGGTGTTAACATCACAGTAGCACCTTTGTGATCACTTTTAAGGATATCAGAGACCCTGGCTCCAGGAAGGTACCTTCTGAAATAGTATTATCTGCTATGAATAATGTCTGCAGTCTTCCCAAATTATGCCATAAATGCTATTTAGTGGGTAGTAGCACCCCATTATGACTTATGAAAGTATAACTGATAGCATATTTGGAATTAATATGATGAATTTTAGTGCACTAAAATCAATTTCAATATAAACATACTAATTTCTCTAAATAAAATAGATACTCTCTTATTCCCATGAGCTTAAGAGTACTTAATGCATTCTATTTAATTTGCCTGGTTGACTCAGTAGTGCAAACTCTATGAATTGTCACATGGGAATATTTTTTATACTTGAAAACCACAAAGAAACAAGACTCAGATGTTAGATGCCTTCATTAGCCAATATACTTTTCCTTAAAAGTTTCCTTAAAATTATGTGTCTTTCTGATAAAACTCACCTAATAAATGGACATGGAATTAATGCATAGCAATTATAATACTCTTTTTTAAAGTATAGGATGGATATCAGTGATTTCTAAAAGTTTCTGCTCTCAAACACTGTCTGTAGGTGCTCAATGGGAAACTTCCTACAGTGTAAAAGTAAAATTATGTACAATGATATCTGAAATATTCTCTTGGAGTTAGGGTCATTTACTCGTAACATCTTATGTATCTTGCTAGTCTCTGATATACTGAGGAAACTTCTAGGAACAAACTACAGTAATGGAGAAATATAGAATCATAATATACTATGTCCAAGAAGATGTCATCCATTCTCAACTCCTAAAAGCCTGATGCCTTAAAAATCAGACACTATTATTTGAGTAGCAGGAGGACTCAATTACCAAAGCCATGAATCTAAAGATTTCCTGAAATTACCACAATGCATTGCAGTATAGCTGATGTATTTCCTCATCTTACCTTCCAATGTAATTGAATTGAATTGGGAAATAGAAATTGCAACAAATTGCTTTTCCTATAAATTAGACATATTCTTTGGGTCAAGAACAAGCTGGAAAAAGATAATGAAATTTTAGTTCTGACATGGATGTATAGCTGAAAATGATCAGAAAGCTATTAAATGCATTATGCATATCATTGTAGAACACAGAAAGATACATAGAATTTACTGGAATGAAATAGTCATTAAAAAAGAAAACTAATTTTATATATGTATTACCTATATTCTAATTATTCAAGAATATCTATGAAGGAAAGAAGATATAGACATGTAGTAGAAAACTTCCAGTGAAAAACCTAAGAAAACATAACAAAAGATTTCAGAATCCCATATACATTTCTTAGAATCTCATACCATTATCATCATGGTGGGGAACAGGGCAGCCTACAGGCAGACATGGTTTGGACTACATCTTGATCAGAAGGACATTGGAAGTGGACTATCTCACTTTGGGTGGCTTGAGAATATGAGACCTCAAAGCCCTCTTCCATAGTGACACATTTCCTACAACAATACCACACCTACTCCAACAAGGCCACACCTCTCAATAATAACACTCTCTTTGGTGTCTATTTCCTTTCAAACCACCACAGAAAGTGAGGTAGAGAAGTATTTGCTTTTGCTTCCAAACATCAAGCTTCATATACCCTGCATCAATGTCTCATTTCCTTATTTCTTTGCAGAACGGTATCTAATCAATTATAAAAACAAACAAAACACAGACAAGCCCAAGCTGATATCAAAAGCATTCTCTGTTCTATCATTCCTTTCAGTAATTTTTATATGTATTTTGTATTTCTACTATTTCTTGTCACAACTCTCCATTATTTTGATGTCTTTAGTTGGATATGTTCTCATCACACCTCATCATTATGCATAAAATGAGCATAATTTTCAAAAATCTGTTTTCTTTATTTTATGAAAATATGAAACTCACGAACATTTGTCAATCAGAATCAGAGGATGAAAACAAATCACGAGTAATTCTCCTATGCCTATTTTAAGGAACTGCAACAATCATAAAAAAGCAACTGTCACTTCCTTTTTGTGTGAAGAAATGTTCAATGAGACTTTTTGATTAGAATTTGGGTGAGCTAGTATCTGAGGTAAAGGAAAAACTAGAGAATCACAATCAGCTTATGTTTGCTACAATAGACTTAGCTGAGATTCTCCTTAGGGATCAACTAATGCCTCTCAGCATGGAAGCAACAAGTAGTTGAGGATTGGCAAGCTTGCTAAAAGTTTATCTCAGCATCCTCATTTCCCAAAGCAATTATTACAACTAACTGTAGCTGGAGGTTTCACCATGCTACAGTTTAAATATTTTGAAATAAAGTTGGTAGATGAACATGCTAATCAACAACATAAACTATTAATGACATAATTATTGCAAGTAGCACATACTTTCTATATGTTAGAGATCAGAACAATAAAAATAAAATACTAGTCCCCAAGATTTAATTTCTCTAAGGAGCTGAACTGACACCCAGATTTGTGACACAGGATTATTCCTGACTTTCTATAAATGTTAAGTCTAATTGTCTTAGTTTGAATGCTCTGATTTCCTTGTAATGCTATTCTTATGCTTGAGACCATTGTGTATTTCATAAATGCTTACTTTTCTGTTGTATATGTCACCCCTAGTCTTCTTCTCCAAATAAATATTGAGCTAAGAATGTTCAAGCATCTTAAGGCAACACTTCAACCAATGACCTACAGAGTGGTTAGAAATAAGGCATTTATGTAGAAATTTCTTGGCTATTTTTAAAGTAAAAGGAGCTACTTCTCTTTAATCTATAAACCAGTTCTTCTACAATAGGCCAACTCCCATACATGCCTCATTAGATGTGATATCCATAATAATAACTGTATATGTATAAACATATATTTGTATTTGCCTACACTAACTTGATTTCAATTGCAGCCATACTCAAAGCCCCATGAATAGTAATTTGTATATGACTCATACTGTTACTATGCACCTCAAAGCATAAAAGCATATAATGACTTCTTGGATATCATAGATAAATAAATAATCACTTTGAAGGATGTTAAACATGTGGTTGGGGGAATACAAAATATTTCTTTCAATATTTTCATCTTGCTTGAATCCACTTTCATCTTTTCGAGAAAATTCTGTAATAGCATTCTACAGAAAATAATCTCTTTATCCCATTTTTTTTTTCATGCACAGTCTGTTCTTCACACAGTAGCCTGAAAATTCTACTAAAAAAGTAAATCATATAATATTCCACTTATTCTTTCAAAGATCCATGACTTCTTATTATACTTATTAAATTCTAACTTTCTTAGCACAGTGTAATCTACCCTTGCCTGCTTACATAGGCTGTGACATTATTTCAATTTATTCTGCCATAGTTCCATTGAACATGGCATTTTTTTTAAATATAACAATGACAGTCCAATCTCAGGGCTGTGGCTCAAAGTTTTCTCTGGTCCTGCCCAGCCCCAAGGACCCCACAGCCACTTATAAAATAATCACTCAGAAGCTTATATTAATTAAAACTGCTCGGCCATTAGCTCAGGCCTACCACTGACTAGCTCTTACACTTAAACTCAGCCCATTTCTGTTCATCTGTATTTTGCCACATGTTCCATGGCTTTACCTGTGTGCCATTACATGCTGATCCCTGGACGGTGGGTTGGTGTCTCCTCACTCAGCCTCCCTCTTCCCAGAATTCTCATTGTCTACTTATCCCACCTATACTTCCTGCCTGTCTACTGGCCAATCAGTGTTTTATTAAACCAGTGTACAAAAGCATTATTCCACAGCAGAAAGTGAACTCTTTCAGTTCCCTCAAATCACAGAATTTCCTCATTATAAAGAACTACTCAGCTGGTAAGAATGAGAATTGTCAAAAATATCTTAGAAAGGAATTTGATGAATTAGAGGAGACTACAGTTTCCAGGTTTTTTGGTCTGGAATTACTGGTTTTGGCAATCATCAAGAAAAAAATGCGACAAACATGATGAGTGCCTTGCTAAGCCGACATGAGAAAAGCTTCTTCCAGCAGCAAGTAGGAAGAAATAAAGAGACTCACAACCAGACATTAGGAAGAGAGGAAAAGACATTGAAACACTCAACTATAAATGGGATGTCTCTATACAGTCCCTCCCCTCATGGCACAGAGGACCATGTGGAAGAAGAGGCAGAAAGTGTGTAAGATCCATAGGGGATGTATGACATTAAGAACACAAGGACCTCTAATTCAACATCATCAAGGCTCATATAAATCCACAGAGACTGAGGCATGGAGCACAGGGCCTGAATGGGTCTGCAGTTAGGTCCTTAGTGCTCATATTATGGTTTTAAGTTTAGTTGTTTTCTGTTTTTCCTGAGTGTGTGAAATAGTGGGTCTCTGATTCTTGTGCCTTCTCTTGGGATATTTTTCCTTCTGCTTGCTTATTTTGTCCAATTCTGATGCAATAGTTTTTGTTTATCTTATATTTTATTTTGATTTTTTATCATTATTCTTTAGAAGCTTGTTTTTAATGAGAGAAAGAATAGAGTGGGTTGAGATGGGAAGAGAGGAGTAAAGGAAAGGAAATCATAATCAAAATAATTATGTAATTAAAAATCTATTTTCAATAAAAGGAAAAAACAATATATATATATATATATATATATATATATATATATATATCACTACAGATACACACACACACACACACACACACACACAAACCCACACACATATATAAATACACACATATATGAACTTTTAACTCTAGGAGAAATACAGTCATCACCACAAAAATTTTAGGACATACTCTACATCCACACAAAGCAGCTGTATACCCATTGTTGTGTTTTCCTAATTTTGCTCCAAAGCCTTTGAGTGTAGAAATTCACTGATCTCTTTCTGTATCTATTAATTTGCCTATTATGGAATCTTCGAATACATGGAATCATAAAAAAGAAAAATTAATTACTAATCATATTAGAAAAAGAAAAAATGTTTTAGGATGAAAAAGATAGCCACATATTAGTCACATTATCTTTGCAAATTAACTTTTTTTTAATTTTTTGATTATAATACAATTACAGCATATTTTTCTCCTTGCTTCCTTCAAATCTTTCCACAAATTCTGTGTTTTTTTTTTCAAATTCATGGATTCGTTTTCATTAATGTTGTTACACATACACACACATATATGCGTATTTACTTGTATGTATGCATGCGTGTATTTATATACACGTTCCTAGGTTAATCTGTTCAGGTTGAATGTTACTTAAATGTTTGTTTTCAGGACTGACCTGTATTTAAATACTAATTGCTGTTCCCTGGGGGAAAACTATTTCTCCTGGTCTCAGCATTTCTTAGTTGCCTGTAGTAAATTGTGTAAGGTTGGGGCCTCATAGGCATTTCCCTATACATGTTAAGATGTCTGTTACTTTTGTCCTTGTTCAGCTCATGTTTAGGCAGCCATATTAGTCTGAGTTTGTGGATGTAGCTTCTGACATTAGTAGGACACACAGTCTCAGAGCAAACTCCCTCTTTCTCTGACTCTAACAATCTTTCTAGCCCCTCTTCCACAATATTCCCTAAGGCATAGTTATGGGAGTTATTTTGTAGATATATTAATTTGGATTAAGCTTCACAAATCTACAGTTTGATTGCTTTTGGTTATCTGTAATGGTATCTGTTATAAATAGAAATCTCCATGATGTGGGGTTAGGACTACACTTACCTAGTGTGTATAACGACACATATTTAGAATGAAGTTAGAATGTATGCTGGTTTGAAATGTTGCAGTTGTAGATTCTCCTCCAAGAACAATAACTTCACTAGTCCTGGGTACATGGCTGTTTCCAGTACCAGGATATTTTCTAATTTGTTGAACAGATTTTATATCCAATAGAGAACAGTTGGTTACCACTAAGGTAGGTATACCACTACTGTACTGTACTGTACTGTACTGTTGTGAGATGATGTTGTTAGTTGTCATGGTTTTTAGGCACCACATATGGTTAGAACTGTTGGTTGCTTCCTTTCTTTGGTAGCTTGCATGGCACCTTTTGATAACATGAAAGAGAATCCTCAGAGAGAAGGCAATCAGGACATTTCCAACTTGGTGACCTCTGAGCCCTATGTCTGAAGTCAGTGGAGACTTATTCAATAGAGACTTACCTTTCACCTCTGGCAGGGGAGGGTGATCAAGCAAGGGCAATAGCAGTAACCTATGGTGGCTCTTGAAGAGCCCTGATCAAAACTCAGTAGAGGCCTTCTGCCAGATATTGGAGTTTTTGTTAAATGGTTTATAGTTCTTTGGGAAAGCATTGTCAAACTAGATAGAAAAATTTCATTTAATCTTTGTAAGTATATTTATACACAGTCTTACATATTTTATAGGCTTTTACATGTTATTATAGGGATATTTTTGTTAGGTACATAGTTAATAGTGTGATATCTTATATTTCCTAGCATTTTACTATTATCTTGTCCTCCTTCTGTATTTTTCTCCCTCTCACTGCTCTAATTAGAGGTCCCCCAATTTTTCCTTAACACGATCAAACCACATTCATGCTGCTAATCTCTTCTCAATTATTCCTTCAACTCCATATCCCAGCAATGGTCCCTTTTTTCTTTACTCATTGCAGTGACTCCAGGACATGTACTAACCTGTGAAGATTTGGAGCTGGGAATCTCTGATAAGAGAGTATGCACCATTTGTTCTTTTGGTTCTGGGTACCTCACTCAATGTGACCTTCTTTAATTCCATACCTGTGTCTGCATAGGTTATTATTTAATTTTTCTCTATAGCTGGATAGTTTTCTATAGCTTGTAGATCATACATGTTTATTATGCTTTGGTCAGTTGTAGGACATTCAGATTGTTTCTTTTTCCTAGCTATTGTGTATAGAACATCAATGAACATGGCTGAGCAAGTTATGTGTAGAGTAAGACATAAATTAAGCTTATGGCAAGGAGTGGTATAGCTGAGTCATACAGTGGATTTATTTTTAGCTTTTGGGAAATTCTCTAATCTATCAGTATATACTTAGAAAACAACCAAGGGAAATTTAATGTCTTGAGCTTGTGACTGAACAGTAAGTAGTCAGTGCTCTACCAGCTTATCAGAACTCCATTGATTATTGTTAAAACTGTGAACTTTTGAAATCTCAATGAAACAATAGGATTGAAGGGAGAAGTCTGAAATATTTCCTATTTTTCACGTACCTTAAATCATTTTTTACATCTTTACAATTCACATTTACACATCTTAAATCAATTTCTTAGTCCATCAAAACTGATTCAATCTTGCATATCCATAGACTTTTTGTATCTTAACCTGTCAGAACTGATATAGACTCTCCATATCCTCAGACCTTTATATACCTTGGAACATTATCTTAGGCCCTCAAAACTTACATAGACTTTACTATTTTTTGTTCCATCTAATCATTTATCAGAGACACAGCAGTTATTACTGAGAACTGTGATTGCAAGTTATGTTGCTTTGGTGGAAAATTACATCTGAAACCTGTTTGTCTTTTAGTATGAAGCCTGTTAGCATAGTAAACCTGTCAAACTTTTCCCAACAGAATGCCTATTAGAATAGGTAAGGCCTAATTTTAACATATAAAATGAGCTAACAAGGTGGCTGTAGCCTTGAGGAAGAACTGATGATCTGCTGCTGCTTAGCTGACAATGCTATACTTAGCCTAGCTGTCAATACCAGCAGAGACTTGAGAAAGATAAATTATAGCAGAATGCATAAACCAAATGACCTGTGTATCCATTAAAATGACCAAGAGTAGTCCGTTATTTAGACCGTCATCCCTGTCTCCTATGGTCTCTTAAGGCATTGGGTGCAGAGATACCAGGAGAGCATCAGCCTTTGGCTGCCAGGATGAAAAGATGAGAGGCTTTGCTTTGAGGAAGAACATGGGGGTGGGAAGAATGGCCTTCCTTTCTCTAGGCAAAGTGGGGCAATCAACTCTCCAGTGTCTTCTTGTCTACAATTTGAGCTGGTTCCTGGTGGCAGGTGCAGCATTGGGGGCCATCTTGCCAGCAGTTATCATTACCACAATCCAGGTGGACTTTTCCTAGTGCACTGTCATCTTCTTTAAAGACCCTGGAGTCACTGCTAGGAGCTGGGCGTCTTTGTTAAAGTAAGCTTTTTCCATTAAATATTTTAAATGCCATATTCATCAGATCTCTGACAATTCTGGGGAACATTATTTTTAAGTATATCTGAGCTAAACAAACCTAGGCTTAACCTTGAAAACACATATATGAGACTAAAGAAAGCTTTTTTGTATAATTATTACATTAGTACTTAACATGACTACAAGTAGAGTTCTGAACACACTAAAAAATTTGATCATTTATAAGATGACTACTAACTTTCATGTCTCAATTATCTTTAACAGTTTATATTTATAAGCTTTTATAATATTAGGACTTTGCAGCTTTACCTCTGTTAAGTTTGAGCCTTTAAACATGTTAATCTCTTCAGAATGGCCAAGATCAAAAACACAAATGACAGCTCATGCTTGAAATGGTATGGAACAAGTGGAACAGTTCTCTACTGCTTGTGAGAGGACAAAATTGTACAGCCACTTTGGTAACTAATATGGTGGTTCCTCAGAAAATTTGGAATTGATCTACCTCAGGACCCAGCTATAGCACTCCTGGGCATATATCTAAAGGGCACTGCAGCATGCCACAAGGGCACTTGCACAATTTAATCATAGCAGCTTTATTTGTAATAGCCAGAAACTGGAAATAACGTAGATGTCCCTGAACCAAAGACTGGATAAGAAAAATGTGGTACATTTACACATTGGAGTATGACTCAGCTGTTAAAACTAATAATACCAAGAAATCTGTTGGCAAGTGGATGGAACAAGAAAAGATCATCCTGAGTGAGGTAACCCAGCATCAGAAAACCAAACATGGTATGTACTCAATCATAAGTGAATATTAGCTACAAAGTAAAGGAGAACTATGTTATAATTCACAGACGCAGACAAGTTAAGAAACAAGGAAAGCTCAAGGGAGCAATGTATGAAGCTCACCTTGAAGGATAAATAGAATGGACATTGCCAGTGGATGGGGCACCAGAAATGGAGAATGGGAATAGTAACAGAAAGGATCAGGTAAGGGGAGGATGTAGGGAGGGTGCTGGGAGAGACAACTGGATTCTGGGGGCATCTTTAAGATGAGGTAGAAGCATAGAACAATGAAAACTCCCAGAAATCTATGAAGGTGACTCTAGTTAAGACTGCTAGCGATAGGGATATGGAGCCTGAACCAGCCATCCTCTGAAATGAGGCAAGACTTCCAGTAGAGTGACTGGAACACCAAGCCAGCCACAAACTCTTTAATCTATAATTTTTCTTCCCTACAGTTATGCTGAAGTAAAGATGACACAGAAATTGTAGGAGTGACCAGTTGATGACTGGCACAGCTGGAGACCCATACCATGAGAGGGAGCTCCCACTAAGAGCCAGGACCCATGAGCGGGATACCCCAGAATCCTAGGATAGGACCAAACATGAATGGCAAAAAGAGTCGATGAAATGACTCCTAATGTTATTCTGCTGAACTCATAGATTAATGCCTAATCCAACTGTCATCAGAGAGACCTCACCCAGCAACTGGTGAAAACAGATGCAGAGACCCACAGTCAAGTATTAGGTGGAGCTCAGGGAATCCTGCAGAAGAGGAGGATGAAGGATTATAGAACCCAGTGGTGTGAAAGGCACCACAAGAATACCCACAGCACCAACTAATCTAGGCTCATATGTGCTCAAAGAAACTGAACCTATAATAATCAGTGTCCTATTTGGAGCTGACTTAGGCCCTCAGCATATATGTTACAGTTGTGCATCTTTGTCTTTGTGTGGGACACCTAGCAGTGAGAATAAGGGATGTCTAACTCTATTGGCTTATTTTGGTACCCATTCCTCCTGCTGGATTGCTCATGAAACTTAATAGAAGAGGGGATGTCTAGTCTTAGTACAGCGTGATATGCCATGCTGGCTGATATCCATGGGATGTCTATCTGTGTCTGAAGAGAAACAATGGAGGAATGAATGGGGCAGCAGGGTAGTGAGGATGATGGGAAGAAAGGAGAGAGTGGACATTTTGCTTAGGATGTAAAATAAGAAAACAAATTAAAACTATAAAATAAAATAAGTTATTCATAACAAGTTCAGAACTGAAGCTCCTTTCAGTATCAACATAGAATACTTAACTCATAAACACAGCCCACACAATCCAGAGAGTGATTAGAAAATTTTCTGATCCGTTTATAGTACACCATTATAGAATACAACAGTTTCTTATATGACTCAGATTATCAAAATTGCTTAAGTATAACCATTAACAGTGATAAGGAGGCTAGACATACATTCTTAAGTATGAATAGATCTTAGGAAAGGAGAGAGATTTTCTAAGCCAACTATTCTCAACTTGCCCAATGCTATGACCTTTCAACATAGTTCCACATATTGAGGTGACCCCATCACCACTATAAAATCTTTCGTGTTGCCATTTCAGAACTGCAATAAATCTGTTATAAATCGCAATGCAAACATCCAATATGTAGGTGGTCCTATGCTACCCTTGTGAAAAGGACTTTTAGTTCCCTAAGGGTTGAGACTCATAGGTTGGGAAGCTGTTCCCTTTAGATGCCTGTTTACATCATGGTCTTATTGCATAAAAAATGAATATTCTACTTTCTGGTGTTTAGTATTTAGTGCTTATAGTCATGGCTTTAGAATTTGGGTGCCTGGCCTAAATCTTTCTGGGGCCTCCATAAAATATTAATCCCACTAATAGAAAGTAAGACTACTATCAAAATTTAAAGTCAAATTTGAAGCAAGCTTTAATTAAATATTTGCTAGATTGATAGGCTCTCTGTCCAGGTCTGTCTCTGGATTCCCAGAAAAAGGCTCCAAGTCACAGTTTGCAGGGGCTTAGAATATTTTTCCATCAGGTAAAATCATGAGCAAGCATAAATGCTGATGTATTTCCTGCCTATGTTACTCCAGCCTACATCCAATCAGGGGCAAGCATACATCCTGATGTGTTTCTTGACTGTGAACATCCCACCCACATGTGATCAAGCATGTCAGGTGCAAATGGATCAAACAAACTTATTTTGGGGAGCAAAAACATGTGGCTTGTTATTTCCTATAAACAATAGCCTCCAGCATTTCAGGAACTACCTATCCTTGAGCAAGAGGCTTGCAGATCAGAGACACTTTCGTTTCATGGATCTCTGAGGCATGGTTATTAAAACTTAATGTAACTTGGGTTCTCCCAATTGTCTCACAAAAGTATGATTTGTTTAGTTGAGCCTAGATAATAAACTAGGAAGTAGAATGTCTAATGGAGATTTATGAAGATGTATTTGAAAGGGAAAAATCAGTAGCCATCTTGAAAGATGCTTCCCCCTCTGCTCCTCCAAAGGTATTTGCTGACCAGCAGTTTTAAAAGTGACCAGAAGTTGAACTTATAAGGCTGGGACAATAAATCTATGCATCCTTGGCAAAACAAGATATGAAGAGTAATGAGCTCAACTGACCAGAAGTTGAACTCAGAGGAGAGTAGGACTGGAACAATAAATCTGAATGTATATATCCTGGGTTCAACAAAACCAGGACATAGGGAGTAAAAAATTTATGTCTCTGTAGATACCCTGAATCCTGTTAGCCACCAGTAACCTCATGCTTATAGTTTAGCCAGTAACTTCAAAGAACTACCTTACGCCCAGCTCTCTTATCCAATCCCAAACTGCATGTAAACCTTTCCTATATAAACCCCTTCAAGTGAGTGCTTGGGGCCATCCTCCTCCACCCGCTGTGTCAGATGTTGGATGTAAAGCAAGGCCTAGCTTGCTTGTTATCAATAAACTCCTTTGTGTTTTGCATCAGATATTGGCTCTGTGGTGGTCTTGCTTGGGGGCTTGCGATGTGGGCACAACGTGTTCATAAAACAAAAGAACTCATATATTATTTCTAAAAAGAAGCTAGATTATGTAACAGCTATTTCACTGCTAATGGCACTATCCTTGTTAGGTAGGGAGTCCCCCTGGTGTCTTCTGTGTAAGTCATATGGTACATGAAAGAAACAGGCACTAAAGCACCCAAGACCAGATTTTCTATGTCGTTAGGTGGTGCCTTACAGACAAGTTTCCTTGTAGGCTGCTTCTTGATTGGCAGCTTCCGGATGTTTTTAGCAAATGACTTTCAACCCTTCTTGATATTTATCCCTCTGGCCGTGGATTTTCTGGAATTGCTTGAGGGGAAAGGTGCTAAGGTGATATGCAGTCAGAGGCAGACTTCAATTCAGAGCTTCAGTTCTCAAAAACAGCAATCAATTTACCTTCATGGAATGCCAAGCACCACAAGCCAGAGATTTTTCTCATTCTGTTTTTAAAGAGTAGTAAACAAGTCTAAAAGGAGAGAGGACAAAGACTTATCATTCAGTAGTAGCTTATGTAATGTTTAAAATGTCACTTATTTTTCCCTTAATTTATTCCTACTCACCATTGTACTCACAAGTTTTAAGTAATTAATACTTAACTTTTAAATAAACCTCAGCAAAAAAAAAAAGATCACAATAATATTTCTTATATTAGAATCTGGGTTGAAGTTTTACTATGTCATTTATCATTTTTCCATTTGCTTCCTTCACAGTGTGCAGCATGCATGCAATCAACTACTTGTTTATTTTATCTTTATTTTTATTTATTTATTTGTTTGTTTATTTATTTATTTTGGTTTTTCGAGACAGGGTTTCTCCATGCAGTTTTGGTGCCTGTCCTGAAGCTTGCTCTGTCAATCAGGCTGGCCTCAAACTCACAAAGATCCACCTGGCTCTGCCTCCCGAGTGCTGGGATTAAAGATGTGAGCCATTGATGCTTAGCCTCAACTACTTGTTTATTTGAAGGTGAATTTACTCTCTAAGTATTTTATAACATGCACATGATTTGGAAAAAGGGATATGCAATATATTCTTCACTCTCTCACTTTGAATCCAGAAGTTGGTGTCATCATATTTGGACTTCTATTTCATAACTAGATACACTACACATAAAGCCTTATTATAATGGGATTCTGCTGAGTATAAAGCCTGGAGTACACTGCAAGTCCATACACTGAAAGCATCCAAAAAGAACCCCCTTACACACATGCACATTCACACAAATTTAAAGCTAGTTTTCTTCATTGGCTTCTATGGCCTTCTACTAACTGCTCTTAAATGGTGTTGATATAACAAGTTTTATTTGGATAAGAAATACTGAGGGAAACTCAAATGATATATTTGAAATATATATCAGAAAAATATTTCACTCCATGAACTAGATTTTAGAAATCAGATTGTCGGCCAGGCCCCAGGTGGAGCTCCAGGAGTCCAATTGGCAAGAAAGAGGAGGGTTTGTATGAGTGAAATTGTTGAGACCAAGACTGGAAAAAGCACAGGGACAAAGAGCCAAACGAATGGAAACACATGAACTATGAACCAATAGCTGAGGAGCCCCCAACTGGATCAGGCCCTCTGGATAAGTGAGACAGTTGATTGGCTTGATCTGTTTGGGAGGCATCCAGGCAGTAGGACCAGGTCCTGTGCTCAGTGCATGAGTTGGCTGTTTGAAACCTGGGGCCTATGCAGGGTCACTTGGCTCACCTGGGAGGAGGGTACTGGACCTGCCTGGACTGAATCTACCAGGTTGAACTCAGTCCTCAGGGGAGGCTTTGCCCTGGAGGAGATGGGAATGGCGAGTTGGCTGGGGAGAAGGCGGGGGGCAGGGGGAGGGGGGAGAACAAGGGAATCCTTGGCTGACATGTAGAATTAAATTAAATTATAAAATAAAGGAATGAAAAAAAGAAATCAGATTGTCTGTTCCCATGGGTTTTGCCAATAGGAATAAGTAATTAAGTACAATTTCCTAAAATTCTTTAGGACTGACAGATCACTCTCTTTTCTTTAATATCCTGAAGTCACCAGGGAGATTTCAGTCACTGATGCAGAAACATGGGAGCAGCAAGAAGAAATGTAGTTCATTAAGCAGGGGAAAAGAATTAGAATATGTTTACAGGACAAGGGCAAAGGAAAAGCAGAATAAAATACATCATATAAATTGCTAACTTTTCCCATTTATTAAAAATAAGATGAAGAAAACTTATGAGCATTGTTATATATATATTTATATTTTAGTGGATCTAATTACATTTTTATGTCTTCTTTTTCTGTATTTTGGAAATGGCTTTGATTTTAATATATGAATTACTTAAATATAGGGCTTAATTTTACCATGAAGTTTCAAGACTGACTTGAATGCATTTTCTTATGTTTTTAATCCCAAATATCTCATTAGAAATGGTGTTTTGCTCATTTAAAAATCTCCAGAATTTATGCTGCAATAGCTTTCATATTACTGGTACTATATGTGTATAGGTAAGACTAACTGTGATTTTTCTTTTACTACCTAAGACCCCACATTATTAGTATGCGTGGGGACATTTTATCCTGATGATGGGGTCACTCTTGCAAGGGCTTGATGAATAAATAAAGTGACTGTAGCACACAGCACAATCATTCTAGGAAGTTTCTGGTGCGTGTTTGAGTACATAGCACATTACCAATTTTTCTTCAAAAGAATCTTGCTATAAAAGTTTCCAAGTGTACAAATTCCTATACTTAAAACCTATAGGTAGGAGTTTTTTCCTACTTGCATTTTTCCAATGTTTATCCAAACAATCAAACAAACAAACAAACAAAAAAACTATGTACATTGATATAGCAGTAGCTTTAGGAGAAGCTTGGCCAAATCTTAAGTATTTGTGTGCAAAGGGATTAGTAACCACAGGGTGGCAACATGCTGATGGCACAGTCTGAATATTTTTATTTGCCTTGATTGACTTCTTTTATGGTAGAACTGATATTTCCCTGTTTTTATAAATATTCTTATCTGTTAAAGATGCAGTACAAAGTTAAGTAGAAAACTGCATCTATTAGTGTTGATATAATCCCTGAATGTATTCAGTTTGATTAATTTAGATATCATAATAACTGAAGTTTTTACTTTTTACTACAAAGTTCTTTCTTTTCTTTTCTTGAAACTTTCTCTGTTTTTATAGAAAGAAAATGATCACATAGTAGCATAGCACTCTGAATCCTCTGTCCTGATCAGTTTTGCTTCTGAAAGTGATAAGTTTATTAGGGTGCACAACATTTTGGGGAATACAATACCACCACATTTCCCCTTTTTGTCTAAAATTAAAAAAAATCTAGCCGGGCGGTGGTGGCGCACGCCTTTAGTCCCAGCACTTGGGAGGCAGAGGCAGGCGGATCTCAGTGAGTTCGAGGCCAGCCTGGTCTCCAAAGCGAGTTCCAGGAAAGGCGCAAAACTACACAGAGAAACCCTGTCTCAAAAAATCAAAAAAAAAATCTTATAACTAATACAAGAAAAATTATCCAATAGGTATATAATATATATATATATATATATAGTCAAAAAACTCCATTATATATATTAACAATGTCCAGTCCAGTAACATTTGATAAACTCAGACAAAAATTTCATTACTTATCCTATTTAAAACAAATAATTCCTTTTTAAAAGTATTTTTTCTTTTCATAATATATTCAGTAATCTACCTTTTGTCATTTTTATATCTTCCTCTTTTTCTTTTTAGTGTAGATTCTGTTCTTCACCATATACATAGCCAACTTTGCCCTCCCATTTCTCTGTGAAAGCAGTACCACCACATCCCCAATGTTATCTCAGTGTTATTTTCCTAATATATTTGGAATTTTTCTTTTCTTGTCCTGTCTACTGAAAATTGGACATTTTAAAAATTAAGGATCACAGAATATTCTGTAATGTAAAGGAGTTCTGAGAATATCTATTACAACATTCTCACATATTCTTTGTGAAAACTGTAGCACAGACTAGGGGGAAAAAAGTAACTTTCAAAGCATACAGTGAATTAATGACACATTGTGTTACAAACAGCCTGTCCTAATTTCTAACTTATGTTATTTTATTTATTTTTTGTAATCTGGTTTACATAAGAGTTCAAAGCAGAACAATTTAGTCTGTTTTAAATAAAAAGAGGAATGCATTCATAACTAGCTTTCAGGAATGTATTAAGACAAGATTGGTCATTTGGAGGTGTATTAGATTGCTAATTATCATCTAGAACAGTCTCTCCTCTGATAATTTATTGAACATTATTCTCTCTTAATATTCCTAGGAGCAGTCCCTTGTCATTTACACATCAACTTAACCTCAGAGTCTCCTGCTTGTACACTTCTAATTACATGTTACTCGCTTATCTGTTTTTTTCCTATTTCCTATAAAAGTCTCACTTCTAACATTCACAATATTACTTCATCTTACCTGTTTGCACCTGCATACATTTGTTTTGTTGAGAACATGCTACATGCTCACCAGAATTGTAGGTGTTATATCTAGTGGGAAAGCTCATCACATATTAAAAATTAATTTCTGATCCTATTTTGAGACTTTGGAAATCATTGGCTGATGTTTATATATTGCTATATTTCCAGAATATAGTGTAATGTTTGGAATATAACAGTTAGATTTAGAAAGAACTGATAAGTGAATATATTAGCTATAGAGTTTAAGTGACATAAAGCTGCAAAGAAAGAAAATAATGTAAGCCAGAGTGTTTGTACATAGCTTCACTGCCCATTTCATTATCATTTGAGATTAAAAGTACAGGATTATTGGAAAAGAATAAGAAAGGAAGAATTAAAGGCAGAGGAAAAAGTCTAAGTTCAGTCAGAGAGTAGAAATACATATGGCAGGGCAGATGATTCAGTGCATGAAGTGTTTACTACATAAGGAGGTCAACTACAGCATCTACATAAATGTCTGAGTATAACAACATGAAATTGTAACCCTAGCATTAGGAGACAGATAAAAGAGAATTCTGGGAGCTAAATGGCCAGCTAGTTTAGTTAGAAAGTCAAACACCTGTTTCAAGGAAACACCCTGTCTCAAAAAATAAAGTGGCAAGTGAAAGAAGAATATACCTGATCTTGATTCTCATGTCCACTTCAACTCACACTATAGGCATTCACTCATGTGAACAAACACACATGGGGTGGGGATGCGGGCTTATTTTTGACAGTCATAGCTCTTAAAGGGTCAAAAGATAGATGATGAAGTACAAAATCAGAAAAAAAAAATAGAAATATCCAAGGATCCCAGGGTTTAGCTATGTCTGGCATGGGATGTCTGAGGGAAAAAAAATCTACATACACTATGTTCTTATGTCTGTTAACTTTATTCCTCAAAGACAAAATTCTATTAATTCAGCTATATTTCCACCAGGCATTCAAGGCAGGAATAACTCTACACATATCAAGCTCTTTATCCATCTACTTCATTTCTCTGGGATGAAATCCTGATTCCATAGTTTCAGTTCCATTTAGTTTCCTATCTCACAGCCCTGATAACAACTAAACTCCTATGCTTTCATCCTCATCTTGGTCCTCTGTATCCTTTTTCTCCATCTCTGCTACTCTCTACTCCTGACACTCAGAAAACTCTACCTGAGATCTGCTTACTCTCTATGGAACCTCTGTCATCTTCTCTTCTCTCTCTTTCTCTCTCTCTCTCTCTCTCTCTCTCTCTCTCTCTCTCTCTCTCCATGCCATTCTGTCTCTTTCTACAGAAAATGCCTGCCCTTTCTTTCCCTAGACATAAGGTACTCTACCTCCTCAAGAATGTTGTTTTACTTCCCACCTTGATAAAAAAAAAAAAAAAAAAAAAAAAAAAAAACCCTCTTTTGTTCTCAGTCAGTTGCTCTGGAGAACCACTAGGCCTCCTCAAGGCAAGGGGATGGTCTCAGCTTCATTAGCATAAGAAACAAAGCTGTAGTCTCCTACCAGCTTGTCCAGTAAGCTCAGCAGGGGAGTTAGTAACTTAGTAGTTCAGCAGGTCTGGGGAACTGAACTGTTTGCCAATTGGTCTGGGCATGCAAGAGTTTCATAGCAGAAGAGAGTTGAAATATTAAAGGCTGGGTATCACCAAATATTCATAATAAATGGCTTGCCTCTAGACAGACCCTTGGTCCAGTCAAGTTATAGCTTTAATACACAGCTGAATCTCTATGAAATATTCTTGCAGCCCACAAGAAAAAAATATTTTAGAACTTTTACATGGTATTTTTTGCAATGTCTAAATTTTGGGGTTGGTCAAGTATAATGAGGTAAGTTTTTAGCATTTACAAAACAGTATTTTAAGAAGCACATTGTGAATAATTTTTTGGTGTTTTTATTCTCAGATTCAACTATATGACTACTTCTTTCCTAATTATGTACAAGTGTTGATTTCCTAAGAGATCTTTTCATCCAACAGATAGGCATGTAGCTGCTGTGGAATAATCCCTCTATACACTGTGAATATATATTACTCTCATTGGGTAATAAAGGACTGACTGGTCAGTAGCCAGATAGGGAGTATAGGAGGGACATCCAAACAAAGAGTGGTTGTTGGTTAAATCAGCGCTGCTCTTGGCTGGCCGCTGCCTGCGGTGGCCATGCTGGCGGAGGAGAGTGCTGATTGGAAGAATCGCAGCCATGGTTACCTTTTTAGAGCTTTATTGGGGGGGCGGGCAGAGGGAAAGAGAGGACAGATGGAAAGAAGGAGCAGAAAGGAAAGAGAGGGGTGCACAGAGAGCCCACCTGCTTTTAAGGCTGGGACACTGTCACAGGCTGATGACATAATTAAGGACCAAATCCTTACAGTAGTGGGAAGAAGAAGAGTGGAGTGGCCAGGAGACACAGAGAGAGCAAGATATCCTGGAGGACAGGTAAAGCCATGTGCAATGTGGCAATCCATAGATTGATAGAAACGGATTAATTTAAATTGTAAGAGCTAGTTAGGAATAAGTCTGGCTATGGACTGAGCATTTATAATTAATATAAGCCTCAATGTGTTTATTTGGGAGCAGGCAGTTGGGACAGGAAACCTCCACCTACAAATGGCACTTAATGTGGGGAGTAGATTTATATAAGACCTAAAATAATTTTAAAATATTCTAAACACATAAAAATGGAGCCAATCACAGGGTCTTAGTATCACAGTCTCATGCCAGCCACATTTCAGAGATGCATCTCCTGACATCTGCCTGAGAGATGGAGATGGCAGCCAACCCCCATGGGCTCAGCAATGTGGAGGTTTCTGCAGAGTCTCACATGGGCTTCAGTACAGAAAGGCATCTCCCAGCCACTGCCTATGGGCTTGAGCTCCCAGCATAAACTCTGACAGCACACTGCATGGCAGGTTTCAAATTTTTGCTCATGCAGACAGAAAAGGTTACAGATATGCAATAAAGACAGATACAGATGGGAAAAAAATCTCTAAATGAGTGACAGTGTGTTTAAATATATATATTTTATATATATTACATATATATTTTAAATATATGTAAAATATATATAATATATATATATGCTTGTAAGAGGAAAAAAGGTAGAGAAAGTCCTTAAAAATGGAATAGAGTAATAAAAAATATAATAAGCCATGTGAAGATGGGAAATACACAGAGAGTCTGCATCCTGTATGTTATTATGTTGTTTTTGAATTTTGGGTTGCTAAGAGACACTGAATTATAAAAACTGCTACGTTCAACCAAACTATATATTTTTAAAATATTTTTAATTTAAAATTTAAGTCAAAAGATATGTTACTTTGGAGGAGAGGTTATGCTTTTATTTCCACAGGAAATGAGAGGCTATGGATTCATTCTGAATTAAGGAAAATCAGGTTTGATTAAGAAAGATCCCCTGAGAAATCTGATTATAAATATAATGAAGTGAATCTAGAAGAACTACAAAACATATGACATATAGTTTACCTGCTCAAACAAACAAACAAACAAACAAAATCTTTGACTAACTTATATACAATGCACAGTCTATACTTGTATTAATGCACATATGAATGTTAGTTTAAAAGTTCATGTATTTTCAGAGCAAGGGGACCAAACACCAATGAAAATGGATGACCTGGATGTTTTAGCATTTCAAAAGGCTTCTATTACAGTCTCCTCAGAATTTCTACATCTAGAATAGCTTCAAGGCTGGTGGCTGAGATGATATAGCTTCATACAATACTCTAGCTGGGACTTGATCATAATCCTAAATTTTTGCAGGATCCCTCAAAGATAACAGCACTCACAAACAACAGGAAGCAATCTAGAAAACTATGACCACTTTTCCAATTGTTGGGTTATTGATATTTATTATCACTTAAGGGGGGTTGGTTACAAGTTGTTATTGGTAATATTCAGGAAAAAAAAAAGAAGAATAAAAGAGATTAGATTCAGGGAGCTTGCTCTAAAAGGAAAAGGGGAATATAGGAACTATAGGATAAAAGGATGAATCTACTTTAATCTAAAAAACAACTCTTAATTTTAAACATTTTATATTTGGTATTAACTTTAAAACAAATTTAAAGTTAATTTTGTTATACTGTATGTATATTTCAACTCCTGTTTAAGGTACTATATTTATGCAGCTCATTTAAAAATGCAATGTATAATTAAAAATACAGATTAATAGTCATCTATGATAGTAAAAATTATAGTCATGTTAGGTATGTTTTCAAAGTCATACAGATATATTTATATAGATAGATAGTCTTCAATCACTTCAAAGACTTACAGAATATGGTATTTAATATGTTTAATAACCTAAGAATTTTCATGATAGTGAGATGTGTCTGCTCCTGACAGTACCAATTTACTTCAGAGAAGATAATGGACATCAAAGAAAATCCATGTGGAGTTTGCTTTCTTTGTGGCAAAAGTAAGCCACTGGGAAAGAAATTGCCCGTGACTCAATTGCTGACAGCATACTGGCCAAAGTGGACTACCAGGATGCAAAAAAGTCAACTGTCAAACTTTGCCAAGACAAGGTAGAACAATCCTTCAAAATTCCTTGCTTCTCAGAAAAGTCTCTCAGATATACTAGGCCTATAGACCAAGATGGATGCCCCAATGTTATGGAAGAACCTAAGGTGATTATTCAGGCAGCCAGATGTCCCTGTAATTAGGTAACATTTCACCCTTCTGGGGTCTTTGATAAAGTTAAAACTAGATAGCTACAGTTTTCTGAAGTTATGATAGAAGGTAAATTAGGTACAAAATTTTAGAGTCACAAAGATAAAATAGATAATAAAATATTTTCTCTAATTTTGCCAAATACAAATAGCCTAGATATTGTAACTGTAATTCTTACTTAATAACTGTTTATGTTTTATATAGTTTTACAATATTAAGGTTTATGTTAAATTTAAACCTATTAAATTAACCTTAATATAGTAAAACTATATAATTTTTATATAAAACTATATAAAACTTTTTAATTAGATGAAAAGGGGGAAATGCTGTGAAATAATCCTTCTGTATACTGTGAATATATATTACTCTCATTGGTTAATAGAGAACTGAATGGGCAGTAGCCAGACAGGAAGTATAGGTGGGACAGCCAAAACAAGAATGCTGGGAGGAAGAAGGGTGGAGTCAATGGCATCACCAGGAGACACTGAGGGAGCAAGACAAACTGGAGGAAAAGTAAAGCCATGATCTATGTGGCAATACATAGAATAACAGAAATGGGTTAATTTAAGTTGTAATACCTAGTTAGTAATAAGCCTGAGCAATCAGCTGAGCATTTGTAATTAATATTGGGTCTTCATGTTAGTTATCTTGGAATTGGCAGGTGGGACAGAAACTTCTGCCTACGTGTTGCTTTTCTGCATGTGGAGACCTTTGGTATTGATCTTCCATACATCCTTGATGGAAACTACTTTTTCATGTGGTCAAACACAAGAGGATGGAAAAGTTGTTCCCCAGCAATAAAACCACATGCAATCAACTGATGCAACCTAAGTGTTGAAAGTAGACAATATCTTTGCCTAGATAAGAGAATGATGTGAAGTAAGAAATGATGAAGAAAATTCTACACTATTTTGATAGAGCAAAGAATATAACATTTTATTTTCCCCTTTTTTTGTTCAGATTTGAAGACTGAATAAAGAAAAGAAACCTCACTGGATCTTTGATCTTCATTTATCTGAGGCATTGTATATGTAGCCACAATATTTTGCTGTTTATCTAATTTTAAGCCTAATTGACATTAACTGTGATTGGTACACAATAATGCCTGTAAATAACTGAAATATGAGATTATATTATTTTGCATTCCATTCATATAATTCTTACAATAAAAAATGAAATATTATATGAACATTCCTTAATAACTATCTCCTTGCATGTTCATGAACCTGCATTCAAAGCTGCCTTTCCTTTAAGAAACTAAAATGTAAGAGGTAAGGCTATAATTTCATACTTCATCTTCTGACATTTAAAAGTAATTAGATTATAATCCATTAAGACATGATGAAAAGAGAAATATCTGAGACAGCACATTGGAGAAATTTATAATGTATAAATGAGTTGGACCCAAACCATTCATTTTTGAGAAGAAAAAAAGGATGGATTTAAATCCTAGAGAAAAATAACTCACTTTTATTGTACATCTTTATTTAACTCTTAAACTTCAGAATAAATGTCTGTGAAAAAGGAAGGATATTTCTTCCTCTGAAAGAGGTATTGGTTGAAAAAAATTGTTCTCATATGATTAATGATTCAGGGTAAAAGCATGTTTCCACTATGAGAAAGAGAAATGCCCTTATCAAGGGTTTCTGTCTTTAAATTTTCTGAAATTTATATATTGATTCAAGGAAAATGTGGGCTGAGTCAGATCCTTGGCCATGGTTAAAATCACACTCCAATAAACTGAATTGAACAATGGCTTCAACATTTATTATTTTATCCATAATCATTTTAATAAAACTATAAACAGACATGAAGCACTAAAATTGCACTAAGCCTTGATTTTTACTTGTAGTTTTCTGCTCTGAGATTTATTTATAGAAAAATTTCAAAACTTTTTTATTCATTTTCATACTATAATAATAATAAATTATTATAAATAAATAATAATTATTATTATTTTTTGGTTTTTTGAGACAGGGTTTCTCCATGTAGTTTTGGTTCCTGTCCTGGATCTCGCTCCGTAGACCAGGCTGGACTTGAACTCACAGAGATCTGTCAGGCTCTGCATCCCAAGTGCTGGAATTAAAAGTGTGTACCACTGCTGCCTGGCTTAATACTATAATTATTTTTAAATGCCATTTATTTTACTGTAGTTAGTGATGATTTGGAAAATAAAAGGAAATTTAACATGAACTCAACATAATTTTGAATATAATCCTAATCGAAAAACCTTATCATGTTATAGTATTCATATATTAACAAACCTACAAATATTCATGCTTGTTTCCATGAATGTGTATGTGTATACACATATCTAAATAATATAAAAGTAACAAAGAAGTCGATAAATAGCTGAAAACTATCAGACTACATTCTTTTGTTTTTGTTTTTGTTTTTTTGTTTTTTGTTTTTTTTTCAAGACAGGGTTTCTCTGTGTAGCTTTGCGTCTTTCCTGGAACTCACTTTGGACCAGGCTGGCCTCGAACTCACAGAGATCAGGCTGGCCTCGAACTCACAGAGATCTGCCTGCCTCTGCCTCCCGAGTGCTGGAATTAAAGGCGTGTGCCACCACCACTAGCTATGGAGGTCTATTACCTTTTTTGGCCATTCCTCCTCCTGAGACTGACTACCAAAGTCTAGCTATTAAAGTATTGAAGTCTAGCAATCAAATGCCCCCTTGTAGAGATGCCTTAGTTAACCTGGCTGATCAACATTAAATACCTCATCCTAACACAGATGTTTCCCTTCTACCACTATGAACTACCTTTTTCCAATGTGCCAAATCTGTCACCTCTATCCAGAGGCAGTCCTTTGTCTGATTCCCAGGGCCAAATACCCTCCCTCTTTTCCATTCTCACCTTCCCGTTCCCCCTTGTCCTCGGTCTCCTGTCTCGGTCTTTTATTCCCTGCCTTTTGTTTCTCCAGAGAAAATAAATCTCCCATGTGCTGAAACTTGGTCTTGGGGTATCATGTGCAAATATACTGGTCCCTTTTTCCGTAATGTAGAATAGAACCACAATTCCATCTACTGCATATTTTCAATCCTAAAAATATAAAAAATAAAAAATGTCACCTTTTTATTTGTTGTTAATTAAAGAAGCTTTTTAAAAAGTAGGTTTTACTATTTAAATTATTATTTTGTGTCATTAGGATTTGTCTTGTTTGGGTTAGGAATGTATAGGCATAATCGGTTTGGGCAAGTAATCTCTACTTAGTTTTTAAATGTCAAATTATTATAGAGAATATAAGAAAATAATTCTTTGTGCTTCAATGAGATTTTAGCTTTTCAATCAAATTATAATAGCACTTTCTTTCATTGAGATATATAAAATTCACCATAACCGAGAAAAATAAATAAGCATGCTCTGACTCCTTAATTTCCAAATTGTGACACTGACCCAAGGTCCAGGTCCTCAGCCAACAATGGAGAGATATTTATGCAAGTAACTGTTACTTTGATTGTATACTGTGCCAAGTAACCATTGCTTCCTATTTTCTGGTATTTACTACTTGCACAGACACCAATGTTTATGCTGTTACAATTATGTAATACATTGTAATCAAAAATCAACATTCAACTTGTCACATGCCATATAATAAACTGGAGTAGACGCTAGCAGGTGTCTTTTGATACCATACAGGCTCATCCTCTTGGCTTTCAAGTTATATGGTATCACAGATTTAAGTGGTAATGTGTATCACTAGCTCTCTTTAAAGAGAAAAGTTTGGTAACTGAGTCATGGAGTCACCTTTAAAACAATGTCTTTGGAGAGTGGGACAGACAAAAACAGACTTCTTGGAAACTAGCAAGCTCTGTCCAGCCAGGGAAACTTCTGACTTTTCTGAGAACAGCAGCAAATCCTGGAAGTGGACTTTGCAGGTGCTACTGTACACAGGAAGCTTCGGGAAGGCTAGGAGGCAGTGAGGAGTAGGAATTCACAGACCAAAGTGTCATTAGGGGTAAAGACCTTTAGTGGGGACCAATTTGGATTTAATATGGAATGAATAGGACAGGAATTCTGGAGCACAGGAAAGAGAAAGTTTAGCTGGAAATGGAGAAATGAGTATTCAAGACCTGAGGAATGAGCATACTTTAATTGGAGGAGGCAGACACCTTTAAATAGAGCACTGGGGAGGAAGAGGTAGGTGGTTCTCTGTGAGTTTGAGGCCATCTTGGTCTGTAGAGCTCATTCCAGGACAGCCAGGCCTGTTACACATAGAAGCCCTGTCTCAAAAAACCCAAAAATAAAAATAAATAAATAAATAAGTAAATACATAAATAAATAAATAAATAGATAGACGTAAAATTAAAATAATGAAACACTGTCTTCATAAAAGAAATATCAATTAAAATAATGCTTTATCTTAAACTAATAAAAGACCAAATTCGTTTCCTGTCAGATATTCACATCATTTAAAAAGTATTAACGAGAACCAAGAACACTAAAAATAAAATTATAAATATTTACCAAAGTAATCAACTTTCTACTTTGGTCAATGAAACACAGAAAGGGCTGAATCATACGTACACTACACATACACATTTAATATGGTTTTATTTTATTCAATAGGTTTTGTATTCTCAGATGCTGATAAGCTATAAGAGTTGATGCTGATAAGATATAAACGCAACTGAGAGTTGGTTTTCCAAGAAACTTAGTGGTTGTATCAGTTTATCAATCATCCATTTTGTCTTAATCACACATGTATTGTGGCTATGTTCTTACCTCACTGGTAGCACATTTAGTGGAGACATCATTTACTAAGCTGATTAAAACAGAAATAGGAAAGAGCATGAATCATATATAGTTTCCATGATTTCCTTGTATATTGACACAGTGATATATTTTAATACCCTCATCACCATATTCTAAAAACTAAGTATCTGGACCTAATATCATCCATTTTTTTGGCACATGCTTTCAGTTGGTCCCACTGTGATCAATGACTCTATTACAAGTTTCGTCTCCCTAAGATGACAATATTAAAAAAGAAAAAAAAAAACAAAAAGGAAAGAAGAACATCTAGAATCTTCATCTACTTCAGAAAACCCTACAATTGAATGAAAGAAAAAAAAAGTTTGATTACCTCTTCTCCTAGACCAGTGAAGGGTTCTCAACTTTTCTTCTAATACTGGGATATTTTAGTAGATACTTATGTTGTGGTAGCCCCTGGCCATAAAATTATTTTGTTGATACTGTTAATTCCACCAGTCAAGAATAACACCACTACCATAATTTAAAGCCAAATTTGAAGCAAGCTTTAATTAAATACTGGCCAAGTGGATGGGTTCTGGCCAGGTCCATCTCTTGGTCTCCAGAAGATGGCCCCAATCATGGTTTAGAAAGGCTTAAGAATTTTCCATCAGGTCTAGTCAGAGGCAAACAGGTCCATCTCTTGGTCTCCAGAAGATGGCCCCAATCATGGTTTAGAAAGGCTTAAGAATTTTCCATCAGGTCTAGTCAGAGGCAAACACACATCTTGATGTATTTTCTGCCTGTGAACCTCCTACCCACATGTGGCCAAGCACATTCAGTGGAGACAGGCCAAACAAACTTGTTCAGGGGAGTGAAAAACATGTAGCTTGTTATCTCCCATAAAAATAGCCTCCAGATTTTAGGAACTATCTGTCCTTGAGCAAGAGGCTTGCAGATCAGAGCCATTTCTGTTTCATGGATCTCTAAGACATAGTAATTAAAACTTAAAATGTAACTTTGGTTCTCACATTACTTCCTAAATGTAATTTTGCTACCATTCTGAATTGTAAAATAAATATCTGATATGTGAGATATTAGATATGCCACCCTAAAAGGGGCCATCACCCACAAGTTAAGAACCACTGTCATAGACTAATTTCATTCCCTGAATATTAAGTAGCAGCACTCTCCACATGAAAGCAATTATAGAAGTTGTTAAAAACACACGAGTAGACTATAAAAGCACTCTACACATTAAAGATAACTTCCTGAAAGGACATTGAAAAGGTCTTCTAAAAATATCAGATGAGTGGATAAAGAAAGTTCGTGGAATCGTAGGGATAACACTGTCTGCACAGAAAGTCCAAGACAATGTCAGAGGGAGCCACTCCCAGCTGCTGCCTGAAAAAGTCTCCACAACCAGGAAGAAGCTGTGCTTTCTGGTGTCACAAAACAAAATCACAAGTTTTGGAACTCTGCATGACAAGACAGTTGTGTAGCTTAATCTGCTTGGGGGTGGGGGTGGGCTGGCAGTAAGATCAGAATTGGGCTTTTTGGAGCCCACTACCTGTGATGGGACACCTCGTGCAGCCTTGAGGCCTGAGGAAGGGCTTCCACTTGCCTCTACCAGATGTGCCTCACCATGGGAGGCCTTGCTTTATTGTGGGGGGGAGTGGAGGTGGTTTGAGTGGGGAGGCTGGGAGAGGAGCAAGAGGAGGGAAGAGGGTGATCTTTGATTGGTGTGTAAAATGAACAAAAAAAAATTTCTTAATAAAAAAAATCAGAAGTTTTCACAGGATTGAAGGAGCAGGAAATACAGCAGTCACACATGGTCTAATGCCCCCAAAGGCATTTTGCAACAAATGACTTATGCCTGTATTTATCTGAAATACAGTTTAAAGGGAGCCAAATGGAATATTTCATTCATTCCTTTACTCAACAGTACCAAGTATTCTGTGCACATACTATTTTGTCAGCTGAAAATATGTTCAAAATATTTTACTTTGAATTCAGACAAACCTAAGTCCGTGTCCAAACTAGGCCACTTGTTTATAGTTGATTTAAACACGTGTAAAAGATTGAGTTATTATATCTCTAAACCTGTCCTAGTTATTCCTTCTCTTGTTAGAGGCAAGACACACTTTCCTGTCTCATTGAACTGGTGCTATGCCATGTGTCTGTCTTTGGCATTTAGATACCAAAACCTGTTATAGAAGCTAATGTTTGATGTCTGTTTTTATGGTTGGGCTTGTCATTTCCCAGTTCTGTTAGCACTATAAAATGTCCAGTCTAGCCAAGCCTAATCTAGATTAATTAATTCCTAGGTAATCTGTAGGTAGTTACCAGATGCATGAGAAAAAGACAAGTTAAACCATTAAAATTTAAGTAACCCTTACATTCATGATAGAGAGTAGTAGTAACTAGTACACTGTTGATACAGACACAGTCATAGCTTCAGCTTCCACACAACCTAAAGAGACTAAAGAAGCATATATAGATATGAGTTCTCCTATGTGAACCAGTTGATAATTTTTAAATATACACATGTAAATATTCTTCAAACTACTTTAATTTTGTAAATTTGCAATTGCTATTTTAATACTAAAATTAAAACTTAATAATGAAATATGACTTAAAATCTTTCAGAAAAAAAGAATAGCTATAAAGTTACCAAATAATAACATGATTTATGTGCCAAATACTGATAACAGAGATAAAAAACTTAAAAAAATGAAGAGGCACTATTCATGTGTTGGAAAACCAAGTACAGTTAGCATGTCAGTTTCCCCTAAACTGATAAAAAGCTTTGTCACTAGCAAATTTCCAGAATGATTGTTTTTGTTTTATATTTAACTTAAATGTATCATTTAAAACTCATGTATAAATATGTGTGGGATGGTTTCATGTCAACTTCACACAAGGTAGAGTTATCTGAAAGGAGGCATCCTCAATTGAGAAAAGGCCTCCATGAGATGCTGCTGTAGGGCATTTGTTAATTAGTGACTGATAGAATGTGGTAGTACAATCTCTGGTCTGGTGGTTCTACCTTATATAAGAAAAGCAAGCTGAGCAAGTCAGGGGAAGTAAGTTAAGAAATAACCCCATCAAAGGCCTCTGCATTAGCTCCTGACTCCAGGTTCCTGTCCTGTTTGAATTCCTGTCCGGACTTGCTTCCGTGATGAACAGTAATATGGAAATATAAGTCAAATAAACCCTTTTGTCTCCAAGCTTTCTTTTCAGTCATGATGTTTCATCATAAAAATAGAAATTCAAAGTAAAACAGATTTGTACCAGATTAGTGGGATATTGCTGTGACAGACCTGACCGTGTTTTTGGAAGGATGTGGAAGGACTTTGGAATTTTGGACTACAAGAGCCATTGACTATTTAGAACTCAGTGGGATGTTCTGTGGGAGTTTTAAAGATAAGAATGTTGACTGAAATGCAAAATATGAAGGTCTGGCTTTCAGAAGGAAGCAAATATTCTACCAGAATATTTGTGTGAACAACCTGTAGTTTTGCTGACCTGAGTTTGAAGAATCTGCTGTGATTAACAAGAGACTGGACATAGTAAGGTAAAAACCTTTGTTTTACGTGGATAATTGGTGCTGGTTACGTAGAGCTAAGAAACTAGTGGTAATTAAGAAGATACCAGAATCAATGAGCTTAAATCTTTGTGGAAGTATTTTCTGAGAGTCAGCACACAGAATCTGTGATCCAGAAGCAGCCAAACTTGTGAGTATACGTCACCCAGTTAGTACTGATTTTGAAGACATTGAAGAAGTGATGGAGAGAAGCTGAGGCTTGGCACTATGTGGCAAGGCTGGAGTCCCTGAAGAGAGCCCAAGATAATCTACTGGTAAAAGTGCAATCTAGTTGCAGCAAGGGAACTCAACAGTTTTGGAGAAGACAGTACCATGGGATGACCAAAAAGAACAGCATCAGAGGTGGAGTGGAGCTTGCTGAAGCTTAGAAGACAAATTGAACTAGAGAAGTGACCCATTTACCTCTTTAATTAAGGAAGGTGCCTTAGTTAGTGTTCCTATTGCTGTGAAGAAACACCATGACCATGGTGACTCTTATAAAGTCAAGCATTTAAATGGGGTTGGCTTGCTTACAGTTCAGAGGCTCAGTCCAGTTATCATCATAGTGGGAAATGGCAGATATTGTGCTGGAGAAGTAGCTGAGAGTCCTACATCTTGCAAGCAAAAGGAAGTGGTCTGAAAAACTGGGCAGTATCTTGAGCACATATGAGACCTCAAAGCCTGCCTACACAGTGACATACTTCCAGCAACAAGACCATATCTACTCCAACAAAGCTACATTTCCTATTCAGTGCCCCTTTGGAGGCCATTTTCTTTCAAACCACCACATTCTACTCTCCAGCCCCTAAAGACTTTTAGCCGTATCATAATGCAAAAATGCATTTAACCCAAGTTCAAAAGTGCCCATAGTCTACAACATTCCCATACTTATTTAAAAATCTAAAGTTCAAAGTCTCTTCTGAGGTTCATATAATCTCTTAAGCATAATCCCCTCTAAAATTAAAATCAAAATCCAATCAGATAGTCCAACATATAATAGTATATTGGGAAGGGAGCATAGTGAGGACATACTGACCCAAAGCAAGACCAAAAACTAGCTGGGCAAACTCCAATTTCTGCATCTCCATGCCTGATGTCAAAATGCTCTTCAGATCTCCAACACCTTTCAGCCTTGTTGAAGGAAATACACTTGTTCTCTTCACTGGTTCCACTCCCTCTTCTGAGCTTTTTTTGGCAGGTATCCCATGACTCTGGCATCTCCAACATCTTAGGATCTCTGAGGCAATCCAGGCTTCAACTTCACAGCTTCACACAATGGCCTCACTAGGCCTCCATTCAATGACACTCCTGACATATGCCTGGCCTCAGCAGCTTTTCTTAGTCTTAGAGGCAAATTCCACAACCTGTTTCTTCTATCCTTAACACTAAAGCCAGAACCATTTGACAGAAACTGCCAAGTTCTCCTGATTGCTGGAGCTAGAACATGGCCCCCATCTTTAATTACATCTTCACCAGCTTTTTTTTTTCCCCAGAGTTTTCTTCTCTGCCTAACCTTGGCTATCCTGGAACTTGCTCTGTAGACCAGGATGGCCACAAACTCAGAGATCTGGCAGACTCTGCCTCCCAAGTACTGGAATTAAAGAAATGTATCACCACACCTGGCTCTAAGATTTTCTTTAATTCCTTTTCACAAATTGGAAACTTAGCTGGATATGATCTTGCCCTAATATCACCAATCCATTTATTCCATTTATTAATCCATTTATCTCCTTGAACACAAGACTTAGTCCAGTACACTTCCTTATGCTCCTTTTCTCCTTAGATTTTATTTTTTATAACTTACTCTGCTCAATTTGCTCCTTTTCAATATAAATCTTCATTAAAGTTACCACTAATAATCATATAATATAATCTATACTAGGCCTTTTTGCCATTTCCTTTGCCAACATTATTAATCCAAAACTATTTACTTTCACCTCAGGCAGACTTTTTGGACAAGGGCAAATGGCAGCCACATTCTTTACCAAAATATCACAAGAATGACCTCTATGCCATATATTAATATGCTTATCTTCTGAAACTTCTTAATCTAAGCCCCCACATTTCAAATACCTCTTAGCACCTCTTTCTTCCATGTTCCTATGGCCCATTAAGCAGCACTTAAAGCATTCCACTGCTTTCCTAACACAAAGTACCAAAATTCAAATTCCTCCAAACAAAAACGTGGTTAGGTGTTTTATAGAAATACCCCAGTTCCTGGTACAGAGTCTGTTTTAGAGTTTCTATTGCTGTGAAGAGCCTCCATGACCATGACAACTCTTCTAAAGTAAAGCATTAAATTGGAGTGGCTCACTTACAGTTAGGTCCATAATCATCATGGAGGGACATGGCATCATCTGTGCAGATATTGTGCTTAAGCAGTAGCTGAGAGTCCTACATCTTGCAGGAAACAGGAAGTAGTCTGTTACATTGGATGGTATCTTCAGCAAATTTAAGACCTCAAAGACTGCCTCCACAGTTACACACTTCCTCCAACAAGACTACACTTACTCCAAAAATGTCACACCTCCTAGCAGTGCCACTACCTTTGGGTACCAACTTCTCTCAATCTACCACAGAAGTATTTAACTTATTTTTTTTATTTTACAGGATTCCACAGTTGAGAGACATGTTTTAGAAGAGAATTTAGGAATTAAAGGAGATTTTGGAATTACAAAGTGTTTGAATTTGTACAGACTGTGGGAAATTTTAACTTTGTAAAATATTTTATAATTTAGTACTATTAATGTGTGTTCTTGGGGATAAATAAGAAAGGAAAGGTTATACTTAACATTGTTGTATTTGTGTTTCAAGTTGCTAGGGGGTCAACTATGCTGAATGGTTTTGTGTCAAATTGACATAAGCTAGAGTTTTCTGAAAGGAGGAAACTTTAATTGAGAAAATGTCTCTAAATGTTGCTGATGTAAGGCATTTTGTTAATTAGTGATTGAAGGGGATGGGCTAATACTATTGTGGGTGGTTCCATTTTGGGGCTTATGGTTCTGGTTTCTATAAGAAAGCAGGCTGAACAATCCATGAGGAGCAAGACAGTAAAGAGCACCCCTCCAAGGCCACTGCATCAGTTCCTAATTCTTGTTTCCTGCCATATTTGAATTCCTGTCCTAACTTCCTTCCATGATGAACAGTGATATGAAAGTATGAGCCAAGTAAACCCTTTTCATTCCAATCTGCTTTTTGATTATGGCATTTCATCATGGCAGTAGAAACTCAAACAATGCCAACATATATAAATAGAAAACAAAAGCAAAATAAATACAAAAGCAAAACAAATTGAAAAAAACAAAATGAAAGAAATTATTTTTATACTGAATTTCAAGCTGTGTTTGATAGATGATATAATACTATAATATTCCTGTAGAGCTAGATGTACAGATGGATTGACTGAGAAAGCAGAAATAGATCTAAACAAATATGTCAAAAATGCAGAAGCATTTCAATAGAAGTAAAACAATTGTAGTTGCTTGAATGTAATTGGCGTCCCAAGCTCATAGGGAGTGGCATTATTAGAATGTATAGCTTTGTTGGAGTAGGTATGTACTTGTTGGAGGAAGTATGTCACTGTGGGGATGGACTTTAAGCTTCATATATGCTCAAGCCATGCCTAGTGTCTCAGACTACTTCTTGTTCCACTTGGATCAAGATGTAGCCAGTACCAAGTCTGCCTGCATGCTGCCATGTCTGGACATGGTAATAGGCTAAACCTCTGAAACAGTAAGCTCCAAATTAAATGTTTCCCTTTATAAGAGTTGCTGTGGTCATGGTATCTCTTTACAGCAATAGAAACCCTAAATAAGACAAAAGTTGGTACCATGAATGGGGTATTGCTTTGATAGGTCTGACCATGCTTTTACTTGAAGGAATATGGACATTGGGACTATGGTTTAGAAAGGCATTTGTACATTTTAAGTTCTGCTTAATGGGCCATCCTAGTAGCAATATGGAATAGAGTGGTGTTAAGTGTTGTTTGAACTGTGGGTACCTGGTTTAAGAGGTTTCAGAGGAAAGGAGTATTATTAGCATGTCGCAGAGAGATCATTCTTGTGATATTTTGATGAAGAATATGGCAGCCTTTTGCCACTGTCCAAAGAGTCTTTCTGGGGTTAAAGTGAAGATTTTGGGCAGAGGACATCTCAAAACAGCCTAGTATGGACTCTGTCATGTGGTTACTATTGTTCATGCTTATAAAGATTTAGAATGAAAAGGAGCAGGGTCAAGCCAACGAGAAAAGGAACACCAGGAAGAGCCAAGTCTTGTGTTCAAGGAGATAAATGGATTAAGTGATGGAATGAGTAGAGTGATGATGTCAGTGTAAGATACCACCCAGTTACGTTTCTAAGCTTTTAAAAAGTAATTAAAGAAAAACTTAGAGACAGGTCTGGTGGTGCACAGCTTTTATCCCTCCACTCAGAAGGCAGAGGCTAGCAGATTTCTGAGTTGAATCCATTCTGGTCTACAGAGCAAATTCCATGACAACCAAGGTTAGGCAGTGAAGAAAACTATGGAAAACAGAAAGCTGGTGAAGATGTAATTGAAAAGGGTGGCCATGTTGTCATCTTCAGCCATGTGGTTATGGCTTTAGAGTCAAGAGTAGATGAAAAATGTTCCCCTGTGAGTAAGGAAAGCCACTGAAGCTAGGCATGTAGAATGTCCTTAAATGGAAGCCTAGAGAAATCATTACATGAAGTTGTGATGTTGAATACTGGATTGGCTTGGAGATCCTAAGATGTTGGACATGCCAGAGCCATGGGATAACCTACTGAGTAAAGTTGCTAACAAGGAGTGGAACCAGGCCTAGAGAAATAATTGTGTTGCAATCACAAAGCTGAAATGTGTTGGAGATACAAAGAGCATTTTGACATCAGACATAGGGATGCAGAATTCGGAGTTTATCCAGCTGGTTTTTAGTCTTGCTTTGGTCCAGACAAAGCAGTACTGAATCTATTAAAAATGACAGAGACACTTCCATACCCCAGACAGCCATCCCAGGCTCCCACAGTCTCCACAGCACTGAAGGCAGAGGTATAAGGACAACATCAGTCATCAGCTGCCAGGCACATAAGGTAAGAGTTGTTTCCTGTGGAGGAAGAACATGGGGAAAACTGACCTTACTTTGTATAAACAAAGGGGGTCAATTAATTTTCCAGTGTCCTGCTTGTCTATAGTCTGGGCCAGGTCCTGGCAGCAGCTGTTACATTAGGGCATCTTGCCCAGTGGTCAGTGTTATCAACAATGTGAGTGGAGTTTTTGCATTGTTCCATATCTTCTTTGGAGACCTTGAGAGTCATTGCTAGGAGCTGGGAGTCTCTTTCTGTTACAATAAGCTTCTTACTAAACATTTTAAGTGCCATACATTTACATATCTCTGAAGCATTTGAGGACTATATATCTATTAGGTATATCTGGAGAGACAAACTTCGTTTCTAGTTACTTGTTTTAAACTTAACTTTGAAATAAAAAACAGGGGACCAAGTGAGACTCATACTTGTAAGTAATTATGTTAGTACTTGGCACAACTACAATTAAAGAACTTGATCAATTGTAAGATAACTAATTACTAACTTGTTTTCCTTAATAGTCTATAATAAGTTAGCAGCTTTCATAGGACTAGGAATTTACATTTCATTCCTATTAGGTTTAGCCTTAAAAATTATGATATTGAATTGAAGCTCTTCTGGTATCAAAATAAAACTTTTTATTCATAGATAATGGGCTCAGTAAAGAAACCAAAGGAGCCATATGGTGGGTGACAATGGAACAAGTTTGTTCCAAACTGCTAAGGCTGTCACCTGAGAAGGCAAAGAATAGTGACAGGGTAGAGATTCCCAGCACCAAATGGGAACAGGAGAAATGGGATATGTGAATTGAGGTTTTGCCCATGAACAGGGACTGAGGGAGCCTGGAGACCAGCACTGCCCTTAATAAACTATGGTGGCACCTGCCCAAACGCCCAACCCTGGGAAAAAGACCCTCTTGGGGGACCAGAATCTCCATTTTAGAATATGTATCTTATTTATCAAATATTATTTTTCAAACATGCGTTCCCATTTCTCTAAATTCACTAGAAGCTTGGTGTTGAACATTTTGCAAAGACGTCAGTACTTAGGTATAAATCTATAAGTCAGCTTTTGTGAATTTGAACAGACCTTTGTAACCTTAAATTTTATCACCATATAGAGTATATTCTAAACCAGAATTGAATCACATATACACTATGCTGTAACAAATCTAACTTTATATTTCTATCATCATACAACAGTCCACATCAGTGCTGCTGTTCTAGGTCTGATGGCAACCATTCCATATACTACAAATAAAGTTAGAGCCATATTTTTCTGAAATGGGTTCTTCAGAAGTATTGTTTTTTTTTTTTTTTTTTTTTCAGGCCAGAGTTCTGCATTTGTTTTGCTTTTGTCTTATAAACATATTTCCCTCTCCATAGACACTATAGGTTTTCATTTACAGATCATTGATATGATATTGACAATTTTTAAGAAACAGGTTTGGACTTTTCTATAAAATTCTGAACAGCTAAGAGCTTTAGTCTTGCCATTTAATAGAAAGCTAATCATATATAACCCTATAACCCATAGGGCTGTGATATGATTATTAATTATTAGCCTGTGTTGTTAACTAAATATTATATTTTTAAATGTCTAACATGAGACCTCAGTCCCTCTCCTTTAAAAAGCATGGCTCCATTCCCAATACAAACATTTTGCAGTGAGGAATCACAAGCTTTTTTTTAATGAAGAAAATCAACCAGAATTAACATAATATGGTCAAATCTCATAACCTCTCTGACCTCCTACAACTTATTATACACCCTCAGGTTTCTATATCTGCCCCTCTGGTTCAGCCAGATATTATTTCCCAGACAGTATGAAAACTTTTATCAAAGTCCTTCTTGTGGTTTCCTTCAGTAGTCTAAAATATTGTATGGCTACAATATTTTTAACAAGAACAGAAACATACATATACCATAACACAAATAACTCTAAATTTGCATCAACAAATAAAAACCTGTACCAATATGAAACATCTGAGACTAGCAGTAGTATTTTTTCTTACCCTAATCAGTGATAATTTGTAACCAACCCCTCTAAATGATGACAAAAATTTATAACCCATTGGATTTGAATGAACAAAACCCATATATATTTCTGTGTAAACAAAGCATAACTTTTGCTAGTACAAGAAGAGGTTAAGGGGAAATAACCAGCCCCAAGGACCTTGGTCCACAATGAAGAATTTGGCTCAGGAAGGAAGGGAAGGTGGAGCACAGCAGCTACACAGTGAGCTTGTGGGCACAGGGTGCCTGCCTGGGAGTCAATATCCTGCAAAAAAGATTGCCAGCTTCCCCAGCTGCCACAACAATCAACCCCAAGTTTCCTGTCTGGCATTTGAAGGTCTGTCCCAGTGTGTCTTCCCTTTGTGAGTCATCACAACACAGCCACTACTGCTTAGCAAATAGAGGAAGTGACTCGCTCAAGTGTTGTGTAGTGAGCAGACAAAAAAAAATAACAGGGCAGCAAAGACCACAGTACCACAATGTACCAGCATGGCTCACAAAAAAGAAACTAAGAACAGGTTGACAACTTACCTCCCTGGGGAGTTCTGTTCTGTAACAGAAGCGACCTGTGTTCCCATTCAACCAAAGGACCTTCTGTCCCAGTTCAACCAAAGGGACCCAGGCCCTTCCAGGAGGGTCAGAGATGTCTCTCAAACCCACACTGCACAAATGCAAGTAGTGCATCCACCTAGCACTCCAGATTCAGATAGCTCAAGCTTCCCAGAGACAGAAACACAGAACATGGAAGAAAACAGTGATGGTCAAACAGTCAGAACTATGACAGACCAAGACAAAGAGGCTCACACTTACACCTTACCTGACGGCCAGCTTTCCAATGCTCCAAGTTTCAGAGGTATTGGGTGGGGGGCTTCCCAGCCAATGCACCATGTGTTAGGGTCCAAGAGCAGTCCCATAAAACACCACCAGTCACGTGTGCAATCAGTAAGAGTGTTTGATGTTTCCAACATGTTGGAGTAGCAAATAGTGACCCCCCAGAAAAGTTCACAGGCTCCCTGAAAGCAGGGCCAGGGGGTTTTCAGGGGGGCAGGGATTAGCCTGGGGCCTGATTGGTGGGAGGTTCTAGTGATTAGTGACTTTGTAGCAGCAGGATAGGGACAACTATCTTTAGCTAGCAAAAAACTGTGGAGCACCTGCTGATAGGTTGCCTCTGAGTTGTAGTCTTCCTGAGAACTGCTTGCTCAGCTCCAGTCAGTTCCAATAAATTGAAACTAAGGCATGGTCACTGGCAGGGCTATTAGAAGCCTGTCATGGCTCTGATCTGACTTTCTGGCCCTCTCAAGGTGTACACTGAAACTTTTAGGCCCATGGTGTTGGTAGTTGGGGGAGGGGTGTCTCAAGACTGGGAAAAAGGTGGAGAAATTCCCGCCCTCAAGCATAAGTAGAATAGGCATGTGGGGAAACAGTCTGCCTCTGAGTCACTGTAGAAGCTTGGGGACCCAAAAATGATTCTAGATTAAAAGTGTGAACACTCTTTCTTCTATTCAGAATCATTTGGTTTATATAGATTAAAAAGATGTTTATAGCACAATAAGCATTTTTAAGTCTTTACTTAGAAGACAACCAAAGAAAGTTTAAATCTTGAGCTTATGACTATGATTATAGTTGGAGATTACCAGTACTAGATTAATATCTTATCAGAACTTTGTTGATTAATTTTAAAACTCTGAACTTTTGAAGTTTTAATATAACAATAACAGAGAGGAAAAGAGATCTGAAATATTTTTTATTTTTAGGTATGTCTTAAATCCCTTTCTTATATCTTAACAAATTGCATTTATATACCTTAAAACACATTCTTGGTTCTTTATAACTTTCATTTACATATCTTAAAACATTTCCTTAGATTCTCACAACTTAAGCTTTCAAATCTTCAAACATTACATAAACTTCACATATTTTCCCTCTGATAATTTACCATGAGGCACAGGTGGTTGATTACTGAGAGAGGTCATTGTAAAATAGGTTCCTTTAACTAAAGGAATATTAAAAGTTACATTGAAATTTGTTTTGTGAGTTTATCTCTTTTTTGAGTCCAGTATCAAGATAAACTATTTTGATGCCTAGTAGTAGCTCTAGGAAAGTGAGGCCTGAGTTTTGCACATGAAAAGAACTGAGAAGGCAGCTAAAGCCTTGGTTGCTGCTGTTAAACTGACAAACCTATCTTTAGCCCCGTCATCAGTGACATCAGAGAACTGAGAAGGACAAATTTCACCAGAGTAAGTAGGAAGTACTGACCGAGCCACTCCTGAATGTATTAAAAATGACATGGATTTTTCAGTTACCTGAACAATCACCTTAGGTTCCTCCATGGATTTGGGGTAGAAGTACCAAGAAGCATCAGTCTCTGGCCACTTTCCTATGGAAAAGTAACTTAGGTCTACCTTGTCTACACAAAGTGAGGCAATCAACTCCCCAGGGTCTTGATTGTCCATGGTGGCATGTGAATTGAAGGGTACCTTTTCAAAACCTGGCTGCTTTGCCACACTTAAAGCATGCTCCAGGTAGAAATCTTCGATGCCTCATCTTCTTCTTTGGAGATTTTAGTGTTGCTGCTAGGAGCTGGTACTTCTATCACAGGAAGATTTTTTATTAAACATACTAAATGTCATATTCAGCAGATCTTTGAAGAGTTTGATGACCATTATCTATTAATGTTTCTTAACAACTTAATTTTGTAAAAAATATCGCTGTTTTTCTAGTCATTTATTCCAGGCTTAACTATGAAAACATGTACAGGAGGCTAAATAAAGCTTATTCCTTTAATAAATTATATTAGTACTTAGCATAGCTTAAAGTACAGTTTTGAACACATTAAAGAATTGATCCTTTATACAGTGACTATTAACTTGCATTTCTTAATTATCTTAAACACTTTACAACACATTAGTAGCATTCATAAGACTAAGAATTTCCATTTCATTCCTGTTAGGTTTCACATTAAAAATAACAATTTTTGAATTGAAGCTCTTCTACTATCAAAATAAAGCTTTTAATCATAGATACAATCCATAGGGAGATTGGCAGCTTTGCTGATCCTTTTATAGTGCACCATCACAGAATATTGCAATTTTTTGTATGCTTTAGTTTATCCAAATAGCTAAAGCTTAAAATGAATAAAGTAAAGAAGCTAGACAAATATTACTGTGAACGTGAATAGACCATAGGAATTTAGAAATCTTGATTATATATTATATATATATATATACTTTTTAAATAAATATACATTGTTACTTATCTAAACTTTTTGATTGGTTTTGAACAATTAGCAAAGACAGAAGTAGTTAGACATACATCTGCTGGGCGGTGGTGGCGCATGCCTTTAATCCCAGCACTCGGGAGGCAGAGGCAGGTGGATCTCTGTGAGTTCGAGGCCAGCCTGGTCTCCAAAGCGAGTTCCAGGAAAGGCGCAAAGCTACACAGAGAAACCCAGACATACATCTTAAATCAGCTTTTGTTAATCTCAGTAGACCTTTATAATCTTAAAATTTTATAATCATATACACTATAAATTTAACAAGTTTGAATTACAAACATAGTATGTTGTAGCAAATAGAACACTAAATTTTTATCATCATAAAAAAACCCATACCAATCAAAAGTACTTGAGATTTCTTGTTGCTTTATTAGTTTAAAAAGGAGATATAATGTAGCTAGAGTTTTCATGCCTGGCCCACAGTCAGGACAAATCTCTCTCACCTGCCAGTCCCACAGCCACTCAGACCCGACCAAGTAAACACAGAGACTTATATTGGTTACAAACTGTATGGCCGTGCAGGCTTCTTGCTAACTTTTCTTACAGCTTAAATTAATCCATTTCTATAAATCTATACCTTGCCACATGGCTCGTGGCTTACCGGCATCTTCACATGCTGTTTGTCATTGTGGCGGCTGGCAGTGTCTCTCTCTCAGCCTTCTACTTCCCAGCTTTTTTCTCCTCCTTGTCCCGCCTGTACTTCCTGCCTAGCCACTGGCCAATCAGTGATTTATTTGTTGACCAATCAGCAACACATTTGACATACAGACCATCCCAATATAATGATAAACAGAAAACTCATTAGGATTAAGTTTTATAATTGTTGTTCTTTGCCACATTCTCTTCTGAAGAGGTGATTAAGTCACATGGCTTGTATTCTTCAATAATAGTAAAAATGGCTACCAGCCACATTGCTGCTTACATCTTGATGAGGTCATTGGCCAAGATGGAAGAGAATCAAATGTTTGCTATTTAAAAACATTTGTTTTCCTAGTAGTTCTATATTTTAAAGGAATGAAAGTTGAATCCAAGGCACATAGATACATACACACAAAGAATTAAATCTAAGACATATATATATGTATATATATGTCTTATATACGTACACATATGTCTATATATGTCTCTCTATATAGACATATACATATATGTATATGTGTACATATATGTCTATGTATACATATATGTATATATACATGTATATATGTATATGTATGCATACACACATATATATCCTAAACAAGAGTTGAATAGTGGTGCAGCAAATTACCTGTGTATTGACTTTAATTATAACCCCTTTGTTATAAGTTTAAAGCTAACTTTTGTTGCAGATTTTATATATTATATAAACCAGTAAATTTACATATACTGAGACAGAGTTTGCAGCATAATCTTCAGAGATTTTTTAAGATCAGAGTGTAAAGAAATCATAGAAATGTAATAATTTTAAGAGTGGAAAGTAGAACAGGTGTAGAGCAGAGCAAGTTTAGATATAAGATATTTGGGTATCAGGCCGGGCGGTGGTGGCGCACGCCTTTAATCTCAGCACTCGGGAGGCAGAGGCAGGCAGATTTCTGTGAGTTCGAGGCCAGCTTGGGCTACCAAGTGAGTCCCAGGAAAGGCGCAAAGCTACACAGAGAAACCCTGTCTCGAAAACCCCCCAAAAAAAAAAAAAAGATATTTGGGTATCATTTGTCTGTGAAGTAGCAGTTGTTACTATCTGTGATAACTCAGAAATCAAGTTCACTAAGTTTTGGCCATTGAGCTGTACTGAGTACAAGCTACTGCAGTAAACTCTGAGGCTACGGAGGAAGAGAGTCTCAAAACCGAACGATGTGTAAGAGTGTTCCTATGAGCTCCAAGAGAGAGCTGAGAGCTTAAGCTACAGGACTGTAGACTGCAGCCAGAGAGGTAGCCTGAAGAATGCAGGGAAAAGGGGAGCCAGTAAGCATCTTACGTAGAGAGACCAATACAGATGTAGAAAGCTAGAGTGGAGACATAAAGCTGTCCATATGTTGGGAACCCCAAGGGCATAGAAGCTGGTGCCAGGAACCACAAAGACACTTATGACCTAGGACAAGGAAAGGAAAGGTAAAGGGACAAGGAGGAACAAGCAGAAACTTAGAAGCATGTACATGAACATGTGGACTGCACAGCATGCCAGAGGGAAGCCGCAGCTGAAGAATTGGACTCTATAACTTGAGAGCAAATTTACAAACAAGGCCGGGCAGTGGTGGCACATGAATTTAATCCCAGCACTTGGGAGACAGATCTCTGTGAGTTCGAGGCTAGCATGGTATACAAAGCAAGTATCAGAACAGACAGGGCTGTTACACAGAGAAACCCTGTCTCGAAAAATAAAAAATTCACAAAGGAATGATCAGCATATCCTGTGGGAGATTCAGGTCAGCAGCTTGGTTTGTAATGAACATTGCAGGGGAGAACAGGAGTGTGGTGGATGTGTGCTCATTGCAGCTGGCCTGCTCTTTTGCTTTTCTGCTTTCTGCTAGGTTGGGCTCTGACTCCTATTTTGAAAGAAACTCAGAGATCATTCAATCCTAACCTAAACACAGGAGATTATAAAGTGTGTAGACGAGACTTGACAAAAACAAAAAGGGCTATAGCAGAGAAAAAAGAAATAGCGAATAGAGAATCCTTCCCTACCTCTCAATCACTTGCAGTATTTGTAAAGATCCTGCATAATATTGGGATTTAGGGTACCATTAATCAGCCACATTTTGACTGATTATCTAAGTGATATTTAGGCCAAATTTGATTATAAAAGTAGATGAATTTGGACCCCTGCAGATTCGTGCCAGGTGGATGATTATATATATATTCCCATGTCTGTAGAAGAAAAGAAGGTCCAAGGCCTGAAGTCCAAGGCATCTCCAGGACTCAGGAAGACTGAATGATAAAGACACAATTTATTTAGTGATTGCTAACCTTACTGGATAGGGGCCAAGGGCTAAGCACCCAAGGAGACTCAGTGCCCGATACCAAGACTTTTGAATGAAACCAAAAGGCAAAAATTGAGCTCACAAATGAAGCCTCACCCAAGGGAAAGGATCAGAGGTGGGGCTGATGAAGAGGGTCAACCATACCCTTAAAAATCATGGTTGGGGGTGCAAGAGTATCAGAGAGGTGCCCAATGCTAAACCATCCATTTTTCCAATCCAGGAAAGTATTTATTCTGACCAAAGAGGAAACTTACCAATTGCCACTGTTGGATGGAGTGGCCAGGAACTGATGAGCTGAAAGGTGAGTCTGCTGTATGTGAACTGGCAATAAGAGATAGAGCATCAGGATATCCTGCCGAGTCTCTGCACCAAGATTAGGGATTTGTGGAAGAGTGCCTTGGTGGATTGGGGCCAACGAAGGGTGCTGTTTACTGGCTTGCTCTTCATGGATTGCTCAACCTGATTTTTTTATAAAACCCAATATTACCAGCCCAAGGATGGTATCACCCACAGTAGGCTGAGCCCAACACCTTCAATCACTAATGTTGATAGGGAGGTGGAGAAGAATGTATTCTTTATATATATTCTTTAGATCCAATGCAGTATAAATCTTATGCTGTTCTGGGAGCAATAAACTAAGCAGGGTGTATAGGTTTGGAATTGATAGATAAATGGCCTTAGCCCACTTGTTTATTTCTCTTAAGGTCTATAGTTCCAGGTTTTTGGACAGGCAACAAAGGGATATTCCAGACAGACTGGCAGGGAATGAGTATACTTGTTTAAAGGAGGCACCTGATATGCACCTTGACCCATTCATTGCCTGGCTTCTGACCTGATACAGTACTACTTGAATTGAGTGGGCATAGCCCCAGATGTAACCTGTACTATGACAGGTGGTACATGTTTGGCCAGGCCAGGGGGATTGTCCTCTACCCACATTGTAGGAACCTCTTGGATTAGTAACATTTTCCGTTTCCCTTCTCAGGAGTGAGAAGGATTTCAGAGGAACAGATATTCTTCATTTAGTGGAAAGGTTAGAGTCAAGACTTTTACAGGCCTTCCTACTTGTAACCTGGCGGTAAACTCCAAGAATGAAATCATGGCCTGAAGGAGATCTTGCCACTATAATGGGAAGGTGCATTCAAGGATCACACTAAAGGAATGGGTTACAGTTCCTTGACCCAAGTTGATCATCTAGTCAGTGGTACATTTGTACTGTATTCCATCCACCATTGCCTCTTGTATTCTCATTGTCTCACTGGTGAGGGGCTCCAGGGGCTCATGTAAGGACTAAGTGGTCCCAGTGTCAACCAGAAAGTTTCCAGGTTGGCCCCCAACATTAACAGTTACCATAGGCTCCTGGGGGCCCAATTCAAAAGAGCCTTGGCCCAGTTAGTCTTCCATAGTAGTTAGGACCAATCTGGATCTGGAGGAGCCTACCTCCTTTTGTGGTAGTCATTTGTCCTGGTGCCCATCAGGGTATTCTACCCGTTTCCACCGAGGGCTTTCATTTTTCCAATGTTCCATTCCTTTAGAGTAAACACATTGATCCTTTACAGTGGCTTTTTCTTCCAGATAAAAATGGCTGTGTCCTGTAGGGCTGCCACAGTGGCTATTTCTAACAGCTCTGATCTATTCTTCCCTAAAAATCCATTTAACTTTTGAATTTTCCTACATATATCACGGGCCAACTGGGAGACAAAGGTCAAGTTATGCCTTGAGATTTGTTATGCCCTCTGTAACTATAGGAACATATAGCCAGAGAGTTTCCATGAGGCACTCTAGGAAAGCTGAAGGAGATTCATCTGGACCCCACCTTGCGTCAGTTACCTTAGCGAGGTTTGCGGGCCTGTGTGCTGCTCTTTTCATCCTTTCTATCAGAGTCTGGTGCTAGTTACTGAGCAATTCCCTGCCTGCCTCAGCCTTGTAATTCCATGGAGGCCTTTGCCTTGGCAAGACTTGTTCAATCTTCCTCAGCCTTCAATTCATCAGGCAGTGTGTCTATACCAGTGATTGTCTCAGTTCTCCCTCACTTTCCAATTCTGTGGCAAGGAGAGTTCAAAGAATCTATTTAGTGTCGTGCAAAGTAGGGAAGTGATAGTAAAAGAGAGAGTTGGCCAGATCAATCAGGGAACCAGACTGACACTGAAAGGGGGGTTCTGGTTTTTCCAGTTGTAGAGTCTGTGATGAAAAGGAATGTAAAAGTAAGCCCCCCCCCCAATTGATATTCTTGCAAGGTACAAGGGCAGAAACAGGTTTTGCCCAAATTTGATGCTTAAGAATTTGAGAGAGGTAGACTGAATTTTCTCACATGGGTAAAAGGGAAAGGAAACAGAGGTGGGGGGCAGCATATGATCTTCCCTGAATGGTTTGGGGGAGAAGGTTGGGACTGGTTCAAAGGAGATAGTAATGTGAGGAAAGAAGAAACAGGAGAAAATCCTGGAGCTGAAGAAGCACAGCTTGGGGTTCCCTGCTGGGCATGGAAGGGCAGAGTGCCAGGGGGAAATACAAGAGCTGGAAATGGAGAAGCAGGAAGGAATTGGCAGGAAATAGCTGTACAGGAGCCAGAGGGGGAGAGGTGAAAATGGAGGGGGCAGAGAGCAGGGGAAGTGCCGGAGCTAGGAACAGAGGCACAGAAATGAAGGCCACACGGGACAGGGGAGGTGCAGAAACCAGGGCTGAAGGGAATGAAAAGGACAGGAAGCTGAAACAGTGCAGGGAATGGAAGAAGACGATTAGGTGGTGGGGTACCAATTGGTTCTGATGACACAGGTGACTGTGGCCACCTTGGTGTGGCCTGAGATGGGGTGGGAGACTCAGATATCTAAGGAAGAAAGCTGATAAAAATGGTTATAACTGTGGAAGAGGGACTCCAATTCCTCTGGCTACTGCTGCAGGACAGGTTTTGGAAAGATAAACTCTTGTGTTTGTATGGCAGATTCACAGAGAGTGGGTTGTGGAGGGCGCTCCTGAGTTCCAGAAGCCACCTCCCAAAGGTCCCTTCTACCACCATCATGCCCACTTCTGGATGACGAATACCCTTATCTAGGGAGACTGGGAAGAAGTGGCCTCTGCCCAATGAAAATATATCCAACTTGATCTGGAGGGCTAGGATTCCCACAGCAGTATTTATTTTCATACAGGTCACTTGTAGATTACATGGTGAAGGGGGGGGGGGGGGCGGGGAGTTGACATCAAACCTGGGCTGCTCAAGCTCACAGAACAATAGCAGCTGGCTCTTCGTGATGAGATAGCCAAAATCTTCCTCAGCTATAGAGGGGTAACATTTGTTAAAGTTTTTTAGAACACAGAGTCAGAGAGCTGGCCAGTTTACCAGTCTTATTTTCCATGTCATTTGTTCATCTGATTTAGTTGTTCCAAGCTGTAACACACAAGCACAGATTAGATACCAGAAAATACACAGAACAAAGATAGCAACGGAAAGACTAACAATAGGTGTCAGAGGTGTCAGACCAAGAGAATTCACCAAACAGAAGGCTGTTTCGGTTTTCTCCTTACACAGCTCCTGGACTGCCTAACATCCTCACACTGGGCCTCTCCAAACCCTAGATCTGACCTATAATGTCCTGAGGTTTCCTAGATTTTGTTTTGTAGCCTAAGTGATGGAACTCTTCTGGCAGATGCCAAGGTGGTGGATGTAAGGATTCTGTATAAGTGCAGCTCAGGGATCTTGTCTGGTGCCTTATTATGTCATAAGCGGGCAAGTGCATCCCAGCCTAAAAGCTGGACGTGCACCCCCATGCTCTCTCTGGGTCTCTCTCTGCATTTCTCTGTGTCTCGCTCTGTCTCTCTGTCTCTGTCTCTCTCCCTTCTCTCTCTCTCTCTGTCTCTGTCTCTCTGTCTCTCTGTCTCTGTCTCTGTCTCTGTCTCTCTCTGTCTCTCTCTGTCTCTCTGTCTGTCTCTCTCTCCCTCTCGCTCTCTTCTTCTAATAAAGCTCTAAAAGCTACCACTGGGTTCTGTTGTGACTGTGACCTTTCCACGAGGTAATCAGCACCAGCCACCAGCGCCATATACCCTTTCATTGGTGCCATACTCCCATACCCTGCCCACGACTAGTACAACTGCCGCTGCTTCCAGCCACTGGACATGCACACCACTCCCTCCACTACTGCTGTGTTTCTCCACCACATGTGAGTTCTCAAGGCTGCAGCCTGACCTATATTCTTCATGCCGATGCTCCCCCCCCCCGGGGGGGGGGGTGGTCCTCTGGTGTGTACCTTGACATATTCTATCTTGACGAAGTATAGGATGCTGTCTGGCCCCTGGCGGGTCTTCTGGATACATATACTTCAGCCCTTACCCATAACACAATGGCGGTTTTGGGTAACCTGTGCTGATTCATAGATCCTTCCTCCTAGCCTCAGAGATGCTTGGGTAGGAGCCTAGGATCCCAGTTTGTTATTTTAATTTTTTTATTTTTCTCTCGGCTGCAGTCCTGGGACAAAGGGGTGGATACCATTAAATTTGGCCGCATAACAGCTTTGTGGGAACTTCTGCCAACAAACGGGCAAATAAAAAGAGTTACTTTATCCCCAAGCTTTCTGCTAAAGCTCTGAACCCTTCTCCCTCCCTATTTCTGATGATTTCTTTTTCTCTGCCACATGCAACCATTTCTGTCTGTCTGACTTCGGCCTTCTGCTCTCTGGAAGTGAGAGGGCTCTCTACTGTTGTGTGGGCTCTCTACTATTGTGTGGGCAGGCTCATTTCACCTTAACTCCTGAACAAGTGAGCGGGCTCTGTACTGTTATGTGGGCTGCTTCTGCTGACTCTCATTTTAACGCTCCTCCCACTCATTCTCAAGCTGCCATTAGAGGCACAGATGAGTTTGGAAGTGGGTTAAGATCCATACAAATAAGTTTGCAGTAATCAAGATGGCTCTTAATCCAGAGATCAGCTTATAGTCTGCCTCCTGGCAGATCTTCCAAAAAGCTGTTCTTAAGCCAGCAATCATCAAGGAAAAAAAAAAAAATTCAAGACACGGAATAAAATCCGTGTTGTTCCCCAGACCTCCCCGACTAAAAGTTAAACATCTGGAGAGCAAGGCTCCTGACCCCACAGGCTAAAGGGTCATCTGTGGCATTCAAGGTGTGCCAGGAAAGAGATAAAAAGCCTGAAAACGCAATTGCCAAGTGCTGGCACTCACTGACTCCCAAATGCTGTTGGGTCCCTTTTCTAAGTGTAGAAAAAGACCATGGGCTAGCAAGTGCCCTGCCAGGCCATCAATAGCCTTGTTGAAAGTGCCTCCTAGAAAGACAAGCAGTGTTCATATGTGCATGGATTAATGTCAGGGTCTTCAATTCGATTCCATTGGTCTGTATGCCAGTTTTTATACCAGTACCAAGCTGTTTTTGTTACTATAACTCTATAGTAGAGCTTGATGTAAGGGATGGTGATGTCTCCAGAGGTTGCTTTATTATACAAAATTCTTTTAGCTATCCTGGGTCTTTTGTTTTTCCATATGAAGTTGAGTATTTTTCTTTCCAAGTCTGTGAAGAATTGTGTTGGGATTTTGATGGGGATTGCATTGAATCTGTAGATTGCTTTTGGTAAGATTGCCATTTTTACTATGTTAATCCTACCTATCCATGAGCATGGGAGATCCTTCCATTTTCTGATATTTTCTTCAATTTCTTTCTTCAGGGACTTAAAGTCAATGTTGGAGAGGATGTGGAGCAAAGGGAGCACTCTTCCACTGTTGGTGGGAATGCAAACTTGTACAACCACTGTGAAAATCAGTATGGTGGTTTCTCAGAAAATTGGGAATCGATCTACCTCAAGACCCAGCCATACCACTCTTGGGCATATACCCAAGGAATGCTCAATCATACCACAAAGATACATGCTCAACTACATTCATAGCAGCACTATTTGTAATAGCCAGAACCTGGAAACAACCTAGATTCCCATCAACTGAAGAATGGATTAAGAAAATGTGGTACATCTACACAATGGGGTACTACTCAGCGGAGAACAACAATAACAGCATGAAATTTGCTGACAAATGGATGGAACTAGAAAATATCGTCCTGAGTGAGGTAACCCAAACCCAGATGAACAAACATGGTATATACATATTCATAAGTGGATTCTAGATATAAAGCAAAGAACAATCAGACTGCAACCCACAGAACCAGGGAGGCTATATTGCAGGAGGGACTCTAGGATGACTGTGGCTTATAATAAGTTTTGGTTTTACTCAATTACTGGGCAAGCCTCAAACATTTCACTATTAGGATAAGAATTTATACTGTATCAAGCTGATAATAGAAAAATAAATAAATAAATAAATAAAAATGGGAAGAAAAAAAAAAAAACACTGGCTGTTCTTCCAGAGGTCCTGAGTTCAATTCCCAGCAACCACATAGTGGCTCACAACATCTGTAATGAGATCTGATTCCCTCTTCTGGCCTGCAAGGATACATGCAGACATTACACTGTATATATAATAAATAAACAAATTTTTAAAACAACAACAACAGAAAAAAACATAGCTCTCTGAACAGATGAAAATAGGTTTCTTCTGTATCCCAGAATCTAATCAATATTTATGTGTATAATTCAGCTATCATTTGGCTTAAAAGGGCTTATTGGGAAATGCTATCATTTTTACTATTTTCTACAGAGAAAATATTTTACTGTTTAAAATAACCCTGAACTTTTGAATTATTACCTGTTTTTTATGTTAAAATAATAAATTTAAGCTTATTTGTGAACACACATTAAAAAAAAAGACAACCAGTCAGCTGACTGCCCCCAGGTGCCAAGACCCATGGAAACATCAAGCTAAGACCTCCAGTAGACCTAGGCTTGGCTACAGGCTTGCAGGGAGCCCAGAACACAGCAGGGAAGCGATCCATTTCTTTCCTTCTGGACACCAGAGCCACTGACTTGGTCCTGGGAGTTTTAGGATGTCATCTCTCCTTGTTTCCCTATTGTCGGGGTAGGGAGGACAGCCTTACCTACCTCACCAGATTTAATTGCACTTTCAGGATTACTTAACAGGAAATGATTTCCAGCTAAGATAGGAGCTTCCATGTGCCTCACTCCAGACCTACCCGCCTGTGTTTCTCATGTGCACACAGACAGGGCTCTAATCTTTGCCTTGTCCCTAATTCCAAAAAAAAAAAAAAAAAAAAAGTTCTCATGCACCACAAGCTTTCTCTTCCCAGTTCCCTATTCTAACTCACTGTTCAGCTAATGGTAGAAGGCCACCACAGAACTGAAGTCCAGAGATCATCAAGTAAGAAACCATACCTGCTAAAATGTATTTACATCCTCAGACCCAAAAGCATCTGGGCTCTACAAAAACAGATTTTAATATAACCGTCTATTACTGTTAAATTTTTTTAACAACTGATCATCTGTGTCTCCTGGATGCCAAACTAATAAAGGAAACAGGTGCCTTAAAATAATCTGTCTCTGATAAAGCTTAACATGTTCCAATCTCTCTGTCTTTCCCATTAACACTAACCAATATAAGCAGAGTACTAAACACCACATATGGTCACTAATCTTCTCATGGCTGCTTCTTAACATGGTCAAAACTTTTCCCAGGCTCCAGAAACCAACTTAAATCCATCTGGACAGGTCAGACCTGCTTCAGGCTTTTCCTGTCTCACCAGCAGCTGTCAGATACAAAAGCAGCCAGAGTGTCAAGCCAGGAAAGATGCACAGCTTCAGGATGGACAGCCCATCATCCAACAAAACCTGTCTACTTCGGAAGACCCCCCCACTTCCCTATTCCCCCCAAGAGCCAACTGACACCCTGCAAGTCCGCTGGAAGCAGTTTTCCTGGGAGAAATGACTCCCCTATTCCTCTTCACTGGCTTTTTTTATTTTATAATAAACAAAAGTCTGGAATGTAAGGATTCTGTATATGCACAGCTCGGGGGTCTTGTCTGGTGCCTTATTATGTCACAAACGGGCAACTGCGTCCCAGCCTAAAAGCCAGATATACACCCCCACACTCTCTCTATTTTTCCTAATAAAGTTCTCTCCAAGGTTTTTGTTTTTGTTTCTGTTTTGTTTTTGTTTCTGTTTTGTTTTTGTTTTTTACCCTGGCCGCCAGTGTCACCAGGGAATCCTCAGGGATCCAAGGTAGGTCAAGAAAACAGTCAATCAAAGAAACAAACAAGCAAACAAAATAACTCCCAGAACAAAAACCAGCAAACCCCCAAAATGGTGGCTCTAGCTGAATTTCCAATTAACCAGAAATAACCAGTGAGCCATGGGCGTGTTTTCCTTTGCCAGGAATGAATGATCCTTGGGCCTCATCAGGCCTCCTATTTCCCTAGACTAGGATCCTGGAGAATCAAATGCCTTACCAGATAGAAGTTTCCTAGGGGAAAAAAGAAAAAAAAAGAAAAAAAAGCTTGCTGTTTTCCTGGTGAGTGTAGCTGTTCACCTTGGAAGTTCACAGAGTGGAAAATACTTACCTCCCCAGGGTCTTGCATCAGCTGGATTAGCTATCCTAAGGTGTGTGCCCCCTGAAGTAGCTCACCTGTCTCCCAAGGATCCCAGAGTGAAGAGTCCAGCCCCAGCTCCACAGAATTTTGGTGTGTTATACCCAGAGTCCCCCAAAGACCATCAAGAGACCAAAGCCCATGAAAGAGCAAAGAGTCTTTTTTATTGTTGTGAGTTAACCTGGACTTCTCTGTCCATCTGATGCAGCAGCAGAGTAGGAAAGACCCTGCGTAGCAATGGGGCATGTTTTTTAAAGGAGAAAAGCGGGAGTGGTAGGGGGGTCTTGGGGTCTACAGATTACATAGGAGCAGACTCAAGATTGGTTTATTTGAGTGGTAATCATGTTATTAACTTTTAATTGGCTAGGGTTAGTTGGGAGTTACAGTTATCCATTTTGGGCAAGCCTAGATAAGTCCCAGGCTTTGTCCTTGAGCTGCTGTGCAGGCTCTCTGGCCTAGCACATACTAACTGTGGCAGCTGGTTCAGTGGCCTAGGCTTGGTACGTCAAATCTCTCTGTCCCTGTTGGCAGGGGCATCAGTGATTAATTGTCTTTTGTTCATGGCCCTCCTAGAAACTGCTTGCTCAAGTGTCAGAAAACTGAAATTGAGGCCTGTTTTCTGAGATGAGATTGAGCAGCCTGTTGTGGCATCTGCTTGGTCCTTTCAGGATTTACTGTCTATTTCACTGGGGCCTCCAGATGTTAACCATGACATTCAAGAAAGAGAAAGACCAAGTCAATGATTGTCCAATTAAAGCAAGCTATATTTTGGCATGTACCCAGGACGGGCCAGCTGTCTGTTTCACAGGAAGTAGGGATATCTGATAGAAGCCCTATTGGCCTCTTGAAGTCCCACTGGTAGGAGATATAAGTTGTTCACAGGGCCTAGAGGGTTGGGCAGTTATAATTGTTAAAAGGATACAATGATAAAGGTAATTAACAAAAGCAAGGCTATACAAGTGAATGGAGTTACAAGCAGTTTATATTAGACCTACGCAACAAGAACTTATTCTTAATTACAAATAAAAACCTTAATTAGGAAGGACTTAACAGAGGACAAACAGGGACTTATCCCTTAGCTAGCACTTAACATAGAGCAGACAGGAACTTTTTTTAAATTATAAACAGAGCCCTTAATTTGCAAAGACTTAACATGGGACAAACAAGAACTTGTCCCTTAGCTAGGATTTACCACTGAACAAACAGGAACTTATTCTTTAACTAGGATTTAACATAGGAGAAGCAGGAAACTCTTTTTAACTATCTTAGTTACAGGTAGAACACTTTTTTTATTTAAATTTTTTTTTATTTTACAAAAAAATTACATTTCCCCCTCCTTCCCCTTCTCCTACTCCCCTCCACCACACCTCCATCCAGTCCTCAGAAGTAAGACCTCCCTTGGGGAGTCAACAAAGTCTGGCATACTAAGTTGAGGTAGGACCAAGCCCCTCCCACCTTCATCAAGGCTGAGCAAGGTATCCCACCATAGGGAATGGGCTGTGAAAAGCTAGCTCATGCATCCAGGATAAGTTGTAGTCCCACTACCAGGGGCCCCATAAACAGATTAAGCCACATAACTTCTACCCACATTCAGAGGGCCCAACTAGGTTCCATGCAGGTTCCCCAGCTGTAAGTCCAAAGTCCGTGAGCTCCCACTAGTTTGGGTCAGCTGTATCTGTGCTTTGTCCCATCATGATCTTGACCCCACTTGCTCACATAATCCCTCCTCTCACTATTGAACTTAACTGCAGGAGCTTGGCCCAGTGCTTGGCTGTGGAACTTTGCATCTGCTTCTATCAGTTACTGGATGTAGGTCCTATGATGGCAGTTATGGTAGTCATTAATCTGATTACAGGGGAATGTCAGTTCAGGCACCCTCTCCACTGTTGCTAGGAGTTTTAGCTGGAATCATCCTTGTGGATTTCTGGGAGTTTCTTTAGCACCAGGTTTCTCCCTTACCCCATAATGGCTCCTTCCTCTATCAAGTTATCTGTCTCATTGCTCTGTCCTTCCCTCAACTCAGCCATCTTGATCCCTCATGTTCCCACCTCCCTTCTACTGCCCTTCATAGTTTACCCAGGAGATCACTATTTGACCTTCCTGGGGCACTCCATGTGTGTCCCTCTTAGAGTCCTTCTTTTTACCTGACTTCTCTAGGGTTATGGATTATAGCCTGGTTATCCTTTGCTTTGCATCTAATACCCACTGATGAGTGAGGACATACCATGTTTGTCTTTCTGGGTCTGGGTTACCTCACTCAGAATAATTTTTTTCTAGTTCCATCCGTTTGCCTACAAATTTCATGCTGTCATTGTTTTTTACTACTGAGTAATACTCCATTGTGTAAATGTACCACATTTTCTTTATTCGTGATTTGATTGAGGGGAATCTAGGTTGTTTCCAGGTTCAGGCTATTGTGAATAATGCTGCTGTGAACATAGTTGAAGATCTTCAACAAATGGTGCTGGCATAACTAGTTGTCAACGTGTAGGAAAAATGCAAATAGATCCATATCTATCACCTTGAACAAAACTCAAGTCCAAGTAAATCGAAGACCTCAACATAAATCCAGTTACACTGAATCTGATAGAGGAGAAAGTGGGAAGTAGCCTTGAAAACATTGGCACAGGAGAACACTTCCTAAATATAACACCATTAGCACAGATAATGAGAGCAAAGATTAATAAATGGGACCTCCTGAAACTGAGAAGCTTCTGTAAGGCAAGGGAAACAGTAAAGAAGACAAAATGGTAGCCTAAAAAATGGGAAAAAGTCATCACCAACCCCACATCTGACAGAGGGCTGATCTCTATAATATATAGAGAACTCAAAAAGCTGACATCAAAATACCAAATTATCTAATTAAAAAATGGGGTGCAGATCTAAACAGAGAATTCTCAACAGAAGAATCTCAAATGGCTGAAAGACATTTAAAGAATTGCTTGATATCTTTAGCCATTGGGGAAATGCAAATCAAAATGACTTTGAGATACCATCTTACACCTGTCACAATGGCTAAGATCAAAAACACTGATAACAGTTTATGTTGGAGAGGATGTGGAGTAAGGGGAACACTCCTCCATTGCTGGTGGAAGTGCAAACTTGTACAGCCATTCTGGAAATTGTAGATGAATTTCTAAACAGTCTTATTAAATAAGAAACACAGAGCCAAATACAGAGGTAATAGCCGAAATGATCAGAGAACTAGTGAAGAGCCACGACTACCTTATCTTACCACCTCGCTGCCATTGCTTCCCCAGAAAGAGTTTCTTCCCCTCTAACTTGTGTTTTTATTGCCTTCCTGTTCTGCCTTCTCATTGGCTCTAAGCCTAACCACATGACTTCCTCATCACTGCCTGTCTATACAGACCTCCAGGTCACTATGGTTGGTACTAGGATTAAAGGCTGTGTCCTTGACCACACAGAGATTCTGCCTGCCACGTGATGGGATTAAGGGCATGTGCTACCACCACCTGACTCCTGTTTATGGAGATGTGATCTCACTATGTGACCTCTGATCTCCAGGCAAACTTTATTTATTAACATACAAATAAATTCACATTTCAGCACAATTAAAATATCACCACATTTCTCCCTTTTATTCTAGTAAAAAGAAAAAAGAAAAAATGTATAACTAATATAAGAAAAACTATATACAATAAGTACAATAACTATATACAATATATACAAGCAATAAATATCTCAACAATGTCTAGTCCATTTGCATTTGACAGACTCAGAGAAAATATTTCATTATCTATCCTGTTTTGGTAAGTCCAAGTTGTACCTGATTCACTTTCTATCCTATCTTATATTACTAATAGAGAACTATCATATAATGTCTTTCAAATTTATACACTTACAAATCTTTAGTGAGTTTCTTTTCTGAAATTCTTAACAAGAATTCAAAACCATAACTATAACTACCTAATCTTTAACTATAACTATCTAATTTTCAACTAACTATAACCATAACTATCTAATCTTCAACTCCCTCAGAGACCAAAGAAGGAAATAATATTACCTAATAAAACAGGAAGTGCAAACAAGCGACTTCCAAAAAAATGTGAGTTGACAGAAATGGCCAACTGCCCAGTCACCTGAGGTTTCTCCGCAATATTGGGACATCATCTTCAGCCTATAGGCTTAGCGTATCTAACAGACTCATTTGTGAAGTGGGATGTACACAAGTCCTACAGTTCGATCTCACATTCAGTGTGAGTAGTCCAGGTACCAGATAAACCTGAATTCCACTAGTGTCCTGTCATGATTCAGGATTTTAAATTCTGGAAATTGTTGATTTTTTTTTAATTCAGCTGTCCATTTTTCTTGGCTTGTGGGTGGCTTCAACTCTTTTATTAACTGCCAGTCTACCATTGAGAGATTAGACTTTGTCAACCTAGTTACTCTTTCAAGAATAACTGTTTCAGCTACTGTTCCACTGCACATCAGAAGCCATCAGTCCACTGCATGTTCAGCTGCCTTTGAAGAAAAGAGCACTGTACCTTTTCCAGATTGCAAAGACCGCTTCAGCGATGGTGCCATATTGTCTTGGCCTCAGAGGATGCCTGTTGCTAAAGCCACAACCACACTTGTCTTGACAAGAATCAGTAGTCCTTTGTTTAGTGTCCTGTCTGTCCATTTTGTCCTGTTTGTCAGCAGTCGATTCGAGGACACTTTGTTGTCCAGTGGCTAACTTTTACCACAGTGGAAGTTAACTCCATATGCAGTTTCTTCAATTCCCATATCTTCCCTGAAGTAGATTGGTGCTGCCAGGAGCCAACATGTCTCATAGTCATCAAAAAAAAAAAAAAAAAGAAAGAAAGAAAAAAATCTAAGTTATTAAAACATTTTAAATACCATATTCTGTAGATCTCTTAAAGGTTTGAAGATGACCTGTCTATCTAAAATATATCTGCTTGACCTTGAAAACATACCTAATATGACTACAAGTTCGATTGTAATGTCTAACTACATACTTTCATTTCTTTATCTCCTAATAGTTGGTAATAATAACACTCAAGGATTGGCAAATTGCATTACATTGTTAATTGAACTGTCTTAGTGCAATATCCTGAAAAAGATTAGAAATATACGTATAGCATTTTCTAACAATATCAATCTCAATATATATAATTTGTATACAATATACAAAAATCCAATCCAATGTAAAGTATTTAAAACTAGTAATTGTCTTTTAAAAAGTAGATTCAATAATCTACATTTTTATCTATATCATATCTATATCCTCTCTTTACTTTTCAGAGTAGATTCAATAATCTATCTTCTATTCTAACATTTCTATATATCTTTTTTTTTTCAAAGAAGAACCTTAAATCTAATCTCCTTTGCTTAGCCCTTTTCCTAACTGTTAACAACTTTTAACCAACCCTCCTAAACAATGAAAATTATCCCAAACCCAAAACCCATCGAAAAACCAAAAACAACCTACCCCACACCACCTCTTTGGGAATGTGGGCATCATGTTCTTAAAATTGCTTCCTGCTGGTTGTTGGTGAAGGTATCTTTATTCTGAAAAGAAAAATTTGGGTTAATTGTCAAATTCTAGGAAAGGTAGCTATATTATTTGTTGTCCAGTCCCTGCATAATGCCAAAGTTCAGGGCTTATCTCAAGTCTTTGTTCAAGTAGTCTGTGAAACTGGATCATCTCAGTTGGCCATCTCGAAATTGTTCTGAGCATTTGTAGTCCAAAGCTGATCTGTGAGTAATGTTTGTCAGCTTAGTGGTATTATTATTGTCCACGTGGAATCATTGTTGTGGGGTCCCATCATCTTTCTAGAGACTTCAAATTCGATGTTATGTTTCTGGAGTCCTTATGGACAAAGTCCTTATGAGAAAAAGGCATTTGCTAGACCAATAGCTGCATATCATGTACCAGGAGATGTGTTAATCTGCTCAAGTAAGGACACCACATCTGTTCCAACAGCTACAATTAGAGTCACAACTTTATTGAGTTTTTGATACTCTGCAGTCATTCTCTATAATCCATCTCTCTTCTGCACTGGCCAGATAGAAGAGTTAAAGGGAGATGTGGCAGGAATCACCACCCCAGCATTTTTCAAGTCCTTGATGGTGGCCTTAATTTTTTGAATTCCTTAAGATATTTAATCCTGTTTTTGATTCATTCTTTTCCTGGCAGTGGAAAATCTAGAGGCTTTGCTTAAGCCTTTCCAACCAAAACAGCCCTCATTCCACAGGTCAAGACACCAATCTGAGAACTCTGCCAGGTCCTAAATATATCTGTCTCAGTAATACATTCTAGGCCTGGGAAAATAACCACAGGATGAGTTCAGGATTGTACTGTTCCTACTGTGATTTGGATTTCACTGCAACTCCATTAACCACCTGATGCCCATAAGTCCCTTCTTTAACTGAAGAGCCATATTGTTTGTTGGGGTCTTCTGGGACCATCATCAATCCCAAAACACTATCCAAAAAAACCTGGTATTCTGATTGTCTCTGTATGGATATAGATGTTTCTTTAACTCTCATCAAAGGCAAAACATTTTTCTTGAGAAGGACTAAAGAAAGGCTAATAAACTCAAATATATTACCAAGGTCCTTCCTCAAGGGATCTTGGCCATGTCTTCACTTAAGTGTGTGGTAGACTGAAAGAAAATTCTACCCAAAGAGAGTGGCACTATTAAGAGGTATGGCCTTGTTGGAGCCCATGTGGATTTGAAGTTACTTTTGCTCAAGGTTCCTTCAGTGTGACTGTCACATGACTTCTTATTGACTGCAAGATATAGGATTCTCAGGTCCTCTAGCACCACATCTGCCTACATGCTGCTATGCTCCCCACCATGGTGGTAATGAATTGAAACTCTGAAACTGTAAGCACACCCCCTCAATTAAATATTTTCCTTACAAGTGTTGTCATGGTCATGATCATGGTGTCTCTTCACATGTATAACAATGGTTCTCTACCAATGAAAGGTCCAAGAATCTAGTAGTTATTCAGTACACAAGAACAGATATCTTAGCTGCTCATCAGTATATGCCAGAATACAGAAGAAGTAAACTGTAATGCTAGTGAAGGAATGGATTTGCCAGTGAGAGTAAGTGCAAGCAGGCAATGAGATAGCAAGCTTCCTTCTACCATGTTCTTTATAGAGGCTGCCAGCAGAATGTAAGGCCCAGATTAGCGGTGGATTTTTTCACATCAAAAGATGTGGGTTAAATGTCTATATTCTCACCTCAAGGGTCCTGGTTAGAAGTGGATCTTCCCATTTCAACAGATGTAATTAAGTGAAAATCCCTCACAGGTGTGCCAGCCGTTTTTGAGTTTTAGTTATTCCAAATGTATCTAAGTTGACAACCAAGAACAGCCTCCACAAGTGGTATGGGTGAGTATAAGATAGTCCCATTTCCAGTTTTTTAGAAAGATTTCCAAAGTGACTACAATAGTTTTTATTTCCAAAAGGAGTGGGGAAAAGTCACTTTCACATTGCTTGTTCTTACTGGTGTGAGATAGTAAGTAGTTTTAATTTGCATTTATCTGATAACTAAAGAAGATCATAATTTTGTCATAGAAAAGATGAAAATTGGAGCCAACTAAGTGATATTTTATAGTTTGAAAAAATGTATCATTAGAAAATAAAACATTACAGGGAAAAATTAGTAAAGAAACTGGATGAATGTTTTAAGAAATAAGGAAAATATACACAAATTAATAAATATTTTACAAACATTACTTTGCATTAGGTTCATCTGGAGATCTTTATAAAATACAGATTCTTAAGGACACCATTTGGATTTCTGGTCTATAGTTATAGGATAGGTTATAAGTCTTTATGTTTCTAGCAAGTTCCAAATGGGGTCATTACAGTGTCCTAGGAATCTTATTTTGGGTATTTATCATCTTCCAGTGGGTCAATCAAATCTATGAAACTGGCTTTTCCTAAATTTGCACTTTCCTTTTTATTGAAAATAGATTCTTTTCTCATACAATATATCCTGATTAGTTTCTCCTTGTTCTACTCCTCCTTGTTCCTCCCCTCTTCCCCTCACATCTAGATTCACACCCTTTCTGTCTCTTAGAATGGACTAATAGGAAATAACAACAAGGCATAGCAAAATAAAATATAGTAAGATAAAACAACAAAAATACATCATAAGACAAGGCAAACCAACAGAAGGGAAAGAGACCAAGAGAAGGCCCAAGAGTCAGAGACCCAGTCACTCACCCACTCACTCAGGAGTCCCATGAAAACATTAAACTGAAAACCATAAGGTATATACAGAGGACTTAATGCAGATTCATGTAGTCCCTGTGCTTACTGTGTTAGTCTCTGTGAGTTCATATGAACTTTGCTGTCTTGATTTAGAAGGCCTTGTCCTCCTGGGGTCTTCCATCCCTTCTGGATCTTGTACTATTTCCTACATAGAACCTTCACACCTATGATTTAGTAATTTTGGTATTGGAAGGTACTCTGAAGGCTACCAACAGAAACATGTTTGCACCAGAGTAACCACAAAACCTTTAATCTACAATGCTGTTCTATTTTCAAAATATTCTATGGTAATGGTGGCACAAAGCCTGTGTGACGAACTAACCAATGACTAACTTGACTTAAGGTCCACTCTGTGAGATGTATCCCATACCTGACACTACATGGGTGGCCAAGAACTAGAAACTAGATAGCCCAGAGACCTTGGGTAAAACTAAATAATACTCATCTTTTAAAAAACAAGTTGTGATTATATGACTACTAATGATTATTTTGTGCCGTACTCATAGATCAGTGCCTTATTCAGCAGTTAGTAGAGAAGCTTCCTCCTACGGCAGGTAGTAATAAATACAGAGACCCATAGCCAGTCATTACATAGAGAGAGGGTGGTGTAGGTGTGTTCTGAACACTTATCTCTAAGTGGGATGTCTCCATTAGATGACTTCTCTCAAAGCCTCAGAGCTCAGGGAACCCTGAGGAAGAATAGTCAGAAAGAGTGTAGAACCTACTTTTGAATTTTATGTATTCTAAGAAAATTGAAGAGAAATAATTAGATAGAGACAAATTTTTCAATTTTGAGACATTATTATAAATCTTTCCAAGTAGACAGCTTGTTTCAGAGTGAGCTTACAAGACCCCAGGTTCCCCTGCATCAGAAGAAACTGTAAGAAGAAAGCCTGTCAATGTTACTCAGCTAACAAGCTCTCTTTCCTCTGGATAATGAGACATTCCTCTCCTAAAATTTTGGAGCTGCCATTGGGATAATGGTGAGTTACATTTTCCCAAGCTCCTATCTGGTTATTACACTGAAAAATATCTCTAACAGGAAATGGAATAACTTGTTAAAAAAGAATGGAGATGCTGGCCAAAGTCTGTTGAACATAGTTATCTGCCTTAGCCAGGCACAGCAAATGACAATCCTGGATGTGGAGTAAGTCCGTAATGCACACAGAAATTCTCAATAATGTCAGCTTCATTACAAAGAATTCTGAGAGGTCTGAAGCAGAACTGGTAATAAAGATTCATTATATCAAATTCTATAACACCTGTGAATGTTTATCATTTATACTGTGTGAAGGCTTCTGGCACAGTGACCTGCAAACAGTTCACCTGAAGTTTTTAGAGTGATACCATCACAGTTTCCTAGACAAAGGTCTAGGGTCTCTCTTATTGTCATCATGAAAATGAATATGATTATTTTCACATGGCAAGATGACAGGAGCTATACAACATAAGATATATCTATTGCCCATGCCTTTGTGGGTCTTTAACACAATAATGAATGCTAGCACCAATTTTCAGAACATAACAACCTAATAAGACAGCTTAAAATAAAATTATGTTTTAATGGAATTTAAGGAAAAATTCTGTTTTATGAAAAAATGAGTTAGTGCTATCCATTTATCTACGACATGGAGTTTTTAATTCTGATCAGTATGTTTCACAAGCAGTACTTAACCTCACATGGACTCCTCAAATTCATTTATGAAAACTTTTTGTCCTAGAATATAATGGTGAAGAAAGTGGTAATTATTAGTGATAATATGCAAGGTGTGAATAAATATAATTGAGCCAGGAGAACTTTTAGAATCTTCTAAGATTTTGCTTAAAAGGAAGCCTAGCAGAATAACTCACATTAGGGCCCCATCAAATTTGAATGGTACAGACTATGTGAATAGGACAACTTACTAGACTCCAATCCAGTAAAGTCACTGTTAGCATTCATCCAGTCATCTGCTGGCATCCTTTCAGACATTTTGCACTAAGGAACTGTACGAAGGGAAGGGAAGATAAATAAGATCAAGATGCATGATGTGAAAGACATAAGAATAAATAAATAAACAGAATTAAAACCAAGAAAATAAACATTAAGCATCAGTCCTCAGCTGATAACTATATGCAGTCAAACATGAGGAGGGATTGCCTGCTTGTCTTTATTAGTGATTAAGGAAACTCAGTGGATTAAGTCTTAATATAATGGTTTTATGCTTATCATCTTTCTTATAGAGATTGATCTTGTACTAAAATGATACTCCATATTGTGACTTATGAAAGATCCTGGGTCTCTCTATGAGAAGTGTTCTGTAAGCTTTAGCCCAGTTTTTTCTCCATGAATGGGTTCAGCATCCACTCAGAATAATAACTCTATCTTCTTTAAGCAGATTTTGTCAAGCAGTTCACACCAGCAACATTGAAAGCAATTAGCATAGTCAACCTTTACAAGGCCAGGATTTGAGAAATTTAACAATTAATAAGTGAACATAGATTTCTAGATTGCTTAGTTGAATTCTTCGATAAACTGCTTATTGAATGACGTATATTTCCAAGACAAAGAAAATCAGACCATATTAGAAAGGATAAGTTTTCTCTAAAACTTATACCAAGCAAGCACATATAACTGATATTAGAGCTAATTAGCAATAACTACTATGGCAAAAGTTTCTTGAGTCTTATTATTTAAAATGTCCAATGTATTTTTTAATGATGACAGTATTTTTTTGACCAGTGGAGCCATACACTTTTGGTAAATTCCATTTGTCCTATCACATCCTTTTTGTTTAAAGCTTTATTCTTATTAAGCACAACATCTGTACAGAATAGGCTGTGTGCTTTTAAATTAACTTGAACAGAATTATATATTTCATGAAATAGTAGTGTGTTTAGCCTTAAGAAATTGATCAAATATCCAGTTCTTTGGTCCTTCGCTTTGATGCCGCAATGGGTTTTTTAAAACTAGATTTTTGTAATCCCCTTAGGAATGTGTTTGGCAAGTATTTTCTCCATATCAGATTTATTATTTGGATATGGAATGACCTGCTGAAAAGGGAAAGGGGGTATCTGAGTAATCAGTAGCCTCAATTGATCATATATGATGCCCAATGGGTATTCCTAAATTCTTTAATTGAAACAAATTATGTAAATCCACTTGCTTTTGATGAAAACTTACCACAATATCTCTAAAGAATGAAGATCAAAATGTGTGAGTGCAATAGAAAGTTCACTTTTGAGATAATAAAGGATGTTCCTGGGTCTATAACATCTTGTTCTTTGTCTAAGAAATTTATTTTCTAGACAATTACCTCTATGGGGAACACTCAGAGCTACAGGGAACAATCTTGTGGAATCTTACTGTTATTGAGTCAGCACTGCTAGCTATTAAATCACAGGTGGCAAGGTGTGATTTATATGCAGAAGTTGTACTATACAGACATCCTGTGGAGGCTCTGGCCCTCAGGAAGGACAGCCAAAGATGGTACACCAATTAAAATAAACCTAAAGTGTCTTTCTTCACTTCTGAGTTCAGCATGCTTACCTACGAAGTTACAAAACCCTGTTCCATTAGCCAACATATGAAAGTTATCAATAGACACTATACTTATAGTACATGTTTTCTGCAGTTCTATCATTATCCTTGGCATAGTTATCACATACTACATAGAGAAAGGGAAGGCCACACTAACATTAGGAAATAGAACTAATGTCATCTAGAAGAAAAATCCTGAGAATATATTGAAAGAATGAGCATGAGAATTAATTTTGCTTTTATTTAGTATTTGTATTTTTTCTAGTAACATTATATGTGTTTGGCATTTTGTGGAATGTTTTCAGCTAACCAGTGCTGAAAGTGTAATCTGAAGCTTGTATTTGCACTGGGTAGAACCTAGGAGTTAATTAATCAAAGGAAGAAATATCATAGGGATACAATTTGGGACATTAGCAGAGGGAAAGACCAGAGCTAAGTAAATGTTTCTCTACTTGTTAAAATTTAGACAATTGTGTTACAAAGCCTTTACCACTATGAAGTGTAGAGAATGCTGAAGATAACTGGACACCTGTGGGTGAGTAGATGATTGAGATCTTGTAATCTCTGCAGCTTTAAAAATCATCTGTAAAATATTCCCTGAGAAACAGAAGCAGGAATTCAGTGTTTCAGAGACAGAAACATTGAAACCAAGAAGTGTACGTATGTCTTAATGATACAATTTGATCTTCATTAAAATTCAGAAAATTACAATTAGCATTACTTCTGTTTCAGTTTTTACCTTGCACATAGTGTCACAGGGGTTCTGTTAAAATGACTAACTCTCCAAGGTCTCCTGCTTTCTGCTTGCCTTTCTTGTTATGAAAGACACAATACAAGAGACATTGATTAGGGAATTGAAGTTCTCCCATGAAAGATGAGTGTGTCGACAGAAATACCACCAGTTCCCCAGCACGCAGCTCAAGCATTTCTTAATCTCACTTTTGTCAAGGGATTGCCTGACCAGCCAATATTTCCTGCTCTGTGAATCAGACCTGTTGAAGTTTACAGGAAAAGAGACAAAGAAAACCAAAGAACAGCAGTGCCTCCCACAGACACACGAAGTCATGTCTGACTGTATCTTCAACACTACGTGAACTATATTGCCAGTGTCACTAATGTTTACAAGAATGGGAAAGATACATAAGTAATGAAGCAAAAGGTCATAAAAATCCCTGTGTGTGTTTCTCCATTACATTAAGAAATTAGCCAGGCAAAAAGTGCACTTTGGATGTAAAATTAAATATGAGTTAATGAGTATCCTGCACATTTGTCCTAACATCTATAGCAAACTCTGGAATACTCAGTATGTACATGAGATTGATCTTCCATTGTGCAGTGAGTGCCCTGAAAATACTACCCACACCTTTTCACTGTATGGAGCTCCAAATTATTTTGAGTTGGTGCATAAACTCTGGAATCTATGTCTGCCTCCTCTGTGTTATTTATTTTAGTAACAAAAGCTGCTGCCATTGTCAACTGTCTGATATTTTTTACAAATAATATGGGCACTGTCCATAGATTCAATCCTTTAACCTTTAACATAAACCCTATGTTATAGTATTCTCATCATTATGTTGCCAAAGCAAGTTCTTAAGATTACATCGTCTGCCCAGTGAGTGATAAAAGTACCTTCTCATATACATAAGCACACACAAGCACACATTTTCTCCTCCCCAATTTCCCATACATACTCTAATATTGTTCACATTCCTCTTATTTCTCAGTAACTACATTGTTAGAATTCGGTTGCAGAGGTGATCAGGTTGAAGCACAATTAATATTGCTACAAGTACTTAAGTAGATGAATATTCAAGCCAGCTGCTTAGTCCTGAGATAACTTGTATGCACACACACACACACACACACACACACACATATATATATATATATAGGAGATGCCTATTTGGCCATGAGTATATAGAGAGTAAAAATATAAACTGCTATTTATACTTGAAAAGCACCTCTATACTGTGGCAAAGTTCCAAGAATTTATACTTTCTTAATGCTTTTTCACATTAAATCAAAACAGAACACACTCTTCAGCACCTGTAGAAGGTACTTAAAATGCCATCACCAGCTGTAATTATTTGGAGAATTCAATTAACACAGAAATGGAATCAGATTGCTGCAAACAATTTAGGAGATACTGGTCATGTTGAACATAAAAATTATAACAGGAGCAGCACACATAATGGGGAATTGTGCTCATTTTGCATAAACAAAGCTCTGCAGAGCAATTAGTTTCCCACAAGTAATGGGGATGAAAACCAGTATATAAGTTTCACTGCAATGATAGCACTCTAAAGTTCTTCAGCTTACTGTTTTCAAATGAATAAAAATGAAAATACTTAAATAAGCATGAAGGAAATAAAATTATAGAATGACAGAATGACAGTGCATTTTTTGTGCCTGTGTACACTGGCTGAGGATCCTTTACATACACTGAGATGTTTCTAGGAAGATCTCCATGCATGTTAGAATCAGTGATACAGAACAAGTGAACTCCTTGTGACATGTACTGTAGCAGTTACATCAGCCTCACTAAATTATGGTTCTTTTTGATATAGATGGAGAAATGACAAATGCAGAGCTGTCTGCAAGCCTATTGTATGGTCTGTAACAGTGAAAGGAATGGAGAAGGGCAAGAATAAATAACAAGCTCATCCATTCATGGCACACAAAGACTTCTGGGGCTATGCTTTTTGTGATCATCTGTTGTCTCCTGGGAGCCACCTCAGAAAGAGTGACTGCTGCCACAGACAGATGAAGTTATGGGAAGGACAGTAGGTCCTTCCTTTTCAACCATACTGTTTGTATGTTGTAAATAGACAGCATCTCTTCTTGATTCAAAATAAATTACTAGACAGAAAAGATTAGGCATGTTTCTTAATTGAGCAATGGCTTCTTCAGAAATAGAGCCTGTAACTCTTTATTTCTGAAATTATCTGCAAGTAATATAAAAAGATATGCATATGTTCTTTGCTACATTTTGAAATTTGAATAGCTCGTAGATCATCCAATTCAAATAGTAGTTGGTTTATTTTTGTGTTGTTATATTTTAAATAGTTGCAATGTTGCACAAATCATAGTAGTACCCTATACTCGGAAATGTATACAGCTTGATTAGTTGAAACATATATGCATACACCTGTGAAAGTACCATGTAAGTCAAGGATAGAGACACATTCATTACATCTACAAGGATTCCTGAAGTCCTTGTTTGATCCTCTTTCTTTATTCTTCATGGTGTTGAGCCCCATGAAGTCTCTCTGTAAAACTCTCTACTTTGTGTCTCATAACTAGACTTTATCTGAGCACATACCAGTGGCTTTTGAATGTATAATTTCGAGTCTCAACTCATACCCCACAAAATATTTATAGCCTCTAATTGAACATGTTTACCTGAGAGTAAGGAATAATCCAACAATGTGAAGTGTCTTAACCTCCTGCAATAGATCTCATTATAGCAATATTGATTATTGGCATCAGTAACTATCCAAACCTATCAGATAATTTCCATCCTTTACCTTCCTCTCATTGTGTGTGTTTCTGTACTCTGAAACAGAGTCTTTCTCTTCATCTCTCCAATACTGCATTCCTCTAATCCCCAGCATTTTTATAAAGCTTTGCTTTATCTCTAGAGCCTTTATTTGACTCCAGTATTAGCTTTTGATTTGGCCTCCTGTATATAGTAACTCTGACCATATAATAACCCTGCCTATAATACTATATTGGCTTTTCTTCTTTGCAAGATTTATTAATGTTAAACTTTTATGTTTATAGATGTTTTGTATACATGTCAGTGTGTGTACCACATAATTACATGATATACATAGAGTCCAGGAAAGGACATTAGATGGCCCACTACTGAAGGTACAGAGAGTTGTGAGCCATGATGTGGATGTTGGAAATCAAATCTGAGTCAACTGGAAGAACTCAAGTGCTTTTATTTACTGAATCAACCCTCAAACCTTTTTAGCTGACTTTTCACATTAAAAGAAAAAGTCAGTCCTGGTAGTATGGATCACTTGCTCCTTCCCAAACCATTTGCTCCCTTCCCTTCTCACTCTACAATCTCTTATCTATCCATAGAGCATTACAAAATCAATCAACTGTATGTATGTCCATTGTCAAGGGTTTAAAATAATGTTTTATTATTTGTTGCCTGAGAAACTTTTTCTATTCTTCAGGATTTCCAGAGAAATGAAACAGTTTTGATGATTTTACTTTTGAGATTATTACCACATTTCTCCTTTTGCTTTTCTTTCTCCAAACTCTACCATATAGGCCTCCCCAATCTCTTTCAAATTCATTGCATCTTTTTTCATGGCTAATGCAAGAATATATTACATACATATATATGTATGTGTAGCTGAAGTTTTCTCCAGTCCTACCTGGCCCATGGACAAATCTCTCTCACCCACCAGTCCCACAGCTGCTTAGACCCAACCAAGTAAACACAGAGAGACTTATATTGCTTACAAACTCCATGGCCACAGCAGGCTCCTTGTTATCTAGTTCTTATATATTAAATTAACCCATATCTATTAATCTATTAGTTGCCACGTGACTTGTGGCTTATCGATACCTTACATCTCACTTTTCATGGCAGTGACAGGCAGCATCTCTCTGACTCAGCCTTCCACTTCCCAGAATTCTCCTCTCTCCTTGTCCCACCTATACTTCCTGCCTGACTACTGGCCAATCAGTGTTTTATTTATTAACCAACCAGAGCAACACATTTAACATACAGAACATCCCACAGCATGTACGTATATATATTCCTAAATACAACCTGATCAGTTCATACATATATTTATATGCATGTTCTCTGGGATCTCTGTTAGGCACTGGACAGCCAACATGGGGAGCACCACCTCCTCAGCTCCCAGATTTCCTCAATTGCCTGTAGTTCTTAGTGTAGATTTGAAACCACATGAGCTTTTCCCGTCCACTTTGGAATGTTCATTGTTGCAATTCTTGTTCAGATCAATTTGGGCCATCCTTTTGGCAAAACTGTATTAGCATAGCTTCTGACATTACAACAATACAACCTTATAGCACATGCCCTGATCCTCTGGCTTTTAAAATCATTCCATTTCCTATTCCACAATGTTCCCTGAGCCTTTGGTTCGAGAGTGTTTTTTAGATGTATCTGTTGGGACTGGGCTTCACCCTCTGCATTTTTGATTGGTTGTGGTTTGCTCTAGTGGTATCCCTCTATTGCAAAGAGAAGTTTTCTTGCGGGCTGCAAGAATATAGTTTAGAGATTCAGCTATGTCTTAAGGCTATACTTTGACCAGCTAAGGGTCTGTCAAAAGGCAAGCCATTTGTTATGAATATTTGGTGCTATCCAGCCTTTAATATTTCAGCTGCTTCCTACTATGAAATTCTTGCCTGCCCAAATATTTCAAGACCCACTGAACTTCTGGGTTACTAACTCCCCTGCTGAGCCTAGGAGACAAGCTGGCTGGAAACACATAGCTCTGCTTTTTGTGCAAATGAAGCTTAGACCATCTCCACATTTTGAGGCCTAGTGGCTCTCCAGAGCAATTGACTGAGAACAAAAGAGGGTTTTACATATCAAGGTGGAAGTTAGGGTAGAGGAACATTCCTGAGGAGACAGAGAACCACATGGCCAGGGAGAGGAGGACAGGCATTTTCTGTAGAAACAGACAGAACCAGAAAGGCATGATGAGAGAAAAGAGAGGAAGACAAAAGTTCCATAGAGAGTAATCAGATCTCGGGTAGAGTTTTTTGAGTGTCAGGAGTAGTAGTGGAGTAGAGAGTAGTGGAAATGGAGAATGAGGAAACAGAGGACAAAGATGAGGCTGTGAGCACAGGAGTTTAGTCATTAGCAGGACTATGAGCTAGAGAACTGGGCGGAACTGAAGCTATGTAGACAGGTTTTCATCCCAGAGAAATAAAGTAGATGGATAAAGAGCTTGGTGTATCTATATTTATTCTTGTCCTGAATGCCTGGCAGAGCTATAGCTGTATTGATAGAATTTTGTCTTACAGGAATAAAGTTAACAGACATAAGAGCATAGTGTATGTAGATTTTTTTTTCCCTCAGATATCCCACGCTGGATATAGCGAAATCCCTGGGACCCTGGGTAATCAATAAAATTTCTTTGATGAAAGATAATAACTACACTCATATGTGAGTATAACGATGAATGTTTACAGATTGTTATTAGGGATTACAATGTTTTTAGTAAATTAGTGATTATAGATTCTCCTCAAATAACTATGAATGCACTAGTACAGTACTAAGTAGTTACCTAGGTTTCATTTTCCTCTTGTTGAGTGGATTTGGTTTTCTTGTTGTTGTTTGTTTTGTTTTGTTTTTGTTTTTGTTTTTGTTCTGAGATAGGTTTTCTCTGTGTAGCCCTGACTATCCTGGAATGAGCTCTGTAGACCAGGTTGGCCTTAAATTCAGAGATCTGCTTTCCACTGCCTTCTGAGTGCTGGTATTAAAGGCATGTGTCACCACCCCCCAGCTGGATCTTAAGTCCAATTAAATAGTTGTTGGTTGATTCCAAAGTATATGTGCCACTATGGCATCATTACAATTATCATGCCAATGGTTGTCATTGATGTGCTTAATGGGTGCTTTATCTAGGTTACTCTGTTTGTTGCCTCCTTCCTTTGGAAGCTTGCATGATGCCTTCCAGTACCATGAAAGCTACTTCTCAGGGAGGGAGCATTCAGGTCACCTCCAACTCAGGGGTCTCTGTATCTAAAGTGCAAAGTGTCTTTGCCCCATCCCGCGGGCCAGGTTATTTGATGAGACCCGAGGAGGCACCTCCTGAAAGATCAATGGGGGCGAGAGAGAAAGGAGACCAGGCGCGTAAAGGAAGACAGAGTCAGTCTGAGTTGCGTCAAGGTCTCATTTATTGACTGGGTGCTGAGGCTTATAAACAGGGCTTCAGGCAGGGAGGGGGAACAGGGGAAGCACGAAGAGAAGGATGGAAAATTCCTAAGGGAGGGTGAGGTGGCTTTGGTCCCAGGCCCCTGCAGCTGGCTGATTAGCATGTACTCCAGGAAGTTGTACAGCCCGCGGTTAGGCCAGGAACTTCCTGCCTTTGTAAGGTTTGATAAAGTAAGGACACCACTGTCCGGAATTGGTCCCCAACATGTCTTCAGCAATAGGGACTTACCTTCTAACTCTGGGGGATGGGCAACCAAGGACAAAGGCAATTGGCTATATGTTTTGGGGGTCTCTTGAATAGCTCTGGCCCACAAACTGAGAAGAGAGTTTCTCATGTTTGGTATTGAGTTTTTGTTAGGTAGTATTTGGTATGGTATGTGCTTTTGTTTTTACATGGAATTACATGTTTTAAAAGATAAATAGTCCATAGTATTGTTGTGCCCACTTCGCAAGAACCGCAAACAAGACCACCACAAAGCCAATATCCCATGCAAAACACAAAGGGGTTTATTGATAACAAGCAAGCTCTGGCTTGGTCTGTGTCCAACATCTGACACAGCGGGTGGAGAAGGGCAGCCCTGAGCACTCACTTGAAGGGGATATAAGAAAAGGTTTACATGCAACTTGAGATTTGATGAGGAAGATAGGGGTGAGGTAGTTCTTTAGAGTTACTGGCTGAAGTATAAGCATGAGATTACTGATGGCTAACAGGATTCAGGGTATCTACAGAGACATAAATTTTTTAGTCCCTATATCCTGCTTTTGCTGAACCCAGGATAGATATATTCAGATTTATTGTTCCAGTCCTACTATCTATCCCTTGAGTTCAACTTCTAGTCAGTTCATCCCCTTACTCCCCATATCTTGTTTTGCCAAGTCCAGGATATATAGATTTATTGTTTCAGGCTTACCTTCCTATGAGTTCAACTTCTGGTCAGTTCAGCAAATACCTTTAGAGGAGGGGGGTGTGAGCATCTCTCAAGATGGTTACTGATTTTTCCCTTTCATTCCCCCCTCTCCTAGTAACTGGAGGCCACCCAATCATGGGTTATCAATACCTAGTTTGCAAATGTCTGCCTTGAGTCAGACGACCCATTTAAATATCTTGAATGAGGATCTCATATTGAGTTTGAGTCCTTTGCAATGTTAATTGGATGGTCCCCTGTAGCAGGGTCCTGTGGTGTTGTTCCCTTTGGGGGAGGGGGCCAAGTAGGTGCAGAGTCAAACCACACAGACTCTGGGAGAATGTCGAAATAACAAGCTCAGTTTATTCAGGAAGAGGCAAGCCTTACACACCCTCCACTCTACCCTGAGAGAAGGTCTGATAAATATGCATTTGCTGGTGTGACATGGCTGCCTCTCACTGGTCCATGTCATCTCCATATCAAGTATCAGCTGCTTTTGCTAAGGCCCTTAGGCAGACTCAGGTTGGCTCTCAGAAAGTATCTTTTTTACTTGTTTGGGCCTGCTGGCACTCAAGCCTGTTAGAGATGAGTCATCCCACAGTCCCCAAACTTTCTTTGATAATTTGCATCAGCTTGTTGAGCCCTTCTTTACTTTGGTTATAGAGTCCTTAACCAGCCCTGAGTGATCTACATAAAAACATCATTTTTCTCCCAGGGCTGAACATAGTCTCATTTGTCATAAGAACTGGAGGTCTAGCCACAGCCTATTCTGTAGCATGACCTCAGAATGCAAGATGAGGAATTCTAGCATCATCAGTTTAGTGGCATCCAAACAGGAATTATTATTTAGTTAAGGCAACAATGACATAAGAGCCAACATTATTTAGCAGAAGCAGAAGAGCAAAAAGCCCTGTGATGGCTGACAGAGTTTCTTATTCTGAAGGAACTTGGAAATGAGAATAGGGACCAGTTATTAATTTATCTCAGGTTCCCTATAACAGAAAATTTTCTTTGATCTAATGTTCCAGAGGGAATAAAGATGATGCTTCTGCTTCTGTAATTACTTCCTGCTGATGTTGGAACATTGTTTTCAGGGACCTAGAAATCCAGAATGTTATTCAAAAGCAAGGAGGGGATTTAGAAGCATCTGGTTCATTGAAAAGCTGAAGAAGGTCCATATTAGCTTTCAGCAAGTTCATATGTCACAGGTTGAAGTCAGTAGCTGATGCCTGGATGTGTCTGCCAGCCAAATGGAAGCCCACTGAAACAGATAGAGACTAGAGACAAAAGTTAACTTATTTGGAATTTTTAGGCCCACAGCCTTAGTAAATATATTAGTGTTATCAATCAGTAGTGAAATACATACTGTAGAAAAAAACAGGTAACAGTTATTTGTCTATAAATCTATATTCAGAAGATAACCAAAAGAAATCCAAAATCTTGAGCTCATAATCCAAACAATAAGTAGTCATTGCTCTGTTGGCTTTGCAAAACTCTATCAATGTTAAATTCTGAACTTATTAAGTTTTAATGCAATGACAGTATGGTCTTCAATTAATTAATGCATTGATCAATGAGTTAATAAGGTGACTGCAACCTCATGGAAGTCTCTGGTTGCCTGATGTTTCTAAGCTGATAAAGCTATAGCTAGCCCAATCATCAATGCCATCAGAGATCTGAGAAGGATAAATTTTACCTGAGTGTAGACTTTCAAATCTATTAAAAAATGACAGAGACTATCCATTGCCCACACTGTCATCATTCTAGGCTCCTGTAGTCTTCATAGCATTGGCAGAACAGGTGTCAGGACAGCATCAGTCTTGGCTGCCAGGCCCATAACATGAAAGTTCTCCCTGTGGAGGAGCAACTTGGTAAATAATGAATTTATCTTGTCAGTGTCTCATTTGTCCATTCTGGGCTGGATCCCTGGCAACAGGTGTTGAGTTGGGGCATCTTGCCCAGTGGTTATTGTTGTCCACAATTCAGGTGACATCTTCTTCTTGTTCCATATCTTCTTTGGAGACCTTGAGAGTCATTGCTAGGAGCTGGGAGTCTCTGTTCACTATAGTAAGCTTTTTATCAAATAATTTAAATGCCATAGTCATCAGATCTTTGACTGGTTTGAGCACCATTATCTATTAACTATATCTGAGCCAAACAAATCTAGGCCTGATCTTGAAAGCATCTCTAAGTTTGGTAACAATAACCATCCTAATTTTTATCCTGCAGATATATTAGTCAAATGTACCTCTCAGGTTCTGTTTTTTCTTTTTATTTAAATAGCTTATAATTAAATAAGAGTTAACAGTTTATGCTTTAAACTAGTATCTGGACAGCCCAATGACTAGCATTAGCTTGTATTCCTTAACACAGAGGACATGCAAATTCAGACATTCAAAACCAAACATAAATGTGGCCACATTTTCATCCACACCTACAGAGTAGACAGACATTTCTAAAACTATGAACCTTTGGAGTCTCAAAGTAACAGCAGAATAGCAAGAGAATGAAATCTAAAACATAGTTTATTCTTTTATCTACCTTATGTCACTTTCTTTTATCATTACTTAAGCCTTTTTTTATATACCTTAAGTCACTTTCTTTTATCATTACTTAAGGCTTTTTATCCTCAGACCTTTTAACTTGCTTTTACACATTCCAATAACTTGCATTTCATGTACATTCCTTCTTCCCAAAACATTCTTTTTATATTCCCATACCTAAAACCTTTACATCTTAGACCCTACATAGATTTTGCTTATACTTAAACCTCACAACTTACTTAAACTTTAAACTTTAAAGTTCCATATTTTTATACCTTAAACTACTTCCTCAGACCCCAAAATCATTTATTAAAACTTTCATCCTCATATCTCAGGCCTTCATATTTGTATAAAAACATTATATTCTAAAATATATTTTTTTCTATTTAGTTCATTGAGTTATCTTCTACTTGGAATTTGATACAGTTTTTTTATCTTAACCAGTAATAATTTGTAACCAATTCTCTTAAATGATGGGAAGTATTTGTAACCCATTGAACTCAAATGACCAAAATACATGTATTATATTTTTCCCCCCGTGGAAACAAAAGCATATTTTTTTAAACCTAATGTACTTTAACATTTTTAAAGCATTACCAGGACATGGAAGGGTTAAGGTGGGAAGCTAATGATGAACTTGGCTTAGGAAGGAAGGGAAGGCGATTTAGATTCAGAGTGTATAGGCAGTAAATTCTCCACCACCCCTGCTCCCCCTCTCTGCCTGCCTGTAGGGAGTGTGCATTTCCACCTTTTGTGAGAGCCATATGAGCCTCTCCTGCAGGCTAACACCAGCCTGCTTATCCTGCGCCAAGCTCCCTCCGGGAGGTATCTGCCCACTCAGGGCCCTTCCTGCCCAATCTGTCCATTCCTGGAGCCCTGCTCTCTGCAAACTCACCTCTCTGCTCCAGGAGGGTCCAGTTAGGGCTGCTGGAGGCCCCATTCTCAGATCTTCCCAGAGGCCCAGTGTGATGAGCACTCAGCTGGTGGCCCCGCTAAGGAGCTTCACCCGCTGGCCAGTGTTGCAGTTCTGATAGCAATAAGGAAAGCTAGTAGTCAGAAACAAGTAACATTTACATAGACATAAGAACCACTTTATGGGGATCAGTAGTTTTTGTTTTTGTTTTTTTCATTCTCAGCCTCTGCATACCCTTTGCAGCCTGGTTTTCCCTCTGGGGTCTGCAAGAACCAAGGGGAGTTCTTCCATGGTCAGCATCAGAGGTTCCCTCAGGAGACTATGTAAACATCCTTAGAGGCTCATTCTGCACTGCAAAAGGTGACAAAGTTCCCTTTGTAAATCAATCATTCTATTGTGAGCAGTGGCTAGCACATCCTTCTGGTTTGTTTGGTAAGGGTCTAGGGGAGAAAAGAGAGACTGTCCCATAGTGTCTGTCTTAGTCAACAATAAGAACAATTAACATGCTACACACAAGACCAAGGGTACACCAAAACAAACTTTGCCCCAAGAGACAACCTACAAAGTTCCAAGAACAATGAAAGCCTTATGCACTCTGGAGGGAGCTACCCACTAGGCTCAGTGACACCAAAAACCATCCAGACTTGAGGCTCTCTGTCCTCAGCTAAACAGACCAGAGATTTCCACATCCCAGTTAAACAGGTTCCCAGAACATCTTCTAGAATCCTGTGATCTGGGTCCTAGTGTGTCCACTAGGTGCCACCAGCATTGACCATTACTGGACCACTTCAGAGATCTAGTGCATCTCAGAAAATAAATGTACAAAGCCACACAAAGACAAGGACAAACAAAGATACACAGAAACTTACTGGCCAGTTAGAAACCCCTCAGATTAGGGTCTGGGGGAAGCAAGGGGATCCCAGACGAGCTCCCAAACATTGTGCCTGCATCACAAGACCCCCAAGCAAGACCACCACAGAGCCAATAATTGATGCAAAACACAAAGGGGTTTAATGATAACAAGCAAGCTCGGGCTTGGTCCAAGTCCAATATCCAACACAGCAGGTGGAGGAGGATGGCCCCAAGCACTCACTTTAAGGGGTTTATATAGGAAAAGGTTTGCATACAGCTTGGGATTGGATGAGGGGGTTAGGGGTGAGGTAGTTCATTGAAATTACTGGTTGAACTACAAGCATGAGGTTAGTGATTGCTAACAGGATTCAGGGTATCTAAAGAGACATAATTTTTTTACTCCCTATGCCCTGCTTTTGTTGAACCCAAGATAGACACATTCAGAGTTATTGTTCCAGTTCTACTGTCCTCTGAGTTCAACTTCTGGTCAGTTGATCCCATTACACCCCGTATCTTGTTTTGCCAAGTCCAGGACATATAAATTTATTGTGTCAGCCTTATCTTCCTATGAGTTCAACTTCTGGTCAGTTCAGCAAATACCTTTAGATGAGGGGGGTACCATCTCTCAAGATGACTACTGATTTTTCCCTTTCAGTATACACCCTTGTAGCTTTTTCAGATATCCTTATGTTATTTTATCTACCTCCTTCCTTCTTGTGTATTTGCATCCCTCTTTCCTCAGTAAAGAGCCTCCCTTTCCTGTCAGGTCTCTTATTTCTAGCTATTCCCCCTTACATTCCTTCCACCTCCTTTTGTATTTGCCTCCTTCACTTTGCCTAAAAATATCCTTCTTTCACATTTCTTTGATCAGACTACTTGTATCCTGCTATTCCCATCTTTCTCTATTGATCTCTAATCTCCCTATTCTGGCAATGATCCTGTTTTATTTTCTCAGTTTGGTATCAGTGACTTTTAAAGCTTAGGTGAGATTTTTTTTTTCCTTTCTGTACTTCCATTGTTGCTCTGTAGGCTTTTGTGAAGGAATTTTTCACACTGTATTAACATTATTTATCAGTATCCCAAAAGCAAGGACAAGTTTCCATTTCCTTAATCTGACATAGACTATTATTTGCAGAAACCCTGAGTACATGACGTTAAAATTTTCTTTCTGATTTCTAGTATATTGTTAGAATAGTTCTCCTATCTTGCCATATTAGATCGTTATGCCAGATGAAAGTACTTTTTAAATTATTATTTAATGTTTTCCTTACAATGTTGATCATACTCTTTCCCCTCCTTTATTCTAAAACAGATCATTCCTACCTTTGTTACCAACCAAACTTCTTATTTCTTCTCTCTCTAAATAAAATGAACCCCAAGAAACAAAAAAGGAAAATAAAAAAATAGACTAATGAATAAGAAAAACCAACACGACAAAACATAACAAAAAAAAGTGCTAAAAGATACAGAGTTCATTTCGTATTGGTCCAAAACTCTTTGATATGAGGCCTGCTCTACAGTGTAGTCACTACACTGGAGAAAAATTGCTGACTGATGCCCCTTTCCCAACAAGTATCAGTTTCATTTTTTTTTTAAACTAACTTCGTGTGCCCACTTCACCTTCTTCTTCATGATGGGATTTGGTCTGGTTTGAATTTACACAGGTCTTGTGCATGATGTCACAATCTTTGTGTGTTTATATGTATTAGTCCTATTGTATTCAAAAGATGCTGTTTCCTCAGGCATCATCCCCCAACCAACATCTGACCCATAAAATGTTTCTATAAACGTGCTGAAGAAGAAGTGGAGTGAATTTTATGAGCCAAATGTTGGTGAATGACTCTAAGATTTCTAAGATTTAGAGGAAGGGCTTGACAAGGACATCCTATTAGGACTAGGTTCTTCTGTGATGAGGGTAGGTCAAAGAATTGGTCTATGGTATAGCATTGGTATAGCAATATGTCTTAAGAACTCATTTTATTCCTGTGTTGCTGTGGGATGGTCTGTATGTCAAGCGTGTTGCTGATTGGTCAATAAATAAATCACTGATTTGCCAGTGGCCAGGCAGGAAGTATAGGCGAGACAAGGAGGAGAATAAAGCTGGGAAGTGGAAGGCTGAGTCAGAGACATTGCCAGCCGCCACGATGACAAACAGGATGTGAAGATGCTGGTAAGCCACGAGCCATGTGGCAAGGTATAGATTAATGGAAATGGATTAATTTAAGCTATAAGAACAGTTAGCAAGAAGCCTGCCACGGCCATACAGTTTGTAACCAATATAAGTCTCTGTGTTTACTTGGTTGGGTCTGAGCAGCTATGGGACTGGCAGGTGAGAGAGATTTGTCCTGACTGTGGGCCAGGCAGGAAAACTTTAGCTACACTGTGTTCTTTTAGCAGAATAATGAGAGTGAGTTTTCCCCTAAGACCCACTACCTAACCAGACTCAGGCTCTTGGTAACTTTATCAGTGTCAGAAATGGGTTCTTTCTCATGGGATGGGCCATAAATACGATTAAATGGTGATTAGCAACTCCCATAATATCTGCGTCAATATTGCACGAATATATCTTGCAAACAAGTTGCTATTGAAGGTTCCAGTTTCCATATCTGGGTGATACTAATGATTATTGTTTTCATTGTTCGCGTGTGTATGTGTCTTTCATTACCATAAATGATAGTTAATAGGAGTGAAACTTGGTTTCTCCGTATTTTATGACAGTAGTAAGTGTTGTCTTTAGCAATTGGGCTTTACTTTCTGAATGTAGGTCCAATAGCCTTTGTGTGATGTTTGGGTAGTCTATGGGATCATTTTCTCCAACGAGTTATCAATCAAGATCTAACACGTTCCTGGCACTGGTGGTACAAGATGTCCACTTGGGAAATTTTCTCCCTAATTATATGGTCAATCAATTTAAATTTATATATATATATATATATATATATATATATATATATGTATATTTTAGAAAGCATCTCCAGTACTACATAGTAGTAGTAGATGCCACTCACTCCTGCTCCTGTTTAATTCTTCTGTTCTAGTTTTTCCTTTATCTTTTTATAACACTATATTTTATTTTCTCTTTACTGAAGAACCCCCTTTCCTTTCCCCGCCTCATAATAGGAAAACTTTGTAGTTATTCTGATAGAGATACACATATTTAAAGCTTAAAAGCTAACATCCAATTATGAGAGATAACATGCAATGTTTGTCTTTCTGTGTCTGGGTTATCCCATTCAGGATAATTGCTTCTAGCTTCTTCCATTCATAAGAAAATTTCATTTTTTGAATAAATGAATAATATTTTGTTGTGAAAATGTGCAATATTTTCATCATTCATTCATCAGTTTATGGCTAGTGAACTTTTAGTCTGTTTGCAATTTCTGGTTATTATGAATAAGGTAGCAATGAATATGAATGAGCAATCATCTCTGATGTAGAGTCCTTAGGGATATACCAAGAGTGGTATATCCAGATCTTGTAGTAGATCTATTTTTAGCTTTTGAAGAAACTTCCACACTGATTTTTATACTGGCTGTATCACCAGCAAAGAATAGGGGTTCCTTTTCTCCCATATCCTCCTTGGAATATGCTCTAATTCATAGTGTCTTAAAAATTGTTAAATATATATATATGTAATTGTTTTATACACACATACACACCACACACACACACACACACACACACACACACACACACACACACTTTCCTAAATACAGCAATATAACCTGCCCAGTTTGCATAATGTTACTTTCATGTATGTTTTCAGGGGTGATCATTTGTTTGATAAGAAATGGGTGTGCTCATCTCTGGGAAAGACTATTACTCCTGCTCTCAATATTCCTTATTTTTAATTTATTTTATTAACTGATTCCTTATAGTTGCCTAGTTCCTTGTATAAGGTTAGGTTAAGGCTTCATTGTCTTTCCCCCATCCACAATAACATGTTCGTTGTTGGTGTCCTTGATCAACTCACTTTTATTCAATTATTTTAGTTACAAATTTTGGGTGCAGATTTTGACTTTATTAGGAGATCCAATCTCATAGCAAATTTTCTGGATTTCTGGCTCTTACAATCATTCTACTCTCTCTTCCATTATGACCCCTGAGCCTTAGACACTTGAGTAATATTGTAGATGTATCATTTGAAACTGGGTCCCACATCTCTGGTTTTTTTTTTTTTTTTTTTTTTTTGGCTGTGTTTTTTATTTATTTATTTTTATTTATTTATTGCAAAAAGAATTTTCCTTGATGAGAGTCTGTGTGTATAAGACCAAATTTTTAGAATGTAGTTAGGTATTATACTGACTTAGAAAAAAATGGCAATTGTAGGTTTTCCTCTAAGATCCATAACTTCATTGATCCTGGATGGTTGGGTAGTTCTTGAACTAGGCATGACTTCCGTTTGATGAAAAATTATAAGTCCAATTAGATAGCAATTGCTTGTTGTAATTGTATTTGTGTTATTACTGCACTGTCTAGGTTATGGGGATATGCAAATCATTGCTGTGTTTTGTAGGCATTATAACATTTTAAAGTGTTCCTCAGACATTTGTGTTTCATCTTTTGATGACTGTTTCTTATCTTTATTACATTATTTGTCTGCTTGTTTCTTAGTTCTTTTTATGTTTTATATACTAAGCCTCTGTAAAACTGATACTATATATAACCATTCTCTGGCTTGCTGCTTTGCTCAAATAGTTGTGTGCTTTGTTTGTAGAGATTCCTTTTCATATCGTGAGGTGCCATTTAGTAGTTGTTGGGCTCAACGCCTCTTGTATTGGGGACTGGTTCGGAAAGTCTTGTGCTAATAAGTTCAAGTGTATTCTCTATTTTCTCATCTATCTCAGGGTATTTGATCTATATTGATGTCCTTGATCCATGTGGAGATGAACTTTGTGCAAGGTGGTGGATACGAATATATTTTCTTTCTTCTACATGCAACTATTCAGTTTGAAAGGCACAATTTGTTGAATATGCTGTATTTTTATCAGTGTGTATTTTTGGCTTCTTTGTCAAAAGTCGGGTGTCCAAAAGTATATGAAAATAGGTCTGGATACTAAAATCTATTCAGTGGATTATTGGGTTTTTATGACAATATCTCTGGTATTTTTTGCTATAGATCTGTAATATAACCTGAAATCTGAGTTGGTGACACCTTCAGCAGTTCTTTTTTAAATTATTACTCAGTATTGTTTCAGATATCTTGGGTTTTTTTTGTGTTTTTCACATGAGATTTAAGATTTTTTATAATTTCTATGAAGAATTTTGCTGTAATTTTGATGGGGATTGCATTGAATCTGCAGATTTTAGTAGGATGATCATTTTCCCAAAGTTAATCCTGATCCCAGAGCATGAGAGGCCTTTTCTTTCTTTTTCTTCAGGTGTCTTTTTCAATTTCTTTCTTCAATATCTTAAAGTTCTTATTATATAAAATCCTGTATTATTCTTACTATATGTCTTTCGCATTCATGGTTTATTTATTTCAATATTTTTTTCTACTGTAAAATGATACTCTTTCCCTGATTTGTCACTCTGTGTGTTTGTCATGCGTATATAGGAAGGCTACTGCTTTTTTGTTTTGTTATGCTAGTACTTTGCTGAAAGATTTTTATGAATTGTAGAAGTTCCCTGCTGATTTAGGGTTTATTATGTTTAAATACGTGTTATCTGTAAATTATGATATTTGATTTCTTCCTTTCCTTGTTATATTCCCTTGATCTTCTTTTTTCCCCTTACTATTATTGAATAGATATGTCGAGAGGGAAATCCTTGTATTGTTCCTGATTTTATGGAAACGATTTGAATTTCTCCTCAATTAGGATAAGGTTGCTAATTGGCCTATAAATTGTCTTCATGATGTTGAGATATGACCCTTATAATTCTATTCCCTCCAGGTTGTTTATTATGATGGGAAGTTGTATTCTGTCAAAAGCCTTTTCTGCATTTAATAAGAACATGTTTTTTATTTTGTCTTTCAATTAATTTATGTAGTGTATCATATTTATTGGTTTATATATGTTAATGTACCCTATATCTCTGTAATAAAGCAAAGTATATCATGGTGGATAATTGTTTCATGTGTTTTTAATTTGAATTTGCAAATATTTTTCTGAGAATTTCTGCATCTCTGTCATGTGGAGTATTATTTTACAATTTCACTTTTTGTTGAGTCTTTATGTAGTTTTGGCATTAGGATAATAGTGTCCTCATAACAAGCTGTTTGAAATTTTGTTTCAGTTTTTGACTTTGTAGAATAGTTGGAGGAGCATTGGTGTTAGCTTTTCTTTAGTATATGGCAAGGTTCTGTGAGGAATAAATCTGACTTTGAGTATTTTTTGGTAGGGAGATTTTTTTTTTTAAATTACAGCTACTATTCCTTAGAGGAATTTTTGTAAGTTGTTCATTTCATCTTCATTTAATATTTTTAGGCCATATGTATCAGGAAATTCATCTATTTATTTTAAGTTTTCCAGTTTAGTGGGATTTAGATTTTTAAAGTGTGCAGTTGTGGTTCTCTGACTTTACTTAATCGCTCCTTTTTAATCTCTGATTTTATTAATTTTTATTATCTCTCTCTTTATTTTGGTTAATTTGACTGAATGTTAGTCAATCTTGTGATTCTTTCCCGGGAATCAACTCTTCATTTCATTAATTCACTTGTTTGTTGTTATTGATCTTTGGTTTCATTGATTCTAGCCCCAAGTTTGATTATTTTTACAGCCTATTCTTGTTGGTTGTTATTTCTTCATATACTGGGATTATTTATTAGCCCAAAACATTGTTAAAGCAATTCTCCATTTTCTTAATATAAGGAAGATTATTAATTGGCAAAGAAGTGCCTAGATGCTTTTAAAAATTCCTATTGATTTCTGTTTTATCATAATCTTATACAATTTTCCTATCTTATTTAATTAGATAGCTTTACCAGATACAGTGAAGTTTTTAAAATACACACACAGAGATGCATAGACACAAAAACGTATATATATTTGAAATGAGAGAAAAGGCAAATTACCAAATATATTTTCAAATCATTTACACTTTCCGGATTTTTTTCATAAATATTTGATGAAATGTCATATATATGAGTATATAGTATTTAAAATCCATATGAGAAAATTTGTTTAAACTATATATGTATTTTTATGCAAATTTACATGTATTAAAATTTTCTCTTAGGTATATGGTTCATATTATGATTCCATATGACTTTTTCAGCAGTTCTTACTGTTATTTTACCCTCCTTCTATATTTATCTCTTTGCTCCTCAAGCAAAGCCTACCTCCTTTTTTCCATTTCCCACATCAGATCACTTGTACCTACTATTCCCCTTCATGATCTAAACAGAACTGTCAATGCTCCCTTCAAGAGCCAAAAACCATTTACTGAAACCCATCATCAGGCATGCGAATTCTTCTGTTATTTGTCAGGGTTGTCTAAGAGACTCCCACGACATTATATGTTATTTTGATTGCCTTTGGTTGCCTTCCAGCGATACAAGGTATGTAAGTGCCTATTGTCAAATATTCCATTAACCTTGAACATAGCCCAGAAGCCCCAAGTTAGATGTGACCTGAAGATAGCTTTCATGGTGACAGAATGTTTCATGAAAACTTCTAAAGGAAGGAAACCACCAGTAGTCCTATACAGCTTTGATGCCTATGAACCATAGCAATGTCCAGCATGGCACCATAACCTGAAGGTTTTTGTAGTGGCCTGTATAACTTGGTGGTATCCATCAGCTCTCCAATTGGACTTAAGCCTCACTTGACAAGGGATAAATCATGTCTGGTGCTGGAAACCTAACCAACTTCCCAGGGTTAGTGAACCATGTAAATTGGAGGAGAGCCTCCAATCACAACTTTACTAAATCAGCATAATTCCTAATGTATTCTAAATTTTTGTCTTATACCCACAGATAAGTGTAGTCTGAACTCCTAATCAAGGAAACTTCTTTTTGCAGTAGATGGAAACCATTACAGAAAACCAAAAACAATCAAAATGGAGAGTTATGGAGCCAGTCCCACTGGATACATTTCCAGAATTCTCTTCCACCTAAAGCTGAGAGCACACAGTGGCAGAGTGACAAACACTGTGGAGGACGGAGCAGAAAACTGAAAGAGCCAGAGTCTGTTGTGAGATTGTTTCTCCTTGAAATGTCAGAAGCGACATCAACAAATTCCAACTAACATGACTGCCTAAGCACTAACATGACTGCCTAAGCACGAGCAGAAAAATGACAACCATAGTTGACATGCACATGGACAGGGGGAAGATCAGGAGTCTCCAACCCTACACAAAGAACTACAGGCAAATAAAGAACGGTGAGAGATCAGAAACAGTCTTCCCAGAGGAAGAACATACCAATTGGTTATCCAGTACCAAATGGTATTCCTTGAAAACATATATACAAATAAAATTATACATATGAAGTAGATGATATTTAGAAATATTTTGGAATTATTTGGAAATAATATATGTATTTAGACACACACACACACACACACATATATATATATATATACATATAATAACAATTAATGGACAAGGAGCTCATGAATTTGAAAGAGAGGAAGGAGGAGTATTTGGGAGGCTTTGTAAGGGGTTACAGGGAGTGGATAATATGTAATTGTAATTATATTCCCCAAAATAAAAGAAATACTTTTTCAAAATAAGTCTACATAAGTCTTTAAAGAAAGATCCCTATAATGACAGTTTCTACAACAAAATTCAGTAGTACATGGGGTTTATATGATAAAAATATAAAACTGAAGATCTAAGGATACTTAGAGAAAGTTCAGATTTGTAGGACATCAGGGAAGGATCTATATAATACTAATAATGATAATACTGATGATGGCCCCTGGTGCATGGATAGAGATTCCTTGTATGGAAAATGATGAAAGAAAATGATGGGCAAGACAGTCATGCAAGGAGAAAAGAACAAAATGTTGCACAGTTCTTCAGGGACTCTTCAATATACTAGTAAAAAAAATTTAAACCAAGGTCAATAGTAGATGTCAAGATCAGAAAAGAAGAGTAAGACTGAGAGGTGCTCTGTGCTGCTGATCTTGAACTGAGGCTGTGAAATTATACACAGAGTGAAATGCCACCTTTAACTTACCTTTTTGCTGATAGAGTATTTGTATAGGTTAAAATAAATTTCAGCTATTTTATTAATCCATAGTAGTGATTGAAAATTACCTACACAAAGATATTTGAGTGTTTTTGTTTGATTGTTTTTTTTTCTTTCGATTGTTTGAGACAGGATCATAAGTAGCTCATACTGGACTTGAAATAACTGTGTAGCTGAAGATGACTTTGTACCTCTGACACTCCTATATCTTCTTTCTTAGTATAAGGATTACAGTTGTATGCTACCTCAGCAAGGTTAAGGTAAGTTTTCCTTTTTTATGTGCAAAGAGTATATTTGAATTTATTCAACACAGAGAAACATTCAAATTGATTTCAGTAAGATTTAAGTAATCTTGAGTTAAAGTTCTATATTGTATTTATCACAGAGTAAGAATTCTGAAGTTAGTTTATGAATAAATTTTGTGTCTATTCTCCAGCATTCTTCTTGAGAGCCAATTACTATACAGCTGAATGCTTACAGTGGATGCATTTGTTTCAGATGATAATATCTAATACAAAACTTTCTGTGAGCAAACATGTTGATAGTACTGCTTAATTAAGCTCAATAGTTTTTCTTTTAATCAACTCTCTTTGTTAAGAAGCTTTTGCAGCGACATCATCACATCTTCAGAAGCCTGAAATTAGTCATGTGTGTGAATTCTAGTTTAGCAATTAATCAGAGTAGTTTCTTCACTTTCTGGTGTATATTAGATGGTTGCCTGATATTCTCTTCCTCCATCAAAGCCAATAAATGAATAATTCTAATATTTGTTAAGCATATATAATGTATAAATAGATAAAATATTTTTAAACCTTTCATTTGCAAGTTGTCTCTGATTAAACCAACTAAAACCATATGATAAAATTACAAACAAAACTCCATAATTTTTCTCTCAAGTTACTAAAATAAAGTTCCTCATATCTTCTATAAAGATTACAACAAATTTCAATTTCTTTCCTGTAATTGATTAATAATCCAAAGTTCAAGTTTGCATGTCTCAAGGATAGAAAGAGAACATACCACAGGAGTGAATGAATATTTGGAGTGAACCCTGTAGAATTCTTAGAAGTTTGGCTGGACATAAAAAGCATGGTATGTTTGCCATTGCCATTAATAAAAAGTAATCATTCACATTTCTTCTGCTATCTTGGATAAAGCATCTGTTATGTACTAGATATATATAGGTTAAAATGTTCTAGCAATAGGTCACATTCCAGGTTTTAAAATTCACTCTTATAAGAGACATGGTAATCAGTCATACTCAAGTTAAACTAACCTGTTGTGATTCTAGGCTTCAAAGGGAAGGTTTGCTCGAGAGATACAAAAGTAAATGCAGGACAATAGCCTTAGTGCCTCCATTGACGCTACTCTCTCTTTCATTGTTCCTAATATTGACATTTATATTATTTATGCACAATGTAAGAAAAATGTAAATTCTTACCTTTCCATCACTTTATTCCTCTCACCCTTTTTTGATTCATTTTGAGGTATAATTTTACTATCTCTGGATAGCCTCAAACTTGCAATGCCCCTGCCTAAGCTTCCAGAGAGCTGGAATTACAGTGCTTCACCAGCTTAAACTCTTGGAAGTGAGTATTTTGAACCTACTGCTTGTTATAGGCTCAGTCATTTCCCCCTTACAATCTCTACACTGAAATCCTAGTCTGCAATATCATAGAGAATATACAGTTACATGGTTATAAAGAGATGTTTCAGGTTATGTGAGATCATGAGGATACAACCAATTCTAAGTCTCTTCATGGGAAGAGGAAATTATATTAGAAAAACACGTACAGAAATGCCCACAGCATTAGACCCAGCAGAGATGGTTCCCAGAAGCCAAGAGGTGAAGACTCAGATGGAGTTTACTCTGCAGACAGTTTGTTATTGGATTTCTAGACCTCAGGTCTGTGAGAAAGTTTTGTGGAAGACAAACTGTTTGTGGCCTTTGCTTTAGCAAACTTATACTAACCCAGACTAATTCACTGAGTTGATAGTGTTTTGAATGATGAAATAAATTGTTTTCTATGAGTATGAGTAAAAGAAATTAGGAATTTGATAAAAAAAAAAAAACTGAACCTGTTAAGAGGCCTCAGAACTATGCAGAGCCTAGTTGAAAATAACTATTACTAGGTTGAGTTCATATCATATACTGTGAGAGAGTAATGTACCTAGTGTCATACAGGTAGAAAGTAGATAAGTCACCATTTGATGCATGTAGTCTAATTATCTATTATTATAGCCTATTATCTAGGCCATGGATTATAGAAATATCAAATCCACTTGTTATTGAAAGTGAGTCAAAGGCTAGTACACAAGACAAGGGGATTTTTGAAAATAGTATTCCAGGTTTAGGAGTACAGCTCAGTGGTAGAGTTCTTTGCCTTGTATCTGAGAGAACCATGGGCCTATCTATAAGACCAAAAAAGAGTATTCCAAGCCACAAAAAAATCATAAACTCTCCAGGTTCCATTATCTAGATTGTAAGAATGGGGAATTATTCAGAGAAGTTCAGTTTATGCCAATTTGTAGCCCTATTTTCTACATACTGTTTTCATTTAAAAATTTAAATTAAGAAGAAAATACATTTTATACAATCAGAAGAAAATCAACCAAAAACCAAGAAGACTGTATACATTGTGTTATGCCCAATCTGCTTTTTCCCTCCAAATTCATAGTGAGAACATGTATTAATAGCATTTTGAGGTTTGATGTTTGACATGAAACTATGAAGGTGAACCCAAATGATAAATTAGCAGCCTAATAAAAAGGTCCAAAGTAGGAAGCTTGCTCTGTCTTGCCATGTCAAATTGTCTACTGTGTTATAATTTAAAAAAAAAAGGCTCTAGCCAGATGCCAAGACTAAACTGATGTCAAGGTACTGGCCTTTCAGACCATGAACTAAATAAACTTCTGTCAATTCCAAATTAATCAGACTATGACAGTCAGCTTCAGAATTCGCTTAAATAGGAAATGTAATAATGCAGGCAATAAACAAGAAACAGCAAAATCAAACCGTATCTCAGAGTTATAATGCTATGAAGACAAGGATGAGATGTCAGCAAGGCCATGGGAAAGATTCTGGTGTGATTCTAATTGACAAGAAAAGGAACTGCAATAGGAGCCTGAGCAGTAGAAATGGGAAACAAAGAAAGTAGGATCTCAGGGTTTTGCAGAAATATTAATGCCATAGTATTTCAGAATAATCAGAGGCTTGGCTTCTTCTGTTGCACATGTTGCAGTTGTTTCCCATTTCTTCACACACTGGGGAGTGCGTCAGTCCAGAGTCCATGAAAAAGGAACGGGGACAATGTAAGCAACAACTACAGAACCTCTGCGGTCTTGAGCGGTCTAACGTGAGGATCCAGAGGGGGTGCTCTGATTTCCCTTTATTAGTGCTCTGTTCTTTGCCATAGTAATGACTGGATCGGAGCACATGCAACAGAATGCAATTCTTTGGTTATAACTTCATTTGGAATATGTGAGAATGATTTGGAGACTAGCTGGAAAAATATACTAAAGTGATTTTGGAAGGACTAAGAGGGAAGATGTCAAGATCCTTAACTGCTATGTTTTTTCTTACGGACAAAATGAGTGCATTTCTATACGTATCAACTGTTTATACATAATGTACAACTCATATAAATACCATACATATTTTCCGTTTATAGTATTTTAAATGTTGATGCACAATTCTCTTTTTATAAGTGCATTCATGAGATTATTTTCTTGAATAATTTGACTGAGTTTTTATACAAAAAATTAATCTTGTCATATTCTATTATTTCCCTTAATGAGTCTTGTATGTGATGAAAAGAGAACTCCGTGGGTGTTTGTATACGTGTGTAAACCTTGGTTGTTGTTGCATAACACCACATGTTTTTGTCTCCTATGAAAGTATGCTTGCTGCTTTGCCCTGAACCTAGAGAACAATGAATAACTTTTCTGCACATTGTCTCTAAGGAACACCATCATGGACATTTTACCTCAACCATACATCTGCAATGGCACAGTACAAATATTTGCAGGGTTTTTTTTTTTTTAATACTTAAGAAATGTATGGCACATGAGGCATTGGAGAGAGGAGAGAGATAAGGGAATATTAAAGGATGTTGTTATGCTTCTAAAAAGGAAAAGAAAACTAAGTTGAGTAGGTTTTGCCACTTGGGTTAAAGAAAGATACTCTAGAAGTATTGACCACTTGATGTGCTAACTACGGAAACACAATATCAGCTTTCGCATGCATCCTTCAACCAATCCCTTGTCAATTTCCATCTTAAACATTAGTTCCTAATACTTCAATACAACGTACAGCATGTAGACATGCTATACTTTTTCTTCACCAAAAATATCACAGCAGAATTAAACTTGAATCTCTTGGTTCAACTATTTTCTTGGAGAACAACAAGGATAAATCTCCATCCAGTAACACAATTACTAAATTCATTTGATTACCAAGCTGGACTTGGACTGAATCATTTCTTTGATCTATAGGCTCCTTGTCCAGGATGAAGAGATTTTTTATCAAATGTCTGTCCCAGAAAAAAAAAAAAGCATATTCGGTTGTAACATTGTTTATACTAACAACATTACAGGGTCTTTCTTCTAGGGAATCTGTGTCCAGTTCCCAGCACTCATATTAGGTGGCTCACAACCACCTGTAATTCCAGCCCCAAAAGAATCAACACGTTATTCAGCCCTCTGTGAATACCTACACTCATATGCAAAGATCCATATATAGAGAAACTCACACACACACACACACACACACACACACACACACACACACACACTAAACCAAAAATAGCAAAGATAAATCTTAAAAAAGAAAAGATTGTTACAGTAGTATGAATGTTAATATCCCATTTGTACATTCTCACATGATGACTACTCAAAATAGCTGAATAATTTTTAAATACTCATGTTATTTAGTCAGAAACTATAAAGGTCAGCCTATAATTTTCCAAACATTAGAGAAGATAAAACTTTTTAAAATTAAGTCATAGCACACATGTATATCTATATACATGTTATATATAGATATAGATAACAAGGTGTGTGATTTATGAATTAATTTCAGTATCTTAGTTTTATTCATCATTTCTGCACCCAATAATATTTTTTTCATACTGCCTAAAAATTTTCTAAGTGCTTGCTATGAAGTTCTAAGCAGTGAGACCTGGGGAAGCCTCATATTAGGCTTAAAGAATCCACTAATATGAAGTAAAACAGGAATCCTCCATTGTTTCATTGCTCAAAGCTCTACTCTCCTTTTTCACAATTTGTTTTGCTTTTATTTATATATGTTATAAGAACAAGCATGCTTATGTTACTTTACACTAGTAGAGATTGAAGAAATCAAGCCAAACCTTGAACACATATATATGAATGCTTGTATATCCATTACTATATTTAGGAATGGTTGTATATCCATTCTTATATTCTTCTGTTCCAAGTTTCCATTCACTCCCTAATGATTGGCAAGGTTCTGTTGAGGAGTGCTTAGGAATGCTGGATATGGATATATGAATATTCCTAAGTACTCATCAGCAGACCCTTGCCAACCATTAGCGAGTGAATGGAACAATGGAACAGAAATCTCATTCATTCTTTGTGAAGAAGCAATGTCTTGTACTGTGTTTACATGTATGTATGAGTGTGTATGTTGGTGTGCTTGTACGCATGTGTGAGTGTATGTGCGTGCATGCGTGTGTGTGTGTGTGTGTGTGTGTGTGTGTGTTTGCATGTGTGCTCACAGGCAAGATCTTAAAAATTGCTGGATTCTGAGAGTTTCCCAAATGGAGCCACAGCTACCACAATGTTTCAGAGTTGTGTAGCTATTTTGAAATAATTGAAACATTCTGTCAAGGCTCAAGGGGCAAATAACATCTATAGACATCTATAGTCTCATGAAGTTTCTGAGGCTCACAAACAGGTGCTATTGAGAAGAAACTCTCTTGACAGTCAAGCTGCCTCTGAGTCTAGCAGAAGCTGCAGCTGTTAACTGTGCTGGGGTGGGATTTTGCTGACATGGCTGCCTTTGAGTCAACCATGACTCAGTTAACACCTGTAAGCAACCCCTCACCCAAATCCTTGTGGTAACCTCAATAAACTCACAAAGAAAGGCATGGGGGGAATTGTTTTATTGATCCATCACTGGTGCAATATCAAGGTGAATAATGTTTGTTTACATAGTCCACAGGAAAAGTCACACAACAGCCCGTCTCACTAGAAAGGTAGACAGAGATGAGATAGATATATTTAGGGAGATTAAACACAAGCCCTTAGAATATTAGAAGAAAGTAAAAGAATTAGAAATATGATAAATAGAAAAGAGAACAAATAAACAAATGAGTTATTACTCAGGATTTCAATCTTCTTAGTCATCTGCTTTGTGATTTTAGGATGGAAAGACAGAAGTTACAATGATAAATCACAATTATCAGACAAGTATATAGAAAGTTTTCTTGCTTTATGATTGATATGAGAGGGCCCAGCCCACTACGGGTGGTAACAGCCCTGGGCAGGTGGTTGTGGACAATATAAAAAGTAGACTGAGCAAATCATGGGAAGTAAGCTAGTAACCAGCACCCTTTCATGGCTATGGTTCTTGCCTCTGGGTTCCTGCCTTGCATTCCTGCCTGGACTTCCCTCCATAATGGACTGTTATATGGAAGTGTAAGATAAACTCTTTCCTCCATAAGCTGCTTACGGTTATGGTGTTTTATCACAGTAATAGAAAACAGATTAAGGTGGCTACTGAGCTTGTGAGTGTAAAGTACTAAAAGGCCATTCTGTAAGACAGTCATCTCCTTTACTTGATGTTTACGGTTCATTGTGGGCCCAATCCCTTCTACCGTGGGTCATGCTTTCATACTAGTCTCTGTTTTTATAGTTAGGTTATGACTCATCTATCCCATTCAGAAGGAACACATAAAGTTCCATTTGGGGGCTTCTTTGTCTCATTAGAGAGAGAGACTATTATATTGGACACAAACAGAGCTCAGGGAGGGAAAAAAAAGGACTCAAATGGAAGCTTGGTGATAATTTATTGTAGTTTAAAAGAAAAAGCCCAGTGTAGGAAAGCTATATATCTGGAGCTGTCCAGAAGAAGAGAAGAGAGGTAAGTTGGCGTGGAGGTCAGCTGCATGCTAACAGAAAGATACACAGCCAAGAAGTGGCAGTTTAGAAAAAAATCAAGGAAGTCCAAAGTGTTAGGGATTATAGTAGCATACTGAGGCTCTGGCCAGCATCCAAAGGGAAAAGAAAGAAAAGAAGAAATGTGAATAGTGACACCTTTCTAAATCAGGACCCAGAAAAGTAGCCAGACCAAGCAGATACTCATAGTAGCTTCTAGGAACTACACTAGAGATGGGGATTCTGGAGAGGAAAAATATATTTCCTTAAGTGAATGCTCCTTCCTTGTTATAACCATTTCCTGCTCCACTAGATTAATACTAAAGTCAAAGAAAAGGATAAGTTACCATATTTCTGTCTTAGTTACATGTCTATTGCCATGATAAAGGCTGTTTATAAAAGAAAGCATTTAATTTGGGGTTCACACTTCTAGAGGGTAAGAGTCCATGACTATCATGGTAGGGAGCATGGCAGCAGGTAGATCCTGGAGAAGTAGCTGAGAGCTTGACCTCATCCACAAGTGTGAGACAGAGAGAGCTGATTGGAATAATGTGGGCTTTTGAAACTTCAGACTCCATCCCCAAGGAACATACCAACTTCAACAGGGCCACACCTTCACAAACACCAACTGAAGGGCAAGCATTCAAACATATGAACCTATGGAAGGCATTCTCATGCAAACTACTACAGGTAGAATCTGATTTTACTATAATACATGTAATAACAATACGTACACTATGGCATATGTGTAGATTTAGAGGACTACCATAGGTGTTGGACAATACCTTCCATATGTGTGAGAGAAAGTCTTTCATAAACTGCTGTATATTCTGTGTTTACTACCCTACAAGCTCTCAGGAAGTTTCCTGTCTCCATCTGTCTCCTTGCCATAGGGATAGTGGGAATACAGACAGGATTTAGAAGTCTGGTTTTCTAAGTGTTCCAGGGATCTGAACCCAAGTTCTCATGCTGTGAAACTTCAGACACATCTGAGACTCTGAGCTACCTCCTCAAGCCCCTAGTAAAAATAAATAAATCATTGAACCTTAATTATATCAGTGTCTTCAAGAGCCTATTTGCTAGCCAGACTTTGTTTTTATATATCTATTGGATGAAGAAGAAAAGAATGCCACATTTAACAACAACAACAAAAATCTTACCATTAATACTAGCACATGTTTATAACAATTGGCAGTTACATCTCTTTGTTCCTTGGTCTGATGGTGGTATCCAGATGCTCTAGGTCATCAAACTATAAGAGAAAGAGACAGATTAAACGATAGGCCATTGCTGAATATTGAACACATGTGCTTCTCAAAAATACATTCAAATATGTTTCAAAGATCAGGAAATAATAATTCAAATTTCCTAATAAAAACATAATTACTTGCTTTGAGCTCTAGTACTTTACATGTACAAAATGCTTTGTAGCAAACAGTGGAAGTAATTTCAGGCTATAGAGAAAATGAGATGTAAGAAATTATTCGAAGTGTTAATGCCAGAACAGTTTACCAGCTGTAAACACATGCACGCATACACACACACACACACAATTCCTTTAATTTTTAAAAATCTAAGAGATACTTTATTAAATTTAACATATATTAAATTTAGTATATTAAATTTAAGAGATATTTTGTATGATATAATGATCCTAAACTAGCCGGGATTACATCAGTCACAGTTCTGCTTACATGGTAGCACATGCACCAAGTAAGATGCAAACTGTTTACCCAGGTGTTTGATCTATGCAAAGAAAAATGAGAAAGTTAAAAATACAGCATTTTCAAGAGTCAAATGTTAGTTCCAGTACTGTTATTTAAATTCATGTTCACTTAGTTAAAAACAAACAAACAAACAAAAAAAACCAAAGTGTCAGATGCTGCATAGAGCATTTACCTGAGATCATTGGCCATGCTTCTAACTTGTAGGAAGGTACTCAGAAAAATTTAGGTAGGTGCCTTAACAACTTGAAGAATTATCATGCCAGTACACTGTGAGAAGATTCAGTCCCATCAACATGGGTAGAAAACTACAATTTTATATTAATCATGAAGGTGCCATAATGGGGCACTATGGTATTGTGACCAGCTGACAAGTCATGAGAACAGCACCTCCTTCAAGTTGTCATGTTTCACTTGTCTTTAAATATGAGATTTTCAAACAGATTGTTGGCTAAATCCTTACATTGCTCCATATGACATTCTTTAATGTTTCTCAGTTCAAGCTCAAGAAATTAAAATACAAAATATTTGACTCATGTTTGCCATTGAAAACATTTTTAAAAAGGGTTTAAATGAGAGCACAAAACAACAAAAGAGTATTGTCCACCAACCAGAGGCTATACCTTCTAAGAACACAGTATATTTGATCACTAAGTGGTCTTTTCAAATTCTTTTAGATCTGAGGTGCTATTTTCTAGACTATTGTTACTGGAGAGTGTGATCTTTGGAAGAGCAGCTGCATGAATGCTAGAAAATTTCAGCAAATGGAAAACCTGAGACTCCCACTCTCAGTGACCACCTAAGGCCAAAACTAAATTTTTAACCAGATCTTTGGATGAGTTTCCTACAGTTTAAAATTTGAGAAGCAGTGCACTGAAAGACATCACATAAAAAAAGTTAGAAATAATTTAGTGTAACACAAGTCATATCTTTTTTTTTTTTGAGACAGGGTTTTTCTGTGTAGCACTGGTACCACTAGAACTAGCTCTGTAGATCAGGCTGGCCTTGAACTCACAGAAATCCACCTGCCTCTGCCACTTAAAACTGGAATAGCAATTTGAGGTGTGACATAAGGACAATACACAATCTTTTTTTCTTTATTGCTACACACTAATTTAATAACGTGAGAAGATTTCTTATGCTCGTCTCTTTCTTGCATATAATACAGATCAAATATATTCACTACTTCAACTAATCATTATTGCTCCAAGCTTTTGAAATTCGTTTCTGGTCTTTTTAATGTGAGTCAAACACATTCTTTCCAAAAATACAGGGTGAAGTTTCATGACCTCCATACTGAGATCCGCCTCTGCTTGAATTTTGGGGGTCACCTGTGCTGGTTTGAATCTCGGTGCTGTTTTAAATAGTTACTTTCCCATATGGTTTTCAATTTCTTCCTTTCCATGAGGAAGTGGAAAAAAGGTTGAAGGTTGAGCTTTCATTTGCACACACAATTTAAACTGAACAGTCCACAAGACTAGTGGTTTTAAGGAGACATATTTTCCAAGCATTGTAGATAAAATTGAACGTTCTGATTATTTACACAAAAATTCAAACCATGATGACATGAATACATATTAATCTGCTATTCATTGATAAGCCCCAAAGAACTGGTAGTATACTCTCTCAGTCTTGAGTCTTTTAGTGTAATTTGTGCATCTCAATGCCAAACCTGCTACAGAGAAATATTTTAAGTCACTTTTGAAATACATGGTTTCAATATTAAGTACAAGATACCTATTGACTCTTTCCTTTAAATTTAAGTGTAGAGTCTTATTTCAAACATTTAAGGAGGAAGTAATCAATCCTAGGTAATTTATTCTCTTTTCAGTTAATTGCAAATGTTGCCCTTTATGATTAAATTTGCAAATTTATCATTTTATGTCATTAAATATATTAAGTGTTCCTGTTACATCTGTGAGTCCTCATTTTCCAGGACAGTTCTTAGTTGCAATTATACATATCTCAAATTGAATAAGGTTTTAGCCCCAGAACTCACCTCTTTCACTGCTGTTCAGAAAAACAATTTCTTCCTTATTTCATTGTGTATAAGAAAGATTAGACATATTTTCAAATAAAAGTCAGTTGTTATAGTATCATAATAGTCAATTATGGAATAAAAAGAACAGCCAATCAAGGTGGACAGTGTGAGACTTAATATTTATCGTTAATTTGATTACATTTAAAATTACCACAGAAAAACACATCTGAGTGTGTTGATAAGGTATTTCTAGAAAGGCTTAATTGAAGAGGGAATATTCTTGCTGAATGTGGTTAGCAATAAGAATTGGGTCTCAGACTAAATAAGAAGGAAAAAGACAGCACCACAACAATATTTATTTCTCTTTGCTTCCTGCCTATGGTTGTGATAGTCACGTGAAGCCATCTCATACCTCTGCCACCATACTTTCTCTATTATAATGGATTACACTTCTTCAAATTGCAAACCAAAATAAAAATAAAAACACGGCCCTGCTTCCCCACAAACAAACAACAAAAAAAAACCTTCCTCAATTTCAGTTGTTTTGTCTAGTATTTTGTCATAGCTATGAAAAAGGTAGCCATTAGACACAGCCAGTATTTATGCAATCATCCATTTTGACAAAGTTTCTAAGAAGACAACCAGGACAGTTTGTTTGTGGCTACCATCATCATAAAAAAAAAAAAAAAAAAAAAAACCACAACTATCAGAAGATAGCTGGAATGATGACATTTCTACTCTGCAAGCTCAGAATATCTTGTTTCTTCTCTCTGTTATTACCTGCTTATACCAACAGATAAAATGCTGCTTATCATTCCCTGATTTTCTGTATGTTAAGCTTTGTTAATCTAGGTTACTGGGCATTGAGGAAGTTATATAAAGCATTATTTTTGTAGAGTGATAATGAAATGTATATAACTATTATCCTTTGTAAAAAGATTGAGACTACTCAAGAAAATGATTTAAGAAACAGAACTTAACTTTGACAATCTGAAAAAAAGTTAATAAAATGAAAGAAATTAAACATTTTGAGTCTCCCAAAGAATGTAAGTATTTATTCAAATATGAAGATAAAATGAAAGAAATCTCCATATCTCCATTTACACTTAAAGTAGATAAGAAGTACAAATTTCCCCACATGCATGTGCCAGCACACACACACACACACACACACACACACACACACACACACACACACTGTATATTGAAAATTGTGAGGCAACCTATTTAACTTTGTGTTTGGACTCCATGGGTAATTCAGTGAAGTGAGAAATGAACACAATGCTTTTGTCCTGGTTGATAGTCCATAAAGTATACAGGCTAGAATTTTTCTAATAGTAATTTGGTTAAATATGTTTCTGTTACCCACCTGTTGTGTCTGCATATACGATGGGATATTCATTCAACTTTTCCATTAGTGAACCCTTCTACTTTGTTTATACTGACAGCCTCCAGAATTGGAGCATGATAAATTTCGGCCTTTCGGTCAGACAGTCTATGGTTCTTCATTATGGCAGCATTAAGAAACTAATACAGGTACACTCTGATTGGCAGGAATATTTTACTGCATTGAAGGAAAGCTTTGCCAATGGGAAATGCTTATAGACTTGAACGTGAACAATCAGGACCTTTCGAGAAAGCGAAATTATACAAGTGAATTTTGTAAAGTTCTTAGTTATCAGTCTTGGCCAACGTATCTTGGCCTGATTTGATTGAAAAAGATTTGCTGGACATCTCTGTAAAACATCCCGGAGTAGCATGGAAATAAATACAATAAATTGTAGCACAAATCTTAGAAGAGCTAGTTATTGGGGTGAATGCTTGAAGATCAGAGAAGCAGAACAAGCCACAGCTTCCTCACCTTGGCAGTTCTTCAGCTGATCTTGTTTCCTCAGACTGGAAGCTTCTGAGTCCTCATCCAAATGGATCTCAGCTGAACTGCTTCTCGAAAGCCTGAAAGTTTAACCAGCCTAGTTCCTGGTTTTCACGCCTTATATGCTTTCTGTCATCACTTCATGGGATTAAAGGCGTGAGTCGCCATGCCTGGCTGTTTCCAGTGTGGCTTTAGACTCAGAGATCCGGATGGATTTCAGCCTCCCAAGTGATAGGATTAAAAGCGTGTGTGCCACCATTTTCTGGCCTCTATATCTAGTGGCTGTTCTGTTCTCTGACCCCAGATAAGTTTATTAGGTTGCACAATATTTTGGGGAACACAATATCATCACAATAAATGACCTATTGAAATACATTGGGATCTTTCTTAATGTTGCAGGATGTAGACAATTAAGCACTTAGTGCGTCCTATAGATCTTAGGCAATGGTGGTTTTGCAAGACTTTTTGTCTGTTACATTTTAAAAAAACGCTATGAAAATGTTACTTTGCAGAGACATTTCATCACTATATTTACTAGGCTTTTAATGTCAAGACACAAAACTTATGATTTCTTGGTCCTGGTAATTTCTGATTATATTTTAGTGATAAACAACTCTCACCTTGGAACACAGCCCTAAGTGGGATGTCTCCATGAAATCCTTCCTCTCAGAGCTCAAAGGAATCTCTTGAAAAGGAGGCTCAAAGAATGTGAGGGCCAGGGGAAAAGGAGAAGACCAGGAAAGCAAGGCCCTCTAAATCTCCATGATCAAAGCACATATGAACTCACAGAGACTGGGACAGCATGAACAAGGCCTGCACAGGTCTGCACCATGTCCACTGCATTTATTTTATAGCTTGTAGTTCAGCATTTTATGTGATTCTTGAATGTGTAAACAAGAGGTTCTTAGCTTCTTGTGACTTCTCTTAAGGCTCTTTTCTTCTGTTGGTTTGTCTTGTCCAACTTTGGTGTGATAATTTTTGTTTCACCTTATTATATTTACTTTGTTATATTTTTTAAAAAATAAATGAATGAAAACTTAGTCGCTAGGGTAACTTAACAACTGATCTTTCATTTATAGCTGCTGGAAGAGGGGAGATTAATTCTCTCAAATGGATTGGCACTGGGTATATCATCCATTCCAGGTCAGGCTTCATGTTGAGGAGATGTTGAACAACAAAAAATGGACATGACAGGTTTTTTTTTGTTTTGTTTTGTTTTGTTTTGTTTGTGTGTGTCTGTGTTTGCTTTTATTTGGTTACAATAGATGTTTGTTTTGTTTGCTTGTTTTCTTTCTTTCTCTTTTGGTATTTTTATTTTGTTTTCTTGGTTTTGGGGGTTTGGTTGTTGTATTCAGCTTTTTGTTTTTTGAGAAAAACTTATTATTAGATTGGTAGGGAGGGAGAGAGGATAAGGAAGAACGTGGGGAGGTGAAGAATATGATCAAAATATATTTAAATTTTAAAATTGTTTAAGAAATACACACATACACACACACACTATATATATATATATATATATATATATATATATATATATATATATATATATATATATATATATATATAATGAAACAGCTCTCAAATCTAAAGGACATACTACACCAAAGATACATTTCTTCTTCTTCTTCTTCTTCTTCTTCTTCTTCTTCTTCTTCTTCTTCTTCTTTTTTTTTTGTTTTTTGTTTTTTGAGACAGGGTTTCTCTGTGTAGTTTTGGTGCCTGTCCTAGAACTCACTCTGTAGACCAGGCTGGCCTCGAACTCATAGAGATCCGCCTGGCTCTGCCTTCCAAGTGCTGGGATTAAAGGCATGCACCACCACCACCCATCACATTTCTTTATCTCTACATTTCTTCCTTTGTAGGTAGTCTATTCTAGATCAAATAGAGATACCGTCCTGGTGTCTGCACTATTAGACTAATGCTTACAGGGAAGCCACCATTTGTGTTACTGTAAAACAGGGAATGTGTGTTCTAGGGAGTATCTGCATGCATATAAACTGTTCCTTTTCCATATTGGCATGTTCTAATCCTTGTCATATGTAGTTTCTAAAAGTAATCATTTGTCTCCTACCCATGCTTATAAAGTGGAGGTCATAAATGTCTGGTAAATAGTACTAATAGCTATTACAATTATTTCATTCTATCTCGATGGATCTCTGAACTACAGGATTGCAATTGCTAAAATAATATACTGAGAAATGGTTCTGAGATATGGGTGGTAGTCTGCTTAATTCCAAAGCCTCCAGTGTAATATAACTAATGTAATAGTATGTTTCTGACATTTTAAACTTCTAAGCTTTCCAATGAAAAATTGATTAAAGTTGTAGCAACACATGGAAAGGAAGTAAAGGAACAGCACATGGTACAAAACCAATACAAGTACATGTGAAAAAAAATAAAGAAAGGAAAGGAGGAAGGTAGGAACAAAGGAATGAAGGAACAAAGGAATGAAGAAGGAAGAACTTCTATGTTCATTGGTGATTTACCGCTTCTTTGTTTTATTGTCTGGATGTAGTTTTGAGCATATTTGGGTCTTCATTATCTATATGTAATGATTTTTTTATTTCTACACAAAAGTATCCCCCTAAATCACATCCTGCTTCTCCTCAGCATTCCATGATGAGAATTTTTATTTCTATAAAACAAATGGTTGCCTACAGCACTTCCTTCAGATGAGATCACATCAGATCTAATAAGCAGAGCCCAGGAGGAGTTATGCACAAATGAGTTCTCCAAGGAGAATCTGGGCACTGTAAGGAAATGCTTTAAGGACTCAATAAATAGCATAAGGATAAGTAAGCCATAAGAGTAAGCTGAATGTAGTATCTAGAAAACTCTCAACAGCCAACATCATGTTACTTCATTTAGATCAAAATTAAAGAAATGAGCAATCTTATTGTTTCTAATTTGTGGAAGTTACATTTAACAATAACATCAGGAGACTTGATACTTTGGTTTTCAACAACTTTGTTAAAACATTGTAGAGCCATTTTCCCTTTAGACTTTTTATTCTTCTTTGTGTTTAATAACAAAGAATTTTCTTCTCTTCCACAATATAAAAGCCAATTAAGACCATATAGATACTTAATCTGCCTTGCAAATTCTCCTTAAATTAAAACATGTACATATACCAACTAATGAAATGAAATGTTAGAATAGTCTTAAAAAGTAATTTATGGATTTTTTTGTTTGTGTGGTGTATTTTTGTACACTGTATGTAGTCACATATGTGTATGCCCACAGACACATACATAGGTCATAAAATGATATTAAGTATTCTACTCTGTTACTCTCCACGCTATGGCTTTGAGATAGGGTCTCTCACTGAGCCTGGAGCCAGGATGACAAACAGTGAGTCTCTTCAATACTCTTGTCTCTGCTCCTGATACTGCAGGGGATTTGGGTACAATTATGACAGGCTTTTGAAGCTTGAAGTCAGGTCCTCATGTTGCAAAGATGAGCCAACTCCTGAGCTACTTGAAGGTAATTACCTTCAGTTTGTATTTTAAATCACATGATATAAAAGTAGGAAAAACAAGTCTGGAGCCTTCTGCTCAGTATGGGAAGACAGTTACAATTTTCCATTAATGTAGCTCCAAAATTGTAAACAGAAATTTAAAGATCCTGAACAGAATTCTTGAAAAAGTGATCACAACAGGCAACTGACCAGGTGACAAGTAAGTTTCTTTTCTGTTGTTAGGCTCTGTGTGTGATTTGGCTATAAAGTATATTCCATGTCTTCAGCATGTCAGACAAAGCAGCCTGTCCATCCCAGAAAATACTAGTTGATTTCAGCAAATTCCATGAGCAAGCAGTACAGCCATGGTTCACCTCAAGGCTTAATGTGGCCTGGGAAAAAATTGACACTTGAAATAGAGATTGAAACAGGCCAATTCATTGTAGAAATAATCATGTGACTAAGTGAAAGTATTCATGGGGTTTAAAAAGATGTCACATTAAAGGAGAGAAGGAGCCAGGCAGTGGTGGTGCACGCCTTTAATCCCAGCACTCGGGAGGCAGAGCCAGGCAGATCTCTGTGAGTTCGAGACCAGCCTGGGCTACCAAGTGAGTTCCAGGAAAGGCGCAAAGCTACACAGAGAAACCCTGTCTCGAAAAACCAAAAAAAAAAAAAAAAAAAAGGAGAGAAGGTACAGAAGTTATATTGTAGATGTTATCTGTTGGGACTGGGCTTAACAACTCTACATTTTGATTGCTTGTGGTTTTCCAGTACCAAATGGTCAATCATAAAAGCATATATACAGGTAGCATTATACAGACTGAGAAGTATCGGGGACTAAGGGGTCCAGCCCCTGGATAGTCCCCTCCCAGGGTCCGGGAAGAATCTACAACCAGCTGATAATTAATCTTTGATGAAAAGAAATGAATCTATGTACACGAAACTCCTTAGTTCATACACTTTATTATTCTGTGATAGTTTTCTCTCTACACACTTTATTATTCTGTGATAGTTTTCTCTCTACACAGCTTCTATTCTGCTCTCATGTCTAGCTCCGTTCTTGCCTGATTTCTCTCTATATTTATCTACTGTCCCCTCTAGGTTCTATCTTAATTCCTTCATCTAGTTCTGTCCCTTCTAGGTTCTCATCTATCTAGTTCTTTCCCCTATCAGCTCCTCTCCCGTCTCCTCTCTCATCTGGCTCTTCCTCATCTTGTTTTTTCCCATTTGGCTCTTCCTCATCTTTCATCTCAATCCTCTAGTCTTCTCTTCTAGCCCTTCAATCTAGTTCTTCCGTTCTCTTCTCTCTTCTCCCCTTGTGCCCTGGAAGTCCTGGTATATAAAGGGAGGGTACAAGCTAAATTGTGTAAAGCTATTACTTAACGTCCACCTCTGCTAGGCAGTGTTTCCTTGTGGAATTTACTGTACGTCAGGAGACTTGCATGTGGGCTGTTATCATTGTTAGTCCTCGGAAGTTGGGGCCCACCTGGGTGGTGTCTCCTTGTGGAATTTAAGTCAGGAGACTTGTAGGTGGGTGGTTATCACTGTTAGTCCTCAGAAGTTGGGCGCCTACCTGGGTGGTGTTTCCTGTAGTCTTTGAAAGTGGCTAAGGGAGATAATCTGATTCCAGAGAAAGCCTTTCCTGAGGCTGTTCTCCAAATACCTGGAATGTGTATGTCCAGAGGGTGGTCAGTCCACACTGTTAGTCCTTCTTAGGGAAAAGTCAATTGAGAAAACTATGAAGGCACACATGATTTTCATAACAGAATACAGCTGATATATAACAAGCCAAGTAACACCAAAAACTCCTTGGGATTTGGCTTCCTCTGGAGGAATTCCCTGATCCCTCCAGGTAGTGACTTTGCCATAACCAGCTGAGTTCTTATGACATATTCCTGCGGCCTGCAGCAGAGAAGGTTATACTTATTTAGGGATGGATATATATATATATATATATATATATATATATATATATATATCCATATATATATATATATATGTAAATGTATATATTAACACATGTATATATGAAACAATTAATGAAAAAAGAGGTTATAGATTTGAAAGAGCAAGGATGGGTAAATGGGAGGATTTGGGAGGAATGGACAGGAGAAATGATGTAATTATGACCTCAAGAAGAAAAGAAAAAAATTAATGAGAGAAAGTGGGAGGTGGAGGGAAAAGAGCACATTTCTGCAGATAGGCAGATGGGCTTCCTGGTGTCAGGTTATACACTACTATCAGCAAGTATTTTCAGGAGCATGCTGCATGAAGGGTGAGCAATTGCTTTGCAAAGACTAAGTTTATTGTGACACCCCCCCCCCACTTCTCTCAGAGAAGAAAGATGGACTTTGTTGTTATAATGGTAACTCTTAAAATTGTAGGCACTTACCCAGCTCCCTACTGAGCCTAAAAGACCAAATCAAGTGCATTAAGTACTTTTAAGGCTTGTCTCACTAAGTTTCATACTGTGAATGGGTAGATTTTTCATGCTGGCTTGACAAAGTTCAATAAATAGCTCCTAGGGTTAATTAGATGTATGAAGTACATAAATGTATTGTTATTATTCATAATTTCAACTGGGTAAGTACATCTCAAACAAAGACACTTGTTTTCTGGCATTTCAAAAATGGGTTGTTTAAGAAAACCATGTTTATAATTCCAAAAGAAGAGCCACAGGGTTATAAACCCTAAGAGAAAACTATTTTATTAAAGGACAAAAGGAAAATAGCATATTGTTGATAGATTACATAGAGCATTTTGTTTCATATAAAGGGTTTAGCACAGAGGATGGAAATCAGAAAAGCATTAACTCCTACCTAATTTAATGCATTCTCTTCCATTGGTTCAAGTTCCTTGGTGTCAGCAAGACTTAGTTGACACAGCAAGCAAAAGAACTTACCTGAGACAGATAGATACTGGACTTATACAGATAAATTAATAAATTAATTTGAAATTGTTGTAATTAACTTTGGTTTGTCATCTTTATCTCGTTTCCTGCCTCCCTTTTTCCCTTTCTGGAGGACTGTTCCTTGATAATAACACATTGCAGGAAATGCAAATTGTGTTTGTTCCTGTAGGATAAGACTATTCAGAGTACTGGAGATATTGTTGGAGATTTCTGTAGGTGATGTGCCAAAACCTATAGTAAGATGTATGGAAACCCCCATTTTAGCTAACAAAATCCTGAGTCTCTCAGTACCTCTCTGAGATATATCAGGAATATCTACTTCTGGGCTGCCCATTGCCAAACTTTCTGAGGACCTTGTGCAGGGAACAGGACTTGCAAAGCAGACATTGAATCCATGTTAAAAACCCAGCTGAAAAGATCTTAACAGAAAGCTCCAGAGGCACAGATTATTATCCCTACCACTGGCTAATAGTTAAACAAAGTAATAATTCAAGTAATTTGCTCTGTCTATGGGGTCATTGTAAATATCCTTCTCATTATCACTACTACTTAATCTTTTTTATTCATTATTATTATATATTTCTGACCATTCAAACTGCATTTCAGTATTTGGTAATCTCAATGTCCTCATAACAAAATATCAAATTACATAGTAAGCATCTTGTTATCGATTTTCAGGTATTTCTTTCTTTTTCTTATATCCTATATGCCTTTAACACAGTCATAATAAACTCAGAATCTTAAAACTACATTTAGAACAACAAAATAAACTGCATTATCCTTGTTAGAATTAACACGAGAGACACAAAGTCTCTTTTTTCATGTACTCAAGAGCCAGGATTTAAAATGTTCTTTAACATGCAAGCTAAGAACCTATATATTCTCTTTCTTCTACTAAGTGATACATCTAACAAGTGCCACAAGTTAAAATCTAGAGACTATGTAAGACTTAAATACACATTCCAATTTTTTGGTCTTGAAGAGCTAGTGAGTAGAAACAATTCATTCACAGTCATTTGCCTGGCAAACCTTTAACATGTGTTGGCTCAGAATTCTATACTCTCATTAGTGAAGCTTGAAATCACAGTATTATTTCTCCTTTTGTTCATATGTTATCTGTATGCTTGAATGAACTGTTAAACAAATTTAAATGTGAATTATCAGTACAAAGAAAGTTTCTTCTGTGTGATTACAGCTCCTTCCGTATTAGTATTACACTTTGTGCTAGCACAGTGTTCTGACCATGTTGTTATACTTTTGTACTTTCTTTAGTGTCCCTGAGAATGAAATAAAACTTCTTAACAACAGCCTGGATAGCACCATGGGAAAGTACTAGACACATAATCTAGATAACAACATGGGAAAAACTCTGCACCAACAACCTAGATAGCATCATGGGGAAAGCTCTACCCTAACAAGCTTGACAGCACCATGAAAAAACTCTGCATCAATAATCTAGATAAAATCATGGAGAAAGCTCTTTCATTCATAACACATTTGCATTAATCAATAAAAAAAATATATTTTTAGCAGTTCTGAAATAATGCTCTACAGAAAAGGCCTAATTTGAAAGATAGCACAGTGCCTAACATTGAAATTGTGATGTATGCTGAAGTCTTGCCTGGGCGTACATATTGACAAAACCGCCTTTCAATCAGATGTAAAAACAGACAACTGCCCTACCTCCTTGGCTTAGTATCAAATTCTCCTTAGGTACCTTCCCTGAAGGAAATCTCCCAGAGTCCCAGAAGAGACACTACTGGAAATGAAGAATTAATCTAAGGGATGTAGAATGAATCTAAGTATACCAACTCTTTAATCCATACTTTATTCTTCTCAGTCAAATTCTACTAGTGCTGTGGGGTTATCAGTATATATACACTTACAAGCAGTAATACTTTGATAATGCAATGGGAAGCTTTCAGGGTCATGAAGAGAGGTGATAAGATCCACAAAAAGAACAGTGATTGTCAGCTTCATTTACAACCATTTTGGGAGTGATTAAGGGACATCGGGTCAACTAAGCTAAAATCAGTTAAGAGATCTAGAAAGGGAATTTATGTGCTCAAACTATATTCTTAGAAGTGTTTAGATAAAATGTTAGGAGTTTTATGTCACTATAAGTCGTGAGTAAAATAAAACTGCCTTTTTTTCCTTTGGCATCCTATCTGTCTCAGCTTATCTCATTTTCACCGTTTTCTGGCTGGGTGGGGGAAGTGTACTCAGTAGTTAGGCAGCCTACATCACAGCTTGTTGTACTTGGTATGTTAAAACCCTTTTGTTCTGAGTTAATTATTGAAGGGGGAATCTTTTAGAACTAGGGATACCACTTGCACTATGGGAGAAAGGAGGGTTTAAGCTTAACTTGCACAAGAAGCAAAGCTTTGTACCTAATATCCAGCTAGCCTTGGCAGTTGTCTCAGTATGGATATTTGCCTTATCTCAGGAAACTACCAGGTGGTCTGAATGCTTATCTATCTGCAGTCTGTCCTGGATGTTTGAGAAGTAGCTCAGATAAAATACTTTGGTCCAGAGATGGCCCTGGATGGATACTTGCTAATGAAGATAATTACAGAACAGCAGACTTCTGAGTCTAATGCTAAAAAGGAGAACAAAACCCTGAAAAGGGGAATTTTGACTATGTGGCTGTTGTCAACACAGTTGGGGGATGTTATCCAACTACTTCCATTGTATAGGGGAAATTGTGCCCAATGAATGATAAACCACACTGTTAGAAGTTCTTGGGAAAAGAGTCAAATGGGAAAGCTACAGTAGCACACAGGAAATTTATTGCAGGAAACAGCTAATGTATTTAAAAAAAAATAAAAAACGGTATCACCAATACTCCTTGTGTTTTGGCTTTATCCTCTGGAATGATTCTTGACTCATCCAGGTAATAGCTTTTGCCATTGTCAGCTGAATTCCTACTTCATAATTCTATGGCTCACAGTACCTTCAAGTTAAGTATCATCGAATATATTGTTTGACATAGGAAAACCACTGATGTTAACACAAAGACAAAACAGCAAATGAAGTAACTGGGAAGAAAAGAATGGAAATGACATTTAAATGTTGAAAATTTTACAGACTTTCAGAATTATGTTGTTAGAAAGTAGCCTAAACGTGGTTTAGTTCAATTCTCTCACTCTGTAAAGAAACATGTCTCATAGCCTGAATAAGAGAGTTATATACAAAACAAGCTTCTATTGGTTAAGTGAAGTTGTTGAAGAAAGAAATAATACTGTGAATGAAATAATACTACTATCAGCAATAATCAGTGTAGATTTTAAACTGGAAAGGTTCAGTGGTGTCTCCAACATTTAGTATATGCAGTCTAAGTATAATTATACTGAATGCAGGCAAGTATAGCTTTGGATGCTCAACACCAATGACATTCTCTGGCCATAAAAATGACATTCCTAGATGTTTTAGTTTGTGTTTCTATTGCTGTGTAGAGGCAATATTTTGCATGACCACAGCAACTCATAAAGTTTCTACATAATGACCACAGCAACTCTTATAAAGGAAAGCATTTAACTGTGGCTTACTTACAGTTTCAGAGGTTTAGTCCATTATCACCATGGTGGTACATGGAGGTACAGGCAGACATGGTGCTGGAGAATGAGCTGAGAGCTATACATGTTGATCTGAACACAGCAGAAGGAGTCTGTGTTCCACACCGAGCATAGAAGACTTCAAAGCCCACCCTCACAATGACTCACTTTCTCCAACAATACCACATATACTCCAACAAGCACACATCTCCTAATAATTGCCACTCCCTGGCAACTATAAGCTTGTAGCCATATCATGATGCAAAAATCATTCAGTCCAACTTCAAAAGCCCCCATAATCTATAACAGTCTCAACCCTGTTTAAAAGTCTAAAATTCAAAGTCTCTTCTGAGAGTCACACAATCTCTTAACTATAGTCACCCCAACGGTGACATAATTCCTCCAACAAGACCCTACCTACTCCAACAAAGTCAATCCAAATAGTGCCACATTTTCTTTCAAATGACCATACTATATAATCTTTCTAGAAAAGAGGAGAGATGTTAGAACTCAAATAAACAAAGCTATTTTAAATAGCAGCCCTTTTGATTCAAGACACAGAGGCAGACATTAAAACTTACAGCTCTTTTCATCACTTCCATTTTAATTTGCCAAATCTGTTTATTTTTTCTGTCTTTGTGTCTCATGTACCTTCAGTTAAATGTCATCAGATTGGCAGCCTCATATTTCAACAACCATATCAAAGATGATTGTTTAACTTCTTAATCCCTGTTGTTTTCCATAAGCAACCTAGAGCTGTGGCACCACAGAACACATGGTTGCATGTCATGCCGGGGAAATCACCCAGGAAGTACAATCCACATAGATGGGCTGCAGGTATTTTTTTTCTTATCAGTTTATCATTTCAGTCCACTGAATTAGAGGATATTTGTTAAGTACAACTACAATAATACTTGATCAATAAAAAACATATGGAAGTGAGAACAGAGTCAATAGGTTGTGAAAACAGGCATCAAAGAAAGGGAGAGATAAAAAATGTAATAAATTTTATAGGAAAATCAGCTTGTCATAAGTTTAAATAGTAAAATTGACTTAAATAATCAAATACATTTCTAACATAACTTTGGATATGGGTCTGGAGGACAAGATTTTTAGTCAAAATATTGATAGTAGTCACATATGAATATATGTTGCAAGAGAGTAAGAAAACAAAAGCAGAAGAGGGAAATGATGAAAAAGATAAAGAGAGGGACATAAGTGTGTTAGAGAGACAAAGACAACCAATTTGCAAACCAAAGAAAATATGAGGAGGATGGATATCCTATTAGCATTTAATAATAAACTATGACACTATTCTTGTTTCATTAATTTTTTTCTTTGATTATTTCTTGCCATCTACTTTATTTGGGTTTGGTTTGTTCATATTTTTCAAAGTTCTTAAATTTCATCATTAAGTCATTTACTTAAGTTTATAATAATTTTTTTTTACTGTTTGCACTTTTTCTTTTTATTGAAAATAATTTTCACATACAGTATATTCTGATTAGAGTCCCCCACACGCACACACTCCTCCCAGTTTCTGCTCACCTATCCTCCTCTCCAGGTCCACTGCCTTTCTGTATCTTATTAGAACAGAACAGGCTTATAAGAGATAACAACCAAACATGACAAAATAAAATTGAAGATAAAGCAACAGCCATCATATCAAGGTTAGACAAGGAAACCCAGGAGAGAGAACAGAGCCCAGAGAAGGATAAGAATCAAAGACCCACTCGTACATAGGAGTCCCACAAAAACCCTAAGCAGAAGGCTATAATATATATGCAGAGGACCTGGTGAAAAACCTGTGTAGGCTCAGTTATTGCTGATTCAGTCTCTGTGAGTTCACATGAAACTTGTTCAGATGATTTAAAGGGCCTAGTTTTTCTGTTTTTGTTTTTTCAATCCCCTCATGTTCTTATACTCTTTCCACCTCTTGCATGAAGCTCTCTGAGCTCTGAAGGGAGGTATTTGATGGAGATAGCCCATTCAGAGCTGTGTGTTCCAAGGACTCGCTCTATGCATAATTTCTGGCTGTTAAACTCTGCATCTGTTCCCATCTGCTACAGGAGGAAACTTCTCAGATAATGACTGAATATGGTAATGATCTATGAGTATAGCTGTTGTGGAATAATATTTTTGTGCATGATTAGATTTGTCACTCAGATTGGCTTAATAAAAAGCTCAACAACCACTAGCTAGGCAGGATTTTCAGGGCAGAGATGATGCTTGGAAGAAGAAGGGTGGAGACACAGGGAGTCACCAGCCAGGTGGAGAGGAGCAGCATGGGCAGTACAGAGTACAGGTAATAAAACCACAAGACAAAAGATAGATTGATAAAAATGGGTTAATTTTAGTTAGAAACACTAGTTAGAAACAAGCCTAAGCTATTGCCTGAACTTTCATAATGAATAAGAAGTCTCCATGTGGTTATTTGGGAGCTGGACGGTGGAACAGAAAAATCCATGAGCACATAGTGGAATATCATTAGGAGTCATTTTATTGATACTTTTTTTTAGACCAGTAGTTTTTTATTTACCCTAGATCTCTGGGCTATCTAGTCTCTGGTTCTTGATCACCCAAGGAGTATTGCTTATGGATTCCATCTTGTAGAGTGAGCCTTAAGTCAAATCAGACATAGTTAGCTACTCCCACAAGTTCTGTACCACTATCGCCCTAGTATATTTTTCAGGGATAATAGTTTAAGTCAAATTTTTTCTTTTTGTTTCTGTTTTTCCAGATTAGTGTTCATGTTTCTCTTTTGGGAGCCTCTAGAGTATCTTTTTGCACTAAAGATATTAGAATGTAATTGCAAAGACTTCATTAGGTGCTGCAAGCCACAGAAATATGAAATAGGAACTCAGCTGGCATTGACTAGACTGACTTATTAGAGCCAAGAGCTCTGGTGGAGGTTGAAGCCAAAACATAAGATGTTTTGGTGTTATTGCCTTTTGAACATATTAGCTACAGTGAATTTCTTGTGTTCTATTGTAGCCTTCCCATTTGATTCTCTCCCCAAGAACTTCTAACAGTGTAATTGATCATTTATTTGGCACAATTTCCCCTATACATTTGGGGCATATGGATAACTTCCCCTTAGCTATGTGTGAAAAGAGTTACAAACAAATACCCCTTTCTAAAAATCAGGTCTTTGTTCCTCTTATTCCAGTATAGACTTAGAGTCTGCTTTCCTCTGGTTATCTTCATTAGCAGGCATCTGGCCAATGTCATCTCTGGACAAAAGTATTTCATTTGAGACACTTCTCAGACTTCCAAGGACAGACTGAAGATAGATGAGCACTAGCGTGCCCTGCGCTCAACTCATCCACAGATAAGAGAAGATAACCTCACTAACCTTAGATTCTTAATTCCTTACTTTCACCCCGGTTTAGTAACACAAGATCCTAACTTAAGAAATTTATATCTTGTGATTACTGGGAAGGTAATCAGCCATCTGCTAGTTACCAAGATAAAGTCAATATTTCCATTGACCTGTTGAGACAGCCACCATAGCCAGGGTAGAGGGTAGGTGCCAACTTTTGTTTCTTGTGCAAATTAGCCTCTCCTTTTATTCTACAGCCTAGGTGGTGTCCTTAGATCTAAAGGTTTCTTTTAAGCAACTGATTCTGAGCCGAAAGTGCTTTTGTGAACCAAATGCTACATGTTGTCATACAGGTTGCACGGTAACTGGGAACACTTCCCCCCACCCTGCCAAAAAGTGGCATGCAGGCCCAGACACTCAGACAGACGTGGCTACACAGGAAAAAAAGACAGTTTTACCTTATTCATGATTTTAAGTGATTAATAGATTTTTAACCTTATACCTCGTCACACTTAAGAACAAAGTCTGGGCACACAAATCAACCCCCCAAGTTCCTTTATTGACTTAGTCCTTAATTGACCTTACCAGAAAACTTCCATTAGTTACTCCCACTTTGTGTTGTAAATGAAAGCTGACAGTTATTGCATTATGTGTGAATCTTAACACCTCTCTTTAGGAACCCAAAACTTTCAGGCCTTGCATTGTATTGCCAAAGAACACTGCTTGTAAGTAAGTGTGTATAAGCCTGTACCCTCATGGAACTGGAGGGGAGCTTACTTAGAACAGTACAGTGGATGAAATGAAAGAGTATAGTGTATATAGATTTATTTATAGATAAGTAGTTTCCCCTGCCGGTTGTAGTGCTTTCCCTGGACTATAGGAGAAAGTTCTTCTGGGACAAGCACCCAAAAAGGTTTTATTAATTAAGCACCAGATCAACTTCTCCATGTTCACTGAGTTGTGGGGGTGTTGTCAGCAATGGAGCCCTATTGTCAATTTGTAGAGAGCAACATATTATCTGGACATCAACTTGGGTTGTTTGGGAATTTCCATGGGATCTCCTTAGCCAACAGCTCAATTGAATGCAACCTAGTCCCTATACTGAATGCTTCGTTTGGTGACAAGAGATGGCCAATTCAGACTCCATACACAACACTATTGGGAGACTTGATTAGGATCACCTGTTTGTATTTTAGGACAGTTCCACAGTCCCATCTTTCTCTTCTGCATTCACTCACTCAACAACATCTCCCCTCCTTTACCCCAGCTGACCCTCACAGTCATGTCCCCATCTGCCACCAGTCCACCTCTAAAATATATACTATCCAGAGAAATTTATGTGTCCCCTCCAATCCCTTCCTCTAAAAATAACCTCTCTGAGTGCACACATTTTGGGTTGGTTATCATTTATTTAAGGCTAATACCCACATATAAGTGAATACAATACCATATTTATGTTTCTGTGTCTGGGTTACCCCTCTCAGGATGATTTTATTTTCTATTTCCATCCATTTACCTTCAAATTTCATTATGTCATTGTTTTTAACAGCTGAGTAATACTCCATTGTGTAAATTTAATACATTTTTAAAATCTGTTCTTCTGTTGAAGGATATCTATCCATAGTAACTGTATAGGTTTGCAGTTCCAATAGCAATGGATGAGTTTTCCCTTTGTTATAGCTCATGATCTTTGCCATCATAAGCTATCATTTGTGTTACTGATCTTAGCCATTCTAACAGGTATAAGATGGAATCTCAAAGTAGTTTTGATTTGCATTTCCCTGGATGGCTACAAATGTTGAACATTATTTAAGTGTCTCTTGGCCATTTGAAATTCCTCTGTTGAGAGTTCTCTGTTTAGATCTGTACCCCATTTTTTAAAATCTGATTATTTGTTTTGTTAATGTCTAGTTTCTTGAATTCTTTACACATTTTGGAAATTAACCCTCTGTCATATGTGGAGTTGGTAAAAATTCTTTTCCCATTCTGCAAGCTGCTATTTTATGTTATTGTCAGTGTCCTTTGCCTTACAGAAGAGTTTTGGTTTCTTGAGGTCCTGTTTATTGATTTTTGATTTTAGTACCTGCGTTGATGTCCTCTTCAGAAATTTGTCTTCTGTGCCAGTGCATTCAAGGATATTCCCCACTTTCTCTTCCGTAAGGGTCAGTGTATCTGGTTTTATGTGGCTGTCCATGATGAATTTAGAGCTGAGTTTTGTGCAAGGGGATAGGTATAAATCTATTTGAACTCTTCTACATGCAGACATCCATTTACATATTTCTGGTTTCTTCATCAAGAATCAGATGTCTATAGGTATGTGGATCTATGTCTCAGTCTTCAATTCATTTTCATATAACAAAGTGATTGTCTTCATGTCAATGTGATGCAGCTTTATTACCATAACTGTGTAGTACAACTTGAAACTAGGAATGATTAGACTTCTACAGTTCATTTGTTGTTCAGGATTGTTTCAGGTATCATGGGTTAGTGGTGTTTCTATATGAAGTTGAGATTGTCCTTTCAAGGCCTGTGAAGAATGTTATTAGATTTTGATATAGATTGCATTGAATCCCTAGATTGTTTTTGGTAGGATGGCCATTGCATTATTTATGGTTCTCTAGAGCCAGAGAAGTTATGTAATGAATCTCTCTCTCTTTCTACACACACACACACACAGACACAGACACACACACACACACACACACACACACACACACACATATGAGAGCCATCATAGCCCACGCCTTGTCAACTTGACAAACAATCATGTCTCCTATGTCATGATTAATTTCCAAATAAAAATAATAACCAGGTCATAATAATGCTTAAACATGATATAACTATCCCTAGTACGACTGCAAACACACACACACACACACACACACACACACACACACACACACATTTATGTATGCATTATCTCAAGGGAATTTATTGGAATGACTTGTAGGTTACAGTCCAATAAATCCAACAATAGCTGCCTGTGGATTGAAAGTGTAGGAATCTAGTAGTTGCTCAGTCCCACAAGGCTGGATATCTCAACCGGTCTTGTCTATATGCTGGCATCCCAAAGAATTATGCTCCAACACCAGTGCAGGAATGGCTATACTGTCAAAGCAAGGGCCAGAAGGTAAAGAAGAAACTTTCCTTCCTTCATGTTCTTACATAGGCTTCCAACAGAAGGCGTAGCCTAGATTAAAGGTGTGTCGTACCACCTCAAGATCAAGGGCCTATGTCTACCAGCCTGAAGATCTGGATTAAAGGCATGTTGTTGTCCTTCCAAAAGATCCAGATTCCAGGTGTGCTTTCCATTTCTGGACTGTAGTTCATTAATGATGTAGTCCAGTGGTCAACCAAGAAGAGCCATCAAAGCCCACCCCTTATCAACATGACAAACAATCATGTCTCCTATGTCATGATTAATTTCCAAATAAAAATAATAACCAGGCCATAATAATGCTTAAACATGATATAACTATCCCTAGTATGACTGCAAACACATCATAAATTTAGATTAGGTGGCAATGTCTCTTGGGAGACATCCTTTTAGTATCTCAAACGTAAATATGATAACCATTGATATTCTCTTAATTGGTGTTAAAGAAATCGAAAGAAAACACAAATATCTGTACAAAAGCATTCTTACCAAAATTCAGCAAAAGCACTCGTGTCAGTTATAATCTCCATTTCTGCACCTTGTTGCTTGGCCTTAGATGGTCTTTATAATTACTTTCCTCTACTACCAGTTTTATATTTTCTCTGTCCTCTACAAGCACCTCCGTAGATCTTGGCTCTTTTCCTGGAGAAGTGACCCATATCTTCATTCCTGACAGGCCTGTGGCCTTTGTCTTGCCTGGATTAGGCTGTTGTAGTTTGCCATTGATTTAACACAGGACACTGTAACATCAGGAGATGCTCCAAAGGATCTCTTGCACTCCAGACATAATCTTTCTTACCCCCACTGTGGAAAATCAATCCAATTTTCCAATGGAAATCTAAATCAATCACCCCAACTAACCCTGTTGCTCCTTTCTTAGCCAGTTGGTTTTAGGGCATTAGACGACCTAAGTAGATAGTAGTTTAAGCATCTAGTTCACTGTAATGTTTCCTGAGGCTCCTAACAGGAGTGCTCCCTGCTCTGGAACCAAAACTCCTAGGCCAACAGAACGTTAGTTCACTTGAACAGGAAGAAAAAAAAAATTTCTACTGGGACACTAGGTGAGATAGAAAAGTGTAACTATTTGCTTTTCCACACCTTGATTCCATGAGTTTGTAGGCTTTCTGTTGTTTCTGTTGTTGTTGATATCCAGCTTTAATCCATGGTGGTCTCATAGGATTTATGAAGTTATTTCAATTTTCATGTATCTGTTGAGACTTGCTTTGTGTCTGAGTATGTGGTCAACTTTGCAGAAAGTTCCCTGAGGTGCAGAGAAGGTATATATTCTTTTCTGTTTAGGTGAAATATTATGTAAATACATGTTAGATCAGAAGTGAGTCATGACCCCTTTGCAGGGTCAAGTTAACCTTTCACAGGGGTTGCCTAAGCCTAAGGAAAAAACAGATATTTGCATTATGATTCAAAACAGTAGAATAATTAACAGTTATGAACCAGGAATGAAAATAGTTTTATGCTTGGCTGTCAACATAACATGAGGAACTATCTTAAATGATCACAAAATTAGGAAGGTTGATAACACTGTGTTAAGTCCATTTGGGTTTAATTAACATCAGTTAGATTCAGCATTTCTCTGTATATTTTTAGTCTACATAACCAGTTTATTGATGAAAGGTATTAAAGTCTTCCACTGTCAGTGTATGAGGGTCAATATGCAATTTAAGCTGTAGTAGTGTTCCTTTTACAAATCTTGGTGCCCGTGTTTTTGGTACATAGATATTAAGAATTAAAATGTTGGGGCTGGAGGAATGGTTCAGTGCTTAAGAGCACTGGCTTCTCTTCCAAAGTACCTAGGTCCAAATCCCAGTATACACACTGCAGCACACAACTGTTTTTAACTCCAGGTCCAAGGAATCTGACATCCATACACAGACATGAATGCTGGAAAAACAATGCACATAAAATAAAATTAATTAATTAAAAAATTTGAAATGTCATCATTGTGGATTTTTTCTTTGATGAGTATGTGGTGTCCTTTGATTAATTTTTCTAGATATTAGAATGACTTCCATTATACAAGCTTCCTTCTTAGGTCCATTTGTTTGGAGTATCTTTTTTCAACCCTTTACCCTGAGGTAATATCTATCCATGGTGTTGAGGTGTATTTCTTGGATGCAGCAGGAAAACTCCAACCTGTTTCTGGAGCAGAGACTGTCTCTGCTCCATGGGGTCTTTGTGCAGGAAAAGTTCTGCACAAAGGCAGCTCCCATACTCACCCCCCTCAGCCCTAGGCTATAGCACTAGATGCATTTCTATAGCCTTTGGTCTCCAGAAAAATAATTGGAAATGGGTAACTGAAGGTCCAAGCCAGATTCTCTGTTACCCCTGGGGTATCTATTACAAAATATATCCAGATTGGGGCTCTTTGACACCATATGTCCAAAACGCCTGATTTCTTTGTGCTCTAGGGCCTGGCCTCAATATGCTCTTGATAACCAGTCAATATGGCCACCAGAGGGAACCCTTGACTTTAACATCCTCTGTGAATTTGAAAATTTCTGCCAGCACATGGACAAATGGTTTGAGCTTCTCTACATCTAGGGTTTTTGGACCCTGGGCTCTCATCCCTCCCTCTGTAGCCAGTGTTCCATGACCCAGGCTTTGTTGTCTATTGCTACAGTGCCTCCAGATCCCCATTTATCTGGGGAGTGTAATCTTGAATCATGGCACCTGAGTCACTACCATCTCCACCCTCCACCCCCACCCCTGTTCTCTGTTAGTCTGTCTACCTTCCTCTCACGTCTTCACTCCGAAATGGCCTTTTGCTCTTTCACTCTCCCCACTCCCTTGATAAACATCTTGTACTAACTCCAATGTTTCTGATGTGTTCTCTTAGTGGCATACCTTGGCATGGCCCACCAAAAGGTACCCACTTTGCCTTTTTACTCACTAGGCTTTCCTGGCATTTGGTCTAGCCGTGTGGGGATTCTTCCCGCCATGTGGGGATTCTTCTCGCAACAGATCCATTCTCTTTCCCTGTTTCTGCCTGCTCTCCCATGCTAAACTGTGGAAACTCTGCTACACTTCCAAAATTTCTTAACCTTTAAGGCTCCACTTCTTCACTCCTAAAAAATCTTTTATTCTTTCTTACATGCTGCACTATACTATAAACTCTTATTTCAAGATTTATAAGTTGCTTGTCTGACATGGTTTAAAATCCATATCATTTGTAACAATGTCTATTTCCCTTGGAAAGTTTTGTTTGTCTTGCTGTTAGAAATGTCCTGCCTATTTTGTATGAATCTGTGCCTGTATGTTTTCTCATGGACATGAGAACCACACAGAACTACTTCAGGCTCAGTTGGATGTGTAACTGTATGTGGCTATTGCATGCTTCTTTCTGATTGGTCTTAGATGCCTGAGTTTACATGTTCCATGCATCTTGGAAATAGCTCAGCTGTTACTATTTGCTGCCTGGGCTCAGAATTTGCCTTTGGGATTCTTGGCCACTGACTCTGATTCAATGACAGAGATTCATATATCATTGAGGTATAAATCATATTAAAGTTATTTATTCTCTTCTATCTTATTAAAAATAGCTAAGGAATTGGATATAGTTAAACTTATTTAAATTACTCCATATTCAAACTGCTCTGGAAAACAAAACATGGTTTTCTACCACCTTAATTAAGTACAGCAATGTGGGCAGCCACCATTTTGACTAAGGTTGGAGAAGAGGGAGGTCAGGTGACTTCACCACCATCTTGAGTAAAGGTGACCAGATGGAGTGGGCCCACCAAGGAGACAACAGGTCTCCAAGATATTTTGGATTAGGATGAATTTCTGTATGATAATTCATGTCCCATCCTGAAAACAAGGTTTATAAAAACTGGGTTTAAACCAATGCTGGTTTGCTGAGGTATTAAAGCTGCACCTCCATGCATTCATGTACAGGGCTGTATCTTGCTGGTAGCCAGATTTTGCAATGTAAGAGTAACCCATTAGGTATTGATTTTAGAGACACCAAGTTCTTTACACTGTTAAAACTTGATTTTACCTTCTACAAATTATGGTCATGCTCTGTATCTTCATTCTTAAAATAAAAACTTATAACCACAGCTTAAAAACAGATACTGAGGTATTCTCTTCTCAAGATGATATAAGACAGTGACCTAAGCAGGCTGGCAAAGGGACTCTTCTTACCTAAAGTCTACTCAGCCTAACAAAGACTGATTTAGGAAGGTATGTCTAACTTCCTTGCTTTTCAGATATTGTTACTTTTAAGGCTAACTTTAAAGGGGTAAAGCTATAAAATCCTAATCTTATAAGACATACAAGTTAACCATCAGTCATCTCATAAAAGATCAACTTCTTTTATATGTTGTTTTAGCACATATATATATATATATATATATATATATATATATATATATATATATATTCTCAAAATTAAGCCTAAAACAAATAACTAAAAATAAACAACATGTGAGATTACTTATTCCTTGTGTTTGCATGGGTGTAGCCTTAGGTTGACTTTTCCTTCTAGCACCTTCTGCAGGGCTGGATTTGTAGATAAATATTGTTTAAAATTGGCTTTATCATGGAATATCTTATTTTCTCCATGAGGAGTGATTGAAAGTTTTGCTACAAATAGAAGTATGAGATGTTATCTGTGGTTCTTAGAGTCTGCAGCACACCTTTCCAGATTCTTCTGGCTTATAGAGTCTCCATTGTTAAGTCAGCTGTAATTCTAATTGGTTTGCCTTTATATTTACCTGCTGATTTTCCCTTGCAGCTTTTAATATTCTTTCTTTGTTCTGTATGTTTAGTGTTTTGATAATTATGTGCTGATTACATACCTTCTTTTCTTTCCTAATCTATTTGGGGTTCTAGATGCTTTTTGAACTTTTGTAAGTATCACCTTCTTTAGGTTAGGAAAATTTTCTTCTATGATTTTTGTTGGCAATATATCCTGAGTCTTTGAGCTGGGATTCTTCTCCTTTTTCTGTTCTTTTATTCTTAAATTTGGTCTATTTATAGTGTCCAGATAGCCTGCATTTGCCAGGAGTTTTATTATTGTTGTTGATTCAACATTTGATTTGACCAATGCATCCATTTATTATCTCAGTGCCTGAGAATATCTCTTCCATCTCTTCCATTATGTTCATAAAGCTTGACTCTCAAGTTCCTGTTCAAATTCCTATATTTTTCATTCCCAGAATTCCCTCAGTTTGTGTTTTCATAGATTTCTTTAAGGGATTTTTAATTTCTTCTTTAAGGAACTCTATTATCTTCACATAGGCAATTTTACTTTCTTTTCCTTGTGCTTCAACTATGTTGGAATATTGAGGGCCTGATGTGGTAGGATATCTGGGCACATGTGGAAAAACATTACCTTCTCTGTTATTGATTGTGTTTTATACCAAGTGTATAAAGCATCTAGGATTGGGATGTTTATAGGTCTAGGTGCTATTTCTGGATTTGTGTTTGTTGCTTTGGTGTTTTGTTCCTCTCTGGATTATAAGAGAGTGTGATGGGTGTGTTTCCTAGTAGGAAACTTTCTTTGAACCTGATAGATGTGGCCACGGTGGGTTCCAGATACAATGTGTTTCTGGGTATTGGAAGATGACACTTAGGAGTGGGGATAAGCTAAGGTTCTGAAGGGGTTCACAGGAGGAAACAGGGCAGAATGTTCAGTCAGGATTGGCTAATTTCATCTCCTTGCAATGGGGGATGGGAGAGACAGTGAAGAGTGGAGACAGTGGAGAGTCACTCCAGGGTGTCTGCTGTGGCACTGGGGATGAGACTTGGCATTGGGCCTAGAGGACCAGAAGGAAAAGGAAGTTTGACAAACAGACTACCTGCTTTATTGATGGGAGTGGTGTCTAGATTGGGGTGACAAAGTGCCTGCTGTAACTAGGGGATGGGATAAAGCCATACTTGTGAGAGAGAAGTTAGAAAAGGAAGGTCTTTGGGATCCTAAGCAGATGTGGGAAGAGAGAGAAGGAAGGCTGCAGTGGGTATTTTGTCAAAGATATGGAGGAGAAGAGGGAGTTGTGGTGGTCTTTAGCGAGCTTTCCTGTTTTCCTGGCTTGCTCAGCTGATGTGTTCAAAGGGAATGCCTGCTAGTGTTGGAGGCTGGGATACTGGGATGAACTGGGGGAGGCTAATTCAGGGAGATCTTTATAATCAGTTGGAGATAGAGTTAGAGAAGAAAGGGAGACTGCAGCAAGTTTTTGCTAAAGAGCTGTGGTTGTGACTGGCAGAATTGGATCGAAAGGAACGGAAGCAGAGGTGTGGATGTGCTGCCAGCCTATTTGTTTTCCTGGCAGGAGTGGCCCTTGAATTAGGGGTGCCTCCTGCTTGTTGTTAGGTGGCTGTGACAAAAACAGAGATGGGGAAGGGTGATTGATGGAAAATATAAGATGGGTACCTAGGAGATGGAAACAGGGGCAGGGAAGGCTGCCACAGAGTTCTGATACAGAGTTGGGGATAAAACAAGGGGATTTGATCTGGGTCAACAGAGAGAAAAGAGATGTGTAGGTAGCCTACCTGGTTTTCCAGCAGGATTGTCCTCTGGGATAACAGGGGGTACCTGCTGTAGTTAGGGGCTGGGATAATGTGATAAATATGGGCAGGGAGGCCAGGACAGGATGGTCTTGTAGGACCAATAGGACCTGTGGGCAGTGAGGAAGGAGGGATGTACCTGGTGTTTTGTTGCAAAACTAGGGATGAGACTAGGGTCTTGGGTTTGGAGGGGAGAAGGGAATTGAGAAGGTCTACAGTTGGCTTACCTATTTCCCTGGCCTGCCCTCCTGGTATGTTCCCAGCCAATGTCTGCTGGTGTGGGAAAGGGGGATAATTCAGTGAGTTGTAAAGAGAGAGGTTGGGGAGAAGTTTCTGTGATCCACTGGGGATGAAGGTCAGAGAGGAAAGGGATACTGCACCAAATTTTCTGCTACAGACAAGGGATGATACTGGGAAACAAGATTTGGAGGAGCAGAATAAGAGGTACAGATCTGTTGTTTATCTTGTTGTGCAGGCAAGAGTGACTCTTCTTGTTCTTAGAGCTATGAATTATCCCAATAGAACTGCTTTTATTTTGTCCCAGAGATAGTATTGTGTTGTGTTTTAATTTTCATTTAATTCACTTAATTAAGTTATGCTGTTGTTAATCCTCCTCATTAAAGCCATAGATTATCTAACAAAAACTCCAATACCAAGCATGAGAAACTTAAGTTGTTTGTCAGGTGGTCCAAGTAACTCTCCAAACAATATCAATTATTGTTATTGCCCTTGGTTGCCTCTCAGAGTTCAAATCTAAATCCTTATTATTTTAGACAAAGGACTCAGAAATTTTGAGCTGGATCTGATATTCAAACCTCCTTCATGCATTCTAAATTTTATAGTACCCGAAGGTGATGCACAAGCTGCTAAAGGATGGAAGCAGTCAATATTTCTACTCAGTTGTGATGCTTATGAACTTCAAGGTCCATCATGACAAGATCCCTAATGGTACAGTAGTGGCACTCATATCTGGACAGTAACCAGAAGGTGTCTAAAAGGTCAACTCAATATGAGAGAAATGATGCCTGGTACTAGAAACTTACCCAACTACCCATCACTATTGAGCTCATGAGTCACAGAGAAGAACTAACTAATGCCACTTAGTGGACTAGAATAATTCATAGCTTCATTCTAAACCTTATCTTTGTGCCCACAGGATAAGTTTATGCTCTGTCTCTTACTACATCAAAGAAGCTTCTTGTTTTAGTGGACAGACATCATCACAGAAAACAACAACCGGTCATATGCAGAGATCAACTGAATTTGGGATGTCAAGCCCCAGTGGATATGCTTACAACGAATTTCTTGCTCCTATGACTTAAGGAACATATCAAAAGTGGAGATAGAAAGATTGTAAGATCCAGAAGACCATAAAGTATGCTATGAGATTATGTGTCCTAGAAATGATAAAAAGCTATATCCATGGTATCTCAATAAGATACCTAATTAAACAAGATTTTTTAAAAATGACAATACCAATAGATGTGCTACCATAAAAGTGGAGAATCTCAAAATATCTGAGGCCTAGACAAAGAGTTATGGAAAACTAGTAACTGCTAACAAAGGGATAATGTCTCCCAGAGATTAACCTTGTAATTGGCTTGCTAATACAAAATTATAAGCCCTGAAGTTATATACACACAAGCTATACAAAAGTGAAACAGCAGTTTGCATTTATGTATTTTTTATGTATGTGTGCATGTATATGGTTTTGCATGTGACAATAATAATAAAAAAACAGGTCACAAATGTGAGAAAGAGTGAGAGGTGTGGATATGGGAGAGGTTGGAAAGAGGGTCATTGGAAGGGCTAGTAGAAGGAAAGTGAGGGGAAGTAATGTAATTATACTTTAAATAAAATAAATTTAAAATAAGCTATGGTTCAATGTGTCAAGCACAGATACTCAATATGAGATTTTGTGCCAAAAAGGTATAAAAGGAACCTCAGAAGGGACACCAAAATGTGTTGATGTTTCATTAAGGTATAAAATAAAGAATGTTTAAATAAAGAAATGTTCTCAAAGTATAATTTATTAAGAGCAAGCCTAAATTTGAATTCTTTACTTCTATTCCCATGACTTCCATCTGTCTGTGGTTTGTAGACTGTGTCCTCTCTATCTATTATGTGTTTCTGATCTGCTTGTCCTTCTTGTCTTTGTGCATTGACTGTCAGTTTTCTGTGTCTATATTCTTCCTGTCACACAGGGCTTTTCTTGATGCATGCAGATGTTATCGGTGAATTTCAACACATTGTTTCCAACATTTATGGTGTATTTGTTGAAGTCTGCTTTTAATCTGTTGGCTGTTGTGACCGAATGATTAGCACTGCACATACTGATATAAGCATTATTCTGAATCATGGACATGGATAAATACATAATTTAAGATAAACCCAAGGCATAGTAAGGCTGGTTACATCATTGTTTTAAAATCAGTTTAAATTTGAGCAAACAAATCTGCAGTAAGAGCATAGCCTGGCTACATGTTTTTCAGTGATCTCAGGTCATACTATTAACTTGGTTGCCATATCTGGAAAACATTTAATCTGCCTGAAGGAAAGAAGCATTAAAAACTGCATTACTATAGGATTTTCTTTAAAAAAAAATTGAGACTATGATGACTATTCTTGGTTATCAACTTCATTTATCTTGAAAGAACTAAAATATAAATACCTGGACACATCTTAGAGGGACTTTTTTTAATCAAATTGTTTGAAGCGGGAAGACCCACTTCTCATCAGGCTCTTTGATGTGGGAACATATACCTTTAATTCAGATCTTTTAAGGTAGGAAGATCCACCTTTAACCAGAAACATCACTTCCATGGGCAGCCTAAAGGATGTAGAAAAAGGAATCATGCTCTCTCTTTGCCTGTCTGCTCTCACTCTCACTAGCCATTCTTTAACTGGCAATAGAGCATATTTATTTGGGATTCTGGCATATACTGAAGTAATGGTGAGACATCCTGCCTCATGAACTGAACAACTACTGGATTCTTGTATCTTCCACTGGTAGACAGTCATTCTTGGACTGGCTGGACCCCAGCATGTGAGCCATTCTAATACATCCCTTTATATTTATATATATGTACACATACACATTAAACGTATATACTCATTCTACAGTTCTGTTCTTCTAGAGAGCCCTGGCTAATACAGAGACCAAAGCAAAGGGAAGACTTAAAGATGCTGAAACTTCTGTGGTCAAATCTGCTCTGGGAAGAAAAGGTGATTCTGAACTCTTGGGAGTGTGATCCCCTACAATTTTGATTTGAAATATCAATGAGAAGAATATGCTAAATAAATATGAACAGATTGTATTATGTGCAAATTTAGTATATACTTAAATATTTTTCCAAGGTTAGAAATCACACAATTAATTATATGGGTAAATGCTTTCAAGTAAGCAACATTGAAAACAATTGTGCACAGATAACCATAGAGAAGTATGTAACAAAAAAAAAAAACCTTTAAAAGTCTATATGAAGTAAGTATATTGTAATAATTTATGGTGACCCAAATAAAACATAGTAAGTTATTTTTCAATGTTTAAAGAGCCATTTATTCTGTTTTAAATGCATTTCATTTCCTTAGAAGAAAGAAAAAGCAGTTTACTACCATGGAAGATATTGTTTGTGGATAGTCCTAAAAGCCCTAGATGACAAATTTGTGCTGAATTCTGAAGAACAGGAATGCCAGTGAAGGGTATTTAGAGACACTAAGATAATAAAAGTGGACTACTAGGAACTGTCCAGTTTCAAATAGTGATTACATATTCCCAAGCATCTGTATATCAGGATGTGAAGACGCCACTATTTTTTATCCTCATAAAATAAAGGACAGATACAAAACTAAATGTGCATTTTGCTAGAAAACACATCATGAGGAAATATTTCTATTTCCTTTCTAGAACAGCCCTAAGGCTGAAGTCCTCTAATAGTTGTGACTGATGAAATAAGTATATTTCTCTGATTTTGAAATACCAACGCCAACTCAGACTGAAAGTAGGAAGAAGATCCCAAATGCTAGTGTTTTCTGATTTTTAGATGGAAAGACATGCATGAATTCTCAGAGAGTAGGAAGATTAAGATAAATGAATGACATTCCCAGATAATTCTGTTTGCTATAATGCCCAAAGTAGTCATTATAAAATGATCATAGATATTCTCTAACTGGCATTAATCTAGACTTTAATGTTTTTGTAGCTTTAGGGTTTATGCATGGTCAAGAGAAAATATTTAACAGAAAGACAAAAACTCCACATCCCTTAATCCCAAAGAATGTGTCTAATTTCCTCATTAGTTTGCTTAAAGAATAGCCATTGGATCTTTAGTAAGAGCCAAATACAATTTTATGTCCCACAGAGACAGGGACATACAACTTACACACATTTTGATTCTCCCTAACATTAGATTTTGAGTCTGAGTCTAACAATGTATGCTAAAAAAGTATAGTCAAAAAAGTTTTCAAATAAAGATAAATGCTGCAAAAAGTACTGAAGGGCTCTATGATAATCCCCTGTGTGTACTGAAGGGCTCTATGATAGTCCCCTGTGTGTACTGAAGGGCTCTATGATAGTCCCCTGTGTGTACTGAAGGGCTCTATGATAGTCCCCTGTGTGTACTGAAGGGCTCTATGATAATCCCCTGTGTGTACTGAAGAGCTCTATGATAGTCCCCTGTGTGTACTGAAGGGCTCTATGATAGTCCCCTGTGTGTACTGAAGGGCTCTATGATAGTCCCCTGTGTGTACTGAAGGGCTCTATGATAGTCCCCTGTGTGTACTGAAGGGCTCTATGATAGTCCCCTGTGCTGGTGAAAGTGACAGCATTAGGGTAGTCAGGAACGTGTTTCTGAGTCAGTAGGCTCAAACCACTGGAGGTACCTGCTAGACAGTGCTAGGATCTGCCAAGAGAAGATGATGTGGAGGAGTCTGGAGTGGCTGGAGCCTGTGGGAGAATAACAAAAAAATCACTCAAAGAGACAGGAAGCAGCCTAACCCATTAAGACTGAACAAACTGTGGGGAACAGCTATATATATATTTTGAAATAGGGAACCCAGTGTATTATTTTAAGCACTTACATACTTTTTTTTAATTAAGGCATTTTTTATTCATTTTACACACAAATCACAGATTCTACCTCTCATCCCTCCTTTTGCCACTCCCAAATCCGCCCCCACCTCCTCTACCCACACTCCATCCTTTCCTCTGAAAACGTAAGGCCTCTCATAGCGAGTCAGCAAACCCTGGTGGTACATTCAGTTGAGGCAGATCCAAGCTCCTCCCCCCTGCATCAAGGCTGTGCAAGGTGTCCCACCATAGGTAATGGGCTCCAAAAATCCAGCTCATGCACCAGGGATAGATCTTATTCCCACTGACAGGAGACTCCTCAAACAGACCAAGCTTCACAACTGTTTGGCTTATACAGAGGGCCTAGACATGTCCCATGGAGGCTCCATACCTATTGGTCTAAAGTTCATGAGCTCCCACTAGCTTTTTTTCAGTTGTCTCTACAGACTTTCACATGATGATCTTGATGCCCCTTGCTCATAGAATCCCTTTTCTCTCTCTTCAGCTTGGTCCAGTGCTTGGCTGTGGATCTCTTCATCTGCTTCCATCTGTTACTGGAGAAAGGCTCTATGGTGACAGTTAGGATATTTACCAATCTAATTACTGGGGTAGGCCAGCTCAAGCACCCTCTCCACCATTGCCAGTAGTCTAAGTGGGGCTCATCCTTGTGGATTCCAGGGAAGTTCCCTAGTACTAGGTTTCTCTCTAAACCCATGATGTTTCCCTCTATCATGGTATCTCTTCATTGCTCTCCCACTCCATCTGTGTTCCATCCGGACCATCCCATTCTCTTATGTTGTCATCCCTCATCCCCTACCCTCACTTGCCCTTCGCACCCCCATTTTACTCATAGATATCTCATCTATTTCCCCTTCCCAGGGCAATCTATGTGTCCCCCTTAGGGCCCTCCTGTTATCTAGTTTCTCTGGAGCTGTGGGTTGTAGTCTTTATATCTAGTATCCACTTATGAGTAAGTACATACAATGTTTATCTTTCTGAGTCTGGGTTGCCTGACTCAGGATGATATTTTTAAGTTCCATCCATTTGCCTGAAAATTTCATGTTATCATTGTTTTTCACTGCTGAGTATTACTCCATTGTATATATGTACCCATTTTTTAATCCATTCTTTGGTTGAGGGGTATCTATGTTGTTTCCAGGTTCTGGCTATTACGAATAATGCTGCTATGCACATAGTTGAACATGTGTCCTTGTGGTTGAGCATTCCTTGAGTGTATGCCAAAGAGTGGTATCATTGGGTCTTGAGGTAGATTGATTCCCATTTTTCTGAGAAACCACCATACTGATTTCCAAAGTGGCTGTACAAGTTTGTACTTCCACCAACAGTGGAGGAGTGTTCCCCTTGCTCCATAATCTCTCCACATCAGCAGTCATCAGTGTTTTTGATCTTTAGCCATTCTGACAGGTGGAAGATGGTATCTCAGAGTTATTTTGATTTGCATTTCCCTGATGACTAAGGATGTTGAGCAATTCCTTAAATGTCTTTTTGCAATTTGAGATTCTTCTGTTGAGTATTCTGTTTAGCTTTGTAGCCCATTTTTTAATTGAATTGTTTGATATTCTGATGTCTAGTTTCTTGAATTTTTTAGATATCTTGGAGATTAGCTCTCTGTTAGATGTGGGGTTGGTAAAGATCTTCTCCCATTCTGTAAGATGCAGTTTTGTCTTATTGACTGTGTCCTTTTCCTTACTGGAGCCTCTCAGTTTCAGGAGGTCCCATTTACTCCCTGTTGCTCTCAGTGTCTGTGCTACTGGTGTTATATTTGGGAAGAGGTCTCCTGTGCTAATGCATTCGAAGCTACTTCCTACTTTCTCTTCTATCAGGTTCAGTATAACTGGTTTTATGTTGAGGTCTTTGATTCACTTGGACTTGAGTTTTGTGCATGACAATAGGTATGAATCTATTTGCAATCTTCCACTTTTTAACATTCAGTTATTCCAGCACCATTTGTTGTAGATGACTTCTTTTCCCATTTTACAGTTTTGGCTTCTTTGTCAAAAATCAGATGTTCATAGGTGTGTTGAATCAATTCCATTGGTCCACATGTGGGTTTTTATGCTCATACCAAGCTGGGTTTTTATTACTGTAGCTCTATAGTAGAGCTTGAGGTCAGGGATTGTGATGCTTTCAGAGGTTGCTTTATTATACAGGATTATTTTAGCTATCCTGGGTCTTTTGTTTTTCTATATGAAGTTGAGTATTGTTCTTTCCAGGTCTGCGAAGAATTGTGTTGGGATTTTGATGGGGATTGCATTGAATCTGTAGATTGCTTTTGGTAAGATTGCCATTTTTCCTATGTTAATCCTACCTATCCATGAGCATGGGAGATCTTTCCATTTTCTGACATCTTCTTCAATTTCTTTCTTCAAGGACTTGTTCTTGTCCTATAGGTCTTTAACTTGCTTAGTTAGAGTAACCTCAAGGTGTTTTATATTTGTGGATATCATAAAGGGTGATGTTTCTCTGATTTCTTTCTCAGCCCATTTATCTTTTGTATATAAGAGAGCTACTGATTTTTTTTTGAGTTAATCTTGTATCCTGCCACATTACTGAAGGTGTATATCATCTGTAGGATTTCCCTGGCAGAATTTCTGAGGTCAATTATGTATACTATCACATTGTCTGCAAATAGAAAAGTATGACTTCTTCCTTTCCAATTTGTAGCCCCTTGATCTCCTTTTGTTGTCTTATTGCTCCAGCTAGAACTTCGAGTACTATATTGAATAGATATGGGAAGAGTGGACAGCCTTGTCTTGTTTCTAACTTTAATGGAATTGCTTTGAGTTTCTCTTCATTTAATTTGATATTTTCTGTTGGCTTGCAGTAAATTGCCTTTATTTTGTTTAGGTATGTTCCTTGTATTCCTCATCTCACCAAGATCTTTATCATGAAGGGGTGTTGGATTCTGCCAAAGGCTGTTTCAGCATGCAATGAGATGATCATATTTTTTTTTTCCTTTCAGTTTGTTTATATGGTGTATTACATTGACAGATTTTTGTATGTTGAACCATCCCTGCATCTCTGGGATGAAGCCTACTTGATCATGGTGGATGATTTTTTTTTGATGTGTTCTTGAATTCAGTTAGCTAGTATTTTATTGATAATTTTTGTATCAATGTTCATGAGGGAGATTGATCTGTAATTCTCTTTCTTTGTTGCATCTTTGTGTAGTTTGAGTATCAGGGTAACTGTAGCTAAAAAGAGTTTGGTAATGCTTCTTCTGTTTCTATTGTGTGGAACATTTTGAAGAGTGTTGGTATTAGCTCTTCTTTGAAAATCTAGTAGAATTCTGCACTGAAACCATCTGGTCCTGGGCTTTTTTTGGTTGGAAGACTTTTAATGACCTTTCCTATTTCCTTAGGGATTATAGCTCTATTTAAATTGTTTATCTGGTCTTGATTTAATTTTGATATGTGGTACTTATCCAGAAAATTATCCATTTCTTTTAGATATTCAAATTATGTGGTTTATAGATTTTTGAAGCATTGCCTGATGATTCCCTGGATTTCCTTGTTACCTGTGGTTATATCTCCCTTTCCATTTCTGATTTTGCTAATTTGGATACAATCTCTCTGCTTTTTTGTTAGATTAGATGAGAGTTTGTCTATCTTGTTGATTTTCTAAAAGAATCAACTCTTTGTTTTATCTATTCTTTGTATTGTTCTTTTTGTTTCTATTTTATTGATTTCAGCCCACAATTTGATTATTTCCTGGCATCTCTTTCTCCTGGGTGAGTTTCCTTCTTTTTGTTCTAGAACTCTCAGGTGTGCTGTTAAATTGCTAGTGTGAGATTTCTTCAACTTATTTATGTGGGCATTTAGTGCTATGAATTTTCCTCTTAGCACTGCTTTCATATGTTCCATAAATTTGGGTATGTTGTACATTTATTTTCATTGAATTGTAGGCAGTCTTTAATTTCTTTCCTTATTTCTTCCTTGACCCATTGGTGAATTAGTTGAGCTTTGTTCAGTTTCCATAATGTTTTAGGCTTTCTGTAAGATTTGTTGTTGTTAAAAATCTAACTTTAAGCCATGGTGGTCCAATAAAATATGTAACTGTAATTCTTGCTTGATAACTATTTTATTATATGTAATTTTACTATGTTGAAGTTAAAACCTTCCTTTTAAATAGAAAGAAAAAGGGAATAATGGGTCATGTCACTCTGTATGCTGTGAATGTGTTGCTCTGATTGGTTGATAAATAAAATGCTGATTGGCCAGTAGCCAGGCAGGAAGTATAGGAGGGATAAGCAGACAAGGAGAATTCTGGGAAGAGGAAGGCTGAGTCAGGAGTTACCAGCCAGACACAGAGGAAATAAGATGTGAAGGCAGAATGAAAAAAGGTACCAAGCCACATGGCTAAACATAAATAAGAATTATGGATTAATTTTAAGTGAAAGAGCTAAGTAATAAGCTTGAGCTAATGGCCATACAGTGCATAAATAATATAAACCTCTGTGTGTTTACTTGGGTCCTAGCAGCTGCAAGACTGGTGGGCGAGAGATATTTGTCCATACCGTGGGCCAGGCAGTACACAGGAAAACTTCAGCTACAAAATACAGGAGGTTATTCCAATTTTTTTGTGTGTGTGTCTGTTGAGATTTGCTTTGTTATAAGTATGTGGTTGATTTTAAAGAAGGTTCCATGGGGTGCTGAGAAGAACGTATATTCTTTTGTGTTAGAATGGAATGTTCTGTAGATCTCTATTAAGTCCTTTTGAGTCATAACATCTGTGAGATCCCTTATCTCTCTGTTAAGTTTCTGTCTGGTAGACCTGTCTATTGGTGAGAGTGGGGTGTTGAAGTCTCCCACTACTAGTGTATGGGATTTGATGTGTGATTTAAGCTTTAGTAAAGCTTCTTTTACATATGTGGGTACCCTTGTATTTGGGGCATAAATGTTCACAAGTGAACTTCATCTTGGTGGATTTTTCCTGTGATGAATATGTAATATCCTCCCTGATCTCTTTTGATTGATTTTAGTTTAAAGTTTATTTTGTTAGATACTAGGATAGCTACACCAGCTTACTCCGTAAATCCTTTTGATTGGAAAGTCTTTTCCCAGTCTTTTATTCTGAGATAGTATCTGTCTTTGAAGTCCAGTTGAGTTTCTTGTATACATCAGAAGGATAGATCCTGTTTTCATATCCATTCTGTTAACCTGTGTCTTTTTATAGGTGAATTGTGTCCATTGATATTAAGGGATATTAGTGACTATTGATTGCTAATTCCTATTACTTTTTGGTAGTAGTGTGTGGTGATATTCTATTTGTGCTTTAGTAAAGTTTGCCTGGAGATCAGAGGAAGTAGCAAGTCATTTTAAGTAAACAAGAAATCAGGCAGCACAAACCCTTAATCCCTTAGCCGGCAGGATCTCTGTGTGTTCAAGACCACACTAGAGAACAGAGTCAAGCATGGTGACACACACTTTTAATCCCAGTACCAACCATAGAGAACTGTAGGTCTGTTCAGACCAACCAAAAGTGACAGAGCTGTGTAGGAAGAGGAAGTGAAGTAGATGGGCTAAGATAGCAATGAAAGGGCAGAAAAGCAAGCAATAAAGGTATGGGTAGACAGAAAGTAACTTGCATTTGGAAGCTGCAGAATTAGTGAGGTAAGGTTGGTTGGTGGCTATCCATATTTCCCTGATCTAAGGCTGTCACCCATATATTTGGCTCCATGTTTTTTATTTAATATGACCATTTAAAAATTTGTCTACAGTAGTGTGTGGGTATTTTCCTTCTTTGAGATTTTCTGCTGTGAGGTTTTCTATTGCCTGTGTTTTCATGAGTGCATCTAACTTCTTTAGGTTGGAGTTTTCCTTCTAGTACTTTCTGTAGGGCTGAATTTGTGGACAGGAATTGTTTAAATCTGATTTTGTGTTGTAATATCTTGTGCACATCATCTATGGTGATTGAAAGTTTTGCTGGATATAGTAGTCTGGGCTAGCATCTGTGGTTTCTTAGTGTCTGTAATATATCTTTCCAGGACCTTCTGGCTTTCAGAATCTCCACTGAGAAGTTGGTGATATGATGGGTCTGTCTTTATAAGTCACTTGCCCTTTTCCTTTGCTGCTCTTAGTATTCTTTCTTTATTCTGTACGTTTAGTGGTGTGATTATTATGTGGCAAGATGACATTTTTGGTGGGTCTAGTCTATTTGGCATTCTATAAGCTTCTTGTATCTTCATAGGTATCTTCTTTAAGTTGGAAAAGTTTTCTTCTATGATTTTGTTGAATATATTTTTTGTGCCTCTGAGTTGGTATTCTTTTTTATAAATATTTTTATTTTATAATTAATTTAATTTTACATATCAGCCACAGATTCCCCTGTCCTCCCTCCTCCCACCCCAGTCTTCCCCCCCAATTAACCCCCCATTTCCACCTCCTCCAAGGCAAGGTCTCCCCTGGGGAGTCAGCCCAGCCTGGTAGATTCAGTTGAGGCAGGTCCAGTTCTCTCCTTCCTTCACCAAGGCTGAGCAAAGTGTCTCAGCATAGGCCCTAGGTTCCAAAAAGCCAGCTCATGCACCAAGGACACCATGATTGGGAAAAGCACAGGAACAAATAGCCAAACTAGTGGAAACACATGAACTGTGGACCAATAGCTGAGGAGCCCCCATGGAACTGGACCAGGTCCTCTGGATAAGTGAGACAGTTGATTAGCTTGAACTGTTTAGGAGCCCCCCAGGCAGTGGGACCGGGACCTGTCCTTGGTGCATGAGCTGGTATTATTCTTCTATCCTTATTTTTCTTAGGTTTGGCCTTTTCATGGTGTCCTAGATTTTCTGGAAGTTTTATGTTATGACTTTTATGGCTTTAATGCTTTCTTTGACTTACGAATCTATTTCCTCTATTGTATCATCCACACCTGAGATTCTCTCTTCCATCTTTTGTATTCTGTTGGTTATGCTTGCATCTGTAGTTGCTGTTTGTTTACTCAGATTTTCTCTTTTCAGTACTTACTCAGTTTATGTCTTCTTCATTTTTTTCTATTTCAATTTTCAGCTCTTGATCTGTTTCCTTCACCTGTTTGATTGGTTTTTCTTGGTTTTCTTGGCTTTCTTTAAGGGATTTATTGATTTCTTCCATTTTTTTGTTTGTCTTTTCCTCAATTTCTTTAAGGAAATTTTTCATTTCCTTTTAAAGGCCTCTATTATCTTCATAAATTTATTTTTAATGTTGCTTTCTTCTGCTTCTTCTATGATGTGATGTTCAGGTCTTGCTGGTATAGATCCATTAGGTTCTGGTGGTGCCATATTGTTCTTTATGTTGTTGTATGTATTCTTGCACTGGCATCTATCCATCTCTTCCTCCAACAAGGGCAGGAGGTGTCCCTATCTGAGGGAGCTGCTCTTGGTCCAATCTCTGCTTGCTGTATCTGTCTCTGCGGGCCACTCTTGGTCCAATCTTAGCTCTTGGTCTAATTGGAGCTAGTAGATTCTGTCTCAGGAAGCTGCTGAGGTCACATGGAGATGGGTTGGTTTAGGGTAGGGAGTAGTTCTTGAGATTGCAGGGTCCAATGAGAGGTGTTGGTGGGGAAGCTTTCCTGCAGGATTCTTCCCTGCTGTCCTGCAACTGGGGCATCCACACTTACTTACTTTTACATGTTGATGTAGTTTTGAGAAAGTTCTTATGAAAGTTGATGTAATGTTGGGAATGTGCATTTCTATTTGTAGGCCCACTTCTTTCACCATAAGACCCCTCATAAAAAAATTATATCAACATAAGGCCTTCCTCAATTGCCTAAGTTTTGTCTTTATAGTACTATTCTTAACATGTGAACTACTTTCTATACATAATCAGACTAATAAAAGTAATTAAAAGTATAAATACTTTATTTATAAATGAAATTTATATGTCATTAAAGAGAGTAACATCCATACATTTTCATGTATCTTGTCATGTATATTTGTGACAATTAATCATTATCACAGCTTAGGACTAAATGATTCTTATTTTGGATGCATCACTCATGGGACATGGCTTTTTTTTTTCTTCCTTTTTCCCAGGGAGACGCTCCATCTTTTTTTGTCTTTCTTGGAACCGAGTCATATGGGGCTCACCTGATGATTTCTACTCTGAAAAGAGACATCAATAAAATTAATGTATATTCACATTTCATAGTGTTGCTAAGGTTAAATATTACGTGAAACACAAGATATAGGAGATGTATTCCTGTTTATAGCCAGGAAAGATTTGTCTGAAAGCAAACATTCATCTATGAAATTTAAAGGTTAGTAAACATAGTTTTATTTCCCAATGATTGAATCAATCGTTTGCTGTTTGTACTATTTTGTAATTAAAGACAGTGCTTTTCCTCACATAGGTACTGTTAATTTGTTTCTTTTCATATATTTCAAGATAACATGGAAACCTTTCGCCTTGAAGAAAACTGCCCCAACCATGTTGTAATATCAGGAGAGAGATCATGTAGTTAAATATCATGAGCTAAATGTACCTGAATAGAATTCAGAAGTTACTTCACTACAAATTGTGTTTTCAGAAGAAAGATGAAGGAGAATAAAATGTTTTATGCACTAAAATGCATGGAAACTTTTATCTTTCAAGTAATGAGTTTTTAATCAGATTGAAGTTTGTTCCTCTGCAATGCTGAACAATTTTCTTTGCTGAATACTCCCTCAGAGATGGTTAGCTCCTCCGTTTCCTGTGTTGCTGATACTGAGTATATCAACCACTTCAGAGCAGTCCTCTAGTTCAGGAGGAGTTGATGGACATATAATTGACAGCACAGTTTTGTGTGCTTTTATTTGAATACAGTTGGGTGTTCTGTTGTTGTTTCTTTTGGTATTGTTTAAATCTGTGTTCTTGGTTTGGGAGTTTTGTTTTTGTATTGGGTTTTTGTTTGTGTTTTGTGAAAGAACTTAAAGTTGGGTGGGTAGGAAGAGGGAGAGGGGAATAATATGGAAAAATACATTTAAATTTAAAATTTGTTTCAAATAATAAGAAAAGTTTTTTGGTTTTTTGTTTGTTTGTTTGTTTTTTGGTTTTTGGTTTTTCGAGACAGGGTTTCTCTGTGTAGCTTTGTGCCTTTCTTGGATCTCGCTCTGTAGCCCAGGCTGGCCTCGAACTCACAGAGATCCGCCTGGCTCTGCCTCCCGAGTGCTGGGATTAAAGGCGTGTGCCACTACCGCCTGGCAAGAAAAGTTTTTAACAAATCAATAATGTGTGGTTTCATAGCATTAATTTCATTATTGTTGTGCTTGAGAAAAGTCTGATTGTTTATTTGACTCATCTTATTTTCATGTTTATTAAAGAGATGTTTAAAAAATAAATACGAAGATTTTACCTTTTATCTTAAATTATTCCATGTAATCTACAGATTTTGATCACTGATATTATTAATGTATCAGTGTTGAAGATTATTTTCCCTTTTCTCAATAGACCATGGGCCCCATGAGAACAGGACTTCTACTCCTTCCCTATGAGAGCCTAAAAATAATGCTGCTGAAAAAGAATACCGATGTATATTTAGCAGCCAGTGCTGCTATGTACAACTGTAAAATTAACCTCCTCTGGTAAGTCTATTTAAAGAAATAAGTGGTCAGTGCCCTCAGAACTGTTGAAGAGCATGGGACACAGAAATAAACCACAAACATTAAGAACACAAGCTCTTCCTTTAGAATGCTTGTTGGAAACTGTACTTAGTCCTTGAAGAGTTAGGTCATTCCAATATACTGCCCAGCAATACCTCTGTGATTGCATGTTAATAATATCATTTATGTTGTAAAGCTACTATTCCATACACGTTCATTATTTTATATAAACAGAAAATAAAATGTTATTTTAATAATTGCCTGTGATAAGTATGTGTATGATACATGCATGTGGAGCTGTGTAGAAGGAATTGAAAAGCAGACAGAACATATATCTTCTTACAATTACACAATGTTGGGGAATTGAAGGGGAATTTAGAGACAAATCATTATTGTACAGCAATTCTACAACCTGGGCAGGCACATGAAGCTCATTCCTTGGTTAGACACAGTCCCACTTCCTTGAAAGGATTCTTGACAGAACTTAGTTCTCTCATAAATATCTTGGCTCCAACCTTGCAATCATTGTTTCTTTTCCTTAAGAAATGATCTTGTGGCTTTGCAGATGCTGCTACCCCTGGTCACTGCTTTCTGCAGCCATGGTCAACTTCATTAAGTTCTTTCACATCACACTGATGGCAAGCCCTTGGGCCATGTCTCTTCAAGCTATTTGCAAACAAAGTTCCAAAGAGCAGAAAACTTTCATGCTGTGAGCATTGGAGAAAAAGGATTTGTATATAAGCGTTCCTCCTTTCACTGAGTTATTCCAGAATTTATGTGCCAGGGTGGTGACTTCAAAAGTCATAATAGCACTGGTGGCACATCCATCTTTGGGGAAATTGGAGGGTGAGAACTTCATCCTAGCATATAGGTCCTGGCATCTTGCCCATGGCAAGTGCTGGACCAAACACAAATAGTTCCCACCCCACTCCTTTTATTTGATCTGCACTGCCAAGGCTGAGTGGCTGGATGGCAAATATGTGGTCTTTGGGAAGGTGAAGGAAGACATAAGAGTCATAGAAGCCATGAAGTATTTTGGGTCCAGAATAGGCAAAGACTGCAAGAGGATCACAATTTCCAATTGTGGACAACACTTATTCTTTTGACTTGTGCACATCTTACCCACCAGACCATTCCTTCTGTAGCTCAGGAGAGCACCCCTACTCCAATTGTTCAAAATACCCTATAATCTCTGCTCTCACTGAAGTTCTTTGGGTTCAGTATTTTCCTCCTTCCCCTCCAAGTCTAGTTGGATTGCAGAGTTAAATTTATGACTATGAATAAAAATAATTAAGAACAAAAAGAAATGCTCTTGTAACAGAGTCATGTTTACAGTTACCTTTCTGTCCAAAATAATTACCCAAAGAGAGATACAAGTTGTCTTGTATCTTTCTCTACATAAATAGATTATAGGTAGATAGACAGACAGACAGATGGAAAGAAAGACAGATAGATAACTAGAGAGAAAGATAGTTTTTCAGAACAAACTGAGACAATTTTTTTAAAAGCTTATATATTTCTTTCTTGGAAGTCATTTATAATACTTATTTAGAGAAAGATATCTCCACAAATATCTTTTTTTTTTTGAGACAGGGTTTCTCTGTGTAGCTTTGCGCCTTTCCTGGGACTCACTTGGTAGCCCAGGCTGGCCTCGAACTCACAGAGATCTGCCTGGCTTTGCCTCCCGAGTGCTGGGATTAAAGGCGTGCGCCACCACCGCCCAGCTCTCTCCACAAATATCTTACAGATGAGGTCTTTTGATCTTAGATCCCCATATGACCACTGTCTGACAATCTTAAGACTCTTAAAAGCTCTATTATATGATGGGAATAATCTGTAAGGCATGTCCTGAAGACCAAGAGCATACTTTTATCTATTTACAAATCCCCATGCTTAATTGGATTCCATACTTTTTTTCTGTTATCATCTCTTAATTTGAGAATAATTTGAGATATGAAAAGTTTTGATGTGAGAACCATTAAATTTTCTATTACAGTATGTTATAGTTTATTTCAAATGTGAATCTCATCATGGAGCTCAAAGGACATATATGTGATTAAAATTATCTCAAAAATAAAGTTTCAGTAGTTACTTTCATCAACAGTATATCTAAGGTCTAGGAGAGAATGGCTTAATCTGGAAAATATTCACTACCCAGCCATAGGCCTGAATTCAGATCCCAACACCACCATAAAAACTTGGGCATTGTAGTGTTCCCTTGTAGAGACTGCTCCTACTCAGATAAACTAGTCTGTCTCATTTTCTGTATACTTATGTCTGAATTATCTTTACTTCCTTGCTGCCCCATTTAGGTCAAACCCAAGAGCAAATTAAGAACACTCCCTATCCTCTTTTTAATTTTTTTTTATGCCTAATGTCATTTATTGAAGTAGGGAGGAGGTCTTAAATACAGGCTTATAGCACAGTGGGAGAACCCCAGAGGGCAGAAGTTCACTACTGATGTTTTACAATCTTGCATCTAAGCTGATAACACCCATTATGCAGGATACACAAACAAGAAACTTCCCTTAAGCATTCAGGAGGGTGAAACCTGGCAGGAAATTAGCATAGGGAGGATATCAAGGTCAAGGTCAGCGAGCAAGGCAAAAGTTACCTAAAACAGGGGTCAGAGCCCTATAGGTTCCCCTTTTACTAAAAAATGAGCTTCTGACAGGTTGCATGGGACATCTGCAGGTCATTTTACCCATCATGGAGATGCCTGCCCAGGCCACACAGGCACTCTGTCTTAGGTAATTCTTTATTTATTTATTTTATTAAGATTTTAATGTAATTAACTCATTTCCCTCTTCCCCCTTATTTTTATTTCCCAACCTTCGCATATATCTCTCTTTCAAATTCATGCCCCTCTTCTTTCTTTAATTGATGCTTAATATGTTATATTCATTTCCCTAAATGCATAAATACAGCCTGCTTGGTCTGTATAATGCTAGCTGTATGTATGCTTTCAGAGTGGACCACTTGATATTGCATCAACAATTAGTGTTCTCTTTGTGAGAAAGAATAGTTCTACTACCAGTATTCCTTAATTGACTTTAATTCTTTAAAGAGAGGATCTTACTGAAGCTGGAGCTCACTAATTTTGCCAGCCTGACACATACTACAATGCCCAAGTGGAAGTATTTGCTACTTGGTTAAGGCATTATTTGTGTGAATACAAAATTTGGAGCTTTGGATTCTTTGCATGATGAGAATTTCTGAGTTTATTTGAATATCAGAAAACAATAATTGATAAGTTGACTAAATGAACATGAACAGAAACCTTAAGCACACATTTCACTTCATCTCATCTTCACAATTAACTTCGTCATGTTTCTTATATCAGAAATTATGTACATTCATTTTGATGTAATGTAACATTGCAATATAACAAAAGGAAACAAAGCAATAGGAGTTCTGGGCCCTGGAAAGAAAGTGTCGAATGGGAAAAGCCATGGCTCAGAAAAAAGAAGATGAGAGAGTAAGTCACCATTCTCTTTGTCTCACTTCATCAAATAAACTATTAGACTAGGTGATGACTAGAATTTTTCCCATTGCATGTTTTTATGTTGGTCTAGAACACTAAGAGATGTAAGGCCTGGAAGGAGATCTTTACTTGAGCCAAAGCTAAGATCAATGATCATACAATGGAGCATCTAGCTTGAGACTGTTTAAAACAGCACTCTTGACATGATTTAATTCATCTCACTCAGTCTTTCATTCTCAGTAAAATACACTGCACAATGCCAGTGCCTAAGTGCTGCATACAATTTGGAATAGACTATAAAGATAAAATATTCTTCATGTTTATGTGGCTATAACATTCTAATATTGAATGAGTACCCTAGAACTTTTCCCCTTAATTTATATATTATGCATGCAGTTCTTTTTAAAGGTGTTTTTACTATGACTTTAAAATTTTTGAAAAGCCGTTTGACTGCCTGAAAAGATAATAATTTCCAAAATAGTCATGAAGGTACTTATCTAATGAGTAAATATTTATAGATATAATATATTCAGCTTTGGAGTGTGAACTTCAAAGAGATTTCAGGATTAAATCATCTGTATTATTTTCATTTAAATAATGAATATATGTACATTATTCAAGAGACAGAAAACAATACATTTATATCAAAATATGAGAAGAGTAGGGTTAGATTAGATATATACCAAGAATATTACTACTCTTTAAACATAATCTATTTGTGCTTTTTCATGAACACTGAATAGCAATAACATCTTAAAAATATTGAAAAGGTTTTTTATAAAACATGTACACAAGAATTAAATATGTTAACTTTCATTAAAGCATTAAAATTAACCACCTCCAAAAAACATCTACAGCCCAGTCATTTTGTTCTTGAGGGTCAGCTCAGGGACCATACTTTTCCTATCAAGAGGCTAATGAGTATGTCTAGAAAAGATATAATGTTAATTTAGAAACAATTTTAAATAAATAAACAGTACAGAGCGCAACATCTTTGTAGGCTTACTACTTCAATGCAAGTTCTATTATGTGTAATAATTTGTTACTGTCTTAAAACCAAGGGTTAGTTTAACTAATTCCTAGTAAATTTGTATATTCCAGGAAGGCAGGCAGTAATTATCAATTAATCAACTGTCTATGAGAACACAGAAACTATACATACAGTAAGGTAGAAAAAGAGTTATCAATTGCTGTTGGTGATAACTTTCTCGAAGAGCTTTTTTTTTTTTTTTTTTTTTCTTTTTTGGTTTTTTGAGACAGGGTTTCTCTGTGTAGCTTTGCGCCTTTCCTGGAACTCACTTTGTAGACCAGGCTGGCCTCGAACTCACAGAGATCCGCCTGGCTCTGCCTCCCGAGTGCTGGGATTAAAGGCGTGCGCCACCACCGCCCAGCACTCTCAAAGAGCTCTTAATGGCACTTCAACCTGATTTTTAATTCATTCTGCATTTTAATTTTTGAAGGAGGTGAGCAAGACAACATAAAAGCACAGGTTTTAACTGTAAAGGAGAGATTGTAGCTCATTTGTAACAGCCCCTTAGAATCTCTTCTTTCTGCTTCTGGAGTCTCGTCCTGAGCCTTGAATGAGCTGCTGTTGTATATGCTTCATGACAGCATAGGCCTAATAGTATATGACAAAGATTCCTAATATATGAATATTTTTTCTGTTCATGAATTATTTGTTCTCTATTTCCATGATAAATTAAGACTAGTTCATTTGTTCAAATGAAGACACAAAAGAATTGCATTGTGACCAAAGATCACTAAGGGATGGCAATATGTGATTGAGAAATTCTGGTATGCTACTTGCTATGCAGGAGAAGACCATAGAGAACCATTGTGTACTGTTTTGTCATAAAGAATTAATAGAAGAGCATAAAATGTTCCACATGATTCTCCTGTATATCCACACTAAATCATATGGTAACCCATCAACATGTATTACTGTGATGTAGATAATTTTATAAGATTAATCAATAATATTCATAAAATGAATCAATGCACATTATCAGCAGAGAAAAGGAAGTACATTCATGCAAGCATATGGACCCCCCCAACACACACATATTGGCTCTCATTAGAGAATGTACTGAAGTGATATTTTTCTCATTAATACTGATGATCAATTTAAATAAAACATACTGAGTGCTAAAAACTGTGATGTATTTAACCTTTATTAATTAAACAAGCTACATAACTTTGGTGAAATTGTCAAAGACTGGAAAGACTAAACTATGTTCCCTTGGGTTATTTATCTGAGAAGAGTAGGAAAGTAAACAAGGAAGTTTTAAATGATCCCTTTTCAATTAACAAGAAAAATATTAATGTTGACTCACTTTGGATGACCACAAGAGGAGATCACATGAAGAGATAATTTGCTAGGATGACATGGTTCATCTAGTCACTGTGTGTTTGAAAATGGAAGTGCATGCAAGAAGGAAGAAGCAAAAGACTCCAAAGTGCTGTGGGATGGTCTGTATGTCAAATGTGTTGTTGATTGGTCAATAAATAAATCACTGATTGGTCAGTGGTCAGGCAGGAAGTATAGGCGGGACTAACAGAGAGGAGAATTGAGAGAACAGGAAGCTGGGTGAGGGAAACACTGCCAGCCGCCATGATGACAAACAACATGAGAAGATGTCGGTAAGCCACAAGCCATGTGGCAAGGTATAGATTTATAGAAATGGATTAATTTAAGCTGTAAGAACAGTTAGCAAGAAGCCTGCCACGGCCATACAGTTTGTAACCAATATAAGTCTCTGTGTTTACTTGGTTGGGTTTGAGCCGCTGTGGGACTGGCGGGTGAGAGAGATTTGCCCTGACTGTGGGCCAGGCAGAAAAACTCAAGCTACAAATGGCGTCCAACATGGTGGCAAGAGTTTCCACCTAAAAACTGAGAAAAAAGATTCTAAAACGGAGCTAAAAACAGTTCCTAATTGTCTCTCTCAAATGAGCGGCAGCTGGCCGTTTGAGCTACTGGCTGGTTCCTAGTTTGCGTGCTCGACCTGCTGCCATATGGCGGGAATGAGGCCTTTGCAAGTGGCACATTAAGCTGCGTGGTGGATTTAGCCTTTGCTAGTACAAAACAAAAACAGAGGTTTCTGGGCTGCATGCTGCTTGGATAAAAGCATTGACCCACGATAGCTCCCAGAGCTGGCGGTAAACACGCACCATCGCCATGTTGGGAAGCTGAAGTGGGCGGAGCCAGCAACCATAGCACCAGAGCTGTTTCAGGCTTAGAAGGCTGCAGTTTAAAGCAATAGGCTCAAGCTAATACAAAAAATAAGCCACGTAAAGATGGCTACCACACAGAGAATTTGGATTATGTTCTCTTTGATATTCGTAACTGAAGAAAAACATTTGATTACAAAAGCTGTTGAGTTATGCCAAAATGTATATTTTAAAGGTACCTTGACTTCAAAATTTGTATGTAAGGATATGTTGCTTTGGAAAGGAGGCTCTGCTTTTGTTTCCACAGAAAGCCAGAGGCTATGGATTTGTTCCAGATTAAGCAGGTTTGACCAGCCAAGACCACCTGAAAGGTCTCCGATGACACCATGGCCCAGATGATCCAACATCCAGAATGGTTTGAAGGCAACTGGCTCAGACAATACAGCATCATGGACTATTCCATAATCCTAAAATTTTCTTTGTGTCCCCATAAGATACAGCGCCCCCCTCCAGCAGGAAGTAGTAAGAGAAGCTACGCCCAAATTCCCAAATATACCAAGCTGACTTTGTAGATGTGTAAAAGTTAAAAACTTCCTTTTTAAGAAAAGAAAAGGGGAAGTGCTGTGGGATGGTCTGTATGTCAAATGTGTTGTTGATTGGTCAATAAATAAATCACTGATTGGTCAGTGGTCAGGCAGGAAGTATAGGCGGGACTAACAGAGAGGAGAATTGAGAGAACAGGAAGCTGGGTGAGGGAGACACTGCCAGCCGCCATGATGACAAACAGCATGAGAAGATGTCGGTAAGCCACAAGCCATGTGGCAAGGTATAGATTTATAGAAATGGATTAATTTAAGCTGTAAGAACAGTTAGCAAGAAGCCTGCCACGGCCATACAGTTTGTAACCAATATAAGTCTCTGTGTTTACTTGGTCGGGTTTGAGCGGCTGTGGGACTGGTGGGTGAGAGAGATTTGCCCTGACTGTGGGCCAGGCAGGAAAACTCAAGCTACACCAAAGGGTTTCAGTTCATCATCATTATTATTATTATTATTATTTAGCTTTTATTTTCAGACGGAGAGAGAACATTGACATAAAGTCCACACAGAGCTGGGATGTACTTTAGGATCTGCCCAACTATCCGTCATTCTTCAGTTGCCACAAAAGGGCATTTCTGTAGTGAAAATGAATAATAAAACCCCGAAGTTAGTTTAACAGATAACAACAATAATAAACAAATCTTGGAGAATTTCCTTTTTCCTTCTGCTATCCCAGTTTCTGTTTCTATAAAACATGCATTTGTCTATAGAACCTCCCACACAGAACGCTCTTTGATTCACTAACTTTATGAAACATAAATGTGTCTCCTTTTTCTGTTTTGTGGAATATAGACTTTTTCCCCTTGGTGGAAGAAATGTAATCCTAATACTGGTGTTTTCTTCAGTAAGAGTGGATTTCCACCTTTGGTGCCACCTAACACTGTGTGCTGTGGCAGAGTATGTGGGGGGATTCTATTGGCTACCCACCCTGAGTGCTACATTAAGTACAACGAGTGAGGTGTGTCTGCAGTATGCTAGTAGGAATTATTGTAGACCCCTAGGTTGATAACTTCTAAACTTAAATTTTTGATTATGTAATCTATTCTGTCCGTGTTCTCTTTCCAAAGGTAATGTGTGACATGAGGCCCAAGTCAAAAAAGAAAACAACAACAACAACAATAAAAACCAAATCCTTGGGAAAGAGGAACACATTACATTTGTCTCCAGTGAGTAGAGAACCAAAGAACATGGCATAAGCGACTCAGTAATTGACTTGGCAGTCCAGGATGAATTTCATCTGCCTTTACACCATCAGTAAACCACAGAAAGAGTGGTAAATCCAAAAAGTTTCACTTTAACCTCTGGAAGTTCCTTAGAATCCTCAGAGTATCATTACAGCATTATTTTATGCAAACACCTTTATTACTTAGAAAATCTTTATTTAAAATTGTACACTATTTTTGGAATTTCCTTGTGTATACAATAAAATAAAAAGAGACACAGAACACAGGTGATGGGGAGCAGAGGAATAAAGAGACTGGAATTAATAAGAACGGGGAGGAAAGAGAGAAGGAACGAGGAGTAGCCAGTGCTGTTAAAGCACTAGTGTTCAGATGATTATTTGCTGCAGGTGGCCACTCTGCTATTCAAAGTCATGTAAAGCAAGTTCATTTCTACATCACATTTGTACAGTAGGTGTAAAAAGGGAGTACATCCCTGACTTAAACTGAAACTCTGCCAGGGGCTATCCATCTGAGTAATGAGAGTTTTATTCTATTTGACCTCTGAGAACACAAATGAAACTTGTCATGTCTGGTGCCATTTACAATGTACAGCAGAAAAGAGGAACTGGGTGTCACCACCAACTTCTTCCACTCAACCTAACTGGAAAGTGTCAGAAAATACTAGTATTCTGCTTATGCCGCCTACAGATCTATCTAAACCGGGTTTCTGGAGGTAAGAAATTCAGTGTATTCCATCCCTCATAATTTCATCAATCTTTTTCCCTGAGCTAAAGTCAGTCCATAATGAAGAGTTTGAAAAAACTTCAGTGTCATCATAGAATAAAGCAACAGTGGTCAGATTTAAAAAAAGAAATTTCCTAAACTGTCTAGGTATTTCTTTTTCTTATTTTATCAAAACATTGTATGATTTTATTTAAAATCAATGGCCAAAGAAATAATCTAAATGCCTGTTTATATCATAAGGTAATAACTCCCTCCAAAATACAAATTGAAATTAGTTGTACCCTAATTTTATTTTGTTAACATAGTAATAGAGCAGCATAAGTGTACTCATCTGAAAGAAAACCATTATGACTGATAACTCATTCTCGCTTGAAGTTTTATGATTGTCAGATTAGTATTGTCTTTACCTGGATGATTATCTACCAAATTCCAGAGAGACACTAAGACACATGACAGTGGGATGCCATTTAGTATAGTGATATAACAAAGATTCTAATTCTGGGTAGTGTCAGTTTCTTCATCTTGAAAAGAGAGAAACAAATGTCAATACTAATCTAAGAACACTTCGGAAATGAAGCATATAGCATATTATCTCTGTGATAAAAAAAAAAAAACTTAGCATAGGGCTGGTGAGACAGGATAACTTGCAGGTGTTGGTTTTCTCCTTTCAACATGTGCATTACAGGGGCTGAAAGCAGATTCTTAGGTTAACTGCACATCCCGTTAACTATTGAGCCCTCTCACCAGCCCTATGCTAAGTTTTTTTTTTTTAATCACAGAGATAATATACTATATGCTGAAGCATGTGTACTCACAGGTGCACACACACACACACACACACACACACACACACACACACACTAATAAATAAATAAGAAATAGGAACTTAGCATAAACCTTGGTATATTGTAAACTCTTAGTAAATACTATTTACAGTCATAACAAAGATGCAAAGATGCAGTAATAAGAAATATTATATACTCGGGGTAGATCAACATGGAAATAGGGACATTCTTTAACTGGAGACCACTTCTACCATATATATGTGGTATTAAGACATATGCTAGAATCAGGTTTAAATCATAACTCTGTCATAACCATTGAGCAGACAAAACAATGTTTTCTTGTGTTTCTTTTTCTGTAAAACTGAGAGGGCACAGATGCTGAATTGCATAGACATTGCAAAAACATATATTTAAATAGTAATTAACACATGATAAATGAGCACACAGATGAAATAAAAAATAGGAATTTTAAAGAAGAGAAGTTTGCATGCATTCATGTAATTTTGCCTTTGCCAAGATATGAATTTTGGGCATTTAGCTGTCATGCCTCCTTATTTTTTCTGCAGCTGTCACCAACGTACTTGATGTAGGTCTGTCTATGAGTGTTATTCCACTGAACCCCATGTGTCAAATTGAGTGGAGACCAGTGCTCTCTACTTTCCTTTTTGGGAAAAAGATCTCATTAAGTTTCACAAACTAACTTTAATCTAGCAGTCTTCCTGCCTCAGCCTCATAAGTGCTAGGATAATTCCTGGCTCCACATCTAGAATCAGGCCTGTAGTTCTCACTATAACATCAGTGAGAAGTTGTCATGTCTTTGTGCACAATATTCACAACCATCTCACACAAAGGATGTACATGTGCACTGAAGGAAATGAGGTTCTAAAAAGACACAGGCCACTCTCTTATTAGTTACATTGGTGAGAGTAGGCTAGAATATGTTCTTTCTGTTCATGGCATGTCCCATCTGCTTTCTAATATCCAACTAAATATGAATGGTTCTCATATTATTGTATAGGAAAACTGTATTTGCAAAGAAAGCATTTCCTGTAAAGTAGTTTCTCCATATAGATGTCACAAGTTTAGGGTTAGGTTAGTATTGAGGTTAGAGTTAGGGTTAGAACAAGAAAGGAATATGAGAGCAGAACATAAAAATCTATAATGTTAACAGTACACAGTGTTATATATGGAGAAAACACACACACAAATGACAAAACACCATACAGTGGCATATTAAAAAAAAAACAATGGACTTCAACTGCAATGACATCTAAATCTTGTTAACAACAAAGTGGACAGTTTTACTAATGCAAATCTGAAGGTTTTTCAATGAGAACATCAGGGCATCTGCCATCACAGCTGGTTTCTTAAGAACACCATAAAAATAGTAGTATTTTTACAGCAACAGAAACTTTGTTAAACCAATGTACCTCACAAAGAAATACTGTAAGGAAAGCGATGATTGGTTACAACAAAGTAAGGCACATGAGCTTGTTTTTGTAACACTGCAGACATTACAGTTAGGATAGGCTTAGGGCTTGGATTAAGGTTTGTGTTAGCAATAGAGAGAGGTTTAGGGTTAGAAGAAAGAAAGGAGTAAAAGAACAGAGTATAAGATTCTGTAAGTACAGCAGCACACAGTGTCATCTTTTGAAAAAGCATGCACAAGCAACTAAAACATAGCAAAATGTCATATTTTCAGAATGGAATGTACTTATACTGCAGAGAAAACTAAAACCTGTCTACGTGGAAGTAGACAGATAAATTCCTGCACTCTGAAGCTGCTTGCATCAGAATAGGGTGTCTCTTCCTAAGGAATACCATTTTTTAAGAGCACAATAGTAATGGTGATGTTTTTACAGCAGCAAGAACTTTGGTATCCCAGTGTACCTCACTGGGATGTACTGGAATAGGAGAGGGGACTGAATTGCAATAACACAGAGCGCATGGGAATGATGTATCACAACACCATGACACTTAAGCAGTACACAGCATCATCTCTGAATAGCACATGCAGAAGTGATTGGAACAATGTACAGTTCATATTTTCAAATACCAGTGTACTACTGCAGTGAAATCCAAATCCACTTTAAAATAGTTTTGATTAGCATACTCATACGACACTGAAGTTGCTTGCATCAGAAGAGCAGCACACACATTCTTAAATAGAGCATGTTTGTTGAAAACAGTAGTATTTTTACAAAAGCAAGAACGTTGTTATACCAACGCCTCTCACAGAGAACTGCAGTAAGGAAAGTGGTGGTTCATTACACCACAGCAGAGTGCATGAGTCTATTATTTTAGTACTGTACAAGGACAGTAGGGTTAGGGCCAAGGTTAGCTTTAGGACTAGTTTTAGAGTTAGGATTAAGAACAGCAAAGAGCCGGGCGGTGGTGGTGCACGCCTTTAATCCCAGCACTCGGGAGGTAGAGGCAGGTGGATCTTTGTGAGTTCAAGGCCAGCCTGGTCTACAGAGAGAGAGGTCCAGGAAAGGCGCAAAGCTACACAGAGAAACCTTGTCTCGAAAACCAAAAAAAAAAAAAAAAAAAAGAACAGCAAAGAAATAGGAGAACAGACCATTAAGAATATGTAAGTTTTCCAGGAAACAGTGTCATCTTTAGAAAATACATACACAAGTGCTTAAGACACCACGCAGCTCCTTATCTGAAAAAAACAAAAAAACAAAACAAAAAAACAAAAAACTTTTTCCCTTTCATTGCAGTAAAAACTAAATCCCATTTACAAGGGAGTTGATAGTTTTACTCTTACAAGTCTGAAGTTGCTTGCTTCAGAACAGTAGGGTGTATAGTTACTTGGTGAAGCTGGTTTGTTAAGGAAGGAAAAAATGATAGTACTTTTACAGCAGCAAGAACTTTGGTAATACCAATGCACCTCACTGGGATGTACTCTAACATAAGTAGTTATTGATTTACAAAAAAACAGAGCACTTGAGAATAGTGTAACAGTGTACCATGACAGTGTAGCAGTACACAGGTTCATCTTTGAATAGCACCTGCAGAAGTGACTAAAACTCTGTACAAGATGTATTTGCAAAGACCAGTGTGCTTCTTCTGCAGTGGAAGTCATAATATTTCATTTACACCAATTTGGATGGCTTTAGTTGTACAACTCTGGAATGGCCTGCCTTATAATATTAGTGGATATGTTCCTAAGTAAAGCATGTTCACTAAGAACACAGTAAAAATGATAGCAGCTTCACATCAACACTTCTGTGTCACTTCTACATGTGCTGTTCAAAGATGGCACTGTCGTGGTACACAGATACACTATTGTCATGTGCTCTGTTTTCTGAGAACTGCACCTCACAAGGATGTACTGTAATAGAAATGTTGATTAATTTTTGAGAAAGTAGAGCTCATGTGATCATTATATTATTGCACCAGGAGCTAAATTAATACACAGTGTCATCTTTAGAAAACACAAGCACAAATAAACAAACACGATTTGATGGCTTATTTGCAAAAGATAAATAGGATTCTTCTGCTGTGATATCTATATCCCATTTGCAGTGAAGTGGAGTGGTTTTCTCATACAACTCTGAAGTTATCTGCATCAGCACAGCCTCGGGAACATTCCTAGGGAAAGAGAGATTGTAAAGAACACAGTGAACACAGTAGTAGTTTTACAGCAGAAAAAATGTTTTGCCAGTGCACATAATCGATTACCTATAACATAAGTGGTGACTGCTTGATTATTAACAGGACACATGAGATTATTATTATAGCATCACATGAGGACACCTATTGAACAAAATTGGAATAGGAGTGCTCGAATAAAAATCTGTAAGTGAAGCGACATGCAGCGGCATCCACATGTAACTAAAACACCAGAAAAGTATTACAGTGGCTTATTTTCAAAAACCTATATACTTGTGCAGTGAAATCTAAATCCCTTTTACAATGTAGTAGATGGCTTTACTCTTACAACTCTGAAGTTGTTTACATCATCAGTATAGAATCACATAATTTTTTAGGTGCACCTGGTTTGTTCAGAACACCAGAGAAGCCAGGTGGTGGTTGAACACACCTTTATTGCAAGCACCTAGGAGGCAGAGGCAGGCAGATCTCTGTGGGTTCTAAGCCGGCCTGGTCTACAGAGGTAATTCCAGGACATCCAAGGCTACACAGAGAAACTTTGGCTCAAAAAATAATCCAAATAAAACCCAAATTAAAATTTTAAAAAAAAGTACTATTGTTGCACCAGAAAGAACTTTGATGTAACAATGCACCCACAGAGACCCACGATAACAGAAGTAGTGATGGCCATACATGAAAACAGAGAAGATGAGATTGTTATTTTAGCAATAGACTAGGACATTGATTGAACAAGAATGGAATAGACTAGCTCAGCATAAGTACTCTGTAACACAGAGGCATCTTCATAAAACACATGTCATTAAAATCCCATGTACTTCTTACTGCAGCTAAATAAATACCTCCTTTACAAAAAAGCAGAGTTTTTTTTTTTTCCTGTACAACTAATCCCTACCTCCACAGCAGACCTGCAGAGGCCTCCCTTTCCTACCTTCCACCATCTCCAGTGGACTACACAAACCTTCTCCTTTTAGCCTTCCTTACCCCAACTTGTTGCTTTGACCCACATCTCAACCGTAGCAGGATTTCCCTGAGAACCGATAGGCCACTCTAGCCAGAGTTACAAGTAGGCTAGGGTGACATACCCCTTTCCCCCAGTTCTTCCAAACCCAGTTCCCCAGTTGTATCCCTAGCTCTAAAGCAGACTACCTTTGAAAACCACCCATCCCCCCTAGCCCTATCTCCAGTGGATCAGAGAGATCTTATCATCATAACATGCCCCCATACTCTTTGCTTTATTCTAGCCCCCCTTTACAGCTGATACTTTTGGCTTACTCACAGGCCACTCCAGCCAAGAAAGCAGTTAGGCCAATAGCAAGCCTTCACACTTCCTTCTGCTCCACCAAATATTTCCACAGCATCATCCCTAGCTCTTTAGCAAACATTCTCCTCTAGTGTCTTCTCCCTCTATGCCCACCATGCACAGAGATAAACTAAGCATATTCTGGTGTAGCATCCTGCATTCTTCCCTCTTGTCAAGTTCTTAAACTGTCCCCCAGCTCTTCCCCATTACTCAGTGTCAGTTCCCATTGTCCACACAAAAACCTCTAGTGCCCACACCCATCAGAATGTCAGAAGATTTTCCTACATGCAACACATACTCACCACACTCTCCACAGAACCAGAGAGGAAAGAAAACATGTACCCAACAAACATAAAACCAGATATCAGCACCTAGAATTATTCCCTTCCTATTCCCAGATCCTAGACAGAGGCATAAAAACAAAATCAATAACAATTAGGATAATATATCTCTAGTAGAGCTCAGAAGCCCTATCACAGCAGGTCCTAAATATTCCCACATAATTGAGGCACAAGAAAAAGACCTTAAAATAGACTTTATAAATATGGTGGATAATCTTAAAGAGAAAATGAAGATATCTCTAATTGTAATTCAGGAAAACACAAACAAACAATGGAAGGAAATTAATCAAACAATTCAAGATCTGAAAATGGAAATAAAATAAATAAGGAAAATACAAACTGAAGCAGTAATAGAAATGAAAAATTTAGGAACTCAAACTGGCACCAAAGAGGCAAGCTTCTTTAGCAGAATACAGTAGATGGAAAAGAGAATCAAAGGCACTGAAGATACAAGAGAAGAAGATATACCAGTCAAAGAGAAATTTAAATCGAAAATCTCTAGGCACAAACCACTCAGAAATAAGAAACACAACAAAAAGACAAAAATCTAAGAACATTAGGAATAGAGGAAGGAGAAGAAACACAGGTCAAAGGCAGAAATAAACATTTTCAATAATATCATAGAAGAAACTTTCTCTAACCTAAAGAAAGAGATGAGTATCAAAATCCAAGAAGCATACAAAACACTACATAGACTGGACCAGAAAAGAAGAAACCTTGGCACATAATAATAAAAACATTAAATGTTCAGAACAAAGAAAAGCATTACAAAGTGCAAGATAAAAAGACTATGTAAATTTTTTTTAAATGTAATAAAAAAAAGACTATGTAAAATATGATGCAAACATTTTGGAATTACACCTAACTTCTCAGTAGAGATTCTAAAAGCCAGGCAAGCAAGAGCAGGTATGCTATAGGCTATAATAGACAATAAACGTCAGCCTAGACAAATATACCCAGCAAAATTTTCAACCACACATGGAGAAAAAAAGACAGTCCATACTAAAACCGAATTTAAGGAATATCTATCTGCAAATCTAGCTCTATAGAAGGTGGGAGAAGGAAAACTCAAATGGAAAGAGGTTAAATACACCAGGAAAACACAAGGAATAAATAATGCCAGACCAGAAAAATAAAAGGAATGGAACACACACACACACACACACACACACACACACACACACACACGTACACACAAACTCAACAACAAGAAACATCAATATACCAGAATCACCACCGGTGATTGATAATGTTCCCTTTTACCCATAAAAAGACACAGACTAAAGGACTGGATGGGAAAACAGGATCCATCCTTCTGCTACATCCAAGCAATGCAGTCTAATACTCACTAAGATAAAGGGTTGGCAAAATATATTCCAAGCAAATGGACCTAAGAAACAAACTGGTGTAGCTATTTTAACATCTAACAACATAGACTTCAGACCAAAATTAATCAGAAAAGTTTAGGGAAGGAAAATTTATTCTAGTCAAAGGGAAAATCCATCCAAAGGACATTTCAATTCTTAGCATCTATGTACTAAAAACAAGGGCACCAAAGTTTGTAAGAGAAACACTACTGAACCTTAAATCACATGATGACACCCACATACTTATAGTGGGAGACTGAAATACCTCACTCTCATCAATAGACCGGTCATCTGCACAAAAAGTAAACAGTGAGGAATTTGGAGAATCATAAAGACATGTTTTGAAATTCTGTACACCACAAAATTTAAAATATAAAAGAAATGGGCATTTTTTTATACATACTTCTTACCAAAGTTAAATCATCATCAGATAAACAATTTAAACAGACCTAAAGTCCCTAGTGAAACAGAAGAAGTCATTAAAAGTCTCTCAAGCAAAAACAAAACAAAACAAAAGGCCCTGGGCTATATTTTTTTAGTGCAAAATTCTACCAGGCTTTGAAAGAAGAGTTAATACCAATACTACTAAAATTATTTTCCAAAATACAAACAGAAGGAAAATTGACCAGTTTATTTTATAAGCCCACAGTTACTCTAATACCAAAACCACAGAAAGATTCAACAAAGAACATTGCAGACTTATTTCTTTTATGAACATAAATGAAAAAATATTAAATAAAATACTTGCAAACTGGATTGAAGAACATATCATATACAACATCAGTTAGATTTTATTCAAGAGATGCAGAGTAAAATTGGAATTTACCATATAAACAGACTGAATGATCAAAACCACATGAACACTGCATTAGATGCAGCAATTGCTTTGACACAGTCCAACATCCCTTCATAAAAAAATCCTTAAATTCTAAGGGTTCACAATGGAGTCTTAGAATATCCAGCTTTGGACCTAGGGCAGCTTCAGCTTGACCATGCATTAGTCCAAAAAGAGTATGATGACTGAACTAGCTCTTCAAGTATGAACACAGGTCCCTGATCTCCCTTCAGAACCTGGTTCACTATCCATGGACTTGTTTTGTCAGATGGATCAAATGATTTTCCACAGAGATTAGCTGGGGATCTAGTTCTGTATAGTCACTGACTAACTTCCCATTAGCCAGAGCACTGGCTGACCCAGAGCTACACAGCATTTCTCCCGTGAGTCGTAAAATATGATGATGCCCAGGCTTTAGGAAGTTATTATCCTTGAACTTCCTTAAGTGTGGACAGTTGGGGCCATGTGAGGAAACCAACAGGCAGCATTGGAACTCATGGAACACAGCTGAGTGGTTGACAATGCTATGCTTGATTGAGCCTTGTAGAGGAAAAGCTCTAAGGACTTCTTGTCCTGAGAACCTCATATTGTTATTGAACATAGCTCTGATTGTTCCTTCATATCTCTCATAATCTATGGGTTGTCACCGCATCTCTCATAATCTATGGGTTGAAAGAATCCTCTCAGGGGTTTCTCACCCCGCACTGGATAGTGTTACTGGTACTTAAAATAAAAGTGATTGTTGCTGGGGAAGATTAATGATTTGACCATCACCCTTAGAAAGAATTTAGACATGTAGAATTGTTGGTAAGGTTAGGATAAGGTGTTTGTTCATGGCTTTGAGGCAGAAAATATTGGCAAACAATTTAAAGTTTAGAAAAACACACTTTTAATAGTTTAAGAAAGGACTCATTAAGGTCAAAGAGGGAGAAGAGCAGCGTGTTCTATTAAGATCTGCTAAGTCAGTGCCCTGTGTATTGGCACAGAAAGTGAGGAGAAGCGACAGCAGGATGTTTGCTAAATGTAGAGCTGGGAATGAGACTGGGGCATTTGCTTTTGTTTTGTTTTGTTTTGTTTTGTTTTGTTTGTTGTTGTTGCTCCAATCATTTGCCTGTAAACTTCAGGATGTCATCTTCATCTGTTCTTCTGCTGAGTGACATCAAACCAGATGGGGAGAATAATAGTGTTGGATCACCTGAAACAAGTGGGTTGCTTTTGGGATCATTAATACCACAATCAGAGTTTGAGAGCAACCCTAAAATTTCTATTTATGAAAATCTATAAGCCATGAATTTTGTTTGCTAAATTAATTTAGTCAATGTGCGTGAATGTTGAGAACTGTACAAGAAACTGTGATCAACATTTTTGAGTCATCCTTGAGAAGGCAAAAACAAATTGCATTCAGAATACATGATTTGACAGCCCATGTCTTTTGTTTAACTGAGAAAATGCAATGCAATAAATCTTTACTAACTAGAGAAATGTTCAAGACATTTGTGCAAAGGAAGGCAACTACTTTATATTAAAAGAATAAAAATTTTCTCTGCTTCTTCAAACACATAAATATGAATAAAATGTCATAGGTTGACTATATGGCTTCATTTTGCTTGTCTTTGGTTTATGATGAAAACATTTTGTGGGAGAAGACAAGATGGAATGCGAAGGGCTTTTTGTCTTTCTTTTCTTCTACCTGGAGTCATAGCACAGGTAACTTGTTACACTCCTGTGGTGATATTTTGTTTGTGATCTAACAAATAAAGCTTGCCTGAAGATTAGAGTGTGGAGCTAAGCCACTAGTTAGCCATAGAGACCAGGCAGTGGTGGTAGACACCTTTAATCCCAGCATTCAAGAGGCAGACACAGATAAATCTCTGTGAGTTCAAGGCCACCCTGGGCTACACAAGATTGATTCAGTCTAAAAGAGAAACAGAGTCAGGCAGTGGTGTCACACACACACCCCTTTAATCTCAGCACCAGGGAGGTTAAAATAGAAAGTGATATGGCTGGATGGAGAAAAGAATGTAAAGTGGGAGGAGACAGGAACTCCTACTCTTTCAGGCTGAGGAGTTGGCAAGGTAAGAACTCTTTGGTGGCTGGCTGCTCATCTTCTCTAGTCTTTCAGCATTTACCCCAATATCTGGCTCTGGGTTTTTTTTAAGACCAGTTAGGATTCCTGCTGCACTCTTCTCCTGTGCCTCTGTCAGTGCTAACATCTCTGCTAAATGAAGGGCTAATACTACTGAATGCCAAAGCTATAGCTGAGCTGAGATTAATGATATCTAAGAGGAGTATCTAATTTGAAACACCTTAAATTATTTAATCCAAAAGGAAAAGAATAAAGTAAGTAGTATCCCGCAGGTGTTGCATGCTACCTCCCCACACAAAGGCACCTACTTTGGGTTTCTCTTCATTTGAATTACTGTTTAGTGGCACATTGTCAGAGAAAATATATGCAAATCATTTGTATATTTTGATTTTTAAATATTTTACAAGCAAACCTACATTTTAGCTATATTTAAAGTTGACTAAATTAGTAATAGCTTGTCTAACTTGAAACTCTGATTTAGATTTCCATTAAAGAGATATTTCCCCTCTAAATATTATGAAAAGAGCAGTAACTAAGAATCTATATTTAGAAAGAATTGATTTGCTATTTAGACATCATGTACTTTTATTCCACTGCCCAATAGGAAGGCAGAGAGATAAGCTTCCTCTGTGTGGCTCTGCATTTTTGCAGTTTGTGAAAAACAAATACCCAAATCTTTTTCAACTGTGCAGTTAGACTATGAGATAATGAAAACATTTTATCAAGGGAGAAATATCCGCTAACACAATTATGCCAGTTGTTCTATTTCAACCCAGGTATTACAAAAGAAGTCGCTTGGGCATTCACCTCTACAGGGTGCTGAATGCCATGATACTTCTGTATCAGGTTTGAAATAAAGCCCATCCACTCTCCAGGAAAAGGCAGTGCTAAATGGTAAATCAGTAACAAGGGATATGCTGGGGATAAAAAGGTGAAACTCAGGTGAAAAACCTACCTGTACAGGTGGCTATATAGTCCTAGCCATGTTAACCACCTATATCAGTTCATAGAGCTTACATGATCATTGTCTTTCCGTCAGGTGGGTCAACTTGTCATGTTCTGTTACAAATGCTTTACGGTTTTAACTAAAGCCATTAATTAATTAATTAATTAATTTGTGTTTATGTGTGTGTTTATGTGTGTGTTTATGTGTGTGTTGCCTGTGTCCATGTAGAAGGAAGATGACAACTATCAGTAGTCAGTTCTCTCCTTCCACTGTGTAACCCCCAAGAATTGAACTCAGGTTGTCAGGCTTGACAGCAAGCAATTTTATCCACTGAGTCCCCTCATCAGGCTTTAATATGACTCCTTAAATCACTTAGTAAGAGAATATCTAAGACAGAGTGTACATAAGACTTCTGGAACAAATGGATTATATACCGAGTGCCAGTCAATGTTCATTTATGCTCCAACCATCTGCACGTTTGGGATAGAAAAAAATATTGATGTCTGAGGAAAGGATTCCCATCTGTGGAATTTAAAACCATGATAATTTGTTAGATTACCAAAATTGTATTGAACTTGAGAAGGGAGAATATGCCATGGACCCCTGAGAAGCATTATCCCCTAAGAGGCTGAGCCAGGAAAAGATCCTCTGACAAGAGCCAGAAGCCAATCCCAGAGAAAAGAATTTCACATTTTTAAAGATTTATTTGTATTTGAGTTTGTGTATGTGTGTGTGTGTGTGTGTGTGTGTGTTGTGTGTGTGTGTGTGTGTTTATACACCACATTTGTGCAGTTTCCCACAGAATCTAGAAGAGGAGGTCAATTCCCCCGAACCTGTGGAGACTTAGGCAGTTGTGAACTACACAAGATGTGTGATAGTAACTGAACTCATGCACAAGAGGAAAGACAGTAAGCACTCTTCCATTTCTCTAGACATTAGAGTTTCACTTTTTGATTTTTTTTTCATTTTTTATTTTTATTTATTTATTTATTTATTTATTTATTTATTTAAATTTTTATTTTGCAATACAATTAAGTTCTACATACAGGCACAGATTCCCTTGTTCTCCCCCCTCCCGCCCCCCTCACCTTCCCCCCAGCCTGCCCCCCATTCCAATCTCCTCCAGGGCAAAGCCTTCCCCACAGACTGAGATCAACCTGGTGGACTCAGTCCAGGTAGGTCCAGTCCCCTCCTCCCAGGCCGAGCCTTTTTTGTTTGATTTATTTTACCAAAGGATAATTGAAAGCACCAGCCAGCACTTATTTATTGAACCAGGGCCTCCTGATAGGGTCAGTGGGAATGAAAACCAGACCCAGGTTGGAGGGATCTCAGCAAGACTGAGACTAAGCCGCATTTATTGGAAGCAATTAGACTTTCTATAGCCTTATCAGAAACAGAATATAATGGTGGTTGCTAGAAGGATTACACGTGTAGTTTCCAGGATACAATGGTGCTTGCAATCTATACAAGAGGATACACAAGGCTAATGTCAAAGACTAATTGTTCTGCCAAACTTAAATACGCTCTGCTGACTTTTAGGGAATGCAGAGATAAACAGGTGGCCTGAACGTTCCACTACCTGAGTGAATGCCTAGGTTTCTCAGGGACTGAAAGGTACACAATGCTCCAAGAGACACAGACTCTAACATGAAGAATCTATGATGCATGCCTCTCAAGGCACCTAGTCCAGGCCAACTCCATCATTCTCTGTAGATAAGCAGCCTTGTCAAGTAAAAACACTGTCAAATAATGAACTTGTAAATTTCTGTGATGTTTGCATATGAAGGGTAACTCAAGTAGTGAAAATGGGAGCCAAGGTCACAGTAAGATTCGCCCCTAAAAGTTGTGAGAAAATGACTGGGACACATGGATTTCCCTGGGAAGGGGAAATAGAAGACATCTCCTGGGTAGACTGGGGGCCAGAGGTGTTGGGAACATGAGGGATTGGGGTGGGGGTCTGGAGGGGGAGAGTAATGAAAGAGAAGGCCTGATGGGGGAAGGGACATTTTGGGGTCAGGTAGAAACCTGGTGCAAGGGAAACTCCCAGAAGTCTATAAGGATGACCCCAGCTAAGACTCCTATCAATAGAGGATAGATATCCTAAACTTGCCATCTCCTAGGATCAGATTGGTAACTACCGCAATTGTCATCAGAGAGCCTTCATCCAGCGACTGAGGGAAACAGATGCAAGGAAACAGATGCAGAGATCCATAGTCAAGCACTGAGCCAAGCTCTAGGAATCCCATTAAAGAGAAGGAAGAAGGATGGTACAATCCGGGAGGGTCAAGGTCATCACACAGGAACCCAAAGAAACAACTAACCGGGGATCAGAGGAACTCCCAGACTTTGGACTGACAGCTAAGGAGACTGCATGGAACCCACCTAGGCTCTCTACACGTTTGACAGTTGTGTAGCTTGATCTACTTGTGGTGGAAGCAGGGCCTATCCCTAAAGCTTTGTCTGGCTTCCAGGAGCCTACTCCTTATACTGAGTTGCCTTGCCCAACCTTAATACAATACAAGGGCAGGAGCTCAGTCCTACCTCCACTTGATATGCCATGCTTTGTTGACACCCACCAGAGGGCTTCCCCTCTCTGAACAGAAACAGAAGAGGAGTGGATTGGAATAGGGGTGAGGTAGGGGCGGTGGGGTGGGGGGAGGAGAGAAGAGAGGAGAAATTGTGGTCAGGATGTAAAATAAATGAATAAACTTAATAAAAATGAAAATATCAATGAAGAATTATGGCAGTCAAAGAAAAAAGTAGCTCAGAGAAAGTTTCATCTATGAGAAGAAAAAGGCCTGGGCACACATGATGGCTTTAGACACAACCCTGAGTCTTTATGTGTCTATTTTATTCATTTGTTATTCATTCATTCATTCATTCATTCATTCATTTATTTGTTTGTTTTGTCTTCCCTTCCTTTAAACAGTCTAGTAGTGAACCTTTCCTAAGGCCTAGGAAGGACGATTTCTTCTAAACAATGCAAAGCAAACTGAGGATGGATGGAGAGGCTGAGTGAAAAGCAATTCATAAACCCTTCTGCCAGCCACAGCACAATAAAGCAGTGCTTGGGCCCGGTGCCTTTGTGAGCAGCTTGGCCTCTCCGTTGGCAGTTGCCACAGATGTGAATATTCCCCACTCCAGTCATGGTGATCAGCTTTAACAACTCAGCTCAGACAGATTCACTCAGTTTTTCTCTTTCCAAACAACTCAGCTGAAGGCAGACATTTACCAATGGAAAGTTGTCAAAACTACACTGAGCGATTGAGGTTAAAACAGTATAAATTACAGCTCCTTCATCCAAGTCACTCATATTACACTGATTCCTGCCAAAGTTAATGGCCATTCTGAGCAGCCTCAAGATAATGTGTGGGCCAGATTTTCTCTAAATTCCCACAGTTACTCTTACATAGTGGTTCTCAACCTTCCTAATGCATCAACCCTTTAATACATTTCCTTGTGTTGTGGTGACCCTCAACCACAAAATTATTTCATTGTTCTTTCATAACTCTAATTTGGCTATTGTTGTGAATTGTAATGTAAATATCAGATATACAGGATTTCGGATATCCAACCCCCAAAGGGGTAACAACCCACAGGTTGAGAACCACTGCTCTAATGTCTCCTTTTAGAAAATGTCGGTATTTTCAGTTAAATAACAAACAAAAAAGATAAGGTCTCTTTTAGTCACATACAGAGGTTAAATCAAACTAGAAACTATTTTGTTGTATGTGACAAACTTAGTTATATGCTTGTGTTGCATAGTTTTATATCAACTTGATACCAGTTAAAGACATTTGGAAAGAAAGATCCTCGACTTGGAAAATGACCACACCAGATTGGCCTGCAGGTAAGCCTGTGGTGCATTTTCTTGATTAGTGATTGATGTGTGAGGACTCAGCTCACTGGTAAATGCCACACTTGGTCAGGTAGGTAGTCTTGGGTGCTATAAAAAAGAGGAGGCTTATCAAGGCATGAGGGAAAAGCCAGTGAGCTGCATTTCTCCATGGCCTCTGCTTCAGTTTCTGCCTTTAGTTTCTTCCCTGACTTCTCTGAATAATACACTAAAAGCTAGAAACTGAAATAAACCCTTATCTTCCCACGTTGCTTTTGTTCGTAGTGTTTTATCACAGCAATAGAAACCCAAATTAAGACAATGCTCGACAGTAACTTTTTCAATGTACAGTGAAAACATTCTTAGCATGTATACATTCCAAACAAAACAAGTTGATAGACTGTTGATAGACCCCGAAATTCCCAAACTTTTATGGTGTAGATTTGGTGAAAGTGAAAGATCTGAAACAATCACGAATACCAAATTCTAGAGTATGTTTCTTCACTCATATACCCATACTTCAACAGATACACACACAGTTAATATCTTCTCCTGTTACAAGCTGTTTTAATCTCTGTTGCACTCTATCAGTCTTGGTGCTATGGACAGTGTTATTTTTTTGTTTTTGTTTTTGTTTTTGTTTTTGTTTTGTTTTGTTTTTAAATATATTGGTCATTTTGCTCCTAGGACTCAAAATAAATCTGTATAACCTTGTATGTTATTATTTTCTCTCACTAGTTTTAAATACAATGTATTTAATTTTCTCCTGAAATGTTCTCTGAGGTATATGATATATATGTGTGTTTGTGTGTTTGTATGCATACATGTGTATGTATATATATATGAGTATAGTTGTGTATATATATGTGCATGTGTCTGAAAATGTATGTATCCATTTGTATGTGGATGTGGATTTTGTGTATGTGTGTATGTATAGATGTATATTTGCATGTATGTATATGTGTGTATATATGGATTCATGCAAATGTATGTATGTGTTTGTGTACATTTGTGTGTATATGTGTGTGCACGTATATGTGTACATAGATGTATGTGTATATATGTACATATGCATGTATTAATGTGTAGGTATGTGTATTTGTGTATAACTTTGTGAGTGTATATATGTATATGTGAGAGTACGTATATATGCATATGTAAAAATGTGGTGTGGTTGTGCACATGTGTGACCATGTACATGGTTGTATGTGCATATATATATATATGTTTATCTTTATTTGTGGTATGTATATAATAATATGTGATTGTGTTTTGTATGTACACATCTAAATGCATATGTCTGAGTGTATATGTAAATATGTAAGTGTGTGTGTGCATATGAGTGGGCATGTGTGTATGTGTATATGTGTCTAAGGTAGGGTGTGTGGGTGTATGTGTAGATACGTATTCCTGTGTATTTGGATCAATTTCAACCATACCCTTTGTGAATAAATATTAAAAAATACACTATGTAGGACAAAATATCCTACATGTTTTTACTTCTGACTTCATATTATGTAAATATAAGATGTTAGTTGGTAGTTTCAGTGCTATATATTTTTCAATGTTTACTATGTATTAATTACATTTACATGAAAATAGCCCTAGTTCTTAAAATTATTATTTCCCCTTTTATTGAAATAAATTTTTTTCTCATACAATATATTCTGACTACAGTTTCCCCTCTCCTCCAGACCCACTCAGCTTCTCTCTCTCATTAGACAATAACAAGTTTCTCAGAGATAAGAACAAAACATAACCAAATAAAATATAAGATAAAACAAAAACCATAACAACCAAGTTGGAAAATGCAAACCAAAGTAAGAAAAAGAGCCCGGGAGAATGCATGGAAATTAGTGACCAACTCTTCCACATGCTGAGGACTCCCACAAACACACTAAACTGAAATTTATAATACATACTCAGAGGACCTGGTGCAGACCCATTCAGTGCCCATGTTTGCTGCTTCTGTCTCTGTGAGTTCACATGAGCCGTTCTTAGCTGGTTTAGAGGGTCTTGATCTGGTGTGCTCCATTCCCTCTGACACTTACATTCTTTCAGCTTCCATTTTGTGGGGTTCCCTGAGTTTGAAGGGAAGGTTTTGATGGAGTCATCCCATTTAGAGCTGAGTGTTCCAAGATATCTCTCTCTGTCTCCCTCTCTTTCTCCCCCTCTCTTTCTTTCTGTTTTTGTTTTGTTTTGTGTGTGTGTGTGTGTGTGTGTGTGTGTGTGTGTGTGTGTGTGTGTGTAAGGTCAGGCTGTGGGCCTCTGTATTTGTTCTTATTTGCTGCAGGAGAAAGCTTGAAAGCTTCTCTAATGATGGCTGAATAAGGTGCTAATCTATGAGTACAGCCAAACACCATTAGAAGTCATTTTGTCACTATATTTTTTCCTTTTTTACACTAGTAACATTTGGTTTTCCTTTGTTTTTCTGGGCTATCTAGTCTCTGGTTGTAGGTTACTCAAACAGTGTCATGTATGAGTTATATTTTGCAGTGTAGGCCTTAAGTCAAATCAGACTGGTTATTCCCTCATGCTTTGTGCCATCATTGCCCTATCATATTTTGTAGGCAGGACAGACTGTAAATCAAAGGTTTTGTGGCTGGGTTGGTATATATGTTTGTCTTCTGCAAAATACCTTCCTTTACCAAAAACACTAGACTACAGGAGGGAAGGTTACATGTAGGCACCAGCTGAGTCTCTACATGTTCAATGAGCTGATCTGTATGTGGTCTCCTCCTACATTTCTTGTCCCTTCCTAAGTGATCCTCCTGTTCCAGTAACATCAACCCCAGTCCACCCATAAAGTTTATTTTATTTCCCCCTCCCAAGGACATCAATATAATCCCCCTAGTCCTTTCTTCTATACTCAACTTCTTTGTGTAGTTTGGTTATCAATTACTTAACTGCTAATATCCACATATAAGTCAATACATACCATATTTAAGTATCTGGATCTGGATTACCTTACTCGGAGTGATTTTTTTCTAGGTCTATCCATTTGCCTGGAAATTTTTCATGATGGCATTGTTTTTAACAGCTGAGTAAATAGACTACATTTTCTTTATCTATTTACTGTTGAGTGACATTGAAAGTTGTTTCCAGCTCCTGGATATTGTAAAGAGAGCAGCAATAAACATGTTTGAGCAAGTGGCTTTTAGAGTCTTCATTGAGAAGTTAGGTGTATTTCTAATAGGTCTGCCTTTATATGTTATTTGACTTTATTCACTTGCAACTTTCAATATTCTTTTTTTGTTCTTTATGTTTAGTGTTTTGTTACTATGTGCTGAGCTGACTTTCTTGTCCTGTTCAATCTATTTGGTATTCTGGATGTTTAGTGTACATTAATAGGCATCTTCTTTAGGTTAGGAAAATTTTCTTCTGTGATTTTGTAGAAAATATTTCTGTGCTTTTGACCTGTGTTTCCTCTCTTTTCTCTGTTCCTATTAGTGTTAAATTTGGTCTGTACATAGTCCCACATTTTCTGGATGTTTTGTGTCACAAGATTTTTATATTTAACATTTTCCTTGACCAGTGTATCATTTCTTCTATCTCATCTTCAACACCTGAGATTCTCTCTTCCATGTGTTGTATTCTGTTATTGAAGCTTACCTCTGTAGCATCTGTTTGAATGTCTAAATATTTGTTTCCAAAATCCCCCAATTTGGATTTTCTTTATTCATTCTATTTTCATTTTCCATTCTTCAATTGTTTTATTCATTTCCTTCCACTCTTTGTGTTTTCCTGCATTACACTGAGGGATTTATTAATTTTCTTTGTAAGGACCTCTGTCATATTTATAAAGGCTATTTTATGTTTTTTTCCCCATGCTTCAGCGATGTTGGGATGTTGAGGGCCTGCTGTGGTATGGCTCTCTGGCTCTAGTGAAGACATATTGTTGTGATTGTACTGATTGTGTTTTTATGCTGGTGGCTAGGTATCCAGAATTGAGAATATTATAATTATAGATGCTGATATCTTGTTTTGTCTTTATTGAGTGGATGCTTTCTTCCTTGGTTTCTATTTTTCTCTCTGGGTCTTTGTAGAATGTGGTAGATGTGTATTGACTACTAGGAAATTTTCGATGGATCTAGTAGTTGTCCCATAGGGACTTTCAGATAAAATGAGTTTCTGGGTATTGAGAACTCACACTCAGGAATGGGAATAGTCTAGGTATCTGAAGGGTTTCACACGGGGGAGGAAAACAGAGTGTCCCATCTGGATCTGCTTACTTAGCATCCTTGTAATGAGGGCAGAAAGTGCAGATAAGTTACCCAAAGAGGTCTCCTAGAGAACTGGAGATGTGATTAAGAATTGGATTGTCAGGAATGGAAGGAGAGGTGAAGAGCTGTTATTAGAATTCCTGCTTCCGGAGCAGAGTCAGCCTGTAGTTTCCCAGACTTGGGTTCTGGGATAAGGCAAAGAGTGGAGTGGGAGAAGTTAGGAGGGGATGATCTATGGGTTCCACTAGAGATGGCATGATGAGGCTGTCACAAGTGTCTGTTTCAGAACTGGGGGTAAGACTGACAAATTGTATCTGGAGGGACAGAGAAAAAAGTGAAGATACATACGCAGTCAGCCTACCTACTTCTCTGGTAGGAGTGGCCCTTGGGAATTAGGGGCTGGGATAAAGCAACAAGTAGAAGGAGGTAGATTAGGAAGGGAAGGTCTGTGGGGTCCAAGGGAGATGTAGCAGAGGGGAAAAAAGGCTGCAGGAGGTTTCTGATATTGTACTAGCAATAAGATTGCATATTGAATTTGGATGAGAAGAGGAAGTGGTGAATGTCTTCAGTTAGCTTACCTATTTCTCTGGCCTGCTCAGCTGGTGTGTTCCCAAGAAATTCCTGCTGGGGGGTCTAAGCTAAGATAATTAGATGAGTTGGGAAAAGGCTGATTGGAGGAGAAGATCTTTGTGATCCATTTGGGGATGCAGTCAGAGAGGAAAGGTAAACCACAGCAGGTATTCTGTTATAGAGCAGGGGATAAGACTAGGACATTGGATTTGGAGGAGCAGATGGAAAGGTGAAGATTTGCCTAAAGATATTACTTTTTTCATTCCATTTCTTTGATTTTGTTGTATTTGTTTTGATTGTATGTTTTTGTTTTACTCTGTTTGCTTGTTTGTTTGAGACAAGTATTATATATTCCAGGATAACCCTGAATTATCATGAAAGCCAAGTAGCTTTGAATTATTAATACTGCTCACTTAATCTTTCAACTCTTGGGACTATTGGCATGTTCTGCCACACCTGGCCAATCATTTTATTTTTATTTTCTAGGTATATAAAATGGAAATTGTAGTAGTTACTCTTCTGTTGTGTATGACAAAAGGTGACTTAAAGAAAGAAGGGTTTATTTTATCTTAGAGTTCTTGAGAGTTGGAGTCCATAATGGCAGGAGCAGGAAGCAGAGAGATTGCCTTTCTTTAACCCACAGGAAGGAGAGAGAGAGAGAGAGAGAGAGAGAGAGAGAGAGAGAGAGAGAGAGAGAGAAAGAGACAGAGACAGAGACAGACAGAGACAGACTGAGGCAGACTGAGACAGAGACTTGAGAGTACATGCACAGAATATAGGATAAGGCTATAACCTTCAGATCATAGTGACGTACTTCCCAAGCAAGGGCCCACTTCATAAATATCTAAACATTCTATAATATCCCCATACTATTCTACCAACTTGACACTGAGAACTCAAAATCATGAGTCTTCTAGAGATATTTCTCATTCTAACCACCACAGGAAAATTCTCAGGAGAACCCATATTGTAGTGATATTAGATTCATAGAATACTATATTACTATATCCTCATGAGAGGCTATACTGTGGTGACTTTGGATCCATAGAATACAATATTTTTGGTAGATAACTTTTAAGATTGTTATTTTTTGGATAAGGAACATTTTGAGAGTACAAGTTGCCTATGTTCCTTTTCATATTAATTTTTAGAAGTTATATTTACTTTATAATATCAAAAATGTTTAAATATTTTATTTTCTGAAGAGTTATTGGCTTTGTACAGGATTAAACCAAGTAAGAGACCTTATAAAAAATAGGAAAAGAAAGTTTGGAAATTCAGATAAGTTTGGAAGGTTTCCTGTATTAGTTAGGGTTTCTAGTGCTGTGAAGAGACACTATGACCTTGGTAACTTCTACAAAGGAAAACATTTAATTGGAGTGGCTCACTTACAGTTCAGAGGTTCAATCCATTATCAAAATGGTGGGACATGGTGGCATGCAAGCAGACATGGTGCTGGAGAAGTAGCTAGGAGCCTTACATCTTGCAGGCAGCCGGAAGTGTCCAGTCTCACTGGGTATGGCTTGAGCTCATATGAGCCCTCAAGGCCTTCCTCCAAATGGCATACTTCATCCAACAAGACCACACCTACTTAAAAAAAAAATCACACTCCCTACTATTGGCATGACTTTTGGGGCCCATTTTCTTTCAAATCACCACAGTTCCTGGGACAGTTGTTTATGATTATCTCCTGGGAAAAAACTAGAAATATTTCATTGAACTCAAACAGGGAGAGCAGGGAAGCACACAGTGTTAAAGAATTAGAAATAAATTCTAAGGTCCTTAGATTACCTGAACATTGGTGCAACCAGGCGAGAAGGCAGCATGGAGCTGGGCAATCCATCAGTCGGATCCATGTGTTTCCAACCATAACCATTTTTATTTATATGTCCTCTGTCCCCTGCCACAGACACACAAATAGGACAAACTATTAGACATACCTCTGCTAACAAGTCATTCTTGAAGTGAATCTGATAAACCAATGAGATAAAGCAGAAGACCCTGATCTGATCAGTCTGTGAGTGAAAATGGAGTTAAAAATCAATCCAAAACAAAGGCTCTAGATAATGACTTACTTCTTAACACAAACCACATGAAAAAAAGTGAAAAAAAATGCATTTTTGTTAGTATCTTAGAGATAAATAATGATGCTTTCTTCCACTAAAATTCAAAGTTAGAAGTTGTCCTAACATTTGTATTTCCACAACTTAAGAGGTGCCATGAGGCACCAGAGGGAAATATTAGCCTGAACTGGTTTGGTCACTTCAAGAGCACACATTTTCAGTATGAGTGCTTGTCCTTTTTGGAACATTAGTGAAGGAATACAGAAATAAGTGCATTAATTATAAAATAAAACAAAACGTTATTCTTGTGAAGGCACTGATAGCATCATAGAGCGCTTGAAAATAAGAGTGATAATAGTTTGACCAGGGCATTTGTGTAAATGTCCATTGCTGGACTCTACTGTATTTCAAAATGCTACTTGGACCTCTTGGCAGGAAATCTGAAGGAGAAGGTACAAAGAAAAATAACATAAAATAGTATACAGGGTTGTAAGAGACCTGGGAGGCATCAATGAGAGAAGTGATGTTTTAACAAGATGATGGAGGGTATGTTCATCTTTATCAGGATAAAGCACCCCATAAAATGTCACAGAAGTATGATAAATAAGTAAATTTATTTAGAAGGCTCTATGTATCAGTAAGTGAGATGGGGATTTGTTTTTATTTACAAAGTTCATTAAAATTGACTAAAACATTAATCAAAATGTTTGTGACTGATGGAATACTTGAGATGATGATTTTGGTAACAGAAAAAAACCCAAGGTCATAAACATGAGAAGACTTCTTATACTGTCTGTCTGTTATGACTTTTGCACATGACTTTCAAACTTATCCAAGAAGAGAAATCTGCAAATTCCACCAGGTATCATCAACCACTCTAAACAGAAAATTGATTTCAGCTATTTACTTGCACTTAGAGATCACAAGACCAAAGCTAGCAATAAGTTGGTGAAAATGGCAATGTGTTGCTAAGTAGGGCCTTTAAATCACGTGGCAACTGTGAAGTCTTGGAACGAGATGAACACGGAAAGTAATCAGGAAGTGCCAAAACAAATTAACCTTTGGGGCTCTTGCTACTAATGGGAAGTTGGAGCCTGAAGCTCTGTGTACACTTGTCAGGCCCGACAGGTGCCCTTTCATAAGTCATAACCAGCAACAGCCTGGGAGAAATTCTTTGACTCCAACATCTGAGCTAAGAAATATTCTTGAAAAATAGACAGCCACATATCTTCTTTCTCGTTTTGTATTCCCCTTGATTAAAAAAAAAAATCATGCTGATTAATTCTGCTGAAATTTGCCAAGGAGAAACTCTGCCTAGAGGTGAGCATTCACACTCTCCCTCATAATAAGTTAATTTTTCTTACAACAAAGTGTGATGGCTGAATAGCCCTCTGTATTGTACAATTGCCACCCAAAAACACCAGTTCTAGTTCAATGGAAGCACATGGAAAATTCATAGCAATTAGGAATGACACCCAGTGAAAAGAAAAACAGGACCTATATTCCATTGGCACATCTGAATAGAAAATGTTTTCTAACATTTGGGACATGTTCATTATCTGGCACAAGCTGGGCAGTGGTGATTGTGTTTTTATACTTGTGACTAGGCATCTGGGAATGGGAAAGAGTGTAAACCTAGGAGATAATATCTGATGTTGTCTTTGTTGGGTGGGTGTTCTGTTCCTTTGTTCTTGTTTCATCTGGTTCTTTGGAGTGCAGGGACTGTATGTTGCCTGTAGGAAAATCTTCTGGGGTCCTGATAGCTGCGGACACTATGGCTTCCAGGTAAAGGTCATTTTAGGGTACAGGAACCTGGCACTTAAGAATGTGGAAGCACTGTAGCAGTGTAGGAGCTTGACAAGAGGGAGGAAAGTGGGGTGTTCCGCCAGGATCTGCTAAGTCAGTGCCCTGAGTGCCCTGAGAACAGAGAGTGAGGAGAGACCACAGCAGAATGTTTGCTAAATGTAGAACTGGGGATGAGACTGAGGCATTTGATTTGGAGGAGCAGACAGAGAAGTGAAGGCTGACAGTTGGCTTAACTGCGTCCCTGGATGGTGAGGCCTGTCAGCTAGCAGAAAGTGACTGCTGACTGGATTGGGGGCTGGGATAAAGCAACTAGTTGGGGGTGGTGGGTTCTAAGGATAAGATCTATGTGGTCCACTAGAAGTGGGACTATGGGGGAGGGGAGGCCTCATTAGGTAGACTGCTGCAGAGCTACACATGAGGCTGGGGAATTGGATTTGAAGGAGCTGAGCAAAAAGGTGAGCATCTGGTGCTAGCCTACCTGTTTCTCTGACCTTGTTCCCAGGTAATACCTGCTTCAGTTTGGGACTGGGATAAAGCAACAAGTTGAGGGGAGAGGTTAGGAGGTGAAGATCTGTGGGTTCCATTAGAGATTGAAAGAGGGAAGAAGCCACAGGTGTTCTGCTGCAGAGCTGGGCATGAGACTAGGGCATAGGATCTGGATCTGGAGCAATGGGGAGAGAGGTGAAGATTTAAAATCAGGCTACTAGCTTTGCTGGCAAGGGTGACCAGTTGGTTCCCAAGGAGTGCCAGCTGAGATAAAGGAAGGAGTTGGGGCATTAAGTTTAAGAGGAAAGGATGCTTGAGATACAGTGGAGTTGGTGGGAATGGGGAAGGGAAGTTGCAGGTTGTACTCTGTTGCAGAGATGGGGGTGTGGCTGAGAGATTAGATTTGGAGAAGCAACAGAGATACGAAGGTCTGCAGCAAGTCCAACTTCTTCCCTAGTGGAAGTACTCACTTTGGTCTTACCAAACCCATTTTGCCTAGGAACATTCACACTACTGCTCTGAAGCTGGTAACTCCAGAATTGTATGAGTGCACTTTCCCCTTTCACTGTACACTGGATTTAGATTTCACTGTAGTAGAAGTACATTATTTCTTTCAAGTATGCCATTGTGCTGTGTTTTAGTCATTTCTGATTTTGTTTTCCAAAGTTGCTTCAGTTACAGATATTTTTTTCTGAGAATTCTTCATTCACTCTTGTTTAATCAGTGTCCTGGTGCAGGGGTACAATAATAATCTCATGTACTCTGCTTTCTTGTATACCAATCACTATTTCTGTTACCATTCATCTCTGCAAGGTGTATTGGCATAACCAAATTCTTGCTGTTATAAAAGTACTATAGTTTTCACAACAAAATAATTTACCTAGAAATGTATGTGCTGTTCAGAAGAAAGTCTCCTGCATCAATGAGTTCAAGGCTTTTCCACTACTTTCTCTTCTCTCAGGTTCAGTATATCTGGTTTTATGTTAAGATCTTTGATCCATTTGGAGCTGAGTTTTGTGCACGGTGAAAAGTATGGATCCATTAGGTTTCTTCTGCATGCAGCCACCCAGTTTGATCTGCACCATTTGATCTCTTTTTTTCCAGTGTATATTTCTGTCTTCTTTATAAACAATAATGTGTCCATAGGTGTGTGGATTCATGTATTCATCTTCAGTTTGATTCCATTGATATGCATGGTTTTGTGGCAATACCATCCTGTATTATTATTATTATCACAGCTTTGTAGTACAACTTGAAATCAGGGATGGTGATATGTCCAGCAGTTCTTTGATTGTTTAGGATTGTTCTATTTATCCTGCATAATTTGTGCTTCCAAATGAAACTGAAAAAATTCCATTCAAGATTTGTGAAGGATAGTGTTGGAATTTTGATGGGGATTGCATTGAATCTGTAGATTTCTTGTATTGGGATGGCCATGTGGGTTACATTAATTCTAACAATCCATGATCACAGAATATCTTTCAGACTTTTGATATCTTGTTCAATTTCTTTCTTCTTTGACTCCAGATTTGTATCATCTGAGTCTTTCACTTCCTTGGTTAGAGTTACCCCAAGATATTTTACATTACTTGAGGCTATTGTAAAAGGTTTTGTTTCCCCGATTTCTTTATCAAATTTTTCGTCATTTGTATATATGAAGGCTACTAATTATTTTGAGTCTTCTACTTTGCTAAAAGTATTTATCAGCTGAACAATTTTCCTGGTGGATTTTTTTCAGGTCACTTATGTATAGTATCTATATACCTTTTGCTCCTTCAGTTGTCTTATTACTTCAAGTGCTTGCCTTTGAAGTTCCTGAATTTAGTGGAATTGCTTTGAATTTTTCTCCATTTCAGTTCATAGTGGCCAGGAGCTTTCTCTCAACTGCCTTTATTATGGTGAAGTATATCCCTTATATTCTTAATCTCGCTAGGATTTTTATCATGAAGGAGTCTTAGACAGTGTCAGACCCTTTGCTGCATCTAATGAGATTATCATGTGTTTTTCATCTTTCAACTTACTTAAGTGTTAGATTATATATGGAGTGAAGCCCAACTGATCTTGATGGTTGACATGTTCTTAGATTTGTCTAGCAAGTATTTTATTGAGAACTTTTCATCTATGTTAATAAAAAATCTTTCTGTGAATTGCTGTCTTTGTTGGAACTTTGTGTGCTTTGGGTATCAGGGTAACCATGGATTCATAAAATGAATTGAGCAATGTTCCTTCTGTTTGAATTTTGTAGAATAATTTGAGTAGTATTGGCAATAACTATTCTTTGAAACCCTGGCATAATTCTTCACTAAAACAAGCTGGGCCAGGGCTTTTTTTGTTTGGTTGTTTTTGTTTGAGAAACTTTTACTGACTTCTATTTCACTAGAGATTTTAGGTCTGTTTAAATTGTTATCTGATTTTGATTTTACTTTGGTAAGAAGTTTATATGGAGAAAGTCATCCAATTTTTTTTATTCTAATTTTAATGCAATACAGCATTTTGAAACATGTATTTGTGATTCTCCAAATTCATCTGTGTTTGTTGTTATGTTTCCCTTTACATTTTTAATTTTGTTAATTTGGATCTTCTCTTTGTGTCTTTTACTTAACTTGGATAAAGGTTTATCAATCTTCTTGATTTTCTCAAAGAACCAACTGTTTGTATTGTTCTTTGTTGATTTGTTTTTTTATTATTTCTATTTATTGATTTCAGAGTTGGGTTGGATTATTTTTGCTTTCTACTATTTGATATGAATTTCTCATTTTGCTCTAGAGCTTTCCAGTCTATGCTTCAGTTGCTAAGATAAGATCTCTCCAATTTTTTTTTTTAAATTTAGACATATGGTGCTTTGAATTTGCCTCATAGAACAGTCTTCATTTTGTCCCATAAGTTTGGATATATTGTACATTAATTTTCATTCAATTGTAGAAGCCTTTAATTTCTTTCTTAATTTCTATCTTGACCCATTTTTCCTTCTGTAGAGAGTTACTCAGCTTCTATGCTTTTGTATACTTTTTGATGTTTCTCTTTTGTTGTTATCTGTCCGAGGTGGTCTGAGACCTTGCAGGGTGTAATTTCCATTTTCTAGTATCTACTGAGAGTTGTTTTGTATCTGAGTATGTGGTAAATTTTGTAAAAAGTTACACAAGGTGCTTAGAAGAAGATGTATTCCTTTGTGTTTGGTGAAATTTTAGGTACATTTGGTCTAATTAACATGAGTTAGCCTCATCATCTCCCTGTTTATTTTTCTTTTCTGCAATACTTGTCTGTTGGTGAGAGTAAGGTGTTGAAATCTTCCACTATTTGTGTATGAGGGTCAAGACGTGATTTAAACTTTAGTAGTGTTTCTTTACAAACTTTGGTGCCCTTGTTTTTGGTACACAGATGTAAAGAATTGAAATGTCTTTTTGGTGGATTTTTCCCTTTGATGAGTATGTATTTTCCTTCCCTATCTCTTTTGATTAGTTTGGTTTGATGTCTATTTTATTAGATACTAAAATGGCTATACAAGCTTGTTTCTTAGGTCCATTTTTTTTGGAATATCTTTTCCCAACCCTTTACCCTTAGGGGATGTCTATCCTTGATGTTAAGCTGCATTGCTAGGATACAGCATGAAGCATGGATCCTGTTTTCACATCCACACCTTTAGTTGATGTCTTTTTAACGGGAAAAAGGAGAGTTACCAATGATCAATGATGGTTAAATCCTGCTATATTTATGTTTTGTTGTTGTGGTTGTTATTGTTGTGTGTATTTGTATTTCAAATTTTTTTTAATTTTTCTGCTCTGGGATTATTTATTCCATGTGTTTTATTTGATGTATTTAACCTCTTTTGGTTGGAGTTTTCCTTCTAACACCTACTGTGGGGCTAGATTTGTAGATAGATCTTGCTTACCTTTGGTTTTATCATGATGTCTTATGTATGGAAATTTTCTCCATGAATGGTAATTGAACGTTTTGCTGGCTATTATAGTCTGGGCTGGCTTTGTGGTCTCTTAGAGTCTATAGCATGTCTTTACAGGCTCTCCTGGCTTTTATAGTATCTATTGAAAAGTAAGGTGTAAAACTAATAGGTTTGCTTTTATATTTTACTTGGTCCTTTTCCCTTGGAGATTTTAATATTTTTTCTTTGTTCTGTATATTTAATGTTTTGATTATTATGTGCCTAAAGTCTTTCTTCTCTAGTCCAGTCTGCTTGGTGTTCTGTATGCTTCTTAGACTTTGATAGGCATCTCCTTCTTAAGGTTAGAGAAATTTTCCTGTATGATTTTGTTAAAAATATTTTCTGTGCCTTTGACCTGTGTTTTTTTTTTTCCTTCCTCTCTTCCTATTTTCCTTAGATTTTGTCTTTTCATTGTGTCCTGGATTTCCTTTATGATTCATACCAGGAGGATTTTTGATTCAATATTTTCTTTGCTTATATATCTACTTCTTCTATTGTGCCTTCAATGTCTTTGATTCTCTCTTCTATATCTTGTATTCTGCTGGTGAAGCTTGGCTCTGTGGTTCCTGTTGGAGTTCCTAAATTTTTCATTTCCATATTTGCTTCGGTTTCTGTTTTCTTTATTGATTCTATTTCCCTCTTCAGGTCTTGAATGGTTTATTCATTTCTTTCCACTGTTCATTTGTGTTTTCCTGTATTACTTTAAGGCATTTCTTCATTTCCTCATTGAGGACCACTATTGTATTCATAAAGGCTACTTTAATTTCTTTTTCCTGTGCTTCAACTATGTGGGAATATTGAGGAGCTGCTGTGGTAGGACTGCCAAGCTTCAGTGAGGACATATTGTCCTGGTTGTTATTGATTGTGCTTTTAAGCTTCTGTCTAGACATCTGGGAATGGTAAGAGTATAATTCTAGGTGCTGATATCTGGTCTTGTTTATCTTGGGTGGGTGTTTTGTTTCCTCTCTTTGTCTTTGGAGATTATGGTGGCTTTATGCTGCCTGTACAAAAACCTTCTGGCATCCTGATAGGTATGGGCAGTAGAGGTTCCAGTAAAAATTGTTCTTGGGTTTTGAGTCCTCATACTTAGGAATATGGAAGGGCTAGGGCCAGTATAGGAGCTTGTCAATGAGGACATCAGGGTGTTCCACCAGGATCTGCTTAGTTTGTCCCCTGTATGTAGGGGCAGAGAGAGAGAGAGAGAGAGAGAGAGAGAGAGAGAGAGAGAGAGAGAGAGAGAGAGAGAGAAGAGGCCACAGCAGAATGTTTGCTAAAGAGCTAGGAATGAGACTGCAGGAATTTATTTGGTGGAGCAGAAAGGGAAATGAAGGCCTGCTGCCTGCTGGCCTAATTGCTTCTGTGTCTGGAGTAGCATATGAGCTAGCAAAAAGTGCCAGCTGCAGTGGCGGACTGGGATAAAGCAAGGAGTCTGCTGTCCAGCTTCAGATGCGACTCGGGAATTGGGTTTGGCCAAGCTCAGAGAAAGGTGAAGATCTACCTCTTTCCGTGACCAGAGTGGCCTCTGGGTTTTCAGGGATTGCTTGCTGCTGTTGGAAACTGGGATAAAACAACAATTTGGGTGTAGGAAGACTAGAAGGAGAAGATTTGTGCAGTCCACTGGAGATGTAGAAAGTTGGAAAAGAAGGCCTCTGCAGGTGGTCTGCTGTGGAGTTAGGAATTAGTTGTACAGGAAAAAAAATCTGCTTCTTTTTAAATGGAATATTTATTTCACTGCAGTAAGAAATACTTGGTAGTTTTGTTGTTGTTATTTTTTACAACTGTCTCATTTGGAGGTATTTTAGTGACATATGTGTGTTTGTTCTAAAGATGCCAGTGTATATGGCTTCGGTTACCGAACACTTATGCTGAGCTATTCTACTTCATTCTTGCTCAGTCATTGTCCAGGTGCAACCCTAAAGTAACAGTTTCATGAGCTCTGTTTTCATGTACAACGAACATAACTTCTGTTCTAGTACATCTCTATGGGTGCATTTTTACACCAAAGTTCTTTCTTGTGCAACAATAGTTTTCATTTTGTTCTTAACAAACTGTTTTTTAACTAGGAACCTATATGTTTCTGTACTGTTGTAAGCAACTTCATAAGAGTAAACCCTTCTGCTTCCTTGTAAAAGGGATTTAGATTGCACTGAATCACAAGGTTTTTGAAAATACGCCATTGTAAATATGCCATCGTTAGGTGTTTTAGTCACTAGTAAATGTCATTGTGAACTGCTTGTTACAGATTCTTTTTTTTTTTTTTTTGGTTTTTCGAGACAGGGTTTCTCTGTGTAGCTTTGCACCTTTCCTGGAACTCACTCTGTAGCCCAGGCTGGCCTCGAACTCACAGAGATCCACCTGCCTCTGCCTCCCGAGTGCTGGGATTAAAGGCGTGCGCCACCACCACCCGGCTTGTTACAGATTCTTATGCTGAGCATTCCTCTCCCAATTTTGTTCAGTCAGTGTCCTCATATGATGCCAGAACAATATTCTCATGCCCTCTGCTTACTAATTAAACAATCAGTACTTCTGTTATAGGCAATCTGTCATGTGCATTGGAAAAACAAAGTTTTTCTGCTGTAAAACCATTACTGTTTACACTGTGTTCTTAACAATCTCACTTTACCTAGTGATATGGATTCACAACATGCCCCCATGGTTGGGCATGGTTGCGAATGGCCGGTGGGACCTACTCACTTCTGCCTAGTCATTTCCGGGTCAAAACGTCTCGTGTGACCAGGACCCCGTGGCTTTAGTGGTTGCATAAAGCGCATAGCGCAATCATGTGATCTATGCACATGCATAGAACGCCACATGGGCCTGTGTGCACAGGCGCAGCCCAGTCTTTATAAGCCGGTGCCATGATTCCTGGCTCCATCTTTACTCATGTGTCTTTTCCACAGGCCTGTGCACCTCTGTCTCTTTACCTTATCTTAATAAAACTCTTGTTAGTGGATTCTGTTGTGTTTCGTGATGTTTCCTCGCAGGGTAAGAACGCTGCAAATAACCAACACCTAGGAACATTTCCAAGGCTCTGCAGATGCAGTTAACTTAAGAGTTTATGAGAAAACCACACTGCTTCTTTGTAAATGGGATATAGATATCACAGCAGAAGAATTACATTCATCTTTTGCAAATAAGCCATTGTATGGTGTTTATTTACTTGTGCTTGTGTTTTCCATAGATGACACTGTGTACTAATTTAGTTTCCTGGTGCAATAATATAATGACTACATCTTAAAAATCAATCAACATTTCTGTTCTAATACATCCCTGTGAGGTGAATTTCTGAGAAAACAGAGAACAGGAGAACAATTTATCTGTGCACCACAACAGTGTCATCTTTGAATAGCACATGTAGATGTGACACAGAAGTGTTTCTGTAAAGGTACTACCACTTTCACTGTGTTCTTAACAAGCATGCTTTACTTAGGAACATACCCACCATTATTCTAATGCAGGAAGCTTCAGAGTTTTAACAACTAAAGCAATCCAAATTGGTGTAAATGGGATTTGAATTTCGCTGCAGAAGTACATTAGTATTTGCAAATACATCTTGTACAGAGTTTTGATCACTTCTTCATGTGCTATCCAAAGATAAACCTCTGTTCTGTTAACAGTATTATAGTACACTGATACACGATTCTCAAGTGCTCTGTTTTTCCATAAATCAACCACCACTTCTGTTAGAGTACATCCCAGTGACGTGCATTGTTACACCAAAGTTCTTGCTGCTGTGAAACTACTACAGGCTTTTCCCAGGAACCTGTACCTGCTCTTGTGGAGCAAGCAACTCCAGGTGTGCAGGAGTAAAACCTTCCATTTGGTTGTGAATGGGATTTAGATTTTTCTGCATTAGAAGTATGTTGTTATTGAAAATATGCCACTGTGTAGTATTTTTCCCACTTTGTGTGTGTATTCTACAGACGACTCTGTGTGCTTCTAAGGTTACAGATACTTATACTCTGCTTTAACATTCATATCTTGTTTTATCCCTAACACTAACTCAAACCTAAGCCAAATATTAATGCCCTTATTTAGTGCAACTATAATAAGATCACAGACACTGCTGTCATTTAAATAATCACCATTTTTATATTACTTCTCCAACTGTTGCATTGTTATGAGGAAATTCTAAGTGTTGGAAAACTCCTACCATATACACTATGTTCATTAAAAATCGGCTGCACTTTGGAATGTATGCATTGGTCTTGTGTTGAACACACCTTCAGAGATATGTGAGTAATGCTCTCAAAATTTTGTAAATGGGATTCAGTGTTCACTTCAGTAGAAGTATATTGATTTTTGAAAATACACCATTGTATTCAATTATTGTCATTTGTTTATGTTTGTGGGTGTTTCCTAGAGATAAAACTGTGTGGTTCTTCAGTTGCAGATACTTATACTCTGCTCTTTCATTCAGTTCTTGTTCTAACCCTAAGGCAAACCCTTATGCCATTGTGCACTGGTAAAAGTCATGTGCTCAGTTTTCTTGCATTCAGTCACCACTTTGCTTACTTTAACTCTTTGTGGCGGGCATTGGAATAACAAATTTCTTACTTTTGTAAAAGTACTCCTGTTTTCACTCTGTTCGAAAAACACTCCTGCTTTGCTTAGGAATGCATGCTTTTTCTTATGATACAAACAACTTGAAAGATGCATTAGTAGGGTTTTCCAAAGCATAGGAAACAGGGTTTACTGTTTTCACAGTAGAAATGCATTGTTTTTTTAAATCATATTACTGTATCATGTTTTAATCAATTCTGCATGTGTCTTCTACAGAATACATCGTGTGCTGCTCAAATCACAGATGCTTATTCTCTGCCCTCCCGTTTCTATTTTTCTAACCCTAACTCTAGAATCCTTCTGTTGTGCTACAATATTAAACTCATGTGTTTGGCTTTCTAGTAATTATTTACCACATCCCTTCCAGTACTTTTCTGAAAGGTACATTGTTATAAGAAATACTTGTATAAATACTACCATTTACATTTTGTTCTTTCCAAACCTGCATTACTTAGGATTGTATGCTTTGCTCTTCTGGTGCTAGTAACTTCTGAGATGTGTGAGAAAAGCTTTTCATCATGTTGTGCATGAAGGTATTTAGTTTTGCTATAATAGAAACATATATATTTCAAATAGGCCACTGTGCAATGTTTTAGTTGCTTGTGCATATTTCTTCTGAAGATGACACTGTGTGTTTCTAATGTTAAAAATACTTATACTCTGCTCTCACATGCATATTTTGTTGTGTCCCTAATCCTCACCCTAACTCTACCCCAAATATTAATGCCCTTATTTAGTGCTACTATACTAAACTTATTGGGCACTGCTTTCTTTTAAATAATCATCGTTTTCTTTCATATTACTTCTCTGGGAGTTGTATTGCTCTAAGGAAATTCTGGTTGTTGGAAAACTTCTACCATTACACTCTGTTCTGTAAAATTCAGCTTCACATTGGAATGTACGCATTGGTCTTCTGGTGAACACACCTTCAGAGATATATGAGGACAGCTATTCAAACTGTTGTAAACAGGATTCAGTGTTCTCTGCAGTAGAAGAACATGGGCTTTTGCAAATAAGCCACTGTTCTATGTTATGGTCATTTTCTGTGTGTGTGCTTTTAAAGATGACACTGTGGTTCTTCAGTTACAGATACTTACACTCTGCTTTCTCATATAATTCTTGTGCTAACACTCATGCCAGCCCTAAAGTCCCTGTGTAGTGCTACAGTGACAAACTCCTGTCCTCATTATCTTGCTATCAACCACCAGTTCGCTTACTTGGCTTACCTATGAGGGGCATTGGGATAACAAAATTCTTGCTTTTATAAAAGTGCTACTATTTTCTCTCCATTCTTAACACTCCCATTATACTTAGGAGTCTATGCTCCCCTCTTCATATGGCAGCAACTTTAAAATTATATAAGTAAATCCTTCCAAAGACAGAATTTAGTATTAACTAGGATAGAAGTGCAATGTTTTGCTTTGTTTTAAATATGCATTGTGTGATGTTTTAGTCACTTGTTTGTACATCTCCAAAAGATGATACTGTGTGCTTTTAAAGTCATTGATACTTATACTCTGCTCTCTCATTCTTTCCCTATCTAACCTAACTCAAAACCTAACCTTAAAATCCTTGTACAGTGTTCCAATAATAAACAGGACTGGACTTTCTTGGAATTATTCACCCCATCCCACACAGTACTTATCCGTGGAGTGCGAAGTACTTGCAGTTGTAAAATTACTATCATTTACATTCTGTTTGTTTAAAACCCACATTACTTAAGAATGTATGTTCTGCTCTTCTGATGCAAGTAATTTCAGTATTTTCAGAGAAGTAGGAGTAAAGCTTTCCAAAGTGTTGTAAACAGGATTTAATTTTTGCTACAGTAGAAATACATTGGGTACATTTTCATTTTCTCTCCTTCCTTGAGCAGACACCTGCTGTCCAACTCTTGGCCTTGTCTTCTAGAAAACCAGGTAGGCCAGGTACCTACAGACCTTATTACTTTCTCTACTTCTGCAGGTAACAGCCCCTGCCCTACCACAGGCCGTTCTTTCTAAAAGTCCTGTAGATCCTCCATTCCTTCTTCCAGTCTACTGTCTCAGATCTGTCAGGTAGACAACCCCTGCACAACCACAGGCCACACCTTCTATAAGACTAAGTAGGCTGACCCCTGTGGCTGTGCCTCAGGCAGACAACTGCTGCCCAACTAGAGGGCATGCTTGAGAAAAGACCAGGTAGGTAGGGCTTTAGCTTAGGGACCTCCCTCACTCCCTCCACCCCCTGCAGAGCAACAGGCCAGCCCTGATAGATTACCATGTAAACTCACCTCAACCAGACACCTCCCCCTCCCTAGGTTTGGGAAGACACCTCCTATTTTCAAGAGGATTCACTGGGCACTGCTGTAGAAGTACATTGGTATTTGCAAGTACCCTACTGTGCTTTGTTATGGTCATTTATGTGTGTGCTTTCTAAAGATGATACTGTAGTGCTTAAGTTTCAGATACTTATAATCTGCTTTCTCATTCACTACTTGTTCTAACATTAACTCTAATTCATATGTCCTTATTCAGTGATACAATGAAAAACTCATGTATGCATGTGCTTGGTTTCCTTGCAATCAATCACCACTTCTCTTAACTTCTCTATGAGAAGTAGTGGGATAACAAAGTACTTGTAAAAATATTATCATTTACATTCTGTTCTTTCAAAATCCACATTACTTAGGAATGTATCGTCTGCTCTTTTGATGCTAGTAACTTCTGAGATGTATGAGAAATTCTTTCCATTGTGTTATAAAGTGCATTTAGTTTTCTCCACAGTAGCAATTCATTGTTTATTTTTTCAAATACTTTGCTCTGCGATGTTTATATGTCTTGTGCATGCACCTTCTGTTCTTCTTACCTTACAGATACTTTTACTTTGTTCTCACATTTATATTTTGTTCTATCCCTAACCCTAGCCTAGACTCATTCCAAAATGTTAATGTCCTTATTTAGTGTTACTATATTTGCTCACTGCTTTCTTGTAAATAATCATGAATTTTCTTCCTCTTACTTTATTTCTCTGGGAGATCTCATGGTTATAAGGAAATTCTAGTTTTTTGAAACCCCCTACTGTATACTCTCTCTTCTTTAACAACCAGCTTCACTTTGGAACGTATGCATTGGACTTCTGAAGAACACAACTTCAGGTATATGCGAGTTAAGCTATCTAATCTTTTGGAAATAAGATTCAGTGTTTGCTGCAGTAGAAGTACATTGGCTTTTGCAAATACAACACTGTGGTATGTTATGGTCATTTGTATACATAAAACTCTTGAAACTAGACATCAACTAACCAAATAATTTAATTAAAAATGGGGTACAGTCATAAACAGAAAATTAGGTGAATTTTTCCCATTATATAGGACGCCATTTTGTACTATTCATGGTATTCTTTGCCTTACAGAAGCTTTTCAGTTTCATGAGGTCCCATTTATTAATTGTTGATTTTAGTGTCTATATTATTGGTGTTCTGTTTGTAAAGTTGTCTCTTGGACCAATGTGTTCAATAATTTTACTCACTTTCTCTTCTATCAGGTTCATTGTGTCTGGTTTTATGTCAATGTCTTTGATTCTTGGACTTGAGTATGCAGGGTATGGATCTATTCATATTCTTCTACATAGTAACATTCTTTTGTAGAAAATACTTTCTTACTTTCATTGTGTAATTCTGGCATCTTTATCAAAAATCAGGTGTCCATAGGTTTGTGGATTGATGTCTGGGTTTTTTTTTTTATTAGATTTCACTGATAAACATGTCTGTTTTTATGCCAATACAATGAAGTTTTTATTACTATAGCTGTGTAGTAAAACTTGAAATCAGGGATAATGATTCTACCTGAAGTTCTTTTTTTGTTCAGATCATTCCAAATTCTGATATATCTTTCAATTTCTTTCTTCAAAGATATGAAGCTTTTGTCATACAAGCCTTTCACTTTCTTGGGTAGGGTTACTACAAAATCTTTTATACTGTTTGTGGCTATTGTGAAGGGTGCCAGTGGCCCTGTCAGAGGAGTATCAAGTGGCAATTGAAGTTCAAGGTATCAGCCCACCAGGAGGAAACTCTGATGGGTGAATTTCATGTAGGAAGGCCATGGACTACAGACCCCTGAATGTCTTTTGCTTTTGTTTTCCCACTACATGTTGGCTACAGCTATCTTTCTCTGGTACCTGGCATTGTGTGAATGGGTGTGGGGAGATCCCCACTGCCTGTAATGTAGTGTGTTTATCTCATGGAAACATCTCATTCTACTGGGCATTTTTATCTATGTATTGTCATGAAGATGATTTCTCCCTAAGTTGTATTGTCTAATTGATAATAATAATGATAGCTTATACAAAGTTTTGATGAATAAAAATTAATACAAGGTTATGTTTCACAGCTGAAGCCTATGAGTTCCACCTTAAGGAGCTGCTTCAGATCACAATTCAATTAGTGATTAAGGAAAACAATTCAATCACCAAGAGCCAGACTGCCTCAAATGCTCTTAATGCTGAAAACATGCAGTCATGGGATTTTGTGTGCACCATTAGCTGAAACAAAACTTCAAAATAACTTCAGGTTAGATCGGATGCTTTGCTAATAGTTTTAAGATATATAATCCCAGAAAAGAATGTATAGTTCACAAGGGCACATAGCTGAGCTGTCTAATTCATTAGTCTAGGGTTGAAAATACAAAGCAGCCCATTTGTTGCTAGCTCATGTACTTTCCTCTCTAGGTCTGGTTAATGATCCAAGGATGTTAATTAATTCCTTGTACCTATCCCTGACCTAAATTTTGTGATACAAGAAACTATTGATGAATAAGTGTATACCCTAACGATTCAAAATTCAGTTGACTGGCTGTTTTTGGTTTTTGGTTTTTTTGTATAAAAGTTTAGATTTGTGACCCCTTTAAAATTCCTTATAAGATTACATTTCAAGATAGATAATTAAGTGATTGCTTCTCTCTTTGTGACTGCAATTTGCAGCCTGTCAACAAAAGAATGGGCTGATTAAAAATGCTCTTTGCTTGAACATTATCTATTAATTTGTAACAAGTTATTAGATGTATTGTATGTGGGTTATCAAGATGACTGTTTTTAATCATGTAAGGGAGATGGAAAGAATGTTTTTACTTATAATCATTCACTTGAAAAATTGAATGTAACCCCTTTGTGATCCTTGTCTTGCCTGAAAGATTTTATTGGGGTATAAGCTGTAGAGGGAGAGAAGAGAACAGAAGAATGATGAAGGGAACCACCAGGAGAGTGTATGAGTGCCTTTTTTCCCCCTAACCCCCTAAGATAGAAAAGTCCAGTACACACTAACATTGTGGGTTTCCCTCAAGCCCTGTGCTACTTGGAGGCTTCCCCCCACCCCAGACAATTATAGAAAAGTGTTGTTTCCTGGATTTCTTTTTCTCAGGCTGTTTGTATAAAGGAGGGCTCCTGATTTGTTTTGAGTTAATCTTGTATCCAGCCACAATGCTGAAGGAGTTTATCACCTGTAGAAGTTCCCTGGTAGATTTTCAGGGGTTGTTTCTATATACTATCATATCATCTGCAAATAATGATTCCTTGACTTCTTCCTTTCTAATTTATATCACCCTGATCTCCTCCAGTTGTCTTAGTGCTTATTTAATTACTATATTCAGTAGACATGGAGAAGGTAAAGACTTGTAGTGTTCCTGATTTTAGTTGAATTGTTTTGAGTTTCTCTCCCTTTAATTTAATGTTGGCTATAGGCTTGCTGTAAATTGTTATAATTATATTTAGGTATGTCTCTTGTATGCCTAACCTTTCTAAGGTTTTTATTGTAAAGGGGTGTTGAACTTTTTCAAAGACTTTTTAGCATCTAATGTGATCATTTTATATATTTTTCTTCATGTTTATTTATATGGTAGACTATGTTGACTGATATTCATATGCTGAACAATCCTTGAATGGCTGGGATGAAACATACTTGATCATTGTAGATGATCATTTTGATGTGTTCTTTGATTTGGTTTGTGGGTGTTTTCTTGAGTATTATCGTGCTCTTAAGAGAAATTGGTCTGTAATTCTCTTTCTTTGTGTGGTTTGAGTATGAGGGTAATTATGGCCTCACAAAATAAATTAGACAATGGTCCTTCTGCTTCTATTTGTGGAATAATTTGAGAAGTATTAGTATTAGCTCTTCTTTGAAAGACTGTTAGAATTCAGTGCTAAAACTGTTTAGACCTGGACTTTTTTTTGCCTGAGAGATTTTAATGAGTGCTTCTCTTTCCTTGGGGATCATGGGTCTGTTTAAATTGTTTATGTGATCTTGATTTAACTTTGATAAGTGAAATCTATCATTAAATTTGTCCACTTCTTTTAGCTTTTCCAATTTTGGATTTCCTGTGTATATGTATTATATCTCCCTTTTCATTGTTGATTTTGTTAACTTGTATATTACCTCTCTGCCTTGTAGTTAGTTTAGATAGGGGTTTTTCTATCTTGTTGATTTTCTTAAAGAACCAACACTTTGTTTCATTGATTCTTGGTTTTGTTCTCTTATTTTCTATTTTATTTATGTCAGTCCTGAGTTTGACTGTTTCCTGCCATCTACTCCTTTCTTCTCTTGGGTATATTTGTTTCTTTTTGTTCTACAGCATTCAGGTGTGCTGTTAGCTCAATAGTATGAGATTTCTCCAAATGCTTTATGACAACATTTAGTGTTATGAATTGTCTTATTAGCAGTGCTTTCATTGTGTCCCATATGTTTGAGTATGTTGTGTGTTCATTTTTATTGAATTCTAGGAAGTCTTTCATTTATTTCTGTATTTCTTCCCTGGCTCAATGGTAATTCAGTCTAACACTGTTCAGTTACCATGAATTTCTAGATTTTCTGTTTTTTTTTTTCCTATTTTTGTTGAAATCAAGCTTTATTCCATGGTGCTCTGATAGGATGCAAGGGGTTATTGCAATTTCCTTGTATCTGTTCAGACTTTCTCCATAACAAAGTATGTGGTCAATTTTGGAGAATGTTCCACAAAAGTACATTCCTTTGTGTTTGTGTGAAATGATCTATAAATATCTGTTAGGTCCATTTGGTTTTTATAAGATCTGTTAATTCCATTATTTCTCTGTTTAGTTTTTTTCTGAATGATCTGTCAATTTGATTACTTTAGGTTTGAAATCTATTTTTTTTTTACATATTATAATAACTAAAACCACCTTGCTTCTTGGAGCATTTGCTTGGAAAATCTTTTCCCAACACTTTTCTCTGAGTTAATGTCTGTCTTTAGGGTTGAGATGTGTTTCTTGTATGCAGCAGAAGGATGGATCTTGGTTTTGCATCCCTTCTGTTTGTCTTATTTTTTTTTTTAATTGGGGAATTGAGTTCATTGATTTTTGAGATATCAATAACCAATTATTGTTAATTCCTGTTATTTTGTTGTAGTTGATAATGGTGGTAGTGTGTGTGTGTGTGTGTGTGTGTGTGTGTGTGTGTGTTCCTTCTTTGGGTTATTCTGGTACAGGATTATTTATTGCTTGTGCTTTTGTTGATATAGTTAACCTCCTTGGGTTGGAGTTTTCCTTCTAGTACCTTTTATAGGGCTGGATTTCTGGACATATATTGCTTAAAGTTGATTTTATCATGGATTATCTTGTTTTCTTCACTTATGGTGATTGAAATTTCTTCTTGGGCTGGCATCTGAGGTCTCTTAGAGTCTGCAGGATATCTGTCCAGGCCCTTCTGGCTTTAAATGTCTCCATTGAGAAGTTAAGTATAATTCTAATAGATCTGCCTTTATATGCTATTTATCTTTTTTCTCTTGCAGCTTTTAAAATTCTTTCTTTGTTCTGTGTGTTTATTATTTTGATTATTATATGGTGAGGGGAACTCTCTTTTCTAATCTAATCTATTTTGTGTTTTATAAGCTTCATGTACCTTTATAGGCATGTTCTTCCTTAATTTAGAAAAAATTTTGTTCTATGATTTCTTTAAAAAATGTTCTTGGCCTTTGATCTGAGAATCTTTTCATTCTTCTATTTCTATGATTCTAAGGTTTCATAGTGTCTCAATATTCCTGAATGTTTCGTGACGGGAGATTTTTAGACTTAATGTTTTCTTTGACCAAGGTATCTATTTTTTTCTTTCTATTAGGTCTTCCATGCCTGAAATTCTCTTTTCCATCTCTTGTATTCTGCTGATAATACTTGTATCTGTAAGTCTCTGCTCACTTACCTAGAATTTCCATATTCAGAACTCCCTCGGTTTGTAGGTTTGTATTTTCTTTATTGTTTCTATCCCCAATCTTAATCCTAACTTAACACTATTTTAATGTCTCTTTTTCTTGTTAGTGTAATTAGCTCATGCACTGTGCTTTCTTGTAATTAATCACCACTTCCATTACAGTCATCTCTGAGAGATGCATTGGTATAAAAATGTTCTTACTGTCACAAAAGTACTACCTTTTTCACTCTGTTCTTAACAACCACACTTCACTTAGGAAAGCATACCTTTTCTCCTAAAACAATCAACTTCTGGGTGATAAGAGTTGACTATCTACTTTGTTGTAAACAGGATTTAGTTTTTGTTGCTATAGTAGTACATTGCTTTCTGCAAATAGGCCAACGTGTGTTGTTTTATTTGCTTGTTTTCTAATGATAACATTGTCTGTTTTTAATATTACAAATACTTATACTCTTTCTCCAATTATCCATTCGTTATAACCCTAATCCTATTGTTGACTTCTCTTAGAATATTTTTTTGTAAGGTGCATTTTTATAACAAAGTTCTTCCTATTGTAAAAGTACTGCCATTTTCACTCTCTTCTTAATAAGCCTGCTTAACTTGGGATTATATGTGCTGTTGTTCTAATAGAAGCAACATTGGAGTTGTGAGAGTAAATTGATCTGTTCCCGTTTCTTTGTAATTGGAATTTAGCTTCCATGGAAATACATGTACATTTTCTTTTGCAAATTCACCAATCCATAGTGTTTATTCACTTGGGCATGTGTTTTTAAAAGATAACAACTATCTAGTAATTCAGTGTCCGGGTACACTGATTAAATGATCTCATATGTTCTGCTTTCTTACAAATGAATCATCCTTTCTCTTCCAGTACATCCCTGCAGGGTACATTTGTATATTATGCAGCTGTACAAATACTACCATTTCACTCTGTTCTTAACAGAGCCACTCTACTTTGAAATATACACCCTGCTCTTCTGGTGGAAGCAAAGTCAGAGTTATATGAATAAAATCATCCAAACTATTATAAATTGTGTTTGGATTTCAGTGCAATAAAAGTACATTGGTATTTGCAAATACCCTGTGCACAGTGTTTTAGTTACTTCCATGAGTGCTATTAAAGGTTGACTTCAGTGTCCTGTTGCAATGATATACTATTCTCCTATACTCTGATTTTTTAGCAAATCAATTGCCACTTGTTTTCCAGTACAAAAGTATTGCTGATTTTATTGTATTCTTAACAAACTGAGTTTGCCTTGGGATGGATGTATTGCTCTTTCAATGCAAGCAGCCTCAGAGTTGTTGGAGGAAAACCGACTACTTCATTGCAAATGGGATTTAGTTTTCACTGCAGTAGAAGTACATTTTTTTTTTTTGGCAAATGTGCCATTGTCCTGTGGTTTAATCACTTCTATGTGTGTTTTCCAAAAATGGTGTTGTGTATTGCTTCAGTCACAGAAATTTTTCCTAGGCCTCATCTTCCAGTCTTGTTCGGACACTATCCTGGGATAGCAAAACAGTAATAATATTATGTGCTCTGCTTCCTTGTAAATCAGTCACCACTTCAGCCACAGTGCATCTATTTGAAGTACATTGGTACAACAAAATTCCTGATGCTGTGAAAGTCATACCATTTTCACTGTATTCAAAATGAATCCATTTTACCTTGGCACATATATGTTACATTCTGTTCTGGTGCAAGAAACTTCAGTGTTGCACCAGTAAAAACTGTAACTTCTTTGTAAACAGAATTTACATTTTGATGGAGGAAAGGAACATGTTCTTTCACAAATACACAATTGTGAGGTGTATTAGTTGTACATAGTATATTTTCTACAAATGCCACACTGTACTGCTTCAGTTACAGACACTTATGCTGAGTTATTCCATTTCATTCTTATTCAGTCAGTGCCCTGGTTCAGTGTTACAATAACAATCTCATATGCTCTTCTTTATTGTACAACAATAACCAGTTGTGTTACAGTTGGTATCTATAAGGAGCATTGGTATAACAAAGTCCTCACTATGGTTAAACTACTACAATTTTCACTGTGTTCTTATCACATGCACTTTACTTGGAATATACTTCCTGCTGTTCCATTGTAAGCAAATTCAGACTTGTGTGAGTAAATCATTAAACATTGAAAACATGATTTAGACTTCATTGCAATGTAAGTACGTTGGTTTTTGAAAATATGCTACTATGTGATATTTTAGTCACTTGTGCATGTATTTCCCAAAGTGGAAACTGTGTACTCCTTCAGTGCTTCACTGCATGGACATATTAAGCTCATATGTGCATGGGATGCTCCATCCTACCACAAGGACACTTGATCATCTATGTTTATAGCAGCTTCATTATTAACAGCCAAAACCTGGAAATAATCTAGATGGTCCTCAACCAAAGAAGAGATAAAGAAAATGTGGTATGTTTTCACAATGGAGTCTTACTAGGCCATTAAAAACAATGGCATCCTGAAATTTGTAGGCAAATGGATGGAACTACAAAAAAAAATCATACTGAGTGAGGTAGCCCAAATCCAGAAAGACAAACGTGGTAGGTACTCATTTATAAGTGGACATTAGCTGTTAAGTAAAGGATAATTATGCTACCATCTGCAGATCCAGAGATACTAAGTAACAAGGAGGCTCAGGGTGAGGGAGACACATGGATTTCCCTGGAAATGGGGAAGTGGAATAGATTTCATGGGTGCACTGAGAGTGGATGGGAATTGGAACCAGAGGGGTTACTTCGGGGTGTGATGGAGGAATATTGGGAGAAAAGACTGGAGGGCAGTCTTCTGGTCAGAAGAGAAGATTGGGGAAGCATTTGGGTGGGCAATGTAGAAACCTAGTATAGTAGAAACTCCCTGGAATCTGAGAGTGATGTTCGTGAACTCTCCTAGTAATGGGAGATACAAAGCCCAAAGGGGCTATCTTCTATAACAAGACTAGGATCCCAGCAGTGGGACTGGGGTATCATCTCAGCAACAAAACCTGGACTATTCCCAAGGCTATAGGTTGCTATCTACAAACTGACAGAAAGGCTCCATTGCTGAAGATAACACCTACAATGAACTTGGAGATGTTGAGCAGGTAGTTATATAGAGCCTTTGCATTCTATGAGTGAAGTTGTTAACTTTTATCCTAGTATTTAAGTATTTATATTTTATAATATTAAAACATATTATATCTATAATATATATTTAGTATATTTCATGTAGTAATATATAATATTATTTGTAGTATATAAATATATTTAAACATATTTATAAATATATTAAGAGTTTCCCATTAGGCTTAAATACAATTGAATATTTAAGTAACCTAGTATTAAAGTGTTTCTCAGCCATTTGATTTTCTTCTAATAAGAATTGTCTATTTAGATATGTACCCCATTTTAAATTGTGTTATTTGTCATCTTGATACATAATATATTGGTCTGAAAGAAAGTGGCTCCCATAACTCATAAGTTCCAGCATCTTTGGTAGAGGAAGGTAGTCTGCAAGCTATCAAAAGAGAAACATAAACACTAACATAGCAAAAAAACCTTTAACCTACAATCTGTCCTATCTGCAAGATGTTCTGGAGTTATAGAGGCACATTAGATTGGCCAAATGAAGACTGGTCCAACTAAAGTCCATGCCATGAGAGAGGGAGGAAGGATTATAGAGGCCAGAAGGGTTAAGACACTATAAGAATATGGACCACAGAATTGATTAATCATGGCTCATAGAGGCTCACAGAGATTGAAGTAATACTGACAAACCGTGTATTGCTCTGAGCTAGGTCCTCTGCATAAACATTATGATCCTGTACCATGGTGTTCTTATGGGGCTCCTACCAATGGAAGAGTGGCTATCTTTGACTTGGTTTCCTATGGTTGGGACCCTTTCCCTTCTATTGGTTGCCTCACCCTGCCTTTATATGAAGGTTTGTGCCTAGTCTTATTGCAAATTGTTATGCAATGTTTGGTTGATATCCCTCCGGAGCCTCGTCTTTTTTGAAGGCAAATGGAAGAGTGGATTTGGGGAAGAGAGGAGGCAGGAGGTGTCTGAGAGGAGTGGAGGAAGGGGAAAAACTGTGGTTCAGATGTAAAGTATGAGAGAGTAATTTTTTAAATAACGTCTGTTCTTAGGATGCTTTGTATTGAGAGAAAGTTCTTGGTATCTGTTGTTAGGTTTTCCTTTTCATTTCCAGAGATTATTTTGTTTTGTTTCTTTGTTTTTTCCCCTTTTGGGGGGTATCTTTTTGTCTTTTTTTTAGTTAATATAGATGAGGGCTTATTAACCTTACTGATTGCTCTCAAGGAACCAAGTCTTTGTGCTGTTTGTGTCTTTGTTATTGATTTCAGCTCTGAGTTTAATTCTTGTGGCTTACTCTTTTCAATTGTGATTGAAAAAAATTCCTTTTGTTCTAGTGCTTTCAGGTGTGCTGTTAAGTTACTATCATGAAATCTCCCCAGTTTTTAAATGTAGACACTTAGTGCTATGATCTTGCCTCTTAGAACTGCTATCAGAGTATACTATAAGTTCAGGTATGATGTGTATTCATTTTAATTCTATTCTAGAAAGTTTCTGATTTCTTTCTTAATTTCTGTCTTCATCCATTTTTCATTCATCAGAGAGTTATACAATTTCCATGAGACTGAAAACTTCCTGTTATTTCTGTTTTTCTTAATATCTAGATTTAATCTGTGTTGATCAGATAGAATTCAGGGTATCATTTGCATTTTATTGTTTCTGGTAGGACATGTTTTGCATCCAAATATGTAGTCAATTTTGGAGAAAGTCTGAAGAAGTGCAGAGAAAATTGTATGTTCTTTTTTACTTGGCTGAAATATTCTGTAAATACTTGTTAGGTCCATTTAGTTTATAATATCAATTAGCTCCAGAATTTCTCTGTTCAATTTTCGACTGCATTGCTTGTCAGTTGGTCAATGTGGGTCATTGAAGTGTCCCACTATCAGCTTGTAAAGTTCAATATGTAATTCTAGCTGTAGTAGTGTTTTGTTTTGTTTTGTTTTACAACCTTTGGTGTTTTGGTGTTTAGTGCATAGATGTTAAGAATTGCAATGTGTTAACCAAGAGGTGAGTAACTCTTCTCCTAGCCAGAGAGTCCTGCCTCCAGGACCTAGTCCCTGAGGCATAATCCATGTTCTCCTACGCTCACCTATTGTTGCCCCAGTTTCAGGCCAGCAGAATAGACTCTTGAGATCAGGTCTTCTCACCAACATCCCCCATAGTTTTTGCAATCTACAAGACCCACCACCTACCCCAAACCCCCCCATCCCCCTGTGACCTCAGCAGCTTCCTGAGACACAGAATCAGGCAGCTCTGATTAGACCAAGAGGTGAGTGACTCTTCTCTCAACTACAGAGTTCTACCTCTAGGACCTAGGCCCTGAGGTGCAACCCTGTGCACCCCAGCCCCACCAACTGATTGCTGCCCCAGTTGCAGGCCAGCAGGGAAGGTGCCTATAGGTAGGCCAACACACCAACACCCCACATTAGACCCTGCAGTCTATAAGACCCTCTCCTTACCCCAAACCCACCCATCCCCCTAAAACTTCAGCCGCTTCCTAAGACACAGAATCCAGCAGCTCCAATTAGAACAAAAGCTCTGATTGGACCAAGAGTGGTCCCTGAGACATAGACATAGAAAGAACAGATTGGACCAAGAACAGTGCCCTCAGACACAGACACTTCTTGCACCTATTAGAGGAAGAGGTAACTAGACACCAGTGCAAAATACATACAACAACATAAAGAGCAATATGGCACCACCATAACATAGTAGTTCTACAATAGCAAGACCAGAACATCACAACGTAGAAGAAGCAAAAGAAAGTGACCTTAAAAATAAGTTTAGGAAGATGATAGTGGCCTTTAAAGAGGAAATAAAAAAAAAATCCCTTAAAGAAATTGAGGGAAAGATAAAAAAAATTGGAATATATCAATAAATCTTTTAAAGATAGCCAAAAAACCATGAAGATCAATTAAACAAGTAAAGGAAACAGTTCAAAACCTGAAAATTGAAATGGAAGAAGTGAAGAAGATACAAACTGAGGGAATTCTAGAAATAGAAAATCTGAGTAAACAAACAGGAACATCAAATGCAAGCATAACCAACAGAATACATGAGATAGAAGAGAGAATCTATGGCATGGAGGATACAATAGAGAAAATAGATTCATCAGCCAATGAAAACCCCAAAGTCAAAAAAGTTGTAAGAAAAAACATCCAGGAAATCTGAGACACCATTGAAAGGCCAAACCTAACAATAATAGGGATAAAAGAAGTAGAAGAATATGTACTCAAAGGCACAGAAACTATATTCAACAAAATTATAGAATAAAACTCTCCCAACTTAAAGAAGGAAATATGTATGAAGATACAAGAAGCTTACAGAACATCAAATAGACTAGACCACCCCAAAAAGTCCCTTTGCCACATAATAATCAAATGACTAGAGATGAAGAATAAAAAAAAGAATATTAAGAGCAGCAAAGGAAAAAGGCCAAGTGACTTGTAAAAGCAGACCCATCAAAACAAAACTTGACTAATCAGTGGAGATTCTGAAAACCAGAAGGTCCTGGACAGATGTAAAGCAGACAATAAGAGACCATGGATGCCAGCCTAGACTAATATACCCAGCAAAACTTTCAATCACCATAGATGGAGTGCATAAGACATTCCAAGACAAAACTAGATTTAAACAATATCTATCCACAAATCCAGCCCTACAGAAAGTACTAGAAGGAAAAATCCAACCCAAGGAAATTGCAGCCATGAAAACACAGGAAATAGATAATCTCAAACCAACAAATCCCAAAGAAGGGAAACACACAAAACTACCACCAAAAAAAAAAAATAACAGGGATTAACAATCACTGGTTATTAATATCCCTTAATATAAATGGACTCAATTCACCTATAAAAGGACACAGGCTAACAGAATGGATAAGAAAAGAGGACCCATCCTTCTGGTAGATACAAGAAACATACCTCAACTTCAAAGACAGACACTAGCTCAGAGGAAAAGGCTGGGAAAAGACTTTCCAATCAAATGAACTTAAGAAGCAAGCTGGTGTAGCTATCCTAATGTCTAAAAAAACAGACTTCAAACTAAAATCAATCAAGAGTGATCAGGAAGATATTACATATTCATCACAGGAAAAATCCACTAAGATGGAGTTTCAATTCTGAACATTTATACCCTAAATATAAGGGTACCACATATGTAAAAGAAACAATACCAAAGCTTAAATTGCACATCAAACCCCACACACTAACAGTGGGAGACTTCAACATACCACTTTCACAAATGGACAGGTCATGAATTTAACAGAGAAATAAGGGATCTAACAGATACTATGACTCAAATGGACGTAATAGATATCTACAGAACACTCCACTCTAACATAAAAGAACATACCTTTTTCTTAGCACCTTATGGAACCTTCTCTAAAATCAACCACAAACTCAATCACAAAGCAAATTTCAACAAATACAAAATAATTGAAATAACTTCCTGTATTTTTTTTCGGACCACCATGGCTTAAAGTTAGATTTCAACAACAACAAAAATTATAGAAAGCCTACAATCTCATGGAAACTGAGTAATGCTCAATTGAATCACCAATGAGTCAAGGAAGAAATAAAGAAAGAAATTAAAGACTTCCTAGAATTCAATTAAAATTATTGTACAACATACCCAAACTTATGGAACATATGAAAGCAGTGCTAAGAGGAAAAGTCATAGCATTAAATGTCCACATAAAGAAGTTAGAGAAATCTCACTAGCGACTTAACAGCACACCTGAAATCTCTAGAACAAAATGAAGCGAACTCACCCAGGAAAAATAGATGCCAAGAAATAAACAAATTGAGGGCTGAAATCAATAAAATAGAAACAAAGAGAACAATACAAAGAATCAATGAAACAAAGAGTTGGTTCTTTGAGAAAATCAACAAGATAGACAAACCCTTATTCACTATAACCAAAAGGCAGAGCGAGAATATCCAAATTAACAAAATCAGAAATGAAAAGGGAGACATAACAACAATGAGGAAATACAGAGAATCATTAGGTCACACTTCCAAAACCTATAATCCACATAATTGGAAAACCTAAAAGAAATGGACAATTTTCTGAAAAAGTACTACATACCAAAATTAAATCAAGACTGGATAAATAATTTAAATAGAGCTATAACTCCTAAGGAAATAGAAACAGTCATTAAATGTCTCCCAAACAAACAAAAAAAGCCCAGGACCAGATGGTTTCCATGCAGAATTCTATCAGAATTTCAAAGAAGAGCTAATACAAATACTCTTCAAATTGTTCCACACAATAGAAATGGAAGGAACATCAACAAACACTTTTTATAAGGCTACAGTTATCCTGATTCCCAAACCACACAAAGATGCAACAAAAAAAGAGTATTTCGGACCAATCTCCCTCATGAACATTGATGCAAATGTACTCAATAAAATACTGGCAAACCAAATCCAAGAATACAACAAAAAACTTATCCACCACAATCAAACAAATTGCATCCCAGAGATTCAAGTTTGGTTCAACATACAAAAATCAGCCAATGTAATACACCATATAAACAAATTGAAAGAAAAAAAAAACATGATAATCTCATTAGATGCTAAAATAACTTTGACAAAATCCAACACCACTTCATGATAAAGGTCTTGTAGAGATCAAGAATACAAGAAATATACCTAAACATAATAAAAGCAGTTAACAGCAAGCTGACAGCCAATTTCAAATTAAATGGAGAGAAACTCAAAGCAATTCCACTAAAGACAGGAACAAGCAAGGCTGTCCACTCTCCCCATATCTATTCAATACAGTCAGTACTCGAAGTTCTAGCTAGAGCAATAAAACAACAAAAGGATAACAGGGGAATACAAATTGGAAAAGAAGAAGTCAAACTTTGGTTATTTGCAAACGATAAGATAGTATACATAAGTGACTCAAAAAATTCTACCAGGGAACTCCTACAGCTGATGAAAACTTTCATTAAGGTGGTGGGATTAGATTAACTCAAAAAAGTCAGTAGCTCCCCTATATACAAATGATAAATGAGCTGATAAAGAAATCGGAGAAACAGCACCTTTTACAATAGCCACAAAAAAAATATGAAATACCTTGAGGTAACTCTAGCTAAGCAAATGAAAGATGTGCATGGAAAGAACTTTAAGTCTCTAATGAAAGAAAATGAAGAAGATATTAGAAAATGGAAAGATCTTCCATGCTCAGGGATAGGTAGGATTAACATAATAAAAATGACAATCTTACCAAATCAACCTACAGATTCAATATAATCCCCATTAAATCCCAACACAATTCTTCACAGACCTAAAAAGAATAATACTCAACTTCATATGGAGAAACAAAAAACCCAGGATAGCTAAAACAATCCTGTAAATAGAACAACTTTGGGAGGCATCACTGTCCCTGATCTCAAGCTCTACTAAAGAGCTATAGTTTAAAAAAAATTTTAAAAAAGCTTGGTATTGATATAAAAACCAACATGTGGACCAATGGAATTGTATTGAAGACTGGGACATTAATCCATGCACATATGAATACTTGAACACCTGATTTTGACAAAGAAGCCAAAACTGTGAAATGGGAAAATAAAAGCATCTTCAGTAAATGATGCTGGCATAACTGGATGTCAACACATAGAAGATTGCAAACAGATCAGTATCTACCACCATACACAAAAATTCAAGTCCAAGTGAATCAAAGACCTCAACATAAATCCAGTTACACTGAACCTGATAGAAGAGAAAGTAGGAAACAGCCTTGAATGCATTAGCACAGAAGACCATTTCCTAAATATAACAAAAGTATCACAGACACTGAGAGTAATGATTAGTAAATGGGATCTCCTGAAACTGAGAAGCTTCTGTAAGGCAAAGGACATAGTAAATAAGACAAAATGACAGCCTACAGAATGGGAAAAGGTCTTCACTATCCCTACATCTGAAAGAGGGTTGATCTTCAAAATATATAAAGAACTCAAGAAACTAGACATCAAAATACCAAACAATCCAATTTAAAAATGGGCTACAGAGCTAAACAGAGAATTGACAATGGAAGAATCTAAATGGCCAAAAGATATTTAAAGAATTGCTCATCATCCTTAGTCATCAGGGAAACGCAAATCAAAATGACTCTGAGATACTATCTTGCATCTCTCAGAATGATTAAGATCAAAAACATTGATGACAGCTTATGCTGGAGAGGATGTGGACAAGGGGAACACTCCTCTACTGTTTTGTGGGAATACAAACTTGTACAGCCACATTGGAAATCAGTATGGTGGTTTCTCAGAATATTGGAAATCAATCTACCTCAAGACCCAGCTATACCACTTTTGGGCATATACTCAAGGGATACTCAATCATACCACAAGGACACATGCTACCTTCTTAGCATCCTTACTCATAATAGCCAGAACCTAGAAACAATCTATATGCCCCTCAACCAAAGAATAAATAAAGAAAATGTAGTACATATACACAATGGAGTACTACTTAGTGGTAAAAAACAATGATATCATGAAATTTTCAGGCAAATGAATGGAACTAGAAAATATCATCCTGAGTGAGGTAACCCAGACTCAGAAAGACAAACATGGTATATACCCCACTCATAAGTGGATACTAGATGTAAAGCAAAGGATAACCAGACTATATCCCATGGCTTCAGAGAAGCTATCTAATAAGGATGACCCTAAGAGGGATGAATGGATCATCCTAGGGAAGGGAAATAGATGAGATCTCCTTGAGTAAACTGAGAATGAGAGGAGACAATAGAGGGTAAAGGATAGGGGATGAGAACATAAGGGATCATGATAGTCGAAGTGGAACAGGGGCAGGTGGGAGAGCAATGAAAGCAATACCTTGATAGAGAGAGACATCATGGGGATAGGGAGAAAACTGATGCTAGGGAAATCCCAGGAATCCACAAAGATGACCCCAGCTTACCCTACTAGCAATAGTGGAGAGAGTGCCTGAACTGGCTTACCCCAGTAATCAGATCGCTGAATACTCTGTCATCATAGCGCCTTCATGCAGCAACTGATGGAAGGAGATGCAGAGATCCACAGCCAAACACCAAACTGAGTTCCAGAAGTCCAATAGAAGAGAGGGAAGAAGGATTCTATGAGCAAAGCACATCAAGATTATGATGGGGAAACCTACAGAGACAACCAAACCAAACTGTGGGAATTTTAGACCAACAGCTGTGGAGCCTCCATGGGACTGGACTAGGCCCTCTGCATAAGCAAGACACGTGTGTAGCTTGATCTGCTTAAGGGACCCCCTGGCAGTAGGATCAGGATCCATGCCTGGTGAATGAGCTGGCTTTTTGGAGCCCATTACCTATGGTGGGACACCTTGAACAGCCTTGATGCAGGCAGAGGGGCTTGGACCTGCCTCGACTGAATGTACCAGGGAGAATGAGCGGTTGGGCAAGCACAGGCATATTACTACAATCTCATAGCCCTGTGTCTGGCAAGGGGTACACAGATCCCTTATTTACTTAGCTGTACTATTAGTAAAATTGCCATAGGAGCCTAGTTCATTTGATGTAAATATTAAAGCCAGCTAAAATATTATGCAACCCTACTATGGAGACAAAACATTGCAAAAATATTAACAAAGAATGCACAGAAGTGTATGGGCTCAATAATAGGGCCTTACCTTCAAGCTCTATGAGGCAATCAAGGACAATGGCAATAGCTTATACTGTTAGGGTCTCTTAGATTCTGCTGACCATCAAATCAAAGGAAGGTTTCCTATGCCTTCAACTAGGAATTTTGTTATAGGCTATGGTTTTGGGAAAGAGTATTATCACCCCATGTGACATAACTCCATTTAAACTATATATATATATTATACATGCACACATACACAGAATGTATTTTAAGGTGAACTTATAAAATACTATATTTTCCTGTGGCTTTTACAAACATCCTTATGATTATTTACCTCCTCCCTCCCTCTCCCTCTGTATTAGCATCACATCTTTCTCCACAGCTAAATTTTCTCCCTTGTTCCTTTTTCTCTTCATAGCATCTGTATTCTACTACCCCCCTCTCTAGAGATACTTCTTATTTTTCAAGAAGATTCGAATTATTCATTTAAATTACCTTCTTGGAGACTATGTTTTCCTATTAAATTCTGAAAGCATTGCAGCAAGCCTCATCATTCTGTGAACTATTGTTACAGAGGTGTATTTATTTTGTTTCCAGGGATTATAAAATTATCTCTTAGAGTGAGTTATCAGAATTTTCCTCATGTAAATAGTTGACCAGCTCATGATGTAAATATTTATTGTCTGATGTAATGAATTCACAATTAATTTAATATTTTTTAGACATTTCCTGCTATATTATTTCCAGAATTTAACTGCCTGAATAAAGCAAGATGTCAAGGGAAATTCAAATGTGATTCTAAAAACATAATTAAATAACTATTATTTCAGAATGTGTGTAGCTTCAAAGCTAAGCAGCAAACATATTTCAGAGATTCCTAGTATACTCAAACCACATGTACTACCTGATTAACATTTTACATTACCAAAATGTATTTGCCACAGTTTAGAAACCAATATCAAGATAGTATTAATTTAAAGCCATCTTTTCTTCATTTTCGTTATTGTTGTTCAGTTTTTTTCAAGATTCCACTCAGGATCCCCACTGAAGTTGGTCATTATACCTCCTGAGACTCTCTGGATGCTCATGCTTTGTCAAAGGGATTTGCTCTTTATGACTAACAATTTGAAAAAGACTGGTCAGGTATTTTATAGAATATCTCTCATTGATATATCTTTTATGAAGGAAGATTGTAGAGATGGAGTTCTCTTTTGCTTTGATATACCAAGTGTCCCTGGTGTCAGTAAGGCTTTTCACCACGGTGTTATCTTTGAGTATCTGACTTTTGTGGAATGGATATTATTTGAGTGTGTCCTCCAAAGAGTCATGTACTGGAAATTTGCTACCAGGACTGATGATAAGAAAGACATATAGTCTTTGTAGTATGTGATATTGTAAAGGAAATATTGGGGACACTGATTTCAAGAGATATATTCAACTGGTCTTACAATGTCTTTCTGAGAAAAAGTTGTCCTGTAAAGAGCAACAGTGGCCCATTCCTACTTCCAGGCTTCATGTGACAGCATACTGCACTCTCTTTGGTGCGTGTTCCAGCTTCTGTGTGATATCAGGTGTCATGAAGCCCTCTCCACAGCTGAGCAAAAGCCAACATCATGTCCTTGGTTCCCCAGAATAGGTGAGCTTAATACATTTCTTTCTTCTTTCTTTACTTTTCTTTTTCTGTTGTTTTTGTTTTTTCAAGTCAGAGTTTCTCTGTGCAGCCTTGGCTGTCCTGGAACTCTCTCTGTAGACCATTCTGGGCTCGAACTCACAGAGATCTCTCTGCCTCTGCCTCCATAGTAGTGGGATTGAAAGAATGCACCACCACTACCTGGCATAAATCTCTTTATAAATTAAAAAGGAAGAGAAATTGACACCATATGACAATTCTACCTCTCCACAAACTACCCCATATTAAAGAGAAAAAGGTACTGCCAATATTTTTCCATTGATGATCACTTTTTGTCTCCTCACATTATTCACTTATTTGCAGAAATACATGAGCACACATAAGCACATGCACATGATCACAGAAAAAGTTACACATACACAAATAAACAGATACATGCTAATATACCATGCATAATACACACATGCACATTTACATATATATGCACACAGACACATAAATGCACATATATGCACACACACACAGACACACAGACACACACACACACACACACAGTAGCCTTTCCAAACAGCTCAAGGTTTTGATTAACTTCATTAGATTATATCACCATGATCCACGATGAGTAAGTTTGTTTACATGATGAAAAGATGAGTATTACCTAATTGTGATTACCAAATCTATCTGAGACTGGGAACTGGACCTATGTAGGTAGTTACAGTTTCCTGAAATGATGAGCATCTCCAATTTAAATGTTCTATTTAGCACATGATGTTGCTCAATAATAGAATACTCCTGATATTGAAGCTATGAAACTAATGTGTCAGTGTCTCTTCCTCTTCTAAAAAAAGAGATTTATTTAGCTCTCATGAGGGGTCTCTATACCGTGAATAATATTTAGATTTATTAAGAACATCATGTCTGTTATATATCTCTAAATAAAGTCATCATTTTTCCCTTCATCAATCACGAATGCCTCTTGACTTTTACATGTGAATAATAAATCTCCCTAAACAATTTTGTTGGCAAATCTGTCTTTGGTTTTTATAGTTATGGGACTAGATTGTTTATTTTATGATGTTCCCATTTTTATTGCGTACTTTATGAATTTGATTTATTTCAGCAAATATATAATAAAATCCTCATTACCCCTCATTATTAGCATAATGAACTATTCAAATGACATTTGCAATATAAAATAACAATGCATATGACTGACAGCTTTGTAATGTGTCACATTTTCAAACAAATGAGCTAAAGACAATTCAATATGTACTTTTAAACTGATGCTTAACAGAAAAAAATACATTTTTCTTTCATGTAAATTATTTGGGCCATAAGGCAAATTGTCAGCATACTATCATGCTGAATTTAACACAAGGGAAATCTTGTGAAGACAATGACGTAGATGTATCTGTGAAACTGTCATCTCGTGGTTGTTCTCAGATTTCTAACCCATTTACCAAATGTGACCGCCAAGATGTTTACGGGCAAGAAAGATCCCACTGTATCTTATTTGGTATGTAGTTTAGACATTTACTACAAATTTGCCAATAACATAAACCAAAAATTATTTAAACTTCAGATGACCAAATAATTCACAAGTCATGGTATACCCAAAGCTTGGGTACTGTGTGGATGATATTTTTCTTTGCTCAGCTTCCTACTTTTAATTACAGATCTGCATAAGACTGGTCACTAATAGCACACAACGTAGTCAATGATAAGTTGTTTTGAAATATCCTCTGCTAAAGTTTTTAACACATAATTCTTTAATTAATTATCAGGCATATTTTTAGACAAGGGCTGAAAGCAGCTGAGTTCTACACAAAAGTATCACAAGAATGATCTCTACACTACATACTAATATTCTTCTATTCTGAATCCTACTGATCCAGGTCTCCACAATTAAATAACTCCCAGAACCACTCTCTTCCTGGTTCCTACTATTATTGCCCATTAAATTATGTTTAAAGCATTAAGCTGCTTTTCTAATCCAAAGTTCCAAAGTCTACATTCCTCCAAACAAAGACATGATCAAGCCTATCACAGCAATGCCCCAGCCCCTGGAACCAACTTCTGTTTTAGTTTGGGTTTCTATTCCTGTGAAGAGACGCCATGACCATGGCAATTCTTATAAAGGAAAACATTTAATTGGGGCTGAAATACAAGTTCAGAGGTTTTGTCCATTTTCATCAAGGCAGGAAGCATTGAGGCATGCAGGCAGACATGGTGATGGAGAAAGAGCTGAGATTTATACATCTAGATTAGTAGGCAGCAGGAAGGAAGAAGACACTAGGATGAGCTTCTGAAACCTCAAAGCCTTTCCCCAGTGATACACTTTCAACAAAAGGACCACACCTACTACAACAAGGCCATTCATCCTAATAGTACTATAAGCCTATGTGGACAATGTTCATTCAAACCCCTACACACATAGATGGAAAACAATAAGACATTCCATGATAAAATTAATAATATCTACCTACAAATCCTTCACAACAGAAGGTCTAGAAGGAAAACTATAACTTAAAGATGTTAATCACACCCTAAAAAATGGAATAAATAACCACAGACCAGTAAAATAAAAGAGGGGAAGCACAAACATACAAACATACACACATCAACAAAATACAACAGGAATCAACAATCATTGCTCACTGATATCTCTCAACATCAATAATCTCTGTCCTCCAATAAAGAGATAGAAAGTAATAGAATGGATAGGAAAATAGGATCTATCACTCTGATGCATCTAAGATAAACACCTTGTCATAAAGTATAGCTACCACCTCGGGGTAAAAGGAATGAAAAAGAAAGTCCAAGAAAGTGGATTTAAGAAGCAAGTTGGAGTAGCCATTTTGATATCTGACAAAATAGACTTCACAACAAATCTAATGAGCAGACATAGGGTAGGTCACTACACTGTCATCAAAGGCAAATTCCACAAATAAGACACTGAAGTTCTTGACATCTCTATCCCTAACAGAAGAGCAACTAAGTTCATAAAGGAAATGCTATTAAAGTTAAAACACATTTTGACCCTCACTCACTGATAGTGGGAGACTTTAATACACAGTTTTAACAATATGTAGGTCATACACAAAGAAAGAAAAAAAAAGCTAAAAAGAGAAATTCTGGAGTTAACGATTGTATAAACTAAGTGCACCAATAGGCATTTAGAAAACATTTCACCCAAACACAAATGAATATAACTTCTTCTCTCCACTTCATGTAACTTTCTCCAAAATTGATCACACATTTGGTCACAAAGAAAGTCTCAACAGATACAAGAAAATGGAAATAAGACACGGGCGTATCCTATCAGATCGTCATGAAGTAAATCTAGATGTCAATAACAAAAGAAACCTTAAAAACTTATAGAAACTGAATAACTCTCTACTGTATGAAAAGTGGATCAAGACAAAAATTAAGAAAAAATATTAAAGACTTTCTAGAAATGCAATGAAAATGAATACACAAAATACTCAAACTTATGGGACGTGATGACAGCAGTTCTAAGAGGTAAAGTCAAGGCCCAAAATGTATACATAAAAAACCAGAGAGCTCTCATACTAGCAAAATAGTGGCACACTTGAAAGCTCTAGAAGAAAAAGAAGAAATCACACCCAAACTGGATATATTACAAGAAACAATCAAACTTATGGATAAAGTCAGTAAAATAGGAACAAATAAAATATTACAAGAATAATTGAAACAAAGAATTGGTTCTTTGAAAAAGTTAATAAGATTGAAAACTACTATCCAAATCAACTAAAAGACTCACAGAGAATATCCAAATTAATAAAATTAGAAATGTAAAAGGATGTATAACAACAGACAACAAGGAAATCCAGAGAATTATAAAGACATATAAATTATATGGAAAACTTGATTTCCAACAAATTGTAAAATCTAAAAGAAATGGATAGTGTTCTTGGTATATACCACTTACCAAAGTTAAAGCAAGATCAGATGAGTAACTACTATTGAAATAAAAAGCGCTCATCAAAAGTCTCTCTGCCTTAAAAAGCCCTGGGGTAGATGGTTTTAGCATAGAATTTTACTAGACATTCAGAGAAGAGTTAAGGCCGATAATCTTCAAATTATTCCACAAAACAAAAACAGAAGTAGCATTGCCTAAGTCTTTTTATGGGATGAGAGTTACCCTGATACCCAAACCACATAAAATCCCAACAAAGTAAGATAGTTACAGATCAATTTCTCTTATGAACATATATGAAAAAATTCTCCATAAAATGTTTAAAAAGTGTAAACCAAATCCAAGAACACATCAATGTGTTATCTACCATGATCAAGTAGGTTTCATTCCAGAGATACAGGGATGTTTTCACATACATAAATCAATAAATGTAATCTATCATATAAGTAAAGTAAGGAAAAATCACATGACCATCTCATTAGATGCAGAAAAGTCCTTTGACAAAATTCAACACCACTATTTGATAAAAGTCATGGAGGGTTTATGGATAAAAAGGACTTACCTCAACGTAATAAAGGCAGTTTACAGCAAACTTATAGTCAACATAACTTAAATCAAGAGAAACTCTAAGCAATTCCACTAAAATCAGGAACAAGACAAGGTTATTCTCTCTCTATTCCTATTCAATTGTTATCTAGAACAATAAGACAACTAAATGAGATCAAGGAGATACAAATTGGAAAGGACGAATTCAAATTATCTTTATTTGCAGATCATATAGCATACATAATGACTGTAAAAATTCCACCTGGAAACTTTTACAGCTAATAAACACGTCCAGGCACATTGCTGGATACAAAATTAACTAAAAAAAAGGCCTGTGGTATATACAATTGACAAATGGACTGAGAAGAAATCAGGGAAATAATACCTTCCCAAATAGCCTGAAAAAGTATAAAATGTCTTGGGATAACTCTAACAAAACAAGAGAAAGTCTTAAAAAGAAAAACTTCAAGTCTTTCAAGAAAGAAACTGGAGAAGATATCAGAAGATGAATAGTTTCCCCATGCTCATGGATCAATAGGATTAATGTGGCAAAAATGGCCATCCTACCAAAAGAAATGTACACATTCAATGCAATGCACATCAAAGATTTTAAACAATCTTTAAAGGATAATTTTTTTAGCTCCATATGGAAATCCAAAACCCTCAGGATTTTTAAAACATTCTTTAATAATAAAAGAACTGCTGGATGTATCACATTGCCTGATTTCAAGTGGTACTACAGAACTATAGTAATAAAAACAGCATTGTAGTGGCACAGAAACAGACATGTTGACCAACTTAATTGAAGTGAAGACCCAGATATAAATCCACATGCACATACACCTTTTTTTTATAAAGTAGCCAGAAATACACACTTGAAAAAAGACATCGTCTTCAACAGATGGTGTTGATCAAACTATGTCTGCATATAGAAGAATACAAATAGATATATGCTTATTACCCTGAACAAAACTCAACTCCAAATAGAATAGAAACTTCAATTTAAAAGCAGATTCATTGACCCTGATAGAGAGTAGGGAATGGCCTTGAACTTATTGCACAGGCAAAAAATTCTGAATAGAGAACTATTAGCACAGGTCCTAAGGTTAACAATTAAGACAGAGAACCTTATGATTCTAAGAAACATCTGCATGGCAAAGAACATGCTTTCAGACAAAGTCACAGTCTACAGAATGAGAAAATGTATTTTTTTTTACAAACTCCACTTCCAATAGAAGGCTAACATCAAAAATATAAAAAGAACTAAAAAAAGTAGATGCCAAGAAGACAGATCATTTTTTAAAATAGTTTATTTATGAAGACATTTGAGGAAACTCAAATGGCTGAGAAATTTGATTGATAGATGGTGGGGTTGTAAGAAAGGAGTAGGAGAATCAAGTAGTAAAAGGGGGGAAATAGGGAGTCAGGAGGAATACAGGGAGAGTCAGCTAATATTATGGGCCATTTCAGGGATATTATTGAAACTTAATACAATAGAATTTTCTTAAGGGAAATACATATCTGAAGGTGATCTTAAAGAAATGAAGAAAAATAAGGGAGACAGAGTACCAACTGGTCATCTTTTGTCACCAAGTGAAGCTTCCAATAACAAGCTTTGGTTATATCTAATTGAGCTGTTGCCAAAGAAGCCCCATGGAAAACCACAAACAACCCAAACTCTTGCCAAGACAATAGATTTCTTTTCCCAAACTGAAAACAAAGCCCCAGTTCTTAAGACAACACCTACACAACTCATTGAACATAGAGAAGTCAAGCTGGTCCCTGCACAGAGACCTTACGACTATGTTCTAGTGTCTTTGGTACAGGAAGGTTTTCAGAAGTCTTCCAAAAGAGAAACATAAACACCAGGACATACATAAACTCTTTGATTTACAGTGGTATCTGGCCTGCAAGATATGGTATGGCAACAATGTCAATCACAAAGCTGTGAGAGCTACCATCCAATATCTGATTCGATTTTAGTCCCATTCCACCTGTTGTAGAATATTATATTAAGGTGTGTTACTTTTGTTTATGCTCTGGAACATTTGTTTAATGATGCAAAGATGTGTTTGATTAAATAAAATTCACCTGTGGTCAGGAGTCTGAGTCAGCAACTAGCTGACAGGAAGTGGTAGGTAGAGACCAGGTTGAGACTTTTTTTTTGCTGTTGTTTGTTTGTTATTTAAGAATTTTTTTATTCATTTTACATACGAACCATAGATCTCCCTCTCATCTCTACTCCTGCTACTCCCTAGCCTTCCCCCTGACCCATCCCCTTCACCTCTGAAAGGGTAAGGCCTCCTATGGGGAGTTAGCAAAGCCTGGTACATTCAGTCAAAGCAGGACCAAGCCCTTCTCCCGTGTATCAAGGCTGTGCAAGGTGTCCCACCACAGGTAATGGGCTCCAAAAAGCCAGTGTACGAACAATGGATAGATCCTAATTCCACTGCCAGGGGCTGCTCAAACAGACCAAGCTATACTATTGTCTCCTGTATGCAGAAGGTCTAGTCTGGTCCCATGCAGACTCCACAGCTGTTGGTCTAAAGTTGTTGAGTTCCCATGATCTTGGTTCAGTTGCCTCTGTAGATTTCCCTTCATGATCTTGCCCCCCCTTGCTCATAGAAACCCTCCTTCCTCTCTTTGACTGGACTCTTGGAGCTTGACCTGATGCTTGGCTGTAGATCTCTGAATCTGCTTCCAGCAGTTACTGGATGAAGGCTATATGATGACAGGGTATTCACCGATATGATTACTGAGGTAGGCCATTCAGGCATCCTCTCCATTATTGCTAATAGTCTAAACTGGGGTCATCTTTGTAGATTCCTGAGAACTTCCCTATCACTAGGTTTCTCCCTAACCCTATGATGCCTCCCTCTATCAAGATATCTCTTTCATTGCTCACAACAGGGGAGTATTACTGGAGAAACTAGTCTTATATGTAGGCTGCATGCCCACATATAAGTCTTATATGTAGTTGATTGTCAATAGAAAAAAAAACTTAATGGCATCTATGGAGGTTCCTTGTCTCACAATATCATGTCACAACTTTTCCTTTTAAAAATGTTTTCTTATAATTTCTTATTTGTAGTTACATATTTTTTTTTCTTCTCTCCTTTTACCCTACAGGTCCTTTGCTTCAATATTAGTGGTTTCATGGAAATCCTAAGTGTGGGCACGAGTCTCTGTTTCTTGTGCCTTCTATTGGGCTCTTTTCCTTCTTTATGTGGTTTTGTTCAATTCCAATGTATTACATTTTTAAATTTTTATGATATTTTATTTATCATATTATTATCACTTAGAATCCACAGAACCTCAGACCAAGACAACATGGTCTTGGAGACAGTGTTGGTGCCCAAGGACCATTCTGTATCTGGATCCTACAGACCTAAGTGACATATATTGTTATCCAGTGCCAAGGTAACATACCAGCCAGAGCTAGGACCATGGTACTACTGCATCCAGGGTCATTGTTGATATCCCTGGCTCCAGTTGCTACAAGAGCTGTGTGGATTCCTGGGGGCTGGGCAGATAGCTGTGGCCTTGTTGAAGTCTGTGAGCTATAAATGACTTTTTTAATGTGATCAGTAAACTGTCACTTTTCCCCTTTGTCCTTTCATTAGGCCTCCGAAAATGTCTTGGGTAGCCTGGCTCTCCATGAAGAGGAACAACAATTGTATAATGGCAGAATAAGAAGATTAAGTTGGGATGCAGCATCCAGGAGGAATTGGAAGGGAGTGTATATGATCAAAACAAGTTACATTCATGTATAAAATTATCAAAACAATTCAAAATTGAAAATAATCACTTCATTTAAAGTCACTATTTCCCATTTAATGAAATTAAGTAACATAAATGTTTTAAGAGCATTCAGTTAGTTAATTCTGACATCTGAGCAAAATTTCCCTTCTCGAGTAGAGCGCCCTTTCTATCTACTCAAGTCCATTGTCTACTAATCAGATTATTTACACTTATTCTTCAATCTTCTAGTGTTAGAGTGGGGATTCCCAGTGACAGCAAATAGTTTTAAGTATAAACTGAATGTGAGGGGTGGGGGGTAATAAAGGGCAAGGGTCAAGGGAAAGAGAGATTAGGGGAGTGGGAGATCCCAGCTGGATCAAGAACAGAGAGGGAGAACAAGGAAAGAGAGACCATGATAAATGAAGACCCCACTCAGGAGATGGGAATGGGGGGTGGGTTGGGGCGGGGAGGCAGGAGACGGCGGCGGGGAAAAAGGAGGACAGGGGAATCTGTGGCCAATATGCAAAATTAAATTAAATTATAAAATAAAAAAAGAATGAGATCTACATGAACAGCCTGGACATGAGTGGGGGTAGTGAAGGGCGAGGGTCAAGGGAAAGAGAGCTTGGGTGAGTGGGAGATCCCAGCTGGATCAACAACAGAGAGGGAGAACAAGGAATAGGAGACCATGGTAAATGAAGACCACATGAGAATAGGAAGAAACAAAGTGCTAGAGAGGCCCACAGAAATCCACAAAGATACCCCCACAACAGACTGCTGGCAATGGTCGAGAGACAGTCCGAACTGACCTACTCTGGTGATGGGATGGCCAAACACCCTAATTGTCGTGCTAGAAACCTCATCCAACTACTGAGGGATCTGGATGCAGAGATCCATGACTAGGCCCCAGGTGGATCTCTGGGAGTCCAATTAGCGAGAATGAGGAGGGTTTATATGAGCGAGAATTGTTGAGAACAAGGTCGGATAAAGCACAGAGACAAATAGCCAAACAAACGGAAACACATGAAATATGAACCAATGGCTGAGGGGTCACCAACTGGATCAGGCCCTCTGAGTGGGTGAGACAGTTGATTGGCCTGATCTGTTTGGGAGGCATCCAGGCAGTGGGACCGGGTCCTGTGCTCATTGCATGAGTTGGCTGTTTGAAACCTGGGGCCTATGCAGGGTCCCTTGGCTCGGCATGGGAGGAGGGGACTGGACCTACCTGGACTGAGTCCACCAGGTTGATCTCAGTCTGTGGGGAAGGCTTTGCCCTGGAGGAGATTGGAATGGGGGGCGGGCTGGGGGGAAGGTGAGGGGGGCGGGAGGGGGGAGAACAAGGGAATCTGTGGCTGATATGTAGAACTGAATTGTATTGCAAAATAAAAATTAAAAAAAAAAAGAAAAGAATGTAAAAAATAAATTAATTAATTAAAAAAAAGAATATAGATGTCTTACCACCAGCCCAGGTCTTGAGAACCATGTTGTTGGCCCAAGGCCATACTGCATCTGGGGGTCCTACAGATCTAAGTGACTGGTGTTGTTATCCAATGCCATAGTGAAATATTGGCCAGGGCTGGGCCCATGGTCCTACTGCATCCACGGTCATTGTTGATATCCCTGACTCCTTTTGCCACAAGAGTCATGTGGATTCCTAGAGGCTGGGCGGACACGTGTATTCTTGTTGGAGTCTGGGGGCTATGCTGCAGCTGGGGCCATACATATCTGAGTGGCCTTTACTGCTACCTGATGCTATCATGATATCTGGGTCAGAGCTACTGTTGAAGGCCTGTCTGGGTCAGTGGCCCTACTGCAGCAAGGTCTGTACTGATGTCTGAGTTTTCTGTTAGCATGTGAATGTCCAAGATCTGGTGCCATGTTAGTGTCCTAGGATCATCTGAGTGGCCTGCACTGCCACCTGGGGCAATGGTGACATCCAGACCCAACAGCTCTGAGGACCACCTCTGGGTCTGTGGTTCTACTGCAGTCGAGGTCTGTGTTGAAGTCGAAGGTGCCTGTTGCCACCAAAGGTTACACAGAACCCCAGGGTTGAGGCCACAATCTGTGGCCTTGTTGGTGTCCCCGGAGTGCCAATATCAGAGCCATTCTGATCTGAGTGGCAGGTGCTTCCACCTGGAGCCAGGTTGTCATCTGTGCCCAAGTTGCTGTCAAGGGCCGTGTCTGGGTCTGTGGTTCTGCTGCTCCGTTTGATTTCTGAGATGGCCCACTGAGTGATACATGATGAAATCGGAAGGCAATGCTGAGCCTGATCCACTGTTTTCCGGCCCTGGAATAGCTGGCCCTGTCCTTGATGGACAATGCATCAAGAAAATTTACCCTAACCCTCATGGGAGAGCTGGCCCTCACACTTGGGAGAGATGGCCCCACCCCTCACCTCACACAAGGGAGAACTGATCCTGATGGCATGGAAGTAGGGGAGCTGGCTCTGTCCCTCATCAGAGGGTGATGACCATAGTGATCTGGACTAACCAGCTCCACTACCACCCAGGCCCACAAACAGGCTTTAGGTTGGTCTACCCTCACATCAACCCCATCTAAGATCTGCCAGAATTCATGAAGGATCTCTATGACTCAGGGCAGCCACAAGCTATCTGAGAGGAGTTTCGATGAGGATCCAGTAATGATGGTGTACCAGAAACCAGAGGCCTTGAGTCAGACCAATGATTCATTGCAATGAACATTTGCAAGTAAAGCTGACTGGACAAAAAGTTATATTGTGTGATGCACCGTGCCCCCAATACCACCAGGACAAACGAGGAGATGTTAGAGAGGCAGGAGAGATGAAAGAGTGAAGAGGAGTTTTTGTTTGTTTTGCTCATCTTTTTCTTTCTTTTTCTTTTGGGTTTGGAGGGGTTTTTGTTTTTCTTTCTTTCTTTTTTGTTTCCTTGTTTTAGGTTAGTTTGGTTTGGTTTTATTATCTTTTAAATTTTCTTTTGTGGGGCAAACTCCAGGGGTAGAGGGCAGATATGGAGCAACTGGGAGGTGGGTGGAATTGGGTTGGATAATGTGAAATTCCCAAAGATTCAATAAAGAAATTATGTTAAATACAAAAAGAACGTAGATGCCATTCTTATAAAACAGTGGAAAAATTACCATGCACCAAAGGCCTTGCTAGAAACCAATATCAATTGAGAGTGTATCACTTAGTGGAGAGTTAATCATTTTATTTTGAGTTTTTCAGTGATACTTTATCTTACTAACTAGTTAGATAAGAATTATTCGCAATCTATTTAAATGGCATTCATATTTAATAAATGTTAAATTTATTCACATTTGATAAATGCTAAACTAATCAATATTTCTTACTTTTCTTTCAACCAGACAACAAATATTTGGTAATATTTTGAAAGATATGAAGTTAATTAAGATAAGGAGGTCTTTTTAGCTGCACAGACATTTGGTAAACAGATTGTTACTTCACACATCCTCCCTAAATGAACATGTCTTTGTCTCATGTCTGGACTATAAATCTATCTAATTTCAGGCCACTTGATTGTTCTCCTGCCACAATCTTAAAATAATGTGCCTTGAAATCATAAAGGGAATTCCTTGTTCATTCATGGTTAAATGGCTCTAGATATGAAACCTTTCTACCTGAGGCCGCAGTGACTACGGCCTGAAACAACAGGATACTTTAAAGACGTTCTTTGGTGTCTTATAATGAGGAACTTTGGCATTTCTCCAGTTTTATGAACCATGTGCATCTTTCTGAGATATTAGTATGATCAAGTCAATAGAATTTATTAAAATAACTATGCAAATCTCACACAAATCTTAAACTTTCAAGTAGAAATACTATTCCCAAATATAAATTATATATTATTCAAATGATTTTAAAATATAAATAGCTTAAATTTATTTCTATTTTAAATTTTATTTAATATTTTTATTTTAATTTGTAATCTATTTTTATAGTCATATGAGGCAAGAATCTAGTTTTCTTTTTACCTTCTCCAAATGTCTCAACAGTCTCTCATAGGGCTGAGTCTAAATTCCAAATTATGCACAAATTCACAGGAACTAGCACAGAATTCAATCCTCCATTTAAGCTCCACTTATGATAACTCATCTCATAAAATTGACTATATAACCATTATACTTAATAAGTACATGATAGATTATCATGTAATTGATACATAATATAATGCAAATAATTAACATTATATGATTAGTATCAAAATGTGAGAAACTAATATATATCATTTCTTTTGCCTTAAAATTATTTGATACATTCTTGTCAGGGAAGCATACAAGCTGACTACAGAGCTTCCCCTCTCCTGATCCTCCAGTCCAAATCCCCTTAGTCTCGTCATCTGTTCTCTAGCAAAACACCTGCTGGGGTCTCCTTTCTTCTTTGACTCCATTCTCAGTGGACAACAAAGGTCTTCACCAACCTTCCTCCCCACAACTCCTCCCTTTACCTCAGCGTCCAACACCAGAAGGCATTACCTGTGAACACACAGGAGGCTAGGGAAACAGATAAACTAACTGAAGAACTTAACCACGGCCTCTTCTCCTTCAAACCCAACACCCCAGTCTCATCCCTAGCTCTGCAACAGAACACCTGCTACAGTCTTTATTACCACCCTGCCTTTATCTTCTGTGGATTCCACATGCCTTCCCCTAGTAACCACTCTCCCCTAAATTGTTATTTTATCCCAGCTCCCCCAAACCCAGAAGGTACCCCTGCTAACTCACAGGCCATTCCTGCCAGGGCAACAGGTAGGCTGGCTGGAGGGCCCCTTGTGGATTGGCCTTGGCACACATCTGGCAGGAAGAGTGAACTTGTGAAATATGAGCTCAAAGATGGGTGGAGTCAAAGACAGGCTCTAAGAAATGGAACAAAGCTTTGGGACCTATGTGCAAGGTCTGGTGGATGTCTAAAATGATAGACAGTGCCTGGTCCTGAAGAAAGATGGGGCAGTTATTTAAATAGAACCATCCATGTGTGAGGCCCCCTTTTTCAGGAGTTTGTCTCGCTCCTATGGTTGATAGCAGGGCTGATAGGAAGTTGTCAAAAATAAAATATGTTCTGTTGATCCAGAGGAGCTGGAGGCCAGTCTCGGGCAACTGAGTCAGCATTGCCCAAGGCTACTGAGTCCTTGATGGTCTGGAGCATCCTCGGTAGTGATTTATGACTACTTCTGCAGGGAGCTGAGGGCCTCCAAGAGCTTGCATATAAGGGATCCATGAACTATGGGAGTGCCCTTGGTAGTGAGGAAGCCTCTTTCCCTTCACAGGACAGAATGGGTATGGGCTACTAAAAAGGCCTATTTAGAGCCATTATAGATGTAACCCCATAACTCCATTGACCCTTGGTTATCTGGAGTGCTCTAGTCAAGGCAAGCTTTCTGAGATGAGGCAGGGTTTGGAGAGGGAGAGAGGAGAGAGAGAGAGAGAGAGAGAGAGAGAGAGAGAGAGAGAGAGAGAGAGAGAGAGATGAGGGAGAGGGTCTGAGGTGGAACAGCCACACATGTCATATCCACAGAGAATTTCTTAGCAGGCACCACAAACAACACACTCTCCTAAAATCTAGAAGAAGAAAAAACGAAGGAACAAAACACACATCCAACAACGACAAAAGTAGAAATCAACACCTAGACATGTAATCATACCAATCCCAGCTGCCTAGAGCGAGCATAAAAACATATTCAATAATATCAAGAGAAATATGTCTCTACTAGAGCCAAGCAACCCCATCAAAGCAGAATGAATATTCCAACAGAGTTGTAGCACAAGAAAATGACTTTAAAAGCAACTATATGAATATGAATGGTAGATGTCATGAAAGAGGAAATTAATAAATCCCTCAAAGAAATTGAAAAAAACAAAATAAAAAGTTGAAGGAAATGAATAAAACTGTTCAATACATAAAAATGGAAATAGAAGCAATAAAGAAAACACAATCTGAGTATATTCTAGAAAGGAAAAATTTTGGAATTTGAGCAGGAACTGCAGAAACAAACTTCAACAGAATACAAAAGATAGAAGAGAGAAGCTCAGACATTGATGATATGATAGAAGAAATGGATATGTCAGTCAAAGAAAATGTTAAATATAAAAAACCCTGGAATAAAACATCCAAGAAATCTAGGACAATAAAAAGTCCAAACCTATGAATAATACGATAGAGAACGAGAAAAAAAACAAAAACAAAAAAACAGTTCAAAGGCCGAGAAAATATTTTCTTTTTTTCATTAAGCGTCATTTAGTGGTTAACTTTTTTTGACAAGTAGAATTTGGTTTTACCATAGGTCTCTGGGCAATTTAATATCTGGTTCTTTGTAACCCAAGCAGTATCAAGCACAGGTTCCATCTGATTGAGTGGGTGCTAAATCAAAACAGACTTTAGTTGTTTACTCCCACAAGCTTTGTTCCACTATTGTCCTAGCACATTTTGCAGGCAGCACAGATTGTGCATCCAATTGTTTTGGGGATTTCTATGGGACCCATTTGGTCAACAACTCAACTGTATGCAACCCAGTCCTGGTACAGATAGCTTTATTTGATAACAAGAGACGGCCACTTAGGACTCTAACTCCATTATTTGAAGAACCCGTTAGGATTTCTTTCATATATTTTAGTAAGCTTCCATTGCATTAGGGTTCCATACCACCCCTCAAAATTCCCCCAGCTGTCTCTTCCATCATTCCTGCCATCTTTCCCAGCTCTCTTTCACACATGATCTTCCTTTTCCTGCCCTTCCTTGCCCCTAGTCCACCCATAAAATCTATTCTATTTCACACTTCCAGGAGGACCCATGTGTCCCTTGTACTTCCTTCCTCTAGCCTAACCTCCCTGGGCCTATAAATTAAAGCTTGGTTTTCATTTATTTAATGGCTATTATCCACTTATAAGTGAATACATGCCACATTTGTCTTAGTGGGTCTCGGCTACCTCACTCAGGATAATTTTTTCCATTTCCAACCATTTGCCTGAGAATTTAATAATATCATTTTTTAACAGCTGAGTAATACTCCATTGCATAAATATACCACATTTTCTGTATCCATTTTTTTCTATTGATGGACCTCTAAGTTGTTTCCAATTTATGGGTATTATGAATAGAGCAGTAATGACCATAGTTGTGCTGTGGATATCTATATGCTGTGAAAATGTGTTGCTGCTTTGATTGATAAATAAAGTAACGATTGGCCAGTAGCCAGGCAGGAAGTATAGGCAGGACAAAGAGAGAGGAGAATTCTGGGAAGTGGAAGTCTGAGTGAGGAGACTCTGCCAGCCACCACCATGAGAAGTAAGATGTAAAGTGCCGGTAAGCCACAAGCCATGTGGTAACTTATAGATTAATAAAAATAGGTTAATTTAAGATGTAAGAACTAGGTAGCAAGAAGCCTGAGGCATTAGGCCAAATAGTTTAAATAATATAAGCGTCTATGTGCTTATTTGGGTCTGAGTGGCTGTGGTACTGGGCAGGACTGGAGATAACTCCAGCTACATAGTTGAGCAAATATCTCAGTTATAAGATTGAGTGACCTTTGGTTATATGTCCAAGAATGGAACAGTTTGATCTTGGAGTAGATCAATTCCCATCTATCTGAGACACCACCATACTAATTTTCAAAGTTGATATACTAGTTTGCATTCCCACTAGATATTGAGGAGTGTTTTTTTGCTCCACATCTTTGCCAGCATGGGATTTCCTTTATATTCTTAATCTTAATTATTCTGACAGGTGTAAGATAGAATCTCAAAGTAGTTTTGAGTTTTTATTTCCCTAATGGCTAAGGATATTAAACATTTTTTTCTTAACCATTTGAGTTTCTTCTATTGAGAATACTGTTTAAATCTGTATCTCATTTGTAATATAAAACATTATTTGTTTTTTGATATAAGGATTCTTGAATTCTTTATATATGTTGAATATTAGTTCTCTGTTAGAGGTGAAGTTGTTGAAAATCTTTTACCATTCTGTGGGCTGTGCTTTGTCCAAATGATGGTATCCTTTCTCCTGTAGAAGCTTTTCATTTTGATAAAGTCCCATTTATTAATTGTTGATATTAGTGTTCTGTTCAGAAAGTCTTTTCCTGTGCCAATATGTTCACAGGACACCAAAGGGTGTTCCCCACTTTCTCTTCTATCTGGTTCAGTGTACTGGTTTTATTTTGAGGTCTTTGGTCCATTGAACTTGAGTTTTATGTAAGGAGATATGTATAGATCAATTTTGATTCTTCTACATGCAGCCATCCAATTTGACTAGCACCATTTGTTGAAGATGCTCTCTGTTTATCCAGTGTGTGATTCTGTGTTCTTTATAAAAAAAAAAATCTAGTGTTCATAGGTGTGTGTGTGTACGTGTGTGGGGGGGTGTAGGTTTTTTTTGTCTTTTTGTTTTGTTTTGTTTTATGGTTACTTTGGTGTTTTTTTTTTTTATAACTGCGTCTTAAATTCAATTCCATTAATCAATGTGTCTGTTTGTATGCTACGATCATGACATTGTTATTACTACAGCTTTATAGCATAGCTTGAGATCAGTTACGATAAGATTTCTCATAGATTTTTATTGTTCAGAGTTATTTTAGTTACCCTGTTTTGTTTTGTTTTGTTTTTCCATGTGAGGTTGATAATTATCCTTTTAATATATGTAAAGAATTGTATTGGAATTTTGATGCTGATTGCACTGAATTTGTAGATTGCTTTTAGTAGGATTGGCATTTTTACTATGTTAATCCTACCAATGCATAAGAATGGGTGATCTTTGCATCTTTGGATATATTTTTTACTTTCTTTCTTCAAAGACATGAAGTTTTATTATATGTCTTTTACTTGCTTGATTAGATTTACCCCAAGACATTTCATATTATTTGTTGCAATTGTGAAAGGTGCTGTTTCCCTTACTTCTTTCTTAGTCCATTAGTAGTTTACATGAGAGGGTTACTGATTTCCTTGAGTTAATTTTGTACATAGCTACTGGCTGAAAGTTTTTATCTGCTGTAGGAACTCCCCAGTAGACTTTTTAGTGTCAGTAATATATAGTATTATATCATCTGCAAATAAAGAAACTTTGAGTTCTGTCTTTCCAATTTGCATCCCCTTGATCTCCTTCAGATGTCTTATTTCTCTAGCTAAGACTTCAAGTATTGTATTGAATATATATGCAAAGAGTGGACAACCTTACCTTCCTGACTTTTGTTGAATTGCTCTGACTTTCTCTCCATTTAAGTTGATGTTGGTTATAGGCTTGATGTGAACTGCCTTAGTATGTTTAGGTTTGTCCCTTGTACCCTTTAGCTCTCCAGGATTTTTATCATGAAAGGGTGTTGGATTTTGTCAAAGGTCATTTCTGTATCTAATGAGAATATGGTACAATTTTTTTCTTTCAGGTTGTTTATACAGTGCATTACGTTTACTGATTTTTGTATATTGAACCATCCCTGCATCCCTGGGATGAAGCCTACTTGATTATGGTGACTGATGTTTTGAAGTGTTCTTGGATTATGTTTGCAAGTATTATATTCAGTATTTTGCATCAATATTTATGAAAGAAATTGGACTGTAATTCTCTTTCTGTATTAATTCTATGTGGTTTAGGTATCAGGGTGACTTTTGCCTAACAAAATGAATTGGGCAATGTTCTTTCTGTTTGTTTTTGTGCAACAATTTCCAAAATATTTACATTAATTCTTCCTTCAGAGTCTGGTAGAATTCTGTGATAAAGCAATCTATCCCTTGGCTTTTATCGGAGGGGGTGCTGTGAGACTTTTAATGATCGTTTCTATTTCTCTAGGGGTTATATGTCTATTTAAATTACTTATCTGATCTTGACTTAACTTTGGTTAGTAGTATTATTGAGAAACATATTAATTTCCTTTAGATTTTTGAATATGGTGGAGTACAGGTTTTAAAATTATGGCCTCAAGATTCTCTGGATTTCTTGGATGTCTGTTTTTAGTCCACTTTTTCTATTCTAATTTTGTTTTTTGGATATTATCTCTATGCCTTTTATTTAATTTGTATAAGGATTTGTCAGACTTGTTAGATTTTTTTCCCAAAAAAACAACTCTTTTTTCATTGATACATTGTATTGCTCTCTTTGTTTCTATTTTATTGATGCAAGCACTGAGTTTGATTACTTCTTGTGTATTCCTTTTGATGTGATTTCTTTTTTTTTGTTGTTCCAGAACTTTCTGATTTGCTATTAAGTTGCTAGTATGAGTCTGTCATTTTTTGTTGTCACTGAATGCTACGAAATTGTCTTTTAGAACTGCTTTCATGTGTCACTTAAGTTTGGTATCATTTGTATTCATTTCTACTTATTCTAGAAATCTTTAATATCATCATGTCTTTCGGTTCTTACCACAATTTTCAGTCAATAGACAGTTGTTAAGTTTCCATGTGTTTATAAGCATTATGTTCTTTCTTTTAATGTTGGCATCCAGCATTAATCCATAATGATCTGATAGGATGCATGGAGTTATCTAAATTTTCTTGTATCTATTGAGACTTGCTTTGTGTCTGAGTATGTGGTCAATTTTGGAGAAAGTTCCTTGAGATGCAAAACAGAAGGTTATTCTTTAGTGTTTGAGTGAAATATTCTGTAAATATATGATAGGTTCATCTGATTTTTCATATATGTTAGCTTTAGTATTCTCTGTTTATATTTCGTCTAGTTGGCAGGTTTATTGGTGAAAGTCAGGTATTAAATTCTCCCACTATGAGTGTGTGAGGATCTATATGTGATTTAAGCTGAAGTAGTGTTTCTTTTACAAATGTAGGTGACTTTGGAATTGTGGAAAAGATGTTAAGAATTGAAATTTCATCTTGTTGGATTTTTTTTTTTGATGAGTGTGTGCTGTCTTTCCCTGTCTCTTTTAATTAGTTTTGGTTTGAAGTGTATTTTGTTAGGTATTAAAATGGTTTCACCATCTTGTTTCTTAGGTCCATGTGCTTGAAATATCTTTTTTCAACCCTTCACCCTGAGGTGATGTCTAATTTTGATGTTCAAGAGTACTTATTGGATGCACCAAAAGAATGGGTCTTATTTTTCATCCATTCTGTTAATCTGTATCATCTTATTGTTTAATTGAGACCACTGATATTGACAGATATCAATAACAAAGCACTATTCATTCCTGTTGTTTTGGTGGTGGTGGTGATCATGGTGGAGTGGTGGTGGTTAGTGTGTGTGTGTGTGTGTGTGTGTGTGTGTGTGTGTGTGTGTGTTTCCTTTTTTAATTTTGGTGATCTGGAATTATTTATCACCAATGTTTTCATGGTTGTTGTTAACCTCCCAAGTTTGGAGATTTTATTCAAGTACCCTCTGTAGGACTGGATTTGTGGCTAGATATGGTTTATGTTTGACTTTATCATGGAATATATTATTTTCCACTTTTATGTGATTAAAAGTTTTGTTAGATATAGTAGTCTGGGTTGGCATTTGTGGTATCTTAGAGTCAGCAGCACATCTGTTCAGGACTTTCTGACTTTTAGAAACTGCATTGAAAATTCATAAATGGTTTTCATAGATCTGTCTTTATATGTTACTTGGCCTTTTTCTCTGGAATCTCTTTTGCCTTTATATCTTACTTGGTCATTTTTTTTTTCCTGGCAGTTTTTATGCCTTTATATGTTACTTGGTGTTTTTCCCTGGCAGTTATTAATATTCTTTCTTTTTTTTTGCACATTTAATGTTTTGATTACTATGTGTCAAGGACTTTGTTTTCTGCTCCAATATATTTGGTATTCTTTATTCTTTTTTTTATTTTTTGAGGGGGTGGTTTCTCTGTGTAGTGCTGGCTGTCCTAGAACTTGCTCTGTAGACCAAGCTGGACTCTGTAGCTAGAGTTTTCCTGCCTGGCCCACAGTCAGGACAAATCTCTCTCACCTGCCAGACCCACAGCCATTCAGACCCGACCAAGTAAACACAGAGACTTATATTGGTTACAAACTGTATGGCCGTGGCAGGCTTCTTGCTAACTGTTCTTACAGCTTAAATTAATCCATTTCTATAAATCTATACCTTGCCACATGGCTTGTGGCTTACCGGCATCTTCACATGCTGTTTGTCATCATGGCAGCTGGCATTGTCTCCCTGCCTCAGCCTTCCACTTCCCAGCTTTATTCTCCTCCTTGTCCCGCCTATACTTCCTGCTTGGCCACTGGCCAATCAGTGATTTATTTATTGACCAATCAGCAACACACTTGACATACAGACCATCCCACAGCAGGACTCTTACTCAGACATCCACTTGTGTCTGCCTCCCGAGTGCTGAGATTAAGGTGTGTGCTACTTCTTGTATAGGCATGACTTTAAATTAGAAAAAAAAAAACAAAAAACTATTCTATGATTTTGTTGAAAACATTTTCTGGGACTTTGAGTTGGCATTCTTCATCTTCTTTTATTTTTATTATTTTTAGGTTTGGTGTTCCCTAATGTCCTAAATTTCACTGATACTTTATGTGAGGAAATTTTCAGATTTAGCATTTTTTGTTAATAGATCTATTTTTCTTATCATATATTCCATCCCCTGTATTATGTTAGTGAAGCTTGCCTCTGTAGTTTCTGTTCAAATTTCTAGATATTTTTTTCATTTCCAGAATTTCCTCAGTTGGAGACTAACCCAGATCAAAGTAGACATGACCTCAGAATAAAAAGTTGGAAAAAGATTTTCCAAGCAAATAGACCTAAGAGGCCACCTTATAAGCCCATTCTAAAATTGAACAAAAAAGAATTCAAACCCAAATTAATCAAAAGAGATAGGGAAGGACACTTCATACTCATCAAAGGAAAGATCCACAAAAAAAAGCCATACAACAATTCTCCAAAATTATTGCTGAATATGTCCATGTTACTTATTTAGTCATGAAGTCTGATCAAGCATGATGCCAACTACAAAGACAAAATTCTGTGCCTAGAAGTTGTCACTCCAAAAACTTTTTGTCTGTATATTTCAATTTTAAGAAAAATGACCACCAAAACTCTTCTCCGTACCACATGCATGAATCAATTACTAACAACAATGGAAATTATTGATTCAGGTGACAGAATTATAAGGAATAATAAACTATTGGCTTGAAACATGTGCTTATAAATATATAAATATATTGGCAATGAAACAGAATAGTTACCTACTTGAAGTATTACGCTTAGGTAAAGCATAAAAATAGCAAGCAGATCTGTGACTAGCAAAGTAATTTTAGATGACAATGTCTGTAAAAAATTATAACCTGTATTTTCAGAGAATTACTGGTAGGATTTTTGTTTTGTTGTTTAGAATCAAGGATTGAAAGTTCATCAATATTCTCAGTTGCATTACCAACCATATTTTTCTTGCTTTTGGCAAGATTCATAGTTCACATTTTCTTTTATTTCATCTGACCTGAAGCTTATGACTACAGTAGTGTTTTATTCCTACTCTTAATTCTCATTTTCTACATCATCATTAAAACAGCTAATGTAATTCTTAGAAAGTAGGTTGTTTTTATGTCTTTCTTTATTAAATTTTATGCCTGTAGTTTTATCTATTTTATTTTATTTACATATGTATATGAGTGTTTGCCTGAATATATGTTGAGACATCACATGCAGGGAGTGCCTGTAGAGGCCAGAAGAGGTGATCAGACCCTTTGAGACTGGAGTTACAGATGGTTCTGAGCTACCACGTGGGTGCTGGAACCTGAATACAGGACTTCTGCAAGAGCAGCTAGTGTTCTTAACCACCGAACATCTCTCCAGCCATGAGTAGTTTCAGTGTCTTTCTTATTTTTTATTTGTAATTAGCATGTTTATATTATGTAAAAAAAATAAGATTAAAAAGATACATAAAAGTTGTCTTACCACAAATTAACTTATTTACTTATAGTTAAAACTTCTCATAATCAAAATTGTGTTTGACAAAATATGCAAATACAAGTAGTCAGGAGCTGAGCAAAGGAGAGGCAAAAAGTCTGGCATCACACTTTAGGTCTCTAGGTAGAAACTGGGAAAAGAAGGGTAAATTTCTAGTGTTGAATTTATTTCTGTTATCACCTATTAATTTTCTAAGTGAGTGTTAACAGAATATTCTACAGCCTACCATGAAAATATATTTTAGAAATAAATCATATTATTTTTCTAGAGGATACTAGGAACCTATAAACTGAATTTAGTTCAATTATTTATGATGGTGATAGTGTTTAATGGGTTCAATTAGTGAACACTTTCCAAAAGTCACTTTTTCTTTAATAGAAACACCACCATAGTTTGTACCAGACCACTCATGTTATAGGGCATTAAAACATTAACACATCCCCTTGGCTGAAAGGCATAATATGAAGAAAAATGTCATTACTACTTTCTTTTATTGAACATGATTTTTAAATGATTAGATAAATAAGGAAAATGCAGAAGTTTAAATCAAAGCAATTTGATAATACAATATTTACAGTCCCTAACTAGACATGCAAAAAGTTAAATGTATATCTGTTTTGACAAATTTACTAGCTGGAATCTTCAGTAAACTTTCTTCAATTGATTGTAAAATCAAACCTCATTTACTACAAATGAATGCAGGCATTTTTAAAACAATATTTACCTATAAAATATGGAAAGCTCAAGTTTTAATATATCATTAAGTTATTATTTTCTAGTGTGTGCTGTGTCAAATTGACCTTCAGAGAGCAGTCAAGTTGATCTTGAAGAGTGTTTTGTCTGTTATTGTAAGAATAGTGAAGGAACAATGTCTATAATAATCTCGAGTAGAAAGATAAATTCTCAATGCTAGCCAAAAACCCAGATTTTTATGGTAGGTCAGGCTGACCCAGATGATACAGAGGCTTTGTTTTGTATCTTAATTTTTAATAATTCAGTGACAACATAGACCAACTTTCAAAGTAGGTACCTGCTTATCTCTCTCACATTTTGGGGGTCTGAGCAGACTAGAAATGTGCAGGGCAGCTTTAGAAAAGCATGCCTGGTTAAGGTGAACTTCAATTGGGAAATGGGTAAAACAGCAACTTCGGTGCCCCAGCTTCCTCTCTACTGTTTTTCTCATATACTATCCACACATTTTCATGTAATTTCCAATGCTTAAGAACAGATATAAAACTACTCACTCATTTTCACATAATTTGAAGTCAATATATATTGTATTCAAAGTCTTTGATTTGAAATGCCACTTTGATAAAAAAAAAATACCATCCTTATTAATGGAATCCAAGGAATTAATGTATGACATCTGCCATAAGGGAGTAATCTAAAAGGTTACATTATAGTTATTATTTTATGAGTTCTTTGAGAATTGCAATCATGTATTTTGAATATACCCAGTCTCATCTCACAAACACTTCCAATTCCACTCTCCCTTATTTACCCAACCAATTATACGCCATCCCTTTTGACATTTTCATGTACATTAACTCAAAGTAAATGATGTGTGACCTTCTGTTAGAGTATGGTAAATTAACTAGGAGCTACACCCTTAATAAAAACTGACTGTAGTTGTTCCCAAAAGCTTTTAGTTGCCAGTAGGTCTTCAGCTAGGGGAGGGACTTTGTACCTACATCCTTTCTCCATGATTTTTTTTCAGTCTGGCTTGAGCTTGTGCAGGTCTTGTACATGCTGTCAAACTGTTATGAATATATATATATATATATATATATATATATATATATATATATATATATATATTATTCCAATGTAATGCCTGGATTAGTACTTTCCAGAACCTCTGATATTTTATTTTTTTCTCATTTACTAAACATCAATTCTATTATCATAAAATATAATCTGAGTGGGGATTCCCCTCCCTCTACTCCTTCCAGTTCCTCCTTACCTCCTCTCCCATCCCGGTTCACTGCCTTTCTGTCTCTCATTAGAACAGAACATGCTTCTAAGAGATAATAAGAAAGTGTAAGAATATAAAATATAATAAAAAAAAAAAAAACCATTGTATCAAAGTTGGACAAGGGAAGTCAACAGTGAGAGTCCAAAGAGAAGGCACAAGAATAAGAGACTTGCCGGGCGGTGGTGGCACATGCCTTTAATCCTAGCAATTGGGAGGCAGAGGCAGGCGGATCTCTGTGAGTTTGAGGCCAGCCTGGTCTACAAAGCGAGTTCCAGGAAAGGCACAAAGCTACACAGAGAAACCCTGTCTCGAAAAACCAAAAAAAAAAAAAAAAAAAAAAGAATAAGAGACTTACTCATTTACGCTTAGGAGTCCCATAAAAGCACTAAACTGAAAGATACAGTTTGTATGCAGAGGATCTGGTATAGACCTCTGTAGGCCCTGTGCATGCTGCTTCAGTCTCTGTGAGTTTTTAGTATTTGGTTTTACCATATGACTCTGAGCTATCTAGTCCCTGGTTCTTGGCTACCCAAGCAGTGTTGGGTATGGGTTCCATATCATGGAGTGGGCCTTAAGTCAAAACAAACATCTGTTGGTTACTCCCATACATTCTGTTCTATCATTGCCCTAGCATAATTTCAAGGCTAGAAAGATAGAAAAATCAAAGATTCTGTGGTAGTGTTGGTGTTTCTGTTTTTTGTTTGTTTGTTTGTTTTTTGTTTTGTTTTTGTTTTTGTTTTAGCCTGCAGAGTACATTTCTATGCCAAAGTCAGTAGAATGTGAGGCTGAATGTTCTATGTGGGCACCAGTTTGGCCTGTCCATGTTGAGTGACTTTTGTGTATATTGTATTCAGCAATGAGGCCTTGCTCTCTGTTTGTGGAGAACAACCTATTGTCTTGGCAACAGACTGGGTGTTTGGCATTTTCCGTGGGACCCTTTTGGCCAAAAACTCAATTGGATTAAACATAGTCCAGGTGTTGGAAGCTTCATTTGGTGATAAGAGATGGCTTGTTGGGGGTCCATTTCCTTCATTATTTGGAGACTTAATTAGGATCACAATAAAATATTATAGGAAGCTTCAATTACATTATGTTTATATGCTGCCCCTCAAATGACTTTCAAGTCTACCTGTCTCCCCCATATCCTCCCCCAATTTCATCTACCTGCTCCCTTCTCATCTGATCCTGCTGTTCTCATACCCTCCTCCAGTCCAGTACACCCATAAAATCTGTTTTATTTCCCATATCCAAAGAAGATGCATGTGTCCCCACTTTTCCCTTCTTCTATGTCTAATCTCTCTGGGTCTGTGGACTGTAGTAGCTTGGTTATCATTTATTTTTTTGTTGTTGTTGTTTTCAAATTGAAACAATATATGAAGTTGATAATGTTTCATAATTTGAATTGTTCATAATCCATATGATATAAGAAGTTGATAATTGTTCTTTCAAGATATGTGAAGAATGATGTTGGAATTTTGATAGGGCTTGCACTGAATCTATAGATTGCTTTCAGCAGGATGGCCATTTTTGCTAAGGTAATCCTACCAATGCATGAGAATGGGTGATCTTTCCATCTTCTGATATCTTTTCAAATTTTCTTCAGAGACTTGAAGTTTTTATCCTACAAAACTTTTACTTGTCTGCCTAGGTTTAGCCCAAGATATTTTATGTTATTTCTTGGTATTATGAAAGGTTTTTTTCCCTGATTTATTTCTCAGTCCATATGTCATTTATATGTAGGAGAGTTACTGGTTTTTTTTTTTGTTGTTGTTGTTAATATTGTAACCAGCTACTTTTCTGAAAGTGATAAGCTGTAGGAGTTCTCCAGTGTGATTTTTAGGGTCACTTATGTATACTATCATAACATCTGCAAATAAAGAGACTCTGAGTTCTTCTTTCCAAATTATATTCTTTTAATTTCCTTAACTTGTCTTATTGCTTTAGCTAAGGCTTCAAATACTATATTGAAAAATTATACAGAGAGAGAGTGGACAACCTTTTCTTCTTCTTGATTTTTGTGAAATTGCTTTAACTTTCTCTTCATTTTACATTGATGTTGGCTATACACTTGTTGTAAACTGCCTTTATTTTGTTGATATATGTCCTTTGTACCCTAATCTATTGAGAACTTTTATCATGAAGGGGTGTTGGATTTTATCAAAGGCCTTTTCTGCATCTAATGAGAGGTTATATGTTTTTTTTTATTTTTCCATTAAGTTTGTTTATATCCTGGATTACATTTATTAATTTTAGAATGTTGAATGATCCCTACATTTCTTTTATGAAGCCTACTTGATCATTGTAGATGATCTATTTGATGTGTTCTTGGATTGGGTTAGCAAGAATTGTATTAAGTATTTTTGCATTGATGTTCATAAGGGAAATTAGACTGGGTCTTCATGTGGATTGTGTACCAGGATATGTGTGGCTTCATAAAACGAATTGGGCAATGGTCCTTCCGTTTTTATTTTGCAGAATAATTTGAGAGTTAGGATTGAGATCAACCTGGTAGACTCAGTCCAGGCAGGTCCAGTCCCCTCCTCTTAGGCTGAGCCAAGCTTCCCTGCATAAGCCCCAGGTTTCAAACAGCCAACTCATGCACTGAACACAGGACCCGGTCCCACTGCCGGGATGCCTCCCAAACAGATCAAGCCAATCAACTGTCTCACCTATTCAGAGGGCCTGATCCATTTGGGGGCCCCTCAGCCATTGGTTCATAGTTCATGTGTTTCCATTCGTTTGGCTATTTGTCCCTGTGCTTTATCCAATCTTGGTCTCAACAATTCTCGCTCATATAAACCCTCCTCTTTCTCTCCAATTGGACTCCTGGAGCTCCACCTGGGGCCTGGCCGTGGATCTCTGCATCCAGTTCCCTCAGTCATTGGATGGGGTTTCTAGCACGACAGTTAGGGTGTTTGGCCATCCTATCACCAGAGTAGGTCAGTTCGGGCTGTCTCTCGACCATTGCCAGCAGTCTATTGTGGGGGTATCTTTGTGGATTTCTGTGGGCCTCTCTAGCACTTTGCTTCTTCCTATTCTCATGTGGTCTTCATTTACCATGGTCTCCTATTCCTTGTTCTCCCTCTCTGTTCTTGATCCAGCTGGGATCTCCCGCTCTCCCAAGCTCTCTTTCCCTCGACCCTCGCCCTTCATTACCCCCACTCACATCCAGGCTGTTCATGTAGATCTCATCCATTTCTCTGTCATTGGGTGATCCCTGTGTCTTTCTTTGGGGTCCTGTTTTCCAGGTAGCCTCCCTGGTGTCGTGAGTAGCAGTCCAGTCATCCTTGTTCCACATCTAGTATCCTCCTATGAGTGAGTACATACCATGTTTGTCTTTCTGAGTCTGGGTTACCGCACTGAGGATGATTTTTTCTAGATCCATCCATTTGCCTGCAAACCTCATAATGTCACTGTTTTTCTCTGCTGATTAGTATTCAATTGTGTATATGTACCACATTTTATTTATCCATTCTTCAGTTAAAGGGCATCTAGGTTGTTTCCATGTTCTGGCTATTACAAACAATGCTGATATGAACATAGCTGAGCAAGTGCCCTTGTGGTATGATTGAGCATTCCTTGGGTATATGCTCAAAAGTGGTATAGCTGGATCTTGGGGGAGATTGATTCCCAATTTTCTAAGAAAGCGCTATATTGATTTCCAAAGTGGTTGTACAAGCCCACATCTGACAGAGGACTGATATCCAGAATATATAAGGAACTCAAGAAATTAGACATCAAAAAGTCCAACAGTCCAATTAAGAAATGGGCTATAGAACTAAACAGAGAATTTCAACAGAGGAAACTCAAATGGCTGAAAGACATTTAAGGAATTGCTCAACATCCCTAATTATCAGGGAAATGCAAATCAAAACAACTCTGAGATACCACCTTATGCCTGTCAGAATGGCTGAGATCAAAAACACTGAAGACACCTTATGCTGGAGAGGATGTGGAGCTAGGGGAACTCTCCTCCACTGCTGGTAGAAATTCAAGCTTGTACAACCACTTTGGAAATCCTCATACAATCTTTCTGCCTCTTCTTCCAATATGATCCCTAAGCCTCCTCAGTTGCAGGAGTTCTGTTTCAGATGTGTCTGTTGGGATGGAGCATCACATGGCCACTTTTCTCTATGTTTTCCTGATTATGGTTTTCACTTTCTTGCAAAGAGACGTTTCTTTGATGATGAGTGAGACCTATACTTATTTGTGGGTATACGAATAAATATTTTAATGTAGTTAGAAATTATGATAACTTTGGAAAGTGTGTACAGTAGGTTCTTCTTCAAGATCCATGATTTCACTAACCCAGAGTAGTATCTACTTTTCCAGTATCAGACATGATTTCCCTCTGGCTGAACTAGCCTTAAGTCTAGTCAGAAGAAGATTGGTTACCACCGAGGTATGGATGCCATTATTGCACTCTTAGGGGTGTTGTGCCGTGCTAGTCTTTGCTTCAGTTAATAAGCATCATTGTTGGGTAGAAAATAACTTACTGCCTTTGTCCCTCCATTTGAGGCTTTTATAGCACCTTCTGGTACCAAGAAAGTTATTATCTGTGTGGAGATTTTCAAGTTAGGTCCAGCTAAGTTCCTCTGGATCCTGTATCTGAAGTACATATGTTCAATAATAGGGAATTATCTTAAACCTCTAGAAGGCAATGAAGAGCAACAGCAATAGTATATGTTTCAGGAGTCTTGAAAAATTTTGACTAATAACTTGTGAATTTAGCTTCTCATGCCTGGCCTTAGGGTTTTTGCTAGATAGTATATGGCCAGTGGGTGGAGTATTGTCAGCCCACATGAAAACAGTTAAAATATTGTGTGTGTGTGTGTGTGTGTGTGTGTGTGTGTGTGTGTGATATGTGTATATATACACAAGTGAGGTTCCTTGTGATTTGTCTGTCTTTATACAGGAGCCTGGACTGATTTTATATATCCACAACTTAAGTGCAATATAACAGAATTTCAGTTTGTAGTTTCAGTTTATATTGCAAGTACAACATTCATAAGAAACCTGGGTTCAATACCCAGAACAATAGAAATTGTGTATAAAAGTCCAGGCTTCAAGTCCTAGCAGTCTTACAGTGGAGGGAACATGTTAAGAATTTCCAAATTCTCTTTATTACATTGTAATTTTGAGGTTAATCTGAGATAAATGAAACTGTGTCTCAATTAATCAATCAATTATTTAATAAATGCTTCACTGTTATATAATTGCAGAGAAATCCTCCAGATTTATCTTAGAAATTAGTAAGTTTAGAATCTTTGAATTTTTGTTGGTGAGTGAAACAAGGGAAATTTATTTTTTTTCTATATATTGTTTTGTTTTAACAGCCAGATAAGTCATTATATTGACTCAAGCTAAATGTTTAATTATTTTTTGCTAACCCATTCCTTAAAATTACTGTAATTGTTCTAATCAGAATCAGAAATTTTGGAAAAGCGAAATGGAGAAACAAACAAATTTTATGACCTCTTACAAGCTTCATAGATAAAAGAGAAAATCCTATACACCAAATCAACATTAAGAGCACCAACTCTCGCTGGGCAGCAGTGGCGCACACCTTTAATCTCAACACTTAGGAGGCAGAACTGGGCAGATCTCTGTGAGTTCAAGGCCAGCCTGGTCTACAGAGCAAAATCTAGGAGAGGCACCAAATGCTACACAGAGAAACCCTGTCTCAAAAAACAAAAACAACAACAAAACAAAACAAGAAAAGAACACCAACTCTAAAAAATAAAACCAAGGTTCTGTGCTTACTAACAGGCAGTATTCACAAGTACCAGCAGAATAATATCTGAACACAGATGGAGCAGTTAACCCTCCTAGTAAAACAAATAGTCGAAATTCAATAAATGAATACTTGTAACATACATATACATATACAGATTTTTATCTGTCTACCTATCTGCCTACCTATCTGTCTTTAGGTAAACAACAACAAAAACACAGAAACGTATTCCTTTTCATGCCTACAAAATGAAAGTTAGACCTAATCCAGTGAATTTTTTACCCTTAAAGAATTCCCTGCTACTCATAAAATTTTACAAGGGAAAATTCAACATGTCTAAGTGATATTGTTGCTCAATAACATTCAAAGTCAACAGTGGTTTTAGGTTCCAGGATTGTTGTTTTTTAAATACTAGTCCAAAAAATAAGCCCAAAAGAAAAATGATGTAAACAGAAAAATGCTTGAATATGTACTTAAACTTTTATTTCTTTTTATTATTTTAATTTTCTTTCTGGGTTTCCTTTTTAATAATTAATTTTTTCTCAGATATTATATCCTGGTAGCAATTTCTCCTCCCAGTACCTAATGCCTACTTCCCCTCTCCCTCAGATCCACTCCTCCTGCATTTCCCTTCAGAAAAGAGCAGGCCTCCCAGGAATATCAACCAAACATGACATAAGTAGTTACAGTAAGGGACATAACCTCATATCAAGGCTGCATAAATAAATCCAGTAGGAGGAAAAGGGTCCCAAAAAGAGTCAAAATAGTCAGAGACAGTTACCAGTGAAGCTGTTAGGAGTCCCACAAGAACACTAAAGTGCACAACCATCACTCCGTTCCAACCTTAACTCATCCCAAATTGATTTTGCCATAAAATGGAGAAATTCAACCCATTATCCATATTTGATAAGCCCTAAAATAAGTCAGAGATTAACTAATCCAAGACTAAGTTATGAATGTCTTTCATCCATCTTTGTTAGTAGTGGGTAACTCATTGGAAAGTTTCATAGAAGAAGACCTGAGTGCCAAGGGATCCAGGACTTCTCAAGTTTGTCCTCATGTTGCCTGGTCTATGGACACCGATTCCATACCTCATCACACAGACAGTACTGGAAAAGACAAAATTTTCTATGCTGAATGTAAAAAGACTGAGTCCTAGTTCCAGTGTGCGATGAATGTAGATTTGCACAAAGTAGTAATTAAAAAACCACTAAGGCTTCCTGCATTTGTATTATTCACTGTCAAATTTATTGGCTAGAACAGGAATCTCTATTTTCTATATTATTTTATTCTTTCTTTATAAGATGATATGAACTGGTGCTTAAATATTAAAATCTATATTTTATAGCCCTTTAAATTTTATATATCGGTACCTTTCTATATTTTACTTCAGTGAATATTTACAAATTTATGAGGAAGATGTCTTTAAACTCATTTTATAAATTCTAGGGAATTCATAGTAGAACTTGAAATAGAAGTCTTGAGAAGCTGTGTGCTGTATGAGGTCATAGAAGTAAAGAGAGAAAAGAAGCAATGATGTATGAGAGAAAGTGACAAAACTGTTGGCAGAATTTGGTTACATTCACTTGATTTGTTATTCAGTTAGCTAACTGATCATGATGTCAGCAGAATCATGTTGCACTTTAAGTTCTTGGTGGAATCATTTTGTATTATAGCTTTTAGAATCTGGTGCCTTTTCCAAAATGTCTGTTTATTCTGTGGTTTCAAATTTTATTTTGTTTTCTTAATGGACCTCCTCATGAGTATCTCTTGAATTTGCATTAGGCTTTTACATAAAGGATATATGAGTATATATTCATAAGATGACCTCCAACAGCCTCCACTTCCCTGTGATATGAACAAAATACCTTGGCAATTTACACCAATTTAACATGTGGTTGGATTGCCAATACTCCTCTTTCCAAGCATATGGAAGATTTACCAATCTTTACTCGAGTAAGTCTGTTGCTAAATAAATTGTTCTTTAAAAATGTTCTTGGTGTTCAGCAGGGGAATAATTTTAGCTAATATCATGTCAAAAGTGAAGAATTTCAAAACAGGTGGCAAATTAATATGTCTGAGTGTGTGTTCACATCCAGCAACAAAGAAAGCCAGGTCAGTCTGAATTGCTGCCAAGGACACCAGAGTTCATGTTTGCTAACCTTAACCTTATGCAGATGTGACTCATATGTTCTTGAGAAGTCTCGTTTTTCCCAACAGAATGTACTTTTCCAACTATCCTCATCACAGATCAGTGATTCACTAATGCCACAGCCAATAAAAAGATCAACATTTATGGTATACATGTGCAATTTCTCAATTCTTGCTAAGGATATCATACTGAGATATATTTTATTGAACTATATGGCCCCCAGTGCAAGTCTGTACATGTATAAGAAATATACAGTATAACTTAATGGTATCTCCTGCACCCCCAGAATTGGGAAACAGACAGCACTTGTTTTCCATTCTTCATTTCTCTAGGTGTATATCTGGCTTTATAGGACACAATTTACAGTGCCATGATATCAATAATGCATGATCTCTACTTTGATATTGAATTAAACAAATTTACAAACTATTGGGAGGATCTAGAGCTCAGAAAGAAAGCATTGTGGGTAGCATTCTGTTCTTCCCTCCCTATGCCCACAAACCCTCTTTGTGCCCACAAAACCTCCCTGTGGCAATAGACCCTCCTTCTTTGGACCATTTTTCTCACTTCTGAGAGACACTCATAAACTATAAGGACAAAAGGAAATATTAGCTCAGATTTAACTTGTAATCATTAGGATACACCACTTTTAACACTAGCCTTTGGTCAGTAGTTAGTTTTTCAACAAAATTGACCTAGTTTTCTTTTTACTTAACTAGGAAGTCAAATTATGCTATACAATGAGAAGGAATATGTACAAAACATCCAACGTCCCTTTAAGTGGAGAAGGGCTTGGTATCAGAAATGAGAGTGAATTAAGGAGGTTTTAAATTGTTTTCATTTTCCAATTTATCTCTAAATTGTAATAAAAATATTCACTAGTTTTCTAACAGAAAAATGCTTGTTTTAAACCTCATGCTAGGTACCCCATCCCTCATTTGTCAATGGAAAAAAATATCTTGAAATATTCTATGTACAATCACTAAAATTTTCCTTAGAATAACTTTTCTCTAGAGTCTTTTAGAATTATGACCATCTGTAGAATGATTAGGAACTTAGATGGAAAACATAAATCAATTGTGATTATAAAGTATCTTTTAGTGTTGTGTCTTATACTACATCTTTCCTACTTAGTTACTGTCAAATAAGACATTATAAATGACTTTTGTAGAATAGCATTGCTTTTACTCAGTGGCACTTTTCCTTTTAGAGAAATAATTGCCTCTAGCCATATTGTCTGTGACATCCTGCTGTCCAGTGTATTACAAGAACACAATGGAATTGTCATTATCCCAACAAATATTTGGCTTTGATTAAGAGGCTCTCTAAAATTACCCTTCGTAACAGACATTGTAGTGGATACATATTTCTTCCTTTTTAAGGACATAAATAGTCTCATAGCTGTTACAAATTCTTGTGGACCTTACCTCAGTTTATGACAATGAAATGACTCATGGTGAATCACCTAGATAGCTTTAGGATAGACTTATCACTAGAAAGTTAGGACGTATGATTACAGGGTATCAAACTGCAGTGTCAGATGCTAACTAACAAGTACTGGAGAGAGCATAGAGCTTGAGCATTTGCATTCTACTATAAATCCTCCAGTTTCTTTGGAGATTTGTTCATATTTTAATACATTAAAGAGAAAACAATTACTGTAATACATTGTAATATCACAATACCACCTGCTGTTATGGTCAGTAGTAATGAGTCTCTCAGTGCTGTGTCTTGACAGAGCAACTTGAAGGCAGGAAAGGAGGAAGAACAGATAGAAAAAACAAGAAAGAATGAAGGCAGGCAGGCTAGTTTTATTTTGGCTCATGACTTGGGAAGCATTGGGGATGTGGGGAGGCATATCAACATTTAGCCTGCAATCGGAAAGCATAGAATGAGGACTCTCTTAGCCAAATCTCTTTCTTTCCCTTTCTTTCTTCACTCAGTTTGGAAGCCTAATCTATGAGTAGGTCCTGCTAACTTTGTTTTAGTCTTCCCTTTAGTTAAATTTCTCTGAAAATATCCCCAGACACACACTAAGAGTTATATCCCCCGGGTGCTTCTCAAACGAACAATTGTAACGAAGATTAACCATTTCAAGTTGCTTTTAGGCTCAGTGTCCTATATCCCTTCATTGTGTTCTTCCCTTGTGTTTGTCTTTTTATTTACCAGTTCTAATCATGTCTTCTGGTAGATAATAGATGGATAGATGAATAGATAGATAGATGACCAACAGCCATCCCTCAGGAGATGTTTCATTCAAAGGCTGCTTCCTTGAAATTCATAACACATATGATTTAGCAACACAAACAAACAAACAAAACAATAGCAACAACAAAACTCTTTACATTTGATTTCTTACTGTGTACAAGGTATTTTTCTAGTGTTTTCTAAATTCACATAATTACCTCAATGATCTCATGAAAAAAGGAACTGCTCATTCTATTTAATAGATTAAGCTAACAAAGTACAGCAAATGCATGCAATACACACAATCACACAGTCAGAAAGTACGTAAATATGACTCTAAAAAGCAGATGTCTATAATTTTAACTAAGCAAGTTATTATTTTATTTGAGTTAGACTCTTGAGAGCTGAATTGACCTTGCCATTAAGCAAAGAAATCATAGTGAAAAGAAGAAGCATTAAGAGACCCATTCAAAGGCAGTGGCACACACCTGTAATCCCAGTGCTTGGGAAGCAGAGGCAAGTGGATCTCTGTGAGTTCAAGGCCAGCCTGGTCTTCCTAATGTGTGCCAGAGCAGCCTGAGATTCATAGTGAGACCCTGTCTCAAAAATAGAACAAAACAAAAACAAAGCAAAAAAAATCAAACAAAACAAAAAAAGACACCTTCTCTAAGCAATGATTTCTAACGTTTCATGGGCTACTAAACTTTCTGTGTATTAAAATAAAACTGCAAGGCACTGGATACCTGGCACTCTTCCTGGATATCTGAGCTAATACATGGACTTCACATTGTTTATATGCTAAACCTGCAGTCACTGAAAGGAAGCTCAGCCATTGTATTCCTTCTCTAGAAAGTTCTAAACCCTGGACAGGCTATGTGATCTAGTCCCATCAAAATGCTAGTTTACCATGATTTGGACCTTTTAAATGGATTTATTACTTGCTACATTTACCTATAAGGTTTTTCAAAAATATTTTCTGAATCTTTCAGCTACATGATGGCCAGGGCATATAAATAGCACTGGCTAAATGTATAGAGTTTTGTCAATGCATGCATAAAGCACATTTGCAAAGATAAATGATGATTTCCTTAGAGAAAAACGCTATCAGCTTTTTCATAGTACAATATTCAAATCAAACATTTAACTGAAGAACTTTCTATTTTAATTAAATAATATTTAGACAATTTTAATTTCAGATAAAATATACTATCTATGCCACATTCAAAATTTTACTAAATGTAAAATGCAATAATCCTTATTAGACATGTACACTCTTATGCAGCTCAGGAAATCAACCATTGTCCTTGAAGACACTCTTGACAAGAAATTAGGAATGATGTAAATAAATATGGTATCTCTAATTTTAGTTCCTTCCCCTCCTGGACAAGAACCATTGTTTTGTCTAGTATCTATGCCCTAGACCCTCATAATTTATTTTTTGGATCCTTTAGTTCTCATATGATTGTTTCCCTCTGTCCTGTGTCACTACTCTACCCAATTCTTTTGCTGTTCCCAGAGTTGTATTCCCTATAACTCTCCTGCCTAAAAAAAATACTCAGTGGTTCCCTAACACCTACACAAAGAAACCAATCCATGTACTGGATGTACCCCATTTTCCTTTATACTTAATCCATCCTTCACCACTTTACTCTATGTGGGATCCTGACCTCACTGATCAGACTGCCATCACGCATAGTATCTCTTGCCATCTTGTTTCTGATTGGGTTTAGCAATGAGAACTAAGTGCAGGAGACTGGAGGTGACTGAGTTTGGAGCACCAGTTCCAACTGGTAGACATTGACTATTTCTCTATCAAAAAAATTTCTACCACATAGTGCTGTACTTACAATCTGGATTTAACTTTTTCCAATCTTTTTAGTCCCTTTCTCTTCTATCCTTAAGAGGTGTAACTCCATTATGTTGCAGCCAGAGGAGTACTCCACTCTACCATACGAATTTCCTTTAACCCTGTTCACACCAGTGATAGCCCATTATTTCATTTATATATTCCCAAGTTCCCTATGTAAAATAATCCTCTTTGTCCTGCTAAAACCTCAGTTGATGCAAAGAATCTGAAATATTAAGTAATCTGGCTCCTTCCTAGTATTCTAGTTACTTTATCTCAAGACTATGCTTGTTCAAGACTGGATATTCCTGCAGTTCCTCAAATCATGTTCTTTTAAATCATTCTACGAATTTTGTTATGTGTTTCATTTTACTCAGAGCATTTCTTTCCTTCTTCACCAGAGAGAAGGAAATGATAATTCAGTTGCTTATTTGCACCAATCTTTCAATCAAGCCTTGACCATTTACTTTATTATGAATATCAATTCATTTATTATATCAACATTTAAAATTGCTTATTCACTCATTCATTTCTTATTTGCATATTCAACATTTATTTTCATTGAGCACATCCTAAGCACATGTTTTCTATGTTCTAACCACTCCTCAAAAATGGGATTCTGTAGTTACAGAAGCAGTTAAAAGAAAAACTTTGGTATATTTAGTGAGAAGGAAAGATGTGGGGGAAATGAATCTTTTGCCTTAGACAAGACAGTGTATCTCTATAGGTCAGAGCCTACATTCACTCATGCAATCTGTTCTGATTATGTACATATTTAATTTCTCTCCTCAATCCTCATTGAAATATGAAATTACTATGAAGTCACTTTGACCACATCCAGCAATGTTCATGTCTATATTGTTCTTGATTTTCAGGTTTTATATTTCATAAATGGAAACAACCATATTTTTTAAATACAGAAACCCACATTGCAATAAATTCTGTAGTAAATTAGAAACAGTTCTCAAATGAATATGCTTATTACATATAGCTATCACTTGATTACCAATAATTTATCCTTTATTATTAGTGACTAATGTTAGAATCACATTAAAATATTAAGAAGGATGTTATCCAGGTAATAACTAAGATCGAAGCAGGTTACTACTCAATTATGTTGGCCCTTGATGTTATAGATGTTTTATCCACTTTGCTAAGATCACTGAGTGTAGGTTTGGCTTTGGGCATATCTTCTGGTTCTTTGTTAGTAGATTGATTCTAGTAGTTGATCTATGAGACATATCAAAAGCAAATACAAATTTCTATTGACATATTTTTTATCTTTTTCTATTCATGAAATTGTGATTAATGATTTGAATTGATGCTTCTACTTGAATGAGACTCTTACATAGAGCCTCACCACAATGATGACAGTTCCATAACACTGTTCCACCACATCACAGAAACCATGGGTGATGCCTTTCCTTTGTACAGTCACAAAATCAAATATTACATTTCAAATATCTACTCATTTATGCTTAGCATTCTTAACACATTTTTTATTCTGTTAAAGTTATTCAGAAAATCAGGTTGCTACCTTTAACTTGGGGTATGCATGATACATTATCTAAGTAAAGTGACATAAAGTAAGACCACCTTCTTGTGGGAAAGTAGGTTGGCAAGATATAACAACCCTTAAAATAAGCTTATCCTCCACACACACATAAAAAAAATCTATGCTGCACAGGAAAATTGTCACATAAAAAAGGAGCAATATGTATATTAAGAAACTAATAGAAATACCTAATTTGTGACCACAGTTATATAGATTCAAAACCAGGAAGACAGGCCCACTACAGTAACCCCAAATGAAAAGACTGAAGATTAATTAAAGGTAGTTATTTTTCCAGATTTACTGCTTCATAACATTAACACTTTGAGCATAAAACACTAAGTTTGTAAAACAAAGCATAATAATAATCTCATGGGTTAAATATGATGACTAAATTGCAAATGTAAGGTATTTAGCCTTTTATGATATGTAGTGTATGGAATCACAGAGTTATCCTGGTCTAGCTGCCTTGAAAGCTACGCATCATAGGTTTTTCATGTTAGAATCCATGGTTCTGGGGTACTGTATGCCTTTCAGTTCCTGAAAAGCCAAGACACTCCCTAAGGCAATGGAGCATTCAAGTCACTTTTTATCTCTGATATTCCCTTAAAGTCAATGAAGCATGTAGAAGTTTGACAGAACAATTATTCTTAGACATTAACCTTGTATACCCCGTATAGCTTGCACACATCATTGTATCCTCACAACTATGATTGTATTCTTCCTGAAAACTGCCACCGTAGTCTGTTTCCAACAAAGGTTTACAAAGTCTGAATACTTCCAATAAACTTGCCTCAGTCTCTGTTGCTACAGCCCCTTGGAACATCCTGGCTTGAGTGACATTCCCTCTGACTCTGGTACAGTAAGTAAAACCTGGCACTTACAGATTGTGCCTTAAACAGGGACCAGAGATATGGGAATCTACGAAAAAGAGTAAAAGAGTTGAGAGGAACTGTTGGTTGTGGTAACAAAATAAAAAATGTGTTAAGAATGTTAAGCATAAATGGGCAGGAGATTAATCAGAGGTAAAACTGGAACAGACTGAGTCAAAGGAGCAACATTTGTTTGTAGAAATTCTGCAAACTGTTGATGACAGAAGGAGATAAAGCAAGACACCATAAGTTGATGAAATTCTTGGAATTCATGAGTGAACTTCTGCCTTTTTTCCCTGAAGAGGGATATCTGGATCCCAGAACCTGGTCCTGGCCAAGAAGAGCAATTCAGGGAGAACTGAATACAAAGGGATCAGAAAATATTTCCTAGAGCTGCTTTTTATCTTTGGAAAGAAATAAAAACAGTAATTGATAAAAGTGACACAGTTAAAATTACAAGTGAAAGTGATCAGCAAAAGCTGAACTACATTGGGAATAGAAGAAACATTAGAACCTGAAGATATATTATCCAGTGTCTCTCTCTGTGATGAAGTTGATTGTCTTCTCCCTCCTTTTGCTGAGTTTACCTCTCCACCTCCTGCTCCAATTCCCTCCATTCTTAACAACCCATCCAGTGCAGGTTCTCAATTACTTTTTTCATTGCTTCACTTCATCTCTTACTGAGGCTATTAAGGAGATTTCTCATCTCCCATAAAAGAATCAACTGCTTTTCATTCACAGTATAGGTCTCTGATGCAAGAGGCTCTGTATCAAGCCCAGGAGATAGGAGAATACATGGAAGGATTTTCTCTTTTCCTAGTGAGTGAAATACCTGATCCTGGTAACCTGGAGCAACAAGTTACAAATAATATGCTTATTTTATTTAATACTCCTATGGTTCTTAAGCAGGCTGTGTTCATATGTGGCATCTGCTCCTTTTACATTGCCTCTCTTCGATTCTATCTGGAAATGCTTTGTTCCCTCTGATTGAAAGATCTTCTTAAAGGCTTTTCTTATTGGTGATGAATATTTACTGTGGAGGTTTATTCAGAAAGATGTCAAGGCTAAACTAACAAAAAGTCACCAAAATAATGTGTCTATAACTTTTGAGATATTAGTAGGAGAAGGCATGCATACTGATGCTCAATGACAGATTATATATATCCCTCTGAGGCCATGAACAAATAAGTTCTTTGGCATAGCAAGCATGCCATAGGACACAGGATTCTGGAAGAAAAACAGAGGAAGTTTCTAAAATAGACATGGAACTGATGAGCTACATCGAGATTTTGTTTTTCATCTTTTGCAGTTGATCAGTCATCTAGTGATTGATGGAGAGGTAGGAATGATTATTCTTAAGCAACTGGTGTATGAGAATGCTAAATTCTGCATGCCAGATGGTCATCCATCCTTTTAGAAAAAAATAGATATTCATGAGCACATCTACCTCTGTGTTGATATTGGGCCTTCATATGCTCACAGGTTCTCTCTGGCTGTGGCCCTCCAAGGGAAAATAGTGCCTTAATTATTGGCAGTCATCCACCAAGGAAAAGGGACTAAAGGTAATAGCCATGGGTGTTTTAAATGTGGTTAGTGTGGACACTTTAAAAGGCAGTGTCTTCAAGAAAGACAGAGTGTTCTTTGAGTTATGGAAACTAAACCCCCAGGTTTATGCTCTTGCTCTAAACTAGGAAATCATTAGATAAACAAATGTAAATCAAAGAGGGTTAGTGAAGGACAGCCTTTGCCTCAGGGAAACTGGGTCACAGGCCAGACCTAGGCCCTGCCAAAATTTGGGATGCATCTGATAATAGCTCAGATGTATCCCCAAGGGGAAATACCCTCCATAATCCCCCAAACTGCCATGTATTAAGACTTTTCAAGGCAGCCTCAGACAGTGCTGGACATGACTTCAATGCCACCTGCAGGTTCATATTAACACCAGCAAATGAGGACTGAGCCATACCTGCTGCTATATTTGGACTTTACCACAAGGAATAGACAGAAGTAGTATGACCATGATGGGCTTGCAGATTTTTTCAGCATTTATAGATTGGGATTATATTAGTGAGATTAAAGATGTGAAATCTGCTCCTACTAGCATCCAAACTATAGAAGAAGGACAACATACTACTCAACTATCATTGATTCCAGTGTCAGTGTTTAATTATATAAAGTGTGCTCAGGAATGGGGAAAAGAATGTTTTGGGTCCTCAGATGTGTACAGGATGGAACCAATCTCTAAAGAATGGCCTACCATGCCTCTGTGGATAGATGGTAAGAAATTTGAAGGATTGCTAGTTACTGGTAATGATGTTTTTATTCTTTCCTATCAAATTTGGCTCAACAATTGACCTCTTCAAAACACTCCAGTGGAGCTCTGAAGCGTAGAAGTTTCCCATGGGCAACACTAAAGGTCAAAAATTCTTAATTAGAAAGTTGATGATGGTCAATCAGTTCCTTCAAGCCTTATGTGATGCAATGGTTGACAGTTAATTTGTGAGGAAGAGATGTTCTTCAAAGTTTGGGTATGTATCTCTTTGTCCTAAATACCCATGATGAACAGATGATGAGAAATTTGTCTATAAGTCTAATCCTGGCATTCTGTTGTTTCTTGGTCATATGATATTATAGTGGCTCTACATGAGCTAACTTCTATGAGAAATTCCTGGAAAGAGTAACATGAACTTTTAAACCTCATTCCAAAATCTAATAGACAAGGCTAGTGTAGTTTTCCTAGGTGCTGCTGAAAAAGTGCCATGCTGATGATCCAATAACCTGGCTTTCTGAAGATCCCATATAGATGGATCAGTAGCCTCTTACTAAAAAAAAAAAAAAAAAAAAAGTAGTCACCTAGATGTTAGTTCTGGAACATCTGGAAAATGGGCATATAGAAGAATCTAACAGTCCATGGAATTCCCCTATTTTTGTGATTAAGAAAAGGTCAGGAAAATGGCATCTGGTGTAAGATCTGCATCAAGTAAATGCCACCATGAAATTAATGAAAACTTTCCAACCAGGCCTTTCATTAGCTGTTATTATTTCTAAATGGATCCATTATGGTGAAAGCTTTAGAGAACTCTTTCTATAGTTTTGCATCCTAATGACTGTAAAAGATTTGCTTTCAGTGAACCTTCTCATAACTTATCCAAACCAATGAAAAGATATCATTGGAAAGTTTTGCCTCAAATAAGGACAAATAACCTAACTTTGTGTCCAAAATTGGTTACTACCACTTTATGGAGAGCTATAAAGCTGTTTCCTCTCACTTTTATTATACATTGTATTGGCACAGCCATATCTGAATGGAATGGCAGAAGTCATAAAGCCAGCACAACTGCTTGACAAAGATCCAGCAAAGCTGAGCCACATGATGGCTGCCATGCCACCTTTGGTTTTCGTCTCCCCCTGTTACATACTTGGGGTATTTTTAATATTTGTACAACTTGAGGATGTTGGATTGATAGAAAATTCCTTATGAATCATTTATGCCTTCTCCCAGGAGTGCTGCTTCTAAGCTTATCCAGGAAAGTCCTGAACATACTATTCCTCCTACCCCACTTTGAGGGAGATATCCTTATCTACTTGAAGGCTTTCCTTATGCCCTGGAGGTTGTGACACATAAAGAAGAAGCCAGAGGACTCTTCATGTGGCTATGAGACATTCTTGAAACATCTGTCCCTGTACCTACACTGGAACAAGATATTCAAAACAAAGTAAATTCAAAAAGGTCAACAAGATCTGGTGGGCTAGAGGAGTTGGCCACAGCTCAGATTACAAGCTTCTTCCCACTGTACACTCAGACAATTACATGGTATACAACTCTGCCCCACATAGAGACATGCTGATAATCAAGTATAGAGTGGAAAGGTGATAAAAGTATGAGGTGTTAGGACCTCCCTCTCTTAGAAGTTAGCTCATGTAGAGCCACTATAATGTCATATGACCAAGGAACAACAGAATGCCAGGATTAGAAATATACACAAATTCTATAAAGATATAAATGTGAACATTGATTGTATTATGCCAGAATTTAAGTAATAACTGCAGCTTTAGCCTGAGGATTTTCCCTGAGCACTCTGACCACTAAGAGTTAATAATACATTGAGACATGGCAAAATGCCCAGGGTGGTTGAAGATTTTGTTTTGGTCTAATGTCCTTGAAGCAACCAAAACAACCAGCCTGAGCACAGGCTGTCATATGCCTCTAGATTCTCAAAAATTGGCTTGGGTTTAATGAGTAAGAATGATAATTCTGTTTGTTAATGATGTCAAAACCTGAAGGAAAATGATTGGAAATAATAACTCTGTTCTGTCTTAGTTTATTGATGATGACTAAAAGATGAGCAAAAGGAAGTGAAACATGTCCAAAAACAAAAATGATATGATCTATGTTTTGGAACATCATGAATGTATCTCTGCTAACTAAATTCTGTATAAATAAAGAAACACTCTGGCTGCTAGTCAGTCAGGCTGCAAGATTCTCCCGACTACCACGGCCTTGCTCACTTCCTTTTCCTGCTGGCTCCTTACACCCTCTGCAGGACCCATCCACTGCCAGGGAATGGCTCCCGACATTGTATGGATGATATTTTGCTTTCTGCTGAAAATAATAGCATGCTGGAATATTTGTTTGTGGAAATAAAAATTGAGTTAACATATTATGGATTCTTCATAGCTCCTGAGAAAATTCAATGTACTTCTCAAATCTTATATTTAAGAAAATTGATAAAGTTTTCAATAATCATTCCTCAAAGGTTGGAAATTAAAAAGGACAAATAAAAACTCTAAATGATTTTCAAAAGCAGCTAGGGGGCATAAATTGGATTAGATCTATGTTAAAAATTCCTACACCACAACTGTAACCTTTATTTGATGTCCTTAAGGGGAACCCTGATCCTTCATCTCTTAGAACATGGACAAAGCCTGCATGTATAGCATTACAGCAAGTGGAAAATGTGCTTAGAAATGTCCAGCTTCAGCATATTTCAAATCTCTATGCTGTTTCTGCATTGTTAGTTATTGTTCCTCCAATCATCCCCACAGTATTGCTCTAGGATGAGGGGTTAATATAATGGATATATCTATCAGTCCAATAAAGGTTATCACTCCCTATTGGCTTATGATTTCTAAGTTGATAATGTAGGCATGTTGCACACAAAGTAATTATTTGGATAAAAGCCAATAAAATTTTGTATTTTTTAATGATAAAAAAGTTGGAATTTCTGTTAGATTTTGCTGTGTATCTGTAACACAAATCTTAAAGGGTCTTTTACTAAAAACCCCAGAGCCAGATATTGGGGTGAAAGCTTTAAGATCAGAGAAGCAGAACAGCCAGGAACTAGCTTATCTCCATGAACCTCAAGAGAATGAGTTCCTCTTTCCTCATGTCTTATATACCTTTCTGTGTCCTGCCATATTACTTCCTGGGATTAAAGGTGTGTGTTACTACTGCCTGGTTCTGTTTCTCTCATGTAGCCTAGTGTGGCCTTGAACTCACAGAGATCCAGATGGATCTTTGCCTCCCGAGTGATAGGATTAAAGGTTTGTGCCATCACTGCCTGACCTCTATGTCTAATTTTGTGGCTGGCTCTGTCCTCTGATCCCCAAGTAAGCTTTATTGGGGTATACAATATATCACCACATATATACCTTTCCAATTAATAATCATTTACTTCTAATAAGCTTATTGATTTTTGCATCAAAATATATTATTTCATTTTCTAGAAGTACCAGGCTTCAGCTGATATTTTCTGCATGAGAAATAGTTGTAGATGTCACAAAAGTTGTTAAGAGTTCCTTGGTTTCTAGAGATTCTTCATTGATATTTACTCACCCAGCTCTTGCCATGTAACAGATGGAATTATGTATGATTTACATTGTCTTACAACATTATCATCAACCTTTAAACTTATATTCTGATTCACAATAAGCAATGCCAGCAATGCAGAATCAAGAAACAGTGTGGCTCACTTTATCAGGCAGCTTTATTTATGATTTATTACAATTAATTCAACAGGAAATGCACGCATGGGAAAAAACCAGTTTATTTTGGTCATATTGGGTCACATTCTAATCTCCCAGGACCTTTTTAAAAGGGAAATGTAAAGGCAGATTCAATTTTAACAGTCTCATTTTCTAAAAACTAACAAACTAAAGAAAGCATGGTAATCTCCTGCATACTTTCATCAAACCGCTTCAGCATCAAACAAATATTTTTCACTAACTAAGAGCAGGCACTTAAAGAGCTAAAGGAGTGCCTTCATATATGTAAAGTAAAAGTTAAATATCATGCCTCGTCATTCTCTCTCTCTCTTTCTCTCTCTCTCTCTCTCTCTCTCTCTCTCTCTCTCTCTCTCTCTCTCTCTCTGTTTTTTCAAGACTGGGTTTTTCTGTGTAGTTTTTGTGCCTGTCCTGGACCTCCCTCTGTAGACTAGGCTGGCCTCGATCTCACAGATATCCACCTGGCTCTGCCTCCTGAGTGCTAGGATTAAAGGCATGTGCCACCACCGCCCAGCATGCCTCTTCATTCTTATGCTATAATTCCCCAAGGATTATTTTCAAATCATATTTGGCACATGGCTATTACTCATTTTCCTAGTTTTGGGAAGTTAAAATATGTTCATGTCATTGTGAACATGTATTCATTGCTCGTTTTGGAGATTCCCCTCAGGAGAAGCAGTTAAGGATATTACTACTTTTTTTTTTTTTACTCATTTTAGGTCCCTTTAAAATATTAACAACTGACAATGCTCCTGTATACTCTGCCAAGACTTTTCAGGAACATTGTCAATTCACTGCTATAATCCACATCACGGGCATTCCATATGACCCTCAAGGTCAATATTTTGTGGAAAGAGCTAGTGGATGACTTAAACATTATTTAAAAGAAAGGGGTGGGGAGAAGGGTAGTATGGTTAATCTCACACTATTTTCTCTTTTATTTTATATACTTTAAAGTTTGAAAATTTAGACAAATTCTGCAAAACATCTTTGGGACCCTCTGAAACAATTCAGGGTCCCAGGTAAATGGGTTAACCCAGATTCAGCAATTTACTGGAGCAGAGGCTATGTTGTGTTCTTCCTCAAAGTGTGAAAAGCTAATATGGATACCTGAAAGACTATCTTGACATGTGGAAGGTGGACAAAGAGGTTCTAAAGCATCTGCAGAGGCTGTACCTAAAGAAACAAGAGACACCCAGGTGACAGAGTTATTGACCCAAGTAGAACAGTCTCTCTACCAACAATTCAGATGAAGAAACTAGTGACTGAGGGAAAAGCATTAGGGAAATAGTGTTACTGCAGAATTGCTGTTCCTCACTATGTTGTCTTTGCTGAGTGCATTTGTTACTGCTGAAGCATATTGGGCTTATGTGCCCAATCCTCCTATGCTTCATTTTGTTAATTGGGAAGAGAATACCATTCATGCTTATGTCAGTGAATCTAAGATCTTGGGTCCCCCCCACTACTAATCATATTATTCCCAAGGCTAAGATGGTTAACTTTATGGGTTGGGTTGTGGGAACACCTATTTGTTTTACATCAATTAAAGAATTATGGTTATGTTTGAGTTCAGGGTCCTGAATTCATAGCACAGATACTCATCATGATCAATCCACAGTTAAGGCCTGGTTGGTTCAAATGGAAGGGATAACCTTGGTACATAATATTTTCACAGAAGGAAATGTTACTGTAAATGCTCCAATATGTCAATAAAAGTCTTACAACATTTGCCTATAATTTCTCTCCTGAGAAACATGTGATTTTACTAAAACAGTATATTGTGAGATACCCTGGGCTCAAGATGCCTTTTTAGATTGGTCTATTTCTTATTCACAAATCTCTGATGACAAAAATAAAGTTTAAGGTAGGATGTAGTGCAGGAGTTTTGTCTGATCTTGATGGACATGTTCAGACAGTACTATGGAAATTAATTGTTGCTACCCACCACATTTTACTTGTTTATGGAGCATACACAATCACCAATTGCATTTTGCCAGATTATGAAAAAAAATACTTAGTGAACTTTTCAAGAGGCTGTATAGCATCCCATTACTTATTGTTATTTGAGTAATTGCCTTGTGAAAGCTTGTGAAAGGTTGTGTTTCTAGCTAAACAGCACTCCTAGGTTATGTTACCTGTTGAGGTACCTGAGACTTGGTTTGATGAATTCAGTTTTCAGGTGTAACAATTTTCTGAGTTAATGCATCCAAAAAGAAATGTAGAATTGATTCTATTGGTCTTACTGCTATTGTTAGACTCATAGCCTCTGCAGTTGCCTTAGCTCAAGAGGTGCAGACAATTAAATATGTTAATGATATGTCTAATAATCTTCCATTTATAGAAACATGTAAAAATAGATCAGGAAATTGAAACACTTTTGGTCATTATTTTTCTATCTTTAATTGGACTTTTAAATTCTGGTTCATAGGAATGTCTATTGGAATTTTATTATTGGTTATATTGAGAAATATTAGAGCCTTGAGAATGAGTTGCTACTCAATGTCTGCTTTGAAGATTGACTTGAATACTCTGAAATTTAAAAAGTAAAAAAAAAGGGGGGGGCACCGCACAGAATCATGGAGTTGACCTGGTCTAGCTGCCTTCAAAGTCTTGCATCGTGGTTTATGCAGGTTAGAGTCCATGGCTTCTAGGACACTGTGTGCCTTTCACTTCCTGAGAAACCGAGGTACTCTCTCAGGGAGTGGAACATTCAGGCCACTTATGTGTCTCTGGTGTGCCCTAGAAGTCAGTGAATCATATTTGATGTTTGACAGAACAATTATTCTTAGACTTCAGTCTTGTATATCCTGTATAGCTGGCAAACGTCATTGTATACTGACAACTACCACTATATTCTTCCTGACAACTTCCATTGTATGCTGTTTCTTATAAGGGTTATAAAAGTCTGATTGCTTGCAATAAACTTTTCTCAGCCTCAGTCTTGATTTGGCCTCTCTAACCCTTACCTGAGTGACATTCCCTCTGACCATTATCGGGTGACCCTGGCTCTGTAAGTAAGTGATGGTGCTTGCAATGTAGCATGTACCAAATAAAGAGAATTTAATTCAGCAAATTTTGCATGCATGTAGACACACCAAACACAACAAAGAACATGGCACATTCAGAATCTATTTTTCCTCTTCTCTGGGATTCATTATTAATGAAGTTTTACAGTATCCTTTCACTATTTACCAAAGCAATATCCACAATTTCCATATATTTGTCCAAACTTCATGGATAAAGGAAATATCTTAGAAATGTGGGTTTAATGAACTCTTTTTCATTTGTGCATGTGTGAATTAAATCCTTAATTTTGCATGGGGGAATGTTTGTTTTACCTACAACTTCTGTGCCACAAAAACTCATATAAACTTTCAAACTAAGTACTGAAGGTCCTTAAGCTATGTAGCTTTACTGTATAAAACATGCTCTTGAGTCTTTGACATTAATATCACTCAGAATACTTAGAGAATGAGCATGAGACAATGAACATAATATAAAGAGAAATTATACCTTAAGTATTTTCCAGTGTTTATGGTGTCTATAGTTTTTTATGTCAGTTTATAAGGCTAGAAACATATGTTAATTTCATATATTTGAAAAAAGAGCTAGAAATAGAATTATCATTTGACTCACTCTTCATCATATACGCCAAATATTTTATGTCCCACTACAGAGATAGTTGGGCATCTACAATCTTTGCGGCTCTATTCACATTATCTATGGAATTCAACCTTGATTTCCATCAACAGAAGAGTAGATAAGGAAATATGGCAAAGAAACACAAGGAAATATTTATCAACCAAAGGGAAATGAAATAATGTAATGCTTAGATAAGTGGGAAAATTTTATGGAGTGAAACAACTTATACCAAGAAAGACAAACACTACAAGTTCTCTCTACTCCAAAGATCTTAGCTTCAATTCCTTTATTCTGCGTGTTTAACTTTGAGCACATGTGGAATCCAGGATTCTAGAAAGAGGCCATTTTGAAGAGAGTAATAGATTATAAGTGAAACAAAAGCAGAAGGGTAAAATATTGGGGGTATAAAAGCCTAAATATCTATGAGCAATAAAGGATGAGGAAAAACTGGGAAAGATGGCCGGTTAACTAAAGGGATGGAATATAAAAATCAATATGCAAACATACTCCCTTACAAACAAATTAGAAAGTATAGTTTGAGGCTGAGTATAACATACATGTGGCAAAATATTGGGCATTAAATAGTTGAACAGGAATAGGGGCAGATGGTGGGAAGAAGAGGAGTTTGAGGGTGGGTTAACTAAAACTAAGAATGTATGAAAAAACTTTATTAAAATTAATTACTGGCTGGGTGATAGTGGCGCACGCCTTAATCTCAGCACTTGGAAGACAGAGGCAGGTGGCTCTATGTGAGTTTGAGGCCAGCCTGTTCTACAGAGTGAGTTCCAGGATGGCCAGGGCTGTTATGCAGAGAAACTCTGTCTCAGAAAACATAACAATAACAAAAATTAGTGAATTTCAAAACATGTTTTTAAAAACATTTCAAATGAAATTACTTTACATAAGCAGATTATACCACCACAAATTATTTGCCAGGGAGGTTCTAAAGGTCTCCAAAGCAGCACAGACTATATCCATTGCTTTTGGCCTCCCATGTAGCTATGTGGTAAAACACTGTTGCTGGAGACAGTAGATATTTTGGCTACAGAACATAGACAAATCATACCAAAACTATCTAGACAACTTCCGTCATGTTAGTTAGCTTTCATAGTGCCAAAATGTGCTATTTAGTCTGCTGGAGGAGAAAACTTATCATCAAGGATTTTACCTAGTGCTATACATATTTTTACATGCTACAATCCCAAGCTGTTAGGCAAGTTGTGTTTACTGTTGCAATAGTGGCATGACTATTAAGGGGTAGTCAACCACTTTCTGTTTGGATCTAAGGTTATATCAATAGAATCCACAGCAGGTAATGAATGTTTCATAATCAAACCTAGTGAAAAGTCATTGGCTGGGGAGGTTATATGTCCTAGAGTGGATCTTAATATTGTCATATTGCTTAATGATCATCTTGTCCAATTGCCTTCTAAATATCTCTATCTATTGTTATGCATAGACCTGGGTTTCTCTGAATCTGGGTCAGAGGAAGGTCTTTTTGCAGTGGGCAACAGTTAATGCAGAGATGCATAACTGATCAAAGTGATGAGAATTCACTGGGAATGCCCAACTCTACATGGGGAATCTTTGTCAACCACCGCTTCCATCCTCAAGGCTCAGGGGACATCTCAGAAGAGGAGGTGGAAAGAACATCAAAACTGGAGGATGGGTGCTGGAGAGATGGCTCAGAGGTTAAGAGTTCAAAGGTGCTGAGTTCAATTCCCAGGAACCACATGGTGGCTCACAACCATCTACAGTGAGATCTGGTGCTCTCTTTTGGCATGTAGGCATATGTGCAGGCAGAACACTGTATACATAATAAGTAAATAAATCTTAAAAAAAAAAAACAACCTTGAGGATGGAGACAGACTGCTGTGAATTGACCTGATATGGCTATAACACTCACAAAAAAGAAAGAAAGAAAAAAGAAATTTTCGAGTCCTACCCTTAACTAAGGAGTGATCAGCAGTCAATATCAGATGGGAGAAGGATAATAATTATTCCTTGGACTTTGGTAGAATTACCAGGAATAGACCTACACTTATGAGCAAATAGGTAGTATTAATTGGATTGAGAGTTATTTTGACATTTAAAATACTTTTCTGTATACTCAGCCCTCAACTTCAATAAATACCAAGACTAAAGAATTTGTAGCCAATGGAGCCTGAGATATATAGAAACTATTCTTCAAATAATACCTTAAGTAGTTATATAACTTCTTTTAAACAGAGTTGCTTCACTCATAAACTGTTTGCAAAATACTTTATGGAAAAAATTCTTTCAACAATTAAGGAAATCAATTTACAGAAAATAAAAAGGATGCCTTTGACCAAATATTTTTATTTTTTTTCCTGGGGGCTGGCTGCATCAGGTCCTCTGCATATACTATAGCTTTCAGTTTAGTAGTATTATGGGGCTCCTGAATGTGTACATGAGTGGGTCTTTAATCCTTTGCCTTCTCTTTGTGCTCTTTTATTTTTCTCTTGTCTTGTCTTGTACAAGTTCAATATGACAGGTTTTATTTTATTTTATTGTTATGTTATAAACAATTATAAACCTTTGGTTATAGTTCAACAAATGATTTTATCAGCATTTATCACTGTCTCTTCATCCTCTAGGAAAATTGAACAGAATCTCATAATCATGTATTTCTATATAGTGACCTAGCTACATGTGGTTGCTAATAGCATACTTGGTAAGAATCATCAGGCTCTAAGTGACATATGATGACCCCTTGTTTCATTTTGGTTTTTAGATGTGAGGCAAGTCAGGAATATTGTAGCTTCCTCATTTCTTTCTGATAGATCAGACCTGTAGGTCTCTCAAATTTCATGTCCATTCTTCCTAAATAAAGTACATTAATCATAGAAGGATAAATATTTCAATACCCACTTACATGAGCTATCTAAAGTAGTTAAACTCACATAGTCAAATATGAATAGTGGTTTCAGAAGATTAAAAAATTAATAATCACCAGGCATAAGGTTCTGTTACTCAAGAACGTATTTAGACAATGATATATTATGCAGTATTATTAGTAGGAGAGTAGATCTCAAATTAAGTGTTCTTACTGGAACATAATAAAATTTAAACAAATAATTTTTTGTGTGTGACGTCCTCAAAAATAAGTAACATAATGATTTTCTTACCTGAGTATAGATTCCCACCAGTGACCTTTCATCTGAAAAATAGTTTATAAAAATATAAATTTTTAGAAAACTACAATTAAGTGATAGAGAATGTATACATGCATTCTGATGTAAAAATTTTGGAACCTTGTGCTGTGTATAGACAATTTGAGTATATTGATGAGAGTGAGAAAGACAAAAAAGTAGAGAAATGAGACAGAAATGAAGGAAAGATTTTAAGAAATTAGTTCATGTGTTTGTGTTGATGGCAAATATATAATTTATGACATAGTCTAGCAAGTTGGAAAACCAGATAAGAGACAGAGTTCAAGTCCAATAACAGTTATATGGAATAATTCTCTCTTCTTTGGAACAATTTATTTCTTAATATCTCCAACTTATGGGATGAGGTTCAATGATGTATGTAGGCTGATTTGCATTACTAAAGATTGCTAAATAAAATATTAATTAAACCCCAAATTGTCTTAAAAGTACCATTGAAAGCACAGTCTGAACAAATATGTTGGAACCATGGCCTAGAAAAATGGAATTTCTTTATTAAGATATGAAGGTAAGGGCTGGAGAGATGGCTCAGCTGTTAAAGGCTAGGCTCACAACCAAAAATATAAGATATGAAGGTAAAAATGTGGAAAGTTAATTCCAGGCCCCAACTCCAGCAGACATTCAATGGGAACATTCCAGCAAGGCAGAAAAAAACTAAAGAGATTTTGTTAAAAGTGTATGAAGTTTAAAACACACACACACACACACACACACACACACACACACACACACACACACATAAAGAAACAGAGACAGAGAAAGAGAGAAAGAGAGAGAGAGAGAGAGAGAGAGAGAGAGAGAGAGAGAGAGAGAGAGAGAGAGGTCAATTTAGACAAAATTTGTTTGGAGACAGGGTTGGGTGAGATATTTATTTAGGAATTTCAGAACATAAGATTATTTAATACAGAAAAATCTTCCAAAGTTATGGGCTATAGCAACATGGTTAACTAGATAGGAAGCATTATATTCATAGTGTTCAAAGGAATGTTAAACATGCTATAAGTTATTATATTCATACTTTTTATATCATTAAGATGTGGGCTACATTTAGAATACACCAGCACATAAAAGATGCTGAAACTGAGGTAAGCATACTGAGAGAACTGCATTCCAACATTAGCAGACTAAGTTTAGCTGCTGATCTCATAGGGTAGACTGAGCTTCAAATGGTTGTGGGAATAGCTATATTTCTAGTTATATATACTGAAAGACCTGAAAAGAATGACCAACATAGTATTGGGTAGAATTTCTAAAATTAAGACATCTAGGTTTTTACTGATATTTTCCAATGTACTTCACCGAGGTATTTGCTACTCAAGATAAAATTAGTTATACTTTCAAAGCAGAAAATTAACAAAATGATACTGACATTTCTTATCACAGTTGCTAAGAGTAAGGTGTGACCAATGCTTAGAGTCATGTTTAAGAAAGTAAAAAGCAAGTGGAAAAGGTTCCTACTTAGATAATTCGAGTTATAAACAGATGACTGCATTTATTGAAACATATAAAATGTTTTCAAATCAATAATAAATGATGGTTAAGGTGGTAAACTATTTGGTTGATTTCAGAGATACCAGTATTGTAATAAATAGTTACAGAGTCAAACATGTATCTTATCTTTGTCATAGGCACTTTATCACTGGGTTATGAAATTGTACATGGTTGGAGGAGTGCATTTCTACTGATCATTTGAATAAGAACATATATTTAGTAAATCTTCTACACTTGAATATTTATCTTGTTTTTCCCCAAATTTTAAATAGGAAGACAGCAAGAGGAAGGAGGAATAAAAGGAGTTGGAAGGGAGATATGCAGAATAGATTTATTCAGAAAACAATAAGTTTTCAAATGAATTAAATAAGTAAGCAAAAATAAACATAGTGGAAATGACAGGACTTGTGAGATAGCTCAATGGCTAACAGTACTTGCTGACAAATCTGATTAACAGTTCCATGTGCCAGGCTTTTTCTTATTAGGCCACCAACCAACTATCAAATCATGAAATAAAGACTTACTATGTTTTGAATGCTCAGCCTAGCTTAAGCTTCATTTCTAGATAGCTCTTTTAACTAAATTAATCTGTTTCTCTTTGTCTACCTTTTGCTTTGGGACTTTTTACCTTTCTTCCTTCTGTATATCTTACTTTGATGTGTGCGTGGGGGGGGGGGGGAGGTTATCACAAAAGCCTTCAATGCCTTGTTGAAGTTATGTCTGCAGTCATTGATACCACGGCAAAAGAAGCTTCCTTCTACATAGCAACTGGTAGCAGCACAGGGCAGTGCCAAGGGCAGTATCTGCATGAGCTCCAGGCTGTTTTACACCACCCTGCCCGTGCCACTGCTCCAGGTTGAGTGGCAGCACTGGCCTAGTGGGCACCAACGGGGTGAGGCAGGTCCGGTGTTGACCCAAGACTCCAGGCAGCTTGTGGATTGACCCTACTCATCAAAGAAAAGCTGTTTTTGTCTGCCCCAGCCATGCCCCCAGACCTATGATTGCTGCTGTGTCTCTAGCTCTGTTTCTGTGTGCCATGCACTCCACACCATTATAGCATCTTTTTTTTAAACAAATCCATAAAAGCACTTTTTAAAAGCACCTTCCCGTAAGACCTGCCTTCTCTCAGTTGCTCAGGAGATAGTGTGCATTCCGTGGGCTCATCCTTGCTGCCCTGTCTCCTTGTGAAGCTTCAGTCTCTCTTCAAACCTTCCACGTGTCTCTCAGGCTTCTTAAAGCAGCACCTTGTCTCCTGTCCCCCAAACACATACCCTGCCCATAGGTACTGGTGGCTTCCATCTTGAATTTGTCCTCTTTTGCTTTCATTTTCAAGGTATGTAGACAAGGATAATAAAAATCTATGACTTCTCCACTAAACCGGTATGTTTTATTTATAGGTTAGCATGATTTAATATTCCAACAAGTGATTATAATTTGCCATTTTATAGTGCTTAAAAGACTCCTTCTGATGAGGTCAACAATAACAGATTAATAACATCGGATGCTCCCACTTTGAATCTCTTAAAACATGTTTAATTGTCTAATAATTTGCCTGTTCATACATAAGAAGTTAATATTCAATTTCATTAGGAGTACCTGTATGTATAATTGATGATAGCCCTAATTTGCAGAAGAGAGCTCTTAAAAATTTATAAATAGAAAATGTATATGTCTTTCCATCTGGCAATGTCTTATAATATATATTAAAGGACTGGAATCAGGACCAGACACCCCAATACCAAGTTCTCAGCACAATGGAGATTTATTTGCCCCAGAGGGACAAAGAGTAGGGAATATGAGACAAAGACAGGAGACAGAGGATAAGGGAGAAAAGGAAAAGGAACAAGAGAGAGGGAGAAGTGGATATTTGCCCTGTAGGGACAAAGAACTGCCTCTGGATAGAGAGGAGAAATGTATAATTCATAAGTAAATGGAAGTTTGTAAAAGGAAAAGGGAAATTCCATGTTAGGATGAATTGGTTTATTTTGATGGGGACTGTTTATTGCTGGACTTCGATACTTTGATATCTGGACCATGGTAGTCAGCTTCAGGAGAGGGAGTGGCCAAATAGAGGAATAGACTTTGATAGCTAGCTTTAGGGGTGTAGTCTAGCAGTTTAGCAGGGTAGTGGGAGTAGAGGTAGGGCAAGGCCTGACAGAGCCATGCTCTGGCGTTCTAGAGCCCTTCAATATACACATTACCTGTATTATACCCCACTTTACGATATCAATCTTGTTGGCATTCTGGCTCACCCCTTGGGACCTGCCCTGCATCCTGATGTAAAGCCCCCTTTAGAAAGAAAACTCCTCCTCCTCCTTCCTTCTCTCCATTCCCATGAGGTGTGCACCCTTAATCTCTGCCTCTTTCTTTCTTCTTTCTTTCTCCTTTCTCCATTCCTCCATTCCCTCTGTCATCCCCTCAAAATAAACTTCCATGCAGATGCTGTGCCTGAGGTGTAACTTTCCACTGTACCATGCCACCCGCACAGTGTCTGTGTGGCATGTCTCCTTCATCCATAGGAGCATCTTCGCCCAACCCACCAAGGCCTCCTGCATGCCATATCATTACATTGGTGTCATGACTCGGAGGATTTCCCCTGGCATTTTCTCCCACTGACAGGCAATCCAAGAAATGCTGGGACCCTGTACCACCTAACACCATCACTTTTCCAACTGGAGGTGCACTGGGACTCTTCACCTCATCAGTAAGATTCCTCCCTTCCCTCCTTTCTGTTTTCCACAAATGAAGATTCATCTTTCTTTCAACCATAGTTTCTCAGAGTTCCAGTACTGGCAACCACGAGTGATAATGGAAGTATGTTACACATTAAAAACAGCTACTACTTTTCTAGGTTCTGTCCTTATCTGAACAAAATTGTAGACATCCACCATGCTCCAGAACACAAAAAAGTTATGGTCTTGTTTTAGTACCTGACATCACTTTTTATTAGTTTATCAATCTTCTGAAAAGAAAACATCTTAGTAACACCTTTAAAAGCAGCTGCTCTGATAGAATATAGGCACTTGTAGGTATCATCAAGTAAGCACAAGATGTTTTACACTTACAGAATATGAGCCATTACTGTTCTGCATTTATCATACTAAAGATACAATTTAAAAGGCAACATTTGAGACTTGATTCTAGTTTTCCAGCAGATGGTCTAAAGATAGAAATGCAGCTCTAAAAACAAAGGTGTGGTCTTTGATAGAATTTCCTATCATTAGGGGCACAGTTTTAATTATTTAAAGTATTCACTGTCTTTATGAATGTTAGCTAAAACAATTTTTAATTACTCTTATACAAATTTACTGTGACAGAATTAAAAGGAAGACCTGTTATTTATGTTTTAGCATGCTCAAACTCAAAGTTGTGAGCGAAGGAATTATGATATTTTGCCTAATGATCCATTTGTTAACAAAAGCATTAATATTTTAATTATAAATAACCTATTATGTGTAATATAAATGAATACAATATTTTGCATAATCTAAGATATAAAACTTATATGTTAGGCATAAAAATGTGAACAAATCCCTGCTAAAATTTCAAAATACAGATGAATTTATAGCCATTTATCAGTTTATGGCTATATATCAGTTTAAAGCTAATGGTAAATAAGAATAGCCAATACTATGTAGGGACCATTCAATCCCTTTCACATCCTCTCCTTCACATTTTGCCCTGAGTGCTGTGAGACTGGAGAGCAGTGTACACTACGCTCTAGGTACACAAGCTCTTTGTGTGACAGAAATTAGCACAGCACCAGGAGCCATTTAACCAATCTCCTTCTCCAGAGTCCCTACAGAGGCCCTTAAAGCACACTGTTCGCATCAATTGGATGAGCACCTTGGTCCCACAGGTGTTTTTTTTCTATTTCAACTCAGACAGCGAACTTTTCTTTAGAAACAGAAAATGAACTAAACATAAAGTGGGCAGATGAATTTTTCAGACAATTTCCTTAGGGGAGGAATAAATCACACGCGTTAGGTGTTCTCTAGCTGTTTCTAGGAGGTTTCCAGTTCAGTGGGCTGACAGTACTTTTTAAATAAAATCCCCAATGTTACTTATGACCTCTGTAATTTTTTTAGTAAACACAAATAAATACTGACAAATCAGTATACAATAAAAGTTTATTTCAATAATCTGCCTATTATTTTTTGCTTTTCTTGGCTTTGAGTGACCTCTGATTTCTTTTGTACCCTGAGAATGTTAAACTGACCTAGATAGGAAATTGCAAACTCAGAAGAAGATTCTTGTGAGAATTCTAAACACGGAAACTAAAACAGATAAAATATCGAGAATATGGCGAAAAAAAAAAAAAACAATGTAAATAGAGGAAGGTTAGAAGTACGTGAAAATATTCCTGGAAAAGTGCTCAGTATAACGTTGTTACTAAGTTCTCTGCATGTTCTATGACAATGTGGTATACTTTTAGGAAAAACATGAATTGTACATGTATACAGCATTTTACTTAAAGAGGACTTTTGCATATGTTAATTAATTTACTTTGTCATGATTTTTATAACGAGACTCTAGAATGGCAAAAGATTTCCCCCAATCCTTCCCCTTAGTCTCTCTTTTTGGCATGGTAGAAAGATAAATATAGATGAGACAGAGAAGGAAATTGTGCAATACACATGTGCCTGCTAACATTCTCAGCACTTGGGAGAGTGCTTTGTAGTTAAAAGTGTCTTGGCATCCTGAACAAATTTGAACCAATGGCAGACACAATGAAATCAATCTGTAACAGAAAAGCACATGACGAGATATTGCTCTCGGACTCAGAACCATCCTTTCATTTCCACTCATTAGTCCAGCACTTTCTCTGGTATTCTTGTGTCCTATAATGACTGGCTCCTCACGCTTTGACATTCTCTCCTCCCTTCCCCCTTCTCCCTTTCCCTCTCTTCTCTTTCTTCCCCAACCCCATTTATTTTAGGTGTCAGAAATAAAACCTGGACTTTAGATGAGATAATCATTTTCTGATTTTCTTTCTTCCCTCTGTATTTTCTCCCTCATGAACAATTATTATATAAGAAATCAGAAAAAAATTAAAATGTTGAATAAATCAACTAGACAAAGAAAAACAATGATGAATATACCTCACCCATCCTCCATAGAAAAGAAGAAATATGTGTACACTCTAAAGAAACATAGTTAATGGAGGTGGGTGTTTCCTATCAAGGCTCCTGAGAACCATCGTGTCTCATAGACTTTGTTACTCCAAACATGAGCACCCACCCTAAAATACATGTCCCCTTTAATGCATATATGTGACTAAAGTGATAGTGGACTCAAGTACAAGCCTGATGCCTAAGAAACACATTTTATTTTAAAGTTTTAAAGGGGAATATTTATATATTAAGGTTGAAAATATTTCTTGACCATCCTATACCCCAAATTACTGCATGTGATTTCATGATAAGGTCATATCTAGAAAAAGTACATGAAAAGGAGGCAGGAAAAAAATCAAAATATTTGATAGTTCACGTGTGTGTTTGTGTAGCATTTTCTGATCCAGATAATTGGATGTGGATTTGAATATTCTGTCAAAGTCTCCTGAACTCTGGGGCATTTTAATAATTCTTCTGATTTATTATCTACTGCAATAATTACTAATGTTAAGAACATAGTTGCTCATTGAAGCTGTGAGAAATATCTGGTTGTGAGAAACAGGTGAATCACATATTTATCTGCCTGTGGGTTTCCACCCTATACATGAAGCCATGATGTGCTAATCTCAAACAACAATGCCTTTAGGTGAAACATTAAAGAATCTCACTTTCTCTCTCAGAGTTTAGAAATCTAAATGTCCTATGAGTCTATTCTGGCAAATGGCAGTTAATGGAAATTTCCTAAGTATGAATGTACTTTTAGTAATTTACTAAGAAAAATTGTTTGTGTGGTGGTTTGAAAGAAAATGGCTGGCCTCTCTAGGCTCACAGGGAGTGGCAATATTTAGATGTGGTCTTGCTGAAGTAGGTGTGTCTTTGTTGGAGGAAGTGGTTCCCTGTTGGCAGTCTTGGAGGTTTCAGCATTACAAGCCTGCCTAATGGCTCACTGTCACTTCCTGCTGCCTGTGGATCCAGATGTAGAACTCCTTGCTCCTTCTCTAGTCTACATGCATACCACCATGCTCCCTGCCATAACAATAGTAGACTAAACCTGTGAACTGTGAGCCAGCCCAAATTAAATGTTTCCTTTATAAGAGTTGTTATGGTCATGATGTCTCTTATCTTTTTACAACAATAAAACTCTAAGATATTTTGTATTGTTTCTATTTTATTTTACTTTTTAAAAATCCATAATAAATTATATATTTCTTTATTAAGAAATTTTTTATTCACTTTACATACCAACCACAGATCCCTCCTCATCCTTCCTTCTGCTCCCCCAAGCCTCCTCCCCAACCTCCCCCTATCCCCTCCTCCAAAAAGGTAAAGCCTCCCATGGGGAGTCAGCAAAGCCTGATACATTCAGTTGAAGTAGGTCCAAGCCCCTCCACCCTGCATCTAGGCTATGCAAGATGTCCCACCATAGGTAATGGGCTCCAAAAAGCCAGCTCATCCTGATCCCACTGCCAGGGACCCCTAAAACAGACCAAGCTACACAACTGTCTGCTCATGCAGAGGGCCTAGGCCAGTCCCATGCAGGCTTCAAAGCTATTGGTCTAAAATTCATGAGTTCCCACTAATCTCTGTAGATTTCCCCATCATGATCTTGATGCCCCTTGTTCATAGAATCCCTCTTCCCTCTCTTCCCTCTCTTTGACTGGACTCTTGGAGCTTGGCCTGGTGCTTGGTTGTAGATCTCTGCATCTGCTTTCATCAGATACTGGATGAAGGCTCTATGATGACAGTTAGGGTATTCACTGATCTAATTACTGGGATAAGCAAGCTCAAGCACCCTCTCCAGTATTGTTAATAGTCCAGGCTGGGGTCATCCTTGTGGATTCCTGAGAATATCCTAGCACCAGGTTTCTCCCTACCCCCATGATGTCTCCCTCTATCGGAATATCTCTTTCATTGCTTTCCCACTCCATCCCTGTTCCAGCTCGACCATCCTGTTCCTTTATGTTCTCATCTTCCATCCCCTACCCTCAATTGCCCCCCCTCCAGTTTACTCAGGAGATCTCATCTATTTCCCCTTTCCAGGGTGATTCATGCATTCCTCTTAGGGTCCTCCTTGTTAGTTATCTTCTCTAGAGCTGTATTTTATTTTAAACTCCATGTGTTGTTATTTGTTTAGTTCACTATTCTAGGTGATTGGGTACAAGAGCACATAAAACCTGATCTTGATTCTTTAAGAGAAGTGTTGAGAAACAGAACTAAATAAATTTATAAACCTATCTGCTGGTAGTTATTAGATATAAAGCAATAATGACAAATGCTGTTTTAAGTGAGATAATACCCCTCCTCTCTCTCTCTGACCAGATTTCTTGTAAAGCCCTGGATTTTCTAGAGCTGGCTCTTTAGACTATTAGACTAAGCTGGCCTCGAACTCACAGAGATCCACCTGCTTCTGCCAAGCAAGTGCTGGAATTTAAGGCATATACCACTATTGCCTGGCCCAGAAAAGACATCTTTGTTAAAGGGATATTGGTGCAGTGACTTCTAGAAACTGAGTAAGCTTGGTAATCAGAAAAGGCTTGAGATGAATGGATTTCACATAACACAAGAAAGACAGAGTGTCCACTGAAGAAAAATTGAAGAGAAATGTTTGGAAAATTGGCTGTGAGCTGAAACCTACAGGATCAAGACCATAGTGAGTCCAAAGTTTAATAAGGGAGTTGTGTGATGTCATATACATAGTATTAGCATTCTTCTGACAGATGTCAGCAGAAGACAGTACCTTGGGAGCATGAAGGTACATGCAATAAGCTGGTATACTATTGGTATAAGATACATTTCTTAATTGATAGTTTATGTTTCAATGTGCTAATTTCATGCTCCTTTTACATGTGTACATAGAAATATCCAATAAAACTTGGATATGAGTACAAATACTTGGATATTTAATTGAAAAAATACATACTAGAGAAAGCAACTTGAGAATTATTCAGTAGAGATTTTTAAAGAAAGAGCTGAATGTTATCAATTAAAGAGTAGGAGGTAGGGGAGATGAGAGCGGAAGACAGGCAAGGTTTTTATTACTCTTAAGAATATAGCACAGGCCGGGTGGTGGTGGCGCACGCCTTTAATCCCAGCACTTGGGAGGCAGAGCCAGGCGGATCTCTGTGAGTTCGAGGCCAGCCTGGGCTACCAAGTGAGTTCCAGGAAAGGCGCAAATCTACACAGAAAAACCCTGTCTCTAAAAACAAAAAATAAAAATAATTAAAAAAAAAAAGAGTATAGCACAATCAGTAAAATAAACAGCAAGGCAAGCAGACTGGGACTGGAGAGGAGCCTGGCACTGATGGGAGCCACCAGCAGTGTCGTGCAAAAACAGTGCAGCGAGGGCACGGTGTTCGTGGTCACACTGTCAAAACCAACACTAGCTACGTGACCATTTATCTCAAAGACCGAGCAGCCACATGTAACTCACTTTCAATTATGAGTCCAAAGTATTTTTTTTAAATGTGGCCTAAGGTATCTGAAAACCCTCATAAAATCTATACCATACAGTTAAAAATGATGCTAGGAGATAAAAATCATAAATCAGCAACATTTTGTAAATGCACTTTTAGGAATTTTTTTTTTTTTTTTTTTTTTTTTTTTTTTTTTTTGGTTTTTCGAGACAGGGTTTCTATGTGTAGCTTTGCGCCTTTTCCTGGAACTCACTTGGTAGCCCGGGCTGGCCTCGAACTCACAGAGATCCGCCTGGCTCTGCCTCCCGAGTGCTGGGATTAAAGGCGTGCGCCACCACCGCCCGGCAGGAATTTTTTTTATTTCATAAAGAAAACATGAATTTTTCTATCAGAGTAAAGGCACATTAATGAGGAAAAACACTTTATCCTTAGATGTATTTATGCTGAATCTGAGGAATTAAGTTGGATATTCAATAAACTAGCCTCAGTGTTATCTTTTGGTGATTGGAGCCCAGAACACACATTAGTGTTGGGCTATATAATTTGTATTGAGGAAAGATGGTTGTAGCAAATTCAAGGCCAATCTGACCTAATGAATTATAGAACAAAAACAAAACAGAAAAAAATTACCCGGAATCAATGTAACACTATCTGTAGTGTGACGTCTTTTTCTTTCGTAAGGAAGCTGATTGCTTAACTGTAAATAAATTTCCCTTCTTTCTTAATTAGTAGTTTGGATGGGGGACATTTTAGTAATCTGATGATACACTCAATATTCAAAATTTTAGTGGATATAAACTAGAATTTTTTAAATGCTACACTAATGTTAATTCCAGAGTGGCATCTTACATCTTACATTCTTACAATGAAGTATTGGAGTGGTGTGTCTTGTAAATATCTATGAGGAAAGTGAGACACACCACTCCAATACTTCATTGTAAGAAGAACCAAAACTTAGTGAGTTAAAAATGGGAACATCTACTCACTAAGTTTTGGTTAGACATGGCCGACTGATCTGCCTACCCAGTTCTGATACAGAATAATCATCTGGTTAAAGCAAATGTTTCAACTACATATTTTTATGAGAAAATAAAATACTTAGGTCTGATGCCAAGATTATATTTAAAATGAGTAATATTAATATTCAGTGAATTTCTTAACATATGTGAAATTTTCAATGTTATGACAAATTTTGATATTGATGTTAGTGAAAGTTTTTTAATTCCTTCCTTAAGACCAAACTGTTCTATTTAGAAATGCTTTCCTAATTTAGCTTTAATACTCAGTCATTTTCTTTGATGTTTTGTATCCCTTGGTATACCCAAATTCATTTGTATTACTGTGACCAAATCTCATTATGAAATGAAGTTATTAAGTGTTGTGTTCTTTGAAATTATGACTAAGATTTCCATAATACTATATTACTAGTCATAAATGTGTATTATCACATTGAATACTTCTAAGAAATCATTGAGTTAAAGTGAAAAATTCTTTACATTTATTATTTTATATCTTTGATACCTGCAAATATACCAGTTCCTATGACATACATTATTTAAAATGTTGTTAGGACTCATGGTAGAAATTAAATTTAACTCAAGAAATTAGAAAAAGTTAAAAACCAACAATAAACTGCCCAAACAATGATTTATTTGATTCATTTTAATTAATATTTTTAATTAATATTGTATGTGACAATCTTCATCTCTACCATGCTGAGTACAAAACTGAGTCTGTGGCTTCACTCCAGCATCTCCTCAGGGAACTATGACACAGCATTGTTTTCTTATCAAGGCCAGTATAATGCCATCATTCACCATCTCTCCACAACACTATAAACTTTGAGAGTAAAACCTATGAGCATTAATCAATGACTGAAATGATCAAAGAAAATAAGCAAGCATTTAACTTACCAATCTTCTGTGATGAAAGAGACTGCCATGGTTAGTTACAGATATGTATGTCTTTCAATCCTTTCTCTAAAAGGAGCAAGGTTTCATCAGGTCTGTTTATAATACCATAAACAAGACAATGATGTTCTTGTTGCTGCTCTCCAAAAAAACTACTAGATGTCCCAATAGGGAGAATGAGATAAGAAAAAGAAATGAAAGTCATTCAAACAGGAAAGGAAAATCTTTCTGGGTATGTGATCTTATGAGCAGCATGATTGATGCATAGCAAACCATGAAGACCATAAAAATAATGCAGACCAAAACCTGTAAGAGCTAGAAATTGAGCTCAATAAAATAAGAGAAGTATAATCCAACATAAAAACATAAGAGTAATTTTTGTAAACTAATAATGAACTAGCCAAATAATACATCAAGAAAGAAAATCTATTAACACCCAAAAATGTAACCCAAATTGTTAGAAAAAAATTTATTCAAGGAAGTAACGTATTTATAAACTGAAAGTTTAAGACATTGAAGAAATGAAATTTAAAAGATACAAATAAACAAAAACCTACTCAATGTTCATGAGTTAGAAAAATCATATGGCTAAATGTTCAAACAACACAAAGTGATATAAAGATTTGAGTAATACCTAAAAATTCAAATTATTTTTCAGAAAACTAGAAAAAAATTTAAATCTACAGAAAAAAACTCAAGACACTTTGCAAAATCAAAATAATTTTGAACCAAAAGAATAAAAACAGAGGTGCCACACTACTTACTATTTAAAAGCCACAGGAAAGCTACACTAATTTAAACAGCGTCTACTATTAAACTAGTAAATGTCCAGGGGAAAAGCCTGGGGAGCCCAGTAAATAAATCTGTGACCAACTGCATTTTATCAATGATGCCAAGAATACAGAATGAGAAAATTACATCACTTTGACACTATTGGAAAAACCCAGAAACTGATATACAGAAGAATTAATTAGGTCCTCTTCTTACACCATACACAAACTAAACTAAATTAAGGTTTTCATTATATGTTTTGAAACTAAAATACCCAGAAACACAGGTTTAACACTTTATGATATAGGCCTTGGCAATTATTTTTTTAATGAAGGAGCTATTATGCTTCTTTCACTAAGACGCAAGGAATATTGCAGAAGAGAGCATGGGAGTAAGTAATATCTGGAAGATAAAATGTAGGGCTACAATGTACAGTTCTCTAGATGAAAAATCTATTGCAATCATCTTACAACAACTGTGGTTTCCTTCACTGGGCCCACGTAAGACTGGCCATGTCAATTATCATTTTCAGAAGAGGAATAGGTCCTACAATTTACAAGTGAACTATTGACTATTGATAGATTCTAGAATAGAAGGAATTACTGTCTCCTACTCAGCCTATCAGACCAGTGTATGGATCAAGACTATAGGCACACAGATGGCTTTCCTTAATCCCAGAGGGCCATGAAATAAAATGTATGAATGTGTGAGAGATATTGATGAGGAGGAGGGCAGGTAGAAATCAGTGGTGGAGAGATGAAAGAGAATGGGGGATAAGAGTGGTCAGTGCATTGTGTTCATGTGTGAAACTGCCAAAGAGCAAACTTAGTTACTATTGAAAATTTTGAAAAGTTTGGTGAGCCAACCAGGCTCCAATGAGAGTTCCAAATGAAGTTGATACAGATGTGCTTGGTTAAACTCATTAAACAAAACAATTATCCATGAGAAAGGAAAAGTGATGGTAGGGAGGAGAGAGAGTTGATAGGTACAAGAGGGGAAAATGGAGGGTAAGGAAAATAATCAGGATGCATCAAAGACAAGCATGAAAATGCAAAAGAACAAATTTAACAAATAAATAAAAAGAAGACAATACTTCCATCTGTCATGTATATGGTGGTATTTTATTTGTACTGAAATGTGATTTTAATTGTATGCTAATAAATAAAGTTCCCCAGGGGTCAGAGCTATTAGAGCCATAGCAAGAGCATGGTGGTGGTGGTGGTGGTGGTGGTGGTGGTGGTGGTGGCACACGCCTTTAATCCCAGCACTTGGTAAACAGAGCTAGGTAGATCTCTGTGTGTTCAAGGATACAGCCAGCACTGGAGACACACGCCTTTAATCTCAATCCCAACCATAGAAGACCTGGAAGTCTCTACAGACAGGCAGTGAGGAGGCAGTCATGTGTTTGGGTTTACAACCAATGAGAAGGCAGAACAGAAAGACTATATAAGACAAACACACAGGAAGTAGGTCCTTTTCGGAGAGCTCTCTTGGCTGAAGCAGGAAGGGTAAGGCTCTTAGATCTGACCTCTTGGCTTTCTTCTCTGAATCGGCTCTGTGTTTCTTATTTAATAAGATGGTTGGTTACATCTACAATGGCGCCCAAAGTGTTGGCAAGAGTTTCCACCTAAAACCTGAGCAAAAAGATTCTAAAACGGAGCTAAAAACAGTTCCTAGTTGTCTCTTTCAAGAAGCTGCAGACTGGGTGTTTGAGCTACTATGGCAGGTTCCTGGCATGTGGGCTCGACCTGCAGTATGGCGGGAATGAGGCTTCTGCAAGTGGCACAATTAAGCTGCGTGGTGGATTTAGCCTTTGCTAGTACAAAACAAAAAGAGGTTTCTGGGCTACATGCTGCTTTGATAGAAGCATAGACCCACTATTTCTGAGATTTGATGGCTCCCAGAGCTGGCGGAAAATGTACCACCGCCATGTTGGGAGCTGAAGTGGGCGGAGCCAGCAGCCACAATGCCTTTTCAGTCTTAGAATGCTGCAGTTTAAAGCAATAGGCTCAAGATAATATAAAAAATAAGCCAAGTAAAGATGGCTATCACACAGAGAATCTGGATTATGTTCTCTTTGATATTCCTAACTGAAGAAAAACATTTGATTGTAAAAGCTGTTGAGTTATGCCAAAATGTATACTTTAAAGGTACCTTGACTTCAAAATTTGGATGTAAGGATACGTTGCTTTGGAAAGGAGACTCTGCTTTTGTTTCCACAGAAAGCCAGAGGCTATGGATTGGTTCCAGATTAAGATACATCAGGTTTGACCAACCAAGACCCACTGAAAGGTCTCTGATGACACCATGGCCCAGATGATCCAACATCCAGAACCATTTCAAGGCAACTGGCTCAGACGATACACCCTCATGGACTATTCCATAATCCTAAAATTTTCTCTGTGTCCCCATAAGATACAGTGCCCCCCTCCAGCAGGAAGTAGTAAGAGAAGCTACGCCCAAATTCCCAAATTACATGTAATTTTACTTTGTTAAGGTTAAAACCTTCCTTTTTTGAAAAAAAAAAAAAAGAAAAGGGCAAGTGCTGTGGGATGTTCTGTATGGCAAGTGTGTTGCTGATTGTTTAATAAATAAATCACTGATTGGCCAGTGGCTAGGCAGGAAGTATAGGCGGGACAAGGAGGAGAAGAAAGCTGGGAAGTGGAAGGCTGAGGCAGGGAGACACTGTCAGCCGCCATGATGACAAACAGCATGTGAAGATGCCGGTAAGCCACAAGCTACATGGCAAGGTATAGCTTTATAGAAATGGATTAATTAAAGCTGTAAGAACAGTTAGGAAGAAGCCTGCCATGGCCATATAGTTTGTAACCAATATAAGTTTCTGTTTTTACTTGGTCGAGTCTGAGTGGCTGTGGGAATGGCAGGTGAGATAGATTTGTCCTGACTGTGGGCCAGGCAGGAAAACTGTAGCTACACATATGTGACAGCAGAAGTGAACTTGAAGGACACTGTCCTAAGCAAAATAAGCCAGGCACAATCAAACTATGTGATTTTATTTTTATGGGGATTCTAAAAGAGAATTCACAAGAATACAGCGGTTGTTGGTCATCAGAAGTTAAGTGAGACAGGAAGAGTAAGTGATTTCTTTTGTTTAAACTAGAGGAGTTAATTTTGTGTACCCCAATAAAGCTTGCCAAGGGATCAGAGGACAAAGTCGGCCACTATATTAAACATAGAAATCAGGCAGTGGTAGCACATGCCTTTAATCCTAGCAAAGGCAAAGATCCATCTGGATCTCTGTGAGTTCAAGGCCACACTGGAAAAGAGCCAGGCATGGTGGCACATGCCTTTAATCCCAACACTAGGAAGGAAAGTAAGATGGCAGGGCACAGAAAGGTATATAAGATGTGAGTAAACAGAAAGTCTCTCTCTTGAGGCTGAAGATTTCATAAAGGTAAGAATGTGGCTGGATTGTTCTGTTTTGCTGATCTTTCAGCTTTCACCCCAATATCTGGCTTTGGATTTTTTTATTAATAAGACCTTTTAAGATTCATGTTACAGTTAATAGTAATATATTATATATAGAAAACTTTTCATTAGAGCAAATTTTTAAGTTTTCTCAATATGAACAGTTTGTGATGCATTGGGTATCCTAAGTAGCTCGATTTAGTTATTCCACAGTGTGAGAAAATATCAAAAGCATGCCATACACCACAAATAGGTATAATTTACCAATTTTTAAAAGTATATATAAATACATATATTACTCCATATATATATATATATATATATATATATATATATATACACATACATATATACACTTTAGACTCACATATAAAACAACAAAGCAAATAAAATCACTTGAAAAGTAACAATAATTTGAAGGGTTACTTTAGTATGTACCTTGACTTCAGCATAATAGTTACTTCATGAATTGTTGTTCAGTAAATTCAGTATATTTACTCTGTGCACTGTCTTGTGTTTTCACCATGCTTCTCCACTGTGACAGTGCAGGGCAGCAGTTCCCACAGCTTGAGGCAAGCTGATTTGCAAATTTGAGTCTCTGAGTTTCATAGGAAATTGCTTGTTGTAGCACTACAATAAGCTAAATGTATCAACTGTGACTTCCAAATGTTCACAGTAATGGTCTTTTGGGAGAGATCAATATAAAGCTATGGTCTTAAACCACACCAGAAACATTCACTGAAGGAGTGTGGTTGGATACCTAAGCAAGTTTTCCAGCTTTACAAAGAACATGACCATTCAATCTTTATTTGACTCTAAAGAATCTGGGGCCATCATCAGAAGTATGAGACACAGCAATATTTATACATAATATCACAGAGACAGATCCATTGGAGAGATGGCCAGCAAGCAAGGATACTGGAGATGAAAACTAAAGTTAACACTTCATCCTGAAGTCAGACAAACCAAGACTCAGTTAGGAGCAAGTTCATTAACATCTGGAAAGAATAAGTTAACTTGCTTACTGAACTAAAGTCATTGCATTTTATGAGCAGTCTTATCAAGAACACACTCTATATGGAGTATTAAAATTGTGTAACAGAATGAGTTAGAAGCCATTTGGTGTCTTCTGACGGCTTATGAAACACTAACACTAAGTAAATAAATGTGAGATAGATTTTTCAACCTGAGAATTTTGAGTTCAAAGTGGAGGTCACGTCACAGTAAAGACATCATCTAAATGTAAAAGGGGGAGAGGTTGTCCTGATAATTGTCTGTGTTAAAACAGTGTACGGAGGGTTTCTAGAATGTATTAGTGGCTGTGTACCTGGCTTATCTGAGCAAACTGTAGTCATTACACTGATAAAAAACATGTAAGCTAAAATTGGGAATTTGATGTCTTGATTTTTTTAATTTTGTACAACCTTGAGTTTTATGTTGAAAGCATTGATGACAGGATGAAATTGACAAGCATCTATGACTATCAACAATGATTTGTTCTAGGACAAGCAACTACGATTGTGGATATTCATGTTTTTCTAGGACAGAGCATATTTTGAATATTGTTTGAGATATGTACACTACAATGTTCTTATTGTTTATGATAATAGGAAAAATTATAAGTTATAGTTTAAGTTAGGTTTGGGGGGAAGACCTTATATTTGTAATAGTCATAAACAGTAAGAAAAAATAAGGTCCTTCTCTGCCTTCACTGTATGCAATACTTCCAAATTTAATTGCATTTATTTATGCAATGGGGAAATATACCATATCCTTTACTACAATTAAATGTACTTTAAGGACCTCCCTTTGTGACCAACTAGATCCCAAACTTCTCCCCATCAAGGACCCTCTAGCCTGCCCACAATTCCAACCCCACTCCAGTTTCTTGACAAGGACTCCACCTCCATTTAAGACATTCTAGATCACGTGTTCCTCTAAACAAAGGCCTCTCTAGTTGCACACTTTGCCTACAGATCCAGGTCACTTCCTTACTTCAAAACACACCTGCCAGCTCTACCTGACTGGGACCCTACCATTGTTCTATCTGAGCTGAAATCCAAGACAAGTCAAGTTATTAGTGAGACCTTGTTGCAAACTCTTTGACCAAAAGCCCCCAAAAGCACAAGACTGAAGCAGAGAAACAGAAGACCTGGTGTGGATTCTGCATGCCTAATGTATCCCAATGTCACTAGGAATTAGCCCCTCCTGAATATTATAAATATTTCTGGTAAAAGAAAGAAGATGACTTCAACATAAATAGAAAAATTCAATCAACTCACTAACTTCAGATAAGCAAACCTAACACACAAATAAAAAGGACGTGGAAAACAAGAATATCATGTTTCTTCAAAAAAATACAAATTCCATAGTAATGGCCCCTACTAAAATTTGACCTGAAAAACTCAGGAAAACAATTTAAAAGAATGATTATAGAAATCCCTTCTGTGCCACATCCAATCTCTTCAAACCAGACAGATCTCCCACCTCCCTCTCCAGGGTGTAGCTTTGAACACCTGATCCATGCCTTCACCCCAGCCAGCCATGTTTAGCCCTGGTCCCACATCCAATGTCCTAACCTAGTCGGGCCAACCTTCCCTGCTCCCCAAATGATCTTTAGGATTTGTCTAAGACTTTCTCTACCTATCTCCAAACATATAGATATTTCCCATGCCATATACAACATTTCCACATGTACTACTTACACTCCAAGCTTGCAGTAGGAAGCACATTCTGTACAATAGCCCAACCCTCTCTTTCCACCTGATATCATTCCACCTAAGCCATTTCCAACCTCCAGCACAGTAAGAAAGTTTTAGATTGTTTACGCACATCCAGAGCCAGTAAATTTAACCGCTGAGTTCTTTGTTGTCCCTCACTATTTGGGGAGATAAAAGAAGTTGGATAATTTTTAATCCCAGAGTGCATTCATTCCCTTTGTTAGTTTATGATAGGAGTAACCATCCAGCAGCATCATTTTCCTTATTTTTTTCCACAAACTGCCAACAGTCTTATATAGTCTTATATACAGAATCACCAAGTCCATTGCCTCCCACACTGCTTAATGAGGATAATCAAATATATTGTCTTCATAAGTTTTCAAAATAATTCATACCATGGGTTTTTACTACTCCCCTGGCTTGTACGAAAGACTTTAATAACTATAGATGTTGAAAAATTGGAAAGTCTATTCCAGATACTTGAAAAATTCATCCTCATATTTCTTTTGCTCTAGATCCATTCCTAGAGTCAAAATCTTCATTACTAAGTTCTTTAGAAGAACATAACTGATAGAATGTGTACACACACACACACACACACACACACACACACACACACACACACACACACCAGAATGGCTTATGGCTTATATAGGCTGTGGTCCAGCTAGTCCAAAATGGCTGTTCAAGAATCTAGCAGTTGTTCAGTCCACAAGGCTGGATGTCTCAGCTGGTCTTCATTATACACTGGAACCCTGAAGAAGTAGGTCAGTGAAGGGATGGACTTAATAGCAAGGGTGAGGGGAAACAGGCAAAGAGAGAGAGCTTGCTTCTTCCATGTCCTTTATATAGGTTGTCACCCAAATGTGTGGCTCAGATTAAAAGTGGATCTTCCAATCTTAAAATATCTGGATTAAAGGCAGACAATTCCCCTCCAAAGATCCAGATTAAAGGTGGATCTTCCCATTTCAAAAGGGCTTGTTCTATAATTAAGAATAAAATCCCTCGCAGGTATGCCCAGCTGCTTAGATTTTAGTTAATTCCAGATATAGTCCACTGACAACCAAGAGTAGCCATCATATGTACTATATGCCACTCACCGATGGCCTTACAAAGTTTAAAGATTTCAGAATATAACCTTCAAAAATCAAGTGTCCTCTAATAGCAGTCTGAGGATCAAGAAACAAATACAAAAATACTGTTCGTTGTCTTTATCAACACCCATATATTAACCCAATGTTAATACATTGAATGATCCCATGGTCTTTGATTTTTATTGTTGTTGTTTTTTCTCTTTAGCTCTTTTGGGGGATCTGTCACACAGCTCCCAAATAAATCATACACGGAGGCTTATTCTTACTTATAAATGACCAGTCTTAGCTTGACTTACTTTTTACCAGCTTTTCTTAACTTAAATTATTCCATTTACCTTTTGCTTCTGGGCTTTCTCCTTTTCTTACTTCTGTATATCTTACTTTCATTCTTACTCTGCGGCTTGCTGGGTGGCTGGGTGGCTGGCCCCTAGTGTCGTTCTCTCCTTCTCTCTTGCTCTCTCTTCTTTCTTCTTTTTTTCTATTCATTCTCTCTGCCTGCCAGCCCCTCCCATCCTTTCTCCTGGCTTGCCATTGGTTATTCAGCTCTTTACCAGACTATCAGGTGTTTTAGACAGGCACAGTAGCACAGCTTCACAGAGTTAAACAAAGCAACGTAAAAGAATGATACACATCTTTGCATCACCAAAAAAATATTCCCCAGCATAAATAAATGTAACACATCTTAAAATAATATCCTACAATAATTCCACAATCTCTAAGGCTCATAGTTGTAAGAAGGATAGGTGCTTTGAGTCAAGCCTGCCATCTCAGAACTCAACAACAAATTTCCTTTCCAATGTACAACTTTTTCCTCTCACTCCTCAAAAAGTGTAACCATTGCTCATAGGGGATCAAATTATACTATGCATATATTATACTGGCTTATGATGTTTAGTCTTACTGAAAAAACCTCTGTTTTGGCTCTCTGACTTCAGACCCAAGCAATTTTATCTCAAAATGTTCTCCAAAATTTCTGTTTTGGGTAAGTCTGATCGCCTTACTATAATAGAAAAAGGGAGAAAAATGAAACAACTCAAGTGTAAAATTATTACCCTCCTAATAGTTACATAAATGTAACTATTTCCAACAGAGATTACTATGTATCCCTTTACATAAAAACACCTTTAGTGAAAAATAATCAGTAAAAATTGCCTTCACCCAAGGGATCCTCCTCCTAAAAATTCTGCCACCAGTAATCTCACTATGACACTATCAACAGAGCTTCCTTAGTTATTTCTACTGGATGTGACAAGCATCAACTTGATGTTTTACCATCTACCCTCTGCTTCTCTATAACTTCTACTTATACTTATTCAAACACAAAAACATTTATATAATAGATCATTACCTGAGATGTACAGAACACAAAATTGTGTTCTGGGCTGTTTTATGTTCTCTCTTGAGTTTTTTTGGTAACTTCCAAAGCCTCAATGTTTACCAACATGTAGACAAATGATCTGAATTTATTTGGATTCAGTTCTCCTTTGCTAAGAGGAGAAATTTATTGACTAATGTTAGTGTGTCCCATGACATTAAAAGAAAGTAAACAAGAAAGAACTATTAAAAAAATGTAAGAATGAAGAACAATCTTGTAAGAAAGAATTTTTGTAGGAGAAGACATTGTCCTAAGTTGAGAGAGCTATATGCTTCCAGAATGGAAATGATAAAGACATTTTGATGACAAAGCTGGAGTGCCTAAGCATGTCACTAGAGATTTCGATAAGTTTTATGATAAGCATTAAAATGAGACTTTAAAAGTGTATATGTTGAAGGGACACTAGACGACTCAAACATGTGGAACTGGTAGTACTCACCCTTCTCCCCATTTCCCTCTGCCTGGATAAAAACCATTAGATCACATTCCTGAAGCTGCTCCCACAAAGTCTATTCCCTTATTTGGCCACTTCCTCCTCCTAAGGCTGACTGCCAAGGTCCAGCTATCAACGTATTGAAATCCAGCAGTCAACACCCCTCTTGGGCTCACCCAATTAACATGCCCAGTTGAAATTAAACACCTCATCCTTACATGGGGTTTCTTTTTGTACCTTTATAAACTGCCCATGATCCAGGTCTTTTCTCCATCCAGAGGCAGTCCTTTGTCCTTTCAGGACAAATACTCCTTCCCCCTCTCCCTGATTCCCTTCCCCTTCTCTCTCCCTCTATCTCCTGTCTTTGTCTCTTATCTCTGCCCTCTGTGTCTCTGGGGGCTAATAAATAGCCTTCATGTTGAGAATTTAATCTGAGCTGGTTCCTGAGCCAATACTTTTCCTTTCATATGTAACATTATTAAAATTTATGACATAATATTTTAGTCAGAACTCTATCTAAATTGACAGATTTTTCAAGTTGTTGATCTACTCTAAACAACATTTACACCTGCTGGCTTAGAGAATAATAATCTATGTCTACTCAGGATTTATCTTCAACTGTTTAGTTTTTGCTCAAACATTATGTACAATGTTACAGAGAAGTAAAAATAACATATTGGTGTAAGTGGCCTTCTGGGCGTTCAACAACCTCGAAGATCTGAAAGGGATTACGTTTTGGCCCTTGCTCTCCAATGCTAAGTAAGTCCCTGGAAACAATGAGACGTGTGCTTAGGGAACCACAGGCTTAGCTTTTTCCCAGACCCAAATTACATTTGAGCCCAAGAATTTCAATCATTTCAATCCAATTTAATAAAAAGTAGTTAATTTTGGACATCCACATAGTCTTTAACACTGAACAGGGAAATATAACAAAATAATGTAGAAACTCTTAATAGATAACCATGAGCAATTGATATAGGAATTCACTGCTCACAAGTGAGACCCTCGGCTTATACCTTAAATCTGCTCAGAAACACCATAGACAAATGCAGATTTACTTCTTTTGAGAATCTATATGACCATTTATAGCCAATAAATGTGCCCTATAATCCAAAACAACAAAATGCCCTCCTTATATTAATTACCCAGTTGGCCTGATTCCAACAGATCCATTCAAGATTTCCTCAAAGGTCCTTTGGGATGATTATCCAAGTTCTTCTCTTTCCTGCCCTGGGGACTTGGTACCCCCTTTAAAATCTCATTGTCAGGACTATACTCCTGGATCTATTACATTCACTTGGGATCAGGAGATCTTAAAAAAACAATTTTTTAAAAAAAGCTATGGGGTGGGGGAGAAAGAAAGAAAAAGACAGAGAGAGCCTCAGACTCCATGTCCCTTTGTGAGTCACTAGAGTCTGAAACTCTTGTTCAATAAACGGCCTGTCTTCATCTCTGCCTGTCCAAATACTGCAAGGTCTCTGAGCATGGCATTTAACTTCTCTCATATCTACTTAATCTAACTTGTGGTGCCCTTTGTCACCTGATTTCTTCCCTATTGGGACCAACACTGGCTATTTTGCTTTGGATGGTATTTGGCCTTGCCTCCTTAATCTTCTGAATCCCCCATGAACATCCCATCTTGCTGCTACTGAAGACCCATGGATCGTTGTCCCCAGCTGAGGGCTCTCCTTCAATGACCCCTATGTCATCGGAATGTGGACAGAAAGACTGCCGTCCCCCTCCCCAGTAGTTGGGGAGATCATACAGAGGAAGCAATTAAGCCATGGTACCATGGGAATTGAGAAGTTTAAAACAATTAGCTCCTTTACCAATTTTCCTTTGTCCTTTCTTTATGCTTCCATTTTTCCCCAAAGTAAGTTTCTGTCTGTGTAAATACAACAAAGTAAAAGAGGGCTATTTTAGCTCCCAGAACCCAGACGTTGTTTCTGTACTAGTGTACCATGACAGGATACACTATAGCAGTTATTTCCGTGCTGGGGGATATATACTGGGAACCCAATACCTGTACAAGAAGGGACACATGGACATCTTAAGATCAACAGATGAAAGGAAGAAAATCACTAGGTGGGAGATACTCAAATACAATAAAAACTCAGGTCCCCTGGGATCAGCTCTCTGAGCTCTGGTATTCTCTCCTGTGTCCTGGGAGTCTGTAATTTTTACTAATAAACTTTACTTTCATTCTGCCATGAGTTTCTTCCTATGTTTTGATTCTTTAATTGAAAGAAAGTAAGAACCCACTTGCTAGTTACTATCATTTGGGTGGAGAGCTGGAGGTATTATACATGGCTACATTTGTGAGTAGTCCCTAGCCCAGTCATAGTGACTTTAGCTTTACACATGTTTGACATCATCTTTGCAAACTGAACGTGTTACAGCTTGGTCTTAGAGAGAAATCAAAGGCATAGTTTTCAACTATATTGTAGAAAATGTTGGGAATTGTGTAATTATAGTACATTCTGTAACTTGATGGCTTCTGATAATTTAATACATAATTGTGTCATGTGACTCATGAACAGATGGTGATCTCAGGAACTATAGAGCCAAGAGTTATCCTCCAATTTACTTAGCCTTGATGTTTCTGCAGATAGCTTTAAAGGCTGAATTTTAAAGACCTGGCTTTGGGAAATGCTAGTGCAGTGAGCAAATGTATGGGATTTGACTATGGGTTATTCTCAGAATTTGTCATTGCCACTTACTAGCTGTAGAAACAAAAATTACTAAACAAATCTTATTAGAGGTCTGAACATATTCCTAATATGTGATATAGTAGTGCCAATAATAGCTACACACAGTTTTGCTGTAAGAACTCAATATAATTACTGATTGAAATTACTAAACGGCCATTAACTCTTTTCTACCAAGGAAATGTTCAACTGCCTTTTTTTTTGGAAAACTCATACTTTCTCCACAGACTTAGGCCTATTTTTATTTATTTATTCTGTGATGTACAATTTAGGCCAAGCCCAAGCTTATTGGGAATAGGCAGATTTAAAAATACCCCTTGGGAAAATCTGTTCTGTGGCACTCCCCATGGTAGTTCTGTTCTCCAGGTTGCTAACCACACTGAGCTACTGTCATTATAAAACTGTGTTTGGTTTTTATTAAGGAGGGTGATTTACATTGCTTGACCAAAGTTCATCTCATCTCATCAACTCACTCTTGGTCCCTGAACAAACATATTGTCCAGTATCTATTCAAAAGGAATAAGAACTCTTCTGAGAGCTGTCTTCACACTTACAGGTTCCCGGGAAAATGCTTTTTCTTTCCCCAGCTATTTTCAGAAACCCACTTTTGTTTCAAAGACAATGCTGTTTAATTTCGGCCTTTTGTGCTTGTGCAAGAGCAGGTTTAATTCAATCAAGGAACAGTTTTCCTTTACTAGGTTATCAACTACAGCCAGACGGAAGGCACATTGTCTGCAAATGGACCTGTCTTAGTCAATTTTTATGCTGCCTGATTCCAATTCTATCTGCTGTGTGGTTATACTTTACCCCCCTTCACTTGTGGAAAAATACCCAAACAAATACAGCAGTGCATCAATCAATGGAAAACCATACAACCATGCCTAAACAAAGGTCATACTGTGAGCTCAAAGGCTTCTGAGGAAATCAGCAGAGGAAAATGGAAGCATACATAGAAAAGGTTTTCTCTCTTGCTGAGGAATTCTTTTTACTCTACCCTTATCATAATCCTGTTTCACAATGATGCAATGCCTTCCCATAATCATAGCAACTCCACATCTGTGGAAAACCGGAAACAAGTAACTACAATAAAGAAAATAGTGATTGAGTACACTTCAGCGGCTAACTATAAAAGCAGCTGGCTTTTGAAAAATGAACAAAAGGTGCTGGCAAAATGGAGATATGTTTCCAGTTTTGTTTCTTATTCTCAGGATCATTTGACACTGAGATTGTTCTATTACAATCAAGATATAAATCAGACAAAACTGCATAAACAGAGCTATTCTGAGAAGCAAAGAAATAGATTTTGATTTCAGCTGTGGCAACTGAGGGATCATTTAATAGGATAAATCAAGAATCTATCTAGTTAACACTTAGCCTAGGAAGCCAACTATTTCTCTTTTCTTCTACAAGTCCTTTGCAAATGCCCACAGGCAGTGCACCTTTGTGTGTCATTATCACATTCAAGACAAGTAAAAGAGTAGATATGCCCCCTGTTGTCCAGACTGTTATATAGTGACGGGGAGTACAAACACTGAATTAGGGCACTGGAAACTGTTCACGTACTCTAGTTTCAAATACTTTAAACCTGCACCTTGAGCATATTCAGGAAGTAGCATCCAAACTGCTTTATTTGTTAGATATTACATTATCTAATAAATAGGAATGAAATAATACAATTTATATGTTTGTGGACTTAGATAAAATTCTGATCACTTCTGGACATGTGTTGAATATCAAATAAATGCTGGAAAGACCTTGTGTGGTCAGTGGGATTAAAATCAGTATTTGGCAAGGATTTATTTATCCATACACTTTAGTCAAATAGTTATAAATTCTATTCCACATTAGCGTACCCTTGCAGATTTCAAGGTATAAGAGAGAACCTGAACAGAAGCAAATATAAGATTTCAGCAATAACCCAGTGTTCTTGCTTTGGTCTTCACAGCATTAAGAGAAACAGAGAAATGTTAAGCTTAAATTTACTCTAAACAATTTAACTTTTGCAGTATCAGTCATTCTATGATTGTTTTTAATGTAGGAAGTTAATCTTCTGTAGTCTCTTTTCTCCATGGTGCTCACTATCAACTCCTTCATTTCCTGATGAGCACTGAAGTTTGAACAGTTCCACTTTATGGACAAGTTATTGCTAATACCATAACTAGTATACAAAAAAAAGGACCATTTCAGCTGTAATTTCTGAAGACTGATAATCCAGATGCTGTTGATACAGACATGCCATCTGAGGAGCAGCATCTATGAAAGTTTGTATATTTTTTTCATTTTTTAGTTTTAAAATTAGTACAGAGAATGAATGGGTTTCATTACAGTGGTTTTATGCACACTTTCCCCTTGTTACTTCATGGGGGAATGTCTTTTTGTAGGCTGTGAAAATATGTTGCTCTGATTGGTTGATAAATAAAGCTGTTTTGGCCAATGGTGAGGCAGAATAGGCGGGACATTCTAACTTGAGAGAGGAAGGAGAAAGACAGAACAGAGAAGACACTGCCAGCTGCCACCATGAGAAGCAAGATGTAAAGATACCGGTAAGACACTAGCCACGTATGAATTTATAGAAATGGGTTAATTTAAGATGTAAGATCTAGCTAGCGAGAAGCCTGAGCCAATAAGCCATACAGTTCATAATTAATATAAGCCTCTGTGTTCATTTGGGTCTGAGCAGCTGTGGGACCACAAGTCCTCAGGAGCCAGCAGGCACAGGAAAACTTTCAGTTACATTTTCCCATTTGCCTCCCAAAACCTCTGCCAAACTTCTGGGGTCCCCATCCTCCTGCCACTACTCCACAGAATCCCGCCATGCCACATGGATTCATTTATCCTGCTTGCTTCTTCATTTCCTTTCCTTTCCCTCTTTCATGATCCATTTTCTATGGATCCACTTTTTAATACATGATCCCCAACATGTATGAAAATAAAATCTAGGGGCTGGAGAGATGGTTCAGTGGTTAAGAGCATTGACTGCTCTTCCAAAGGACCTGGGTTCAATTCCCACCACCCAAATGGCAGATCACCACTGTCTGTAATTCCAGTTCCAGGGGACCCAGTACCCATGGCAAAACACCAATGCACATAAAATAAAATTTAAAAGGATCTATAATATGTTTATGACAAAACAAATTTCAGTATTTGAATTTGGTGTTTCTGCCTTAAAATGATTTCCAGCTTGACTAATTTTCCTGCAAATGCTATGACTTTATTTTTATTTGTGGCTGAGTAAGATTCTATGGTTGCATGTAGCACTTTCTTTATCAATGAATCTGTTGGTTAGTACCTCAGCTAGTTCTGTATCTTGACTATTCTGAGTAATGTGAGAAAAACACGGCTATGCCAGCAACTCTGTTGAGGGAGCTGTACAGCAGACTCACATGGTTTTTCTGCTTTTTAAGATTTAAGGAACCTGTATGATGATTTCCACAATAGCTGCAACAGTGCACATTTCCATCAACAGTAAATGAAGCTCCAATTTCGCCCCATCCTTACCTATTTTCATTGTCATTTAATTTCTTCATATTAGACACTTTGACTGCAGTGAGAAGGAATGTTCATAATTTTAATTTGCATTTACCTGTTTGCTGTTAAAAAATAAATGATTATTGGCCATTTGTTTTTCATCTTTTGAGAACTCTCTTTTCAGTGTTTTCACTGATTTATTGATTGGAGTATTCGGTTTTGGGTGTTTAAATTGTGTATTTCCTCATATATTTTATATGTAAGTCCTTAGTCTGGGGTGCAATGTGCAAAGATTTTCGCCAATTCACTCTTTTGATGGTGTCCTTTGATGTGGAGGATTTACATTTATTTTTTAAAATTCCACATACATAATCCCAACGGTTAATCCTGTTTTCTTATTTACTGACTGATGGATTTTAAACAAAATGATATTATTCTAATTAACTAACAAACAAAAACAGTACACATCTGGTTATGGAAGTTCTCTTGAGACTATTTCCTATGCTGCTGGAGAAAATGTTTTCAGAGGGTTGTGCTTGTTTCTTAAACTCTTGTCTATGGCTGTTACTGGAAATTTTAGTGCTTTGAGATTTATAACTTCTTGTAAAAATCTTGATCCATTTTGAATTTGTTTTTGCTCAAGGCAAGAGATATGACTCTAGTGTCATTTTACTGCAGTGGAGATAGAGTAGCAACATTTGTTGAAGAGGTTATCACCTTTCTTCCTAAATGTATGTTTTTAAACATTTGTCACAGGAGTTCATTTCTGCATTAGCTAATTGTTTTCCATTGGTCTAATGTAAGGTTCTTGCCACTACCTTGCTATATTTGAGTACAGGTATGAGATACCCCCAGCACTGTTATTTCTAGGTAGGAATATTTTGCTTTTCTGAAGTTGTGTTTCCATATGAAATTTATTTTTAATACTGAAAAGAATATAATTGGAATAGTGATAAGGATTAATTTTAATCTGTAGACCACTACAATTTTCACTGTATTGTTACTGTCTCTTAATCTTCTAGTATCCTTTTCAGTGTCTTTCTTTAGCATCTTTAAGTTTTCATAGTAGAGTTCCTTCACTTGCTTAAGTTAATTCATAAGCACTTTGTTTTGAAGCTATTATGAATGGACTATTTTTCCTAATTTCACTCTCATCAAGTTCATTATTGGTATTTGGGAAAAATACTAATGTTTGTATATTAATTTAAAAACTTGATACTTAGCTGAAAGTGTAAGATCAAAGAGTTGCCTGATACAGTCCAAAGGAAGTACAGGATCATGCCATCTGCCAATACGGGTAATTTTACTTCTTCATTCCCTATCTATATTCTTTCATAAAGTCTTTCCTTCATTGTTTATCTAGCTAAAACTTTTAGCCACATATTGAATAAGAATGGAGAGAGTGATCCTCTTCATGCCATTTCAGATTTTACAATTCTCAGTTTTCTATCTGTTATGGTGTGGGCTATATATTTCACATGTTATTGAGATACTTGCTTTATTCTTAAACTTTAAGAAAAATTGTATCATGTTGTATCATATCATATTATATTATATTATACTAATTTACATGTCAGATTACATGTGTGCGAGTAACTGTATTACTTGTACAAGTCAGTTCTTCCCTTCTAGTATATGGATCCCAGGAATCAAATTTATGTCATCAGGCACAGTGGCAAGTACCTTTTCCTGTTAACCTTCTTTATTGGCCCTGGCTCTTTAAGAATTTTATCTTTGGCCTATGCAACATTCCTCTGCACTTTGCCAAGACAAGGTAGGACAGCCCTTCAGAATATCCTGCTTTACAGAAAAGTCTGTGAAGCTAGGCCTGTAAGCCGAAGATGGATGCTCCAACATTGCAGAGAAACCTTGGGTGACTGTCAGGCAGCCAGCTGTTTATGGCATTTCTCACATTTTCTGGAAGTCACTTGTTTGCCCTTCCTGCTTACTCAGTTAATATTATTTCCTTCTTGAGTCTCTGATGGATCTGAAGACTAAACAGTTATAGTTTTTGTTGTTAACAAATTCAGAAAAAAAAACTCACTAAAGAAGTGTAAAGTGTATAAGTTTGGAAGACATTAAAAGATAGTTTTTAGTTGGTAATACAAGATACCATAGAAGATGAATTAGGTACAACACTTTGAACTCACTAAAATAAGATAAACAATAAAGTATTTTCTCTGAATTTGTCAAATGCTAACAGACTGGACATTGTTAATGCAATTATTGACTGCATATATTGTTTACAGCTATTGTACTTATTGTATATAGTTTTTTCTTATTTTTTATTATTTTAGACAAAAAAGGAGAAATGTGCTGATATTTTGTTTGTACTCTGAATGAATAAAATTTGCCTGAAGATCAGAAAAAAGAATTTTATCATAAAGTTATTGAACTTTATCAAATGCCTTTTCTGCATTTTTCTTAACAATTGTGTCATTTCTAGTTTTAAGTCTATTTATGTAGTATGTCATATTATTGATTTGCATATGTTAAATAAACCTTGCATCGTGGGATGAAATGAACATGGTCATAATATATGATCTTCTCTATGTCTTCCTGAATTCAGTTTATAAGTATTTTGTTGAGGTTTTTGGATTGTGCACATTATGATCATTGGTTATAAGGGTAAATCTGGCTTCATAGAATGAGTTTCATAGCATCACTTCTCTATTTGGTGAAAGAATTTGAAAAGTTTTAGTTGGATCTTACTTTCAAGTTTCATGTAATTCAGTAGTGGATTTGTTTAGTTCTGAACTTCTATTTTTGGGAAATTTTTCAATTTCTGCTTTAGTCTCACTACTTATTATTGTCTTGTTTAATTAATTTTTGGTTTAATTTTGGTGATATCATTTATGTTTATGGGTTTATATATTTCTTACAGGTTTCCTATATGTTTTTGAGATAACAAGCTTTCAAAATGCTCCCTGATGATCTTATGGATGTCATTGACATCTGATTAATTTTGTTCTTCTCTTCCTTTTGGTTAGTTTATCTGAAGATTTGCCAATATTACTTACATTTTCAGTTAATCAACTCTGCTTGAGTCTATATATTGTTCTGTTTGTCTCTACTTACTAAATTTAAGCCTTAGTGTTTATTATTTCTTTTCACCTATTTTATTTTTGTTGTTCTTCTAGAACTGTGCAGTGCTTCATGCGGTTATTTACTTGATATCTCTCTCCCTTTTAATGTAAGGTTTACTGAATTTGATGATGGATTCTGTCTAGATCCCTGATGTTCATCTATTTCCTCTCATTAAATCTATTTTCTTCCTGTGATCCTGTGCATAGAAATTCTTCTGTGTGTAGTATTCCTTTAAGCATTTTCTGTAGTGTAGACTTCGGTGCCATGGGTTACCATATATTGTGCTTATATTGAAATGTAATCATTTCTCCATCAATTTTAAAAGCTAATTTTTCCAGTTATGGTAATCTTTGAACATAGTTACTTACTTTCTATTTTTGACAGTTACCATTTCATGCTTTCCTAGTTCTCAGGACTGCTAAAGAGAGATCTGATGTTACTTTATTTTTTCTTCCATTAATTATGAGTTGATGCTTTCTCCTTACAACTTCTAATTTTTCTTTGCTTTATATTCTTGACATCTCAACTATGATATGTTTTGTACAGGTTCTTCATCATGTCTATTTGAGGTCTAAATGCCTCTGATGTCCATTTCTTCCTTCAACTTTGAATTTTTGTTTTGGTGTAATCTTACAAAATATTATCTATGCCTTTAGCTTTTACCTCAACTTTGTTCTCTGCCTCATGGATTCTTAAATCTTTTCTCTTGACTGTACTGGAAAGTTCTTGCACATTTGAAGCATGTTTTTTATTTGTCTTTCAAATGTGTCTGAACCTTTTTTTTTTTTTATCTTGTCGCCTATCACTAAAATAGATTCCTAAGCTTGATATTGTCTGTTGGTGATGTTTTCACTCTACTTTTTTTCTTATTGGTTTACTATTCTGTGGTGTTGTATTACATCCCCCAATATACTGTGTCTCCCAATAAAATTAACGTGAGGATCAGAGAAAGTCAGGAAAAAGCATACATCTTTAATCCTACCACTTGGGAGGCAGGGATCTGTCTAGATCTATGCAAGTTCAAGGCCACACTGGGAACAGAGCCAGGCATGGTGGCACACGCCTTAAATTCCAACACTAGTTAACCATGAAGGTCTGGAAGTGACAGAGCTGGGCAGGAAGAGGAAGTGATGTATTTGGAAAGAGAAAGTAAATCAGATGGCAGAACAGAAAAGCACATAGGTGTGGGTAGACAGGAAGTAGCTTGCTTTTAGAAGCTATGGAGTTGGTGAGGTGAGGTTAGCTGTGACTTTCCTTATTTTCCTGATCTCTCAGGTTTTCATGCCTGTATCTGGCTCCATGTTTTTTATTTAGTAAGACCATTTAGATATTTGTCTACACTATTCATTCATAGATTTCTGGTAGGTTCTAACTAAGAATTTTCAATTTCACTTCCTTATTGTGTGTTTCTTCCATATTCCTGAATTTCTTCCACATTACATTGTTCAGTTTGTCCAATTTGTTTACATTTTGTGGAGGTTCTGAATTGATTACTATGCTTTATCCATCTGCTTATTCAGATCCTCATTGTGGTCATTAATCCCCTATAATAGTATTACTCTAAAATATTTTTCTACATTTTAAAAATGTCATTATTGTTATTTACAGCATTAAGAAACTGTGAGTTCATGAACACGTCAGTAAATTTTTTAAATTTAATTATTTATTATATACACAGTATTCTGCCTGCATGCATGCCTGAAGAACAAAAGAGGGCACCAGATCTCATTATATATGGTTGTGAGTCACCATGAAGTTGCTGGGAATTGAACTCAGGACCTCTGGAAGAGCAACCAGTGCTCTTAACCTCTGAGCCATCTGTCCAGCCCCGTCAGTAGATTATTGCCTCTTTTTTTGCTTGTTGTCTTTTGTACATTTCTCTAGGAGGAGATGTCCTCCAATTTCATTCTTTCCTCATTTTTTCGCCTTTTTTGTATTTTATGAGTTTCTTTCACATGGACTTTTGTTTCCAACTGCTGTTTAGGAAAGAAGCCGATTGCCATAAGAAACATCAAGATTTGGCAGCAGACCATGTACTAACTTGTACTTGACAACAATTGTGCATTTTGCTCGTGTCCCAAAAAGATCGAGATAGTCTGCAATTTAAAGCATTTGAAGCCTGAGTATTGTAGTGAGAAAGGAACAGAAATGGAAGAAGAAATAAAAGAAAAATATTGTGTCAAATTTCAATTGCCAGCTTGAAATCTAGACTCACCTGGGAGAAGAGTATGCTTCCATGGCCAGTGGGTTATTTTGATCAGACTGATTGAAATGGGAAGGACTGACAACTTTGTGGCACAGTTCCCTGGGGTTTGGTCCTGTGCTGCATTTAAAAAAAAAGAGAAAGAGAGAGAGAGAGGGAGAATGCTAGCTGAGAACCAGCAATCAGTCTCTTCTTCCAGACTTTGAGTGCAATTTGTCTATGTGCCTGAAGCTCCTGCTGCTAGGACTTTCTTTTCTTGATGCACTGTACCTTCACACTGCTTCAAACAATTCCCCCCTTAAGTTGTTGCCAGAATATTTTATTAAAGCCACAAGAAAATTAAGAAAGGAACTATTTTAAAAAGTAATTATTAAAACATTGTACATCACATTTGGGATAGAAAAGATATACAAACAAAAAAAACAAAACAAAAGAAAAAAAACATTTCTCTAGCAAAAGTTAAAACACAATCACCAAGTAAGTCAAAATAAAATAACATAAAGGTTTTTAAAAGGTATAAAATGAAATAAAACATATTATGACATATTCAGGATTTCTTCCTGGTTCTAAATGGTTGTTCCCTTCCCTATCATGGTCATTTGTGAGTCTCCATAAGTTGGGGTGGGGTTTGCTGCTAGTTACACGTTCAGTCAGTCTGTTCTTACCTTTAGGTAAGGTTCCTCTTACCAATGTCCACTTTCTGCTAGAATTTCTCAGTGTTTGTCTTTCTGTCTGCTAATTGTACCCCTTCCTTCTGTTGTTCTGTTTCCATGAATCGGGTGGGACTTTGATGGGGTGCTGAAACCTCACCTTCCTGTGTCTGCCTTTCTTCTCACCTTTCAGGAGAGTGCAGCAAGTTGATCTGTGCACTAGCCATAATCCCTTATACCTCATCCATACAATGTCAGGCGTGGGTAGAACAGAGGGGCACACCATCTCAGATCAGATGTCTGTACCAAATTTCTGTTTTATGTATATCTAAGTGTCTGCTTGAACATACTTCCATGCCAGGTACAGTTGGAAGCATAGAGAAAAAGAAGGAATGGATCTGGGTATAATCTCTGAACGCCCATAGTATCTAGTTGACTATGTACACTTCACCTCCTAAAATTTCAACCAACTCCCAAATTGAGACTAACCCTTTAGTAGATGAGCCTGTGGAAAGCATTTCAGAGTGAAACATTCATAATATCTTTAGAGTATTGTAGAGATTAAGAGTGATTTTCCCCAATTCCTCCTAGGTCCTCTTCACTTTCCTACACACCCAACTTCAGTTTTTTTAAAAAAAATATTTCACTTAAACTTAGCAGGATACCTCAGACATAGAGAAGAAATCTTTATATTTCATCTTCTTTATAAATGAGTAAAAAAAGAAAGGATTTTATTATTTTCTTAATTATTTGTGAATTTTTCCAACAAAGACAGAAAGCCACACTAAAAGTCAATTCTAATTCTTGGTTCAGTGTTTTTCAGTTTATTTGTATGTTAACACTTTGCATGTTAACTTAATTTCAGAGTGACTAGGACATGCAAGATAGCTCCTAGGTCATCATTTGTTTGCAGCATCATTAGATGTACTAAGGTTTACCTATACATGACCAAAAGAAGAAAACTGAGGTGATTCGTGGAGGTGGTCAAAATGTGCAGACAGTAAGAGGTAAAACTGTTGTGTCTGCTACTCAGCACTGCATTGCCAGGCCTCCCTGGAAACACAGTGCACTAAGTAGGCTTGACATTTCCATTTTACAAACTTGCTTGCAAAGTACACAAAATCCATTTGCACCTTCCCTCACATCATCATCCCAGATGAATGAAAAGCACTTATATTTAGAAGTTCATTTTCCACAGCAATTTGTTATTATTTTGCTCTGTACATTGAAGTTTTTTTATTCTTAGTAAGAGTTTCTTTTCTTTTCAGGTAAGTAATTTACCATCGGTGTCCAACAGTACAAATTACTTACTACAGTCAATTAAATATAAAAGATGGAGAGTCTTTAACTCCATTGATGCTGGTGATAATAGACTTCTTTCCATTCATTATTCTGCCAAGTTTTCTCAGGAAGGAAGTTGTTTGTTAAGCTGCCATGTTACATTTAAGCAGCTTTTCTATTTTCTGAGGTCTGTTCATTTAGATAGCATTTCAACTTGTTCTGCTCCTCCAGTGCTTCAGGGAAGGAACTATTGGTATTTTAAAGTGCTTGGGACTATTTGTCAATTAGAGAGTAGTGCTGCTACATGTTGACTTAAGTTCATTCATTTTCTTTAAATGAAGGATGTTGGTGACTTAAATATTTTGATCTTTTTATGACTCTTCCTTCATATTTTGCTGGTTTTTACTAATTACCCTGAAAGGCCTATTGTTATGACCTCATCATGTTAATCAACTCTTGATTGTACACCTCCCAGAGATTTTAAATATTTCTTTCAATTTTTGTTCAAAGATAAATTAAAAACACTTTGTCTTAAATACTGTTTTTTTTTTTCCATCTTAAATTTTTGGCCTATTTGCTTGGTCAATTGTTTCCTTATTTAACTCAATACTCAATATGACAAGATGAATAAAGCAATGAAGACATTGTCAATTCTAACTTAGAATGACTTGCTGATTCTAGAACTTTCAGTCACAACAATGTATATTGGTACAATGTGAAAGGACATAAATCAGACTTGGTTCTAGAAGAGTTAAACTGAAGATTAAGGAATGTAAAAGTTAGACACATGTGTGAGAGAATTCTGTTAATTTTTCTTTCTTCCTGAGTATATGATCATTATTTAGCTTTCCTGAGATAAATAGTAACACTTAAATTTGCTATTTTGCAATTGGGAAGCTTTTCACAGATTTTGTGGAGAGGGGAAAGAAAGATCAAAGCTAGTTATGATCAACAAATGTTGATGCATGTCTTTGGATACTTTAAACAAATTGCACTCATAAACAGAAGAAACCTACCCAGGGGATGTAGAATAGGAAAACAGTGAGAGAATGCTGCGTTCATGTACCTTAATGAACTCAGTTTTCTTGAAAATCATCCTTAGGGCTGTGTGAAACAATTGGTATAATAGAATTTGGGGGACTAAAAAGGCCAAAGTGTAACTATTTTAGATTAAAATATAGCAGAGTATACTTCCCTAGCAAACTAAAATAATAATTTACTAATGTCAGATTTATTGTTAATATTAATTAGGTAAGATAAAGAAAATTTCAATGAAACTATGACTTTTCCTAATGGAAATCAGAGAACAGAATTCAAGTTTTTTAAAAGCAATTATGTTCATAAATGTAGATGCAAGGAGAGCAGAATCTGTTCTCTGCATATAAAAAATGGAATTATATAATCTATCTAGTTATATTTATCACACTCATGATCATGCTTCCACAACCATCATGACTTCATTTATAATAATAGTGCTTGGTATTTGGAATAAATCTATGATGAAACAAATTCACTAAAAAGAAATTCTTACCAAAAGCAATCAAATTGGTATACAGAAAATTTAGTGTCTTTATCCTATTTTTATTACATTCAGTGTGTGTGAATCTGTTTGTGTGTGTGCACATGGATGCCAGAGGGTGACTTGTGATCATTGTCTCTCCTTTCTACATATGGATCCTCTTTAACTCAGGGTTGTGGCAGGTATGTTACTCATGGAACCATCTTGATGACCCAGTTTACTATCTCTCTGTGTTCTGATTAGTTAATTAAACAGTTAGAGCTATGTAGAGAATCTCTTTCAAATTAGTAAAGTGTAGTTGATGTATTGTGCACCCCAATAAACTTATCTGGGAGTGAGAGAACAGAACAGTCACTATATTAAACATCAAAGTTAGGCAGTGGTAGCACACGCCTTTAATCCTAGCATTCTGGTGTCTGTGATTTCAAGGCCACACTGGAAACTGAGCCAGGCATGGTGGCACACACATCCCAGGAAGTGATGGCAGGAAGTAAAAAGGTATATAAGGCATGAAAACCAGGAACTACAGCCCTTTAAGCTTTTAGGCTTTTAGCAGCAGTTCAGCTGAGATCCATTTGGGTGAGGACTCAGAGACTTTCAGTCTGAGGAAACAGGATCGGCTGAAGAGTTGGTAAGGTGAGGTTGGCTGTGGCTTGTTCTGCTTCTCTGATCTTTCAGAATTCGCCCCAATATCTGGCTCTGGGTTTGTTTTTATTAATAAGACCTTTTAAGATTCATGTTACAGTAAAGTGTCACTAAAAAAATCAAGAAGGTAGATTTATTTCTAGCTTTCTAAGAAACCACCAGAACAATTTCCATAGTGGCTGTACTAGTTTGTACTCCCACCAGCAATGGATGAGTGTCTTACTCCACATCCTTTACATCATGAGCTATTATTTATTTTTTTCATCTTGGCCACTCTGAAAGGTGAAGGTGAAATTTCAAAGTAGTTTTGATTTGTGTATCTCTGATGACTAAGGATGTTAAACATTTCATTAAGTGTTTCTCAGCCATTTTTGTTTCATTGTTTGAGAAATTTCTGTTTAGTTCTGTACCTTATTTTTAATTGGGTTTTTTTTCTTGATGTCCAGTTTCTCAATTCTTTATATATCTTAGACATTAAGATATCTATCAGATGTGTAGATGGTAAAAAGTCTTTCTCCATTCTGTGGCCTTGTGCTTTGTCCAAATGATGGTGTCATTTGCCAGACATAAATTGTTCAACTTTATGTAGTCCCATTATTAATTGCTGTTCCGAGTGCCTGTGCTAACAGTGTTCTGTTCAGAAAGTATTTTCCTGTGTCAAAGATGCTAATGCTAGTCCCCACTTTCACTTCTATCATATTCAGTGTATCTGCTCTTATGTTTAAGATTTTGATACTTTTGAAGTTGTGTTTTCTGCAGGGTTACAAATATGAATCTATTTACATTCTTCTTCATGTAGCCATCCAGTTTGATTGGCACCATTTGTTGAAGGTGTTGTCTTGTTTCCAGTGTGTGTTTCTGCTTTCTTTGCCAAAAATCAGGTAACATAAATGGCCATTTTAGGGGTCATATGGAAATCTACTATAGTAGAAACTTCTTAAAACATACATATATGAAAGAACTCTCAATGAGAACACCAAATAACAGGAAGACAAAGTCCCTGTTAGACTTCTCTCACAAGTAAAATTTCCATTGCCAGGAATGTGTTATATCTAATTGAGTTATTGGCCAAAGGAAACCCACAGAAATGTCCCTAACAACCCAGGCTATTGTTTCCTCTCCAAACACTGATGGTAAGGTTCTATCATTGAAGACGACACCTACATAACACACTGAAAGCAGGGAAATCAAGCTGGTGCCTAACCAGTGCCTTCATCCAAACTGACTAGTCCATATTCCCAGAAGGTATAATGTACTCTACCAGAAGAGAATGATAAATACCAACCCAGTCTCCAACCCTTAGATCTATAAGTGACCTGACTAAATGATAGGCTGGTTCGGTAGTGGCACAAAATTTGTGGGAGTAACCAACAATCTGATTGGATTTAAAGCTTACTCTATAATATGAAACCATGCTTTGTACTGCTTGAGTGATCAAGAATGTGACAGTAGATAGGGCATGGACCTATGGGAAAACCAATACTATTGTACTGCTAAAGAAACATTGCAGTATAATGACTCCTAATAATATTCTGCTATACTCAGAGATTAGTTTCTTGCTCAAAGACCATCAGAGGAGTTTCCTCCTGCAAGATATGGAAACTAATACATAGACCCATCACTGGACGATTTGTAGGGAGAGCAAGACCTTGGACCACTCAGTCCTAAATGGGATGTCTTCATTAACCCAACCCATCAAGACTCAGGGAACTATGCAAAAGAGGAGATGGGAAGATTATAAGAGACAGTGGGGATGAAAAATATCAAAGAAAGAGTGCATTATGATACAACAGGTTTGACACACATATGACCTTAGAGACTGTGGCAGCATGCACAGGTCTGAGCCATATAGGATCCCAGCTCAAATCCCCATCTCTAACTCAGAAGCTAACACCAATTGACAACTGCTCACAAAGGAAAAATCAGTTTTCCTCAATGAAGTCTTTACTGGGTATACATATCACAATTAAGGGCAGGCCTCATGGCCAGCAGGAGATAGCCAACACAAAATGAATTGGATGGTACTCTCAGATATCTTTTATCTCATAATGCTTTGTTTAGATTTTTTTTTAATCTTACTGGTCTGTTGGTTATATGTTATGTTTTTCAATTTTGTGATTTTTGTGTGTATGCATATGTGTATGTCTCTGTGTATAAATGTGTTTTAGGTAGTTCTTTTTTCTACTGTTTATTTTGTTTTATTATAGTTTGATTGTTTTTTATGTACCTGTTTGTTTTCTAAAGAGAAAGCGAGAAATCTGAACCTTATGGAACTTTCTCCAAAACTGACCACGTTCTTTGGCACAAAGCAAGTCTTCATAGATACAAGAACACTGAAGTAACTCCCTGTATACTATCAGAACACCATGAGTTAAACCTGTATATCAACAACAACAAAAACAACAGAAAGCTTACAATCTCATGGAAACAATCTACTCACTGAAAAATAGGTAAAGACAGATGTAAAGAAAGGAATTAAAGACTTTCTAGAATTCAATGAAAATGAATACATAATATACCCAACTTATGGGACACAATGAAAGCAGTGCTAAGAAGAAAGATCTTATCACTAAGTGCCTACATAAAAATATTGGAGAGATCTCATACTACCAACTTAACAGCACACGTGAAAGTTCTGGAACAAAAAGAAGCAATCACACCCAAGAGTGTGGATGGCAGTGAATAATGAAATTGAGAACTGAAATCAATAAAATAGAAACAAGAATCAATGAAACAAAGAGTTAATTTTTTTAGAAAATCAAGAAGACAGACAAACTCTTATCAAAATTAATAAAAAGGCAGAGATATGAGTCAAATTAACAAAATCATTAATGAAAAATGGATATAACAGTAGACACTTAGGAAATTCAGAGAAACATAAGGACATATTTTGAAAACCTGTTCTTCACCAAATTGTAAAATCTAAAAGAAGTGGATAATTTTCTTGACAGATACCACTTGCCTAAGGTAAAAAAAGATTAGATAAGCAATTTAAAGTGATGTATAACCCCTAGTGAAAAAGAAGTGGTCATTAAAAGTCTCCCAATCAAAGAAACCCCCAAACCATATAGTTTTAGTGCAGGCTTCTATCAGAATTTCAAAGAATTAATATCAATACTTCACAAATTATTCCATGAATTAGCAACAGAAGGAACATTGTCCATTTCATTTAAGAGGCCATAGTTCTCTTATATCCAAACAGCAAAAAAGAGATTTACATACCAATTTCGCTTATGAACATAGTGGCAAAAGTTCTCAATGAAGTACTTGCAAACCGAATCCAAGAACATATCAAAAAGATCATCCACTATGATTGAGTAGGCTTCATCCCAGAGATGCAGGGATGGTTCATTATATGAAAACCAATAAATGTAATCCACGCTATAAACAAAAAAGAAAGGGAAAAAAAAAAGATCATCTCATTAGATGCATAAAAATCCTACGGTAAATCTAATACCCCTTTGTAATAAAAGTCCTAGAGAGATTAGGAAGACAAGCAACATACCCAAACATAGTAAAGATCAATTTACAGCAAAACCAATAGTCAACATCAACTTAAATGGAGAGAAATGGAAACAGTTCCAGTAACATCAGGAGCATGACAAGATTATCTATTACTTCCATACCTATTTAATATAATACTTGAAGTCTTATCTAGAACAATAAGACAAGTGAAGGAGATCAAAAGAATATAATTTAAAAAGAAAGAAGTCAAAGTATTTTTATGTAGAGGTAATATGATAGTATAAACATGTGACCTTAAAAATTGTAATGGGGATCTCTTATAACTGATAAACACCTTTAGTGCAGTGACTGGATACAAAATTAACAAAAAAAAATATCAGTGGCCTAATTGTACAAATATGACAAATAGGCTGAGAAAGAAATAAGGAAAAAAATCATGGTTCACAATAGCATCAAATAATATAAACTATCTTTGAGTAACTCTAACCAAGCAACTTATATGATAAAAAAATTCATGTCTTTGAAAAAAGAAATTGAAAAAATATCTGAATATGGAAAGATCTACCATGTTTATGGATCAACAGGCTTAACATAGTAAAAATGGCAATACTCCCAAAAGCAATCTATAGAGTCAATGTAATCCACAACAAATTGCAGCACAGTTCTTCACAATCTTGAAAGGACAATTTTTAGCTTTATATTGAAAAACAAAAATCTCAAGACAACTAAAACAATCCTGAAGAATAAAAATACTGCTGGAGTTCCCACCATTTGTAGTTTCACATTATAATATAAAACTATAGTACTAAAAACATCATGCAATTGTCATAAAAGTCCTACATTTATCAATGGAATCAAATTAAAAACCAAAATCTACAAATACCTATTGACAAATGATTTTTTTTTATAAAGAAACCAAAATGCACATTGGAAAAAAGACAGCATCTTCAACAAATGGTGCTGGTCAAACTGGATGTCTTCATGTAGAAGAATGCAAGTTGATACACACTTCAAACTGCAAGTGGATTAAAAACCTATATATAAACCAACACTGATCCTGGTAGACAAGAAAGGGAACAGTATTGAAGACACTGACACAGGAGGAGCCTTTCTGAACCAAACACTGTTAACTTAGGCACTAAGATCAACAATTAATAAATAAGACCTCACGAAACTGAAAAGCTTCTGTAAGGCAAAGGACATTATTATTTGGAAAAAGTAGCAGTCTACAAAATGGGGGAAAAATTTAACAGCTTCATATATTATTTAGGACTTACTCTAAAATATTTAAAAAATAGATATCAAAAACCCAAATAATTCTATTTTAAAATGGGATAGAGATCTAAATAGAGAATTCTCTATTGAGGAAACTCAAATGGCTGAGAAACACTTAAATGTTCAACATCCTTAGTCACCAGGAAAATGCAAATCAAAACTACTTTGGAATTCCATCTTAACCCTATCAGAAAAGCTAAGATCAATAACACAAGTGACAACTCAGACTTCTGAGGATTCAGAGTAAAGGAATTCCTCTTCCAATGCTGATGAAAGTGCAAACTTCTACAGCCACTATGAAAACCAATACGGTGATTCCTCAGGAAGATGGGAACCAATCTACATCAAGATCCAGCTATATCACTCTTGGGCATATAACCAAATGATGCTTTATTTTACCAGAAGGACACTTGCTTGACCATGTTCATTGCTGCTGTATTCATAATAGTCTGAAACTGGAAACAATCTAGATGTCCCTCAATAGAAGAATGGATAAAGAAAATATGTCACATTTTTACAATGGAGTATTACTCAGAGGTTTAAAAAATTGACATCATGAAATTTTCAGGCAGATGGATGGAACTAGAAAAAAATCATTCTGTGTGAGGTATCCCAGACCTAGAAATATAAATATAGTATTTACTTACTCATATGTGGATATTAGCTGTTAAGTAAATGATAAGCAAGGCACAATGGGTAGACCCTAGAGGGTAAGTACAGCACAAGGGATTTGGGGGTGGGGGGACACATGGACCTCCCTAAAAGGATGAAATAGAAGAGATTTTATAGGTGGACTTGGGTCATGGTGAATGAGAATGAGAGGACCAGGTGGGAACAGAGACAACAAATACTGGTAAAGATGACCTGGTAGGAGTATAAACTCGTAATCATGGAAACTACAACGGCTGTTTCTTAAAAACTAAAAATAGAACTACTCATGACCCTGGTTCATCATTACTGCACATATAACTAAAGGACTTTATATCCTAGAACATAGATTACTGCACATCCATGTTTATTCCTATGATAGTCATGTCAAGGAAGTAAAAAATATATATGAAACTTCACTAATGAATAGATAATTAAAATATGTTACAAAGACAATGAAATTGTCATTCATTATTCAGTTTTATTAAGGTGGGTAACTCAGACTCAAACAAATGTAGACTCTAATATATATACATCCTAATTTAAAATGTGTATAGGGACATCACAAGAAAACTCATATAATCAACTAATCTGGGCTCATAGGAGCACACAGAGACTGAACCAAAAACCAAGGAACTGGCATGGGACTGACCTAGGTCTTCTGTATATATGTTACAATTGTGTAGCTTGGTCTTCTTGCCGAACTCCTCACAGTGGGGGCAGGGTCTGTCTCTGACTCTTTTGCTGGATTTTGGGATCCTTTTCCTGTTGCTCGGTTGCTTTGTCCAGCCTTAATACACTGTGAGGTGCTTAGTCTTGCAACTTGGTATACCATGCTTCATTGATATCCATGGGAGGCTTGCCCTTTTCTGAACAGAAATGGAGGAGTAGTAAATGGGAGGAAGCAGAGAAAAGGTTGTGGGAAGGGACCAGGAGGAGAGGAGGGTGCTGTGTTACAGATGTGTTACATTATTTTATGCTGTGTAATACTTGTTTAATGATACAAAGATGTGTTGCATTCTTTATGTTGCATTTGTTTAACTCTGTGAAGTTGTGTTACTTTGCCTGTCTAAAACACCTGATTGGTCTAATAAAGAGCCGAACAGTCAATAGCTAGGCAGGAGAGAGAAATAGGCAGGGCTGGTGGGCAGAGAGACTAGGAGATGAAGAGAGAAGAGGACTGGTGGGAAAAGGAGGAGAGGAGGACTCCAGCAACCATCCACCCAGCTACACAGCCAGCCATGGAGTAAGAAGTAAGGAAAGGTATATAGAATAGAGAAAGGGAAAAGCCCAGGGGCAAAAGGTAGACAGGATAATTTAAGTTTGGAGAAGCTGGCTAGAAACAAGCCAAGCTACGTCTGGGCATTCATAAGTAAGAATAAGTCTCCATGTATTTATTTGGGGGCTGGATGTTGGGCCCCAAAGAATAAAAAAAATGAAAGAAAAGAAAAGAAAAAAATACAGGAGGGAAGGGAAATTGAGAAACTGTATTTGGAATGTAAGTTAATTAATTAATTTAAAATGTGTATATGCATTTATATAAGTGGAGGTGAGTGTATGTATAGGTTATTGAACTAAAGAGAAGACTATGAGAAGTGAGAAAAATGTTGAGGAATTAGGAGTACAGTAAGACATGAGTGACACCCGTAGAAAGAGGTTACAGTGTGTAAGTAGAGAAGAGGGTTGTAAAGCTGGGTGGGGAGAAATAGACAGAATTGTGTTTGAAAACTCCATAATGAAAAATTATTGTGCATGCTAATTGAAGCTTTTAAATAAATGAATAACATGCTCTAATAAAAATCTAGATTCTAATGAGAGCCAGTCGTTCTACATACAGTCTATTTCTATGTTTTCAAGGAGCAAATAATTGAACTCTTTCTTTTTGAGGTGGAGATTATTCCATTCTAGGGTTATTTATTTCTGCTGCTTTACTGACCACAAATACTTGAGTAAAAGGGTTGGCTGTGATGGAGAGAGAGACCTGTTGGTATTCATGTGACCAGAACTGTGGTGTCTATACTTTTAAGGGTTGTGAGAATGATCTGACACCTGAAATGAGCATTTCCATCTTATTTTTGGCTTAATTTTTACTTTTGGACTTCACACCCCCAATTTCAAGATCATTTCTCAAACAATTTTACTCAAGTCCACATCATCATTATCAAGAAAATTCTAAAAATACATTACATGTACCATGGAATGATACAAAACCATTGCTGATTTAAGAGAGGCACAGTCTGGCAAATAACCTTTTATACTCATAGGGGCAGAATATCCTGGCTACAGCTACTCTCATACACAGGAGAGTACAAGGATAGAATAATTAAGTTTAACTGGAATCTGTTAGCAAACAATTCAAAGGGAATTTGAACGGAACTTTGAAGGTTAGGTGAGCTTCAGTGGACTACAAATGGATAAAACATCATTGTAGGTTAAAGAAATAATTAATTGAAAGTTACAGGGGTATTTTCCAGTATCAGGTGTGTTCAGAATAGCTTAAGGAGGGAACAACAGAAGATCCAGATAGAGTTAAATTAAACTATGCAAGCTTTAGCTCTCCCCAGCACCTTATATGATTTAATTTCCTTAAACACTCCATAAGTGAACTGTGCTCCCTCATATCTACTGTGCTCATCTGCCTTTTCATACCGAGTGCTGTAGCTTCTATACATATATTTAGTGAACTTTAGTCTCTTTCTTCATTTTTTATTTTAATGCTAAAAATTATCCAGCCAAAATTCAAATATTTTTTTAACTTTTTCCTAGACACTTTTTTTTAATTTAACATGTAAAAGCAGACATAACCTGGCTGTAGTGACCCACCCTTTAATTCCAGCATTCAGAAGATGGAGGGAAGTAGATCTCTATGAATTTGAGACCAGTCTGCTCTGTAGAGCAAGTTCAAACACAGCCAGGGCTATACAGAGAAACCCTGTCTTGAAAAACAAACACAAACAAAAGAAGCAAACATAGAGATACAGTATGTTCCGTCATTTTTGCATTTGTGTTGGGCTTCACTTATCAACTGAAAAGATCTATGTAGAAAAGAATGGTCACTGACATTGACAGCCCTTTTACACCCAGTAATTCAAATGCTGTGTTGTCACGATAAACTTTCCGTGAAATGGGTCAGATCTTATGGCAACACTAGGGTCCAATTTGAAATTTAACTGTAATGACAAGATATTGACTAGTAAAGAGCTCCTGATTCCTTTGGCTAAAAACTCACCATTTGTAGTTATTTAAGTTAAAATCACTGGACATTACTTTGTCAACAGTATTATTTTTTGCCATATCATAAAAATTTACATATAGAATCCTATCGTGTTTCTAGGTAGCTGCTGTGGGAAAATGCTCTTGTACACTGTAAAGATTTGGTGCTCAAATTAGTTTAATAAAACTCTGATTGGCCAGTAGCCAGACAGGAAGTATAAGCACGGCAACCAGACTAGGAAAATTCTGGAGTCAGGAGTCACCAGTCAGACGCAGAGGAAGCAAGACGAGAATGTTGGACTGAGAAAAGGTACCAAGCCACGTGGCTAAACATGAATAAAAATTATGGGTTAATTTAAGTGTAAGAGCTAGTTAATAATAAGCCTGAGCTAATAGCCAAGCATTTATAATTAATATTAAGCCTCTAAATGATTATTTTATAAAAATATATGCTGCCCCGGCGGAACAGGGCGAGACCAAGAAACCTCAGTCTACAGGCAGCTGTTCAACAGATATGCTGAGAAAGATGTCTGTTTGTCATCTAAGTAAAACTGATCCTACTTGCTAACTTAGAAGGCATGGAAAACCTCTGAAATATGGTAAATATTGTTTTTGGACAGAATCAAGATGTATGAAAAATTGGGGGAAAAATCCATACTTTATTTCTATGTACATAGCTGACCAAGTATCTCTTGAAGAGAGATTTTGGGAAACGTGTTCAAAAACGGTGAGATGTTTTTAGACTTAGTAGCTAAATTTTGTTTTGTCTCAGTTTTCCTGTCTGCAGAATCATTTACACTACATGTGGAGGCAGAGTCATGAAGTCCACTTCACACTGTGGTGAACTGGTGAATTGAGTTACTGGAGTCAAAATGCTAAGCTTGAGAAACACAACGGATACCCTGAGAGTCAATAGAGACATCTCCAGGATGATGATTCATGTGAGGAGATTCTCACATGTCTAATCCTCGGGATCTGCTTTTACCTCCCCTTGGTCTGCTTAGTTCAACTGCATTCCCTATTAATGTGAAATGCATCTTTTCCAATGTTTTGCCTTTGCAAATGACTGCTGTGAATGCATGGTAAACATGAATAGTCTTGACAAAGGTCATAACACTTCACAATTTGCAGCAGTGAAAAGATCTATTGAAATTAATAAGGAGTTCATCTGAGACAAAAATTACTATAAAACAAAAATTTCAGAGCTAGACCAGATGTTTGTCCTACATGGTGTGATGATTCTCTAAATTCAAAGCCACTCACTATTGACTTTAAAACCTCAGGAATACTTGAGTATAAAAATAAAACAAGCCCTCTTACATTGTTTTTGGCTAACTTCTAGTTTCATGGAATTATTGTATACCAGACACATGCAGAAATGCATTTTTCACAAATAATAAAATTCTTGACAAGAATTTATCACTTGGTAATAATAAATGAGTCCCTTCTACTTCAGCAGCCTCTAAAGACTGCTTTTTTGCGTTTGTGAACATCATGGTAAGTCATGCCACTTTCTATTCTCTGCTAAGAAAACTTTTCCGGAAGAGTCCTTAACAAATTCCTAAGGATTGAGCTTAGAATATTCCCTATAGATTTATAGATGTTTTAACAATTCAAGGATATGAGTGTATGGTGAAGTTATTTTTCTTCTCACTAACTAACATGATCGCTTAATGCATGTGGAGTGCATGTTTCCAGTGTTCATAACAAATATTTAATTCAAAAATGAAGAGGAAAGTCTAACTTCCTATTTTCAAGCTAGGTTAGAAAACAAAACTAGATCAAGTTCATTGAAAACAAGCTATATAAAGAACATTGTGAAAGCCAATGTGCTACACACTCAGACTGTCCATGGTATGCACAAATTTAATTCTGTGTGAACATGAACATCATCATGATCAGAGCAAGACCTTTGCTTTTCTTAACATGGAAAAAGAAATGATCATAATTAATTTGGTTATTTGTAAATGTTGAAAGATGAGCTCAGTGTATATCCCAGACTGTTCACAATGTTGTCATTGATTTCAAACTTCCAAACAACAAAAATAGATGCTGCTGCCTCCATACCTGAAGTGAAAAAGATTTCCTGAATACAAAACTGAGAATTGTAGGCATACTTTATGCTTTACCAAAACTCTCTGCTTTCCCATCTTCAACATTCACGTCTCTTCTTTGCATATTTTAAGGAAATTCATTTTATGGCATTAAACTTGAAGTATTGATTTCAAGTTCTGAATTGTTACACCAGAAACTAATATATTAGATATATAGCCCTATTTAAGAGCAACACTAAACCTTTCCAAACACATTTACCTTCAAGGTCATAGATGTATCACGGGGCACAATTTGGAGATAAATGTGTTCTATGACTGCAGTTCAACTATATTTGGACTGTGGTTTACATAAAAATACAATTTTCATAGAAAAATCATCATCTGATCTGAAAGTGTTTCTTGGTATAGCTTGTTGCCAAGTTATCCATTCCCACAGATGATGGCAGATAAACTGAACATATTTAAAGGCAAGAACTGACACTTCTGCTACAACATGAATTAATTTATCAGGTTTTTGCCTCAGATAGTCCACTGGAAATCAGGCTTTCAGTTCAGAGTATCTTCATTGCAATAATGTTCCAGGAGAGCAATCTTCATCATTCCTCTGCTACTACCTTCGCATTACATACAGCACTGTGCAAGGATAATCCATAATGTATGACTATGACCCTAAGCATGTGCATGTGGCTAGATCAGTGTCAAAAAGTGAGTGTCCTGCACAGGTCACTTAAGCCACATTCCTATAGAGCAGTGATTCTCAACCTGTGAGTTGCATCTCCTTTTGGAGTCGAATGACCCTAAGACCATCAGAAAATATAGATATTTACACTACAATTCATAACAGTAGCAGAATTTCAGTTATGAAGTAGCATCAAAAATAATTTTATTGTTAGGCGTCACCACAACATGAGGAACTACATATTAAAATGTTGCAGCATTAGGAAGGTTCAGAACCATTGCTATAAAGGAAGGCTACATGATACATCAGCATGCCCACCCTTTTTCAAAGTGATGAATAAAAGCATTGTTGAGAGATAATGTGCTTCTGTACAGGGGCAATGGCAGGTATGGGCTGGAGTTTCCTGTTGAAGAGAAGATGTTGTACCAAATGCACTTTAGAATGAACTGCACATCAAGTGCTATGCAAAGGACACTTATCAGTTCACCTAATAAGACAACTGATCACAATCTGTGCCAGGGGCAGTTCATTTAGAGACTATGTACTGTTAGTGAAGACTATTTCTTTCTCAGTATTTTTCTCTTGCATTCTATTCTGGCATTATTGGTACCAATCTCTGACTCCAGATGCTCCTGGCTTTATTATGGGATTATGACTCAGTACTTCCACCCTAATTTGAAAATTCAATGAATCAAAAATGCAACTAACTACAGCCATCATAGATTGGCAACACAGATTATATAGAGTACAAGCTATGTTCCTGTTTTCTTTATACTGTTGTGATCAAAACCAACTTGTGAAAGAAAAAGTTTATTTTCCTTATAGGTTCAGACAACAGTCCATCATTGAGGAAATCCAAAGCAGGAAGTTAAGGCAGGAACCTGTTGCAGGAACTGAAAGAGAGGCCACTGGCTTTCTTTCCATGGCTTACTATCTTGTATAAGTTACCCAGGACCACCTGCTGAGGCATAGCACGGTTGTGATGTTTGGAAATAATAAATAACAGCATTTAATACACAACCTTGTATGTATAAAGGTACAAGAAAAACTCCCAATATTTTGTTATTAAAAGAGAGGATAAGGGAGTTATTGTTTCGTTACTAATATACTGTTTAGGATTTAGTAGAAAAGCTGTAGCTAGGAGGCTACATTTTAAAAAGAGAAAGCAAATGTCTGTCTGTAGAGTATGCTTAATTATCTCATAAATATGTTCATAAGAAATTGTTGAGATTTAGCCATTTGGAAAAATCTATATTGATCTAATGCCAGAAGATGTAACTTTAGCAACAAGTTGGAAATTCTCATGCCCTGTCTGTCACACTAGCAATCATCAGCTTTAATCTACATTTTGCTTGGAGAGGGGGAAATCCACAACTTATATTTGCTGTGGGGTCTAATGCTGAGTAGGGTAGAAGGCGTTTTCCAAAAAGCTTTCTTCTGACTTAACAAAAGGTAAATATATTCCAGTTGTTCAGCTGAACTTCACCTTTAGGGTAAAGTAACTCTGTCTCTTAATTGCTGCCTCCATTAGTATTGTTTAGTGCATTTTAATTCTATGGTGTCTTTCATAGCATCTATTTGTTACTCTTTCCTTAAGCAAAGTTTCATTCTTTTAACTTCCACTTTTTAATTCCATCTTTTTGATTTTCCATCTTTCTTCATATTTCATAGTGCTACAAAGCTGTGCTTACTCTTCATCCTAGCTGAAATATGTGATGTACTCATTAAAAGGCAGCAATCAGCTGCAGATGCATTGATTAAATGTGCCTTCTTGAAAATGAGCTAAATGAAATTTACACTTAAGTTCATTAATCCATTAGTCCTGTCTGTCACTATTTTCCATTCAGTTCCAAGGTACAAATTATGTTTTTATATATTCATTAAATATTATAGAGAAAAGAAAATAGTTGATAATTATGTATCAAAAATGAGTTTTCTATATGCACTTGAGTACACATAGGATAGAGCATATGGCTGAGTTTAAAGTGCATATTAAAATATAATTATACTATAAAAGTATTTCAAAATTTCAGATACAAATAAAGTATCATTGATAGGCTTCTACAAAACTTTGTTTTTAAGACAATTAAACAGGGTTTTTGAGAATTCATATGGGAGTCCTCTATGTATATCATCCTTTCTTCTCCTCTCCAACCCCACCCTGACCACACCCAATCTCATTTAAAAAATAAAAATGTCAAAACTTGTAAATGTGTCTTTATCACATGTTTTAGAGAGGTTTTCATGTCTGAAACAGATGACTTGAAGAAATCAATTAAAAAGAGGAACAGTTCTCTTTTTCTCAGCTCACAATTTCAGGGGAATCGGGATAGAGAGGGTGACTCATTGCTCTTAGATCTGTGAGGGGCAGAAACACCAGGATGAGAGACAAAGCAGAGGCTGCTGCTCACCTTACACTAACCAAGAAACAGAAAGATTCACAGAAGGTGAGAGGAAAATATATATCTTTGGAAGCCATTCCCAATGGACCTTCTTCCTCTGACCTCCTTAAATTCACTCATTGATGAGGTCAGTGATGTCACAATCTAGTCATGTTAGGGAGACCTAGTGGTTAGATGGGAACCAGGCTGTCAACACATCAGCCTATAGGGGACATTCATATCCAAGTCATAACATTGTATGTCTGAGTCAATTCTGACTGAATAACAAAATTCCATAGACTATTCTAGAAATAGTAAATATCTAGCAGATTCAATGCCCCATGAGGATTTCTATCCTGCACATGGCTACATTCTTGCTATTTTCTTATGTGGAAGAAAAAAAAACCTGCAGTTTTAGTGTCTTCTCTTTCACTAAATGTATTAACCCTGGATAGGTAAGACCACAGGCATGGAAACCACACTAACAATTCCCAGGAGTGGGACTACAGAGGGAAATGGCTTTCTAAAACATCATTTAAAATTTGAGAGTTGCTGAAAATATTCTGCACATTAATTGTATTAATAGCTACATTACTACATAAAGTTATCAAAATCCCTGAAAATTGTAGTGATATTTTATTTGTGCTGAAATGTGATATTTTATTTGTATGTTAATAAATAAAGTTTGCCTAGAAATCAGAGGTCATAGTGAGCCAACAACAGAAGTCAGGCAGTGGTGGCACATACCCTTAATCCAATCACATGGCAGGCAGAGTCTCTGTGTATTCAAGGACACAGCCAAGCTTGGTGACACACGGCGCCTTTAATCCCAGTACCAACCATAGAGACCTGGAGGTCTGCATAGACAGGCAGTGATGAGGAAGTGATGTGGCTGGGCTTAAAGCCAATGAGAAGGCAGAACAGCAAGGCAATAAAGGCTCAGGTTAGACAGAAAAAGGCTCTCTTGGGAAGCTATGACGATGTGGGGAGCTGAGGTTAGTTGGTGACTATTGCTCTGATCTCTACAGCTTGCATCCCTGTATTTGGCTCTGTGTTTCTTATTTACTAAGACTGTTTAGAAATTCATCTACAGGAACTACATTCTTACATTTAAAAAAAAAAGAATGTATTAAATCTGTAATATAAAAAGGCCCATCAGAGTAATAACTTAAAGCACACCATTAGAAAACTTTTAATCCCATAATTCAGGAGGCAGATCTCTGTGAGTTCTAGGCCAGCCTGGTCTACAGAGTGAGTTCCAAGACACAGAGAAACCCCGTCTCCAAAAAAAAAAAAAAAAAAAAAAAAAAGAAAAAGAAAGAAAGAAAAGAGAACTCCTGAATAGACATCCAAGATTATATCACCAAAGTTTTTCCTCATTTAAGAGTAAATAAAACATTCTTTTTAAGCACTGGCATGATTTCACGTAGCATACTATTTTCTATCTACAGAAAAATATTGTTAATGTTACCTGATCAGTTCAGAGCCTCAGAACTACTGGGATAAGCAGGGGTTGCCTTAGAAAAACACCAAACAATTAATTGGAATGTCATGGTCCTTCATTCAAAGCCCTTAATCCTAACCAGTTCAAAAGCTTTCTTGCATGGAATTTCATTGATCACAAACTCTTTTTGATATCTCTTGTTTGGGTTAATTGATTTGGAAATAAAAACTAGGATGGGACATCTAATATTAAAGACAACATGGCTCATTAAGAAGAAATTGATGAGATTAGGTATGATCAAAGTGGAGTTGGATGGGGAGATGAAAGGGTAGACGTGATGTAAATAGAGTACTCACGTAGGAAGGAAATTCTCAAAAAAAATAAAATAATTAATTATCCTAAAAAATTGTGATAGCTTGTGAAAAACACATTAAAGAAATATCCAAATACACTTCGGCATTATCTCTGAAATATTCTTTTCATTGAAAGGCAAAGCAAGATGTGAGGTTAACACTAAAAAGACAGATTTTTAAATACTTAATTTGCCTCTTAGAACAGTCACATTAGTCCAGTAACTGTTTTAGATCTCAGTTTCATGATCTGGAACAAAATAGAAGATATCAACATTCAGATTAGTTTTTCACACACACACACACACACACACACACTCCTGTTGCTGTAATAAAACACTCTGACCAAAAGCAATTTAAAAAGGAAATGATATATTTCTTCACAGTTCAAGGTCACAGTAAATCATTGAGGAAAGTCAGGGCAGGAATTCCAGGCTAGACCCTGGATGTAGGAACCATGGAGAAATGTTGCTTGCTTTCAAAGTCTCTGGTTCACTCAGCTAGCTGGCCCTCCAAAATTAACCATCAATGTAGATAATCTCTCATAGACATGACAACAGGTCAGTTTGATCCGAAAAATTCCTCAATTGAGAGTTCTTATTCCCAGGTAACTCTAACCATCACATATAACAGTGTCCCACACCAAATAAATGTTCAGTAAGTGAGAATTCTTAGTAATAGTAAACAATTTCTTCCTTGTTTTAACTACCAACTGAGTATATAAATTGGAATTTAGTTTTTGAGGATTACAAGTAGCTTAAATAACAAATGACTTGTTATTGTTCACGAGCCTATGTGCTGGGCAGTTCTGGCTTTGTTAGTATCAGTTTCACTTGTTCTTCATCTCTGGATAGTTGGCATGATCTCTGTGGCTGCTTTTTTCTCAGGATGACATTAGCTGTGGGATTTTCTGGGTTATCCAGTAGGCTAACTTGGGCTTAGGTGGTGACAGGTTCCAGGAAGACTGGAGAAACTGTATAAAACCTATGAATTTTATGCTGAGACCTGGCTTAATATCACTCTCATTTAAGCTAGTTTTCCCTCTTGATGTTTTTCTCCTGTTATTCTTAATTCCTGAATTCCTTCCTCACATCAGCCTCACAAAAGATTCCTAGACATCTAAATAAGTATAGCTAATAAGCCTAGAATTTTATGCAGATATAATAAACACTGAGCAAAGCTAACAGTTTAAATATTAATTGATCAAAGATTGCACTTCCCTACTGTGCATAATTCCCTATACACAATTTCCCCCTTATTATCCAATAACTTTATTTCTATCTGTTACTTAATGAATTTATGTAAGACAGATTAAATTTTATTTTTTATCCTTAATGACTGATGTATTTTACATGAAAAGTATTTATGTGTTAAATGAACCTTGTATCAAGACACAACGACTTTTTAGTTATAGATTATCAAAGAAAAATTAAAGATGCAGATGAACGTTTTAGAAGTAATTACACTTGTGGATGAGTTTCTGTGAGCATTCCATTCAACTTGAAGACAGGCTGGAGTCAGAAATCTACTATGAGTTAAATGGACAGAGGTGACTCCATTGTCCAGCTGGAGCAGAGTGTCTGCTAGACCTTTAAGAAAAGTTGAGAGAAACAAAGTCAAAGAGACTCCAAAGATCCTTGGGCTAGAGATCTTAGATTAAATCCAATTATTATTTGATTAATGATAAATATTTAACATATTAATTAAATAAGGAGAGATAATTGAGCCATTAACTCACATTACCAATTAAAATTATCAAACTACTTAGCTTTTATCTTGAACAGAGGAATGAATAAATGTAACCAAGGAAATTGCACTTGAAAGTCATAGGGTGACATTGGTACAAAGGTCCAAACAACAGGGTTTTTGTATCAACAACAGATAAGCCTTTGTACCTATATTATTGGAATAACTAGAGTTACCTATGAGCCCCAAGGATCTAAGAGCAAATGGATTTCTAAGTGACACAAAGGTAGGTTTGCGAAGGTGAAGCTCCTACACATCAAAGCCCTTCAGACTCACTGAGTCCCAAGTGACAATGTCATTTTATGAATTGGTCTTGTACAAGGCATATATAACTCCCGCCATCCCCAATATTTCATTGGCCATGCTCAGTGAAGAGTTCTTAAATCCCCGAAAGCAGGATTATGTTCATTTAGCTTATCTTGTATTTATCACAAAGTATGGAATAAAAGAAATTGTACCACACAGCTCTGCTTTCCAAAAAGGCCCAGTCTAATAGTTGTGAAATAATGTCTCATACTAAATATGTGCACATTGTCACACAGGCTCATACCTATGGGTTACTTGGATTTGAGTATGTCAGATGGAGTGCCCTCTCTAACAAGTCAGTACTTAGAGCCAAGAAAATGGAAAAGTCCTGGGAGAAGATGATGTGCAATAACATCAAAATAAATCACTGTAGAGTTTGAAGGAAAAGGAAATTTTATTTATTAATTTATCTATTTATTTTACAAAAGATTTACAAAAATTCAAATTCCCACAATTTCCAGACCTGCCTTAAATAAAGATAAGTACCTACTTACGCTTTGAGCCACTCCTAAACACCGGGTCACCAATAAATTCAATGTCTTACATGACTTGATGTGGGGTCTTGCCCCACCAGGAACTTAGGGCACCTCTGATGAGGTGGCCTGGAACCAAGGAAAGGTAAGAGCGGCCTCACCTTCCACTTTCCCAGCCATCCTCTTACTGGGAGATAATCAAATACAGCAGGGAGTCAAGTCAGGCAAGAACTCCTTTATTGTTAGGCAGTAAACCTCTTTTACAGCAAAACCTCAAAGCCCTAGGAGGGGATGGAGGAACCAGCCAATCATTTTAAAGGTCACCCTATACTCTTTTTCTTGTTTAGGAGTTGTTTATGCACTGACATCATCTCCTGATCTTAGTCTCTTATCTCAGCATAAACAATTTAAACTAACTTCCTTCAGTACCATTTATATCTGATCTGTGTATAAACAACTTAGGCTGACTTCCTCTCCACACCATCCATTGTATCTACTCTCAGTGTAAACAACATAAGCTAACTTCTTTTGGCACCATTTGTATCTAATCTCTGCATAAACAGCTTGAGCTAACTTCCTTTTGGCACCATCTTTTTAGCTCATGTATGCCCCACAACTTTATTTGTAGTGAAGAATGATTTTTGCTTCATAATACACCACAGTAATTTGATGTATCTTTTAAAATACTTACTCAGATTTATTTTAGGGGTGTGAGTGTTTTTCTGCATTCCTGTATGTGCATTAATGTATGTGCCTGATGTCCAATGGAGGTCAGAAGTGGGCATCCGATTTCCTAGTACTGAAGTTATAGATATTTGTGAACCAGTATTTGGGTGCTAGGAACCAATCTCAGGCCCTCTGCAAAAGCAGAAATTGCTCTTTACCACTGAAGCCATTTCTCCAATCATGGTTTGACATATCTTAACTTTTTCTTTTTTTCTTACACTCATTACCTATTTTGTCGTTACCTCAAGTTTTAGAACATTTACATACTGTTATTTATTTTAACGTAAGAGTTTCTTGTACGCTTAACAGGTCCCCAAGGAAAAGAATTTATTTATTTATTAGAGCTTTATCTCAAACCTTTGTAGACCTGCATTTTGGTTATGTTTTTATATTAGTGTATTCTAAATACAAGCTAAATCCAAGTTGATCATTTTAATCCAGTGACTTGCGAGAATCTTTTTCTGTACTATTAACAAAAATATTTCTTTCCCATCAGAGTCCTTCACATGTTTAATAGATGTTGTATATTATATACCCAAGCAAAACGGCTTCTTAAAATGCTATTTCTCACTTCTCTGCTTAAATCTTTAGTGATTTCCTACTTCCTCGGGAGAAAGATTAATCTCTTTACCATCTCACTGATTATCCAAGTCATGCACCAAACACATTGCCCAGGCTTTCCTAGACAGATAATTGATGCATACCAGACATACATCCCTCCAATTTTCCTGTGGTTTTACAGTGACATGCTTCTTTCTTCTCTATCTTATCTCTAGATATGGAGTCCCAAATTTCTCACTAAATCATGTCAGCCTCATGAATCACCTTTCAAATAAATGAAAATTCAAAGTCTATTATGTCTTATTGCTAGTTCCAAAATACCATACATCCACGTTTCTACAACTGACCCTTATTTTGTAACACAGTTCTATTTACCTTGCCAGATGCAGAGTGGTTTTTTCTGGAGGATTCTCACCAGGTAGAAACTAGAGCAGTGATGCTGAGCCCTGTGTATTACCTGAAGCCATTTTTCTCACTGTTTTCAGATGTACCTACTTTGACTTCCCACCAGCTAGAACAGACTGATGGATATGCCTAGACTGTCATGGCTGCATTACACATCAGAGATGGGTAATCCAATACTGCAGGTTTAAACTCCTAATGCCAGAACTTCTCTGATTAATAACTCATTACTGTAGCTTCCTGTTTGAATGAACCCATACTCCATGTCTTGCTTTGAGGCTACTTGTCTTGTGCGAAAAGTTCAAAATTAAGGAGAATATCTCAAAAACGTTATAAGCCAATGTTAAAGTATAGGGAATCCAACTTAAATAGTAGTCTATGGGAGTGGGTAAGGAAAATAAATACAGAATGAATGACTCTGTGAACTGGTGTTCCTAGACAAAGCTGATCCCATGTTAAAGATTCTACAAGACTGATAAACTGACTAGAAACTCTGTGATATGGAAATGCCGAAGGCTGGGAGACAAATTACATTGGGTTATAATTAGCTCTTTAATTGTCATTTTCTGCTGTCCGTTGTGTCTGTGACTATCAGGTAAAAATCTTGTTTGGAATGTAGAAACATATGCTTAGCTCTACCAACCCAAAAGCCAAGAATGTCACCCAAGGCCTATGACTAGAAGTTTTCTATTTTGCTATAAATTACCTACCAGATATTTCTACCAATGTACTTAAAAAAATGCCTTGATTTAAGACTTTCTTTTTTTTAACTATTAAAAATAATCCTAAGCTTGATTCCATGTTGGAACACAGCTTTTGGGACAACCTGAATCTATATATTCTCAACCATGGTCACTCATATTTGGCTCTAGAATAAATTAACCATATGACTTTTTAGTCAAGGGTTGTGTTTTCTTGTTCTCTCTCTCTCTCTCTCTCTCTCTCGCTCTCTGTGATGTTTTCTCATCTTTTTATCTCCTAGTAGAAGAAAATTCTTTATCAAAGAATATGGATACAATGACCTATTTTAACTGGGAAAGGAGGCCTCATGTTGTATTTAATATTTCCATTTGTAAAAACTATTTTTGTAATTTTTAATTTTTAATCCTTCTGCTGATTAGCTCCTCCAAGGGGAGTAAGAATAACTTGAGCTTGCATAACAAGTTTTATCTTTTAATCCTTTTCTTTCACTCAGCCATTTAAACATCTCAAAGAAATAGAAATGTAAACTTTCTACTTCCGTTTTCAAGTAAATACAATCTGATTGTGCTTTGTGTGTTCATGGTAATAGTTTTCGTGCAATTGTACGGAGGACAAGTTCTTATGCTCCTGAAATCAATATTGGGGGGAAAATTATAACAACTTCATTTTATACTTTTAAAAACTTTATTGTGTGATAACATTACTTTTCTTGACACATCAAATTTAAGGTGTGTGTGTGTGTGTGTGTGTGTGTGTGTGTTTATATATGAAACAATTTTATTTCATTTATTTTTGTGTGTACACGAGCATGGGTACATGTACATGTGGGTGCAGATATATGTGTCATGTGCATGACTATGGAGGACAGAGGTTTATGTGGGGTATCTTCTTCAATCTCTCTTGCAATTTAATTTTTGAGACATGGTCTTCTACTTACCACACTAATTAGCTAGATAAACTGCGCAAGTCATACGGATTCTCGTGTCTTTGCCTTCTCTTCCCGGGATTATATGTCCATGGCACTATGCCCAGCTTTTAATGTGGTTCTGCTGGATATCTGAACTTAGGCCCTCATGCTTTATGCAGCAAGCACTCTGCTGACAAGGCCTTCTCCCCAGCCCCAATAAAAATGTTTTTAGCACAATTTTAGACCACTACTGACTCATTTCAAAAACATATTTCAATGTGTTTATTTTGTCCAATCCTACATAAGTCACTACTCAAAAAACAAAAAAAAAAAATGAGTCTAAAAGAGCACATCTTAAAACCCATTAACACTGACTAAAAGCTTACAAAGTCACCTTACATTGAAACCTATTTTTTTTATTCTATCACGAATCTAAATTCTCTTTTTACAATGTTTAGGACAGTAAATATTGCTGTGCTTTCATGTTGGAGAAAAGATAAAATATTTAAGGAGATACCTGTTTAATACAAAGATAAACAGGTGAGCCTAAACTAAAGGAGGCAAAAACATGGATCATACGAGAAATCCACAGAGTCTGCTTACAGGGTAAAGGAATTTATTAGGGAAGAAGACTCACTATAGCATGGAAGATTTATCGTAGGGTTCTGGAAGCACGAGGTACAGTCCAACGCTGTTCTTCCACCTGCGTCTGTCTCAGCATCCAAGCCCACGAGGGGGAAAATAAGTATGTCTCATGTTGTAAGGATAGCCCCGAGCCACGCCCCAGGGGCAGGTACTTCCAGGTCATAGGGAGGTAGGACAGTTATCTGCTATATCTCTAATGGGCGGTGCTTCAATGTCATAGATAGAACAGCTATTCAGTACACATGGAGGAGACAGAGATGCAAGATTTTGATCATACTTTTGTTTCCCTCTCAGACCAAAGTAAAAAGATTCTTTTTTGAACAAATGTATTTTCTAAGTGTCCTGTATAAATAGCCTGAGATCTAATAAAAAGTAACTTAAATTTGTAACAAAACAGGTAAGTTTCCAGGTTTGTCATGTATTAATAATTATTTGGTAATGAATATGCAATATCTTTGTTTTCTGTATTTCAAATGAGGCTTGCAGTGGATCTGTGTAACATTTTATTAAAATGTTTCATAAACTTTATTAAAATTAATACTGAAACAATACAGCAAGAAAAATAAATATAATTCATAGATATAAAATGTTCTAATGATAAGGAAAGTTTTAAAAGATAGAAAATACTTTCATATGAATGGGATTTTTGTATAGAAAATTAGATTTTGTCCCCAGTTAAAGGATATTCTAAAAGGAAAAAATAACCTACATGGTTACAGTATGCTATAAAGAAATGTAAAGTATTAAAACTTTAAAAAATATGGCATGGGTATAACTAAATGGACTATTTACAATTAAAGGTTATTTAAAAATATTCCTGAGGCTATGCTGGGGGATAGCTCAGTTGGTAAACTGTTACTGTATAAGCCTGTGGAGCTGAATTTTGTCCCCCTATCCTCATGTAAAAACCACACCCAGGAGTGATGTATGCCTGTAATTCCAGTGCTGTGGATGTGGCGATAACAGGATAACCCTCTAGCTTGAAGACAAGCCAACCTAACCCTGTCAGTGAGATCCAGGATCTAGAGACCTAGTTCCAAAATACAAGCCAGGGTATGACTGAGAAAGGTAACCAACAACATACGGTGTAGACACATGGAACTTCTAAGATCAAAATTCCAATGTCTTGACATAAAACTGGTGGATGATTCTCTATTAACAAGGTTTTCTTCTCTTAATAATGTGCAGAAAAACAAGCTTAGAGAATGAAGATTGTGTTTTATTCTTTTTAAGACTTTACTTTCAATTCTGTGTATTGTTTGGGTGGGTCTGTACATATCATAAATGTCAGATACCAGTAGAGACAGAGTTATAGCTGTTTTGTGAGTCACCCAGGGTGGGTGATAGCAACAAAAGCTGCATGCTCTGCAAAAGTAGTATGCCATGTTAGCGATGGAACAAGCTCCCCTTGTCACCTTTCACTGAATGACCTTTGTGAAAACCTTGATTAGATTCTGCTCAAATGCTTCTGTAGGTTTGTCAGGAAAAGCTTTAACTTGTTGAGTAGTCCTCTCTTTAATTGTAGGAAAAGTAATATTTTAAAAATGACTGCTCCATGCTTCATTCCTGATAAACGACATAGTTATAAAACTTGTTATAGTTGACATATATTTTAATCTATTTGTAAAATCTGACCTACTGTACAAAATCTTAATTATGCCTGTAATCTTAAATTGGTAATTAAACAAACAAATGCCACTAATTTGTCAAAATTAACTAAATCAGCTTCCATAGCCTAAGACACAGTCATTATTTTTTAATATAAGATCTACCCCTTTTAGCAAACAACATTTATTTCCCCATAAAATGAGTGGTTGGCACACTATATGAAATGGATAGGTGTTGGGAGAAACAGCTTAGTGTGAAAAGGTACTTGCTAACAAATGGTCAAATTAAGTTTGTCTCCTGGAACCCACAGAATAGAAAGAAAGAATCAACTTCTGCAAGTTGTCTTCTGACCTCCATATGCATGGGGACATGGGATTACCCTCAAATATGAACATATACATGCACACTCATAAATAAATAAACAAATAATAAAGTAAAAATCATTTTTAAACAGACAAAGAACAGCATGAGCCATTTCTGCTAAAGGAGAGCTTTATATACTTTTAAACATGATTACTAAAAATTGAGACTTGGTTACAGTGTTTCCACAATTTGAATTCCTGGGAGATGAAGATCTAGAAGAACAAGAGTTAAATACAGATTATTTTATCAATTAGGAAAAATAAATCATTACAAAGACATTTCAGTCTATAGGGAAAATGATCTACCAGGAAGTTCTGAGAAACTCCTCGACTGCAAAATTTCAGGAAATAAACTCATATCTGCTTTCTTATCTCAAACTTGTGTCATCTGGTTCTGAGAACACATCCAAGGGAACTTAGGAAAAATTCACAAAACTCATCTTTAGTTACATGGACAACTGAGTACCATATGTGACTTATCTCAAACCCTTCTGGCAACATTTCCACTAAATATCTTTTTTTTTTTTTTTTTACATTCTTCATTCATGCTATATTGAGATCTCTTTAAAACTTTCAAAAATATTTGGAAATTTCTTTCATTATTTCAACCACATCTGTTGGTTTTTTTACTCCATGCTTTTTGGGGGCCCACTACCTAGCTCCCAAATAAATACATGGAGTCTTATTTGTAGGAATGCCCAGCCTTAGTTTGGCTTGTTTCTAGCCAGCTTTTCTTAACCTAAATTATCCCATCTACCCGTTGTCTCTGGCCTTTTACCTTTCTCTATTCTCTATGTCTTTCTTTACTTCTTACTCTGTTGCTGGCTGTGTGGCTGGTTGGCTGGCCCCTGGTGTCCTGTCTTCTCCTTTTTTTTTTCCTACCTTCTCTTATTTATTCCCTTTGCTTGCCAAACCTGTGTATTTCTATCTCCTGCCTAGGTATTGATCATTCAGCTCTTTAGTACACCAAGCACATGTTTTAGACAGGCAAAGTAACACAGCTTTACAGAGTTAAACAAATGCAATATAAAAGAATGCAACACATCTTTGCATCATTAAACAAATATTCCATAGCATAAAAGAACATAACACATCTTTAACTAATATTCCACAACACAATCTTCATATTTTAAAAAAAACATAGTTACTACCTTCATATAAAAATTATCAATTATTTTCTATAAATTAGAGAAAAAATCAGTTTCTAAAGTAGTAAAAACTTCATTTAGGAGATAATCTATTTTAAATGTTAGAGCCCAAAATAATCAACTTCTTCCTAACAAGAAAGAGCAAAGATGTTGGGCCCCAAAAGGCCCGGGCATGAGGCCCAATGTAACTTCCTGAGCCTAGTTCAAGTTTGGTGACCTGTCTTCGGACATGACTTCCGCATATGAGCGACTCAGCTCTACCCAACCTAGAACCGCCTCTGCCTAGTAACTGCTGAGATGGCATCATCTCATTTGCCCGCTATCCTCACCCCATCCTCGCCCCCGCCATCACCCCAATCTATATAAGTCCACTCCTGATGCAGTAAAGTGAGTTCCTGCTTTGACAAGGCTCCCAGCTCAGTGCACTTCTCTCCAGTGGACAGGGGAAGTCTGGGCCATTGACATTCACCATCCCACTCAGCCTCAGGGAGAGACTGGCTGGACCAGTCCTCCCTCCATCCTACCTGTCAGTCAGACCCACACAATGAGACCAAGCAGTGCACATTTCAGGATCATAGAGAATATTTTCTTTTTTCCTTGATGCCTGTCAATTGTGTGATATTAGGAAATGGAATAGCTTGGCTAAAACCAAAACACTCAATCTAAGCTTGGCTAAATTAGATTGTGGTACAGAAACATCAACTTTTATCTTCACGAGTACAAAGCTGTGTCTGAAGTACTTATATAAAAGTCATACTCAGACCAACATCATTCTGCATAAAATAGGTCACTCTTTCTCTTCTTTTGCCTTGCCAGCAAACAACTTCTGTTTATCAGCAGCATAAGAAACCTGTCCTCAAGAGTTTCAGAAGTCAATCCTTCCTGTCTTTGCTTTCATAATTTCAAGAGCTAAAATAAATGAGCACACATCTTGGTGTCACATGAGTGATTAGCTACATGTTGATGTAAAAAGAAAAATGTAAGTTTCAAGAACTTCAGCTTCAGCAACTGATCTAGTTCTAATCATAAAGGAGACCATGGGATGCTAAGAAATGGAAGCAAATCTGAACTAAAGCGGTATTGTTGGAATCTGAAGAAAATACAACTATGGTTCAAGCAGGCTGACACTGCCCTAAGTGTCATGGCCAATAAGGTTGATCTGTCCACCAAAATAAAAGTCTATCCATGATACATGTGGTTTGGAAAGTATCAGAGCACCAAAAGAAATGGAAACCAACAGAAAGAATGCTTATGTGTTAAGAAGGATAAAAGCATATGGAAAAAGGTCATCAAATAAGCCAAATCTCAGAGTCCCACTGGTTGTATCAACCACTCCAGGGCAGCTCTCTAATTTAGGAATAGTTGACAAACAAAGAGTGGACTCCACTGATTTCTTTGTGTGTGTGCTTTTATTTGGTTAAACTTGAGTGGGGTTTTTGTGGAGAGTTTCTGTTTTTGGTTTTGGGGTTTGTTTTGTTTTGTTTCGTTTGCTTTTTTTTTTTTTTCTTGTTGGGTACGGTATTATTTTTCTAGGTTGTGTTGTATTAGGTCTTTTGAGAAAGAACTTAATGTTGGGTGGGTAGGGAGAAGGAGTGGATCTGGAAGGACTTGGGGAGGAGAAGAATATGAAAAAATATTTAAATTCAAAAATTGTTTTAAATATAATAAAATGTACTTAAAATTATAATGAAAATAAAAATAGAAGGGAAATCCTACCACAAAATAGAATACCCCATTTGATGGCAAGTAAACAATTAATTAGAAATAAGTTTCTGTGATGATAAGTCTGAACTGGACAGAAAAAGCTAACGCTGAAATATCGACTATGCTTGACCTATAACTAGTATTCATCTAAAACAGTACACTTACCATTTGTCTTTCTACTTATGAAAAAAAATCTTCTAAGATAATGTTAACATATACACATTAACTATCTCCAATTTCTATATATGTTCATTTTCTAATGCATTTCAATTCTATTTTTTCCTTAGTTTGATTTAGATAATGAAATGATTCTATTTTATTATTTGCTAAAATTGTTATTTTTGATATTATACATTTTATAATTATACATGTCTGTATTTCTTATACATGTTTACAGTTACTTTTAATTTACTTTAAGTGTTTTACTTGAGGGTAGATTAAATCTCTATAAAATCTTTGGCACATATTACTTCAAAATACATTTAAAAACTGTTTCTGAATTATTCAGTCTGGTCTAGCAATCATCTTCCTGTCCCAGTCACTGCTGGGAAGTGGAGAGATGTTGTGGCAATATGCTATTCAGAAAGGTTAACTCCTGAGAATAAATTAAAATAACCTGACATGCATATCTCCCTTACATTACTGTCTTACTCTATTGCTCACAACTTTCTAATTCCAAATCAATGTTGTCAGAACACAGCTGCTAATTAGTGAGAAACTGGCTAATTCACAATCAGAAAACTGTTGACTTAAAATGTAAATGTCAAATATCAAGGATAATGAGTCACTGGAGCATAAAGAATAACTGCTCCCTCGGATGTTAGGAGTATTTTAAGGACACATATTGCATACTTGGAATATGGACAAGAATGAAGAGCAGGAAGAATAGGAGTCAGAGCAGAAGTGTGCATATGCACATGGGCATACATGTGTACACACACACACACACACACCCCACTCTCAAATCAATGTTTCTACTTACCTATATAGAAGATCTCACAAAACTATGTAAGAAATGGCTTAAAAATAGTAAAATCCTTACTGGTTGACATATGCTGAGTAGGTGAGAGTGTCAGAATTTTAAGGTGCTGAGTTTGAGAACTAGCCTTATTTTCAGTGCCACTCCATCAATGATAAACAGTAGTAGAAAATTCACATAGATTTCACATTTGAATATTCTAAGTGAAGGAAAATGTATCATTTGATGTACTTCAGGGAAGCACAAAACAGAGGTACACAAAGATATTCAGATATACACATATGCCAATCACCTTATGGATTAAAGTAAAATAAATAATAGCCTATTACAATGTCAACACATAGATTTAAAACAGAACATTCAAATAACATCTATAGACTCCGAAACACTAAAAATAATACAGAATTAAAACAAAAATCACCATCACATGATCAACTGGAGTATTTGTACTCAGATCATCAAATGCAATCAAGAAATGTGATCAGTAATGTTGGAATAATCTTATAAGAATTTTAAAACAGAGGCATAAAGTTCTTAAATAAGAAATTATAATCATATTTGAAATAGGTCAAAATGATAGATTTTTTTTTAAAAACCAGAAAAGCAAAATTAAATGTGTAAGTCTTAGAATAAAAAAGGATAAAAAAATACAATAAAGACCGCAATAGGTATGACCCACAGCAAAGGAGAAGAGAGAGAAGACTCATGGGGGCAAGATAGCCCTGAGACTTTAGGGTAAAACCAAACATGACTCGTCTGAAAAAATGAAATGATTCCTAATGATATTCTGGTATACTCATAGATCAGTGACTGGTCCAGTTGTCTACAGAGAGGCTCCCTCCAGCAGCAGATAGGAACAGATGCAAAGACCTACAGCCAGACGTTATGAGGAGAGAGAGAATAAATTTGAGGTCTCCATCAGGTCCCTCACCTTGGAGTCCTGGAAATCCACAGAAGGGAGGGCAGAAAGATTGTAGGAGGCAGAGGGAATAGAGGACATCAGAACACGAACCACTGAATCAGCTAAGCAGCGTTCACATGGGCTCACAGAGGCTGAAGCGACAAGCCCGGGCCCTGCATGGGTCTGTACCCGGTCCTCTGCTGATATGTTGTGCCTGATAGCTTCATGTTTTTGAGGGACTCCTAACAGTGGGAGCAGGTGTTTGTCTGTTTTGCCTGCTAGTGGAACTCCTTTCCTCCTGTTGGGTTGTCTTTTCCAGCTTCAATGAAAGGACCTTTACCTTGTATTACTGTATTTTGTTTTGTTGCATTTAGTTGTTGTCTCCTGGAGGACTGCTATTTTCTTTTTTTTTTCTTTTTCTTTCTTTTCTTTTCTTTTTTTTTTTTTTTTTTTTGGTTTTTCGAGACAGGGTTTCTCTGTGTAGCTTTGCGCCTTTTCCTGGAACTCACTTGGTAGCCCAGGCTGGCCTCGAACTCACAGAGATCCGCCTGGCTCTGCCTCACGAGTGCTGGGATTAAAGGCGTGCGCCACCACCGCCTGGCAGGACTGCTATTTTCTAATGGGAGACAGAGAGAGAGTGGATGGGGGAGGGGAAGTGGTGGGGAGCTGGGAGGAGTGGAGGGAGGAGGGAGGAGAAACTGTGGTTGGATTGTGTGAGAGAAGAATCTATTTTCATTAAAACAGATAAAACAGCAAAGGCAAATACAAAAGTGAAACAGAAGCTCAGACACCTCAGTGATTATTACGAAAGATCTATAAGCTTGGTTCAGTTGTCTCTGTAGATTTCCCCATCATGATCTTGCCCCCACCTTGCTCATATAGTTCCTCTTCCCTCTCTTCAAATGGACTCCTGGAGTTCAATCTGGTGCTTGGCTGTGGATCTCTGCATCTGCTTCCATCAGTTACTGAATGAAGGTATCTGGCTCTATGATGACAGAATATTCACCAATCTGATTACTAGGGCAGGCCAGTTCAAACATCCTCTCCACTATTACTAGTAGTCTAGTCTGGGGTAATCCTTGTGGATTCCTGGACATTTCTCTAGCACTGGGTTTCTCCCTAACCCCATAATATCTCCCTCTATCAAGACATCTCTTTCATTGCTCTCCCACCCAGTTCCTCCCCCAGCTAAACCATCTGTCCCTCATGTCCTCATCCCTCAGTGGCTCCCTGAGACAGACTCTGCCAGATCCATCAGACCTCTTTCTTAAACACCCAAGGGCCACCGACCCAGGGATGGCAGCATCCACAATAGCCTGGGACCTCCCTTATCAGTCACTAATTAAGTAACCCCCCCCCCCCGAGTCTTGCCTGCAGGCCAATCTGATGTAGGCATTTTCCCAACTGTTGTTCTCTCTTCTCATAAAACATTAGTTTTTGTCAAGTTGAAAGAAAGAAGAAAATACCCCAAGCCAGCACATATTCTATTTTATATCCTCCTTTGAATACTTTCTTACCTAAATTGATATGACCACATCTCTATTATTTTTGTTAAATGGAACTCACACGAGATGACCTCTCAGACACAGTATATAGCCAATTGAAAGTCTTTAACAAGCCTGTTGGAACCACACTAATGTTGAGAGACCTAGATGTGGCCCAGAATGTCCAGAACATGTGGTTTTTAAAGGAAGAACCCAGGACCTGGCATCTCAAGCAGCCAGAGGGGGCTTTTCCAAAGCAAGCAGTTTGAAGCAAGTGGTTGCTTGGAGGGGGTTCCATACAACCAGGCAGTTTAATAGAAGCTGAGATAAGATAGCTAGAACCTCCTGACCTTTGGTTCCTAGAATAGAGTTGGGTAATTTTCATGGGATTCTCTATCAAGAAGATCAAATTTTAGTTAATACTAAAATGGCCTCAGCAAGAATGCAAGATGGAGGAAACTGCACTGGCTAACCCTGTCACATTTTCTTCTTCTACTTGTTTATTATGTCGTCACTATAACTTAAAGTTTATTTTTGTTACATTAAGTAATATGATACAATCTTTTCATTCTATCCAAAGATTTGAAAACTGTCAAGTCATTATTTTACACAAATACACATGTATTTCCTACAATAATAGATGAAAACAGACTTTTGGGGAAAATACCACATAAACACTGTGGATAAACTGTTAATTAAAATATCCACAAGTTCTTATGCTTTTTAATCTCTGGTGAAAAAATAATTACTAATTGCATAGAAGTCATCATAGGTGTGGTGTCTTTTCTTGGTTGTCAACTTGACTATATCTGGAATTAACTAAAATCCAAGCATCCGTTTATACCTTTGAGGGATTTTCCTTGAATGAATGATTTGAAATGGGAAGACCCAACCACAATCCAGGTTGGTTTTTTTTTGTTTTGTTTTTGTTTCTTAGGTGGGAAGATCTGCCTTAAATCTGAGCTACACCTTCTGGTGGCAGCCTATATAAAAAAATACAAAAAGGAAGCATTTGCTCTTTGTCCTTGCTCTTGCTTTTAGTGAAGCCTTTCTTCTTTGAGCAACTTCAAGATTCCAGTGTGTACTGAAGACTGGCTGAGACATCCAGCCAAGTGGACTGAAGAATTACTGGATACTTGAACTTTATGTTGGCGGACAGCCTTTGTTGGACTAGTTAGACCACAGCCAGTAAGTCACCCTAAAAATATATTCATTGCTGTGGGATGTTCTGTATGGCAAATGTGTTGCTCTGATTGGTTGGTAAATAAATCACTGATTGGCCAGTGGCCAGGCAGGAAGTATAGGTGGGACAAGGAGGAGAATACAGCTGGGAAGTGGAAGGCTGAGTCAGAGACACTGCCAGCCACCAGGATGACAAACAGCATGTGAAGATGCCGGTAAGCCACGAGCCACGTGGCAAGGTATAGATTTATAGAAATGGATTAATTTAAGCTGTAAGAATAGTTAGCAAGAAGCCTGCCACGGCCATACAGTTTGTAACCAATATAAGTCTCTGTGTTTACTTGGTTGGGTCTAAGTGGCTGTGGGACTGGCAGGTGAGAGAGATTTATCCTGACTGTGGGCCAGGCAGGAAAACTCTAGCTACAATTCATTCTATCTGTTCTGTTCCTTGAGAGAATCCTATTACAATAATTGTTGCAATAATACCATATGAACAGTAATGATGCGATAATATTACTGTAATTTAGTTTTCTTAACCTTAAAATGATTTAAATAAAATTTAAAATAAATGTATTTTCTTAAATTACAAGATTAAAAAATAACCTATTTTTAAATATTAAGCCAGTTTGTGATTTATTCAATAGTCAATTCATAAATGAATATACAGATTTAAAATAAATTTTAGAACATTTCAATTGAGCCAAGTAGAATAAAACAGTCTCAAACAGGAATCCAAAGCTCCTATATCCTACAATGGTTGCCTAAAATCTTCCACGATCTATGTTCTTCACCATAGATCAATCCATTTAAATATATCTATTATATAATTTTACTAGTTAGGATTACTATTGCTGTGATAAAACACCAAGACCAAACAGACCAAAGCAACTATTAGAGGAAAGGCTTTATTTGGCTTATGCTCCCACATCACAGTTCTTCATAAAAGTCGTCAGGACAATGGCAGGAACATGGAGGCAGTATCTAATGTAGAGGCCACAGAGGAGTACATCTTACTGGCTTGCTCAGCTTGCTTTCTTATAGAAACCAAAACCACCAGCCCAGGGACATTACCCACAATGGGTTGTGCCCTCCTCAAGCAATCACCAATTATGAAAATGCCCTTTAGGCTTGCTTACAACCAGATCTTCTGGAATCATTTCCTCAATTGAGGCCCTCTCTTCTCTGATGACTAGAGCTTGTGTGAAGTTGATGTTAAAGTAGCCAGCACATTCACTTGTAAGAATAACCCAAGGGCTGGAGAGATGCCTCAGAGGTTAAGAGCATTGGCTGTTCTTCCAGAGGTCCTGAGTTCAATCCCTAGCAACCACATACATGGTGGCTCACAACCATCTATAATGAGATCTGGTACCCTCTTATGGCACACAGGCATACATGTGAGCAAAACACTGTATACATAATAAATAAATAAGTCTTTTTTAAAAAAAGAATAGCCCAAAGTTTTTTAAGTTTTTACCTATTCCAGGGTAATTGCTAGTTCAAAGCACCTATTTACATATGTAAAAATTCTAGTTAGGATATGTAGTCTGACTTCTTTCCTTCTTATTGTTTTTCCTTTTATGTTTTCTCTTTATGATAGCTAAGACTTCAAACACTATATCAAAGAAAAGAGGCAGAATGGGCATTCTTTTTTCATTCCTGAGTTTAGAGGACAGACTCTCAGTTTGTCTCCACTTAATATGAAACCAGCTATAAGTTTCTTGTTTATAGACTTTAGTATTGTGAGGTATGGTCCATATATTCCTAATGTCTCTAGAACATTTACTATGAAGCGATAATAAACTTTGTGAGGTGCCTTTTCAACAACAATAGAAAAGTTTATGTGGTTTCTGTCTATAAATACATTTATAGGGTGTATTGCATTTATTGATTTTCATATGTTGAATCAATTTTGCCTTTCAGAGATAAAACCTACTTGGTCATGATATATAATCTTCTCAATGTGATCCTGAGTTCCATTTGCAAGTATTTTGTGGAGACGTTTTGCATCTGTTTATCAAAGAAATGGTCTGTAGTTTTCCTTTATTGCCAATTTGACTTTTCTTTGAGGGGAAGTATTTATTACATGTTTGACTTCATTGTTTGTAATAGATCTGATTAAGTTATTTATATCTCATGGTTTTAGCTTGTTTACATTAAGAAATTTTTCTATTTCTCCTGGCATATATGGTTTTTTGGACATAAGTTTTCATAGTAATCTCTAATAATGTTCTATATTTCATTGAAATCTGTTATAAAAACACCTGGTTGATTTCTAATTTTGGTAATTTGTATCTCTTCCATTTTTTTGTCAGGTCGGTTAGGGGTTAGACAATTTTATTAACTTTTCTAACAAACAGTTTTTGTTTGGTTAATCTTATGTATTTTTCTTTTAATTTTTATTTCATTAGTTTCTTCCCTAATTTTTATTATTTTTGACATGTAGTGTGTTTATGATGAGCTGTTTGCTAGTTTTTACAGAGCCTTGAGATGTCTAATTAAATTGTTTATTTGATATATCTCAAATTTTAATGTGAGTACTGATTAATACAAACTTTCCCCTTAAGAATGCCTTGAATGCATCCTTGAGGTTCTGAGAATTTCTACTTTCATTATCATTTATATCAATGATTTTAAATTTTTATCCTATGATTTCTTGATGACCTGCTGTCCCCTGAAAATGTGATATTTAATCTCTAAATATTTTTGTGGTTCTTGGTTTCTCTTGATGATTTTTAGTTTTATTACACCATGGTCTTACAGGGCACAAAGGATAACCTTAATATTTTTGTGCTTTTTAAGACTCAATATAGTTATTTTATGATTCCATATTCTGATGATAAAAGTAGGCATTTCCTATGTGTTGGATGGAATATTCTACTTTTATCTGTTAAGCACAGTGTTCCATAGTATGTTTCAGTTCTGAAGTTTATTTACTTGTTTTTAGTTTAGAAGAACAATCTTAATATGAGAGTGGAGTGTTGAAATCCCCCTTAAATATTTCCAAGTATTATATCTTTTTGTTGAATTTTCCCTTTATTAATATGCAGTGTCCCTTTTTATTTCCTCTAATTAGCTTTTGTTTGAAGTTTACTATGTCTGATATAAAAATAGCTGCATCTGCCAGTTTATGTTTTCCATTCACTTAGTAGTTTGTTTTTCATCCTTTGCTCTTAAGATTTTGGTCTCTCATCTGGTTATTTCTGTTTCTATCCAACTTAAATAATTCATTCTTTTCCAACCCTTTATCAATGCCCTTCATCTGTTTTAATTATTTTTTCTACTTTTGCTCTACATAATTTTCAGTGTAGTAGTTTATGATACATTATTTTTGTCAATTATTTTTCTATTGTCATTGGTGAAAGAGGATACAAACACATATATAAATGAAATAAGAGATCAAATCATGAAGCAGTGAAAAAAGTCAGCAACATACATGACATTAGCAAGTTAGCAATATAGTCAGTAGAACAGAAAGGAAAGAGTAATAAAAAAAATTATAGGATAAACTGAGCTTTTGGAAAAAATAGAAAGGTTGTGTCTCAGTTTCATTTTCTATTACTATGAAAATATACAAAAGAAACTTAAGATGAAAGGGATTTATACAGTCACAATTCAGGTTACATGCCACAATTGCAGAAAAGTGTCAGAGCAGCTAGTTACATTATTTCCATTGTCATGAACAGAAAAAATGAATTAATATACTCATGATAGTGCTCAACACTCTCTTTTTCCCCTGCAGCCTATAAAGTCCAGCCTATAAAATGGTGCCACCCACATTCAAATTCACTTTGAATGTGAGTCTTCCCACCTCAGTTAACCTACCCAAGAAAAATCTCCCACAGTCCCAAAATGATATTTTCTTACCAGGTGATTGATTCTGCATTGTGTCAAGTTGACAACTAAAATATGAGGTCATGAGCCAGTCCTGTAGATGTGAGAGCAGAACTGGCCCCTCCCTTATATGCTATGTGGTGTCATGGGTGAGGGAAATTCTCCCTCCCCTCCAACACCCCATGCTATCTGCTGCAGGTGGGAGAGCTGGCCTCTGGCTCTGCCCCTCACCAACTGCAGCAATCAGGGGAGAATGCCCTGTACCTCACTTTGGCAAAACAGTAGAGATAGTCTTGGTGGAATGAGTACAGGGGACCCAGACTCAAGGGCCTGAGAGCTGGATAACTGGCCCTGCTTGCTGCCTGCTACATTGGGTAAGCTAGGGGCAGTGCTAGAAAGCTCACCTGGGTGGTGACGATGAGGGAAAGCTTGTGGGCAGACCAACCCAGCTACTATCCAGGTCCAGAACTAGGGCTAGGAGTTAGTCCACCCAACATCCACTTCATCTATGAACTGCTAGATCATGTGAAGGGCCCAGATCTGGAGACCCAAAACTACAGAATCTCCATGACACAATAACAGGATATCCAAGAGAAGTCCCAGTGAGGGCCTGATATCAATAGTATAGCAGAAGCCAGAGACCTCAACCCAGACCCATGACTCATTGCAAGGAACATTTACAAGTAAAAATGTTTGGACTAAAGGGTATACTCTGTGACTCACTGGGCTACACTATGGTTTCCACAACAAGATTTTGTTTGTTTGTTGTTTGTTTGGTTAGTTTTTGGGTTTTGGTTTTACATTTAAATTTTGTTTTGGACAGCATACTGTGAGAAATGACAGAGTCACCCAAGATTCCTCTGCAACATTGGGGCATCGATCTTCAGCCTACCGGCCTAGCATATCTGACAGACTTTTCTGTGAAGCAGTATGTTCGGAAGGGCCTTCCTACCTTGTCTTGGCAAGATTCGGCAGTCCTTTCTTTTGTGTCCTGCTTGTCCATATGGACAGCATAATGTCAGCAATTGAGGCAAGGGCACTTTCTTGCCCAGTGGCTAACTTTTGCCACAAAGAAAGTAAACTCCATATGGAGTTTCTTCAATGCCTATCATCTTCTCTCCAGTAGATTAGTAGACATGTCTCATTGTCATAAAAAAAATTATGTTATTAAAACATCTTAAATGTCATATTCTGCAGATCTCTGAATTGTTTGATGACTATCTAAAATATATCTCTGTTTAACCTTGAAAACATACCTAACATGACTACAAGTTCCATTGTAATAGGTGACTAACTACTAACCTACATTTATTAATTATCCTAAACAGTTTTTAATAATAAGTTTCAAGGACTAGAACTTTACATTTTTAAGTGAGCTGCATAGGTACAATACCTTAAACAAGAGTAGAAACATATATACGGTATCTTAAAACAAAAATAACATTAAATTTGTATCAATGAACAAAAACATCATAAGCAAGAGTAGAAACATATATATAAGGTGTTCTAACAAAAATAAACTTAAATTTGTATCAATTTACAAAAATTCATATCAATGTAAAATATTTTAGTTTAATAGTTTCTTTTCAGTTTAAAAGTAGATTCAATAATCTACCTTTTTATTTATTTATTTATTTATTTATTTTATTTATATTGCACCTAACCCCTTAAACAGTGACAAAACTCCATAACCCACTGAATAACTGAAAACCATCCACTTCATCTCTTGGGAATGTAGGTGTCATGTTCTTAAAAATCACTTCCTATTATCTGGGGGAGGACAGCATATTTAAGGGACCCTGAGAAAATTGGGATAATGGTCAAGCCCTGGGAAAGCTGGCTGTGTCATTTGTTGTCCAGCCTCTGTGTTTTGGGAAAGTGCAAGGCTTATCTAAAGTCCTGGCTGGAGTAGTCTGTGAAGCTGGACCATCTTAGCTAAGTGCTTTGAAGTTGTCCTGGATGCAAATTTTTGAAAAAACTGTAACATTGGCATTCTGAGAGGCTGGATCACATGAGCTACTTGTCTTGTTTTCATTGGTATCTGGTCTTTTTATTTTTTTTTTCCTGAAAACACACAAACTTTTAAAGGTCACATTCATATCTGATTTAACATGAGTATGGATGTGCAGTATGAACAAATCAGATAAAGATGATTTCTTTGCTCTATGTTTGAGCAGGTAAAAGGTACCTGTCAACTTTTAAGTCCGTTTGGACTGTATAAGCAAACTATATTATAAGTATCCACCCATGCCATATGCAAGGATGGCATGTAATAATAAGTCACAAGGACTCTGTAGCCAACAAGATTTACCATATCTCATCCAGTCTCAGAACTGTTCCCATAGTAGAGTGATCAGCATATACATCACCTGTCCTGTAGTTCTTCTTGGTTTCTTCCTTCATGCCTGCAGCCATGATTTTCAGGAGGTCTTCCCCTATCAAATCTGATCTTCATTAATTTTTAAGGAATCCATAGCTTTTTGCTTCCCTTGGATACAAAGACATAAGCTCTCAATGCAACAGATTTCCTGACTTCCCTTCTGAAGTTAAGACATCCTTAAAATACATAAGCTGGTTTAGTTTGGCTGTTTTTGTGTTTTTCCTATAATCCAGTATCTCTCAGAAGCTATTGTTTTAACAGCTGTTTTTTAAAGTTAACAAAGCACTATATAGGATCCAGACATCCTGTGCTATAATATTTCTCAGCATTACATGGTTTATTCTCCTTACACTACTTTACTTTCTCTTTAAAGACTTTATTATTGTAAAACTATTTTTTCAATTACTGTCTATGCTCATTTTCTTTTCTTTCTTGAGCATTTAAGCACATTTTTAAGCAAACTGTACCTATTCAGAGGTTTTGTTTGGTCTGGACCTGACTTTTTGCACTCTTGCAGCTATGAAGCTCTCTCTGCTTAGCACATGGTGCTGGTGACTGGCTCTGCTCCTTTCAGGTCCATGACAGCCTTAGGCCTTCAGGTACTGGCACAGAGCTGTGTTTACCCACCCGAGTTCCACCTGCGCTGCAGTAGGCATTTCTATCTAGTCTCCCATTTTATTTAGTTGTGTACCATTCAAGTGTTCAGTTGCATAGCAGGGCCTCTTAAAGGAGCTGCACCTCTGTATGCCCACAAGCACAGGGACTTCAAGTGAAACTGTGGTTACTGGGAAGCCATGTTCTTCTCCGTGTTCAGAATTTTTTTTCCAGCTTCCTTAGGCCTTATGTGGATTTGCATGCCACATGTTGGGCACTAAATGTAGTCAGACTTTCTCATCAGACATTCTTTGGACCATTAGCCCCCAAATGATGACACAGAGACTTATTATTAATTATAAAACCTTATCCTTTAGCTTAGGCTTGTTTCCAATTAGCTCTTATAACTTAAATTAATCTGTTTCTATTATTCTATATTCTGCCACGTGGTTCTTTACCTCTCCATTCTGTATGTTGACTCCCTCTATGTCTCACTGGTGAAAGCCTCCATGCTAGACTCTAACCCAGAGTTCCTCTCTCTGCCCAGAAGTCCTGCCTAACCTTTCCTGACTGGCTATTGGCCATTCAGCTCTTTATTAAACCAATCAGATGTATTAGGCAGGCAAGGTAAAAAAGCAAGTCATCTTCACACAGTGTGATAAACTATCCTGAAGCAGACCATTTTCAGCTTCATATAGAAACAGAAAAGAACCCAGGATAGCTAAACATTCCTAAATAATAAAAGAACTGCTGGAGGCATCACCATCTCTGATCTCAAATTGTAGTACAGAGCTATAATTATACAAACAGCATGACATTGACACAAAGAACAGATACATCAATCAGTGGAATAGAACTGAAGACTCAGAAATAAGTCCACATACTTATAGACACCTGACTTTGATAAAGAAGCCAGAAATACACACTTAAAAGAGTCAGCTTCTTTAATACATGGTGCTAGTAAAACTGGATGATTTCATGTGGAAGAATGCAAATAGATACATACTTATCACCCTATATAAACTCAATTCAAAATGGAACAAAGGCCTCAGCATAAGACCAGTATGGTAATTTGAATAGGAATGCCCCCAAAGGCTAATGAATTTGAATGTTTGGTCATAAAGGAGTGATACTACCTCACAGGGATTAGGAGGTATGACCTTGTTGGAGTACGTATGGTCTTGTTGAAGTAAATGCATCACTGGGAATGGGCTTTAAGGTTTCAAATACTCAAGTCAGGCTGCTGCCTTTGAATCTGGATATAGAACTCAGCTATCATGTCTGCCTTCCATGCCCCCAGCCATGAAGATAACGGACTAAACCCCTGAATCAGCAAGCAAGCCCCATTTAACTGTTTTCTTTTATGAGTTGCCATGGTTATGGTGTTTCTTCACAGCAATAGAACACAGACTAAGACAGCCAGATACACTGAATCATATAGAAGAGAAAGTGGGAATGTTATTTATGGTGATATTTTATTTGTACTGAAATGTGGTTTTATTCATATATTAATAAATAAAATTGCCTGGGGGTCAGAGCTAATAGCAAGCCATAGCAGAAGCTGGGTGGTGGTGCACATCTTTAATCCCAGCTCTTGGGAGGCAGAGCTAGGCAGATCTCCGTGTGTTCAAGGATACAGCCAGCATGGAGACACACACCTTTAATCTCAATACCAACCATAGAAGACCTGGAGGTCTGTACAGATAGGCAGTGACAAGGAGGTCATGTGGTTGGGTTTACAACCAATGAAGGCAGAATAGAAAGTCTATAAAAAAGACAAACAGACAGAAAGTAGCTCTCTTGCTGAAGAGAACAACAACAGCAGTGAAGGGTAAGGCTCTCAGCTCTGACCTCTTGGGCTTTCATCTCTGCATTGGCTCTGTGTTTCTTATTTAATAAGATGGTTACATCTACAATTATTGAGCTCATTGGCACAGGAAAAGATTTTCTGAGCAGAACACTGATAGCAAAGGCCCCATGATTAACAATTAATAAATGGGACCTCAAAAAACTGAAAAGCTTCTGTGTGGTGAAAGACACCATAATTCAAAAAAGTCAGCAGGCTGAAGAATGGGAAAATATTTTTACCAACTGCACATCTGATAGAAGGCTAATATCTAAAATATATAAAGAATTAAGAAACTGGACATTAAAAGAAAAAACAATAACCAATTAAAAAATGGGGTACAGATCTAAACAGAAAATTATCAAAAGAGGAAACTCACATGATTATGAATCACTTAAAGAAATGTTAAACATTTTTAGTCATCATGGAAATGCAAATCAAGACGACTTTGTGATTTCATCTTATATCTCTCAGAATGGTCAAGATTCAATCAAACAAATAACAGCTCATGCAGGCTAGGATGTGGACTAAGGTGATGTTTTAATTAAGGTTTTCTATTGCTGTGAAGAGACACCATGACTATGACAACTCATAAAGAAAACATTTATTGGGGATGGCTCACTCATAATTTCAGAGGTTCAATCCATTATCATCGTGATGGGGAGCATGGTAGCATGCAGGCAGATGTGATACTGGGACTGAAAGTCCTACATCTTGACTCAGAGGCAACAGGAAGTGAACTGACTGTCACACTGAATGAAGCTTGAGAAAAAGACCTCAAAGCCCCCACAGTGACACACTTCCTCCAACAACATCAGACCTACTCCAACAAGGCTGCACCTCCTAATAGCGCCACTCCTTTTGGGGGGGTCAGTTTCTTTCAAACCACCACATTCCACTTTCTGGCCCCCAAAGATGTATAGCCATGTCGTAATGCAAATATACATTCAGTCCAATTTAAAAAGTCCCCATAGTCTATAACAGTTTCAAATTTATTTCAAAGTCTAAAGTCTCTTCTGAGATGCATGACAATCTCTTAACTGTAATTACCTATAAAAATCAAAATCAAAAAGCAGATCACATATTTCCAACATAGAATGTCATATATTACCATTCCAAAATGCAGGAATGGGAGTATAGCAAAGAAATACTGGACCAAACAAGACTGAAAACCAGATGGGCAAACTCCAAACTCTGCATCTCCATGTTGACGTCAAAATGCTCTTCAGAGCTCCAACTCCTTTCAGCTTTGTTGACTGTAACATACTTCTTTCTCTTGGGCTGTTTCCACTCCTTGTCAGCAGCATTCCTCAGCAGATAGCCCATGACTCTGGCATCTCTAACATCTTAAATTCTCCAAGGCAATTCAGGCTTTACTCCACAGCTTCACATAATGGCCTCTTTACTAGGCTTCCATTCAGAAACACGCTTGATACATGCCTGGCCTCAGCAACTTTCATTAGACACAGAGGCAAATTTCATAACCCATGTCTTCAGTTCTTAACTCTAAAGCTAGAACTGTGTAGTTGAGATCTGCTCCTTATTGGAGCTGGAACATGGCCACCTTTTTCAATTACATCTTCACAACCTTTCTGTCCTTTACTGCCTAAGCTTGGCTGCCCTGAAACTTGTTTTCTAGACCAGGCTGGCTTCAAATTCAGAGATTTATAAGTCTCTGCCTTCCCAGTGCTGGGATTAAAGGTTTGTCCCACCACACCCAGCTCTAAGCTTTTTCTTTATTCATTTTCACAAGTTGGAAAGTTAACTGGGTGGTATCTTACCCTGAGGTCACCACTTCCTTTATTGTATTTCTTAATCCGTTTATCACCTTGAACACAAAATTTTTCTCTATTCCACTTCTTGGTACTCTTTTTCTCCTCAAAACATTCATTATAAATCTTTATTAGAGTTAACACTAGTAACTCCAAAACAGAGTTTACACTAGGCTCTTTTGAGATTTTCTCTGCAATGGAATTAATCTAAAATTCTTCACTTTAGCCTCAAGCAGACTCTTCGGACAATGGCAAAAGGCAGCCACTTTCTTCACCAAAATATCACAAGAGTGATTTTCTTCTCTGAAACCTCTTGAGCCAGCTCCCAACATTTCAAATGATTATCAACACCATTGTCTTCCATGTTGCTACTAATATGCCTCATTAATCAGTGCTTAAAGCATCTCACTGCTTTCCTAACACAAAGTACCAAAGTCCATATTGCTCTAAACAAAAGCATGATCAGGCCTATCACAGGAATACCTCAGTCTCTGGTACCAACTTCTATCTTAGTTTAGGTTTTACACTGCTGTGAAGAGACACCATGATCACAGCTACTCTTATAAAGAAAATATTTAATAGGAATGGCTTGCTTACTTTTTCAGAGGTTCAGTCAATTCTCATCATGGCAGGGAGCATGGCTGTGGTAATATTTGTAATCTAAGAAATAAAGCTGTCCTGAAGTTCAGAGGACAGAGCCAGCCACAGAGTTAAACATAGAGGTCAGGCAGTGATGGTACACACCTTTAAGCCTAACACTTGGGAGGCAGAGATCCATCTGGATCTCTGTGAGTTCAAGACCACACTGGGCTACATGATATTGATCCAGTCTAGGAGAGAAACAGAGCCAGGCAGTGGTGGCACACACCTTTAACCCCAGTATTTGAGAAGCACACATGCCATTAATCTCCATGCTAGGAAGGTTGAGATAAGAAGTGAAATGGCTGAGCAGAGAAAGGCATATAAGGTGTGAGGAGACAGGAACTAGAAAGCTTTCAATTGAGGACTTGGGGGCATTCAGTTGGAGGATTCGTAGAGTTGGTGAGGTAAGGGGTGGCTATGGCTTGTTTCTTTGTTTCTCTGATTTTTCAGCATTCACCCCAATATCTGGGTTCGGGTCATTGTTATAAGACCATTTAGGATTTGTGCAATACATGGCAGTTTGCAGGCAGACATGATACTAGAGCTAAGAGTCCTACATCTTGACTCAGAGGCAATAGGAAGTCGACTGACAGTCCTAATGAATGAAATTTGAGAAAAAGACCTCAAAGCCCATGCCCACAGTGACACACTTCTTCCAATAAAACCATACCTACTCTAAAAAGGCCTACCTACACCTACAAATAGTGCTACTCCCTTTGGCAGCCTTTTTTTTTTTTTTTTTTTTTTTTTGACCAAACCACCACAAGGGAACACTCATCCGTTGCTAGTGGTAGTGCAAACTTCAACAGCCACTATGGACTGTAGAGAGCCAAAAGCCTTGTGCACATAGATAAGTACTAGAGAAACCTGGAAAAGTTAAGCAAACAGCTTTCCTCTTCAAAGGAATGAGATGCATAGCTACTCTTCCAGGAATTCTAGGAATGTCTTTTTACAACCTGATGATCCTTTGTTGTCTGATGAGATAAGTTCAGTCCTTATCTCCCAGAATCTGTTTTTTTTCTCATCCAAGACCTTTTCTCCTAAATCCTGAGCATTGCTTTAGACCATAAAACCCATCTTATAAATGATGTCACTTGTGCTTTACAACAGCCTAAGTAACTTCTATGTTACCTTAGGGCCAGGCCAATCCTGACATCCACAAGCATTATGTTTACCTCAGTCAAACTTCCCTTACCCTAAATGTTGGGCCATATCTCTGAGTCAACAGTACCCATTCTTGTGAAGGTAGTCAGATGTACTTTGTAAGGAATCTCAATGTAAACATGTCTTAAATTGTTGTCCACTTGGGAATGAGTTGTTATCTGAATACTCTTTCTCAAAACTGTGCTGTGCTTAAATATGGCTAAAGTAAAATGATCTGGGCCAGACTCTAGAAGTCCTGGTCCAGTACCAGTTACGATAAAATTGGGCTAAGCCAAGTTTCACTCTTGTCTCTTTGTGGATCACTTTTTCCCCCTGCCTGCTGTAAAACCTGCAGGGGAATCACCATAATGGAAATCAGTGTAGTGGATCCTCATAAAGATGAGAATCAATCTACTTCAAGATCCAGCTATACCACCCTTGGGCATATACCCAAAGGATGCTGCATCCTACCACAGAGACACTTGCTCCACTACGTTTATTGCTTATCTAGTCATAATAGTAGATATTGGAAATAATCTAGATAACCATCAATGGATGGAATGGATAAATGAAACATGGCACAATTACACAATGAAATATTACTCAGCCTTTAAAAAATGAAATTCATAAGTAAATCCATGGAATTAGAAAAGAAAAAAAAATCATCCCTGAGTGAGGTAACTCTGACCCATAAGGAAAAATATGTTATAAATTCACTTGTATGTATATGTTATTGATGCTCATAGGAACATACAGAGTGCATAGGGCCAGCTTGGGTCTGCACCAGATATTGTCCTAGTGGGAAAACAAATCATGCTGAAGGGTAGACTAGCAATAGATGGACAACATGAAATGAACACATTTGCATATTTGGAGGTTCTTTTTCTCATAATATTAAGTCAAGGGCTTTTCCCCCATATTGATCCTTTGCACATACATTATAGCTTCCAGTTTTGTGTTTTTGTGAGATTCCTATTTGTACAGACATGTGTGTCTCTGGGTTTGTATGTGTTTAATATGCTTTTTCTTTGCTCTTTTTTTGTTTAGTTGTTTTGTCCTATCTTGATTCGTTTCTTTTGTTTTATCATTTTATTATTTATTCCTTAAAGGCCTGTTTGTTTTCTAAGGAGAGACAGAAAGGGTATGGATCTGGATGAAATAGGAATAATAGGGAGGGAAACAGTAATCAGAATATATTGTATGTAAAAAAATCTATTTTCAATTAAAAGGAGAATCACAACAGCACATCATGGTTAGTACACTAAGTACACATAGCAAAGCAAGTTTATTGAAAGCTACAAGAGAAACTAATGCACATCACATCCACTAGAGTAACAGCTGGTTTCTCAATAGGAACTATGAAAGCCTGAAAGTGTAGATCAATACATTCCAAGTCCTAAAAGACCATACAAGCAAGCCTACACTAATATACACATCAAAATTATCCAACATGGTGAAAGAGAAAGAGAAAACTTATCATGAATTCATGAAAAACTCTTATGAAAGAGAAAGAGAAAAATTACTATAAACAGCATGAAGAAATTATATACAACAAACAAATCCTAAAGAAAATACAGGAAACAATATTTCATGCAGAAGGGAGGGATTTGCATAAAACATGGAAAGAAAAACAAAGTCATAAATACTGAGACACAAATACTACTGAGAACACAAACAATACCAAAATTCAGCATGATAAATGAATTAAAACACACATTCCAATAACAACTTTAAATATCACTGGCCCAGTTATCTAATCAAAAGACATAGGCTGAGTGACAGGATCAAGAGACAAAACCCATCTGCCTTTGTCTACAAGAAGCACACCTTGAGGTTGGGGATTTAGCTCAGTGGTAGAGCGCTTGCCTAGCAAGCACAAGGCTCTGGGTTTGGTCCTCAGCTCTGGAAAGAAAAAAAAAAAAAGTACACCTTAGCTTTCCATAGGCAGTGCCTTAGAGTAAGAAGAAGGATAAAAGTACTCACCAAATGGAGCTAGGAAGAAGCAAGCTTCACTATTCTAATACCTGACAAAATATGCTCCAAACTAAAACTAATCAGAAGAGATCAAAAGGGACACTTCATTCTAATCAAGGGAACAATTAACTAAGCCGATGTTAGTATTTTACGCTTATATACACGAAACTCTGGGACACAATTTCATAAAAAAATTTCTCATCAAGTGGTTAATAGAAAATGATTTCAATACACCTTAGCTTTCCATAGGCAGTGCCTTAGAGTAAGAAGAAGGATAAAAGTACTCACCAAATGGAGCTAGGAAGAAGCAAGCTTCACTATTCTAATACCTGACAAAATACACTCCAAACTAAAACTAATCAGAAGAGATCAAAAGGGACACTTCATTCTAATCAAGGGAACAATTAACTAAGCCGATGTTAGTATTTTACGCTTATATACACCAAACTCTGGGACACAATTTCATAAAAAAAATTTCTCATCAAATGGTTAATAGAAAATGATTTCAATACCGTGGTTTCTTCAATAGGCAAGTCACATGAACAGGAACATCAGAATTGACATCATACATCATCATACATACATGTTAGTAATTGCATCTGTACTTACTAACAGATATCTACAGAATATTCCCTCCAAATTCCAAACAATACATAATCTATTCAGCAGTACAAGGAAGCTTTTCTAAAATAGACAACATCCTGGGATATATAACAAATAACTTACAAATTAATTAAAAAAATGAATTCACTCCTTACATCCTATGCAATTAAACGCAAAATTGACAACAACCATAGATTCATGGAGATGAAACAACTTATTACTGAATGGTGAATTGTCAAAAAAGAAATCAAGGAAGAAATAAAAATTTTCTGGAACCAAATTAAAATGAAAACACAACACAACAAAATCTCTGAGATACACTAAAAGCAGTCTAATGAAGGAAATTTATAGCTCTAAGTGTCTGCATTAAAAAATCAGAATGAACACAAATCAATGGCTTTTATGGTTGGAAAAAGAAAAAGCAAACCATATCAAAAACCAGATAACATCAAGAAACAGTAAATGTCAGAAATCAGTGAAATAGAAACAAACAAAACAAAACAAACAAAAACAACAACAAAATAACGAATCCAAGACCTGGTTCTCTAAGAAGATAAAGAAGATTGACAGACTCTTCGCTCAACTAACCAAAAGAAAGAATGCACCCAAATAAACAGATTCAGAAAATAATTGGGAAACATTATGACAGATACCAACTCTATTCAGAAAAGTATAAGACAATATTCTAAATGCTTGTACTCCTTTAAGCTAGCAAACCTAAAGAAATGGATGGATTTCTAGAATCAGCTGAATTCCCAAAATTAAAACAAGAAATCACTAACCTAAAAAGACTCCTAACAAGTCAATAGATTGAAATAGTAAGAAAGTGCCTTGCAGCTAAAGAGTACAAGGTCAGGTAGCAGGTAGATTCACAGCAAAATTCTATCAGACTTTCAAAGAAGAGATCTACAGTGAGTCTTCTTAATTATTTTTAAAAAATTGGGTGCAGACTGGTAGAAAGGAAGAATCACTCCCAAACTCCTTCTGTTAAACCAGTATCACTTTAGTACCAAACCCAGGTAAAGATGCAACAAAAATAAAGAATACTACAGGCAATATCTTTAATGACTATAGACTCAGGATGTTCAATAAAATATGTGAAAAAAGAATAGAGACATATATTTAAAAAAATATACAAGACCAAGTTGGCTTTGGCCCTAAAATTTAAAGATGATTTAAAAATACCCCAGATAAACACAGAAATCATATGATTATCTCAAAAGATGCAGAAGAATCATTTGAAAAAAAATTACATGTCCTCATGATAAAAGTCCTAGAGAATGTAGGACTACAGAAAACATATCCCAACATAGTAAAAAGCTATTTATAAGAAACCCAGAGCCAACATCATCCTAAAAAAAATAAAAGCTTGAAGAAATCTCCCTGAAGTAAGAAATTAGACAGAGCTGTCCACTTCTTTTCAATATTGTGTTCAATATGTTATCTGGAGCAATTGGGAAAGAAAAGGAAATCAAAGGGATACAAATAGGGAAAGAAGAGATCAAACTATCCTTATTTGCAGATGACCTGGTGCTATATATTCAACATCCCCAAAATCCAACTAGAAAACAACTAGAAATGATACATTCAGCAATGTGGTAGGCTATGTAGCCAATGTGCATAAATTCATAGCTTTTCTCTACATCACCAACAAACATACAGAGAAAGGGATCGTGAAAACACAATATTCACAATAGCCTCTAAGAAAATAAAATATCTAGGAATTATTCTAAGCAACAAAGTAATAAAACTCTATGATGAAAATTTTAAAACTCAGAAGCAACAGATAGAAAAACACACTAGGAAATGGAAACATATCCAATCTTCTTGGAAGGGAAGGCTGAAAATTGGAAAATGACCTATAGCCCAGAAGTTATTTACAGATTCAACAGATTTAATTCAGTTCCAATCATAATCCTCATCTCATTTTTCACATATAAAAAAAAAACTATCTTAAAATTCTCATGGAAGCACAAAAGACTGATAGCCAAAACTACCCTGAGCAACAAGAACAATTTATTCTTCCTGATACTGAGAAATATGGTGGAGACAGTAATACATGGTACCAGCACCAAAATAGACATGAAGACCAATGGAGTGCAAACCACTTGCTTCTCAGTGAAGCTTGCTTGAGACAAGATGACTCCCATTAGTCCTTTGTAGCTTGTTCAAGGGTGTGTGACAGAGACTGGAGCTCACAACCAATCTCATCTGAGATTTTATCAAAGAGGCAAGCCTCAAGGACATTTTGAATTCCAAACATAGATGCCCTGGCTTTCTTTGCTAGGTGACCACCTTTTACAGTTCAAATCCTTTCTTTTCAAATGGACAACCCCAATCTGCCAGACAAGTCCTGTTATTCTTTGCCCAGAGAAATGAATGTGACAGATTTTTCCAATGGAGCTTTGTAGGTTTCATTTAATAAACCACAACAGCATTTTTAAGCCTGCTCAAGAAATGGACAAAACTTTCAAAACTTACCTGCAGTTGTTGTGGGGGCCCAAAGCAGCTTGACCACACAGCCACCATGACAGGCTTAGGGGCCCAGACACAGCTGCTGTGACAGGCTTCCTGACAGGCCCAGAACAAGCCTAAAGCTAACACCACCCAGGGATCCACACAGAGATGAGCCAGCATCTAAGAGGAAGTACCTGACATCCCAAACATTCTAACCATTAGATTAGAGTAGTTAAGATCATCAGATGTCCCTGAACCTAGTACATACCTATTTTCCTTTTACAGATACCCCTAGAAAAATTTCAGCCAATCAGGGTCCTGAACCCTAAACATCCTCTCACCCCAACCTTTGCTATGATAGAAATCCTATCCTACCTGGGCTCTGGGCTCTCTGCTCTCACCACTGCACTGGACAGAGAGTCCACGCTCCAAGCTCAAAATAAAGGCTCTTTGCTTTTAGATCTGGGATTCATTCTCCATGGAGGTCTTTCGGGGGGTTCCCTGAGATCTGGATATAACATTGTGAAGCATTATAAAAGAAATATGATAGAAACAAATCAGCAAGTAGATCTGCTGGGAGCATGGAGACTTTTGGCCATGTGAAGATCTAGTCTTTTTTTTCTGGAAAGTAGGCCATATTTAAATATTTAGCTTTATCGTTTATATGTTTAGACTGAATCATCTAAGTAATTTGATGTCTTTTAGTCTTCTTAAGCAAAAAATTGCGTGTAGGAAGTAGGTTTTGAAAGTACAAGAGCCTCCTCTTAGCGTTTGTAAGGTGTCCTGTTTGGGAAATGACTTTACCAACTCAGGCTGTTTGGATGTTAGCAATAGGACTGATTTGGGCACACGTTTTTGATGGTCTAACATCTCCACTAAGACCATTGTAATTTTTTCTCGATGTCATTGGTGTCATTTAATGTGCTCCTCTTGGCTCCTTTCAGAAAGGTTTTTGTTATCAGAGCGGTTTTGAAAGTGAGTCTCAGAGAATACATTAGAGAACATCCGGCTGCTGTGCTGGCTAGTTTTATGTCAACTTGACACAGGCTAGAGTTATTGAGAGAAGGATACCTCATTTGAGAAAATGCTTCCACAAGACCAAGTAGTAAGCAGGCTTATGGGGCATTTTCTTAATTAATGATTGATGTATGCCCAGTCCATTGTGAGTGGTACCTCCCTTGTGCTGGTGATCCTGGATTCTATAAGAAAGTAGGCTGAGCAAACTATAGGGAGCAAGCCCGTAAGCCACACCCTCCACAGCATCAGCATCAACTCCTGCCTCCACATTGCTGCCCTGTTTGACTTCCTTCAATAGTGGACTATGATATGGAAGTATAAGCCAAATAAATCCATTCCTCCTCAGTTTGCTTTTGGTCAAGTGTTTTATCACAGCAATAGTAACCATGACTGAGGCAGCTATGAAGAGGCCAAATACAGAAACTTCAGTGTTATGACTCCTCATTCAGTATTCATATTTCTATTGTATGCCCCGTTTTCTTCAGAATAAGATAGATTAGAATAGACAAGAAGGTATTGGCCCAATATTTAAGAAAAAGATCTTCAATTTACCATTATGTCACATTTTGTGAGATCACTTAAGTTGGATACAGCACATTCAGATGCCTGCCATTTTACTCTAAATATTCCTAGGATCTTTTTTTTAAACATTCGCTTTGTCTGTTTCACTGTCAGTTGAACATGGGAAGGTATGTTGCAGATGTGGCAGTTCACTCCTGAGTACTGGATGTGTATATCAATAAATAAAAGATTAATAACATTTTCCTAGATACTATAGTACAATACTATAATCATACACAAGGATAAAAATATTTTCTAAAACCTGATAAATGCATCTAGTAATTAAATTTGAAGTTAGGGCTAAAAGCTTGAGTACATTCAGGCTTAATACTTTTTTTTAACAGTATTTCATACATCATGCAGAACACTTCATATCATAAAACAGAGACAAATAGAGTTGTACTACTAGTGATCGTAACATTTCTCTCTTAGTCAAAATGGTAACTTCCTATCGAAACATTTCCTTTTGCAATTGGCGTGTGATCTGTGGCATGCTTCCAGTGCTTTGTATGAATTTACCTTCAGCTATCTGATAACAGATGGGGGATGTCATCCAGGAATGAGTAGAATAGAAAGAAGAGTAGCAATTTTGGAGAGAGAACAACAAAATCTGGTGTGGTGACATATTGTGCACCCCAATAAAACTTATCTGGGGATCAGAAGACAGAGCCAGCCACTAGATTAGACATAGAGGCCAGATGGTGATGTCACATACCCTTAATCCTATCTCTGTAAGTTCAAGGCCAAACCGAGAACAGAGCTAGGCATGGTGGCATACACCTTTAATCCCAGCACTTGAGATCTCATGCCTTTGCTGTGAAAGCACACATGCCTTTAATTCCAGGAAGTGACATGGCTGGGTGGAGAACAGTATATAAGGCATGAGGAGACAGGAACTAAGCAGCAGTTAAACTGAGACCCTCAGGAATGAGGAATCAGAGGCTTTCAATCTGAGGAGTCATGGAAACAGGATCGGCTGAGGAGTTGGTGAGGTGAGGTTGGGTGTGACTTGTTCTGTTTCTCTGATCTTTCAGCTTCACCCCAATATTTGGCTCTGGGTTTATTCTATTAATAAGACCATTTAGCAATTCGTGTTACAATTTAGGAATTGGCCAGTTGTGCTAGAACAGCACTCTAGGAGGCAGAAGCAGGTGGATCTCATTACGTGGACCAGCCTGGCTTGAACTAATGGTCATCTTGATCTACTTACATACTTCAGGACCATCAGGGCATTGCCTCAAACAAAGAAACAAAAATCAACAACAACCACAAAAAACAAACAAACAAACAAAAACCTTTGGAATTGTTTATACCCTATTAGAGGGAAGGAGAGAAGAGTTGCAAAGTTGGGAAATATTTTTCTTTTGAAAGTTTGAGAAGGACTTTTGTATAAGTAGTGAGGCATAATGAGTTAAGAAAGTATCTTGTTGTGGGAGAATAGTATGTCTCAGCATTTCACTTCTCTCTAGATTAAGCTTAGTATGCCACTCCTTCAGTTCAGAGTTTTCTGCTCCATATTGCCATTTTTAGTTGAGAATAGAAAGATAATAAATAATTAGCATGCTGGTCTTATTTATTCAATAGAGACTTTGTAACTATACAAATAAGTTTTCAACATAAGTTGGAGTAATAACTTTTTTACATAAAAATAATTTTACGTGGCAGGACATTTATTCTTGGCAACATTTTATTTATTTCAAAAGTAACTTTGAAAAGATGAGAATTATAAAATAATCACTAAGAAATAGTGTAATCTTAAATGGCTTTTTTATTTATTCAGAAGGACTAAAATATGTAATTATTTTCATCAAATTTCCCCCCTTTTTCTTTTCAAGACTAAATTTTGCAAGGTACCCCAGGGTGGTCTCAAACTAATGATCCTCTTGCCCCAGCCTAGGTACTGAGATTACAAGTGTGTACTACTGTGTTTACCTTCAAATAGTTTTAAAACATGAGTGCAGCTATAATTTAAATATGTGTTAATTTATATTAAAAACTGTGTGCTTGGTCTTTTAGCTCATTTCTGCAAAGCAGTTTTTGTTGTTGTTGTTGTTGTTGTTGTTGTTGTTGTTGTTTGGCTTTGAGACAAGATCTTGCTAAGCAGCCCAGGATGGCCTCTAACTAGAAGATCCTGCTATGGGATTATAGGCTTGCATCACCACATCTGAAAAAATTAATTTGCACAAACATACCTTACTAAACTAGCCCTTTTCTTCAACTAGTCTCTCTCCAGTGTTTTATTCTTTGGGGGTTTTGTTTTTGTTTTTGAAAGAATATTATATTGCTCAGGTTGGCCTGGTACCAGTGCTATGGTCAAGCATGACCATGCCTCTCAGAGTGCTGAAATTGGAGGCACAAGATTGCATATCCAGCTCTCCAATGCTTTATTTTTGCTCAAATACTAATGTGGTGATTTGAATGAAAATGGCCCCCATAGGCTCATAAGGGATGAGTGCCATTATTTGAAAGGATTAGAACATTTGGCCTTATTGGGTATGTGTATCTTTATTGGAGGACGTGTGTCATTTGGGGTGGACTTTGGGGGTCTCAGGACTCAGAACAATGGCTCATACTCTCTCTTCTTGCTGCCTGCTGATTGAGATGTAGAATTTGCAACTACCTCTCTGCCTGTTTGCTGCAATGTTTCCAAGCCATGATGATAATGGACTAAACCTCTGAACTCTAAGCCAGCCCCAATTAAATGTTTTCCTTATAAGTGTTGCCGTGGCATGGTATCTCTTCTCAGCAATAGAAACTCTAACTATGGCAGCTAACCTCTTGTTTCTAATAAAATGGTATATATCTACAATGGTTACATCTACAGGTATAGAGTGGTATAGAAATCGGCAAATCTTGACTTTTCTGTGAATTCTTGAACATAGGACTATGAACAAATTTTGTATATATTATCATAACAAAACAACAACAACAATAATAAAGAAATGACATCAGACACAAGAAGTTCTGCTTTGAGTTTTCAGGGTTAACAAAGAAATTCTAATTATTATTGAGGTTTCTTTTTTTGTTTATTAAAAAATAAAACTGGGGAAAAATATGAAGGAAAAAATTGCAAGTGACCATGACTCACCACAACCATCCTCTTCCTGGCTCAAAAGGCCTGTGCAATCCCTTGGCCCTACCTCTTCCTCCAGGGTCCTCCCTTTTACTTCTCCTGAGTCTGCCAAGGAACTCCATGATACATTCCTGCCAGCTGAATGTGAACCCCACCTCTCATACCAATGCCTTGCTCCTTTGAATGACAGAACACAGCACAGACAAAATTCCCATAAAAAATAGAGAGAGACTATTGCTATTGTCCTTGGTTTCCACCAGTAGGAAGGTAAATCCCTATTGCTGAGGGCACCATGAACTTCAGACATAATGCTGAGAGGCCTCTGACTGGAACTGACCTCAACGCCTTCTCCCTGAGTAGTAGTTTTCATGGTACCAGGAGACACCATGAAAGCTTCCAATGGATGGAAGCAATAAACAGTCCCAGCCAGATTTAATATCTGTGAACCACAAATATGACCAGCATGTCATGATAACCCTAAGGTTGCAGTAGTAGGGCACATACCTTCCAGTAGCCAAAAGCTCTGTAACTTGACTTCTCAGCAAGTAAAAAATCTTGCCTGGTACTAGAAACCCAGTCACATCCCCAGGGTTAGTGCTGTTGAGGTTCTTTGAAGAATACCTACATCCACCACTCTATGAAACTTGTATAACTCTTAAATATACTCTAAATATTTGTTCCTATACCCACTGATAAGTGTAGTCCTCATCCCTCATAAAGGAAACTTCCTTTTATAATTGATAGAAAACATCACAGAAAACCAAAACAATCAAAAGGTAGAGGTGTGGAGCTCAGTCCATTGAATATGTCTATAAACCAGTCCAACATCTAAGGTTTAGGGAATATTGCAGAATGAGTCAAAAGTTTTTAAGAGCCAAAGGAGCATGGATTTTTCTGTGAGATTGTGTCTCCCGGTAATGGCAGAAGCTATAACTATAGTCTTATTAATATCACTGTCTAAACATAAACTAAACTGCTATGGAACTGCTTTTGTACACTGTAATAATTTGTCACTTGAATTGGTTTAATAAAAAGCTGACTGGCCTGTAGCCAGGCAGGAAGTATAGGTTGTACAACCAAACTAAGGATGCTGGGAGGAGGAAGGGTGGAGTCAGATGAGATGCCAGAAGACACAGAGGAAGCAGGATGTATAGAAAAAAGTAGCATGCCATGAGCCATGTGGCAGAGGGTAGATAAGAAATATGGGTTAATTTAAAATGTAAGAGTTAGCTAGTAACAAGCCTGAGCTATGGGTCAAGCATTTGTAATTAATATTAAGTCTCTGAGTGGTTATTAGAGAGCAACTGCTGGCATGGGAAAACTCCACCTACACTAAACAGCAATAGACTTGCTATAGTGGACTGGAATTAAGTCTGAGGACTCAACCCTACATGAAGAACAACAGGCAAGTTGGGAATACTGAGAGAGCGAGAAATAATATTACTCAGGAAGAGCACACCAATTGCTTGTCTAGTGCCAAAGTGTCAACTCTGAAAGCATACACACAAGTAACATTACACAGATCAAACAGTTTATATTTAGGAACATATATGTACATACAGATATACATATATATATATACACACACATATACATATGTGCATGTAACAACATGTTTCTTTTTTAAAGAGGCCATGAATTTGAGAGAGAGCAAATACAGGTATTTAGGAGGGAAGGAAGAAATGATATAATTATATTATAGTATCAAAAATAATATAAAATGAATAAAAATTCCTTATGGAAAGTATTCCGATAACTTTCCTGCCACAGGTAAAGAACCTGATCCTAAAGAAGTTTAACATTTTAAAAATCACACAACATGGCTGTAAAGTACCAAATAAGAGTCCAGGTAATCTGGGTTTATCTTTTCTGTTGAGTAATGGGACATGCCTTTACCTTATCCCAATACCAGATCAGTAAGTGTGGTTGTTTGAAAGAAAATGGCCCCATAGGTTCATAGTGATTGGCACTATTAGGAGGTGTGGTCTTGTTGGAATAGATATTGCCTTGTTTGAGGAAGTGTGCCACTGGCGGGTAGGGGGAGCTTTGAGGTTTCAGAAGCTCGAGCCAAGTTCAATGTCAGTCTCTTCTTTTTGCCTGCCAATCTTGTTATCAAACTCTCTGCTATCTCTCCAACACCATGTCTGTCTGCATATTGCCATGCTCCCTGCCCTGATGATAATGGATTGAACCTCTGGACTGTAAGACAGCCACAATTAAATATTTTCCTTTATAAGAGTTGCCATGGCTGGGTGGTGGTGGCCCAGGTCTTTAATCCCAGCACTTGGGAGGCAGAGCCAGGTGGAACTCTGTGAGTTCGAGGCCAGCCTGGTCTACAGATCGAGACCCAGGACGGGCCACCAAAACTACTCAGAGAAACTCTGTCTCAAAAAATCGAAAAACCAAAAAACAAAACAAAACAAAACAAAACAAAAAAACAACAAAAACAAACAAAAAAAGAGTTGCCATGGTGTGGTCATGACATCTTTTTGAAGCAATAGAAACCCAACTGAGACAATAATAATGATGTGACTCTTAAATAATAATTAAGTTGGATATAAGAGATATTTAAATTCAATTGCCTAAAAATCAGAAATTTGCAGAATTATGTTGCATGAAATAATAAGAAGCAGTAGGCAATACTGATAAAGTAGGAGTTTTTGATGTACTCCAGGGTCATGTATTGAAACTTTTCGTCATCTATAGTTGCAATAAAATAATTAGGGAATGGAAAGTGACCACTGATGACTACTTTTGTTGTGTACCATGGCCTATGAGAACAGTGCATGGAGGTATATTGTGTAGATGTCTAATTACTCTGGTTTATGGTTTAAGCGTGCCATAAACTGCAGCATAATGAGCATATAAAATGAGGACAACCTTACAAATAGAAATTGGATTGCATCAGGGGTATGAAAACATATGGCTGTAATGATTCAACTTGTGGTGAGAAATACAGGGCTAGGGCTTTTGTTCATCAGAATGGCTATGGAGATTATAATAACTATAAATTTCTCAAGAATAAATTTTATTAGGTATTATCCCCCCACAAGGAGATGAATATGGGTCATTGAACTCTAAGCGTTCATAGAAATACTGTAAAGAATTAACAATACATATATTTGTCCACTGTAGATTTACTTTATATATATATACATATATATATATATATATATATATATATATATATATATATATAAAATGAACACATGTCAGGTTCATTTACTTGTTGCTTTGATTAATAACACAAAATGTAAATATTTACAGAGATATAGAAAGTTATTTTTATTTTAGGTTTTTTTCTGGCCTTAAACCATGAGTACCACTGGCATGTAGAGATCTGACAATTTTACTCCTAAAATACCCTGAGAAGCTGGAATGTGAAGTCCTATATATTAAAGCAAATTTTTTTTAACATACTGTATTTAAGGAACTTCAAATGTAACTTTCTCCCAAAGTTTTCTAACCATAGTGTCTAAAATTTACCATGAGACAACTTCAGATGCTTTACTACACCCTGGAATTTTAGGAAAATAACTTTAAATGGTTAGGATAAACCCATTAAAAGAACTTTTTATCAACTTATATCATCTTATCTCCATATTTTTTAACAAATTGTGTGTATAAGTTCATAAATATGCACGTATTATACTTTTTTAGCAATGTGCAGTTATAGCGGCTACTAGATGGCTCATAAAGTAAAGATGCTTAATGTGCAAGATGGAAAACCCAAGTTAAATCCCCAATACCCATATAAAGATAGCAGGAAAGAACTACCTTCAAAAGTTTGTTCTCTAACCTCCACAAGGAACCCTAGCACATGCACACACCCACCACTAATAATAAAACATTCAAAAAATGCAATAGCACTTGTTGAAATTGTTACACTATGTCATACATAAGAAATTAACTCTTTGTCAGGTGATTTACAAATTGATGCCATCAGATTTAACTAAATCTGTGTAATGTGACATGTTTGATGGGATAGATGTTAGTACAGTTGTCTTTTGGCCACTGAATTCACAATACAAGACTTCCAGTGGATATGTGAAACCATGGTAATAGTACAGAGCCCTATAGACAGTAATTTTTTTCTGTGGAGCTATGGAGTGATAAATGGGTACATAGTACATACTATGTGGGTGCTGGACAATGAAATCACTGGCACCTTAGGTAGGAAAGAAATGGATGGCAGATTTCATAATGCAACTCAGAGTAGAATAATGCTTAAAATAGGGATTATTTTTCTTGAGAGCTTTTCTGTTATTACTTTGGAACTTTGATTGACTGTAAATAACTGAAACTGAGGCAAGAAGAGCCACATCTAGAGGTGCCTACATTACATTATTTTAAAGTAATTAAAAGGAAGCAGAAACTGAAGTCTAATCTTGTCTTCAGACATGAAGATCAAATGACCAAGTGAGTATTTGACCTGAGAGCAATCTTTAATCTTCTTATTGGGCTCAGGGACAGAGGACAGCAGGGACACAAGTCTGGCTCTTTAGCTATTCTCGTATAATCTGCAACCTAAATAAAACTTTTCCACTTTTTAGTGATTGTGCTAAATGATTGTGTTAGAGGGTTTTTTCCCTTTTTATTATTAAGTAATTTTTTTATTCATTTTACATACCAACCACAGATCTCCCTCTCCTCCCTCCTTCCACCCCCCAGCCCTCCGCCACAACCCACCCCCCATTCCCACCTCTTCCAAGTCCTCCCATGGGGAGTCAGCAGAACCTGGTACATTCAGTTGAGGCAGGTCCAAGCCCCTTCCTCTGCACCAAGACTGTGCAAGGTGTCCCAACATAGCCACTGGGCTCCAAAATGCCTACTCATGTACCAGGGGTGGATCCTAATCCCACTGCCAGGGCCCCCCTAAACAGTTAAAGCTAAACAACTGAACTTGTCTATGCAGAGGGCCTAGTCCAGTCCCATGGGGGATCCTCAGCTATTGGTCCACAGTTCATGAGTTCCCATTAGTTTGGCCTGGTCATCTCTGTAGGTTTCCCCATCATGATCTCAATGTCCCTTGCAGATAGAATCCCTCCTTTCTCTCATCGACTGGACCCCTGGAGCTCAGCCTGGCACCTGGCCACGGATCTCTGCATCTGCTTCCATCAGTTACTGATGAAAGCTCTATGATGACAGTTATGGTATTCACCAATCTGATTACTGGAGCAGGTCAGTCCAGGCACCCTCTCCACTATTGCCCTAGCACCCTGTTTCTCCCTATTCCCATGAATCAGATTGTGTCTGCTTATACCATTCTAAGGTCTACAACTGTGGTGGTTTGAAAAAAATGGCCTGCAAAGGGAGTAGCACTATTGAGAAGTGTGGCTTTGTTGGAGTAGGTGTGTCCTTGTTGGAGGAAGTGTATCACTGTTGGCATGGAATTTGAGGTCTCCTTTGCTCAAGCTATGCTCAGTATAGTACACAGTTCACTTCTTGTTGCCTGCAGATCAAGATGTAGAACACTTAGCTCCTTCTCCAACAACATGTCATCCTGCATGCTGCCATGTTGTGCCATGATAGTAATGAACTAAATCTCTGAAAATGTAAGCAACCCCAAATGAATGTTTTCCTTTGTAAGAGTTGCCATGGTCATGGTATCTATTCACAGTAAAAGAAACTGTAACAAAAACAACAATGGCTGCAGCATAACAGACACTCACAAATATATTTTCATTTGATTAAATAATGCTGCACATATATAAAGCAAAGTGAGAAAAAGTTATATGCAGAACAATATAATAGGCAAAAGTATCCCAGGGTGAATTAATATAACCACTTGATTTAGAAAAGTCACTAGAACCTTTGACCAAGAAATGATACAATTATGAAGGGATTGAAGGAAATAGACATTGATAGATGCATGCTTGATAATCTTTCTTGAGCTGGATATTAAAGTAATTATTTGATTATTAAACACACAATAATTATTTTGTATGCGCTTAAGCAACTGCTTATTTAGCATCAGCTCTATATTCCCGTATCACCCTTTTAAAAGTAAATTTGAAGGTACATCTGATAACAATTAACATGTTCTTAAAATAAATAAATTATAGTCTACTGAAACAATAAAGTGGTTCTGAGATGAAAGGCAAACATAATAAATTAAAAATAAAATATTTTGGAAGAAAAAGACCACTAGTCACTTGTTTTTATGAAATACAGCCACGTATTTGTAATGAGATAAACACTGTTTTCTAAAACTAACTGCTTTAGGTAAATTAAGAGAGAGCCCAAGTTTTTGAACATTTTTATTGTCTGTACCAGTGTTTCTCTTCCTAAAATTTCAGCCAGTATTCTGTGCCAAAGTTAGACCAGGAAGCTGGAAGCTACATTTCAGTTCCCCAGAGAAAAGTTTCAAGGAAACTTCAGGAAACAGAGACTTCAGTTTTCATTATATCCACTTGGCCACCTAAGACAGCTTAGCATCCTTAGAGACCTTTTAAATGCACTGAAATGCCTGCCTCAGGTAAGGCCAGCAACACTTTAGAACAATGGCTTCCTAAGTGCTTGTTTATAACACATGTAGGGTTTAAAAAGCACATTTTTCCTTGTCTTGAAGATATGTCTTATTGAGATAGCATACCTCCTTGGAGGCAGAATTATTTTTTTCAATAGTTCAAGCTTCCAATAACACCACTTCTTGGGAGGAAGGACTCAAGTATTTTTATATAAAATAACCTAATACTATTTGAACAAATATTATTTCAGGAGATTGTCAATTTGCAGACAGAAAGAGCTGTTCAGTTTTCAGTAGCAAAGCAGATGAAAAATGGAGTACAAGGAGAGACATTGATAGCTAGGTCCAGCAGTGCACCATTGTAGAAGTTTTTGAAAACAGTGTCTACAATGAAAGGAAATTTGCTTTACTGTTTATCTCACTGGTACTACTAGACACATCTTTGTAGTATCTTAAATCACACATATGAATCATATAATACAGACAAATAACTAAGAGTAGGAAGTTCACTAAGAAGACCATATACTCTGTCTATATATGCATAGCACTGTCAAAGTCTTGGTGAATTCTATTTTGACATATGTATATGAAAATATTTATTCATCTGAACATTCTTTCTTAAGGAATTAAAATTTAAATAATAAAATATTTAAATATATAAAGTATTCCTTATACTATATACACTTGATCTTAGTCAAAAGGCCAAGAAGCTATTTCTTTATACTATATATGTGCAACTAGAATGATAATAAGATATAATTATACATAAAGAATATATATTAATGTATGCTAACACATTAATAAATCCTAATACATATAAAAATAAAAACACCCAATGCAAAAAAATTGATAAATTTTTGACCTTTCAGGATATGTACATTAACAAAATTATCAGATAACTTTACCATTACACAGATGTTTAAAAATGTTTTGTTCACATCATATACCTGCCCACTCTAGCCACCAAAGACACTTTCTAGATGTAGAATGGGTTGGCTTGCTGAGTCTTTGACGGCATCAAAGCAGGCTCTCCGAAGCCTGCACACAAACCCTCACACTAAAGCCACTTCTACTCTCTGATGTGCTGAATTCCAGCAGCTATCTCCTCTCTACTTCTGAGACCCCCTAGCATTTCACCAGACACTAGAAATTCTCTACCTTAGAAATCTTCAAGTTCTTACTATTGGAGTATAACTAGAACATACATTCCTTAGAAAAGTAAATACTTTCTCTGCTTCATTACTCTCAATGTTTTTCATTTCCTCTTTCTTTTCTCAATTTGGAACAAACAGTGCTATTTGAAATTATGGAGGCCTTGCATCACCAGTCAGCAATTTGTTTTGCAGCCGGACAGTAAATGTTTGTTTGTTTGTTTGTTTGTTTGTTTTCAGAGCTGAGGATAGAACCCAGGGCAAGTGCTCTACCACTGAGCTAAATCCCCAACCCTGACAGTAAATGTTTTAAACAATGTGAACCAGAGGAGAAAGTAAAAGCTAGTGTGCATAAAAAGTTATATTAGCACGTGGACTTAGTGCCTATGCACTAAAAACATGCACGTCTTTATTAGATCAGTGCCAGAATCTACAAGATAAGTATGATGCATCTCCCTCTTCTGTGACCAAATGACTCCTGCAGTGCTACACGCAGCTAGAGGAAAGCTCAAAAATTGCAACTTATCTCACCCAGGGCCTTTTCTGTCTACGGCATCTGGGCCAGTCCATGATCCATGGCCGAATGACTCCCTGAGTGCAGAACTAATTCTATCGTTTCCCTTCATCTCTGAAGCTACTTGCTTGCCTGCCACTCTCAGTCTCAGCCCAGATTTGCTAATTTACAGAGTAGAGAGACAAGCACACAAATGTTCTGGCTTTCTGGTCCTGTTTACAAATATATTAACCTTTAAATGTCTATTTATTTTTATTTTGATTATGTTTTATGTGCAGTGAACCATCTGAAAGTTTTTGATATTCCTTTCTTTCTTTTGATAGTTTTACAAATCTGAATGTATCCTTTGTCTCCTTCACCAGCAAATTCATATCGCTTAACTTGTTCTATTTCTTCGCCCTGTGTAGCTCCAGTCTTGTTTAGAGTCGAGGTACTCATTTGTGCCAAGGCATTTACTTTTTTTAGTCAATAGTCTCTCCTTAGTCAACACAAAGAAAAATACTTTCCTCCTTCTCCTTAATACTTTATTAGCTCTTACTGTACACCTTTCTGGTTTACTCTACAATTCTTAGATATTGATCTTACCCAAATATTTGTCTATTTACTTTTCTTCTGATTTTTTTCTGTTATCACCCATACACACACACACACACACACACACACACACACACACACACAATTTTTCAATGTACCATTGATGACTAGAATTTTCAGTGCTATGGTTGAATCCAGTTAATGCAGCTGCTCAGTTAAATTCAATATTAACTTACACAAAATACAAGAAAAGTAAACAGAACAGGCTTCTATATAATTAATGTCAGAACCATATGCAATATTATCAGAACACTGTGTTTTGCATGGGAAGATTTTGGAAGGACTTTAGAAATGTGATATGAGTAATGCAGGTGATGGCGACTTGACTTGACTGGCCTACCTTTCAGAAGGAGGTAAAGGCTCTTATAAGGGCTGATCACTTGATGTTTTGGAATAAAAACCTCCTACCAAGACTTTTGCTGCCTATACACCAAGCCATAGGTCCCTTCTGCTTTGCATCTAATCTCTTCACACAGCCAGACTGTTGATTTTCTTTTCCAAGGTCTAGCCTAGTGAGTCTCCCAGACTCACCCCATCAATAATTTCCATCCATCTTTCAAGATCTATCCTAAGTCCAACATCCAGTGCTAGTGACAATCCCAGTCTTCACTGCAACCAACCTCTAGGTTTTCACCAAGAATCACCCTACCTGACACCCAAAGGCCCCACCTGCACTGCAGCCAACCTTTCCAAACAGATACATCTCCCACATCCTTCTACAGGGACTACTCCAGTGAGTCTCGCAGATACTCCTCAAGCATTCTCCCCAACCTGCCCCTGTTACACATCCATTGCCCCAGACCAGTATGGCACCCACTGTCTGCCCCATAGCCAATTTCTAAGCTTCTTCCAGGACCTATACATAGAGCAATGGGATATGGGCAGCTATCCTAGATTAAATATCCACCACAATGGAAACAGAAAGAAAAAATTTCTACACATAAACATCCTAAAAAATTATATGCAATAAATCAAACCTAAACAAAACATAGACAGTGACATTTTGGGTTGAAGAGAGAAATGAAAATTCCAGAGAAACTGTGGAAATAAATATGAAGCCATAAACATTAAAACACAAAGTACCACTGAGAACACACAGAACATACCAAACATCAACAGGAGGATGGCCTCAATTAACACATACTTCACAATAATAACTCTAAATATCAATAGCCTCAAATGTCCAGTCAAAAGACACAGGATGACTAAAACCTCAAGAAAGAAAATACTTCTACCTTTTCTCTACAAGAAACACACCTCAGCTTTAATGATAGACACTACCTTAGAGTAAAAAGATGGTGAAAGTACTTCAGTCCAATGGGACCAGGTAACAAGCAAGTATCATTATCCTAATATCTGACAAAATAGATTCTAAACTAAATCTAATCAGAGGAGATAAGGAGGGACACTTCATTTTAATCAAGAGAACAATCAACCAAGGAAACATCAGTATCCTAAACTTACATGCACCAAACTCTGGGGTGCCCAATTTCATAGAAATAACTACTGCCATATTTAAAGAAAAGATTATCATCAATCCATTAAGAATAAGTGATTTAAATGCCACACTTTCTCCAAAAGACAGGCTATTTGTGACAAAATAGGCAGAGAATCTCAGAATTAATTGACATCATAAAGCAAATGAACTTAACAGATAACTAAAGGATATTCCAGCTATAGCAAAGAATATACATTCTACTCAATAGCGCAAAGAAGCATTTCTAAAATAGACAGCAATGTAGGACACAAAACAAATCTTTACTGTAACACGAATTTTAGAAGGTCTTAATTAAAAAAAAATCTGGAGCCAGATATTGGGGTTAAAGCTGAAAGATCAGTGAGACAGAACATGCCACAGCCAACATCACCTTGCTAGCTCCTCAGCTGATCCTGTTTCCTAGGACTGAAAACCTCTGAGTCCTCACCTAGAAAGGATCTCACCTGAACTGCTTAAAAGTCTCTAGTGAGTTCCAGGAAAGGCACAAAGCTACACATAGAAACCCTGTCTCGAAAAACCAAAAAAAAAAAAAAAAAAAAAAGAAAAAAGAAAAGTCTCTAGTTCCTGGACCTCACACCATATATACCTTTCTACTTCCTGAGATTAAAGGCCTGTGACTTTCCCAAGCAAAGACATGAGATCTTAAGTGCTGAGGTTAAAGTTATGTGCCACTACTGCCTGGCTCTGGCTCTGTTTCTAGTGTTTCCTTGAACTCACAGAGATCCAGACAGATCTCTGCCTCCCAGGTGATAGAGTTAAGGGTGTATGCCACCACTGTCTGGCCTCTATGTCTAATCTGGTGGCTGGCTCTGTCCTCTGATCCCCAGATAAGTTTTATTTGTTAAAATACAAATAAAATATCACTACATTTCCCCTTTTTTTGTCTAAAATAAAAAAGTTATAACTAATATAAGAAAAACTATATACAATAAGTACAGGAAGTATATACACTATATATAGTTAAGAATTGCATTACCAATGTGCAGTCCATTAACATTTGACAAATTAAGACAAAAAATTCATTATTTATCCTATTTTGGTGAGTCCCATACAAAATTTGTATACAATACACAAAAATCCAATCCAATATAAAATATTTAAAACTAGTAGTTGCCTTTTAAAAATAGATTCAATAATCTACCTTTTTATCTTATCATATCTACATCCTCGTTTTTCAGAGTAGATTCAATAATCTACCCCTTTATTTATCATTCTTTATCTTTTTTAGAATAGATTCAATAATCTACCTCTTATCTATCATTTCTATATCTTTTTTCAGAGTAGATTCAGTAATTTACTTCTTATCTATATCTTCTTTTTTCCTTTTCTTTTCTCTTTTTTTCCCAAACAAGAACACTGAATCTAATCTCCTTGTTTAGCTTTTTTCCTGACCATTAACAATTAACAACTTGTAACCAACCATCCTAAACAATGACAATTATCCATAATCACTGAAAGACCAAAAACCACCCACTCCACCTTTGGGGAATGTGAGTGTCATTTTCTTAAAATTATTTCCTGGTCTGTAGGGGTGAAGGCATCTGTAGAGAATCCTGAAAAGAAAAATTTGGGTTAATTGTCAAGTCCTGGGAGAGTTAGCTGTATTATTTGTCCCATCTCTGCATAATGGGAAAGTGCAGACTTGTCTCAAGTCCTTGCTTCAGTAACTGTGAGGCTGGATCATTTCAGCTAGCCATCTCAAATTTGTCTTGAGCAGTTTGTAGTCCAAAGTCAATCTTTGGGTGGTGTTAATCAGCTTAATGGCTTTGTCATAGTCTATGTGGAATCATTGTTGTGGGATCTCATCTTCTTGTTGGAGACTTCGCAGTCACTGTTGGGTATTGTCACGGTTCCCAGCAGAAATTTTTTTTTTTGTGTGTGTGTGTGTGGGGTGCCTACTCTGTAGTTTGGAGCAATATCAATTGTATCTGTGGCAGAATCATATCTCAACAGCCAGTCCCAAGTTTGCAATACAACAGGTTCCATTCTTCTTCACCAAGATATTCTTTGATTTGAAATCTCTGTGCGCAATAGCTGGCTTTCCTTGGGTACCAGCAACTCCATGAGAAGATGGGCAAAACCACTTGCCATGGACAGAGAGAGTTTGATCATCCCTTCCACTGTAACAGTGTATCTATTCAAGGAATCAAAAAGGGATCCACGCTCATGGTAATCCGACACCAGCCACAGTTGAGTCCATGTGCAACTATCTTTCTTGTCTGCTGTTACAAATCCTAGGATGTTTTCATGGCATAACATCACAGTCTGATAAATCTCTGCCTCTCAGAATCATGAAAATTCTTCCCTAGAAGTGAGTTCAAGGCCACATTGGAAAGAGCCAGGCATGGTGACTCATGCCTTTAATCCCAGGGAATGAGCCTTTAATCCCAGGGAGTAGTGGTAGAAGGCAGAAAGATATATAAGGCGTGAGGACCAGGAACTAGAAGCATTTTGGCTGGTTAAGCATTCAGGCTTCTAGCAGCAGTTCAGCTGAGAGCAATTGGGATGAGGACACAGAAGCTTCCAGTCTGAGGAAACAGGACCAGCCGAGAGGAACTGGCAAGGTGAGATAGCTGTGGCTTGTTCTGTCTCTCTGATCTACCAGCATTGACCCCAATTAAAAAAAAAAAAAAAGGTGTGTGCCATCACTTTTGGGCCTCTATGTCTAATCTAGTGTCTGGCTCTGTCCTCTGATCCCCAGATAAGTTTTATTGGGGTGCACAATATGTCACCACACTTCACAAATCTACATTGGAATAATTGCTTGTATCCTATCTGTCCAGAGTGCTATCAACTTGACAGCAAACAAATCCCTAGTAAGTATACAAACTCATGGGAATTAACCAAATCATTGTTGGGTAGTAAATAGGTCAAAGAAGAAATTAAGAAAGAAAAAAATTTCCTAGAACTAAATAAAAATGTAAACGTAATGCAAAACACCAGGACACATTAAAAGCAGTTTTACAAAGGGAAATGTACAGTGCCAATACCTACATTTAGAAAATGAGGAAGAGCTTAATGATATAAGTCAAAAAGTTGGAAGACACAAAAACAATCAAAATTAAATCCTGGTGGACAGGAAGAAATAATAAAAATGTGAGCACAAATCAATGAAATACAAAACAGTACAATACAGAGAATCAATAAATCTCAGAGCAGGTTCACTGAGACAATAAAGAAGATTGACAAGTTCTTGATGAACTAACCAAAAGAAGGTTAAAAAAAAAAGACACAAATGAACAGAATCAGAAATTAAAAGGAAAGCGTTATGACTGACAACAGAGAAATTCAGAATATCCTAAGGGAATATTTTAAAAATCAGTATTCCATTAAGTTGGAAAACCCAAAAGAAATGGATGAATATATTGATTCAGACAAATCATAAAAGTTAAACTCTAACATAAAATTAGTATGTAAATTTAATTCCCCATTCTCACAAAATAAATACATAATAAAATAAGCAAACAGAAAACTATCCAAATTAAGTAACATCGTAAGTCAAATGGGATTAACAAACATCTCCAACAATTCTAAACTGCAGATTTACCTTCTTCCCAGCAAGTCATGTAACACTCTCTAAATGAGATACTATTTTAGTACACAAAGAAAATCTTAACAAACATAGGAAATTGAAATATTTTCGTGTATTCTACCTGTTCATCATAAAATTACAAATCAACAACAAAAGCAACCCTACAAAATACAAAACTCATGGACATGAAACATCACACTATTGAGTGATGGATGCATGATTGAAGATCTCAAGAAGGAAATTCTAAAAAATGGAATCAAATAATAATTGAAAAGGAAATGCACATAGACTATGAATGAAAGCAGTTCTAAGTAGGAAGATCATATTTATAAGTGCCTATATTAAGAAGTCAGAGAGATATCAAACAAATAGCTTCATGATTCACCTTTTAAGAGTGGGAAAAAACAAGAAAAATCCAAATCCCAAATCAGTACATGGAAAGAAATAATTGAAATCATAAACAAAAACAACACAAAGCATCAACAAAATAAAAATTTGCTCCTTTTAAAGGATGAATAAACTAGTTAAAGTAGCCAAAGAAAATAGGAAAAAAAGAAGAGGAATTTTTTAACTAATATTTCTGGTGAACATGGACGCAAATATTTTTTTAAAAAATGAATTTACAAGCTTAATTCCACCATGATTGACCTAGTTTCATCTAGGGATGCAGGGATAGTTTGACATATGTATATCAATAAATATAATTCACATTATGAATAGACTTAAGGACAGAAGTCTTTTGAGCATTTTATTAAATATAAGTGAGAACTTTGAGAAAATTGAACTTCCCTTCATTATAAAATGCCTTGAGAAACTAAGGATACAGGAAACATATCTCAACATAATAAAGACAATGCCCAAAATACTTATGACACAGGAAAGTACTTTCTTAACCCATAAGCTAACATATTAAGAAAAAAAAAAAACACTGAAAGTATTTCTACTAAAATCAGAAAACAGACAAGGATGTCTATTCCTCTGCACCCCTGTCCAATACAGGACTTGAAGTCTTAGCTAGAGCAATAACATAAAGAAGTAAATAGAGCAAATATGAAAGGAAGAGGTCAAAGTATCCTTATTTGCTGATGATATTTTATATTTAAATACCCTAAGAGCTCCACCAGAAAGCTGCTCCAGGTAATAAATAACAAAGTAGCAGAATACAAAATTAACACATAAATATCAACAGCTCTCAAATATACTAATGATAAACATATAAAGAAATAAATCATGGAAATAATACCATTCACAATAGTATCAAATAAAATTAAATATGTTGGAATAAACCTAAGCAAGAGAGTAAAAGACTTGTACAATGATAATTTTTTAAGCACTGAAAAAAGAATAAATGCTGGTAAGGGATTATTATTCATAGAAATATATACTGGTGCAACTACTGTGAATATCTGTATAGTTTTCTTTAAAAAATATAGTTACCATAATCACCAGCTACACCACTATTGGTTGCTACCTGGCCATGCTGTTTGCAAAAATATCCTTTATAACGTAGAGTCTTGTTGGAGGAAGTATGTCACTAGGAGTGAGCTTTGAGGTTAATAGCCTGATCTATTTCCTGTTCTCTATCTCTGTTTCCTGACTACAAATGCAATATGACAGGTCAATCTACATGCTTTTGCCAGGTAAGGGTTATCTCCCTATGACCTCTTTCTTGTTCAGGAAATCTTTAGAGGCTACTGTGATGATTCGAATGAATAATGTTCCCCATAGGCTCATGTATTTGAACATCTGGTCCCACTTGATAGTGCTGTTTATAGAGGTTATGGAACCTTTAGGAAGTGAATATGTCCTGGAGGAAGTAGGTCTCTGGTTGCTGGCTTCAGCATTACATAGGTCCTATGTATTTTCTGTCTGCTTTCTGTTTGCAGATAAAAGTGATCAGCCAACTTTCTGCTCCTAATGCCTTGCTTTCATCGCTTCTTGCTGTGCCTTCCCCATCATGATGGGATTATTCTTCTGGGACAACAAGCCAAAATATACCATTTCTTCCTTCCCCTTTTTTGTGAGGGTATTGTAGCACAGCAAAAGAAGGGTAACTAATACAAGTTATCAAAATAAGGCAAACAGTTATCAATGCTCTTGTTTGCCCACCATAACTAGATGGTAAGCAGCTATTGTTAAAGATAACACATAGAATATGGATAAAATAAGATAGAAATGGGATTGAAGTTCTGTCTTGGCTAGCTTTCATAATGCTATAAGGTGTTAGGTAGGCTGCTGGGGGAGAATCAAGATTGATGGTCTTACCTCATTATTGAACCTGGGTGCTACAATACCAATGTATTAGGCAAGATGTGCCCACTGCTGCAAAGGTGAACTGGTATGTAGATAATTATCAGCTTTGTGATTAAAGTTGAGGCTGGAGAGAAATCATGGTCAAAATCCATGGCTGAGAGATAGGCATGATAGGCATAACTACTATTAATTGTGGTGATATTTTATTTGTATGTTAATAAAATACACAGGCCTGAGTATCAGGTGTTTGTAAGGGTCTACATTTGACTGTAACTAGCAAGGGGAAGGTCTTTTGTGCCACCCCATTGTCATTGTTATAAATAGCCCTTTAGAATAAAGTTCTGTGCCAGTGGATAGAGATCCAGACCCACCTGAGTCTATTCTGCATTTCTCTGTTTCTCTCCCTTCTTTATTTCTAACTAAGTCTCTTATCCCTCATTCCTCAAGAGTCCCTGTGTAGATGTATCCAACCTTCTTATTAAATTTCATCATCTCGACTAACATGATTTATTCCAATAGACATTTGGTTATTTAGTTGCTTTGAGTAGGGGTTTCCTCTACAACTGCAGGAAAGGTTTGAACTGGATTTACTGTGGGGGCCTGCCTGAGGCCCCTCTGGGAGTTTCCCGAAGCTCAAGGCAGAGGATTACCCTGTCTGTCCCTTGTTGATCTACATTCGTTGGTCCAGTGTTTTCCCTTACCACACCTTCTGCATACTCCAGAAGGAAGGGGCATTCTGTTGCCAGTGTTCCTTGAAGAAACATTATTTCTAGGAATGACCTGTTTACAATCCCTTTTCAAATGTCCTTGCTTTCCACATCCAAAACATCTAACATTGCTCAAACCTTTTGAAATTGCTTTTCCTACCCACATATCATCATGGTCATAAGCCTCAACATTAACTGTATCTCTAATCCAATCTTCCAAAGGTGCAGATCTTGCCTTTAACGGCCTGATTATTCTTTTGCATGCTGCATTTACATTCTCAAAGGCCAAAGATTCAATTATTATCTGACTAGCCTCTGAATTCGGGACCATTTTCTCTACTGCTGAAGTCAATCTTTGTAAGAAATCTGTGAAAGATTCTTTTGGGCCCTGTATAACCTTTGTAAATGACTCAGTTTTTTTTTTTCCTGGTTCTTCAACTCTGTCCCATGCATTCAAAGCTGCCGTTCAACATAGAACTAGGGTTTGGACATCATATAAACATTGTGTTTCTACTGAAGCATATTGGCCTTCTCCAATAAGCTGATCCTGGCAGATTTGTATTCCGCTATCCCTCCATTGTTTTTCTATATTTTTAGCCTCATTATTGAACCACATTTTCCACTGGAGATTTTGTCTGGGTTCAAGAACAGCCTGTGCCAATTCCCGCCAGTCCTTTGGTATAATCCTATTACAAGTTGACCAGGTGTTTAACATTTGCTTTACATATGGGGAGTGCATGCCATAAGATGCTATTGCCTCCTTAAATCTTCATAAGTCTAACATTTTAACTGGAGCCCAAGTATTTTGTTCATTCTCTTCATCAGGTAGCTGCTGTACGGCTACCAGATAAATTAAGGGTGATTGTGTGAAAACTGGCTTTCTTTCTGTAACCTTATGATCCAATTTTGAAACAACTTCACTGTTTATTTCTTCTGTCTGAATTTGAATTTCTCTATAATTCATTTTTACTGGTTTAACAAGTTTTTCTAAGACTGTTATCCTGGCACTTAAATTGACTATCTTTTTAAATAGTAAAATGAGGATAAGAAAAGTAATAAACTGAATAATTTGATCAATATTAATCTTTTCATATAGTTGTTCCATTGTCAGAGTGCCTAAAATTTCAAACAAAGTCCAATTTTCTTCCAATGTACACATAAAGCCCATTTTTTTTAATGTAGAAAAAAAATCTCTTTTAAATAGATATGTTAATTGACTTACCAAGTCTGGGTAGAACAGTAGAATCCCAGAGAATTTCAAAACATCCACCTGGTGTTTGAGGTGTGAATCCAGAGACAGAGAGAGAGAGAGAGAGAGAGAGAGAGAGAGAGAGAGAGAGAGAGAGAGAGAGAGAGAGAGAGAAAGAAAGCATAGTCACTTGAGCCAAGTCAAGCCTTGGCTTTACAGGCAGGGGCCCTATTCGGCAGGGCAGGCCTGAGTTGTTTGTAGCAGTTGCAAGTAGCTCCAGCCAGTTAGGCCTGGGCCCAAGCTAGGCAGCCGAGCTGCCCAGGCCAGAAACCGGACCTGCTGCCAAGCCAAGCCAAGCGGTTTTTAATGGATTTTTGTCATGTTGGGCGCCAAATATAGATGTAACCAACCTTCTTATTAAATAAGAAACACAGAACCAATGCAAAGAAGAAAGCCAAGAGGTCAGAGCTAAGAGCTAAAACCTTACCCTTCCTCCCGCAGTGGTCCTACCTTTCTGAACTAGCTACCCCTGTGTTAAAGTCTTTATATAGTGTTCCTGTTCTGCCTTCTCATTGGTTGTAAACCCAACCACATGACCGCCTCATCATGGCCTGTCTGTGTAGGCCTCCAGGTTTTCCTTGCTTGTTATTGAGATTAAAGGCATGTGTGTCCAATAATGGCTGTATCCCTGAACATACAGAGACTTACCCAGCTCTGCCTACCAAGTACAGGGATTACAAGTGTACGCCACCACTGCCCTGCTTTCCTATGGCTTGCTAATAGCTCTGACCCCCGGGCAACTTTATTTATTAACATACAAATAACATTTTAATACAAATAAAATATCACCATAGGGCTTCTCTATCTTGTTGATTTTCTCAAAGAGCCAACTCTTTGTTTCATTAATTTTTTGTATTGTTCTCTTTGTTTCTATTTTACTGATCTCAGCTCTCATTTTGATAATTTCCTGGCATCTATTCTTCCTGGGAGACTTTGCTTCTTCTTGTTCTAGAGCTTTCAGCTGTACTGTTAAGTCACTAGTGTGAGATTTCTCCAACTTCTTTATGTGGGCATTTAGTGCTCTGAATTTCCCTCCTAGCACTGCTTTCATAGTGTCCCATAAGTTTGGGTATGTGGTGTCTTCATTTTCGTTGATCTCTAGGAAGTCTTTAATTTCTTTCTTTCTTTATTTCTTCCTTAACCCATTGGTGATTCAGTTGAGCAGTATTCAGTTTCCATGAGATTGTAGATTTTCTGTAGTTTTTGTTATTGTTGAAATCTAACTTTAGACCATGGTGGTCTGATAGAACACAGGAGGTTATTCCAATTATTTTGTATCTGTTGAGATTTGCTTTGTGGCCACGTATGTGGTCAATTTTAGAGAAGGTTCCATGGGGTGCTGAGAAGGTATATTCTTTTTTTGTTAGGATGGAATGTTCTGTAGATATCGATTAAGTCCATTTGAGTCGTGACATCAATTCAGTCCTTTATTTCTCTGTTAAGTTTCGATTTGGGAGATCTGTCCAGTGGTGAAAGTGGGGTGTTGAGGTCTCCCACTATTAATGTGTGGGGTTTTATATGTGATTTAAGCTTTAGTAATGTTTCTTTTACATATGTGGGTGCCCTTGTGTTTGGGGCATAAATGTTCAGAATTGAAACTTCATCTTGGTGGATCTTTCCTGTGATGAGTATGTAATGCCCTTATTGATCTCTTTTGATTGATTTTAGTTTGAAGTTTATTTTGCGGGATATCAGGATGGCTACACCTGCTTGTTTCTTAAGACCGTTTGATTGGAAAGTCTTTTCCCAGCCTTTTATTCTTAGGTAGTGTCTATCTTTGAATTTGAGATGTGTTTCTTGTATGCAACAGAAAGATGGGTCCTGCTTTCGCATCCATTCTGTAAGCCTATGACTTTTTATAGGTGAATTAAGTCCATTGATATTAAGGGATATTAATGACCAGTGATTGTTCATTCCTGTTATTTTTTGGTGGTAGTGTGTGTGTGTACTTCCCTTCTTTGGGGTTTACTGCTGTGGCTTTATCTATTGCCTGTTTTCAAGGGTGTATCTGACTTCCTTAGGTTGGAATTTTCCTTCTAGTGCTTTCTGTAGGGCTGAGTTTGTGCATAAGTATTGTTTAAATCTGGCTTTGTCTTGGAATGTCTTGTTCACTCCGTCTATGATGATTGAAAATTTTGCTGGGTATATTAGTCTAGGCTGGCATCCATGGTCTCTTAGTGTCTGCATTACATCTGTCCAGGTCCTACATTTACCATGGTAAATGAAGACCACATGGGAATAGGAAGAAGCAAAGTGCTAGAGAGGCCCACAGAAATCCACAAAGATACCCCCACAATAGACTGCTGGCAATGGTCAAGAGAAAGCCCAAACTGACCTACTCTGGTGATGGGATGGCCAAACACCCTAATTGTCGTGCTAGAAACCCCATCCAATGACTGAGGGATCTGGATGCAGAGATCCACAGCTAAGCCCTGGGTGGAGCTCCGGGAGTCCAATTAGCAAGAAAGAGGAGGGTTTATATGAGCGAGAATTGTTGAGACCAAGGTTGGATAAAGCACAGGGACAAATAGCCAAATGAATGGAAACACATGGACTATGAGCCAATGGCTGAGGGGCCCCCAGCTAGATCAGGCCTTCTGAATGGGTGAGCCAGTTGATTGGCTTGATCTGTTTGGGAGGCATCCAGGCACTGGGACCTGGTCCTGTGCTCATTGCATGAGTTGGCTTTTTGAAACCTGGGGCTTATGCAGGGTCGCTTGGCTTGGCCTGGAAGGAGGGGACTGGACCTGCCTGGACTGAGTCTACCAGGTTGATCTCAGTCCTCAGAGGAGGCTTTGCCCTGGAGGAGGTGGGAATGGGGGATGGGCTAGGGAAAAGGGGAGGGGGCCGGGAGGAGGAGAACATGGAAATTCGTGGCTGATATGTAGAACTGAATTGTATTGTAAAATAAAATAAATTAAAATAAAAAGATTTTCTTTTGTTTTACATACCAACCCACTCCCCCTCCCTCCTCTGCTCTTTCTTCACCCTACCTACCCCCATCCCATCCCCATCCCCTCCTCATAGAGAGTAATGCCTCCCTTAGGTAGTCAACACAGCCTGTTATACCATGTTGGGGCTAGACCTAGTCCCTTCCTCCTGCATCAAGGCCAAGTAAGGCAGTATACCATAAGGAATGGAGTCTAAAAAGCCAGTTTGTATACCTGGGGTAATTCTTGGTCACATTGCTAGGGGACCAACAAACACCTTCACATCAAGCAATGCAACTTTTACCCACATTCAGAGGGCCTAGTTCAGTCTCATGCAGGCTCCCCAGCTGTCAGTCCAGAGGCCATGAGCTCCCATTAGCTTGGGTCTGTTATTTTTGTGGATTTTCCCATCATGATTCTGACACCACCCCCCCTTTGCTCATAATCCTTCCTCCTTCTCTTCAACTGAACTCCAGGATCTTGGCCAAGTGCTTGGCTGTGGGTCTCTGCATCTGTTCCCATCAATCACTGGATATAGGTTCTATGATGACAATTAGGGTAGGCACCAATCTGAGTGGAGGGGAAGGGTAGTTCAAGAACCCTCTCCACCATTGCTATGAGTTTTAGCTGGGGACAATCTGGTGAGTTCCTGGGGTTTTCCCTAGCTACAGATTTCTCCCCATCCCCTTAATGGTACACTCTGTCTAGATAGCTCTTTCATTTCTCTCTCTCCTTGTCTCACCCCCATGTTTCCACCTCCCATGCCCTCCTATCCCCTCCCCTCTATTTCCCCCTCTCAAGTTGCCCAGGAAATCTTAACTCTTCCTGGGGCGTGTGCTACCACTGCCAGACTTCTGCTAAATGGCTTGCTATTAGCTCTGACCCCCAGGCAATTTTATTTATTAGCATACAAATAAAATCCCATTTCAGCATAAATAAAATATCACCATACTCTCCCCCATGTTCCTACCTCTCATCCCCTTCTATACCCTCCCCTCTATTCCACACTCTCAGTTTGCCCAGGAGTCTTAATCCTTTCCCCTTTCTGGGGCGATCCCTGTGTGGCCCTCTTGGTGTCCTCTTTAGCTAGCTTGTCTGGGGTTGTGGGTTGTAGCCTGGATATCCTTTGCTTTGCTTCTGACATTCAATTATGAGTGAGTACATACCATGTTTGTCTTTCTGGGTCTGGGTTACCTCACTCAGGAGATTTTTTTCTAGTGTTTTTACCACTACATAATACTCCATTTTCTATATCCATTCTTCTGTGGAAGGGCATCTAGGATGTTTCCAGGTTGGGGCTATTACAAATAATGCTGCTATGAACATGATTGAGCAAATGTTCTTGTACATGGTTGAGTAACTTTTGGGTATATGCCCAGGAGTGGTATTGCTGGGTGTTGAGGTATGTGGATTCCCAATTTTCTGAGATATCATCATATTGATTTCCAGAGTGGCTGTACAAGATTGCATTCTCCCCAGCAGTGGAGGAGTGTTCCCCTTTCTCCACATCTTCTCCAACATAAGCTGTCTTCTGTTTTTATTATCTCAGCCAATCTGACAGGCATAAGATGATATCTCAGAATCATTTTGATTCGCATTTCCCAGATGGCTAAGGATGTTGAACAATTTCTTAAATATCTTCTGACCATTTGAGATTCTTCTGTTGTGAATTCCCTGTTTAGTTCTGTAGCCCATTTTTTAAATTGAATTATTTGATATTTTGCTGTCTAGTTTCTTGAGTTCTTTATATATTTTAGAGATCAGCCCCTCTATCTGATGTGGGGTTTGGTAAAGATCTTTTCCCATTCTCTAGGTTGCCTTTTTCTCTTATTGACAGTGTTCTTTGCCTTACAGAAGCTTCTCAGTTTCAAGAGGTCCCATTTGTTAGTTGTTTCTCTCAGTGTCTGTGCTACTGGTGTTATATTTAGGAAGTGGTCTCTTGTGCCAATGCGTTCAAGGCTATTTCCCACTTTCTCTTCTATGAGATTCAGTGTAAATGGATTTATGTTGAGGTCTTTGATTCATTTGGACTTGAGATTTGTACATGGTGATAGATATGGATGTATTTGGATTCTTCTACATGTAGATCCAGTTATGCCAGCACCATCTGTTGAAGATGCTTTTTTTTTCCGTTGTATAATTTTCACTTCTTTGCCAAAAATCAAGCGTTCATAAGTATATATGTTAATGTCAGGGTCTTCAGTTTGATTCCACTGATCAACGTGTCTGTTTTTATGCCAATACCAAGCTGTTTTTGTTATTATAGCACTATAGTAGAGTTTGAAGTCAGGGATGGTGATGTCTCGGGAAGATCCTTTATTGTATAAGATTGTTTTGCCTATCCTGGGATTTTTTGTTTTTCCATATGAAGTTGAGTATTATTCCTTCAAGGTCTGTGAAGAATTGCATTGGGATTTTGATGGGGGATTGCATTGAATCTGTAGATTGAAATAATGAAATCTCTAGACCATCCCAATATCATTAAACTTCTGCACATAATCGACACCATAAATAACACTTACATAGTTATGGACTATGCCATAGGCGGAGAGCTGATGGACAGGATTGTGGAGTTTGGCTACCTACAGGAGGAGGAGTCCTGTAAGGTATTTAAACAGATGGTATGTGCCCTTCAGTATTGTCACATGAAAGGGATTGCTCACAGGGATCTAAAGCCTGAAAATATTTTAGTGGACGGCAAAGGAAATATAAAACTCAGTGATTTTGGGCTGGGCACCAAGCTTACCCTGGGGCAGAAGCTAGCACATTTCTGTGGGACCGTTCCTTATTGTGCCCCAGAACTCTTTAAAGGTGGAGGCTACGATGGCCGAGCAACCGACATCTGGAGTTTGGGGGTTGTACTCTACTTTATGTCTACAGGGTGCCTCCCTTTTAAGGGAACTACCTTTGTAGGAATAAAGGAGCAGATCTTGGCGGGAAAGTACTCTGTTGAATTCAAGCTGTCGCCAGAGCTTTGGGATCTTATTGCTAAGTTGTTAACTATAAATCCTGGACAAAGACCAAGAATAGATGATGTTGTGGGCTTTCAATGGCTGAAGCATGGCAATGAAGGTTCTCCCAATCCCTTTAGAGAGAATGATGAGGACAGCTACCCAGACCCCACTGTGATGACCATCATGGGTGTCATGGTTTATAAGCAAGGACAGATACTGGAAGCTTTACACGAGAAGTTTGATCAAGTGATGGCCACCAACTTGATTCTTAGGCAGCAGTCACCCTGGGAAGACATTACAAAAGAACTTCAGCCCAAGCAGTCTGCTGGAACCTTGAACCTTACAGGCCTTCCCACAATACCTAAAGTGACTATCAAGAGGGGATCTAGTGTCTCTATCCTTTCCACTTCTTCCATTTTGCCTACTCTAACTGAGAGTCCCGAGAATGACAAAAAGGGGAGAACGAGGTACAGTAGGCCTCCCACCCTGAACTGCCCTGACAAGAAAACAGCCCCCATTCACAGAATCTGCCCCCAGTGTGTACATGAGGCTAATTTCATGAACAGCACCTGGGGGGATTCACAGAGCACTATTAGCACTTCCGATGAAATATGTACCACAGTGTCTTGCCCTCAGTGTGTACATGAGGCTAATTTCATGAACAGCACCTGGGGGGATTCAGAGAGCACTATTAGCACTTCCGATGAAATATGTACCACAGTGTCTTGCCCTCAGTGTGTACATGAGGCTAATTTCATGAACATCACCTGGGGGGATTCAGAGAGCACTATTAGCACTTCCGATGAAATATGTACCACAGTGTCTTGCCCTCAGTGTGTACATGAGGCTAATTTCATGAACAGCACCTGGGGGGATTCAGCGAGCACTATTAGCACTTCCGATGAAATATGTACCACAGTGTCTTGCCCCCAGTATGTACATGAGGCTAATTTCATGAACAGCACCTCGGGGGATTCAGAGAGCACTATTAGCACTTCCGATGAAATATGTACCACAGTGTCTTGCCCTCAGTGTGTACATGAGGCTAATTTCATGAACAGCACCTCGGGGGATTCAGAGAGCACTATTAACACTTCCGATGAAATATGTACCACAGTGTCCTGCCCCCAGTGTGTACATGAGGCTAATTTCATGAACAGCACCTCGGGGGATTCAGAGAGCACTATTAACACTTCGGATGAAATATGTACCACAGTGTCTTCAGCACTGGAAACTTATTCCAGTAAGTTATCCTGGAATGTGTCCGAAGCTGGCCCTAACAAATCAAAGAGCAAGGCGTCCTCACAGGATGTTTTATCTCATCACACCACTATGGAGGAAGTTCAGTGCAGAGACGTCAACATAGCAGGTGAAATTATCGGTTCATCTCTCCCACAAACCTCACCTCAGGAGGACCTCAGAGGACAGCCCCACAGCATGTCTACTGCTGGTCAGAGAGGTGAAAGGACCAGCTCATCTCTCTCACAACCAGCACCTGAGGAGGACCTCAGAGGACAGCCCCACAGCATGTCTACTGCTGGTCAGAGAGGTGAAAGGACCAGATCATCTCTCTCACAAACAGCACCTCAGGAGGACCTCAGAGGACAGCCCCACAGTGTGGCTACAGCAGGTTCAAAGAACAACATGACCTCACAAGATAGATCAACTCCATTCTCCAGCAAGGAGGCCCAGGATGAGGGTCTCATTGTACAAGAAAAAGACCTCAGCCCATCCTCCCCAGAAACATCCCAGGGACACCTCAGTGGCCGGAGACAGACTGCACCCAGAGCCCCCTTTAGAAAGCGGATTTGGAAGAGCCTACAGAGCAGGATTATAAAAGGCCTGAGAAGTTTATGCTGCTGCATACCAACAGAAAAGAGGGAGCGCCTAGGCTGCAACAAAATCCTGCCTGTGAGCTTAGAGGACCATGGAGGGAGCCAAGGTAACAGGTAGGTGGAGAGGCTCCAATGCACTTTTGTATCTAGGCCTTTTTTAAAATCTGGTTCATTTCTTTAAAGAAAAAAAAAAAGCTATTTATTTACTATATGTGTGTGTGGAAGTTAACTTGCAGGAATCAGTTCTGTCTTTACACCATGTGGGTCCTAGGGAATGAATTGAGGTCCCCAGGCTTGGGGTCAAGTGCCTTTACTCACTAAGCTGTTTCCTGGACTAAATGATATGCTTTTAAATAAACAGATTATAGACATGCCCATTTTGGGAGTTCACACCAGAAATCAAATCCCACAGTATCCTTCCTGAGAAACTTGACCTAGATGCAGATAGATAGCAGAGGATAGTGGCCCGAGGCTGGGCAAGGGTGAGGAGAAGGGTGGGTAAAGAGCACTGGGACAGGCACTCAGGAGGAATCAGACTGAGGGCCCAGCACTGCGCAGGGCCAGCACAGCCAAGCAGAAGACCTGCATGTTCTCCTAAGAGGGCCCTTTTTTGTGTCTGTTTCAAGTGCTGTTGGAGGCACTGTGCTCCCCCTAAGCTGAAACCAGAGAGTGAAGAGCAGCACGCTGAGGATGCACAGGGCCGCTGGAGAGAGCCAGGTAGGAAATTCAGATGGCTGTGTACCATGGGAAGCTGTGTTCATATCACAGGCTGAAACTAGGAGCAAAGTGTTCCCGTGTCTGCAGATGATGACTGGGGAGGAGGGGGCATGGCACACCCTTCTCACATCACCTGGACCCTGAGGACTGAGAAAGGATTCTGGGAGGCAGGTCTGACAGACTCATGATCCTCCTGACTCTCCCTTGTAGGTAGGTTCATGATGGCTGGTGGTGCCACAATTGTGCCAGTAAAGTGAAGCACTCTGTGGGACCCGAGATCCTTTAAACAAGGATCCACGGAGTGCTGTGATCATTAGGAAAACAGGCCTCAGAGGACCTTCCACGCACAGTGTGATCGTCATTCCAGCTACCTGTCGCCAGGTGTACCATGAGCCATTAGAAGAGAGAGCGGCACTGGAAGCAGAGGAGGACCCCAGAGGGCCTGCCCAGTTTGTATGTGTTCAAGATGAGTATTGCTGACCAGGTTGGAGCCAGACATAGAGGAGGAATGAGTTTGCAGGGAGTGTCCATCTTGTGCTCATTTGGGAAGGTAGAGTGTGTGGGAACAGGTGAGTCCATCAGTTATGGTGCAGCTCTCAGCACCATCCTGAACTACTAGACAGCTTGCTTCCCATCCCCACCAGATCCAGACACCTTCATAACTCACCCCAGCACTATTACTGCTGAACTGCTTGTTGCTTTGCAACCTGAGTCATATGGATGCACTCTTCTGTACTCTGTATCTGGACAGACAGGGACACACACACACACACACACACACACACACACACACACACACACACATACACGTTTCTCCCAATGTACCTCATGCACAGTTGACACTAGTGAAGTTTGCTTGAACTGGAGAGGACTCCCATTCCAAGAAAGGTAATTTCATATTCCATGTGATTTCCCTTCTGGAAATGTCTCAAAATTCCTCTAACTCAGCTTGTTCCTGTCTCAACCCCTAATGCAATCACTTACCACCCTGCTCTACTGCTTCGCAGGAGCCACGTGAAGCCAATACATGGCATGGTGCACATTTTCCCCCAGGGCATCCGGTCCTGTGCAAGGGAAGGCCCACCAGCTGTGCTTTGAGTGGAAGCAAGGTGAAGTCTGGAGTGTTTGACAGTTGGATTCAGAGATGGAGCTGGTTCCAAGCGTGATCGTGGATAGAATCTGTTGATGGAAAAACAATGGCAACCCCCGGCCTGACAGTGTGGGTGTTCCTCTGGGTGGCTCATGGTCTCCTGCCATATTTCCACCTCCTAAGATAACTCAGAGACACTTAAAGGGATTTAAGGGGTCAGATTCACACCCCTCCTTAGGCCCACACTGTAGTACACCCCAAACCACACTTTAGTATACCCCAAGACCACACTCTACTACACCCCAAGATACTACTTTCAACAGTATCTCACACAAAGATCCCAGCTGTTTTCTTTCTGACATCCTGTAGGGACATGGCTGGTGCTGAAGCTTTGTGTCTCCAGGCAGCAGGCTGGGAAAGACTTTTGCTGCCTGTATGACCCTATGCTAGGGCTACCAAGGAGACTCCTGGGACTACACTCAGCAAGGGACATTTTCAACTGGATGGTGCTTAGAGCAGGAGATGCCACTCAAGCCCTAACACACTGGATGGAAGGGGGAACACACAGGTGATACTTCTCTGCTCAGGCCATGGGGAAGTTATGATTGGTTACAGGGTGATGGACAAGTGAACATTTGGTCATCTTCACAAAATGCCTTGTTATCAGGTCTCCTTGATGGAAGAGGCTTCTGATTGACAGAGAATTTGGGCCAGAGGCTTACAAGCAGATGGACTAAGAGCAACAAAAGAAAATGTCTACTGATCCAGGTAACACCCAGGCCCTTGTACTAACTCCTTGTTTTGGTGGAACAGTGTCTGAGGCAGCTTGGAGACTTACCTCACTGAGGGTAATGCCTCTCTGTCCTGGCAGGAGCCATGTGAGGGTGAGGTGCTGCTCAAGTCCCCTCCATCTACTCTATGGAGTCAGCTGTTGTTACTGTTTTCTCGGTCACCTAGGCAGGGACACCACTTCTCCATCAGAAGTACTGCCGGCTGCAAGGGACAGACATAGAGAACATTGACAGTAATTCGAGGGCTTTTTAGAGTGGGTCCCCTTTTAGAGAGTGACATCAACCAAGACCTAGAGAGCTGAACCATGAAGACAGTCTCTAAGGAAAGGTCCTATATAGTGAGAGCTGAGTGACTGATGACTTTATGCCTTGTGTATCCAGGTGAAGATCAGCCATCAAGGATATGCTCAGAGAGATGGGCATAAGATTGCTCTGCAGAAGTGTTACCAAGAAAGACAGGCACCAGACAAAAAGATATACGGCACAAATATCTGAATAAAGAGACTGTTTTCTTGCTACAATAAATTCCTTTGTATATTTGAACCACATGCCCTGGTGTCCTGATTTACATCTATATAAACATTCTGATAGTGAATTGGTCAGCATGTCTGTCTTCTGAATACACCCTTTCTCCCTGTGGTGAGAGCAACCCTCATTCTCCATGATGTACTTTGGTCTTCATTCTGTGCATTAGATCTCTGCCCTCTTCCTCCTACATACTGCCTAGTCTGCATCCTGGAAACATCTCTCCATCCCGCTATTATCACTAATGGAGAATTTTGTTTTAGGCTCCACATATGAAGTATTTCTCTCTTTTAAGGATAATTTTTCTTACCATAATGTCTTTCAGGTGGACTCAAGTTGACCACAAGTCTCAGTATCCATCTCCCCTTTCTTTTGCTGAGACAAGGTCTGGCTATGTAGCCTAGGTTGACCCACAATTCCTGATACTCCCGTTCAGAATCCTGGGTACTGGGGTGACAGGTTTGTACCTCCTGAATTATAAGGCCTAATCACATTCTTCTTAGACAGACATGTGGATGTAGGCTAGACACATTGTTAAAGGATTAGGTTTTGATTCATTTTGAAATACTTCCATCTTTCTCTGCAGTTGTCCTATCTCAGCATCATCAAAAAATCCTTATATTTGGGTGTGGAAATGCTCACAAGGGCCTTGACTCCTAATCACAAGGCACTGCCTTTGTGTAGCCTGTAACCTGGTTCCCTCCTCAACTTGTATTTCTGCCCTGCCATTCACATCCTGTTGAGGGGGCAGAGTTTTCTTCAAGGGACAAGGACCTGTGAACTAGAGACTGAGAGGTTTCCAAAATGACAGAAGTCCTGGCCCCCTGCAACCAAATCACTGTCAGAAGAAACTCAAAAAGCAGCTCACTTCTCTTCCTGTGGAGACACAGACAGCATGGGCCATCTGGCAGGTCTGGTTTTGGTTTCATGAGGGGTCCTGTACTGTGCTGTATCAGTTCACCCCTTGCTGCACGCTGGTTAACTCCATAGCCTGGTTGTCAGGAATAGGTCTTGGGTACATGGGGCAGTACAGAGGTCTCTTTGGCATCCTGACCTCCTTTCCTTTGTTATGTCCAGAATGTTGAGATGACTGGATCACAGGGCAGACATGATTTCAGACTTTGAGAAATCTCCACACTGTGTCTCATGATGATTGAATCAATGTTTGCTCTGCCAACAATGTCCAAGGGTGTTTAATTCACACAAAGGCAAATTTTTTTGTCATTTGATAATATCCAGACTAGTTCATATGGTGACATTTATGACAACTCATTTATCAATGGTTGGCCATATCTCCTGGATGAATGGAGTTTAATTCACAAAGTTCTAACCTATGTCTCTTCCTTGGAGAGTTTTCCCTACTTTTCCAATAGTAATTCCAGAGTATCAGGTCTTACATGAAGGTAGCTGATCCATTTGGAGTTGATTTTTATGCAGGCAGAGAGATAAAGATCTAGTTCACTCTTCCACATCAAATGCCCACTTATTTATAGCACCATTAGAGGTCTACATAGAAAGTTGCAGGCCAATCTGTGATAAGTAGGGAGACTATATCTATAAATAATTAGATAGATAGATAGATAGATAGATAGATAGATAGATAGATAGATAGATAGATAGACAGACAGATAGATATACAGGCAGACAGACAAGTGAAAGAAAATGCAAAAGGTAGATACAGGAATTTTCCCAGGTGCCTGCTCAGAGATGATTCCTTCCAGAGTCAAGGAGAAGACACTATGTCCACCATGGAGTTATCTGAAGAAAAAGAATCTATTTACAACATGCTCTTTTGTCCATTCACTTTATTTATCTAAGACAAAATTCTGTCTATACAGCTTCAGTTTTGTCCTGAACTCTCTGTCCCTTCTTTTTCTGTCCTCTCATAGTTTTAGTAACGATGGATGTCCAATTCCCGGCACTCACACAAGGTGACTCACAGACAACTGGTGTAATTTCAGCTCCATGTGTTCAACACCTCTGGTCTCCATAGGTGCCTTCATTCACATGTACACACCCACTAGACACACATGTAAGTGTAAGGGAGGGAACAGTAAAACCCTGAACAAGGCCACTTCCCAGGTGGAAAGGTGGTTCTTTCGGGACTTCAAAGCTGCCATGGGTACTTCTTGGGGACAAAAAGAAGCAAAAATCATTTGGAGGAGTCCAAAGCTGACATGACTACCCCTTGGGAGGCCGAGGACAGCAGAATGGTAAGGAAAGTCATGCCAATTTTAAAGAAGTGGGGGAAGTATGCAGCCCAAAAGAGCCTGGTGAGGAGGTTTGAGAGCCACAAGAGACCAGCAGCCAGCATGGAACTTTGGTATGTCATGGGTATGTGCTAATAGGGACCTAGATTCTTCATTTGCTGAGGTAGGGAGAGATAGCTCTTTTTACCAGACAGATACCCATTTCACAGGTTTCCCAGGAGTGCTGAGTGTATACCTCAGTAATCCTCTGTTGAACCTGTCAAGAGTCTAGGCAGAGCGGAGCCCAGACTGTCATTTAGGACATTGTCAGTGGCACTGCAAATGGAGGCGGGTTAGGGTTTAACGTTCCAACATTTTGCTGATGATAGGGGCTGATTGTAATTATCATCTGACAACTTTAAGCTTAATTGGGATGTTGTAGGGGTTCCAGGAAGGCTGGGAAGTAGGTCAGTCAAAAGTTGAGTGTGAAGAGACAGGCAGGTAGGTAATAGTAGGAGACCCAGGGAAATTTTGTCACAAGTGTCTGGTTTATGGGCCACTGTGTAATGTTGCCAATTTTTTTTTTCTGGAAAAATCCTGCAGAGATAGACAGCAATCATGTTTATGTGGCACAAAGAGACTACACCTGGAACCAACTTCAAATGTGGCAACACTTACACCTTGGCAGAAAACTGCCCCACACTTCACCTGATGCCAGGCCCTTCTCAAACTGTGAACAAACCACACTGGAGGGTCGACTACCCCTCTCTGCCTTGTCAAGGTAGGTCAGGTCCTAAGGCTTTAGTGGAGTCTCTGAGTCCAAGGAGGAAAGAGACTTCAGGAGACAGGCAAAGGGAGGGGTGGGAGGAGTCAGGGGCCTAAGAGAGACCCAAAGGAGAGCACTGCAAAGAAGTCAGCCACTGGAGGATGTAGTTTGTGAGTCAGCTCATGGAAGTCCTTAATCCTCTCTTTCACTTGGCCAGACTGCCTCACACAGAACATTCTGCATCAGTAGGTAAAAACCCTACCACTGAACTATATCCTTAGTCCTTTGTGGAATTCCATCTTTTTTTAAAAAACAAAATAAAATAAGATAAAATGTAACACATCAAAATAGGATAAAACAAAACAAACAGAAAGAAAATTGCATAAGGGAATGAATAAGAATCAGAGACCCAATCTGTGGCATATTCAGGAACCCCATAAAAACCATAAGCAGGAAGCCAAGATATATACACAAAAGACCTATAGCATAAAAAGAGAGAAAAATACATAAATAAACTAAAATTAAAAAATAAGATAATGAAAAAAGAAAGAAAAAATCCATGACATGACATAATGACAAACGGAACTTCAAAAAACACCACTGAGTTTGTTTTCTGTTGGCCATCTATTTCTGGGGATGCAGCCTACCCTTAAGAGTACTTTGTTTCTCCAGTGAAACTCCCTTGGAGAAAACTAAATTTTCATTTGAAAGAGGTTATGAATTGGCGACACCTTCTGGGTTAGTGATGGGGACTTGTGTCCACTTCTCTTTTCAACTCTAGGACCCCATCTGGTACAGATCTATGCGGGCACCCTGGATGCTGTCTTGGTCTCCATGAGTTCATATTTGCTTTAATTATTTTGTTTTCTTGATGCCCTCTGTACCCAATGCATTTTACACTCTTTCTGGCTCTTCTTCAGAGGAGTTCCCTGAGATCTGAGGAGAGGGATCTGATGGAGGCTTCCCTTTTAAGGATGAGAGTTTCAGGATCTCCTTTCTCTACATAATGCTTGGTTGTGGGTCTCTGTATTTGTTCTCATCAGCTACAGAAGGAAGCTTCTCTAATGATGACTGAGCAAGGCACTGATAGGTAAGTATAGCAGAATGTCATTAGGAATCACTTTATAGCTATGTTTTTATTATTTAGAAAAGTAGTACTTGGATTTACCCTAGGTTCTTGGGCAATCTTGTCTAAGGTTCTCAGTCATCTAAGCAGTGTTGGGTACAGTTTCCATCTAGTAGAGAAGGCCTTAATCAAATCAGATACTGGTTGGTTACTTGACAAGCTGTGCCCCACCATTGCCCTAGCATATCTTGCAGGTAGGACATTAGTAAGTCAAAGGTTTTGTGGTTGTGTTAATTGTTTCATTTCTCATTAGTATTGTGGAGAGTATCTTTCTGTACCAAAGATTCCTGCACATAGGGGTTGAGGTTCTATATATGTCAACTCCTCCATGGTCAGTGAGTTGTGTAGGTGATATCTTCACCAGTGTGGTCTTGCCATAAGTTTGTGGAGAGCAACCTGTAGTCTTGGCAACAGCCTTGGTTATTTAGAGACTCTTTTTTTTTTGTTTGTTTGTTTGCTTGTGTTTTTTTTTACAATTTTTTATTTTTAAAAAAGATTTTTTCCCCGAGGTATTTTATGTCATGTGTCATGTGTGGCTATTGTAAAGGGTGGTGTATCTCTGATTTCCTTCTCAGCCTCTTTGTCATTTGTACATAGGAGGGCTACTGCTTTTTTTTGAGTTGATCTTGTATCCTGCTATGTTGCTGAAGGTGTTTATAAGCTGAATCAGTTTTTTGGTGGAATCTTTGGGGTCACTCAAGTATACTATCATGTCATCTGCAAATAGGGAAAGCTTGACTTCTTCCTTTCCAATTTGTATCCCCTTAATCTCCTTATGTTGTCTTATTGCTCTGGCTAGAACTTCAAGTACTGTATTGAATAAGTATGGGGAGAGCGGACAGCCTTGCCTCGTTCCTGATTTTAGTGGAATTGCTTTGAGTTTCTCTCCATTTAATTTGATGTTGGCTGTTGGCTTGCTGTAAATTGCCTTTATTATGTTTAGAGACTGTATTCCTGATCGCTCCAAGACCTTTATCATGAAGGGGTGTGGGATTTTGTCAAAGGCCTTTTCTGCATCTAGTGAGATGATCATGTGGTTTTTTTTCTTTGAGTTTGTTTATATGGTGTATTACATTGACGAACTTTCATTTGTTAAACCACCCTTGCATCCCTGGGATGAAGCCTGCTTGGTCATGATGGATAAACGTTTTGATGTGTTCTTGGAGTCTGTTTGCCAGTATTTTATTGACTATTTTTGCATCAATGTTCATGAGGGAGATTGGTCTGTAGTTCTCTTTCTTTGTTGTATCCTTGTTTGGTTTGGGAATCAAGGTAATTGTAGCCTCATAGAAGGAGTTTGGTAATGTTTCTTCTGTTTCTATTGTGTGGAACAACTTTTAGAGTATTGGTATTAACTCTTCTTTGAAGATCTGGTAGAATTCTGCGCTGAAACCATCTGGTCCTGGGCTTTTTTTTGCTTGGGAGACTTTTAATGACTGTTTCTATTTCCTTAGGGGTTATTGGACTACTTAAATAGTTTATCTGCTCTTGATTTAACTTATGTATGTGGTACTTATCCAGAAAATTATCCATTTCTTTTAGATTTTCCAGTTTTGTGGAGTAGAGGTTTTTGAAGTATGACCTGATGATTCTCTGGATTTCCTCAATGTCTGTTGTTATATCCCCCTTTTCATTTCTGATTTTGTTGATTTGGATGCTCTCTCTCTGTCTTTTGGTTAGTTTGGATAAGGGCTTTGTAGATGTAACCAACCTTCTTATTAAATAAGTAATACAGAACCAATGCAAAGAAGAAAGCCAAGAGGTCAGAGCTAAGAGCTAAAACCTTACCCTTCCTCCTGCAGTGGTCCTACCTTTCTGAACTAGCTACCCCTGTGTTAAAGTCTTTATATAGTGTTCCTGTTCTGCCTTCTCATTGGTTGTAAACCCAACCACATGACCACCTCGTCACGGCCTGTCTGTATTGGCCTCCAGGTTTTCCTTGCTTGGTATTGACATTAAAGGCATGTGTGTCCAATAATGGCTGTATTCCTGAACGCACAGAGACTTACCCAGCTCTGCCTACCAAGTGCTGGGATTACAAGTGTACGCCACCACTGCCCTGCTTTCCTATGGCTTGCTAATAGCTCTGACCCCCGGGCAACTTTATTTATTAACATACAAATAACATTTTAATACAAATAAAATATCACCATATTTCCCCTTTTCTATTTTAATAAAAAGGAAAAAAGAAAAAGCTTATAACTGACATAAGAAAAACTATATACAAAAGTACAATAACTATATACAATATATACAAGTAATAAATACCTAAACAATGTTAGTTCATTTGTATTTGACAAATTCAGAGAAAATAATTCCATTATCTATTCTATTGTATCTAATTCACTTTCTATCCTAATTAATCGTCAACTATAACTAACCTTCAACTCCCTCAGAGACCCAAGAAGGAAATAGTATTAGCTAACAAAAAAAAATAAAAACAGGAAGTATGTGCAAGCAACTTCCAAAAAATTGTGAGTTGACAGAAACAGCCAGCTGCCTGGACAATCATCTGAGGTTTCTCCGCAGTGTTGGGGCATCATCTTCAGCCTATAGGCTTAGTGTATCTGACAGACTCATTTGTGAAGTAGAATGTACACAAGGTCAACAGTTCAACCTCACATTGGGTGAGAGCAGTCTATATACCAGAAATACCTGAATTCCACTAGTGTCATGTCATGATTCAGGATTTTAAATTGTGGAAATTGTTGATGTTTTTTTAATTCAGCTGTCCATTCTTCTTGGCTATGTGTGTATGTGGCTTCATTTCAGCATCCCGTTCTTCTCCACATCCCTCTATTAAATGCCATTCTTCTGTTGAGAGGTGTGAGCTTAATTACTCTTCAAGAATAACTGTTTCAGCTATCTCCCCATTGCACATTAGAAGCCATTGGCCCACTGCCTGTTCAGCTGCCTTCAAGAAAAGGGCACTGTACCTTTCCTGGATTGCGAAGGCCACTTCAGGGATGGTGCCATATTGTCCTGGCCTCAGAAGATGCCTTTTGATAAAGCCATAACCATACTTGTTTTGACAAGAATCAGTAGTCCTTTGTTTCGTGTCCTGTCTGTCCTGTTTGTCAGCAGTTGATTCAAGGATACTTTGTTGTCCAATGGCTAACTTTTGCTACAATGAAAGTTAACTCCAATTACAGTTTTTTCAATGCCCATATTTTCTCTGAAGTAGATTGGTACTGTCAGGAGCTGACATGTCTCATAGTCATAACAGAAAAGAAAAATTTTCTAAGTTATTAAAACATTTTAAATGCCATATTCTGTAGATCTCTGAAGGGTTTGAAGATAACCTGTCTATCTAAAATATATCTACTCAATCTTGAAAACATACCTAATATAACTACAAGTTCTATTATAATGTCTAACTACTAACTTTCATTTCTTTATATCCTAATAGTTGGTAATAACAACATTCAAGGATCAGAAAATTGCATTACATTGTTAAATGAACGGTACAATTAGAAATATACATATAGCATTTTCTAACAATATCAATTTCAATATATATAATTTGTATACAATATAAAACAATCCAATCCAATGTAAAGTATTTACATTTTTCTTTTCTTTTCTTTTTTTTTTAAATAAGAACCTTAAATTTAATCTCCTTTGCTTAGCCCTTTTCCTCACCCTTGACAACAACTTGTAACCAACCCCCCTAATCAATGAAAATTATCCCAGACTCAAAACCCATTAAAAGACCTAAAAGACCAAAAAAACCAACTGCCCCACACCACCTCTTTAGGAATGTGGGCGTCGTATTCTTGAAATTGCTTCCTGCTGGGTATGGGTGAAGTTATCTTTATCCTGAAAGAAAAATTTTAGGTTAATTGTCAAATTCTAGGAAAGGTAACTATATCCTTCGTTATCCAGTCTGTGTATAATGCCAAAGTTCAGGGTTTATCTCAAATCCTTATTCAAGTAGTCTTTGAGACTGGATCATCTCAGCTAGCTCTCTCAAAATTGCTCTGAGCACTTTGTAGTTCAAAGTTGATCTGTAGATGATGTTTGTCAGCTTAGTGATGTTATTATTGTCCACGTGGAATTGTTGTTGTTGTGGGGCCCCATCTTCTTCCTGGAGACTTCAGTTGATGTTAGGCCTGACCGTGATTTCCTGCAAAAAACTGATAAGAAACTCGAACACAAAGACTATATATGCGGCTTTTTAGAATTAGTTAGTACTCTATATGACCATTTATATCTTAACAAAGTTTAAAATGTATATATATCTATATATATTAATCTTGTAGCTTTTGATATAAATTTCATACTTTAAGAAAAGTTTAAAGAATCAGAATAGAATCAAAGAGTTGAGATTAGTAATAGAATAGTCCCTTAATTAATTTGGCTTTTCTCCTGTCCCATAGCAGAAGATGGCTCTTTTCTTCTGGCATGATACAGGGAGTTTGCATTTTCCTTTTAACAACATGCTTGAGTTTAAAGAAGGAGAGAGCCTTTCTCCAACTCCAAAGTCAGCTTTAAATTTTAATTGAACTGGGACTATTAGAAGTTAAATAGTGTTAAATCTTTAAAGAAAAGCAGAAACAAACATTTAGAAAGACATAAAATTTTTTAGATAACATACCCATACGCCATTTCACTCTGTTTCTTAGGATAGACGATTTGTCCCTTTTCTTCAGTTGTCTCATTTGTCCAGTGTTCTTCAAATTCCTTAACCTTCATTCTCCTAAAAGGCAAAAACAAAAACCTTTCCCCAAGGTTTTTTGGGGATGTTCCTTTTTGGCAAGTTATTATCTGATTAAATGAAAAGGCATATGTTACTGGTGTAAGTTAGTTTAAATTGGATGTTCATGATAGTTGATGAACTATCACCTCCTCTAATTAAGCAGTCTCTCTTGTTCAAATCAAACCTTTATCAATTTTGATGGTACCCACAGTTTATCGTCTCCTGTAGAAATAAAAGCAAAACCTCGTCCCCAATGTAATACATATCCTGGTTTCCATTCTGAGGTCAGCACATCCTTAAAGTATATAGGTTGATTTAATTCTGTAGTTTTTTTCTATTATCCAATGTCTCTCTGCAGCTGTTGTTCCTTTCTCACTGGCATTGAGAAAATTCAAAGTTAATAGAGCATTATGTAGTCTATTTCTGGGGGTTTTTGTTACTCCTTTTTGTTTATTTAGCATATCCTTTAGAGTTCTGTTTGATCTTTCTATAACTGCTTGACCTGTAGGATTATGTGGTATACCTGTAATATGGTTTGTATTATAATAAGCAAAAAACTGTTTCATTTTAACAGAGACATATGATGGAGCATTATCAGTTTTGATTTGTGCAGGTATACCCATAATGGCCATAACTTCTAGCAAATGAGTGATTACAGAATCAGCTTTTTCAGAACTCAAAGCAGTTGCCCATTGAAATCCTGAATAAGTATCAATAGTGTGGTGTACATATTTCAATTTTCCAAATTCTGCAAAGTGAAACACGTCCATCTGCCAGATTTCATTCCTCTGAGTACCCTTTAGGTTACATCCTGCTGGTAATGGCGTTTGATTGTAGAAGGAACAAGTAGGACATTTCTTTACTATTTCTTTGGCTTGTTGCCAGGTTATGGAAAAATCCTTTTTTAAACCTTTACTATTTACATGATGTTTTTTATGAAATTCTGAGGCCTCCAGCACATTTCCTATCAATAATTTATCAATCTCATCATTGCCTTGTGCTAGAGGGCCTGGCAGACCAGTATGGGATCAGATGTGAGTTATATATAAAGGATGACTCCTTTTTCTGATTGTATCTTGTAATTGAATAAATAATGAAGTTAATTCTGAAGCATCGTGGATAAATTCTGCAGTCTCAATATGTAATACTACTCTTTCAGCATACTGAGAGTCAGTTACTACATTGAGAGGTTCTGAAAAATCCATTAATACCAACAGAATAGCATACAATTCTGATTTTTGAACTGAATTATAAGGACTTTGAACTACTTTACTTAAATTTTCTGATTTGTAACCTGCCTTTCCTTGTTTGTTGGCATCTGTATAAAATGTACGAACTCCAGATATAAGTTTTTTCCTCACAATTCGAGGCAAGATCCAATCAGCTCTCTTTATAAGATCAATTCTATTGCTTTTGGGATATTTCTCCCAAAAAATTACTACAAGCTTTTTGCCAACCTTCATTTTCTATCTATAATTTTTCAATATCCTCCTTAGTTAAAGGTACAACAATTTCTGCTGGGTCTATTCCTGCTAATTGATGAAGTCTCAATTTTCCTTTCCAAATCAAGTCAGAGATTTTTTCCACATAAGTTTTTAATTTTGTATTTGGTTTATTTGGTAAAAATATCCATTCTAATATAATATCTTCCCTTTGCATTAATATTCCTGTTGGAGAATGCCTAGAAGGTAAAATAACCAAAATGCAATCCAGCTTTGGATCAAGACGATCTACATGCCCTTCATGTACTTTCTTTTCTACCAAGGCCAATTCTTTCTCAGCTTCAGATGATAATTCTCTTGGACTGTTCAAGTCCTTATCACTTTCTAAGGTTTTAAACAAATTATTCAGTTCATCATTTTTTACCCCAACAATAGTTCTTAGATGAGAAATGTCTCCAAATAATCTTTGAAAGTCATTAAGAGTCTCTAGTCTATCTCTCCTAATTTGCACCTTTTGAGGTCTAATTTTTTGAAGTTCTATTTTATATCCTAAATAATTAATAGAATCTCCCCCTTTGTATCTTTTCAGGAGCAATTTGTAATCCCCAGCAAGGCAAAATTTTCTTTACTTCTTCAAACATTCTTTCTAAAGTATCTGCACTTGAGTCAGCTAATAAAATATCATCCATATAATGATAAATTATAGATTTAGGAAATTTTTTACGTACCACTTCTAATGGCTGTTTTACAAAATATTGGCACAAAGTTGGGCTATTCAATATTCCCTGTGGGAGAACCCTCCATTGAAATCTTTTAACTGGTTGAGAATTATTATAAGTAGGCACTGTGAAAGCAAATCTTTCTCTGTCTTTTTCTTGTAACGGTATTGAAAAGAAACAGTCTTTTAAATCAATAACTATGAGAGGCCATCCTTTTGGTAACAGAGTAGGCAAAGGAATTCCAGATTGTAAAGAGCCCATTGGCTGAATTACTTTGTTAATTGCTCTAAGGTCTGTTACCATTCTCCATTTACCAGATTTCTTTTTAGTAACAAATACAGGAGAATTCCAAGGGCTGGTTGATTCTTCAATATGATGAGCATTTAATTGTTCTTCCACCAGCACTTGTAAAGCCTGGAGTTTCTCTGTTGTTAAAGGCCATTGCTGAACCCATACAGGCTTGTCTGTTGACCATTTTAAAGATAGAGCTCTTGGTGTTTTTGGAAAATTATCAGTTGTTGTGCCCTGTTCTTGTATGACATGGATGGCTGGTGAATTATTATTAGAATAATATCTTTTAATATTTCTCTCAGAAACATCCCTGGGATAAATAAATGTGGGAGTTGCTCCCCCACAGTAACCCCAACTAAACATTGTGGGACACACATGGTGTTCTTGAAATTAGGAAGCAACTATTCAGAAGAAAATGGAGTCCCTCAGCTGTAGAAGGAAATGTGACAAAAGGACAATGGGAGTAAATATGTTAAAAGTATTTTATACATGTGCATATGAATGTGAAAGAATAAATTAGGAAAAAAGGCCAAAAGGATAGTTCTCCAAATAAAAGTGCTTGCTTTGCCACGGAAACTACCCAAGTTTAATCTTTGGGACCCATGTAGAAAGCTGGGTGTAGTGGAATGCATCTAATTATCTTATTATTCCTATGATGAGATGGGAGGTGGAGAGAAGAATTAACTTGAAGCTTGCAGGCCAGTAAGCCTGAATTAGGCTACACAACTCTCAATACAAGGAAGACTCTGCCTCAAGGTGGAAGGATAAAACTGACTTCCCCAAAGTCATCATTTGACCTCATATGCATGCTCTTTGGCAAGTGTGCACTGCCATTCACACATACACACACACACACACACACACACACACACACACACACACACACATTGAGTTCACATTGAGACCACAAATGACATATGCATTGATGGTATTCCAACATAAAAATTCCACAGTGAGAAAGTCTGCAATGATGTTAATGATGTGCTAATAATAGTGTACTTTAGATGCTATAATTCTACTGAGAACTTTAATTTTAGAAAAATAGTAAGAATGAATTAATGAGATGTCTGTCTTGTTAAAGAATTAGCAAACTTAATCTTTAAATAACAGTGATTATACAGTCAACTGTTTCCTATGGATGTAAAGAAAGAATTTAAAGCTAAAAAAATTAAAGAAAATAATATCTTTGGGGCCCAGAGAAAATAAAAATGGTTAACTTGGAAGATCAAGTTCACTATCATGATAGGGCTCAAGGTCAAAATTTTAAAGCAGTGAGAAATTATTCTCACAAAGGAAAGATAGTTGACTCAACCTAAACAGATTGCTTATTAAATTATTCAGAGTCTATAACATAAGAAATGTACATTCGAACTAAGTAAAATTATTAAAGACACAATATAAATTTGTGAAAGCTCAGAATGTCATAAAAAACCACTGGAAGATTTGAAAAATAAATAACCAACGTGTAATGTGCAATAAAAAAGCCAAGATTTTAATAAACAATGGTTTAGACTATGGGCTAAATACATTAAATATAATCTAAAAGAGAATATGTAATGAAAAAACATCTTTGAGAAAATTGCTAACATATACACATACATAGAAATAGAGACTGAGACAGATACAGAAGGAGTGGATCTGAAAACTATGAAAGGAAATTTTGAAACATAGTGTAGAAGTTCAAATGAATACAAGTTCATTGGAGTTTCCTGAAAGCAAGAATAGAATTAATGGGAGAAATGCTGAGAATCTTTAAAACAAAACATGAGAAGAATGTATCAAGGAAGAACCAGAGATGACTCATGACCACCATGATATAGCATGACTATTGATATGAGTTAACTCTAGAACACACAATGTGTCCAGATTGGCAGTTTGGTTATCACTGTATAGTTCCTTTACCTCTTCCACCATTATGCAACAAGTATTCAGTTTGGGCAAAATTGACCCTGTGTTGTTGAAAGAAAATTCTATTAATCTAATGATATTACTGCTATAGTATGTGGCTCAGAATTTGAGCATGTGAACTAAAATGGCCAAGGTAGATAGTCTTTTGTTTATTACTTATTTTTTCTTTGTTTAATTTTTGAAGTGTGCATGTGTGTGTGTGTATGTGCAGGCTCATGGATATATGTACCCAATCTCACAGAGGCCAAAGAGATGACACTAGGTATCCTGTTCCATAATTCTCTGTAGTATTCCTCCAAAGCTAAGTCTGTTACTGAACCTAGAACTAGAATACAGGCTAACAACCAGTGGTTACAGCCATGTATTTTACCACATTTAGCTTTTGTTTTGTTTTGTGGGTTCTAGGGTCTTGAACTTAATGCTTTCACAGCAAGCATTCTCCCCACCCCCTTTTTTTTTTTTACTGAAAACAGATTTTTCTCCTTAACATAATATACCCTGATTATGGTTTCCCCTCCTTTTACTTCTCCCAATTCCTTTTCACATCCCCTCCCATCCAGATTCACTCACCTTTTGTCTCTCATTAGAAAAAAATAGGTTCCTAAGGGGGTAATAACAAAATATAACAAAATAAAAGATACAAAACAAAACTATCACATTGGAGTTGGGCAAGACAAACCAACAAAAGGAAAAGAGCCCAAGAGAAGGCACAATAATCAGAGACTCACTCATTCACTCAATCAGGAGCCCCATAAAAGGGCTTAACTGCAAGCCATAACATGACATAGAAGACCTGGTGCAGACCTATGCAGGCCCTGTGCATGCTGCTTCAGTCTCTGTGAGTTCTTATGAGCTTTGATCATGTTGATTTAGAGCTCCTTGTTTTCTTGATGTCCTCCATCCCTTCTACTTCTACACTCTTTCTGCTTCCTCTTCTGAAGGATTCCTGAGCCTTGAGGGGAGGGACTTGATGGAGACATCACATTTATGGATGATTGTTCCAGGTTTCACAATTTCAGCACGTATGCTTGTGAGTCTCTGTATTTTTTCCTACCTGCTGCAAGCTTCTATGGTGATGGATGAGCAAACCACTGATCTGTGAGTGTAGCAGAATGTCATTAAAAGTGATTTTATTTTGTTGTTAACTTTTTTTTTTTTTTTTTTTTTTTTTTTTTAAGAATAGTAGTATTTGGTTTTCGCCTAGGTCCCTGGTTTCTCTAGACTCTGGTTTTTAGTCACCCAAACAGTACCAGGTATGCGTTTTAGCTTGTGGAGTGTGCCCTAAGGCAAATGAGATATTGGTTGGATATTGCCACAGGCTTTTACCACCATTGCCCTGGTATACCTTGCAAGCAGGACACCAGTGTAGATCAAAGGGTTTGTGGATGCCATGGTGTTTATGGTTCTCTTTTAGTAGAGTGCAGAGTACCTTCCTATACCAACAACACTAGAATTAAGGGTCGGAGGATCTTTGCAGGCACCAGCACAAGTTCTCCATGTTCGGTGAGTTGCATTGGTTTTGTTTTCAGCAATTGGGCCTAATATAGCAAGCATTCTTAACCACCATTTTACGGCAAGCTTGACACAAAAAGGATTTTTTTTTATTATAGGTACAAGATATTTGTTAGCAGGACTCTGGAACCTCCCCCAAACTAAAACTTTGTGGGAGATGTATTTCCTCTACTGTTTAATCACTATGCTACACTGCTTTAGTCATTATTTATGATTAAAAGCATTATGAACTGTGTACAACTGAACCATGTTAGAGAAGGAACCAAAAGTATTCTGTAGTTCCACTCAGGAGGAAATAATGGGGGAAACAAAAGCTGAAACTGACAATGAGTAAGCTCCAAATTACTGAAACATCCGTACTATGAAATACAACTAAAACCTTTCATAGTCCTTTCTTCCACAGAACTACATAAATTAAATCTAATATTACAGTTGTATCCTGAATCTCTTTACAGAAATGTGACCAGACCTAAGTTCAGTTCATCCAAGTTCAGCTGTATCAAACTAATAATACAAAGTTTTACATGTGCTTATTTGTATCTGTTGTAAATGCCTCTTGTGATTTTCTTTATGAACAAAAAATCTAAAACATGGTTTTAGTATCCACTTAATGTTCAGTTATATGGGCATGGTATAGTGTTTATGTAATTTTTGTACTCTCTTAGCCTCCAAAGTAATGGTTTCTTGGAAAAGATACTTTGATTTCAGGAAGAGAACCATGAATAAATCATTTTACAGAAGAAGCATGGTGTTGTCTATTTTTTTTTTTTTTTGCTATAACCAAATGCTAGAAAGTTAGTAATTTCTGAAAACAAAAAATTTATTTCTCACAGCCTTGAGGATGGTCAGTCTAGGAACAAGCTACACAAACTCTGGAAAGCCTACTTCTACGATTATACTTACATGGAAAATCTAAGTGCCTGTCTTAGGGTTTGGTTTCTAGGCCTGCGACAAAATCAAAAATCAAGTTGGGGAGGAAAAGGTTTCTTTGACTTACACTTCAGCATTGCTGTTCACCACAGAAGGAAGTCAGAATAAAAACTAAAACAGGCCAGGAGCCTGAAGGCAAGAGATGATGCAGAGGCCACGAAGGGGTGCTGTTTACTAGCCTGTTTCCCCTGGTTTGCTCAGCCAGCTTTTTGTTTTTGTTTTTGTTTTTGTTTTTCAAGACAGTGTTTCTCTGTGTAGCTTTGTGCCTTTCCTGGAACTCACTTTGTAGACCAGGCTGGCCTCGAACTCATAGAGATCCACTTGTCTCTGCCTCCTGAGTGCTGGGATTAAAGGCATGCGCCATCACCACCCGGCTAGCCTGCTTTCTTATAGAACTCAGGACCAGCAGCCCAGGGATGGCACCACCTACCAGAAGCTGGACCCTCCCCCATTGATCACTAATTGATTAAATGCCTTACAGCTGGATTTCATGGAAGCCTTTCCTCAACTGTGGCTCCTTCTTCAGTGGTAACTCTAGCTTGTGTCAAATTGACACACAAAACTAGCCAGTACAGTGCCCTTTGGGATATGTTATCACATGGAGGTTTCTATTACATGTTATTAAATGCAAACCTCAAGTTCTTGCCTTCGTGACATCTACACCATGATTCCTGGGATCTACAATAATGTTTTTCTCTCTTATATTGCTTTTGCTTTATAACAGCAAAAGGAAAAGTAACTAAGATATTCCATACACTATAAAGAAAACAATTTTTATAGTTCACAAAACACATGAAAATCAATTTACACAATTAAAATCAACAAACAATGCCTGATGTGGAAATAACTATTTCAAATTTAATACATAGTTTTGACGTAAACTTAATCTATAAAATCAAATTATTTAAAGGGACAGTAGAGGCTTTTGTATTTAACTTTTTTTACTTAGCATAACAAGCATGTATAATTTCTGATCCTAAATATTTCAATCTGGATGAAAGCAGACATCAGATTTAGCCTGTTGCTTCACAGGTTTCTCTAAATGTCACAGGATCAAGCTGTTCAAGTCATTTCTGTGAAGGTTCCCTGCTTGATATACTGAGTATTATAGTTGAGGTCTCTTTAACAATAAAATGACTATTTCTCTTTTCAGGCCTTTCAGTTTTACCAATTTGTATTTTGACACAATTGTTAGGTACACACACATGAGAGATTGTAGTACACTTTTAAGAGAATTGACAAGTTATCATTCCTTAGGGAACCCTGGAAGTCTTCTGTCTTTAGTGTTTAATATTAACTTGAGTCTTCATATTTATATTTGATGGTTTTCAGAGAACATATGGGTAGTATTATGGACTGATTGTACATTGCCCAAATTCATGTTGAATCGATCACCCACAGTGCAATGACATTAGAATACTACCACTTTGAGAGATAATTAGATGAAGTCAAGGGAGAACCATGCACACATAATGGGACCAATATAACCATATGAGGAGTAAGAGAAGAGAATTTTCTCCCTGATATCTCTAGTCACAGCAGGGAGATGGCTGTAAGCCAAGAAGGAGTCCTTACCAAGAAGTGAATTGCAGTCAATTTGATCTTAGACCTCCAGCTTCCTGACCTACAAAAAATGTATGTCTGTTGTTTCAGTTACCTAGTTTGTGGTATTTTGTTGTTGTAACTGAAGGAGACTAACAAAGTTGAATTTTAGTTAACCAGTATGAACGTATCTCTTCTAAACCTTCACTTAAACATTGACTTCATCTTTCATACTGTCTATTTTTTAAGTGTTGTCACAAGGGTATGTGCACACACACATGCATATATGTATATATATATATATATATATATATATATATATATATATATATATATTCCTAAGTACAACATTCTCAGTCTATATGAAGTTACTTGTATGTATGCTTTTGGTGTTGGAAAACCAGCTGGTGTACTTCACACTAGGGAAGACTATTTCATCTGCTTGTGACTTTCTCCATCCACTTCGGATTGTCTGTTCCATCATGGTTGTTCAGCTTATGTTTAGGTAGTCATGTTGGGGAGACTTTATGGGTGGTGTACCTTCTTAAATTACTAGAAGACCCAGTCTCACAGCTAATTCACTGATCCTCTGGACCTTACAATCGTTCTATCCATCTTTTTCAATGTTCCTTGAGCCTTATGTGCTGGAATGTTTTGTAAATGTATCTGTTAGGACGATGCTCCATAACTCTGTGTTTTGATTGGTTCCTGATTTTCTATAATGGTCTTTGTCTTCTAAAAAGTTTACTGAGAAGTTTCCTTGAAGGGGAGTAAGAAATATAATTATCAATAGGTATAAGGACAAATATTCAAAATGAAGTTAAGGCTTATGCTAGATTAGTGAAGTAATAGTTGGTGGATTTCTTCCAAAACCCATGACTCCACTAGCCCTGAGTCATTGGCTAGGTTTTCAGTAGCAGGCATAGTTTCTATCTCTTCGAGCAGTTTTAAGGCCAATTAGAGAGCTTAAGTTACCAGCACTTATGTGTGCCATGACTGCACTCTTCTGGTTATTGTGCCTGCTGTTACTTGATATGGTTCATAGGCTTCACAGCTGTATAGAATTGGTGGTTGCTTCCTTCTTATGGAAGCTTGCATGGAGTCTTCCAGTCAGTTTAGTCGGGGATCAGTTTGGAATGTTTTTTGCTGTGACTTCTATTCTACCACGTGTCTCAAAAAAATCCTTGATTGTCGATTTAATAGCTGTTTTCTTCTACATCAAGAATGACAACTTTAAAGCTTTTACACGTCATCATCAAACTGAAATTCCCAGTATTTTAACAATTTTGTTTCTGTATTTATACCATCCCCTCACTTATTAAATCTGGCTTTCAAAAGTAATACTTGAAAAACAAAACTGGTGAGTAAATAGATATGCATCAATTACCTTGAAAATACCCACACATGCACAAGTTTTTTATTCAACAATACAGAAATAAAAATTCATGTGCTCTTAAACATTTCAAAATTACAGCAGATTATCTTTTCCAAATTTATTTCTCACCTTCTCACTTAGGAGAGACACTTCTGTAAGAAGGACAAGGTAACTCTATGACAGGGACCATTCATTTCAGGATAAACTTGAGACGGCCTTCCATCAACAGAAGATGTGAGGCAGAGCAAGAGCGAACTGATAGCTTGGAACTGGTATGGGGTTCGAGAGCAGCTTAATCAGAGGACTGTGAGTTTTCTGGAAGTAGTGGAATTGCCTTAGTATTTTTGGTTTGTTTTGCTCTTGTGGCTGAGAGCTGCAGATTACGGGAAGGTTGTGGGCAGATTTAGGTCCTTTGTTTCTTGGGTGTGGGAAGAGGAATGGAAAAGGTGGTGGCTGGAGTGATTTTTGTAGGTATCAAGAAGCTTAATCAGTGGGGGTGGAAAACAGGATTGACACCAGTAAAGATACGATATGAGCTAGTACAGGCTTGCACATAGGTAACCCTGAGAATCTAGAAGTCAACTGTGCCATTTCCCCCCATGGGGAGTTAGTTGTTAAATTTATTCTGGAGCCAGGCCATAAACAAAAGAAAACTGAGCTTGTCTGGCTGAACTCCACTCTTGAAATCCAGTTTGAAGAGGTTTAACAAAAGGCTTCCCATGTAGGAAGTTGAAGGTATTTCAAAATTTGGGAGGCTGTTATGGGGAAGAGAGCCTGGAGTGTTCTGAGAATAATCCTCGGGATAAAACTGGTAGTGGTCTTCATTTACCATGGTCTCCTATTCCTTGTTCTCCCTCTCTGTTGTTGATCCCATGAGAATAGGAAGAAACAAAGTGCTAGAGAGGCCCACAGAAATCCACAAAGATACCCCCACAACAGACTGCTGGCAATGGTCGAGAGACAGTCCGAACTGACCTACTCTGGTGATGGGATGGCCAAACACCCTAATTGTCGTGCTAGAAACCTCATCCAACTACTGAGGGATCTGGATGCAGAGATCCATGACTAGGCCCCAGGTGGATCTCTGGGAGTCCAATTAGCGAGAATGAGGAGGGTTTATATGAGCGAGAATTGTTGAGACCAAGGTCGGATAAAGCACAGAGACAAATAGCCAAACAAACGGAAACACATGAAATATGAACCAATGGCTGAGGGGTCACCAACTGGATCAGGCCCTCTGAGTGGGTGAGACAGTTGATTGGCCTGATCTGTTTGGGAGGCATCCAGGCAGTGGCACTGGGTCCTGTGCTCACTGCATGAGTCGGCTGTTTGAAACCTGGGGCCTATGCAGGGTCCCTTGGCTCGGCCTGGGAGGAGGGGACTGGACCTACCTGGACTGAGTCCACCAGGTTGATCTCAGTCTGTGGGGAAGGCTTTGCCCTGGAGGAGATTGGAATGGGGGGCGGGCTGGGGGGAAGGTGAGGGAGGGGAGGGGGGAGAACAAGGGAATCTGTGGCTGATATGTAGAACTGAATTGTATTGCAAAATAAAAATTAAAAAAAAAAACTGGTAGTGAAGAAACTGGAAGTATATAGACCCATGATAGGCAGACTGATGGGGAGAGGAACCATAAACAGAAAAGGAAGATGGCAAACTTACAGCTTCATCTTCACACTCCTGGCCTAAGACTTCAAAGGCTGCTGTTAGGCATGGCCACGGTTCCCTGCAGAAAACTGAAACATTTTAAATGTCATATGCAGCAGATCTTGAAGAGGTTAAAGGACCATTTTTTTATTATGTACATCTAGAGTACAAAAACTTAATTCCTTGTTACCAGATAGGGACTCAAACCTGAAATAATGTACAGGAAGCTAAATGAAGTCTTTTTCTAGAATTAGTACTTTATATGACCATTAATATGACAAAAGGTTAAAATATATATATATATATATTATTTTTTATAAATTTTGAGATGATATTTACACCTTAAATGGTGTTAAAGAGTCAAAATAAAACAGAAGGATTATGAGATTACTGGCAATAGAATAGCCCCTTAATTTTCGTTTTTCCTAAACACATAAATACAACCTGCTAAGCCCATATAATGTTATATTCTTGTCCAAGTCATGTTCAGGCATTCATAATGATGAAACTTCATGCACATACAACTTCCGTCATTTCTAAGAGACAAAATCTCACAGCAAATTCCCTGATCCTCTGACTCTTATAATCCTTCCACTTGCTCTCCCACAATGTTCCCTGTGCCTTAGGCACAGGAGTTGTTTTAAAGATGTATCCATTGGGACTGAGTCCCACAACTCTGCATTTTGATTGGTTGTGGTTTTCTGTAGTTGGCTCCATTTGTAGCTAAGAAAAGATTCCTTGATGAGGAGTGATGGTCACACTTATCTGTAGGTATAAGGACAACATATAGGAATGATGCTACTTTAAGAAATTGGCACTTGGAGTTGGCTAGGTTCTAGAACCAAGAATAATTTTCTCATGTTTAGAAGGTCTTAAGTCCAATCAGAGAGTTTTTGGATACCACTAGGGTATGTGTGCCACTTATTGACTATTATGACTATGGTACCATTTCAGTTGTTGTGGTGGTTCATAGATATAATAGGTGAGGAGGCCTGTTGGTTGCTTCCCTCCCTTGGAGCTTGCATATTCTCTTCTGTAACCATGACATGTAGTCGTCAGGGAGGAAGCCTTCAGGTCACAGCCTGCTTGAAGCTTTTTGGCATTGTGTCCAAAGTCTGTGGTTTCTTTAGCAATAGGAACTTACTTTCTACCACCATGATAAAACCAAGGGCAATAGCATTTTCCTATAATGTTTAGGGAGTCTCACAGACAACTCTGACCAATAACTCAAAAGAAGGATTCTTGTGTTGAGGTTTTTATTAGATAGTCATTGGCTCTTGGAGGGGTCATTATCGGTATAGTTGAGAATTTTTCATTTAAATTATATGTTTATATTTGTGTGCTGACTTGTGAATACTTTAGGTTTTTAAAATATAGATTCTTAATAGTATTGTTCCTATAAAACTCCTATAAAAATTAGTTTGCCATCCTCCTTCATTTTTCTGTATTTATCCTTTCCAATAAGAACCTCTCTCCATTTTTCCCTTTTCCCCATTCAGATCACTTGTACCCAACTATTTCCATCTTTATTTTTCCTCCCTCCCTCCTCCTATAATATTTCCTTTTTACTTTCCTGGTTTCTGCAGTTACCACAAGTTATATAATTAAATCTGAAGATTTGTAATTATGAACCATAGATGAGAGAGAATATGCAATATTTGTATTTCTGTGTCTAGGTTACCTCACTCAATGTGATCTTTTCTAGTTTCATATATTTACCTGTAAATTGCATTTTTCTTTACCTCTGAATGCTATTTCATAATGCATATAAACCATATTTTTATTGCCCATTCATTAGATGAAAGGCATTTAGGCTGTTTATATTTCCTAATCATTATGAAGAAAGCAGCAATGAATATAGTTGAGCAAGTATCTGTTCTGTGTAATATTGAGTCCTTTGAGAATATGTCAAAACAAATGGGATAGCTGAATCATAATGTATATTTATTTATATATTTTTCAGATTTCCCCTCACTGATTTCCAGAGTGGCTAGACCAATTTGCAACCCCAATAACAATGAATAAATGTTCCCTTTTCCCCAAATCCCTTCTGTTATTTGTTGTTGGCTGTTCTGTTGAACTTGTCATTCTAGCTAGGGTAAGAAGAAATTATAAATTTATTTTGATTTGCCTTGCCCTAATTGCTGAGGATTATGAACACTTTTGTAGATATTTTTTAGTCATTTTTATTTTTTCTTTTGACTACCCTCTGTTCAGATCCCAGGTCAATTTTTTCAGTGGGTTGCTTGTTTGACTCTTTGTTCTTTGAGCTATTTATATATTCAGGATATTAATCCTTTGTCAGGTGTGTAGCTACCAAAGATTCTCTCGCTTTTGCAGACTTCCTCTTCACTTGACTGATTATTTTCTTAGCCGTGCAGAAGCTTTTTAGATCTATGAACTCCTTGTCAGTTGTTGGCCTTAGTTTTGGGCAAATGAAATCCTACTCATAAAGTCCTTTCCTATGTCTATATCCTGTGTGGTACTGCCTATGATTTTAATAGTTTTATTGTTTCAGGTTTGACACTTATTTCTTAGATCTACTTGGAGTTTGCTTGGATGGAGTGTGATAGATATGGGTCTAATCTCATTCTTCTGCATGAGGGCATGCAGTTCTCCCAGCACCATTTATTGAAGATGCTTTCTTTTTCCAGTGTATGTTTTTGTCGTATTTGTCAAGTAGAAAATGGCTGTAGTTATATGTCCTCATGTTTGAGTCTTCAGTTTTCTTCCACAGATCTTAATATCTGTTTTTGTGCCTGGATAATATTGTTTTGATTCCTATGCCTCTGTAATATACCTTGAGATTTAGAATGATAATAACCCCATTGTTCTTTTTCTCAGGATTGTTTTGGATATGTGGATTTTTTGTGATTCCATGTAAATTTTAAGGTATTTTTTTCTATTTCTGTGGAAAATGAGAGGGGATTTTGATTGGGACTACATTGAATCAGTAAATGATTTTGGTAAAATTGACGTTTTCTCAATATGAATCCTAACAATACATGGCCTGATGTCTTTCCATTTTCTAGTGTCTTTCTCTATTTCTCTCTTTAGAGATTTAAATTTTGCTTTATATATGTATTTTGACTTCTTGGTTAGGTTTATTTCTATATACTTATTTACTTTGAAGCTATTATGATTGATATATGTTCACGATCTTCTTTTCTATATGCTAGTGGGTGATATACAGAAAGCTATTGGTTTTTGCATGTTGATTCTGTATCTTGTTACTTTCCTGACTAGCTTATATGGTTTCAGAAGGTTCCATACAAACCTCCAAAGGAAGAAAGCAATCAATAGTACTACCCAACTATATAGACTGTGAACTACATTGAGCTGCATAGTATGATAACTCTAAAAGGGCAATAGTGGCTCACATAATTTATTGCTATCTAATAGCTCAATAATTTGACTTAAACCCAATCAACATAGGAAATCAACTCAGGGTTAGTGATGTCATGGATATTGGAGGAAAGCCTAAAATCACCTCTTTACTATGCCAACATTATTTCTAGATGGGTCCAAAATATCTACCCTTCAACCAGGCTACAATCCACAACCTCAGAGAAGTTAGGTAACAAGGAGAACCCTAAGAGAGACATGCATGGATTCCCATAGGAAGGGGAAATAGATGTCTTGAGTGAATTGGGAGCATGAATGGGGAGGGGAAGGAGACAAGGGGAGGTGGCAAGAGAACATGAGGCAACAGGATGGTCGAGTTGGGGGAGGGACAGAGAGGGAGATGAGGGAAAGAGATATCTTGATAGAGGGAGCCATTTTGCGGTTAGGGAGAAACCTGGTGCTAGGGAAATTCCCAGGAATCCAGAAGGATGAACCCAGTTAAGACTCCAAGCAATAGTGGAGAGAGTCACTGAACTGACCTTCCCATGTAATAGATTGATGTCTACCCTAATTGTTATCATAGAACCTTCATCCAGTAACTGATGGAAGCAGATGCAGAGATCTATAGCTAGGAACTGTGTGGAGCTCCCAGAGTCCAGTCAAGGAGAGGGATGAGGGATTATATGAGTAAAGGGGTCAAGATTATAATGGGGAAAGCCAAAGAGACAGCTGATCCAAACTTGTTGGAGCTCATTGACTCTGGACTGATAGCTGTGGAAACTGCATGGGACTGAAGTAGTCCCTCTGAATGTGGGTGACAGTTGTATGGCTTGGGGTAGTGAGTAGGACCACTGGCAGTTGGACCAGGATTTATCCCTAGTGCATGAACTGGCCTTTTGGAGCCCATTCTCTATGAAGGGATACTTTGCTCAGCCTAGATACATGCGCATGCGCACAGTGGGAGAGGGGTTAGGGGAGGACTTGGTTGGTCCTGCCTCAACTTGATATGCCAGACTTCGTTGACTCCCCTTGGGTGACCTTCCCCTCTCTGAGGAGTGGATGGGGGTGGGGTGCGGGGAAGATGGGGGGTGAGTGGGAGAAGGAGAGGGAGGGGGAACTACATTTGGTATGTAAAATGGAAAAAAATTAAATAAAAGAAAATCTATCCTCATATTGATAGATAAATGTAGTTTTCTCCCCGATTTAGGAAACTTTGCTATGTAAAAGATGGAAACAATTAAAGAAAACCACAACTGGTTAAAATTCAGAATTGTGGAGCCCATTTCCAACTGATATATCTACAATCTAACTCCAGAAGAAGTCTTCCTCAGAGTAGACCACACCAGTTGATTATACAGGACCAAATGGTCCTCCCTAAAAACATATCCATACAAGTAACATTATTTGGACTAAGGAAGTTATATTCTTAACTGGAGGAAATTCACTTTCTGCCTAGAACAAGGAAGTGTTCCATAGAGAACAATTGCCAAACCTCCTGAAAATATGTTCACAAGTGTGCTGGGAAAGCTGCTTACTAATGGCCGTGATGTTTACAGTATACAGCACATTTCACATCCTGGAGAAGCCACCTGCACCATGGGAGCCCATTCTAATGTGTCTAGCTACAGTACAAGAATCAGTGATATAGACATCATTCATGTTTTAGGAGCCTGCCAAAAGAAGTACAAGCTAGTTCCTAACTTCAAATAAAGTAGTCCTAAGAAGAATAAAAATTTCTGAATACACCAATAAAAACATGCATATAACAAGCTAAAGTAAAGATACAATGTATTATGTTCTTTATCTCTGTAACTGGTCACAAAGGGAAAATTCATACACATTACTTCATTTTTCCAGTGTCATTTTTATTTTTGTACCCTTTCAACTTCAGCTGTGCAGAATATCAAAGTTTTCAAAATCAAGATCTTATGTGTTTTCTTATTTGTGTGTGTGTGTGTGTGTGTGTGTGTGTGTGTGTGTGTGTGTGTGTGTGTAAAAACAAGTAACAAAAATCAGGTCTTAAATAGGGGTGGAGGTATTTGAGAGAGGTTAGAGGGAGGAAAGGGAATGGAGAAATGATGTAATTATATTATAATTTCAAAAATGTGTACCTAGCTATATGTCACCTGTAACATAAAAAGTTCTCTATGAGAAATAGTGGGCAGAACACATATTCACTCTGATAGTTATGAAAAATATTATTAAATTTTTTAATATTGAAATAATTTGCATACTATTATTGCCCAATGAATTTCATCAATATAATATTGAAAGCTGTTCCCCCATTCATATCACTGGTACTTTTTCTCATGAATTCTGAAAAAATAAATTAGCAAGGTATACTACAATGTTATGAACATAGCATGTAATTGTATAACTTTTTATTTATTTAATTTTTTTTTCATTTTATGTACCAACCACTGTTCCTACTCCCTCTTCTTCTCTTGCTCCCCCTCCCCCATCCCACCCCCACCCACTCCTTCTAGGGGATAAGGCCTCCCTTGGTATTCAACACAGGCTGGCATGCTAAGTTGGGGACAGTACCAAGCCCCTCTTCCCTGCATCAAGGCTGAGAAAGGCATTACACCACAGAGACTGGGCTTTAAAAAGCCAGTTCATATACCCGAGATAAGTCCTGGTCCCATTACCAGGGGACCCACAAGCAGATCAAGCCACACAACTGTCACCCTCATTCTGAGGGCCTAGTGCGGTCCCATCCAGGCTCCCCAGCTGGCAGTCCAGAGTCTGTGAGCCTGCACTAGCCTGGGTCAGCTGTCTCTGTGGTTTTTCCCATTATGATCTTGACCTCCCTTGCTCATATAATCCCTCCTCCCTCTCTTCAACTGAAGTCCAAGAGCTTGGCCAAGTGCTTGTTGGTGGGTCTCTGCATCTGCTTTCATCAGTCACTATGATGACAATGACAATTAGGGTAGTCATCAATCTGAGTACAGAGGAAGACTAGTTCAAGCACCCTCCCTACCATTGCTATGAGTCTTAGCTGGGGAAATCCTTGTGGGCTTCTGGGGATTACCCTAGTGCCAGATTTCTCCCTAACCCCATAATGGCTCACTCTACTCAAGATATCTCTTTCATTGCTCTCTCTTTCTATCCTTGGTACTTTTTCCTCAATAATTCTGAAAAACACATTAGCAAGATCTACTTCAATGTTATGAACATGCATGTAATTGTATAATTTAACTTCAGGGATTATTTTATAAAATTACCTTAAATTCACTGAAAGACTCAAAATGTCTTATAAGGTTGAAATGAAGCTTTAACCATGACTGTAGTTCTACAAGAATGCTAAGACCCACTGTATGAAGAAATATTTATGGTATGATGCTGTGATATTGAATACAGTGGACCTCAAACATCTGTTATGAATACAAATATATTTATATGTGAATTATAAAATATTAGAAAAATCAACAAATTGTAATGTGTATCACTGAGTCGGGACTCCATCTGGCAGAAATGCTGCTTGCTTCACAGTAACGGGTGAGGCCTTTGGAAAGTATTTGTTTGTATTCTGTGGAAAGTTACCTAATATTTATGAAAACCAATTCCTTCATCTTTTAAAGTATTTTATAGAATTACTCAGACATCTGTGAAGTAAATTATGCAAAAGAATCTAGTAAAATTTTTGGCATGCAGAACAAGTTAAATAAACATTAGGACTTTTACATTATTTATATATTTTTATATTTTCTATCAGTGAATTTATAATTACATTTGGCATTAGAAATTGGAAATTTTCCGAGTATTAACTTCCCTGATTATATTTTCTCTTTCACTTAGCCAAACCTAAAACAAAGAAAATTCCTATATCTAGATGCACTAATAGCCCAATTAGGGGGAAAAATCATATAAGCCAATCATAGTTCTTCTTCATTGACTAAATCAATTAATTCCGTAGACATATTTTAAAACTTCATTTATGAACTTCCCTACCACCCTGGAAGGAGAAACATACTACTCTGTTGTATGTCCTAGAACATAATAAAGGCTAGTAACATGAAATTCATAAGGATATATAAACTTAAATAGGTGTTCTAACAGGAAAAGTCAGAAATGGATGGTAATTGTAAATACTTTCTGTTGTACATTTAAACAAACAGGAAAGCATTTAGTGAACTATGTCTGCCTAGATCCAGACAGGAGACACACATAAAACAAGAAAATAGAATGCTAAATTTACTAACGCTGAAAATGAAATCTTAGAAGTAAAGATTTCTGGTTATAATTAGTAAAAAATATTTTAATTTAAATCCTTTTAAAATGTCACCAACAGTAAATGTAAACCAATATCTATCAGAAGGGTGCACACCTAATTTCACACTCTCCAACACCATGGGGCTTGAGATGCAAACAGCAAAATTCACTGAAGTGTACTCTGTCCAAACCTGCAGAAATTCACTTTCTATCAAGAACAGGAAAGTACTCCATAGGGAACGATTGCAGAACCTCCTGAAAATATGCCCACAAGTGTGCTGGGGAAGCTGCTTAGTAATGGACATGATGATCACAGTGTGAAGTATATCTCATATCCTAGAGAAGCTATCTGTACTATGGGAGCGCATTTTGATGAATCTACCTACAATAGAAGAACCAGTTAGGCAGAAATCATTCATGTTTAAGGAGCTTGCCAAGAGATGTATAAAAAGCGAGCTTCTAACTTACAAATAAACAACAATAAAAAGACCTAGGTAAAATAAAAACATACAAATAACAAGCAAAAATAAATGTACAACATATCATGTTCTTTATCTCTATAAATGGTCACAAAGGCAAAATTACATGTATCACTTCATTCTTCCACTGTTATTGCTATTTACCCTGAGTTCTTTATGTGCTAGGATATTGAAATTTTTATTTCAATGGATGTCTGAGTTCAAAATTATGCACCCTTTAGTTTCCTTGTTGTTTGCTTATTATACTCCTGCAACTCCTCATTAAACTTTATTACCTGGAATGATGGAAGTTATAAGAAATACCCTAAGGAAGTCTCTGGGTTTCAGATGTCCTATTTGTCCAATGTCTCTTTGGTAACAGGCTAAACAATTCTATCATGTAAAATTGGCCCCTTTTCTAACTGAGTTAGATGGCATAAAAATCTCATATTTGCCAGATAGAAGTCTCACATTCCAGCTCAATGATGATCCCCAAAGTTAAGCAAGCCAACCTTAGGGGTTGAAATTTCCAAACCAACATTTATAGAGTTACAAGAATAAGAAAGAAAATTAATGCAAGAAGAATTAGACTGAGAAAATTTAGTCTAATTTCTATCTCTTGTTTCCAAAATCATGATCTCTTGATAATGCCAAAGATGATAATCTACAAGAGTCTTTTTTTTTTAAATTGGCACTTCAACTTTAGTGGCATACATGGACAACTGATGCATGACTTGGGGTTTTACATACTGGATAAATGTCTTTTATTCTGTCCTTCAGGAATCACTCTAGAGCTGGATAAATGTCTTCGTCCTGTCACTCAGGAGTCACTCTAGAGGATGCCTGTCGTTCTGCAGCTATCTACTTTTAAGTGATACCAGCATATTAAATTGTCCATATCTTGAAGACTTACCTAATTTTAGTCTCTTATATACCTTTCAAGTTCAATGATACAGGTTTCTGAACATGCCCAAACTTTCAGCCAGTTGTGTCAGACTACCCAGCCGAGGATGGAAAGATCAGACCACGAATTTCTCTTATATCCCTTAGCTTAAAATTTAATCTCTGCTACATCCTGGTAGGATGCCAGTGGCACTATTTAGACATAAGTGGATTTCATTCAACCTTGAGGCCTCTAAGCTGTGAATCTCCTGCGGGTGTTTCCCAAGGACTCTATAAAGGATCAATAACTACTCAAATTGGTTGTTATCTTTGAACTTGCTGTGTAAGAAGTCATATAATAGTACAGCCTTTTTCCTAACTTGGACCTACTGCAGAGATTTTTGGCCACCTCTATCTGTAGCAAAGTCAAAACAACAAATTTCGGGAATTTCTAGTGATTTAGCTGTATCGCCTAATTTGGTCTACTTACTTGGTATATAATACCCTGTGCAGCTTGTCAAATGCCGTAGAACATACACTTTCATGTTCACAAATTTTCCCACAAATGTCTTTGTAATGTCTTGTGATTCTGTTGTTATTGTCGTCGTCGTGTTATCTGTTAGTGTTGAGTATTTGAGTATGGACTAGCAGTGACAGGGTAAAGTTTGGGTCCTGAGGACAATGAGCCCCCTTCTTTAATCTGTTTGTGGAGAGTAAAGTTGTCTATCAAAAGGTTTTCAAGTTCAGAAAAATTATTCTTTTCTGGTGTCAGAATGTAAAATAATTCCACTAGAGAATGCATTGAAGTGACCAAGTGAGAAAAGTCACCACTTTATCAGAATCCAAAAGTGTATCTTATTGTGTCTAGTCTGTGTTCAGAATCTAGTACTTTTCTGGTTAGTGGTCCAATTTCCTCATGAAGAACTTGTCAAGGCTATAGATTAATTATTACTGTAATTAGTCAACAAACAAACCTACAATTAAACTTTGTATTTTGTTTCCAGAACTTAGCTTAAAGTTAATTTTTTTTGAATTTGTCACTTTATTTCTGTAAGCTCTAAAGTATTCTAATAAAATTCCATGTTCGTCTATGTTCTTACAGATACTGCTGATGCTATAATGATTATAATTGGAACCATGACTGAGAACAGCAACAAAATACAAGTAAGTATCTTTTTCTCCTATCAAGTAAACTCTTCTCTGTTTAACTTTAAAGCAGTTTTTAAAAATCAACTCATGATTTATTAAAATGTGGTAATTTTTTAATGTCTAAATCAACTTAAAATGACCAAGATTTCTTGATATATATTTAACACGTTTTATGTATATTTAATGCTACTTGGACTCAGTTATAATTTTACAGCAATTTATATATATATATATATTCAAATCATGATATTAACAAAAATCACTCAAATATTTATGTAAGTATTTATAATTTACAAGCACACAGGGATCTGGGGGTCAATATGTGTTCCCACAACTTTGGGAAATTATTTTGCCTCAAAGTATGGATAAAGTGAAATATATGCATATATATTTCAAATGTCCCTGCTTCACGTTTCAGGGAGTAGTATTCCCCTCAGTCAGTGTGTCTGCATTGCCATTACCTTGTTATCTAGTAAGAAAATGGGGTGGATTTTATTCTGAACTAACAGAATCAAAAATGGGAATGTTTGTTTTCTTCCTATTGTCTCTAAATAGAAACAAAAACATGTCTATGGAAACAGAGACAGTGGAGAATGTGTTTCCTGTCTAAAAACAAATCTATTTTCAGTTATGTTCTTGGTGAAGTGAAGACCATCATAAAAACAATCATTATACCTCTGTCTGAGAACAGAGGAAATTAATTTAAAACATGGCAATACAAAAAGGCTCAGCTATAAATATGATTGGAAGATTCCCACCAGAAAGAGGAAACATTAGCATTAAGAAGGCAATCTTATCTGCATCTGTTTTATGATCCTTTTAAAGAAAAAATTAAATATAACTTCATTGTACAATTTCAACAACAAAAATTCCTAAATGTCACCCTTATAAGATAATGTACTTTTATGCAATCTTTCTTTTTGGATGTAGATTACAAAAAAGAAATGTTTTTAAACTTTCAATTCTCCAAACTTCCCCTATCTAATGCAAAAGGATGTGAATAACTGGTTATCATCAAACATTAATCTAGATCTCGTAAGAAATATTTCAGGTGTATCTCCAACAGTCCTGGGAATTAGCGTGCTCCATAATGAGAAGGAAGGCCATGGAATTTAAACATAATCATTTTTGTCTAGTAATCCTATTATTATTAAATATCATTTGGTATGTGCATTTTACATTTAAGTTCATATTTATCATTCCTACAATTATTCATTGAATGTGTGAGATAAACTGAGCTAACAACTATTTAGAAAAAATTGAGAAACTAGAAAATTCCACATGGTGAAATAACCAAAGGCCAACTAATTTCTGTTTATTTGAAAGACTCTAACTAAATGCATAACAAAAAGCTTGGAAGAGATTCTAGTACCTGAGAAGTATAGAAAGCAGAACACACAAGGTACATGTGTATTTTGGTTATAAAAAAGTTCAGAGACTATACTATGGCAAAGTTAGACTTACCTTGACAATTTGAGTTTTGTCAAGATAATGAGAAATAGAAGGAAGAAATCACCTTTATAATTCAGATTTTAAGGTAAATACTGAGTCCAAACATTTTTTCCTTCACAATAGTTGTCAAGATCTTTGATGTGCCATCAGATTTCAGAATAGGGAGACAGCTTCAACATTTACCTAGTTTTCAATAATATTGGTCACATAGACTTTTCTTTTAATTTCAATTTACTATCTAAAAAGAGCAAAACCAAAATCACAAACCAAAATTTACTACTCCCAAAGAATGCACATCTCAGCGAACTTCTACACAATTAGTCATTCAGAATGGAAGATAGAATGATAAGAAAAATACAATATGTCTTTTTCATTTTGCTCCATGGACCTGCTACATGTTCCCCATCACTACTATCAGCTTCTATCAAAAACTCAGTGAAATGGAGGTACAAAGTATGAACGATGATCTTTTAAGCTGTAAACCAGAACAAAATTATTTTATATTTATATCAGATATTTACGATACTGGTGAAGAGCTCACATAAAGTTAATTAAAAAAAAATAATATAACTGTTTGCTGAGTGGCCTGAATGAGAAATGTCCCCCACAGCCTCATGTATTCGAACACTTAGCCCGCAGGTGGTAGCCCTGTTTGGGGAGGCTATGGAGCTTTTAGAGTGTGGAGCCGTGCTGGAAGAAGTACATCACTAGGGGAAGGATTTGAGAGCATAGAGGGTCAACACACTTCCAGTTTGTTCTCTCCATTTTCTGAGCGTAGTGAAGATGTGATGTCTCAGCTTCCTGCTCCAGCCACCTTCTGCCTTGCCTCCTAACATCACAGACTCTCCCTCTGGAAACATAAGCCAAAAGAAATTTTCTCTCTTAAGCTACTTCTTGTCAGGGTATTTTATTGTTTGAACTGACAAGTAACAAATACAAATGTCACACCCTTTCTTGTCAATAATTAATTACTTTAAATGTTACACTGACAAGCAGATTAATAAATATTATGTGACTATTATTCATCATATGATATTGACTTCAGATATAAGAACAATAGTAGGTTAAAAAGTCAAAAGATATAAAAGATAATGTGCAGAAATAATAATGAAAATATTCTTGGGGTAGCTATAGCAACATAAGATAAAATAGATGCTAAATCAAACACTCTTATAAGCAAAAGGATATTGATAGAGATATTGATTAAAGAGTTCCAGAATATATGAAGAAAGAAATAACACTGGAGAAAGAACAAACATGTTCTCACTTGTAATTAGTCTTAATATACAATTTTCTGTAATTCGGAGAACAACTAAATAGAAGATCAACAAGAAAATAGAATTTGAACATGTTTAACCATCAGACATAATATATGCATACAAATTTCTGCTCCTAAAATGAATCCTTTCAAGAGAAAATGTCATCTTTTCCAGGTCAGACCATATGTTTGTCTACAAACTACACCTCAATTTTACAAGAAGGAAATCATAGCAATCATACTTTCCAACAATAAAATTAAGAATAAAGTCATTAACAGAACAAAACTTGAAAATATTTTAAAATGAGGAAGTTAAAGATATCATTACAAAGCATATCTTTTCAAAGGAACTTAGTGACAGATGAAAATAACATGTAACATATAAAAGAAAAGTTTATGGTAGAAATGTCCACAATGAATAAAAAAAAAATCTCAAACCAGCAATCTCACTTTATAACTTGAGGAATATACTGGGCCATCTTAAATGCATTAAACATAAACACTATGTTAATCATAAATTCTCATCAAATGTGCATATGGGGATATATAATCATGACTTCAGAACTTAAAATGGATAAAGAAGCAATGCTTGTGAGTCAGTCTTCACAATATTATTGTGCATAAACACAAAAATATAAATTCCCAAACATCAATTAAGCACTGAGTAAAATTTAAAATCTGATATATTCATACTATGCAATATTATCCAACCAAAATATCTATTTTGTCTGAAATTTTTTTTTATAATTCAATTAATTAATTTTATGTGTATGGTTGTTTTGCTTGTATGTATGTTTGCAACTACTTGTGTGCTTGTTGTCCAAGGAGACCAGAAAGCGGCAGTAGATTCCATGGAACTGAAGCTTAAAAGGTTGTGAGCCACCAAACCTGAGTTCTAGGAAGGTAACCATTGTCTCTGGGAGAGGAGGAAGTGTTCTTCACCACTGAACCATCTCTCCAGCCTTAGGATATCCTCTTATTTGAACCTGTGCAGGTCTTGTGCATGCTGGCACAGTCTCTGTACATTCATATTGCATCTGAAAAATGCTGTTTCTTTAGAGCCATACACCACCTCTGCCTCTTAAAAACCCTTTTGTCTCAATAGATCCCTGAGTTTTGAGGGAAGAAATGGGATGAAGACATCCCATTTAGGACAGAGTACTCCAAAGTCTCTCATTCTCTATATATTGTCCAGTGTGGTTCTCTGTGTTAATTATCATCTCGTGTAAAAAGATGAGATGGTCCTATTAAATCCACATACTTCCCCTTTGGTGTGTATGTAAAAACAGAAGGAAAAATAATTCTTACATACCAAGAAAAAAACTAATTTTCTCTAGTAGCATTGTATTTGGTTAGTTTTATTTTTTCAAGATTTAACTCCTGTGTAACTCATCCAAAGAAACTTTTCTTTTAAATAGGATATTTATTCCTATTGAATTTTGTGGATGCAAGTGGGATATCTATGTATTTCATAAAGGAAAATACTAATTTTAAAGGACTATATATTTTAGTTGTATTTGTGTGTATGTGTGTCTACATTTGTACATATGTATGTATATGCAGGTGACCCAAGAGGTCAGAAGTGTATGTGATATCCCTTGGAGTTAAACTTGCTAGTAGTTGTGAACCACTTCGTGTGGGTACTGTGAACCAAACTCTGGTCTTCTGCAAAAGCAACAGATATTCTTAACTGCTGAACCATCTTCCCAGTTCCAAGAAAGGAAAATATAGTTACAGATAACTGAGGAATCACCTGTTTCTTAATTGTGTTGGTGGGGATTATTCACTGTGATCTAATTTATACACATGTTAGTAGCCACTGAATTTGTGAACTGATATGGAAAACTTCTGTTTGTGATTAGAGTAAAATCACTTTGGAAGTTACTGAAGAACCTTGGCATGTTCCAGTTTCTATCCTCATGGCCATGCCATGTGTCCTTCTTAAAACAGCCTTAAGTAGAACTTTAAGTGAAAGAAAACACACACACTAAAGGAAGGAGTCAAGAGTAAATCCAAAATTGGCTTTTTTTTAAAATAGAAATTACATTTCTATTTATTTACATAGAATTGAATTCTCAATTCTTCTATGGGTGGCATTCTAATGTCACACAGTCCTTGGGGTACAAGTGTCAATTGGAGTCCAACGTAAGAACAGGTACATAAAAAGGTCTGCCAAAGACTATATTGACTTGGTCCTTAGTGGAGACACAAACCATGAAATGAATCATCCAGGTAAGTCTTTTACTGTGTTCCATAACATTTCTTTGTCCTTTTCAGAAAGTTTTCCTGTAATCTAATATTACTATTACAACAATTGCCCTCTTCCACGGAAACATTCCTTTAAATAAAGTCAACTTTGAAAAACCTAGAACAAAAAGTTGAGAGGAAGAACTGGATGAGGCCATGAATCCAGCTGAATTCTTGCTATCTTGACTTTTGCTCATTGACCTGAATTTGTATTATCAGCAAATGAAAGAGCCTTGATGCTCAAAGGATCATTATTGTAGCCTAAGTATGTCTTGTCAAGACCAGGAATGGGTCCCCTAAGAATAAGAGAATACAGACAAGAATGCTTATACTGCATGGGAAGAAATTTCTTCAACTAATTAATGCTAGAGTTTTTACCATATTTGAAAGTTAAACCTCTTAAACAAACTATGCTTAAATACTGAGATGAAATTCCACCCATACTCCACACTGGTAGAATGTCTCATTAACTTGAGACTCCACAGTGGGTATGTGAAACCACATATATTTACAAAGTGGTTCTTATTTAGGGTTCCTGGTTTCAGTGTGTATGTTACTTTTCTCAGTATTGACAAAATAGTGGACAGAAGGAGAGGGGTTATGTTGTCTCATGAGCTGAGATATTTTAGTCTATCATGGTTGATCAGAGCAGCTTTGTCATGATGACAGGCTTACCTGAAAGCACAGACCACAGACACAACCAGGTGGAGTATACAATCTTCAGTGGAATGCCTATAGTGACCAATTGCCAACTAGGCCATCCTTCTAAAATCTCCGCTGACTTCAAAGTAGCAGCGCAAGCTAGGTACCAAATAGTTAAAAGCATATGGAGGAATAATTTTAGATTCAACAACGTGAGTATTCACTATGGATATATGTATGCATATTGGCTCTCTGTTTGTGAGCATACAGACATTTATCCATCACATCAAATAATAAGTGCTTGTTAAATTCATTTTCCAAAGATGGAAGTAGAATGTGATCTAACTCAGTGGAATTTACTTATTCACTTATTTATTTTTGTGGCGCTAAGGATCAAACTACAGAACATGAATATGTCAGGCAAGTATTATGCTAGTGATCTATACCCTGCCACAGGACTAGTGTTTTAATAATACCTTCATACCAAAAATTTTCCATCAAAACTCCAAAGAAAACAAAAATAAATAAGATTCACATTCTTTTCCTGAAGTAAGTGTATCTAGGTGCTAACATGTAAGAGACAGAAATATAAGTGTGTAAATATAATATTAGGTGAACTTTGTAAGAGCAACAAGATAAGAATTACACTTCTGTGAGTATGTAGGCCAGTTTGGATTATGGGGTACTCTGGATGCTTCTGGAAAGGCAGCAGCAGCTGAGGTTTATACAGAAGTAGAAATTTCCTTCCACATAAAGTAAAAACCTCAAAGCAAAAAATTGTACTTCTATTGCAGGAAATAATTTGAGGAACAGGGAATTAAATTCAGCAAGGTAGGATAGGGCTGGAATTTTAAGACCTTGTAAACTTTGGTGATGTTCCTACTAGCTGTAATGACTTTGGTGTGTGTGTGTGTGTGTGTATGTCACCAGGAACATGAAATTTGGAAGTCAAAGCAAAAGATACTTTCTGCCTTAGGGGTGTTTAACTGTGTTCTGCTCAGTTAATTTAAGTGTCTGAGTCACTATGCAGAAGTTACTGCTTGAAAGAAAACAGAAAAAAACTAACTCTGAATTACTACATGACTTTTGGGGTATTTAAAAGGCAAGCTTGTCACTGGGTTCAAAAGTGTCTATTGCCTTTTTAGGAAACTTCTTCTTAGAAAGGAAAGCTCCCACTCTTTACTCACAGTTGTTCTGTGAGAAAAGAACTACAGTTCTCCAATAAGGTTGCCTTTCTTTTTCAGAGACAACCTGCTTTCACTTCATTGGACATTGTTTTCAAAGGCCATTGATGTATAGAAAACCTTTCACTTAAAACTGAAAAGGAGACCAGGAGAGTGCATAGAAACAAAGGGACTATAGAACAGAGGAACTTTGTGTTCCTGTGGGTTTCTTTTTTGCATTTTGGGTGAGTAGAAAGACAAATTGAATTGAAATCTTGCGTTAAAATATATTGATTCCAATAAATTCAATGCTTATTGTTATCCTTCTATCATAGGTGAGCCTTGCTTTGACATACACACAAATTCTAAAGAAACTTTTCTTTGCAGTGAAATAGAGAATAAGAAAAGTTGTCTATTTTCTATGTATAGGCCTAAGCTCTTCACGGTATCTCAGGAAATGCCAAGGTCTAGGTTTCTGCCCACTCAAATGTGTACTCTTTCATCTCATTCCCTTACTCTGAGCCATCTTGATCTCTGGGACATCTGCTGCAGTAGAGGTGCAGTGTGTCATTTACTGTTGCATTTGCATTTCAGTGCTGGATTTTGAATGCACAGCACAGTTCCCCATTATAGACTAAACTCTGCAAGAAGATAGTGAAAGAACAACACTTATAGCAATTCTATTTAACAGTGTGTATTCAAATGACCCATGGATTGTATCTCATATAGTAACAAGATCTCAAATGGTACTTACAAAAATGTAAGGGTTTACTTTTAGTTTCCTTTTAGTCATTTGACAAAAGGAAAGGCTTTCTACATTACAACAATGGTAAAAATTAGAAAGCAAATTGTTTACTTACTTTTTCTTCAAACATGTCTCATTGACTCTAGGTGATATCTAACTACTTCCTGTTAAAGGGAGCTGTTTTATTAAGTATGTTAACACCATATAATGAGTTTTTGTGTATTATGAAAGGACACCCACTACCTAAATATGAAGGGATCATCTGTTATTGCTTAGAGCAGGCACATGTAGCTCTGTCAGCTGACATGATTCAGCAAATTCCATCAGTCCTGGACAGTGGTTTGTTTGCCTTTGAAACTATGACTGCTGAATATTGGAGGGCTCTATAGAGTGTCACATAACCATGGAATTGGGTGTTATTTTTTTTTTCTTTTTACATTGTTGGTGACTAAAACCCAGGGCTTTGTGCATTCTAGACAAGTGCTCTATCACTGAGGTATACCCCAAACTACTTGTCTTCTTCTGTAAGAAAATAAGTTTAAAATTCAAAAGGAAGAGCAAAAGAGAAAAAAAAAATAACATGAGAGGAATACGCATTCATGCACAACATATACACACTAACACCAAAGGAATTTAGAATAAGAAATAAAGAATGAGAAAAAGCTAAAAAGTCTGCAGAAGCAAGTCAGGAAGGCACAAGCCCAAAATCACTTGTTCTGTGTAATAATAACAATAGCTGATTCTCTGTCAAGTTCTTTACATAAAACCTTATTTAAATCATGCACCCCAGTGAAGTCAGCACTGTTGTTATCATCATTTTCTTGTTGAAGAAATAATCTTACTTCACAGTCCAATCTACCAAGTTGACAGGCTTAAAACAAACTGAACCTGACTGCCTCTGGAGTCAGGGCTCCTCTGAGAAAGTGAAATGCCTCAGTATGACTGCAATGATCTGGGTTTTGAGACACTGTATTTTGAAAAATCCTATCTGTTCAACAATTACTAATCCTCTGTGAAAAAAGAACAAGGCTAAGCAATCAGGACAGCAAGCCAAATATAATAACAAGAGTTGGACATAGACTACTTTATGGGAAAGCCACAAAGGATATCTTCATTCCAGAAAGCAGGGCTACCTACATATTATTGTGATCATCCTGAGGTTTCTGATTCCCTTTACTGAATACATAAAAACTAGTATCCATGATGGCAGATAAATTTATAACATTTGAAAACACAACTCTATCCTTTAAAATCCAATAGCAAATAAAGGATAAAGAAGTTTATATGGAAAACTACAGAGCAGAGATGACAGTTTGTATACAGATACTGGAGGACATGAAATAAAAATAAATTAGGCACTCTTATTCTGGTACTAAAGTGAAATATTTCACCCCTGCATTGTTCTTTTCAATTTCTTTTCTTTTCCGTTCCTACAAGAGAATTGATTTTCACAGTTCCTAAATGGAAATGATTTTTTTTAAAAAATGTGGCTCTTGAAAACTATGGTAAGTCATCCAGCAGGCATTTAGCTGCACAGCAGTTACTGGGCACATAAAGTAGCTCTACATAATGTCTTCCTTGGAGAGCCTGCTGGACATCATCCTTTCCCCAGTATTTGTCAGTCACTGTCTTACTTACATTTCTATTTCTGTAATAAAACACCATGACCAAAAGCAATTTGGGGAGGAAAGGGGTTTGTTCTATCATGCACTCCCAGCTAATACTCATCGCTGAGGGAAGTCAGTGCCAAAACTAAAAAGGGATAGAAACAGAGGCAGGAGCTGAAGCACAGACCATGAAGGAAAACAGATTACTATCCTATTGTGTGGTGATGTCATGTTCCCCAAAATATTGTGCACCCTAATAAACTTATCTAGGGTCAGAGAACAGAACAGCTACTAGATATAGAGGCCACAAAATGGTGGCACACACATTTAATCCTAGCATTCCAGAGGCAGAGATCCCCTTGGATCTCTGTGAGTTCAAGGCCACACTGGAAACAGCCAGGAATGGTGACTCATGCCTTTAATCCCAGGGAGTGATGACAGAAAGCAGAAAAGTATATAAGGCATGAAGACCAGGAACTAAAGCTGGTTAAGTTTTTTAGGCTTTTAGCAGCAGTTCAGCTGAGATTCATTCTGGATGAGGACTCAGAGGTTTCCAGTCTGAGGAAACAGAATCGACTGAGGAACTGGCAAGGTGAGGTGGCTGTGGCTTATTCTGCTTCTCTGATCTTCCAGCATTCACCCCAATACCTGGCTCCAGATTTGTTTAATTAATAAGTCCTTTTAAGATTCATGCTACTCTGCTCCTCTTGGCTTGCTTAGCTTGTCTCCTTAAACATCCAAGGACTACCTGCTAAGGGATAGCACCACCCACAATGGGTGAGCCCTCCCACAGCAATCATTTATCAAGAAAATGCTCAACAGACTTGCCTGCAGGCCAATCATATGGAGGAATTTTCTCAAAAAAGACTTCCTCTTCCTAGTCATGTGCATGTTTGTGTCAAGTTGACAAAAACTAACCAGCACAAATACCCTGAATTCATTCTAAGTTAGGTACTAAATGTGACCTACTGCTTTACTGGTAAAGCCTTCCCATTACAATAAACATGAATGTATCAGAAAAAAACCAAGATAGAATTTCAGGTTGGTCATTCATGTATCCCTGATGTGGGGTTAACTAAAGCCTGCTCATAGCAGTCTTTTTAAATTTTTATTTTTTGAGAATTTCATTTAAGAGTACTATATTTGCATCATTTTCTCTTTCCCTCTCCTCCAGCTCCTCCTGTGTCACTCCTGTTGGTTAAGCGGCAGCAGCCATGACGACAGATGTTGCGGTGGTAGAGGAATCACCAGCCATGATTACCTTTCTAGAGCTTTATTGAGAGAGAGAGAGGGAGGGAGGGAGGGAGGGGGAGAGAGAGAGAGGGAGGGAGGGAGGGGGAGAGAGAGAGAGAGAGAGAGAGAGAGAGAGAGAGAGAGAGAGGGAGAGAGAGCACGCGGAGGGGAAAGAATATGGAAGGAAAGAGTTCGGAAAGAGAGAGCACAGAGAGGGCATGTCCGCTTTTTAGGCTGGGACGCCATAGCAGGCTGGTGACGTAATTAAGGACATAATCCTTACAACTCCCACTACTTCTTAAGTTGGGCTCTTATTCTTTAATTATAATTATTACATATATAGAGACATATGTGTATCTATTTAAAAATATAACCTGATGAGTTCATTTAGTGTTGCTCGTGTGTGTTTAGAGCTGACCTCTAGGGATTAGCTAACCTATCTGGGGCTTTCTTCATGGAGAAGACTGATTCTCCTTCTCTCGGAAACCATGAATTGCCCATAGCTCTTCTTTTAGAGATGAAGCCTTTTGAGAATTTTCCTACTCACTTTGGCATGTCAGCTGATGTTGCCATTTTTTTAGGTCTTGTTAGGCAACTATATTACTGAAATTTTCTGGATGTGACTTCCCTGTCATACATAGAAAGCACTACCTCCCAGGAGAAGTCCTGTCCTGACCTTCTGGCTTCAACAATAATCTTTATGGCCCTCCTTCCATAATTTTCCCTAAGCCTTATATGTAGGAATTGTGATGTAGATGAATCAGTCAGGAATAGGCATCACATAGTCAATTGTCTGCATTTTGGTCAGTTGGAGCTTTCTATAATGGTCTTCATCAGCCGCAAAAAGAACCTTCTCTGGTGAGGAATGAAAACTAAATTAATCTGTGAGAATAAAGATAAATATTTAAAATGCAGATAGAAATTATACTAGCTTAGTGAAGTGGTAGTAAGTTTTCTTCTAGCATGCATGCTTACCAGCCAGAAATAGTTGACCATTATATATTCATATTGAAGAAGTTTAAATGTCCCTATACCTACACATTCAGGGGAGCAGCCACAGAATAACCTGGAATCTTACACTAAAACAAATACAACCAATCATTAGGAAGATTCAGTATCATTCTTCTGAATTGTGCCTACAAATGGGACATTCTCTGAGTTTTGCCATCTTTATTTACCTAACATGAGAAAAGACAGAATGACCAAGTCCTGCAATTTGGAATACTTCTTAGAAAGCTCCAACAATGTGCATGCGATAAGCAAGCACTCCATGGATACGTGAGGAATTCATTTGAAGCCTTTTGATGTCAAATTATGAACATTTTTGAGGATCCATACAAAAAGACAGCTTACGAAACAAAAATCCTAGATTCTTCTCCTGACAGAGACTGCTACTCTCTCTCATATTATCTAATTGTATCCCACCGTTTGAAAAGAAAACACACCTAGGCTACAGGATCCAAGTAGGCAACACAAAAATACCAGGAGCAAGGCCAACTGAAGCCCATTTCTTGGTGGTTTTTTTTTGTTTTTTTTTGTTTTTTTTTTTTTTTTTTGGTTTTTCGAGACAGGGTTTCTCTGTGTAGCTTTGCGCCTCTCCTGGAACTCACTTGGTAGCCCAGGCTGGCCTCTAACTCACAGAGATCCGCCTGGCTCTGCCTCCCGAGTGCTGGGATTAAAGGCATGCGCCACCACTGCCCGGCTATTTTTTTGTTTTTGTTTTTGTTTTTTTATTTCTTGTCTAAAAGAATAGATTCTATACAGACCTGACTGATCATGTTCAAAATCCTGTGTATCATGTTTTCGAACATTCCAATGTAAAGAAAGAACAAGAAAAGCATCTTTTTCTTTTTTTGGTTTTTTGAGACAGGGTTTCTCTGTGTAGTTTTGGTGCCTGTCCTGGATATCGCGCTGTAGACTGCTGCGACCTGAGCAGCTGGAGCAAGGAACGCCGAGGTTAAACAGCACTCTAGACACCCAGTCTCAGTTCGTTAAGGAAGCAGCTCTCTTTATGCTTACCAACATGGATTTATATACTCCTCCAACAGCAGGGGTCAAGGAATGGTTACTCTGTATCCGGAGGCAACCTGGACACTGTTTTCCAAACAGGAAAAACCACAGGGGAACTGATCCCCAGCACCCTCCGGAACCCAACTGCACATTTTTCACACAAACAACTTAACTGGGACAGGACAAAAAAGGGCATTTAAGATTAAGGCAGCAAACTTAACTGCTGCCGACAGTAGACCAGGCTGGCCTCAAACTCACAGAGATCTGCCTGGCTTTGCCTCCTGGAGTGCAGGGATTAAAGGCGTGTGCCACCACCGCCCAACTAGAAATGCATCTTTTATGTAAAATCTTCTACTTAATCATTTTAAATCTAATTTAGCACTTAAAAAAAAATCGAGTGTGTTCAAGTACACCCAGAGGCCACATCTAGATTGCTGGTTACATAGTGGAGCTGCGAAAACTTTACTTTGGTAACTGTGATTAGAAAGAACTGGGGAGAAAGGAACACAATGTATCATTTGGAAGCAGTGTGCTAGGGGCGTTCCATGGCCTCAAAGAAAATGATGGGTTTGAGGGGTCTAGATGGGCTTCAGTTCTTTCTTCATATACAAGCCCTGACCTAGACATGTGCCATGTTAAAAAAAAAAAAGGAAAAAGAAAAAAACCGCAGGTACAGGATAAATCCTAAAATGACAGGGAAGCGCAGATGGAAGAACTCAGACAAGGAGACAAAAATCTTGTTTGCTCAAGCTCTGCTTGCAGTGCGGCTCTTAGGAGGTCCCTGAACAATGCGTAAACAACAGTGGGAGGAAGCGGTATAGGTTTAGGCAGAGTGTGTAAGCTTGCGGACGCAGACTGCCTAGTGACCACACTAAGAACAGAGCTGAGGGACTCTGAAGGTGTTTGGGAAACGTGTCCTTTCCTTAATCATATATTGAGGGAGGTAAAATTAATAAAGAAGATTTAGATCAATGTGTAGATACGATAATTGACTACAATCTACAGTTTCCAAAAAAAAAAAGGAACATTAGAACCTGAGAATTAGCAGAAAATAAGAAAAAAGTATAAAATCAAAATCTGAGCAAGGTGAACCAATTCCTGCCAAGTTCTTTAGCACCTGGAGGGCTGTTCCTGTTGCTTTGGTGTCTCTAGGAGACAAATCAATGTAACCCCAGGGACAAGCAAACTGGTAGGAAAATTCTTGTCCTCCCTCAACACTCCCTTATAAAGCTCTTAATCCAGATGAAAGCAACCAAGAGGAGAAGGAAAAGGAGAAGAAAAAGAGAAATACTTTATGACTTTTAAAACAGACCAAATGACAAAGAAAAGAGGCTGAAATGAGGTAGTTCTAAAGAGGGTTAAAACGGACTTCGCAGGAGTGCCTAGAGATTTCACACTGTCTTCCTTCCCTCAGGCTCCTAAACTTTCTCATAGCCGTCACACCGCGTCTGCACAACTCCTTGCCCCAGGCTCTGCCTTCACCGGACAATTCAGCAGCCCTATCGCCTGCTGGCCTGCTGCTATAGCAGCAAGCCTGCCTTCACCAGCTCCTCTCCCAGGCTCTGGCCCGTCTATCTATCCATAACTAAAACGTCTGCTTTATAAACAGTCTGGCTTTGCAATAAGTTTATTATTAAAGAATGGGCATTGTGCTTGTGTTAATCCTGTGATTTGCTGGAAAAAAAAAAAAAAAAAAAAACAAGTTCCACCATTTTGAGCCAAATTTGAAGCAAGCAAGTATTTAATTTAAAATATTAAATACTGACCAAGATGGACTTTGGTCAGGACCACTACCTGGAAATATCCCAACTGAGTGGCCCTGAGACCTGCTCTCTCAAGGCCTTTATGGACAAAACTCATAGGCCACCATACTTTCCCATTAGGTTTTGCTGTTATTTTTCAAGAACTACAACTCCCAGCAGCACAGGACATTACCTAGTTCTTGGGCAAGTGGGGCTTACAGGTTAACTTAGGGTATTACACTTGCTGTTGATACAAATTTGAGAGCTTTAAGGAAAGTTGAATTACCCGAGTCCTTTAAATAAGAGAATGTCAAAACTAAGGCTGAATTACCTGCCAGCCCTCAACTGGTTAATAAATAAATGGATGGAGCCTCCCAACAGGTTCACAGACTCTTTCATAAGGAAGTAAATAAGCAAATAATAAAAGTCCCTGATCTTAAAACATACTCTAGGTTTTTTTTCCACTACAGAAAAACAAAAAACAACAACAACAAAAAACCTTTATGGACTTTGTTAATCTTCTCCAACATACTATAAAAACATAGATAATAAAGAGATTGCTACCAACTCACTTCTTTCTTTGACTTAGGAAAAGGCAAATTCCCACTAAGCCTCTTAATGTTTCAAATGTAAAATTCAGACCTTGCCTAGAGCTCATAGGCTTCCTACTGAGATGGGTAAACTCACAAACAACTTTCAGTAAAGAAGCAAACTCAAAACTATCATGCTTTTGTTAATGATTTAAAAGCTGTTTTTTTTACATTTTTATGCTTCAAAGATGATTAAAGAAAGATGTGCTTTTTCAGTGGCTACTATGAATAATCCACCACCTATTTCTCATGGTATTAAGAAAATATAACAGTAAATAAGAAGGTTAAATGAATATGCAAATGGAAATATTTTTGATAAAATGACATTTATATATTAAGTTTAAAATGGATGAATATGTCCAGATGGAAAGGACAGACAAAAGATTTAAGCAAATTGTTATAAAGGGTAAAATGATGGGTTCTTTCCAGATGGAGAGGAAAGGTAAAAAGTTTACACAGTTGTGATAAAGATTTAGATAGTTGGATCTTTCCAGAACGGAAAGGAAAAATAGGAGATTTATGCATGTTCTGTGGGTCTTAGTAGTGATTTAAGGCATGTAAGAGATGAGACTTAAATATGATGCATGCAATATTAAAACTGCAAAGGTTAAAGTTTAATACATTGATGTTGAACCTGTACTTAAATCAATGGAATTCTCCTAAGTTATTAATCTTTCTTGGTTATAGTTGGTCTACTAAAGCTTTACAAAAACAAATAAAATTATCATAAACACAGGCTCAAAAAATTAAACCTCCTTTGGCCATTTAAAATGTGTTAATGTTTCTATTGATTCAGGTTCTTTTTCAACTATGGTCGAACACATGATTCTCCTCTGGCTGTTTTCAGACACTTATTAACTGCTTTCCCTATAATGGAGATCTCAAGAGAGAGTAAAACAAACCATAGTCCTGTTCACCTAAAATTTTTTATCTCTTTTTGCAAAGTCAGGAAATGTATGTCTCTCGTGGCATTTCCTATAAACCCCAAGGATAAGTCATAATTAAATAGTCTTACTCAGAATTCAAATATATAAATTAAAAAAAAAAGACTAAGTACTCAAAGGCAACTTTCAACTTATAGTTTACATTTTAAAAATTATTTCTCTGAATTTCTCCTCCTGATATCTATAAAAAGAAAGATATCATAAGAAGCCAAACATTTTATCCATATATTTTATTTTATGAAAACTCCCTCAAAGACCTAACCAACATCTGGGTCCTGTTCCCCTCATAACCTGGCTTCAGGCTTGTGCCTTCTCCTGTAGAATTCCTCTGGATTCCAGCAAGATTTGTAAAGCCATAGCATGGACTGGCACCAACAATGTAGTAACAAATTAGGGACACTTTCCTGCATTTTAACCCCTTTGAAACTGCATGGCACTTTGAGTTCCTACCCCACTTACCAAACTATTTTTCACTGTACCACACCCTGTACCATATTCTGTGTACTTTCTGTCACATAACTCAATTCATTAATACCCTCAACTCCACTTTTATGATAATAAAACAACCCTCCTTCATATGGGTTCCTGTAAAAATAAAAGAAAAATGGTCATCAAAGATATAAATGCTTTATTGGGGGAAATTATTGATAATACTGAAACCTAGAACTAAGATTTATAGGATTGTTGGTTGTTGGCATCTTAATGTTTATTGGGATCATAACAGTTACTATGGTAGAGACATTGACTCTCAAATAGGGAGTACAAACAGCTTCAGTTTTCAATAAGATAGTTATCAATGTCTCAAGGATAGGAATAACTCAAGAAAAAAGATACACAGAATTTTCAGAAAAGCTACATGCTCTTAAAGATAGCACTGATTGGATTAAAAAATGTTATTGGTTCATAGTTCATGTGTTTCCATTCATTTGGCTGTTTGTCCCTGTGCTTTATCCAACCTTGGTCTCAACAATTCTCGCTCATATAAACCCTCCTCTTTCTCGCAAATTGGAGTCACGGAGCTCCACCCGGGGCCTAGCCATGGATCTCTGCATCCAGATCCCTCAGTCGTTGGATGGGGTTTCTAGCATGACAATTAGGGTGTTTGGCCATCCCATCACCAGACTAGGTCAGTTCGGGCTGTCTCTCGACTATTGCCAGCATTCTATTGTTGGGGGTATCTTTGTGGATTTCTGTGGGCCTCTCTAGCACTTTGCTTCTTCCTATTCTCATGTGGTCTTCATTTACCATGGTCTCCTATTCTTTGTTCTCCCTCTCTGTTGTTGATCCAGCTGGGATCTCCTGCTCCCCCAAGTTCTCTTTCCCTCGACCCTCACCCTTCATTACCCCCACTCATGTCCAGGCTGTTCATGTAGATCTCTGAGGGGTTCCCAGCTGGATCAGGCCCTCTGAATGGGTGAGACAGTTGATTGGCTTGATCTGTTTGGGAGGTATCCAGGCAGTGGGACCAGGTCCTGTGCTCATTGTATGAGTTGGCTTTTTGAAACCTGGGGCCTATGCAGGGTCACTTGGCTCGGCCTGGGAGGAGGGGACTGGACTGAGTCTACCAGGTTGATCTCAGTCCTCGGGGGAGACTTTGCCCTGAAGGAGGTGGGACTGGGGGATGGACTGGGGGGAAGGTGAGGGGGGCGGGAGGGGGGAGAACAAAGGAATCCGTGGCTGATATGTAGAACTGAATTGTATTGCAAAATAACAAAAATGTTATTACCAAATATCAATTGAAAATTAATTGCCAGTATAAAGTCACACATATTTGTAACCTTGTTTGACCTTAATATGAATTCAAACATCCATGGAAGTTGATTAAGAACCATCTAGGCAGAATATGTTCTCATCACAGCAATATTATTTATCTTGGACAATTACATTAAGACACATTCATTATAATATTTTCATTTGTCAGTAGTCTGTGGCCAACAAGCTTTGAGTGAATTGCTAAGTACCTTCCAATGTCTCAATCCCTTTACAATTTTATAAGATCAAGCTACTAAAATATTGATAAATTTAATTTAATTGCTATTATCCTTTTATTGTTTTTAATAGACTGCATCTGCATCCAAAGCATGCAGAGAAGATTGATTGTCCAAGATAAGGCTGCTTATATCACCATGATGCTACAAAATCAGAACAGGAGAGATGTTTGAGTACAAATGATCTAGAGTCCCTTTCTCATGCACAAACCCTGACCCAGATGTGACAGCATGACTATGAAAAACTGCAAGTATTATATATAAGGCTTAGAAGAAATGTTCTATGGAGGGGAAAAGGTCACATATAGGTCACATGAGCGGGGAACTACAGAAATATCTCAGATAAGGGAGACAAGAAATACTGTTCCTTCAAGTTCAGCCTGTAGTGCTATCTCTACGAACTAACTAGTCAAACAGCAGCGAAAAAGATAAATAATGGATCATTCTTGAAGTGAATACAGAGTCTTATTTCTCTTTCTACCAATATTTTCTTTTCTAGGTCCCTGTGATGCTCATGGCTACACTGGCCACAGAAAGGAAAAGGCATTGCATAGCCAGCATTCACCCTAGATACCCTCTCTCACTTCCAGCTCTGGCTGCTGGTTACAGATTCAATTTCTTTCAAATTTGAGCAGTAATATCCTGACTCTAAAACTAAATGTTTTACCACCAGACTTCTCATCCCCAGTGTTGGTACATCAAGTACCAAGAAGACTGTGGTATGATTGCTGGCGACAGGAAAACTTACATTAGACTTTCAAGAGTAAAAGTCCTCAGAGAAAGCTAAGTAACTGTAAAGTCAGACAGATAGTCAAGAGCTGTGGCCCAAGAAGAATCAGTATAAGATTCTGAAAATATAAATGATAATAACAGAAAAAGAGAAGCACAGAAATTTTAAAGCAGAAATATGAAAGGGGGAGATGTCTCAATTGGTAAAGTTCCTCTTGCCCAAACATAAGGACCTGGGTTCCAATTCCTGGTACCCATATAAAAAGTCATGAGTGGCAGAGCATCTCTGTATTCCCAGTGCTAAACAGGCTAAATGGAGAAGAAGAAGAAATGACCTGACATCAACTTCTGTGTCCACTGCAGAAATAACCAAAGGATATTTTAGTAATAAACAAAATAACTGAAAATCACTGGCATTTGAAAGCAATCATAGAGAAACTAAGTTATTCAGATTTAAGTGCTGTACAAAATTCTCATACATTCATTTACTTTTACTACATGCTGTTGTGGGAATTCATTCTGCCAATAGCTTTAGGCTACAAGTCTTGGGGCATTGCTTCTTGTCTGTATGTGTGATCACTTAAGAAGAGATGAAAAGGGAGTCCTCTTCTCTCTTGGAGTGAGCAGACTGGGTCTGGTGGTGGAAAGTGGCTTGCAGTTGGTCCCCATCGTCTTGAGGAGAACAGAAGCTGAGTCAGCAGCCAATCCTCAGCATGTCTACCTTGCTTTATATTAGTGAGTCTGTTTCCCCATCGCACCCCTTAATACAATGATATATAAATATACCTCTGTGGGCTCTGGCCTCAATATGCCTTTCCATTCTAGTGAGAAAAATAATCATCCAAAGTCATCAGCAAATACCATCGAGAGGAGGGAATCATGGAAGGAGGAGGCATCTCAAGCACACAAACTACCAAAAATTATTTTAAAAAAAACATTCTTTTAAAACACACACTTCTATCTGATAAAATCACACATGACTCCTTTGATTTTAGACAGCTGCAAAGGGTCTGAAACAAAGAAGAAACTCAGGCAGGAATATGTATAGTAAATTTCAAACACAGAAGTAAATAATTTTCTTCACAATTTATACCTAAATAGTTGGCATCCCCCCCCCTTTTTAAGCAGAATCCTACATCTGGTTTCAATTAGAAAAACAAGAAACAAAACAAAATCTGGGGATTATCAGGCCAGCCTGTTCTTAAAAGACTGTAAACATTAAGAATGAAAATTCTCCTTATGCAACACCCTCATCAGAAACTTTCTTTAGATCTTCGAATGAAATGTCAGGCACTTCTCTCTGCCCTGTATGGTATTGATACCATCAGTCAGATGATGAATGCTGTAGCCCAGAAAATCTCCATTTTGGGTTTATGAAAACTCTGCTGTGATGCTCATATGAAACCAGGATAGAGACAAATATGTCCCTCCCTGCACGCACATCCTGTCCTTCCTCTGGCTCCCAGGACTTCTTTGTATCTCCCAAAATTCTCTTCACCTATTAATATCTTTCTTTTCTGCAAGCAGAGCCTCTATCTCGATTTTAAACAATAGAATATATAATTATTGTCAAATAATTTCCTTTCAAAATCCTGTCACTTCCTTATTCTGCCACCCTGGCCCTTTCTTCATAAACAACTCTTAAGAGAGAGGAACAAGCACTTCTTTAGCCTCACCTGCCCTTAGCCTGCCTGTCTGACATCTGCTCTCACCAGGCCAAAACTCCGCTCCCTCTGCACATCACCACTGAGCTGCAAACTTGTCGAATCAGGTTTGTGCATTTTTTGAACTCTTAGTTGCATTTGACATTGTTATTCCTTTTTTCCTTTAATTTTTCTAACTTATTATTAGTAATTTGGGGGAGGGAAAGCCCATATGAGCCAAGGCACATATGTGGGGGACAGAGGACAACTTGCTGGCATAATTTCTCTCCTTCCAGGGTATGAGTCCTCAGGTTGTCAGGTTTGACAATAAACAATTTTTACTTACTGAGCCATCTTGCCCTCCTAGACACTGGTCATCTTAATAAACTTGGAATAATTATATTGTGACGTTCCTTCTATTTTATTTAGTATTCCCCTCATCACATTATCCCCTATGTGTTGCTATTCCTTGAGGTTTCACCCAGTTTCTGTAGGTGGAAGTTTTTCTGTGTTCTGTCCCACCCTGAGATCCCATAGCCACTTATAAAATAATCACTCAGAGCTTATATTAATTATCAACTGTATGTTCTATGGCAGGCTTGTTGCTAGCTAACTCTTTCATCTTAAATTAACCCATTTCTATTAATCTATTTATCATCATTCTTTTAAAACACACACTTCTATCTGATAAAATCACGCATGGCTCCTTTGATCTTAGACAGCTGCAAAGGGTCTGTGGCTTCACCTGCATCCCATTCCATGTTGCTTCTTGGACAGCAGTTTGGCATCTCCCCTTACTCTCCTTTCTCCTCTCACTATCTCTCTTAGATTTTCCCACCTGGCTCCATCCTGCCCTGCCATAGGCCAATGCAGCTTTATTTATCAACCCATCAGAGCAACACATATTCACTACATACAGAGAGACATCCACAGCAAATTTCTGATTATTTTACATGCTTTCCTGAGTTACACATAATTCCACAGCTTCTTGACTCAGCAAGTTCCTTCCTGGGCTTTAAGCCAGTTTCTAACTTGAGTATCTTCAGTTGGAGGAACCTGAAACATCTTTCAAAAATGCTGCCATTCAAGCCTGAACTTCCTCTCTCTCTCTCTCTCTCTCTCTCTCTCTCTCTCTCTCTCTCTCTCTCTCTCTCTCTCTCTTTAATGCTTTAAGAGGTGTGGAGGGTGTTGCTGGAGAATTTCTCTCCAGCTCCCACCACCAAGTCCCGCCAGTCTCAGAGCCCACTTATAAAATAAACACACAGACTCTTACATTATTTAAACTGCTTGGCCATTAGCTCAGGCCTGTTATTGTCTAGCTCTTACTCTTATATTTAGCCCATTTCTATTAATCTTTACTTTGCCACATGGCTTGTGGCTTACCGGTACTTTACATCTTCCTTCTCCTGATGGCGGCTGGCAGTGTCTCCTCTCCCAGCCTTCCACTTCCCAGAATTCTTTTCCTTGTCCCGCCTATACTTCCTGCCTAGCCAATGGCCAATCAGTGATTTATTTACTGACCAATCAGCAACATACTTGACATACAGACCATCCCACAGCACTTCCCCTTTTCTTTTCTTAAAAAGGAAGGTTTTAACTTTAACATAGTAAAATTACATATAACAAAACAATTATCAAGCAAGAATTACAGTTACAATATTAAAGAAGAGATCCTATCTATCTTATATTTGTGAGTTTAAGGTTTTATATCTAACTTATCTTTTATTATAACTAAGGAAAATTGTAAGTATCTAGTCTTTAACCACATCAAAGACCTCAGAAGGATATATTACTACCTGAGAAATGGAGAAGGATATAAGCAACTTTTAGGAGTCTTGTAGGGTAGACAGAGACAGCTGGCAGCCTGGACAGTCATTCAAAGTTCTCTTGTGAAGTTGGGGCATCTGTCTTCAGCCCACAGGCCTAGAGTCTCTTATTCACTTTTCTCTGTGTCCTGTAGAATGTCTGGCAGTTTTCTCTGCAAAGCAGGAACCTGAAGGACCATTTTGTCAAGCAAAGTTCAGTGGTCACCTTTGTATGGGTCCTGCATGTCCAGTTGATCAGGCAGTCCAGGCAAGAACAGTTTCTTGCCCAAATCGCTATTTTTGTCAAGGTGAAGATAAACTCTGTATGGAGTGTCTTCGATGCCCATCCTCCTCTCTGAAGTAAATCGGTGCTGTCAGGAGCAGACATGTCTCACTGTCCAGAAAGTCTAAATTTTTAAAACATTTTAAATGCCATATTCTGTAGGTCTTTGAAGTGTTTGAAGACTACCTATCTATCTGAAATATAACTATGTATACCTAAAAGACTTAACTAACATGGCTACAAATATGATTATCATAGATGACTAATTATTAATCTATTTTTTAATTATCCATTATAATTTTAAATGAGTTACATAAACATAATATCTCAAACAAGAATAGAAATATATATACAGTATAACAAAATTAAGTTTAAACTTGTATCAATAAACTAAAATCTATAGCGATGTAAAACATTTTAAACAAGTTGTTACTCTTTAAAAGTAGGTTCATTAATCTACCCTTTCATCCTATCATATCTAAACTATCCCCCTTTTTGTTTTAGAAAGAGATTGTATTTATAATCAACCTGATTTAAATAAAAATATTGTTTTTTCTCTGTCCCACACCAGAGGGCTCTTCTGATTTGGGACACAAGAATCTCTTAACCATTTTTTTTTTTTTTTTGAGCAATATGTCTGGGTTTAGAGGGGGAGTGAGCCAATTCCATCTCTAAAGCCAGCTTGGTATATTTGGGAATTTGGGCGTAGCTTCTCTTACTACTTCCTGCTGGAGGGGGGCGCTGTATCTTATGGGGACACGAAGAAAATTTTAGGATCATGGAGTAGTCCATGAGGCTGTATCGTCTGAGCCAGTTGCCTTGGAACCATTCTGGATGTTGAGTCATCTGGGCCATGGTGTCATTGGAGACCTTTCAGGGGGTCTTGGCTGGTCAAACCTGATGTATCTTAATCTGGAACAAATCCATAGTCTCTGGCTTTCTGTGGAAACAAAAGCAGAGACTCTTTTCCAAAGCAACATATCCTTATATCCAAATTTTGAAGTCAAGGAACCTTTAAAATATACATTTTGGCATAACTCAACAGCTTTTACAATCAAATGTTTTTCTGTAGTTACGAATATCAAAGAGAACATAATCCAGATTCTTTGTGTGGTAGCCATCTTTACGTGGCTTATTTTTTTATATTAGCGTGAGCCTATTGCTTTAAACTGCAGCCTTCTAAGCCTGAAATGGCGCAGTGGCTGCTGGCTCCGCCCACTTCAGCTTCCCAACATGGCGGTGGTCCGCTTTCCGCCAGCTCTGGGAGCCGTAACTCTCAGAAATAGTGGTCTACACTTTTACCAAAGTAGCGTGTAGCCCAGAAACCTCTTTTTTTGTTTTGTACTAGCAAAGGCTAAATCCACCACACAGTTTAATGTGCTACTTGCAGAGGCCTCATTCCTACCATACTGCAGGTCGAGAGCGCACGCTAGGAACCCGCCAGTAGCTCAAACCGGCAGCTGCCGCTTATTTGAGAGAGACAATTAGGAAGCTGTTTTTAGGTCCGTTTTAGAATCTTTTTTCTAAGTTTTTAGGTGGAAACTCTTGCCACCACGTTGGGCGCCATTTGTAGCTGGAGAATTTCTCTCCAGCTCCCACCACCAAGTCCCGCCAGTCTCAGAGCCCACTTATAAAATAAACACACAGACTCTTACATTATTTAAACTGCTTGGCCATTAGCTCAGGCCTGTTATTGTCTAGCTCTTACTCTTATATTTAGCCCATTTCTATTAATCTTTACTTTGCCACATGGCTTGTGGCTTACCGGTACTTTACATCTTCCTTCTCCTGATGGCGGCTGGCAGTGTCTCCTCTCCCAGCCTTCCACTTCCCAGAATTCTTTTCCTTGTCCCGCCTATACTTCCTGCCTAGCCAATGGCCAATCAGTGATTTATTTACTGACCAATCAGCAACATACTTGACATACAGACCATCCCACAGCAGAGGGACTATCACCACACACTCTTTTGAGACACAAATGCAGGTGTTTTTTATGAGTTTTTATGGCACTCATTTTTGTATTGATGGCCATTCCACTTGATCTTTGCTTCTTTCCCTTTCTCTTGCTAATGAAATCATTTACACCGGATCATGTCACTTGCTACATTCAAACCTGTCAATACATTCAATCTTCTTGCTACAATATAAATAATTCTTTTAAGGGGCTGAAGAGATACTTCAGTGATTAAGAGCATTGACTTCCCTTGCAGAAGACCTGTGATTAGTTCCCATCACTCTCATGGCAGCTCATAACTCTCTGTAACACCTATTCCAGGCAATCCAACATCCTCCTATGTCTCCACAAGCACAGCGCAAATATACTTGTGGGAAAAACACTCATACACATATATTAATAATAAATCTTTTTACAAAAGCAGAATCCTCAAAAATCAATGAACCTATTTATCTTTTGAAGTAAATAGTCATCATTCTTTACCTATACCCTAAAAGGGAAGTCAAGTCAGATAAGTATGAATAATCACCATATAATTTGAAAGAGTTAAAATATGCTATAACTCTTGATTTAATTTGTATTGCTTACTCATCTAACATTTATTTACTGGATACTGAAAAAACTCTAGATTTCTGCCAGGGAAGCAGGGAAGCTGATTTCAGATCTTCACCTCTCCCTATGCTTTTATGCTCAGAGAGTATTTAAAAAAATATCCAAGCAAGTAAGAATTGGGATATATTCTAAAAGTTCAGTTAACTAAACTTTTATGTGAGATAGAAAAACTAGATATGATATAGCCGGGCAGTGGTGGCGCACGCCTTTAATCCCAGCACTCGGGAGGCAGAGATAGGCAGATCTCTGTGAGTTCGAGGCCAGCCTGGGCTACCAAGTGAGTCCCAGGAAAGGCGCAAAGCTACACAGAGAAACCCTGTCTCCAAAAACCAAAAAAAAAAAGTAAGCTGATAGAAGCTTATAAAGTCTCAGAATCTCTGTTCTACTTAGCAGACAGGCTGCCTGAGGGCATATCACAAGAACACACAATTTGTTCAGTAATGGAAGTGACATTTTCAGTCATAATTATTTCTATAGATAAAAGTTGAGCAAATGTATTATGTCAAATACTAAAGTGGTGACAGACTGAATTTATAAAACTTATTTCAGCAATAACTGGGAAAATTGTCATGAGAGAATCCACTTTCTCCCCTTGTTTAAGAACATTTGAGTTAATAAGCCAAACTAGCTTAGACATTCACTTGTGAGTTTATTTCCCACTGGACGTTAATAAAAAATGTTTTTATTTCACCTTTGTCAAACATTGAAGGTACTGTACTATTAGAAGATACGATAAAATAATTTCTGGTGTAACATTCTCAGTGATTCTTGAAGTTCACGCTTGTAAATTTTTGGAAAAATCATGATTTTTCACAACAGCTTGTTCACATCAGGAACTGCAGACTTTTTGTCTAACAGAGATGAGCATTAACATAATAAATATCATGTAGATGTGCTAGTCATAGTATACATGGGATTCAAGGAAGATAATCAATGTCCTTTCATGAAAAGACATGGCAACAATAATTAACATTAATTACAAAGTGGCCATGAATCAGATACTGTAGTGAAGACTTTCTGTAAAATTTCTTACTTAATTCTCAGCAGAAATAAAGTATATAAAATCATGTTCTGAAGCCAGGCGGTGGTGGCGCACGCCTTTAATCCCAGCACTCGGGAGGCAGAGCCAGGCGGATCTCTGTGAGTTCGAGGCCAGACTGGGCTACCAGGTGAGTTCCAGGAAAGGTGCAAAGCTACACAGAGAAACCCTGTCTCGAAAAATAAAAAACAAAAAACAAAAAAAAAAAAATCATGTTCTGTATTCTATAGGTAAATTAGTTCAAACAAATGTGTTAAGTATCCTGTCAATAGTCACAAGAGTACAAAATTTAGAAACCAACTCAGATGGAATTATTCTAATTATATGATATCAAAGGTATCCTACATACATATGCATTTATCTAATAAGTAATAAAATATCTTCCAAATACTATCCAGAAACCTTGGTGAAACTGTAGCAGACACCAGACAGAACTATTGCAGACATCTCAGTTAAGTATCTCTCTGAAATTAGGATCTATGAGATGCTTTATTTCCTGTCCCTATCATAGCAATCCTAGCAATCAGGGGTTGATGCAAGGTCTTCCCAAGCTCTAGGTCAGACTGGGATACATAATAAGACCCTGTCTCAGAACAATGACAACAGATTAGACTCTACAGATTATCTTTTTGGTATGATTGTGTATGCTCAGAGATTCCACGAAATGTTATTCTTTAATTCTGTATGTGTTTTGTCTTCTAATCACAGAGATCACAAGAAGAGTAGCTAAGGAGAACTAGGCTCTAATACCTTTTAGGAATCCATAAGGATTTACTTCTCAAAACCTTTGGCTATCCAATACCAAATGATCAGCCCTGAAAAAAAAATATACAAGTAACATTATATTGACTGAACAGGTTATAGTTAAGTGTTTAAGGCAATGTACTTATACACATACCCTTATAAGTTTGTAACAACTATTGAAAGAAAAAGTCCATGAATTTGAGAGAGAGCAACAAGAGGTATATGGGAGGGTTTGGGGGAAGAAAGAGAAGGGGGAAATGTGCAATTGTATTATAATCTCAAAAAATAAAAACAATTAAAAATGAAAAAAAAACTTTGATCCTTACCAGGATAATATATTTTTCTATATAAAATATTTCAGCCATTATATGGTTCTGCCACTTAATACATGAACAAAAAATAAGGATTATACAGAACTAATAATGCATTAACAGTGTGTGAAAAGGAACTATTTTTGTTGTTGGTGTCTACTGAACTTTTAATTCAGAATATGATTTGTTCAAATCAAATCCAAACACACAGAATGACCCAGAGTGCCTACAGTAAAACACTTAGAAAGTCATAATTCTGAGTACTTATTAACTCTATATTCAGCATACAGAATACCTATTTCCTGGCTTTCAAACAGTCTGATCTTACATAGCACAAGAAAGTACCTCAAATTGCTTTTCCTACCTCATCAACAATCTGGGTTTTCCATTTACACAGTTTTGTATGCAATAATTATTGAACACATCAACCAATATAATATATTTGTGTGTTATTACAGCCATCTGAAGCTGTAACACCAAGAACATAAAGTATAAGTTCTACTAAGAGATACCTGTCAATAGCCCTCAAATTATCTTTTACATATATAAGGAGTAGAGTCCTAGGAAGAATTTACACCAATTCCTGTGGAACAATTTTCAAATTCATAGAATCTTTTGTTTGTTTGTTTGTTTTGAGGCAGAGTTTCTCTGCATAGTTTTGGTGCCTGTCTTGGATCTCGCTCTGTAGACCAGGCTGGCCTGGAACTCACGGAGATCCGCCTGGCTCTGCCTCCCAAGTGCTGGGATTAAAGGTGTGTGCCACCACCACCCAGCAAATTCATAGAATCTTATGACCCTATTTTAAAGTGTTATTATTTATAAAAATTATATGTAAGCATATATAATTCTCAGGAAACAATATTCAAACTTACTTAAATTATATTGCCTATAATTTAATATTATTTGCATTTATTGTATATCTATAATACAAATACAATATAAAGTGTGCTTTTTTAAATCTTTTCTGAAGCCCATTTTTCAGTAACCTTGATTACTTGAAACTGATCACAATTGGAGCTTTTTTTTTTTTTATTTTCTCACACTGCTGGATGTAAGGTTCCCTTAAACGAGTAACTTCAGACATGGCAAGTTTGAAATTGAATGTCAGTTACTAAAGTGCTTGTAAAAGGTGTTTTATAATGTCCTGGCATTTACTCATGAAAGCCAAAGTAATCATTTCAGCAGTTATCAAATTGCAAGTGAGAAAATTTTCCCATAAAATTTCCATTGTTAGAACCTTGCCTTGATCTCCTTCCATTTTTAGGAAATACCAGAAATCCAGAAATTTGACAGTAGCACAATAGACGATGCCATCATCTGCCTCTAACCACATAAATAGTGAAAAACAAATTTGAGACCCAATTCTAAACTTCTGTGAGACGGCCGCAGTCCAGCTATAATGTCCAGCACTCTGGAGGACACAAAATATAAGAGCAGCAATACAGAGAAGAGTAGAAAAAAAAAACAGGATTCAACTTGTCTATTTCACTTTTCCCCAAATGTATACAACCTAGTTTTCATAGATGTCTCCTAGCCCAAACCTTCTCATTCAGAAAAAATAAGACAGAAAAGTGAGTGAAATCAGGAAAACAGTTCATGATGACATTAAGATCGTTCACAAAAATTTCATTTTTCAATAGAACTGTTACTAGTGGTAAAGTATGTCATTTTCAGAATTAAAATTCAGAACTTGCACCAGTCCACCTATCTCATCAATATTTTTAAAGGGAGTTCTTCAGGTGGTACCATAGGAAGCTGAAGAGCAGCAAGTTAGCAGGAAGTAGGAGGATATTCATTAGTAAAGATCAGCACATAAATGAACACAGAGAAATAATACCATAAAGGCAGTACACAAATCATTTATAGTCATCAAACAAAATCCTTTTAAAAATAAAACAACTATAACTACTGAAGTTGGTTAATGCATGCATAAAATAAAAATATAAATTGAAACATCAGAAACAGTTTGTGATACTAGTAAAATGGGTTTTAATTTTTTTTTCATTTCTGTTTTTTACACTTATGTGTATTTTGCCTGCATGTTCATCATGTGCATTTAATGCCCAAGAAGCTAGAGGAGAGCATTAGCTTCCCCCATGACTGGAGTTACAAATGGTTGTGTGCCACACTGTGGATGCTGGGAATGGAACCTGTCCTCTGCCCTGGAACAGCACCCACGGGTCTTAACTGTTGAGCTCTCTCTCCAGTCCCAAAATGTTGCTTACATATACAGTTAAAGTCCTTTTGAGCTTAAAACAGACTGTTAAAACTATCGAAGCATTTTGTTTAAATTTCTGAATTTCAGAGTAGCTACTGAGAAATTCTCTAGGAAAAAAAGTAAAAATAATCAAATTATATTAACTTGAAAACAATAATAACGCCATCAAGAAAAGAGCAGAATCAAAGAACTCCAAAGCAGAAAGTGACTAGCAAATACTAGCCATTAGAAAGTGATTACTTCAAAAGGAATGGACTAAATTCCCTCACTAAAACACATAGAAATGAATTTATCAAGGAAAAATATATAATCTTTATTCATTAAAGTACCTTAGTTTTACAGAATACACATGACATGAAAGTGGGATAACACTGAATGATAGTCCACACAAATGATAGCCAAAAAGACAATGGATAACATACCTTATATCAGAAAAAGATAAATTTTAAGTTGAATATAGATGTGAGAAGCAATATAAGATATATATATATATATATATATATATATATATATATATATATATATATATATAATCATTGGTCCATTGAACAGGAAGATTTAAATAAAAATGTATCAGAACAAATAAATGTGAAAAGAAAATACTGGTAGGCTTAAAGGGTAAAGTAGCAATAAAATAATGTGAGAAACCTCCATATAAATTTCTAAGACTGGATAGGATCACTCCGATACCAAAGATCAAGACACCATGAGAATAGATGATTATACATGACATCAGAGTACGTTCCCTCAACAAAATTCTGCAAAGCAGATTCAGCTGTGTAGTACAAATATTTTACACTAGGATGAAGTGTGAATTGCCCATGAAGTGTAATACACCACATTAAGAGAATGAAAGATTTCAAAGACCGTGTCTTCATTTCATAGATAGAGAAAAAACATTGCTTTCTGTTGCTAGGATAAATACAGTGAACAAAAGCACTTTTGGGAGGAAACAGTTTATTTCATCTCACAGCTCACAGTCTGTCAGGAAGAGAAGTTAGGGCAGGAACTCAAGGCAAGAACCTGGGTACAGCAAGTAGAACCATGGAACAGAATAGACCAGAATTACACTGCTTATAGGTTTACTCTTCTGGATTGTTCAGCTTGCTATCTTATGCACCTGAAGACCATCTGGCAGAGATGCCACAACCCATAGTAGGCTGGGCCTTTCCATATCAATCATCAGTCAAGAAAATGGTACAAAAACTTGGCCCAAGGTCAATCTGACAGATAATTCATCAATTAAGGCTCCCTCTTCCCATAGGACTCCAGTTTGTGTCAAGTTGACAAAAACAAAAGAAAGGAAGGAAGAAAGGAAGGGAAGGAAGAAAGGGAGGGAGGGAGGGAGGGAGGGAGGGAGGGAGGAAAAGAAAAACACAAATCAAGGCAGCATTGCATCTGTCGATTGCTTTTGGTAGGATGGAAATATTAACAATATTAATTCTATCAATGCATGAACATGGAAGTTCTTTACATTTTCTTATAACATCTTCAGTTTCTTCAATATCTTGAAGGGATTTTTAAAAATTATTTGTATTATCTTTTGAGATTATAATATAGTTGCATCTATTTATACATATATCTTTTTATACATTTGATTATAACTACCCTTCCCCTTCTTCCCTCCACACCCTTATGTACCCCTTCTTGTTTTTTTTAAACATTTATGAAGAAGTAGGAGATGCAACCTGGGGAGATGCAACATACACATTTACACACCCTAGATAGGAAGCCCATAACAGACCAAAGTACAGTTAGCACCAAAGGCCTACTAGGTGAACCAGAGAGTTTTGTTGGGGTTACTTATACAAGCAGAAATTACTCAAAGACAGAGGCATCACCAAAGCTCACCCCAGCATGAGGGACAGTTCACAAAACCTGGAGATCTGGAACACACTGCCCCACACAGATGCATTGAACATACAGGCATATCAACAGGTTGGAAAGTATCCTTTACAAGTTTCTCAGTTGTTTTATACCTCTTCCAGGCAGCTTGTTTCGTTTCTGTTTCTTCCAGGCAACTGGTCTGGTCTCAGAGTCTTTGCAGCTTTCTGGTATGAGAATTTTCTTTTTAGCTTGGCTTATCTCTAAAAATGACTCTCAGCCGTCTTTATTGTTTACTCTTGAAGGGAGTGGCCTAGCAAATCTTGTTGGTTTCAGTCACTTCCTGAAGCTATATTGAGTTTTACATTCTGTCTTAAAGTTTCTGGGAAGAATGGAATGTTTCAATTTTGGAGGAAACTGGTACACAATAGATCGATTTGAGGCTATTATGGACTGTACTATTTTCCTGGTTAATTTCCTGGTGTACTTGTCGTTTATGTATAATGATTTTTGTGGGTTAATTTTGTATCCTATTACATTGCTGCATGTACTTATCAACTATAGAACTTCCAAGTGGAGTCTTTACGAATAAAATTTTATCATCTGCAAATAAAATGTTTTTGACTTCCATGTTCAACCTTAATCTCGTTTAGTAGTCTTATTTATCTAAGACTTTAAAAACTATATTGAAAAGAGATAGAGTATACAACCTTATTGTATTAGAAATGCTTTGAATTTCTCTCCATTTTAGAATAATGTCAGCTATGAGCTGCTGTATATTCATTTTATTATGTAGTGATAGAGCCCCTGTATATTTAGTTTTTCTAGGACTTTTATCATGAAGAGATATTATATTTTGCCAGAGGCCTTTTCTGCATCTAGGGAGATATCACAAGGTTTACATTTTATACCATCTTTGTATCTCTGCAGTAAAGCTATCTTGATCTTGGTGGACAATCTATTTGATGTGCTTTTGAATTCTGTTTGCATGTGTTTTATACAGAATATTTCAATAAGAGATTTGGGTCTATTTTTTACCTGGGCCTCTGGTGTTTGTAATACTGGTTTATTAAAACTGTTTGAAAATGCTTTTTCAGGGGATTGAGAGATGACTCAGAGGTTAAGAGAAGTAGGTGTTATTCCAGAAGTACTGAGTTCAATTCCCGGCAACTACATTGTGAGTCACAACCATTCATAATGAGAACTGATGCCTTCATCTGGCATGAAGGCAGAACACTGTACACATAATAAATAAATAAACCTTTTAAAAAACAAAAACAAAAAGAAAATGCTCTTTCAGTTTCTATTTTACAGACTAATTTGAGAATTATTGCTGTTAGTTCTTTGGGAGTCCGATTGAATTTTCACTGAATTCATCTGGCCATAGGCATTATTTTAGACAGGAGATTTTAATTACTTATTCTATCTCATTGTATCTTATAGATCTATTTAGACTATGTAGTTCATCATGATTTAACTTTAGTTGGTCATATCTATCAAGAAATCCATCCATTTCTTTTAACTTTTCTGGTTTGGTGGAATATAGAGTTTTAAAGTATCCAAATTTCCTCAGTATCTATTGTATTGTCTCTATTTTAATCTCTAATTTCATTAATTGGAATTCTCTGTTTCTCTTTCTCTTTTAATTTGGTAAAAGGTATGTCAACCTTGTTCATTTTTTTAAAGAACAAACTGTTTCATTGATTTGATGTGTTGTTTTTTGCATTTCTACTTCATTAAATGTATTTAATTCAGTTCGGGGTTCAACTGAATGAAAATTATATCATATACATTCAGAGTTGGCCTTCCCACCTTAATTAATCCAACTAAGAAACTCCCTCACACGCATTCCAGTAAGTCAAACTAATTTAGAAAATTTTCGATTGGGACGCACTTGCTAAGGTGGTTCTAGATCAAATCACGTTGACAAATAAAACTAATCATCCACCATGTTTTAAATTTTTATATACCTATTAGAGGACAGGGAAGTCAACATAGAGGGGAGAGAAAGCAAAAATAACAGTAAGGATGTCTGAAAGAATCATAAAGAATACTATTATTATTTAGTTATCTAAAATTATATATAATACACATACATCTGTACAAATACATATATGTATGCAGTTTAAATAAAAATTTCTCATTTGAGTTGACAATGCTACCCAAAAGTGACATAGTCTATCTCACAAAACTCCCAATGTGAGGCATGAGAAGTATCCTTTCAAGTTGTTGGTCAGGGGAATACAAACTTCCAAAAACATTATAGGAAATGGTTGTGCCTTCAAGAAATTGAAGATAAGGTGCTATTGCTGAAGAAATCATGTGTCTTGGGCATAAGACCAAAAGAATCCAATGTGAAACTATCCTGAAAGCCTATTCTCTAATGACTGGTTTTCATGGTACCAGAAGATGTTATGCAAGCTTACAAGGGAAGAAAAAAATAGGCCTATCTAGCTATGATCCCTCTGAATTACATCAACGGGCGAGTGATGCAGAACAACTCTGAGGTAGCGGCACTCATAACAGTAGGGTCATGCATCTCGAAGGAGATCTAACTACTACCACTTTACTAAACCCTTAATACCTTATACCTATACATAAGTGTAGTGTTTAGACGTTATCAAATAAACTTCTTTTTGCAGCAAATGGAGATGATTTGATCAAAGTGCAGAAAACAAGTAATCATGTGGTGCTGAGCCCCACCTGATACATCTCCATCACAACTCCTGCCCTTAAGGCTGAAGAAATATCATACAAAAGCGGACAAAAAAAGTTTGTAAGATCCAGAGAATGAGAAAGTTTGCTGTGAGATAGTGTCTCATAAAAATCTAAGGAAAGCTACATGTATGGAGTTTCAGCAATGTGCTGACTAAAGAAGAGTTTAACAAGGAAGCTATCAACAGACATGCTAACACAGAAGGAGGGACCCTCAGGGTCCTCAACCATAGACAAATAACTGCAAGCAACTCAGGAATGCTGCAGCTATGAGAAATAGTCTTCCCCAAGGAAGAGCCTAACAGTTGGTTATCCAACACCAAATGATCAGCCTTGAAATTACTTAGAAATGGATGTAACACGAATCTTAAAGAGTCTTATTAACAAAAACAAACCCAGAGCCAGGTATTGGGGTGAACACTGAATGATCAGAGAGACAAAACCAGCCACAACTAACCTCACCTCACCGGATCCTCAGCTGGTCTTGTTTCCTCAGACTGGAGGCCTCTGAGTCCTCATCCAGAATGGGTCTCAGCTGAACTGTGCTGCTAGAAGCCTGAAAGCTTAACCAGCCAAATGCTTAACCAGCCAAATGCTTCTAGTTTCTGGTTCTCATGCCTTATATACCTTTCTGCTTTCTACCATCACTCCCTGGGATTAAAGGCTCTCTTTCTGGGATTAAAGGCATGAGTCACCATGTAGCTGGAGTTTTTCTGCCTGGCCCACAGTCAGGACAAATCTCTCTCACCTGCCAGTCCCACAGCCACTCAGACCCGACCAAGTAAACACAGAGACTTATATTGGTTACAAACTGTATGGCCATGGCAGGCTTCTTACTAACTGTTCTTACAGTTTAAATTAATCCATTTCCATTAATCTATACCTTGCCACGTGGCTTGTGGCTTACCGGCATCTTCATATGTTGTTTCTCATCTTGTTTCTCATCCTGGCGGCTGGCAGTGTCTCTCTGACTCAGCCTTCCACTTCCCAGCTTTATTCTCCTCCTTGTCCTGCCTACACTTCCTGCCTAGCCAATGGCCAATCAGTGTTTTATTTATTGACTAATCAGCAACACATTTGCCATACAGAACATCCCACAGCATCACCATGCTTGGCTGTATCCTTGAACAGATGGATTTCTGCCTCTGGAATGCTAGGATTAAAGGCGTGTGCTACCACTGCCTAACCTTTATGTTTAATATTGCGGCTGTTCTGTCTCTGATCCCACATAAGTTTATTAGCGTGCACAGTATTTCAGGGAAGACAATATACCACCTCCAATGGACAAGTAACAATATATGGAATAAGCAGGTTTTATTTATATATTTAGGTGTGTGTATGTGTGTGTGTAAACACTTAAAGAAAAGGTGACCATGTTTCTGAGAGATCAAGGTGTATAATATAGAAAGGGTTTTATAGAAGAAAGAGAATAAGGAAATTGATATAACTATCTTTTAAATAATAAAAACACATAAAACCCTAACTATCACAAAATAAATAATCATATATTTTATTTCAGAATCTATGATAATAACAGAATTTGAGTAACAAAGCTTCTCCTTTGTTTCCATGGAATCCCAGACAACAGCTCAAAAACTTCAAGAATCACACACTTCATGTGAAGTAGTAGAATTGGCCTATCACCTGATATAACAGAAGCTTTTGCTTAGAACATGTTTATACAACCTCCACATGTATTAGTGTGTTCATTTAGTATTATAATTGAATTTCTATAGTAAACAACTCACAAGTACCAGGGGATAAATATACTACCTTTTGTTACCTAATCATAGATATCATTGCTTCTCCACTATAATTGTCACAAATCAGGATGGGGAAATTATCATAGATACTTACTTCTCTGTGAAAATATTGTAAAGAAAAACATACTTTTTTCTGTTTGTATTACTCCATTATTATTTGGAGTATTATATGCTCAGTTAACATATAATTTATTGATTTCACTGAGATGGATATATACAAAGTATTACATTTATCAAAAGACCAACAGAGTTTTTTTATTTCTAATAATTACATATTTTTAAAAATTTATTGAAATAGATTTATAACACTTGCGATTCTCCCATTTTGAGAGGCATTTGCAGAATGAGAAATAATGTTGTGACCACTTCAGAAAAGTATAATCTTTCAAATTTTCAAGAAAATCTACAGAAAAATTAATTTTCTGAAAATATATATTTGAAATATCATAATGTTGTAATAGTTCTAAAGACTAATGAAAAATCTTTAGTCAGGGGCTGGAGATGTGGCCCAGTGATTAAAAGCATATCCAAAGGAGATGAGTTCCTGTGTTCACAGTGGCAGTTCACGTTAGGCAATTCACAACCATAAATATTGCTTCCTATTTTTTTTTTTTTAGGTTTGGTTTGTTGGATATAATATTTTAGGCTGTTTATAGCATGGAAAGTTTATCTTTCTCCTTCTGCTGTGGTCGGTTTACCAGGTGTATTAGTGTAGGCTGGTTGGAAGGCATTGCTCCAAGCTCTCCTGGCTTTCAATGTTTCCATTGAGAAACCAGCTTATTTGTATCAGCTTTCTTCATATGTGACTTGCATTTTTTCTCTTAAAGCTTTCAATATACTTTTTTTGTTATGTATACTTAGTGTTTTAATTATGATGTGCCATGGGGATTTTCTTTTCTGGCCTTTTCTATTTAGTGTTCTGTGTGTTTCTTTTATCTATTTGGGTGTGTCTTTCCTTAGTTTGAGGAAGTTTTCTCCTGTGATCTTGTTGAAAATCTTGTCTATGCTTTTATCTTGTGATTCTTCTCCTTCATCTATGTCTATAGTTTGAAGTTTTGGTCTTTTCACGGTGACCCATATTTTCTGTATGTTTCTTCCCTCTGTTTTAAATTTTTTCCATATTCTTTGCTTATTTCTTCTAGTTTCTTTACTTTATTTTTGAATCTTGATAGTCTATCTTCTGTTTAATTCATGTTACTTGTAAAGCTTCCCTTTGAGTTTTCTCCTTGGGTAGCTGCATTTTTAAATTCTATCTTTATTTCAGCTTAAGTCATCTTCAATATTTCTACATATTTTTACTAAATTATGTTCTCAACTCATGGATTGTCTTTATCATTCCCTTCAGCCACGTTTGTATTTTCTTGGGCATCACTTGGGCATTTACTCTCCTTAAATTCTTTCTTCTTAATTTCATTCAGCTGGGTTTTTTTTGTGTGTGTGTCTTCTATAAACTCCTTGAATTCTTTAATGAAATTTATGATTATTCTCTTCAATTCCGTGTTCTGGTGTCTATCAAGGTAATTATCATTGGCAAACATTTCTACTGCACTGAAATGTTTTTGAGAGAAAAATACTGGCTTGATCTTTCATATTGCTTATATATTTGTGATAAAATCTTGGCATATGGACTTCTTTTGTTTTAAATATGCGTTGAGAGAGCAGCCTGAGGAAGAAGAGACAATATGTTATTATGCTGGGCCTAGAAATTAGAAATGACTTAAGTATAATGAAGTTAGGCGAAGAGAGGAGACTCAGCTGGTATACAAGATGCTCATTCTAGCCCAAGTCTGGAGGGTAGGATAAGATGTGGTTAGATGCAGAAGGTGGGTGCTCCATGGGAGGGGCCTGCACGTTGTGGGGGGCCTGGGCAGATCCTAGCAGAAGCCTAGCATTTGATTGCAGACAGACAAAGTTGGTCAGACTAGGCAGGAACACTGTATTGTGTGTTGGTATGGGTATGTGGAGGGAAGGGTCAGCAGAGACACCAGGCAAGAATCTTGAGGGAGATGTGCAAGATTTGTATGGTTGGAGAGGTTGGAGAGGATGCAGCAACAAATCAAAGTTCTTATTTTGAATTTTGTTAAGTATCTTTTTTATATATCACGTCTCTAAGAAGCTAGTATTTATTTCAATATCCTAATTTTAGTTATACATTAATTATATTATCCAATCTAACAATGTTTCTCTGGGTGATGAAGTTGATTTTAATTTGACTATTGTTGGCATCGAGTGCCAAAAGCAATATTAAACATGCTTCTGCTGCTTTGTGACATGGGGATTTTCCTAAATGCTCCAACCATATGGACACTGTTGACTGTTGAAGTCTGAAATGTTCATTTAGAGAGCTCTCTGGAATATTTTCATGTTCAAAAGTATCGTCTGGCCAATAGTTTCTATTTATAGTCTCTTTACTATGTCTATAGAATACCTCAAAATATATTTAAGATGATAGAAATTTATTCTCATATCCAAGGCTTCTATAGCTCCCCACAAGACTCACAGAGATGTAAGAGTGGTAACAATGCTCTTATGTCAGGCTTGGGATATATTAATACATGAGCATATGGTTTCTCTTTAGAAGTTAAGGAATTCCCATCAAGTAAAGATATTTGTTTCCTTCCATAATGATATGTTCCTTAATTCAATGACTCATGGTTAGGCTGACAAGAAGAATTATATGACAGTCACTTCTACAGGTCTTAATTAAAACAATGTGAGATCCAGGTGTCCCATCCTTCTTCCCAACTCTAGCAGCTGCATTAGTTGCAAGATTTAAAATTTCATCAAGTCTACTGGGAAGGAAAAAGAAGCTGATTTGTGGTGTACAGAGAACAGAGGGACATAATAGAGACAGTAAAATCCTGTATTTTAAGTGGAGGCAGAGATAGGAAAAAGAACAAGGCATGATGAAATGATGAATTTCAAGCATAAATTTGTGTTAAAAAAGAAAGGACTACCTTAATACAACAAGGGCATACTACAATGACCTATAACTTGTGAGCTATGGCAAGAACATTTGTAAACATGCTATTTCATTACATATACATGAAATGAAAGACTGTATAGGCAAACATAACTGTTACCTCAAACAGTAGGTCTTATCCTCTATCACAGCTGATAAAAAAACAAGATTCAGTAAGGTAAATGCTCTGAATTATTAATGAGTCAAAATAGATATACAACTATAATGTAGGTAAAGAAAAATAAATACAATGGTAAAACAGCATACAAAAATTCATTGAAACAAAAATGAGAGAAGCAAACACTTTAAACATTTTTGAAAATACATTGATATTTAAAACAATTCACAAATATAATTAGGATAAGTTAAAAGAGTAAAAAATAAATATGTATATTTTGTTAACATCTGAAGAGTTGGAGCTAGGACCCACAGATGAGAGAGAACATGTGTCATTTGTCTTTCTGGGTCTGGTTTACCTCATCCAATATAATATTTTCTAGTTCTATCCATTTAATTTAAAATTTCATTACTTCACTTTTCTCAACAGCTGAATGATATCCTACTATGTATAATGTACCACATTTTTCACTATCCATTTATCAGGTGAAGGACATTTAGGTTGTTTTCATTTTCTAGCGATTGTGAGCAGGGCAGCAATGAACACTGCTGAGCAAGTATCTGTGAGATAGTATATTGATTCTTTCAGACATGTGTGAGGGAGTGGTATAGCTTGTTCATATGGCAAATCTACTGATAGCATTCTAGGAATGCTTGACATTGATTTCTAGACTGATTTCACCAGTTTGCAATCCCACTAATAATGAGCATGGTTGTTTTCTTTATCTTAGCCAATCTGATTAGGATGAAATTGAATCTCAAAGTTGTATTAGTTTGCATTTATCTTCTAGTAAAGTAAAAAGGAGCACATTGTGCTGGTGGCTTTTTACAGAAGAATCACAGGAAATGCATAATATTAAGATGAGTGTGGGGAAAACATGGTAGCTTTAATTGGGGAATGGATAGGGAGAACAACACTGAAAGGGGGGAGTAGAGATAAATAAGATTGAGGATGTTTTAAAAGCCATAGGGAATCATGTTATTTTATATAGAGAAAAGGAGCCAGAGAGGGCAGGAGAGAGGGGGAGAAGGAAAGGGAGAGGAAGAGAGCTCTATGCTAATGCTCTCCACAAGTGCTATAGACTATCTAATAAAAACCTCAGTGACAGAAATGAGAAACCTCCTTTCAAGTTGTTGATGTTCAGGGAATTCCAAAAGATGTCTCAAACAATATAGGTCATTGTAGCTGCCTCTAGTTACCACCCAGAAGTTGAAGTTAAGCTCCTATGGCTGAAATCACTATACATTTCAGACACCATACTCAGAGGTTTCAAGCTGGATCTGTCACAAGAATATCCTCACTGAGGAGTAAGTGACTTGCATATAGCACCAGAAAGTGCTATAAAATCTGCCAAGGAAGAAAAGCAATCAATAGTACTACACAAATATGATGACTGAGAACCACAGCAGAGACAAGCATGGAAAGATATTCTTAATGGCTTCACAGTGGTATTTATATTTAGGCAGTAGCTAATTGGACTTAAGGCCTTCTCAACCAGAGGGCAACCATACCTGATGCTAGAAACCTATTCAACTACCCTAGCTAATGAGAGAGTGGATCATAGAGGAGAATCTACTATTCCCGATTTCCTATGGCAGTATAATTCCTAACTGTATTTTAAATATTTATCCTTACAGCCACAGATAAGTGTAACTCTCACTTCGTCATCAAAGAAGTTCTTTTTTGCAGCAGAAGACCATTACTGAAAGCCATGACTGATCACAATACAGACAACAACTGACTAACTGACTGTGCTTTGTCCAGTATGAATGGATGCATCTACAACACAACCCCTACACATAAGACTCAGGGATAATTGTGGAAGATAGGGAAGAAAATTGTGAGAACAAAAGAACCACGATGTCTGAATCATCTATATACGACAAAAAAATACAACCATGAAATCTCAACAATATGATAGCCTAAAGACCTGAACAATGGTAAAAACCAATTGGCATGCCATGTGAATTGTGGAAAGCTTATAGAGCTCCAACCCTAGATAAAGCGCTAATGGCAATTGAAGACTAATGAAAGATAGAGAATTAGTCTTCCCTAGAAATGACTATTTAAATGCTTATCCTATACTAAGTTTTTATACAAAATATACATACAAGCAACACTAAACAGACTCAGCAGTTTGTACTAGTAGGTTTATTTGCATATATACTCATTAAGCAAATATTAAAGTAAAAGAAGTCATGAATTTGAGAGTGAGGGAGAGACAGAGAGAGAGAGAGCAGAACAGTAGATTGGAGCAGGGAAAAGGAAGGATGAAAATGATGTAACTATATATGGTTAGATGAAAGTTACTTTTTACTTTTGTTAAAATCTGTTTATTAGATTTTACGAATCTATAAACTGCCTTGAGGATCTGTTATTAAAGGTGTTTATATAATTCTTCTGGGTTTAAGTAACTGCAATACTGAGTGACATATATTTTTAAGAAAAAATAAATATTTGAAATTGATATCCAAAATATTTTGTAATATACTGTATATCCTTATATGTTTATATTTGTAATTGTTGCATAAAATAGTGAAGCACAGGTGGGTAAATAACATGAAGATTGTTGCCTGGAAAATTACCAATGATTATCTACTCTAATAAAATTAGGGTTGAAATTTATTTTCTTGATAAATGAACTATTTGTTTATAATATAGATGCACTCATTTTCTTTATTGACAGGTGGGATGATCTTATATGTAAGAAATCACAAAGAAGAAAACAAATTTGCCAGACCTAATACAAAATTCCACTAAATTTAGAGCTATAAGATCAACAATTGGAAAGCTCATGCTTTCTCATCTCAAAAGTGCCTGTGAAGCTACAATAATCAGAGTGTAGTACTAGCATAAGAATGAACAGAACTGAAGGTATAGACAAAGAGAACTTAGATATGTGTGTAACTAATTTATTAACAACCATGCAACCTATTCAATGGTGGGAAGAATTATACTTCAACAAATGGTGATGGGTCATTTTTTTTTAATCTAATAAAAAAAAAAGCTGGGTGTTGTGGCATACAACTATAATCCCAATAGAAAGAAGGCTGAGGCAGGAGGATCATCAAGTTTAAGACCAGTTTTGTCTATCTTAAAAAAAAACAGAAAAGTAAATTTAGACTCTACCATACAGAAACTTAAGTCAAAATGGATCAAAGACCTAACAGTTAGAATTAAAACTATAAATCTTTTATAAGAAAACATTGCAATTTAGCTTCTTGACCTTATATTCATGATAAATTCTTTAGCATGTCATCAAGCATAGGCATTAACATAAAAGAGACAAATCAGATTTTAGCATTAATACTTTTATATGATAATTTCATAAGACATTTTCAAATGGTTTAAGAATATTGGTAGAGCCAGGCAGTGGTGGCGCATGCCTTTAATCCCAGCACTCAGAAGGCAGAGGCAGGCAGATCTTTGTGAGTTCGAGGCCAGCCTGGGCTACAGAGTGAGTTCCAGGAAAGGATAGAATAAAAGAAAATAAAAGTTTAGAAATCTTATGAAAAGTAACTATTCAGTGTACACAAAAGCCTCTTGTAACTCAACAACGAAAATATAACAACTTGATAAAACAAAAACTCGGACAAAGAGCCTGAATAGACATTTTCCACAGAAAAGATGCAGTGGGGATCAGTAAATACACCATCAGTCATTCAGAAAACACAAGTAAAAATGGGTATAACATTCTGTACTCAACATGGTAGTAATAATAGAAAAAAAGGGTGAAAATTAAAAGTACCAATGAGTTTAAAGAGAAATTGGAACCATATCTACTGCTGTTGGGAAAAAATGTAACCATAAAGGAAAATATTTAGGATTTTCTTCAAAATTTAAACAAGTAATAGCCACTTACTCCATATATTGCATAGACAAGAATATTTGTAACTAAGTAGGCACTAACATCTATATTTATAGTCTTAACAGTTTTATTCACAATAAACAAAAAATAGCACACAGGTATAATCAACAACAGATGAATGGAAGAACAAATCCTGATATGATAAAAGAAGACTAGGTAAAATAAGGCAGAAGAAACACTGAATGTTTTCAGCTATATAAAACACTGGAATGTGCAAATCCAAAGAGACAGAAGCAGATATGATTAAGAAAGAACCAGGGTAAGGGAAGAGGGAGTTATTGCTAATAATTAAAAGTCTCTGAGATGAAGAGAAAGCTTCAGAAACAGTAGTGATACTTGTAAAGTACTCAGACTACAATCAGTGGCCATAAATTATACAATTTAAAAAGATTAAAATGGAAAGTATCATACTAAATATTTACATGTAGCACATATATTACGTGTTTGCTTGCATTATTTTAACTATTTTAAATTATAAATTTAAATTGGTCAGCTTGGAATTCATCTATATTACCTTCTTTGTAATTGTGACTATTCAGTGTCTCCCTGTAAGATGATTTTTTAAAATATATATATTTATTGGCTTGTTTGTTTGTTTTACAACTGCTCTCTTGTTTGTTTTACAAATACTTCCTCTCTTTCCTCTATTCCCGGTCCCTTCCTCCATCTCCCCTCTGTGCCCCCCATCCATTCCTCCTTCATTCTTATTCAGAGGAGGATAAGCCTCCAGTGGATATCAACCAAAGGTGTATATCAAGTTGAAAGCTGAACGAGACAACCCATTATGAGGATAAGTGTCCCAAAAGCCGGCAACAGAGACAGAGACAGCCCTTGCTCCCACTGTTAGGAGTCCCACAAGAAGACCAAGTTACACAACTATGGTATTCATGCCTAGGTCTGTCCCATGCAGGCTCCCTGGTTATCAGTTCAGTCTCTGTGACCCCCTATGAGCATAGGTTAGTTGATTCTGTCGATTTTCTTGTGGTATCCTTGACACCTCTGGCTCCTACAAATCTTCCTTCCCCTCTTCCTCAGGATTCCCCGAGTTCCACCTAATTTTTGACTGTGGGTCTCTGCATCTGTTTCCATCAGATGTTGGGTAAAGCATCTCTGGTGATAATTGGACTAGGCACCAATCTATGCATGTAACAGAATATTACTGGGAATCCTTTCATTGATATTTGTTTTCATATTTGTTTTTGCCCATCGTGTTTCATTCTATCGCAGGTGTCTGGGCTATCTGGCCTATGTTTCCTGGCCCTCCAGGCATTGCCAGTGGTGGGCTCCCTCTCATGGCATGGGTCTCAATCAGAACCAGACATTGATTGGCTACTCCCACGATTTCTGGTCACCTATACCCCAGCCATATTTTGTAGTCAGGACAAATTGTAGGTTGAAGGTTATGTGGCTGGATTGATGTTCCTATTCCTCCACTGGAGATCTTGCTTGGTTTGGCAGTTTGAAAATTCATAGGGAATGTTGCTATTGGAAAGTGTGGCATTGTTGGAGTACTTATGGCTTTGTGGGAGGAAATGTGTCACTGTGGAGGCAGGCATTAAGGTCTCATATATGCTCAACGAGTACTTGGTATCTCAGACCACTTCCTGTCGCCTTCAGGATCAAAATGTAGCTCCGTTCTAGCGCTATGTCTGCCTGCATACCACCAGATCTGCCATGATGATAATGAACTAAATCTCTGAAACTGCAAGCCACCCAATTAAATGTTTTCTTTCATGAGAGTTTGTAGTGTCTTTTCACAGCAGTGGAAGCTGTAAAACATCTGGTTACAGGAGACCACCAGTGCAGGCTCCTTAAGCCCCATTGCTAGTATTCTTAGCTAGGGTCACCTTCATCTATTCCTGGGAATTTCCACCATGCTAGGTTTCTAGCTCATCCCTGAAATGTCCTCCAATTTCATTTGTGTTTCCCAATACTCTCCCCCTCCATCCTTCCCAACCTAATCTCTCACTCCACCTCCTCCTCCACCCAAAGTGCCTATTCTATGTTCCCTTCCCAGGCAGATTCATACATTCCCCACTGGAGATCTCCCTGTTATATGATCTCTCTGGGTCTGTGTATTGTACCATGGCTATCCTTTACTTTACAGTTAATATCCACTTATAAGTGAGTACATAACATGTTTGTCTTTCTGGGTCTCGGTTACCTCACTCAGTATGATTTTTTTTCTTGTTCCATCCATTTGCCTGCAATTTTCATGTTGTCATTGATTTTAATAGCTGAGTAATACTCTCTTGTCTAAATGTACCACAATTTCTTTAACCATTCTTTGATTGAGAAATATCTAGGTTGTTTCCAGTTTCTGGCTATTATGAATAAAGCTGCTAGGAACATAGTTCAGCAAGTGTCTTTGTGGTATAATGGAGCATCCTTTGAGTACATTCTCAGGAGTGGAACATCTGGGTCTTGAGGTAGATAAATTCCCAATTTTCTGAGAAATTTCCGTATTGATTTCCAAAGTGGTTGTACAATTTTGGACTCATGTCAGCAATGGAAGAGTACTCTTTTTGTAACATCCTTGCCAGCATGAGCTGTTGCTTCTGTTTTTAATCTTAGCTATTCTGACAGGTGTAAGATAGAATCTCAAAGCTGTTTTTATTTGCATTTCTCTGATGGCTAAAGAGGCTGAACATTTCTTTAGATATTTCTCTACCATTTGAGATTCCTCTGTTGAGAATTCTCTGTTTAAATCTGTGCCACACTTTTTAATTGGATTATTTGGTTTGTTGATGTCTGCTTTCTTGAATTCTTTACATATTTTGGATATTGGCCCTCTGTCTGATGTGGCATTGATGAAGATATCTTCCCATCCTGTAGACTGCCATTTTGTCCTATTGACAGTGTCCTTTGCTTTTTCAGTTCTGTGAGGTCCCATTTATTGATTGTTGATCTTAGTGTCTGTGTTATTGGTGTTCTGTTCAAGAAGTTGTCTTATGTGTCATTGTGTTCAAGATTGTTCCTCACTTTCTCTTCTATTATATTCAGGTTTTATGTTGAGATCTTTTATCCACTTGGACTTGAGTTTTATATGGATATATATCCTTTTGCATTCTTTTACATGCTGGCATCCAGTTAGACCAGTACCATTTGTTCAAGATACTTTCTTTTTTCCCATTATATAACTTGACTTTTTGTCAAAAATCAGGTGTCCATAGGTGTGTATATTTATGTCTGGGACTTTGATTCAATGTTTTTATGCCAATACAATATGGTTGCTATTACTGAGGCTCTGCAGTAGAGCTTGAAGTCAGGGATGATGATACTTCTGGAAGTTACTTTATTACACAGGATTGTTTTAGCTATCCTGGGCTTTTTGTTTTTTCCAAAAGAAGTTGAATCTTGTTCTTTCAAGGTCTGTAAAGAATTGTATTGGAATTTTGATGGGGAGTGCATTGAATCTATAGATTTCTTTTGGTAAAATGGCCATTTTTATTATGTTAATCCTACTGATCCATGAGTATAGGATTTTTCCATCTTCTGAAATATTCTCCAATTTCTTTCTTCAAAGACTTAAAGTTCTTGTCATATAGGTCTTTCACTTTCTTAGTTAGAGTAAAGCCAAGATATTTCATATTATTTCTGGCTATTGTAAAAAGTGCTGTTTCCCTGATGTCTTTCTTAGACCATTTATCATTTATAGATAGGAGTACTGCTGATTTGGGTTTTTGTTTGTTTGTTTGTTAATCTTGTATACAGATACTTTAGTAAAGGTGTTTGTCAGTTGTAGGAAATTCCTGGAAGAATTTTTGGGGTCACTTATGTACACTATCATATCATCTGCAAATAGTGATACGTTGATTTCTTCCCTTCCAATTTGTATCCCCTTGATCTCCTTTAGTTGTCTTCTTGCTCTAGCTAGAAATTTAAGTACTATATTGAATAGATATGGAGAGAGTGGATGGCCTTGTCATGTCCCTGATTTTAGTGGAATTGCTTTCAGTTTCTCTCTATTTAATTTGATGTTGGATAACAACTTAATGCATATTGCCTCTATTATGTTTAGCTCTGTCCCTTGCGTCCTTGCTCTCTCCAAGAGTTTTATCATGAAGGGGTGTTGGATTTTGATCTAGGCTTTTTCAGCATCTAATGGGATGATCATGTAAGGTTTTTTCTTTCAGTTTATTCATATGGTGGATTACATTGACAGATTTTCATATGTTGAAGCATCCTTGTATCTCTGAGATGAAGCCCACTTGATCATGGTGGATGATTTTTTCTATGTGTTCTTAGCTTTGGTTTGTGAGAATTTTATTGGTTATTTATCCGTCAAAGTTCATGAGGGATATTAGTCTGTAATTCCCTTTCTTTTTTGAGACTTGGTGTGGTTTGTGTATCAGGGTGACTGTGACTTAATTAAATGAATTTGACAATGTTCCTTCTATTTATATTTTCAAATAATTTGAGGAGTACTGGCATCAGCTCTTTGAAAATCTGGTAGAATTCTGTACCTGGGCTTTTTTTTTTTTTTTTTGAGGGGGAGTTGAGGATCTTTTAATGATTACTTCTATATCCTTGGAGGTACTAGGTCTATTTAAATTGTTTGTCTGATCTTGATTTAACTTTGGTAAGTTGTATCTATCAAGAAACATGTTCATTTTTTTTAGGTTTTCCAATTTTGTGGAGTATAGGTTTTTAAATGTATGACCTAATAATTCTTTTGATTTCCTTTGTGTCTCTTGTTGTGTCCTCATTTTTTGATTTTGTTAATTTGGATATTATCTCTCAGTCTTTTAGTTAGTTTGGACAAGGATTTTTTTACCTTGTTGATTTTCTCAAAGAACCAACTCTGTTTCATTGACTCTTTGTATTGTTCATTTCTATTTTATTGGTTTTAGTCCTGTTGTTTCTGTTCCCATTTCTAGATTTTTCATTTCCAGGATTCTCTCAGTTTTTGTTTCCTTTATTGCTTCTAATTTGATTTTCATGTCTTCAACAGTTTTGTTTACTTCAACTGTGTGTTTGGTTTTTTTCTCAGCTTTCTTTAAGGCATGCATTCATTTTCTCCAATTGTTTGTTTGTATTTTTCTGAATTTCCTTAAGGGATTTATTCATTTCCTCCTTAGACCTCCTTCATAAAGTTAGATTTAAGGTATTTGTGTGTGTGTGTGTGTGTGTGTGTGTGTGTGTGTGTGTGTTACTGTTGTGTTGGAATACTCACGGCTTGTTAGAGTAAGATATCTCAGTTCTGGTGGTGACATATTACCTTGGCTGTTGTTTCTTGTGTTCTTACACTGGCCTCTAGATGTCTGGGTTTGGGAAAACTAAAGATCTAGGTACTGATTTCTGAGTTTATCTTTGTTGGATGGGTGTATTTTTTCATTGGTTTCGGTTTCTTCTCTGGTCTTCTGGTCTGTGTGGACTGGGTTTCATCCAGTTTGTTTGGTCTCTGATAGAGCCAGGAGTCTCTACACTGCTTGGAGTCTGGAGAAAGGCAGCTAGGAGGGACCAGAACTGATGATAGACAGTGTAAAGGAATGTCAAGGTATTGAAAGAGTGGGAATGTTTGATACACAGTCAGCCTACCTGGAGTTTTCCTAGTCCGCTTCGTCTCTGGTAGAGCATGGAGTCTCTGCTTCTGTTGAAGTCTGGGGAATTGCAAGTAGCAGGTCATGGGGCTTAGGGGTGGGGGGAAGCTGAAATAGTGATGGAGTGTTAAAGTTTGTGGAGAGAGCAGCCTACTTGGACTTCTCCCAGTCTATAAAGGACCTTGTAAAGCAGGGAGTCTTCTCCCAAAAATGAGAGGGATCTGATAAAGCAGGGAGTCTCTGCCCCTGTTGGAGCCTGGAACATGGGATGTAGGAGGGTATAGAACTGAGGGTAAGGTTGGAGGAAGCTGAGACAGTGAGAGAGTGTTGAAGATGAGGGGAGGGTGAACTATCTCAAGAGGATTTTTCAAGTAGTACTTTTTTATTTCTTTCACCATATACAAAGAAAACAATAAAATATTTTAGCCCAAAACCAATGGATGATAGGGAAAATGATAGATTCTTTGTGATGAATCAGAAAAGGAGGCAGAGCTAAGTGTTTTCTGTCTGGCTTGGATTGTTGTAGCTCTATGTGGCTCAAACTAAGTCTCAGGAACATCTGGCTTCTATAGACTTCTCATGCACAACTCCAGTCTAGGAAAAATGGTCAGAAGTTCTTAACCCATAAAGTGTAGAGGCTAATCAGAGCACCACCTCCCACTGATAATGCGTAGCCTGTGATCCATTCACTATGTATACATGCTCTCCGCTGTTGGTAGGAGTGCAAACTTGTACAACCACTGTAGAAATCAGTATGGCAATTTCTTAGAAAATTGAGAATTTATCTACCTCAAGATCCAGCCATACCACTCTTGGGCATATACTTATGGTGATATTTTATTTGTGCTGAAATGTGATTTTATTTGTATGTTAATAAATAAAGTTTGCCTGGAGATCAGAGGTCATAGCGAGCCAGGAACAGCAGTTGGTGGTGGTAGCCTACACCCTTAATCTGATCACACAGCAGGCAGAGTCTCTGTGTGGTCAAGGACACAGCCAAGAGTGGTGAGACAATGAGCCTTTAAGTCCAGTACCAACCATAGAGACCTGAAGGTCTGTATAGACAGGCAGTGACGAGGAAGTCACGTGGTTGGGTTTAGAGCCAATGAGAAGGCAGAACAGAAAGGCAATAAAAATACAAATCAGGCAGGAAGAAACTCTCTCAGGGGAAGCTATGGCAGCAAGGTGGTAAGATAAGGTAGTCATGACTCTCTGATCTCTTTGGCTATTTACTTCTATATTTGGCCCTGTGTTTCTTATTTACTAAGACTGTTTAGAATTTCGTCTACATTTACCCAAGGAATGCTCAATCATACCACAAAGATACATGCTCAACTATGTTCATAGCAGCATTATTCTTAATAGCCAGAACCTGAAAACAACCGAAATGCCCATCAACTGAAGAATAGATTAAGAAAATGTAGTACATCTACTACTCAGCAGAGAAAAACAATGACATCACGAAATTTGCAGGCAAATGGATGGAACTAGATTCAGAAGGACAAACATGGTATGTACTCACTCATAAGTGGATAGTAGATCTAAAGCAAAGGACAATTAAACTGCAACCCATAGATTCATGGAGCCTACCTAGCAGGAGGGACCCTAGAATGACTGTGGCTTATAATAAGTTTTGGTTTTGCCCAATCACTGGGCAAGCTTTAGTGAAACATTTCACTATTAGGATAAGAATTTGTACTGTATCAAGCTGATGAAAGAAAGTGCTCGCTGAACTTTCAGGAGGGGAGGCTAAAATCTTTTTAGATTATGGATTAGCCTATAGAAAAATGTCTGCCATAAATCAAACAGTGAAGGGGAAGATGAATAGGTATCACACACAACTTAAGTAAAACATAGCTCTCTGAACAGATGAAGATAGGTTTATTCTGTATCCCAGAATCTAATCAATATTTATATGTATAATTCAGCTATTATTTGGCTTAAAAGGGCTAATTGGGAAATGTTATCATTTTTACTATTTTCTACAGAGAAAATATTTTACTGTTTCAAATAACCCTGGACTTTTGAATTATAACTTGTTTTTATGTTCAGGCTATCTGTGTATTATTTCTCCTGCAGTTGTACATAAAATGTTTGTACATTTAAAAAAGGACAAATACTATAGAATTGTATTACATGAAATATATAGAATATACAAATTCATAGAGACAGGAAGATTAGACGTTATCTCAAGATAGAAAAGAAAGGAATATAGAACAGTGATTTCCTAAGTACAGAATATCTGTTTTGTGCAATGGAAAAGCCCTACAAATGGACAGTAGTATCTGGACATAATGTCATGAATGTAATAAATCAATACAATTAATGTAATTAATGAATATCAAAAATATAGTTATTGAATGAATACTGTGAATGTAATCAATGAATACCACAAATGTAATTAATATCATGAGTGTAATTAATGAATATGAGTGTAATTAAAAAATGAATTAAAAAAAGAAAGAAATGTTCCCCATGAATAATTTCATACACTATATCCTCTTTACTCAAAAGTTTTTGCTTTTCATTAATTTCAAATCAGATTGAGATGTTGATATCATCAGCATTTTTCTTTTGTTTTTATTTACTTTTTGAAAATTGTATACATTATATTTTGCTGATGTTTTTCCCTTTCCCCAGTTCTTGCAAAATCCTCTCTCCCCTCTTCCCCTCTCTAACTTTAAATTCATGTCCTTTCTCTCTCTTAGAAACTGCCACATACACACATACACACACACACACACACACACACACACACACAGAGAGAGAGAGAGAGAGAGAGAGAGAGAGAGAGAGAGAGAGAGAGAGAGAGAACAAAAGACATGGAAAATAATTTATGTTGGCCTGCCCTGGAGTTTGTTTGATGAATCCAGTTTTACTCCACTGAAGAAAACTGATTTTTCTCTCTCTGAGAAGGTATCAATTCCAGCAGTAATTTTATTGGTGGTGGCCATATTCAGGATCCTTGGGTCTTGCTATGTGTTTTGCATATTAAATGTAAGTTTATTAATAATAATTTCTGTGCATGATTATGTTGTAAGTTTGGGGAGGATTAAATTGAAAGAGTAGATTACTTTTGGTAAGGTAACCATTTTCATACTATTACTCCTACCAAGTCATGTGCATGGTCAGGCTTTCCATTCTTTGGTATCTTCAATTTATTTCTTCCGTGTCTTAAAGTTGTCATTGTAGAAATCTTTCACCTCCTTGGTTAGATTTATTTCAAGATAGGTGCAGTGTGTGTGTGTGTGTGTGTGTGTGTGTGTGTGTGTGTGTGTGTAGAAGTAGGAAAAGAAAAACTTTTAAGAGACAGAGGCAGTAGATAATGACAAGAAAACAGTATCATCCAGATACAACAGAGTAGCTGCACACATGAACTAACAGGGATTCTGACAGCCTAAAGAAGTCTCGTGAAAGTCTAAGCTAGTCCAAACTCCAGCATGGTAAGAGGAGGTGGACGTGACACTCAACCATTATTGGATGATCTATTAGCAATTGATAGCTGCTGGAAAAGGGAGAGTTACTTTTCTTTAAGAGTGTTGTTCCACCCATGCTCCAGTGGAAGACCACACATACAGGAACATAGGAGAATCACAAATTAGACTTGATGGGTGGTAAAAAAAAAAAAAAGTAAAAAAGAAAGAGGACACAAAGGTAAGTAAGTAGGGAAGAAGAAGAAAGACCTGGGAGGAGGTGGGGAAGAAATGAATACAAGCTCATCTGAAACTATCAAAGAACTAATAAAATGGGAGAGGAATAAAAAAGAATCAGATTGTGTCCAATAATCAGTAGGCATATGTAATAAAACATTGTCCCTAAAAGATGTCATTAAATATTACTGTGTTTTTAAATTGTTATTACCTATCAGTTAAGAAGTTACATTTCATTATGCATCTCTGAGTGCTTTCAATTGGCACATATTCTTTGAATAATTAGAATAAATTAAGTTCTGAAGTCATAAGTTAAAACATAATGAATAGAAAATAAATAGTTCAATGACCTAGAGATTTTATAGGTAATTTATAAGTTTCTGTTTAGAAAAGAAATACCACTATCACGGATGTTTATTGTTGCCAGAGTTCTGTATTGTTGTCATTATTCTTATAGATACTTGATGATCTCACATTGTGGAAAAAAAAAGAAATACCCACTTACTCAGTGTATTAACATTGTTTTTAGTGGTTGAAAAAAGATTTGTGGGAACAAAATAAAGCATTATGTATTGTATGACTTATCTTAAAACCAAAATAAAAGTGGGTGGTCTTCTGTTACTTTTCATTTAGCCTCTCTGTAATTTGTAAAATTAATGTTTTCTGTTCCAATTCAAAAATTTGCTATCTGTCTATTATTTGTAGTCACCCAGCATTAAGCTCATAATTACTTATGAATCAATAAAATGAACTGAACACATTAAAGAATAGTTCAACTCTTGGGTACTCAGCCCCAGTTGGCACAACAAAAGTCCTGCACCTAAGGCTGGGGGACATCTTAAAAGAAGGAGTGGAACATTATAAGACCCAGAGAACCAGGAAATCTGCCACAAGATTATGACTCCTAGAAATGTCAGGGAAGATTCCCACATGATACTGCAACAATATGGCTGACTAAACTAGACCGGAACAAGGACAGCACTTGTACATACTAACATGGAAGTAGGAACTGTCATGAGGCCTTGAGAGGAAGCAAGGCCAAAGATGGGGGTTAATGGGAAGGATTAGAGGGAGCAGAGAAAAGGGGGAAACTGAGGTAATCATATTTTAATTTAAAAGTTAAAAAAAAAAACAGCCATGGTGAATTATGCCACTTTGGCCATAAAACGCAGGGCAGATGATAGGCCAGATAATGGGCAGCTGAGCACTGCACTGTTACATCAGCTGTCTGCCTGCTCTCTCCTTGTCTTGCCTTTGGTAAGATCTGCTTCTTTGCTCTAATTTGGAATTATCACATAAACCCTGTGAATGAAATTTCCTTTTATGTGGAAAGAAATGGCACAACTTTCTTCACCCTCAAAGTATGCTGCATCCAAGACTATACATCCCACATCCATGTGTCAGCTCCCTTTTTCAGATAGAAAGTTACTGAAAAGAGTAAATTTTCTTAACCTGTATTTTACATGATACAATTCTGACTGAGCTACAAGCTAAATTCCTCTGCATTAAAGCACTTAATCCTGTTTGTGTGTTTCCTTTTCATGGCTCCTCACAATAAGGTTTGCCCGGTCCCGCGGGCCAGTTTATTTGATGAGACTCGAGGAGGCACCTCCTGAAAGATCAATGGGGGCGAGAGAGAAAGGAGACCAGGCGCGTAAAGGAAGAGAGAGACATTCTGAGTTGCGTCGAGGTCTCCGTTTATTGACTGGGTATTGAAGCTTATAAACAGGGCTTCAGGCAGGGAGGGGGAACAGGGGAAGCACGGAGAGAAGGATGGCAAATTCCTAAGGGAGGGTGAGGTCACTTTGGTCCCAGGCCCCTGCAGCTGGCTGATTAGCAGGTATTCCAGGAAGTTGTACAGCCCGCGGTTAGGCCAGGAACTTCCTGCCTTTGTAAGGTTTGATAAAGTAAGGACACTGCTGTCCGGAATCGGTCCCCAACAGTTCCCCCTCTTTTCTCAAAAATGGACCAAGTCCATGTGATCGGGGTGGTCCGAGAGAGTCCCTGTCTTAGGCTACACAGGGGGCTTCCCACGCTCGGCAGCATGCCGTGTTGAGCCGGTCTCGGGCGACCTCTGTATGCTGTTGTCTCCGGCGTGGGCCCTGTACTATTCCCGTCATTGAGTACCCTCTAGCAGGACCGTGGGGACGTTAGGGCCTTAGGACACTGAATCTGAGTCCTTGATGGGGCTCCTGGCCGGCCTCCTTGGAATCTACTCTGTGATAATGAATCGAGACATGTCGTGGTAAGGCCGAATCAATCTGATTTTTGATAAACTGAGTCAACCGCTGAAAGGCCCAGGGACCAAAGGTCAAACCACCCGTGCTGATTTTCAAACTCCCTTTTTCTTTGAGCCAGCCTTTCCCTTAATTTTTCCATCGATTCCCTGACAATACCAGTATGGTCGGCATAAAAGCAGCATTCTCCCTTCAAGGCTGCACTTAATCCCCCCTCCTTTAAAAATAGTAAATCCAGACCTCTTTTGTTTTGTAACACAACCTCAGAGAGCGAGGTTAAAGATTTCTCCAGAGCAGAAATGGATCTTTCTATGGCCTCTAGGTCAGTAGTCATAGCCATTTGTGACTGCATAAGGTGGTTGCTCTGCACGAGAGCAGTAGTTCCTGTACCAATTCCTGCAGTGATGCCCCCAATACCTAACAAGAGGGCAATAGTCATAGACACAGGTTCTTGAGTGTATCTGCCTCTCTGCTCAAAGAATTCCATATCAGAGACTAATTGGACCAGAACATAAGAGTTTTCCCATTATCAATGGCAAAGCAAGCTTCCCCTTATTCAGTTTTTGCCATCTGCAAGTGTGTCATGGGTTCCGAGGTGGATATTGGAATTCTAGCATCCTCAGTTTAGTGGTACCCAGACATGAATCATCATTTAGTTAAGACATCAGTGATATAAGAGCCAACAGTAATTAGCAGAAGCACAAGGCCAAAAGCCTTGTGATGGCTGACAGAGTTCCTTATCCTCAAGCAACTTGGAACTTTATCTCAGGTTCCCTATGACAAGAAATTCCCTTTTGATCTAACATTCTGGGGTGGGGGGGAAACAGGGGCGATGTTTTCTCTCTTCTATAATTACTTCCTGCTGACATTGGGACGTTGTTGTCAAGGCCCTGGAAAGCCAGAATGTTAGTCAAAGACAAGAGGGAATGTTTTATTGACCAGCTGAAGAGATGGTATGCATATCGGCTGAATTGGTCCATATCAGCTTTCAGCAATTTCAGGGCTCATGGTCATTTGCAGTAGGTTGTCACCAGCAAATGATGCTTGGATGTATCTGTCAGCCAAGTGGAAACCTGTTGAGATAGATATAAACTAGGAACAGGAGTTAAAACTTATGAACTTATTTGGAACTTTTAGACCCATAGTCTTAGTAATTGTAGTATTATCAATTTGCCCTGAAATCCATAGTGTCTTTTCTATCTAGAGAACCAAGTATAGATTGGACTGAAATTTCCTTGGCCCAATGAAAAGCATCTGTAAGTCTATATTTAGAACCTGTTTATCCTTTTTAAAGAGACTTATTAGGTTTAATTAATTCTATAGCTAGTCCAGTCATCAATGTCATCAAAGATCTGAGAAGGATAAACTTTACCTGAGTGCAGACTTTTAAGTCTATTTAAAAAACAACATAGATTATCCATTACCCAGACTGCCATCATCCCAGGCTCCTATAGTCTTCATAGTGTTGGCAGGACAGGTGTCAGGATAGCATTGTCCACAATTCAGGTGGCATCTTCTTGTTGTTGTTTCATATCTTCTTTGGAGACCTTGGGAGTCATTGCTAGGAGCTGGGGAGCTCAGAGTCTCTGTTTGCTATAGTAAGCTTTTTATCAAATACTGTAAATGCCATATTCATCAGATCTTTCACAGGTTTGAGGACCATTATCTATTAAATGTATCTGAGCCAAACAAATCTAGGCCTAATCTTGAAAATATCTCTAAGTTTGGTAACAATAACCAGGGCAATTTGTTCTCCTATAAATATATAAGTCAAATATACCTCTTAGTTTTGTTTTTTTTTTTTAAATAGAACAGTTTATGCTTTAAACTAGTATCTGAATAGCCAGATGACTAGTATTAACTTGTATTTCTTAACACAAAGGACACACAAACTCAGACATTCAAAACCAAACATACATGTGGCCACATTTTTCATTCATACCTGTAGAGTAGACAGACATTTTTACAACTATGACCCTTTGGAGTCTCAATGTAACAGCAGAATAGCAAGACAAAGAAATCTGAAACATGTTTCATTTTTTTTTATATATATCTCAAGTAATTTTTTATAAAAACATTATTTTTTATCTTAACCAACAATAATTTGAAACCAATTCTCTTAAATGATGGCAAGTATTTGTAACCCACTGAACTCAAATGACCAAAACCCATGTAAATTTTTATTTTTCCTGTGGAAACAAAAGCATAATTTTCCCAGTATCTTGAACTGGTAATTTAACATTTCTTTTTAAGCAATATCAGGACAGAGAAGGGTTAACAAGAGAAGCTGCTGGCCAGCAGAAGAGACCTTGAAGTTATCACAGTAAAGGAAGGGAGGGTCAGATTCTCTCTTTAGTGTTCACACAGTTTTTGTCAGTTGCAGGCAGTCCCCATTGCCCTGTCCAAAGCTCCCATCTTTGCCTGCCTGTACGGAGAGCACGCACCCCACCCTCCTGAGAGCAGCCGGCTGGCTGCAGTCCTGATAGCAAGAGAGCTAGGGAGGGACGGAGATGGCCTTTGTTATGCCTCTCTTTCCTCCTCTTCCTCTAGGAAAATAAGGGAGGTTAGTAGACAGAAACAAATAACATTTACACAGACAATCCAAGAACCGGAACATCAGCACTGAGACAAGGGCCTCATTCATAGCCAGCAAGCCCCTCTTGCAGTATGCAAGCCCCACCTGGCAGGAGCTACCTGTTTATCTCAGTTCGATCAGGGAGTGGGGGTGGGGAACCCAGTTCCCTCTATTGTGGCTCACACATCCTTCCAGTGGGCTAGGCAAAGGTCTAGTAGAGAAGAAGGGAACTGTCCCATAGCGTCCGTCACAATCAAGTCAACAATGAGAATAATTAATACATTACACACAAGACCAAGGGCACACGAAAAAACTTTGCCCCAACAAGACAACCAACAAAGCTCCAAGAACAATGACAGCCTGACGTGCTCTGGGGGGGGTGACCCTCCAGGCTCAATCACATCAAAAACAATCCAGACTCGAGGATCTCTGTCCTTGATCAAACAGACATCAGGGGCTTCCACATCCCTGTCAGTCAGACATGCATCTTTTTTGTTTGTTTGTTTGTTTGTTTGTTTGTTTTTTTGTTCGCACACTTTATTATTCTGTGACAGTTCTCTCTCTACACAGCTTCTATTCTGCTCTCAGGTCTAGCTCCTTTCTTGCCTGATTTCTCTATATTTATCTACCTCTAGGTTCTATCTTAATTCCTTCATATAGTTCTGACCCTTCTAGGTTCTCATCTATCTAGTTCTTTCCTGCCCCGGCCAGCGGGGTATCAACGGGGGCGACCCACCTGTGGGAGAGAATGAGAGGGATGGGGGAGACACGAGAGAACGACAGCAAGACAGTGTGTTCTGATCAAGCTGCAAATTTTATTCTCCTCAGCAAGGCTTATATAGCATGGGAGGGGGCAGGAAGGAGGGAAGGGGTGCACGACGTGCAGTACGTGCAGGTGAAGAGGGACGTGCAGGTGAAGGGCTACGTGCAAGTCGTGCAAGTCGTGAAGCTGCTAGGTGGTAAGGTCACTGGTCAGGGCCCATTGTTCTGTTGCTATGCTACCTGACCTGCCTGACCTGTTCCTTATCTTTGGTTTAGGGTAGGGGCTTGTTCTCTGGCTTAGCTAGTACTTTTCCATGGTCCATGTTTGGTCCCTGACACTTTCCCCTATCAGCTCCTCTCCCATCTCCTTCTCTCTCATCTGGCTCTTTCTCATCTTGTTCTTCCCCATCTGGCTCTTCCTCATCTTCCATCTCGTTCCTCTAGTCCTCTCTTTTAGCCCTTCGATCTAGTTCTTCCCCATCTTAGTTTGTTCCTCTCAAGTTCTTACCCATCTAGTTCTTCCATTCTCTTTTTTCTTTCCCTTTCTGTGCCCTGGAAGTCCCGGTATATAAAAGGGAGGGTCCAAGCTAAACTGTGTAAAGCTATTACTTAACATCCACCTCTCCTAGGCGGTGTCTCCTTGTGGAATTTACCTTAAGTCAGGAGACTCGCCTGTGGGTGGTTATCACTGTTAGTCCTCGGAAGTTGGGTGACCACCTGGGCGGTGTCTCCTTGTGGAATTTACCTTAAGTCAGGAGACTCACCTGTGGGTGGTTATCACTGTTAGTCCTCGGAAGTTGGGTGACCACCTGGGTGGTGTCTCCTTTAGTCCTTGAAAATGGCTAGGGGAGATATCTGATTCCAGAGAAAGCCTTTCCTGGGGCTGTTCTCCAAATGCCTGGAATGTGTATGTCTAGAGAGTGATCAGTGCACATTGTTAGCCCTTCTTAGGGAAAAATCAATTGGGAAAACTATGAAGGCACACATGATTTTTATAACAGAATACAGCTGATATATAACAAGCCAAGTAACACCAAAAACTCCTTAGGATTTGGCTTCCTCTGGAGGAATTCCCTGATTCCTCCAGGTAGTGACTTTGCCATAACCAGCTGAGTTCTTATGATATATTCCTACAGCCTGCAGCAGTTCCCCTTTTTTCGTTTAGTTAAAAAATTTTTTTCTTGGAAGAGAAGGAGAGACAGTAAAGTAACAATGATCACAACAAAACATACAAAAAAACCCACAAAATGGCTCTGACAAATTCCCGGGACAAAATACAAAGTGGCACTTCCTCCCACCGTGGGGGAAGATACCCAAAGATGCTCCTAAACCAAATCGTCACCTCTGAGGTGGCCTTAGGGCTCTGGGACGTCTCCCTTCGCCGCCAGGTTCACTGTCCGGACACGTCTGCCCCAGTGAGAGCCTGCAAAGTACAAATCGATCGACCGGTACAAAACAAAAGTAACATGACAGAGACACAGACAGGACAGAGAGCGCTCTTACCGGTAGATGTCAATAAACCTCTGGACCCTTGGGTGTCAGGCAGGGGGAGTTTGAGAGAAAATCCTCTGCAAGGGCTAGTAAATGTGAAACACGCCCATCTCCCTCTGCTTTCTTTAGAACATCTCTAATCACACCATTAAAAACTAAAAAAGGCATCCGGGACATTTTCCCCATCTGATTAATTTGTTAATATCTTTTCCAACCTCGTTCCAAGTCAGAGGGTGAATTCCTGGTCCATTAATCACTAACCAGGGACATTTCTCCTCCGCATATTGGAAGAATTTTATCAAATCCTTTTTCTTAACTCTTATTCCTCTCTCCCTAAGATTACCTTTTCATCTCCTTTAGAAAAACAGCCTCTTTAGATAAATTTTTGCCCATGATCGATGGGACGACATACTTACCTCAAGACTCTCCCGCGTTGCACGAGTGATGCGGTCTGGGCGTCTCTACCCTGATCCTCTCCGGGGCCCCTTCCGTTGTCCGTCGTCCGGCAGGTCACCTTTCCTCGAGCCCCACGTTCGGGCGCCACTTGCCCGGTCCCGCGGGCCAGTTTATTTGATGAGACTCGAGGAGGCACCTCCTGAAAGATCAATGGGGGCGAGAGAGAAAGGAGACCAGGCGCGTAAAGGAAGAGAGAGACATTCTGAGTTGCGTCGAGGTCTCCGTTTATTGACTGGGTATTGAAGCTTATAAACAGGGCTTCAGGCAGGGAGGGGGAACAGGGGAAGCACGGAGAGAAGGATGGCAAATTCCTAAGGGAGGGTGAGGTCACTTTGGTCCCAGGCCCCTGCAGCTGGCTGATTAGCAGGTATTCCAGGAAGTTGTACAGCCCGCGGTTAGGCCAGGAACTTCCTGCCTTTGTAAGGTTTGATAAAGTAAGGACACTGCTGTCCGGAATCGGTCCCCAACAAAGGTTGACACATTTTGACTGTTTTTTGAAGCCCAAGGTTGGGAGAAATTTCCTTATGTAGAAAAAAACAGAGAGACAGAAATTTGCATCTTTGAAGAATTTTAATCCTTTTGCCTCAAGCATACATGCCCAAGAAAATTCTTACCTAAAATATAATGTTATGTATATTAGGATTCCTTTATATAACTATATTCTTCATACAGCTAGCTCCTTTTCAATGGTGCAGTGTCATATTCCACAGGGAGATGACAATAGGAAACAATAAGGGATCCTTATAGTTATATTTCAATGAACAAAAGCTATGCAAGCAAAGAACATTCTCTGCCTTGGGCCCATCAGTTCATCCAGTTGGTTATTATTTGTGCATAGTTCACACACCTACTTTTACTTAGTAATTCTTTTCTCTTAAGATAGGTAATTAGACTAGAATCCGTTACGTCTTAGACATAGAAAACTTGCCTCCCTTAATTAAGCAAAATGCCTCTGTTGCTTCATTGTTCCATAGTCAAAGTAAGACAATTACTAATCCACTTATATTTTCAGAGATTATATTGTACTTACTACTCTGATGCGGTTTTCTCCCTCTAATTAGTGCCACCCAGAGCTTCTCTGGTGATGGGAACTGGAAGTGAAAGAGAACTCAAAATTTACCGTACTATGAATTTAACATGATAGCTAAGAGTTTGTTATTAATATGGAAACCATAGAATTTAAGGAAGCAGCCTTAAGGGTTAGAATAATAGACTTGTGGAAATTTAAAGAGCAGATAGCCTAATTTTATTGAAGGAAAAGGAATGTAAGGGAATGGTTCCCTTTCTTTTTCTTTTTCTCTTTCTTTTTCTTTCTTTTCTTTTTTTGGTTGGCAAGACTGGAACTGTCTGGTTCCTTCCTAAATCTTCAGCTTCCTCTCTCTCCAAGTGCCCACTCCCCAACCCTTCTGGTGTAATCTTCCTGCCAAATCCTCTTAATGAAATGGCAGAGTTAATTGCTCTTTTGCTTGGATTTAGAATACCATAATCACTTCCTTCAGCCAATGTAACATCAGCAGATGTGACACAGAAAAGCTTGAAAAAAGCACCATGCATTTCTGTTCAACCCTAGCACCTGCTGGTATCAGGACACCCTGCTCAGCCAGCCACAAGAAGATAAAGGATAAAAAATAAAAACCAGATAGATTTAGTGGGCACATTCACATTAGTGACACACATCTCTTGCTGACCCATGGAAGAGCATGGCAACCTTAACAGCCACATCTTACATAATCACAACAGATCGCAGATATTTGAACAATTACAGCCAAAGTAATTAAAAAGGTGGATTGCATATACTCACTGAGTTTTTGTGCAGACCACTGAGATTGTATGTGTGTGTATGTGTGTGTGTGTGTGTGTGTGTGTGTGTGTGTGTGTGTGTGTGTGTTTGGTTGTTTCTCAGCATTATTGTCAGTATATGTTCATAATTCCCCCACACTCCATCTATGACTCCACTTCCTTGAGTAGTGTTGACAGATCTGAGGCCAGTGAGATACAGGTGCCTTCAGCCAGATCAACCTGAGCTTAGACTGTGAATAAATGTAGAGCTCAGATATCAAGTGTAATCATTTCATAACTGATTTCTAATCAATATTTGGTTATAGCAGAAGCAAACACACTCAAGATCCAGAGCCAGCATGGAATTTAGTCAAATTTATGTCATGGAAAGGAGAAATCTTGGTCTACAACAGCACAATAAACAAAACAGAGAACATTTTGTTTTGTTTTATATTGTTTTGTTTTGTAGATAGGCATTGTGGTTCTACACAGCTGTACTGCATTTGGTTAAGAAACAGCCAACCTTCTGAAGCCAAAGGCAGTGGAAGGTACTCTTTGCAGCAGCACTTAATCCTCTTAGCAGGGAGCTCACACCCTTTCACTTCCTAGTCTACCTCAGGTCAGCAAAGTAGACCCATTAAATATCTCTAAGAACCATTGCTGGAGAAAACTAGTTACAGGTGTAACAAGCTAGGGAATTGAAATTATTTCTCACTTGATAAGCCCTAGATAAGATTCCCAGAAAGAATACAAAATGGCAAATTTAATATGACCTTTAGATAGACATCCTTAAACAATATAAGTATGTTTCCAATGTTGTCTGGGACACCCAAAATTTTGTTACTCGAAAATTCAACTCTGATTTAGCATGTTCCGTTTCATTTGGAAACCCTGACAGCCCCTAATAATTCTCTCTCATAATAATGAGGACTACTCCATCTCAAATAATCTTATCTCATGATTATTTCTTCTAGTACACTGCTACAATTATCATTTGTTTGTTTCCAGGTTATGTTCTTGTATCTCAGCATTTCTTTTCTTCACTCAATAACAAGTATTTCTTGCATCTGAAAAGCAACAATAACAGATTAAAGAGAAAACAATAAGCGATTGTAAAAGAATTAAAATACAAAGATTATTCAAATATCTCTAAGATGAAGGTGCTTGTTGTAAAGACTGACAACCAAAGGATATCAAATAATTTTAAAGTTTCCTCCTGCAGTTATGTGGGACATGACACAGTAAGAATTTAAAATCAGTGTGTAAATACAGCAAAAAAACAGTAAGATCCATGCTAACTCCAAGATGGAGGAACTCAGCACTCAGATTTCATGCATCAGGACTCTGTTTCCATGATGACTCACTGCTTGCAGATTGTCTGACCTCCAGCTGTGACCAGAGTAACCACCTGAACATAGAGTTGTGGGATCTTTATTTCTTGTGGACACTAGGGAGAACCTTCCATTGGCATCATCACAGTTCATCAGACAGACAAACTTTAGACTATTTGTCTGTGTCCTAGACTCAGCATTTACTCACCCTGCTTATTCCCTGTGATTGATTCTCTCTAAAACTCCTCAGGGTTGTTCCCAGATTAGCACTGAGTTCTATATATCTACAGGAGGGTGGAGAAAAAGCAATTTGAAAATGAAAACTACCAGTATGTGTCTAATGAAGAACCGAACAAAACTTAGAATTTGTTAGAATTACCTCTTTAAAGGAAGTACAGTACCCAGACACATCCATACTGCATATGGATGCCCTTTTGCATTCTTCAGTTCTCAGGGAACCTCCAAACTAAAGTTCAACTACTAAAATGTAAGCTCCAAGTTCAAACAGATCTGAATTTAAATTCTGACTCTGCCACTTACCATTTTATAAACACAAATAAATATATGCATCCTCCAATCTTGATGTTCTCATCTAAATATATGTGAGTGATAGCTTAATCAAATTATTAAAGGAGATAATACAACACAATTTTCACTAAAACCAATTCTGAGCACATTAGTTTTAGAGCACATTATTATTAGAGAATCTCTAATAATTAAATCAAACTGAGAGTGAATGGAGAGAGAAAATCATGATCCTCACCATGATAGGTCTGCAGCAATAAAATACCTCACATGTCTAAATCTTCTCAATTTTCTCCACATTACTTCTCTAAAGATAACTTGAATGGATGTTGGGGTCAGCAGTATTTATATCTTACCTTACAATATCTTAAATTATTTTGTTCTAAGAATATTCAGGCATTATTCAAGAAGTTTCATAATTTTTTTCCTATGAATATAAGACATTTAAAAATGCAACAAAATGCATAATACATGAGGACCGCCTTTGAAGGCACATTGACCTGTGGAGAAAACAGTTGGTTCCCAAATCATGGTCTTGTTCATCCATTCTGATTCACTAATAACCATAGTGGGTGGCACATCTACCATCACCCATGCCTCTGCAGGAGCAAGAAGGGTGGTAGGTGTCCTAATACTAAGTAACACATTCCAATTCAGGGAACATTGCAAAACAAGCAAAGTCACATTCCTGTGGTGCTGGGAGGAGCGCTGACAAAGCTGCCATTCCAGGAAGTCCACACAGCAGAGAAGACAAAGCGCCGCTCTGGGATTCGAATGGGCATATGTGTACAACCAGCTGTGTGATTAAGGATCCTTAAATCTCTGGGCTTTGTCTCTTGGTGGAAATAGTTGTGCCTTAGTCTATTTCTGCTCCTAAAAACACAGGGCCACCAATTGGCTAGGTTATGAATAAAAGAAGTTTATTTTAGCTAATGGTAGTAGTCCAATGTCAAGGTTCCACATTTCGAAATTGATGAGAGAATTGCCTGAAGGTTCAGGCTATCACTCTGCAAGGCATGAACTGCATGTCGATTCTGACCAAGCTGGTTTTTACAGAGGACCTATTCTTAAGGAGCTAAGTCATTAATCCTAGCCTCCTCCATCAGACTTCACAACTTCATCCCTCACAATAGGCATAAAATTTCAACTTGAGTTTCAAAGGTGACAAACTGTACTTAAGCCAGAGTAATGTCTATGTCCTAGGACCAATATGACAAATTATGACAATCCATGCTATTTATCAGTGTAGGTAGAAGTTTTCCTGTGTCCTGCCCAGTCCCGAGGACACTTGGTCCCAAGTAAACACACAGAAGCTTATAATAATTACAAACTCTATTGCCTGTGGCTCAGGCTCATTGTTAACTAGCTCTTATAACTTAATTCAACCCATTTCTATTAATCTGTTTTGCCACTTGGCCATGGCATTACCAGTCTGCTGGCATCTTGTTGCTCCTTTGGTGGCAGAAGCTGCATCTCCCCTGACTCCACCTTTCTTCATCTCTATCTTGAGTTTGAATGTACCACCTAACCTTATTCTGCCTTGCCATTGGTCAAACAACTTTATCAAGCAATGAGAGCAACACATATTCACAGAAAGATAACCCATAGCACTTCCCCTTTTCTGTTTAATCAAAAAGGAAGGTTTTAACTTTAATATAGTAAAATTACATATAACAAAATAGTTATCAGTGTTACTCCCATTGGCTAATAAATAAAGCTACATTGGCCAATGACAAGGCAGAATGGAGCTAGATAGGAAATCAAAGAGAGATAGAGAGAGAAGAAAGGTGGGGTCAGAGCAGATGCTGCAAACTGCAGCTAAGAGAAGCAAGATGTGAGAGAACAGGTAATGCCACAAAACCATGTGGCAAAACATAAATTAATAGCAATGGGTTGAGATAAGATGTAAGAGCTAGTTAGCAAGAAGCTTGAACCATAGGCCATAGAGTTTGTAATCAATAAAAGCCTGAGTGATTATTTCATAAGCACATTTGAGAGCTCAGGTGAGAGAGATTCATCTGGACTGTGCAGCTAGGTAGAACCAAGAAATTTCTGTCCACATATCAGTGTCTACTGAAATATAAAAATATTACTACCTACAAGATTCAATAAATAATTATTATGAATATGTTTATTATCATAAAGTTATGCATAACTAACTAATGTGAAAACGCAGTAATAGAAAACAGTCAATATGTGTGGTGGAATGTCAATCTGTATGTTGTGAATATATATTGCTCTGATTGGTTGATAAATAAAATGCTGGTTGGCCAGTAGCCAGGCAGGAAATATAGGTAGACAGACAAGCAGAGGAGGAGAATTCTGGGAAGAGGAAGAACAGAGTCAGGAGTCACTGGCTAGACACAGAGGAAGCAAGATGACAAGGCAGAACTGAGAAAAGACACCAAGCCACGTGGCTAAACATAGATAAGAATTATGGTTTAATTTAAATGTAAGAGCTTGTCAGTAATAAGCCTGAGCTAATGGCTGAGCAGTTATAATTAATATAAACCTCTTTGTGTTTACTTGGGGGACACGAGTGGGAGAGATTTGTCCCGACTGCCTGCCGGGATGGAGGAAAATTTCCATCTTCATTTAGCGCTCAACATGGGGCATTCGAATTTCCATAACACCTAAGAGAGTTTTAAAAGGGCTTCTAGCACACACTAATGGAGCCAAAAACAGCTTTCTACTTCATCTCTCATGCAGATCAAGATATAGAGATGCCAAGGTACAGGGATACCATGGCATGTGGAATTGAGCTACAATATGGTGGGTTCACAGTGTATGAACTTGACCTGCAGCATGAAGGATTTCTGTTGCAGTACACAGAGGCATCTTTAGGCTGCACAGTGTGGTGTGTGGTGGATTTAGCCTTTGCTAGTATTGGAAAAAAAAAGAAAGACAAAGAAAAGGTTGGGGGGCTACAGGATGTTGGATAGAAGTATAGACTCACTGCTTCACCATCAGCAATGAGCATGATTCCCCCAGAGCTGGTAGTAAACGTAGTTCTGCCACTTTGGAAAGCTGAGGTGGGTGGAGCCAGTAGACAAAGCTGCCATTTCAATCTTAGTAATACTTAAATTCACAATAAGACAGATTCAGCTGGGATAAACCCTAAACAGTTTACAGTGTATGTAAAAATGTACATAGGCTTGGAAGAGAGAGGAAAAGGAATATAGACAGTTATATAAAGAAATAGAAAGTTTAAAAACAAATAAAGTCTTTAAAGGGAAAGTAGAAGTAATATAAAAAATAAGCCACATAAAAATGGAAATCACACAGAGAGTCTGGATTATGTTACCTTTGAGATTTTTAACTTCAGAGAGACATTTCATTGTAAAAGCTGCTGAGTTAAATCAATATGTATATTTTAAAGATATCTTGATTGTAAAATTTATGTCTAAGGATACATTGCTTTGGAAAAGAGATTCTGCTTTTGTTTCCACAGAAGATGAGAACCTATGGATTGCTTCCAGGCTAATATGGTTTGATCAAGGAAGATCCCCTGAGAAGTCTCCAAATGATCCAACATTTAGAACAGCTTCACATCAACTGGCTCAGAAAATACAGTGTCATAGACTATTCCAGTCAGGACTTGACAATAATTCTTAATTTTTTCAAGATCCCCATTAGATTACCAGGGTCCTTATCCAGCAGGAAGTAGTATGAGAAACTATGCCCAAATTCCCAAAATATTGTTTATGAGTGTTTATTTTTATTTAAAGGGGGTTAATGATAAACGCAATCTCTTTCTAAAAGAAGAAAGGAGGATATGATATAAAAATGTAGGATATAGATATGATAGGATAAAAGGGTAGATTATTAAATCTACTTTTATAGAGCATCAACTTGTTTAAAATGTTTTACACTGCTATGAACTTTAGTTTATTGATGCAAATTTAAAGTCAATTTTGTTATACTGTATGTCTATTTCTACTCTTATCTAAGGTATTATGTTTGTGAAGCTTATTCGAAATTGTAATGTATAGTTGAGAAATATAGATTACTAATTAGTCATTCATGATAATCAAACTTATAGTCATGTTAGTTTTCTAGGTATACATAGATATATTTCAATTAGGTAGTTAATCTTCAAACACTTCAAAGACCTACGGAATATGACATTTAAAATGTTTTAAGAACTTAGACTTTCTGGACAGTGAGACATGTGTGCTCCTGGCAACACCAATTTACTTCAAAAAGGAAGATGGGCATTGAAGACACTTCATATGGACTTTATCTTCTTCTTGGCAAAAATAGCCCTTTGGGCAAGAAACTGCTTTTGCCTGGACTGCTGATAATAAGTTGTATAAACTGGGCATACAGGATCCATAGGAAAATGACCACTGAATTTGCCAAAACAAGGCAAAATGGTTCTTCAGGTTCCTGCTACGCAGAGGAGACTGCCAAATATTTTACAGGACACAAGAAGAAGTGACTGAAAAACTCTAGGCTTATAGGCTGAAGATGGATGACCCAATGTTACAGAGGAACTTTGGATGACTGTCCAGGCAGGCAGCTGTCTCTGTCATTTCCAGAATTTTTGAAGTTGCTTACAATGTATTTCCTGTTTACTTATGTAATATTATATCCTTCTGAGGTCTTTGATGTAGTTGAAGACTAGATAGTTATAATAATAGTTTTCCTTGGTTAAGGTAAAAGATAACTTAGATACGAAACTTTAGACTCACAAATATAAGATAGATAGAATATTTTCTTTAATTTTGCCAAATACAAATAGACTAGATATTGTAACTGTAACTCTTGCTTGATAACTGTTCTATTGTATGTAATTTTACTATGTTAAAATTAAAACCTTCCCTTTTGTTTAGACAGAAAAGGGGAAATGTTGTGGGATGTCATTCTGTATGCTGTGAATATGTGTTGCTCTGATTGATTGACAAACAAAATGCTGATTGACCAGTAGCCAGGCAGGAAACATAAGCAGGCAAGCAGAGAAGGAGAATTCTGGGAAGAGGAAGAGCAGAGTCAGGAGTTGCCAGCCAGACACAGAGGAAGCAAGATGACAAGGCAGAACTGAAAAAAGGTACCAAGCCATGTGGCTAAATATAGATAAGAATTATGGTTTAATTTAAGTGTAAGAGCTTGCCAGTAATAAGCCTGAGCTAACGGCTGAGCAGTTATAATTAATATAAACTTCTTTGTGTTTACTTGGGGGAAATGAATGGGAGAGATTTGTCCTGACTGCCGGCCAGCCAGGACACAAGAGAGCTTCCAACTACAAGCATAAATAAAAATTTCCTCCAAAAAGAAATAGTTGGGAAAGCTACTGATTGTGACATCACAATCAGTGATCAAACACTTCATTATCAATATCTAAACAAAAGCAGAAGAGCAGTGACTTATTAGGCGTCCACTGGGATTACAGCATAATCCTCACTCTCACACACATAGCAATTAGAGAAAACAATCCTCAAATGCAACATGGGAAGTCACTTTGTGTATTCCAAAGTCTGTCTATGATTTCCATTTAAAACTCGACCTCTTAATGAAGTGTTCACTTTTATATACATCCAAGTTGTTTTCCAAATTTCACCAGGTTATAGTCCTTATTAGATACCATGGGAACGAATAAAAATATTCTCCTCACTGTTTTCAATATATTCCATGTGAATTTCAATACTTGTTTTTTCTGCTTATCATTTTTTTCCTACAATGTTTAACACTCTCATATAACATTCTATACGCCAGCACAAGATAATTTTCACAAAAGATGAGCATATCAAAGAAAAACCAGGAAAGTTGATGGTCTTCTGAAAATTCTAACAGTTTGTGTGAACTAACATAAACATAATTAATTATTTAAAATAAAACATACAGTTATAGTAGTAAAATCTGAATTTTCTTCACACATCCTTAGTATTCCTTATATGTCTGATTTAGTTCAAGTCCTAGCTTATCTAAGTCACTGTATTTGTTACTTTATTCATTGCTATGCAAAATACCTGACAAGAAACAAGTTCAGGGAGGAGTGGTTCATTTGGGCATATAGTTTAAAGAAATAAAGTCCATAATCAAGAAAGGTAATGGGGACATGAGATGGATGGCTATATTGCATCTGGAAACACAGAGATGATTATTGTGTATCAGTATTGGCCATATCCTTCTTTTTGTTCAGTCTGGGTCCATGGACTACTGTTCTTCATGTTTAGCATGGATCTTCTCATATCAATTAAATCCAGAAACTTGTTCATAGATGTGCCCATAGGATTATCTCCTAAGTGAGTCTAGATTCTGTCAAGTTGACAATAACATGGATAAAAGTGAGCTCCCCACAATGAAGTGGTGGAATCCTCGAAAGCTTCTGTTCTGTTGCTGGTGTTAAATCAGCAGATCCAACATTTATATTATTCTATATCTTTCACAAATGTCAGTCTCAACTGTTCTTTTCCCATTATACTTTGTACTTCATTATTCTAGAGAACTCATTAATTTGTGCAACATCTAATGTATATACAGAAACACAAATTTTAATAGGTTTACATTTGAGGTATTGGGGGTTTATATTTGAGGTATTGAGGGTTCCCCCCATGTAGTCCAGGTTGACTTCAAATTAGGCCATAACAATGCTAGAATCACAGGTGTATGAAATCACCACACTCAATAATTTCTTGTATTTTAATAATGTAGGGTACACATTTCTTCTACATTTTATTGATTTTCAATTTTTTTATAGTGCTAGTTACAGAATTCAGATTGTCTTGACTGCTAGGGAAATGATGTTACACTGAACCATCACCTCAGCCCTAATTTTACTTTTTTTATGTACAGAAATTTTTGAAGACTTTTATAGCATTCATACATTTGTTACATCATTAATTTTTATTTATTTATTTATTTATTTATTTATTTATTTATTCTTATGATCATGGAATTGTACCAGATAATGGATAGAAGTAGATGGGAAGAGAGATACAAATCCCATTAAGACACAGATTGTAGCTAGAGTACCTTTTTAATTCAGTAGGGAACCTGGGTTAGGTAAACATCTGGGATACAAAGTGATCTTTAATAAAAACAGAAACAGACAGTTACAGGGTCAGTTAAAGAAGGACTTTGAAAGACAAGTCAGAGGTCAAAAGACACAAAGAAAGAAAGGCAAATGGTTTCCTCTCTGCAAAAGAAAAAAAAAAAAAAAACCCTGAATTGCCAAGTAAATATAGGAGACTTGGAAATATGCTCAGCAAAAAAATACATTTTAAAACTTCTTTACTTCCCTCTGAAATGTCACAAGCTAGCCATCCACTGTCTGTATGTCTTTCAGCATACTCTTCCAAGCTTTCAAAGAACAACCCACTGAGCTCTGCACATTCAACAGCTTCTCCAGTGCAAAGTTCTTAAATCCTTCAACAATATTCCCTAGAGCATTATCCAATTTGTCACAGCAATACTCCCAAACTTGGTACCAATTTCTGTCTCAGTGAAGGTTTCTATTGTTGTAATAAAATACCGTGGCAAAAGTAACTTGAGGAGGAAAGGTTTTATTTCACCATACAGCTTCTAAGTTCACCATTGAAGGAAGTTCGGGCAGGAACTCAAAGAAGGGGCCTGGAGGCAAGACCTATGCAGAGGCCATGAGGGGTACTGCTTACAGACTTACTCTCCATGGCTTGCTCAATCTGCTTTCTCAAGACCGCCATCCCAGAATGGCACCACACACAATGGGCTGAATCATCACACATTAATTACTAATTAAGAAAATGCCCTGCAGACTTGCCAACAGCTTATGGAGGCATTTCCCCAATTGAAGATCCATTCTCTCAGACAGCTCTAGCTTGCGTCAAGTTGACATAAAACTAACCATCACACAACAAAAGGGAAACTTTATGTATGTTCAGAAAGCAAACGGATAGTACAAAGGACAGAAATTTCAATGGAAAGATCCCCCCATATCTGAAGCCTTGACACATTCAATCACCTTTACCTTGATTGTCTCTTGTCTCTGAAAATCTGTTCCCAGTCACAGTCTTTAGCAATCCCAGAACACAAGGATTTGATAGGTGCCAATTCTATTTTAGCTTTCTCTCAGATAAATGAAAAAACCTAGTCAGAAACCCATGTCCTGGTATTCAGTCTCTTTGTAGACAAAATGAGAATGGTGTGTAGAAGCTTCAATACTTGAAAAGAAGCATGCAGACAAAGATCTCTGAGACCCTGAGGTGCAAAAGAGCAAACGAGATGGAATAAACAATTCAATCCTTCTTCAGAACTGGATATGCCCATTTACCACTATCTTTCAATATCAAAAGAAATGACAAAATGGAATTTTAACTATTTTTCAAGAAAATGAATCTGGTTCTTATCATCCTAGGCTTCATGCTGATGATATATTGTAGAGATTTTTTTAGGTGTTCAAGTGTCTTTATTCTCACAGGGCATATAAGTTGCGTATAATTTATTTTCTTGCTATTATATTGTATGAATTAACATGTTGGCAATATTTTTAGCCTTTCACACTTTGATTCAATGCCCAGAATAATTCTAACAAGATTTTTATTCTCTGGAAACAACCTCAAGGAAAAAAGCTCATCAAAATGCCTGTATATTCATTTACCTTCAGATGAGACTCCAAGTAGAATATAACATGGAAGCTGGCAGGTAAATGATACTTCATTTCACAACGAATACCTAATCCTGCTATTTTATCAGAAGCAGCTGGGGGAGCAATTACTGATCTCAGATTACCTCGCCTTTTCATGCAGGATATATGTTCTAGAATTGAAACATGGTTTGAGCTGTTGCCAGAACTCTGAATTTGTTCAAACTACGTCATCAGTATGTTGGCTTCATTTTATCACCCTGAGAAGACATTTTAATTGCAGCCACAAAATGCCTCATTCCTTAGTATTAGTAGAAATAAGGAAAGATCAAACTGGACAATACTACATGTAATGCAAACTTATAGACAGGACATAGATTCAAGATCTTGCAGTCATGGAAGGCTCATTGAGGACATGACCTTTACCCAATTTTATTTGGTTCTGGTTAATACTAAAGTCTCATATTAACAATAGAAAAAAAAAGTGAATAGTGTCTGTTTTCTTCTGCCTCCTCCAAACCACCTTCAGTTATTGTATCTTAATAATGAGTAGCTTATAAAACTCATTCTTTGAATCTCAGAGACTCAATTCTGCCTACATTGAAAACTTCTATCCTAAATTCGGGGAAGGAATTGTGGGGAGACATTCTTTCCTAATACTACTGATTATAGTGTGGGCTGTTGTTGTTTAATGTTATAGGTTGTTGTGATATTCAGTGAACAAATGTCTGTGCTACCTTTTGTAATAAAATATCATTATCATTGGTAGAACATTGACAAGGACACTTCAACAACTTATGGAAAGAAGCTATATCTCAATACAGAAAATTATTTCTACTTAAAAACTCCCTACAGCAATTCAAGAATGATTAGGGCCATCAGGAGGAATTAGCCTAGTTATAAAGAATCAATAAACAGAGTTTGAATGAAAACTCGAAGCCCTTCCAATGAATAATTGTGCAACAGAACTCTATCCAAATGAATTATGTGACAGGGGAAAAAGGCACATTCTCCCATATTTTTTCTTTCCTTGTTAAATTTAGTAGTGTATCTTACTAGCTCCAATCTGTGCTTTGTACCAGAGGAGAAAACGAAATTACTTTAATACTTTTGGAATTCTTCTTTTTGTAAGATACATAAGAGGAGCTTATTATATTCATTTAAAAACTGGAAGAAATTTAAAAGGAATTTAAAAGGTCTCTTCTTTCTCAAAGTACTTTTACATTCTGAGATAGGAGTATAAATAAAGGGGGAGCTTATTTAAGGCAAAATAAAAATTGATATGCAATTTGAGGAGCATGTGAGTAAGGTGGCAAATCTCAACCTTGCTCCTTCTCATGCTGCCAAGAAAATTGTCAAGATGTTCAAACCAAGATATAAATGATTAAGTGGGAACCACTCTCACTCTTTTGCTAGCTGTGCTTAATTAATAAATGTCATGGTAAGGTGCACTCTAATGCTGCCACAAGGATTCTGAAAAACAAATGAATAGCTTGAGTTTTGCCACCAAAGGTATAAATCTCCTCTGAAATGCAGAACATCATCCAGTAGGGCAAGAGAAGCATAAAATCTGAACCAAAAGCCAAGAGCAATATATGTGACACAGATATGGTGTATCTTGACAGTGATCTAGTCCTGGTGGCCATTCTTAATTATGACTTGGTTTTCTTCAGCTAAAATCAAGAATTCCTTTCAATGAAACAAAGAGTTGGTTCTTTAAGAAAATCAACAAGACAGAGAGCCTTTCAAGGGAGCTGGAAGCTCAAAATTATTTTCCAATAACACTAAGTACTTATTTGACTCTCTCTACCTTCTTGACTGTGCACTTATAATAAAAAAGTGAAGCTGGTAATTCTGTATCAGTCCGAGAAAGAACTGTTAGTAGTTTTCACTGACAGGCAGCTACAGACATAAGCAAATAAATAAGAAAAATTGCTAGCTTCATTAAAAATTTCCTTGACCATGCAGTAACAACTAATTTCATTAAATCATGGTCCTTGGAGACATATTAATATTTTGTGTGATGATATGGTAAATACACATCCAGTGTTTATGCTTTCTGTCAAAGTACAATGGTTGCCTCAAGTAAAAGTACTAGTATGGTTAATGTGTGAGCTGTTCTAGTTATTCCATGTAAAATCATTTTGACTGCAAAGAAAAACTGACAGATAAGCATGTATGATTTTTCAGATTTTGACATTTTAATAAGTGATAGGCCTGTTATTTTATGATGTAATACTTTAGTTTTTTTGTTATTATCAGTTTCTCATATAGTAACAGTCTAGAGATATGATACACATTCATAGAAAATGTATTGCTCGGATTTCTGATTCTAGAACAAATACTAAACACAATCAACTTAGGAGAAAGTTTACTTAGCTCATGATTTTAGAGATTTCAGTTCATATTCACGTGGTGGTGTTGCTCTGGGTCTATTGTTACAGTATATCATCACAGAAATGTGGTAAGAAAGAGCTATTGGGATCCTGTTGCCCAGGAATCCAAGACAAGGAGGAATGTGTCAATATTCCTTCAAGCATACAGACACATCTTTTAACAGCCCTACAATTCTCCATAACTTGGGACCAACCCTAAAATTCAGGGGATAGGACATTTAGAATTCAAACCATGAGAGAAGGGAGAAAAGTAGGAAGAAGGAAGGAAGATATCTGCACAAGTCCTTCATAATTTTTTAGAGTAGAAAAGTTCCTGAAAACCAGTTTGAGAAGCATGAGAATCATGAGCCTGTTATTAATTTCAATATAATCATAAAGGGGCCAGAAAGATAGTTTGGTGGGTAAAAATCATTTGCTGCAGAAGCCCAGTGACCTGAGTTCAATCTGCAGAACCCATCCAAAAGTAGGAGGATGTAAACCAATTCCACAATGTTGTGCTCCGACATCCACATGTACAGCTTAGCTCGATGGTGTGGCTACATTCACAAGCATACTCTTCTTAAAGATATAAGTAAATGGAATAAAATAACCAAAAAGAAGAGAGAAGAATTGCCAACACAATGTATGACAATACAAAGAACTTGGGTAAGTTACCCCAATTAGTAAGCTAAGTAGGGAAAGAAGGGAACCATTTTTAGTGATCTAAGACCAGCAAGAATCTGTGATCAAGCCATTCTTGGCAGACCTCATTTCTAACATTTCATTTTAAAGAAGTTTAAAATATCTCAACTGTGGGCTTCTGCAATATCAAAAATAAAATATCTTTTATAAAGTAACTCCCCCTTTTTTCAAGGGGAAAGAAACAAAAAACAACCATAGCAAGGCAAAATCAAACTCCAACAGTACAAGCAACTCAAGGCTCAGTATCTGAAATTCATTCATAATCCTCTGGGCTTCCCCTGGAGGCTCAGATCAACAACCTCTGGCCATGCTGTCAATAATCTTCTTAGTTGTTTTGCTTTGCTCTCCTTTCCCTGTCAGAGCCAAGTGAATTGCCTGACACAGGACATAGAGGAAACCTAAATAAGCATGCCTGAATCTAGAGAATGGAGAGCTATAGCTCAACTCTAGAGCCAGCCTTTCAATAAAGTAGAATGGCATAAAACAACATTAATATTGTCCACATCCAAACAACATTTGAAGCTCTATCTGAACTCCCAGTTAACCAGAAATAACCAGAGGGCCATGTGACATCTCACTTTGACCTCTACATAGGGTTGTCATGCCTCATGAGACACCTACATCCCCAGAACATGGTCACAAATAATCAGAACAGAACCGGAAGCCAGATGTTGCAGAAAAAGTTAAAAAAGCTTCCATGACTTACCAGAAGGAGGCCTCTTTTTTAAATAAATAAATAAATAAATAAATAAATAAATAAATAAATAAATAAATAAATAAAAGCTTGTTGTTTCTCTCTTAAGCACTTCTGTTCACTCTAGAAGTCTGTAGAACCGAAAGCATACCCTGGAGCTATGGACTTTTATTCTCATTCCAAGTTACCTGCTTCCTGGGTGGCTTACCAGCCCCTCAAAGCTACCATAGCTGAGAGCCCAGCTTCAGAATTTGGGTGGATAGTCTGATCTTGCTGGGCCTACATATGTTAAACCTGAAAACTGAGAGGTGAAAGACCATTTTCACAATTATCCAATTAGAGCAAGCTTTATTAAATACTGACCAGTAAGATGGACCCTGCCCAGGTTCATACCTGAAAACCTAGAAAACAGCACTGAATTTGGTCAGCTGGATATTTAAAAAGGCTGAAATCATAAGGCTATATACCTTATGCCTTCATCCAATCATGGGCAAGCATACATCCTGATGTATTTCCTGCCTGTGTATCTCCCACCTACATGTAATCATGTATGTCCTCTTCAATTAGAGCAACCAGACTTGTTGATTGAAGTGAAAACCTGTGATTTGTTATCTTGCAAGAACAACAGCCCCCAGTATTCCAGGATATTATCTGTCCTTAGGCAAGTGGGGCATGCAGGTTAACTTCAGCCCTTACAAAGTTAGTAGGGTTTCTGCTCCCCACCATCATAATAGGTTTCTCCTCAAACACAGTATGCCAGATCAAGCTGAACTGAAAACAACAGGTATACCTAGCAAACCAACTTCTGGTGGGTTCTCCAGTCCCAGAGGTCAAGTCCAAAGAAGTTGTACCCCCAACCTAAAGCAAAGAGATTTTATAGATTTTAGGTCAGGGGTGATGACTTGTTGTCCTGAACAAGCTGGATTTGTGCCCAACTTTGGTCAAAAGCTGAGCACTTAGGCAGGGACTTGTGTGGCTGGCAACTTTGGGAGTAGGGGTTCTGCAATAACCACTGTAATGGTAGGGCATGGGAGAAGGCTTTGATAGGTTTTGGACCAAGGTGCCCAGCAGTGGGTGAGACATGCCATGCTGGCACAGCAGACGGTGCAAAGTTACTCACATGGCAGACTTGACATCCATGTGGCAAGTTTATTCTGGGGTTTGGGGTAGGGGAATGAGAATGAAGGGAAAGAGGAGAGAGAGAGAGAGAGAGAGAGAGAGAGGTGAGCACTACCTCTGGCAAGAGGAGGTGGGGAGGGTGAGAGGGTTTTTTCTTAAAGGGAACATAGGATGGCATCAAGAGGATGCTGGGTGGGTCCCCAAGGGGCGAGTCAGAATACTAACAGCTACCAAGAATGCAGGACTAGGCTTTTTGGCACCTTTCTTTCATTCAGAGACTCTCTGAGTAGGTGAAGTTGGGGAGAGAGGGAGGGAGAAAGAGACAGACAGAGAGAGAGAGAGAGAGAGAGAGAGAGAGAGAGAGAGAGAGAGAATGGGGCTTTCCATACAGGGATGAACAGGAGGCTCCAACTGAACAATTATGTGTGAAAGACCCACCATAGAGAGAGAGACAAAGGGAATACAGCACCAGCACCATAAATCTCAAAGACTAGACTGACCATCTGATCAGAAGGGCAAAAAATCCCATTTGAATGACTGATTGCTTGTCTCTGTTCAGTATATAATCTGTTGACTGGAGATTGAATGGGAAGACAGACTTTTTGGATTGCCTGCTCTGTAAATAAAGCACAATTTAAGTTTCAATTCCTGTCTCTGTTTATTGTATTCCAAAATTGATAACATGGATCAAATTCTGCATTCAGCAGTATATATCTGACTGTGTTGAGTTTTAATACACAGGCACAAGGAGATTCCACACCACAAGACTACAATTGTGGTTAATAAGTAAGTAGCCCATGTCACATGCCCATGAGAAGAACAGGAGATTAAAAACTTGACAAGCAGTTCAAATGAGGGACTCCCAAACCCGCAGTTCTAGCATGTTCTTGGTTCTTGAGCAGAACCAAGCAGAAATGCCAGAAGTAAAATATGGTTCCTTATTTCCTCCTAAATGAGCACCCCCACCTGGAAACTACTTGTAAATTATCCTAAGCTACATAATAGAAGAGCCAAGGCCAACCTTGAAACAGGATAAGGACATATCCAGTTCCTAGCCTGGGTATCTGCTTCTCTCACTACCTAAACTTGTGAGACCAAAATGAGCCATCTTAGAAATAAGACCAAAATGCTTTCACCCTAAAACTAAGGCCTGAGATTTCTCCTTTTAGGAATAGGCCATTAGTTACTGAAACCAGTCAGTCCAGATTCCAGGAACCAGGAAGTATAAAAGTACAGAGTCACAAGGCAGTCATGAAGTAATGACTGCCGGACTATGGAATGTCCTCTCCCTGGTTTCCACGGTAACTGACCACAGAAATGTCCCCACCTGAGGGCAGCCAATGAGAAATGGTGGTGGGTAACCACTCCCTTAGAAGTAAGATTAAGCCATGATTTCTAGAAAGCCCCTAGAAGCAAGCCAATCAGAATTGTATCTGTACTAGCACCCCTAAATGATGTAACCTTATGGTTTTTGCCTTTAAAAACTGAGATTGCAAGAGGTGGGCACTTCCTCCAGCCTCCACTGTGTTGGATGTATTGGATGAAGTCCCTGCCTAGGCTTGTATTGCTTTTGGATATGCTTTTGGATATTCCAAATTACACCTTGCTTTTGCATTCTGGCATGCTTGTCTTCAGTGGTCTTTCTGGGGGTCACGATCTGGGCACAACAAACTGATAGGGAAGAACACTAAAAATGAACTAAAATATCTAGAGTCATGTTTCTTGAGACCCTTGCTCACTTGCGGGGTGTAAGCTTTTCTTTTTTCTCTTCTAAATAAAACCTTTTGTTACTTGTTTTTCTTGTTTTCTCTATTCTTTTATAACATTGCCACAAACTTGGCACCCTAACCAACTGATATGTTCTAAAATAACTTTACTTTATAGATGGTGAGATCTTGGGATTTTGTATTTATTGAAAACTAGCTATGTACCTGTATTGTGTCAGAGGTTAACATTAGCTAGTCTTTTAGGGAAGTTTTACACAAAAGGAAATAAAGCAGAGAGCTAGCTATTGAAGAATAGATATTATTAAAGCTGATTTCCAGGAAAGAAAACTTAAACCAGAGAGGAGCAGAAAAGGCAAAGAAGATAGGAGAAAGCAGCCTGAGCCACATGTCTCAAATTAAGGAGAAGGAGCTAGGAATTAACCAGTTTTGTAGACTAGAATGAAATGATTAACTAAAAGAATAAAGTCTCATAAGCTTAAACAGTCTTGAACTTTGTATGACATTACAAGGTCAGTAGTGGAAAACTCAATCTATTTTAGTAATCTCACAAATATGGTAATTTCCGGCATTTATGAGCAGTCTCAAAGAAGAGATTTTCTGAGACCAATTGGAAAACTAGATCATTCTTCTCACTCTTCCAAGTGACTGTGGGTGTGGCTGAAGGCACAGATATTAAACTTCAGAGGAATTCAGAATAATAGGCAAGGAGGGGGCTTTGCAGGCCTGCAGCAGCAGCAAGCAGCCCAGGGGAATGACATTTACATGAAAATGATTTCCAGTGCTGAAATTAGGCTTGTGATGTTCCATTGTAAATATTGACAGCATCAAAAAGAATGTTGACAGCACCAAAAAGAATATCTGAAGGAAAAGGACACTAAACTATCATCAGGAAAAGCCTGCCCAGTACTTATGCTAAATTCCTCAAATTACATCCCTTTTTACATAAGTAATGATGCCTCAGGAAACAAAGGAATAATTCTCTAAAGCCATGAAGTGACAGAAGATGAATGTGTCCACACACTCTGTCATGTAAGAATGCAAGAAGACACCCACTGTTTCTCATCAGAATGACACAGTGTGCCTTCCCCTTCTTTGAGAAAGAATCTCAGATAAGAAAGCTTACATTTTCCTGTACTAAGCTTAGAGAATGAGTAGATACATCACTACAAAAATAATGAGCCCTTAGAAACATAAATGAATTCTGGTACTGAGTTGAGAATATTGGATGTTGATGAAACATTGACATTTAAGCTTAGAGGCATGCTTATCTGTTTAATGAGGAACAGGCAGGCAGCTGACTATGATGTGGAGCCCCAAATCAGATTTTTCTGCTTGTCAATTATTAGTGATAATATACTGTGGATATTTACTCAACTGAATTTCTAGGAGCTTTAATTTTAATGCTTAATCAATTTCTGCTTCAACATCTAGTGGTTTCATCATGCACTGCTGTTAATCCCCATGTTGCATGTTGTCTAAGCCAAAAAAATAAAAAATAAAAACTGTGGTCTTTTGATTTCCAACATATTTTTAGAATCATATGCAAATTTTTTGAAAGAAGAAACTAAAAAATTACTCTGGAATTCATTTCCAGACAATAGCCATGCCTTACATTGATTAAGTAATTTTGAGCAAAAATATTCCATTAGTTACTAATTCTATTACAGAACAGTATATTGTATTTTGAAGCTTGTTCTAAAATACCCTCAAAATGAATCATAATTCTAGAATTAATCATGTTGTAAATTTATTTCAAAAGAAGAAAGGTTTTCTTTGAAATATTGCAGTTAATGTGTCTCAATTATTTTAAGGAATGTGATTTGGAGTAATTTTCAGAACCTTATTATGGCTTTGAAATTTTACAATATAAGACAAATTTGTAGCGAAATACTGAATGTAGTAATGTTAAGACTATTTTAGAATGTTAAATACCTTCTATTAGGATCAATAATATGTAAGATTTAGTTGTTATCTCATAATAAGATTGTTGAATTTAAATGAGAGTCACAATCACTTCTTTAGGATAAGCTAAATAGTAACTATAGTTATTTGAACTTAGCAAAAACAACCTTATTAGAACAGAAATCATTAAAAACGAGTAAATGGCAGAAAATAGGTCAACTTTTCAATTTCTCTTTAATATTCTGTTTTATTTTTGTGTGTAGGAATGTATATACTTCTCATGTTGAAAGTTCAGGGTGGCCGGGCGGTAGTGGTGCATGCCTTTAATCCCAGCACTCAGGAGGCAGAGCCAGGCAGATCTCTGTGAGTTCGAGGCCAGCCTGGGCTACCAAGTGAGTTCCAGGAGAGGCACCAAAACTACACAGAGAAACCCTGTCTCAAAAAAAAAAAAAAAAAAAAAAAGTTCAGGGTGGCCTTATAAGCAGCGTCAGTTGGAACCTGTGGTTTGAAACCTCACGAAAAACTTGTCTTAAGGATCAATGGATTTAGTACCGATATGAAATAAGAAAAACTGTGCCAAAAACAGAGCAGGGATATACAAGTTTCAATTGTTATGACTAAGTCAACAGGACAAGGCATTTCTGGGTGAATAATTTAACCCATAGATTATGAAGCTATAAAATAAGGAAATTGAATTAAAAATCACCTGAAATTACATAAGATATAGTACACTTGTTCTAATACATATGTGAGACCAAATGAGCCATCTTAGAAATAAGACCAAAATGCTTTCACCCTAAAACTAAGGCCTGAGATTTCTCCTTTTAGGAATAGGCCATTAATTACTGAAACCAGTCAGTCCAGATTCCAGGAACCAGGATGTGTAAAAGCCAATCAGAATTGTATCTGTACTAGCACCCCTAAATGATGTAACCTTATGGTTTTTGCCTTTAAAAACTGAGATTACAAGAGGTAGGCACTTCCTCCAGCCTCTACTGCATTGGATCTGTTGGGCAAAGTCCCTGCCTAGGCTTGTATTTGGATATCCCAAATTAAATCTTGCTTTTGCATTCCAGCATGCTCGCTTTTGGTGGTCTCTCTGGGGGTTGCAATCTGGGCACAACACATAAAATATGTTACTTTACTTTTTCCTTACTCGTCTTTGTTCATTAGTTAAATACATTAAATATTTTGATTTACCAAGAAGGGCATTATGCCTTGATACTGCTAAGCTTTCAATAAGCATTAATTCAGTGAATGAACTTATTCTTTACCAAATTAATAAATGAAAAATCTTAAATTATGTAGGATACTATTTTACAATTGATGGTGAAATCTACAGGAATCAAATTATTTATGCTCACTACTAATTTTTCTGAATAAATTTTACAAATTTGGCTAACTATAACCAATGTCTACTCTTTTCAAAATCTGATCAGTACCACAACTATAACAAGAGTTATAGTTGGAGCCAGGCAATGGTGGTGCACGCCTTTAATCCCAGCATTCAGGAGGCAGAACCAGGTGGATCTCTGTGAGTTCAAGGCCAGCCTGGTCTACAGAGTAAGATGCAAGACAGGCACCAAAACTACACAGAGAAACCCTGTCTCAAACAACCAAAAAAAAAAAAAAAAAAAGAGAGTTGTAGTTGGAGGTTGGAGATTGGAGAATGGAGAGTGCTTGCTGGAATTTCCAGGTTCATGTGTCCCTAAACAAGGATTTGGACTCAGACAGATATATGGTAACAGAGACAAGATGCTTTGTTGTGGAAGAATGGCACTTCCAAGGTCATAGGATAGCCAGAGTCAGAGAAAGGTTAAAAGCTCGATGTCCTCAGGCCCACAAATTGTATGAGTCTTTTATGGATAATTTACCTACTAAATGAAAAAGAAGGAAAGACATAACTGCTCCTAAGGGCTTGCAGTTTTTACTATAGATATAAGGAAGAGTACAGGCAGAAGTATCTAAGAGTCCAGAGTGAACACAGCTGGCAAACTGAATTGGGCCATGTAAAGAAAGGTGGGAGGGAAGAGGGAGAGCCAGGAAACAAGAGGCCAACAGACCAAGAGACCAAAAGAACCAGTAGCCAAAATGGCTGAGGTTATATAGGGAAGAAGAGCTGGGGGAAGGACAGCCCAGGCCCTGGGCTGGAGAGTTCAGAGTAGGAGTCTGAGTATGCCAGCCAGGAGGACCTGGGGGATTTGGGGAGAACCTGGTGGCCAGACTTCACTTTGATATGTTAATAGGCACCTCAGCTATTTGTCTTGAGTTTGTGATCTAACATCTACTTTTGCAGGGCATAGTCTATACTTTTACAGAGTTCTGTATGTTTTAGAAAACAGAGTCTCTACCTCTGCTGCTGGTTTATTTCATGTGCTGTCCCAAGTGCTTCACAAGCCTCCCTCTATATCCTGTCTTACCTTACCCTTGCCATCGACTCTAAACACAATTTTGTCCTGGAGCTGTAACCTATCTGCTCCATCAGTAAAAACCAGTGCCTTCCAGATGCTCTCAGCTTCCAGAGGCAGGCAATGGTTCTATATACACAACCTTAAAATATACTAATTGGGAAATTGATGCTTAGTGTAGTTGCTTAAAGATTTTATCTGACCCAGTCCCTAAAATTTATCAAACTAATTGGGCCAAAGTCTTGAGGTCCAAACATTTAAGTCATGTGGTTCCTAAATCATATCACCAAAATTGGTTCTAATCCATCATTGTGAAAATATTCTAAGAGAGCTGAACTAGAAAGATTCACCCCCGATATGTGATGAGAAAATGCTCTATTAGATTAGAATATCTCCATATTTTTCTTGCTTTACAGATTGTACTGGGTAGCTGTTCCAGCTTTGCCCTGAAAACACCATTGAGGCTTCTAGTCTGAATTTTGGAGCATGAGCAGCAGGCACTGATCAAAGCCCAAGTAGTCAACATTTATGCTACTTACCAACTGAATATTTGCAAATGTAGTGATTTTATGTGACTTCATCTAAAGCAAGATGCTGTGGGATGTTCTGTATGTTAAATGTGTTGCTCTGATTGGTTAATAAATAAAACACTGATTGGCCAGTAGCCAGGCAGGAAGTATAGGCAGGACAAGGGGAGAGAAGAATTCTGGGAAGTGAAAGGCTGAGGCAGAGAGACACCGCCAGCCGCCACCATGAGAAGATGTTAAGATACCGGTAAGCTACAAGCCACGTGGCAACTTACAGACTAATAGAAATGGGTTAATTTAAGATATAAGAACAGTTAGCAAGAAGCCTACCAAGGCCTTACAGTTTGCAAGCAATATAAGTCTCTGTGTGTTTACTTGGTTGGGTCTGAGCAGCTGAGGGACTGGTGGGTGAGAGAGATTTGTCCTGACCGTGGGCCAGGCAGTACCAGAAAAATTCTAGCTACAGCAAGATTTTTTTAGGTCATTCAAAAAAAATTACTAGAAAGCAGGAGAAGGACCAAACAGTAAAATCTTCTCATCCACAGGGATCTAGAAGATAGAATGGAATGTGTGAAGTAAAGTACCTCCTTAGTCCCAGGTCACAATGATAAGAACAGACTGACACTCACCTAAGTGTTCAGTATGCACAGATCTGCAGGAGGATAGGGGTCTGGAGGGCGGTGCATGGGAGTGGAGGGCCTTGTATGACACAGGCATGAAAGCAAGTAAGATGAAGGAAAAAGGATAACAAAAAGAGACTAGAAAGAAAAGGGGGCTAATAAGACAAATGAGGTCAAGCGGTGGGGATAGGGAGGGCACCGGTACTGCCAGGGCCTGGAGTAACCAGTAATTAACTACCGCCATCTACACTCCATGTTCCTCTAAGATGCCTGCACCATCTGCTAAGCAGAATTATTTTCTTGTTTGTCATCTCTTTTTCTCACTGAGGGCCTAAGGAAACAGTAATTGTGGCACAAGGACTCTCCATGAAGTTATTTCAAGACTACAAACAGCAGCCACATGCTTTCTCTGCTCATGTAGCAGTTCACCTTGCCACTCACTCTTAAGCGATTTTAAAACAAATACAGCTCATGAATTCTTTCTATGGCCAACCTAGACCAAAAGAAATCTTGAAAAGTCTGAAGATGTTGTCACCTGCTATAGAATAATTGTGACCTCTGTTTATCATGGACTTCCTTCAAATTTCACATTTACTTCATTGTATTTTCTCATGAATATAAAGTAGCCCCTGGCAATGAGACCAGGACTTATCCCAGGTGCATGAGACAGCTTTTTGGAACACATTCCCTAGGGTGGGATACCTTGCTCAGCCTTGATACCGGGGTGGGGGATGGGGGGCTTGGTCTTGCCTCAACTTAATATGCCAGATTTTGTTGACTCCCTCAGGGAAGCCTTACCCTCTCTGAGGAATGGGTGGGGGTGGGGTGGGTGGAGGTTGGTGAGGAGAAGGGGAGGAAGAAGGAACTGAGATTGGTACGTAAAATAGGAAAAATATTTTTTTTAAAAAATAAAAAAAGAAATGAAATCAACATGTGCATGTGTGTGGGGCATGTGGGTGTATATTCAGTATTTTTTATTTTTTATGTGTGGGGTGTTTATCACCATCACAGGCTTTCTTGGTGCCCACAAAGACCAGGAAAGTGTGTTAGGACACCCAGAACTGGAGTTACAGATGGTTGTGAGCCACTATGTGAAGATATATATCTTCTATTGTATATAGCAATATAATACACAACAAAAGATATATGCTTCAAATATATATATATATATATACATATATATATATGTATATATATGTATATATATATATGTTCCCCCTCAGAAGAAACTAAGTCCCAAAGCTAATAAATGAATAAGACAAGGCGATATATGGGAAACAAGTCTCAGTTTTGCCATTGCCAGTATACTGTGAAGTATGATGTCTATGCATACCGACAATGAATTCCTGAAGGCTAGAGAATTACCCATTTTTTTCTTATTTACACAAAAGCCGTTAATATCATCCAATAAATGTATTTTAACTTTCTGTATTCTTGACTACATAATGTGCTGAGATTGACTTAGAATAGAAAATGCATGCAAACAAGTTTTAGAAATGCAGTTTCTTTAGTGTTTGTAGCTCTGTAAAACAGTATGAATTAATGATATCACCCACCATTTGTCCTAAATTGATAAATTATCACAACAATGGATTCACTTATATTTATTCTCTTTTAACAGATAATATTTTTAAAATATTTCTTAAATGAAAGCAAATGACCAAGATGGAGTTAGATAATGTGTTTAAGATTTTTAACTACAGTCATCTATTTTCTTTTATTTTAAAATATTTCAATGAAAAGATATTCTGTTTACTGACTGAGAAACCTAAAATCCTACTACACTTTTACATTCTGGGATTAGGATCCTTATGTGAAGATTTATGATAAAATAAAAAAAAAAACTCCTCTTAGAAAATTATAACTTCACTTTAGTTTGATTCACCTTTTACATTGCAAATTATTGTATAATTCAAAGTTCTAAAACTACTGAGGAAATGTGTATTTGGTAAGGGTAAGGTTAAGAAAAATGATAAACATAGGGCCTTACTGCCATCTTGTGGAATGCTTGCAATTATATCCTAAAATGTCTATTTTGCGGATGTCATTTAGTATTAGTATTAGTTACAAAACGACTTGAGAGTTCCCCAGTAACTTATCTAAACTAATTTCTGTCTATGAACAAAGCATGAAAACACTCAGGTGTTTTGCATTGGAAAGGCTTTCAAGATTAACATAACTAACCACCTCTTCACTTCAGTCATTTATTGTCTACTTTCCCTGTGAATCATGTGTAATTTAGCATATTTTGCTTGTCAAGGATCACACATAGAAAAGAGGTAATGTTATGAGAGTGTGAACTAGGAAAGTTACAAAAGAAAATACTATAGTCTGAGATGTTTGGCAGTTCCAACACAGAGAACAATTGTTGAAAGGAAGGTCCAAATGTACAAAACTGGATTTTAGGATTAGAATTAACTCGTTTATAAACCTCAGAAACTTGGTTCCCATTTTACACCAATAGAGTCATAATTTGCATTTTTATGATATCTCCAATTGATTTGCATGTATAGTGAAGTCAAAGCCACTAGCATAGGCCATCATTGTTCATCCATATACTTTTATTATAAGAGATTATTCAAAATACAGAGTGGGGAACGGGGAGAGAAGAGAAGGGAGAGATTCAGACTATGGAAAAGGCTAAACATCAACACACTTGCATTAAAAAACAGGTTATTTAATTTTGTGTATTGGCGTTCAAGCTCTAGAAATGTAACTTTATGTGCCTAAAATATTCTACCTGTAATGAAAAGAAGGTATTCAAAAGATGATTCTAAGACCCCTTTATACTGCAAACATCTTTGATTTATTATTTATGTGTGAATTGTTCACTTGCAAAAATATCCATGCTGTACCTATTCAAGCATTAGAAAAGTGGTTGTACATCTCAGTAATTTGATGGCAAGCCAATAACTCAGTTTTAAATCTCTAGCCAGCAGCTGGGCATGGTGGTGCGTGTCTGAAATCCCAAAACATGGGAGGTAGAGGCAGGAGGATCAAAAGTTCAGTTCAGGGACATTTTTAGCTACATAGTGATTTTGAGGCAGCTTAAACTACATGAGACTATAACAGAAAACAATACAAACAAACAAACAAAAAACCCACAACAGAATCCAGGAGGAGTCAATGGTAAGAGTCAGGGGAGTAAATATGATAAAAATACATCATATATAAAAATGAATTTTCAAAATTAATAAAATTTGTATTTTTAAAATACATAGTGCTTAGCACATTGAATCTCCTTAATGTCTAAGACTGCAAATAAATTTTTCAATAAGTACATACAAAAATTTTCTCATTATAGTATAAAATCAGTATAGTAAATTTTTACCAAGATTCATATGTGTATAGAGCATCCACAGGAAGCATATAATTCTTCACAAAAGCTTTCAGTATGATCATCTGTGATGGCTATTCTTGGTGTCCCCATGACTACATCTAGAATTAACTAAAACCCGGGCAGCTGGGTAAACCTGTGATTCATTTTTCTTAGTTAAATCATTCAAACTGGGAAGACTCACCTTTAAGCTAGATCTTTTGAAGTAGGTAAATGCACCTTTAACCTAGGCTACACCTTAAATTGGAAGCCTATATAAAGCACGTGGAAGAAGAAATCTACTGCTTTTGTTGTGCTTGCTCTCATTCTGCTTGGGAAGTTCATTCCTTCACTGACACTAGAGCCTTCTTCTTCAGGAGTCCAGTATATACTGAAAACCAGATGAGACATCCAGCCCCATGGACTGAACTACTGTATTCTTGGACTTTCTGTTGGTAGACAGCCATTGCTGGATTGGTAGACCACATCCTGTGAGCCATTCTAATAAATCATATATTTTACCAGTTCCTATAAAACTTCCAGCACTTATGGCCCAAATCTCGTTAAGCTCTCCTTATCTATCATAAGATCTTTGGTGTTTTTATTTTAGAGCTATTCATCTGTTTGGTCAATGGCTGTATTAAAAAGATAGATAGATAGATAGATAGATAGATAGATAGATAGATAGATAGATAGATAGATAGACAGACCTGACAGACATAAATATATATATATATATTCTGTTGATTCTGGTCCTCTAGAAAACCCCGATTAATATACCATCTAAGGTGTTTAGTGACAATATACATTCCTGTACTTTCAAACTGATTTTGAAACTTAGCATCCTCTTGATCCTCTTGAAAATGCTGAACATGAATAAAGTAAACATCACAAATTCACTAAAATTCCACAGTCTTCATGGGTTCCTGTTCCTCTTACAAAATGCATGCTTCTATATCTATATTGGGCTTTCAGATTCTGTACACCAAGATCTGCTAGTTGGTGCAATGATGGTGAGGTCAGCTTCTGTGAAAGCTCTTATCCTTTTGAATAGTTCTGTCTTAGCTTTTAATTGGCTCTACACAGATATCTAAGTATTTCCCCATCTCAAAGCTTGCCCTCAGGTCTGAGATCTAAAACTTCTACTACAGTGAACCTTATGACCCAATTCTCATTAAGCTTTATTCCTCACAGATTCTTGGTGTCTCTTTATTTTAGAGACATACATCTATTTGGTCAATGGCTGTATCAAATCTTATCAAATTTAAATTATTTACCATGACCTCTCTTGTTTACATTTTATCAACTGTAATAAAAAGGTTTAATTAAAGCCTGGCCATAAATACTTTAATGCATACCTTTCCACAGTGAACAAGATTTTCTTCTGTAATGAACTATTCACAGATATAAAAAAGAAATTTTTAAAAATTCACAGATTTAAAAAAGAAAAATCCAAACAGACAATAAAAATTCCTGTAATTTGTTGTCCTGATAGATGTGATGTTTCTAGTAACACACAGCTTATTTTTTAAGTTTAAAGTAATTTACCAACAGGACAAGTGAGGTCGTGAACTTAAAAAAGAACCCAATACCATCACTTCACTAGATTTGTGCAATCTTGGCTGTATTCTAAAACTTCTCCTTCTAACCACAGATAAGTGTAGATCTCACCCCTCATCAAAAATCTTCTGTTTACAGCAAATAGGAAATGTTACAGAAAACCACAACAGTTAATAACATACAGATCAATGGATGATGTGGAACCTATCCCCATTTGGTGCATCTATAACTCCTGCACCTAAAGCTCAAGGAACGTTAAGGAAGAAAGGGCAGAAAGATTGCAAGAGCAGAGGACCAGGAAGTCTAGTGTGAGATTGGGTCTGCAAAAAACTAGAAATGACAGGGACTCTATACTCATGACACCTCAACAATATGACTGTCTAAACAAGACCCAAACAATATATCAGTAGGCATGCCACTACAAAGGGGGAAATATCATGGGGTCCTAACCCTAGAAGAAGACAACCAAGAGCTACTGAGAGAGAGAATTAGTGTCTGCCACCGATACATGCTCCAATTGATTATCCAACACAGAATAGTCTGACATGAAATCGTATACATATAAGCCACAGAAAATGGATTCAGCAGATTGTATCTATATATGTGTTTATATATATGTAACAATAATAAACACAGAGTAGCCAACAATTTGAGAAGAGTTGAAGGGAGGTTTGAGATGAGTGGGAAAGTGGATAGAAAAGTAGAAAATAATCTAAGTACATTTTAATTTTAAATCTTTTAAGAAAATGTAGACAAAATATGTACTTTAAGCCTGTACTGGTTACCTGTACTATCCCTAGGTTAAGACCTGACACAAGCTGTTTAAGGAAGGGGTTTATTTTGCTCTGTAGTTCCAAGCGATATGTCCATTGCAGTAGTGAAGAAATGATGGGAACAGGAAGCACATGACCACTTGGCAGCCATATCCAGGAAGTAGAGAAAGATAAATGCTTGTGTTCCATTAATTTTTTCTTTTTGTTGACTTTGAGACCCCAGCCAATGGAATTGGTACCACACACATTTAGGGTAGGTCTTCCCATCTTAATTAACTTAACTTAAAATTGATAATCCCTTAGAGACATGCTCAGATACTTCTTTCCATGATATTTCTAAATCCCATCATTGATAAGATTAATATCACAAACCCTGTGTTTTCTGATTTTTTTGAAGAATCAGTATCTATGGAACCCACACTCTCATTTTCACAAGGATTCCAAGTGTCTGGTCGCCTGTTTGATCTTATCTCTTCTAGTGCTATTCGTTTACATTAATTCTACCATTCTTGGAAGTCATTAAACTCTAGTTTAAATGAGTTCCTCATCCAAGTCTTACATTAAAAGTAGTATTCGTTCAGAAGCTCCATAAAGGCAAATACCATGCTCCAGTGTGGTGTGGCCCACCTTCTGCTGCCCCACAGAATCCTTTTACGTCTTCTAAAGATTCACAGCATCAGATCAGATCCAGAAAGTCTCCACATACACAATCACTCGTTTGCCTGATTCTTAGACTACCTGTATAAAACAAAGAGAATCCATGAAATACAAAGAAATAGCAAACTGTACTCAAGCAGTCATCATTTTCTGCTTCCTGACTGCAATGTGACCAACCACATTAAAGTCCCATAAGAAGAAAAGAATACAATTTCATCAGAATTTTGCATGTACATGGGAGTCCTTAAAATAATGGTAACTGTACAGAGAAAGAACTATGGAGAAGAGAGAACCAGGAAAACTGTCAGGTTGTTTGTAGGAGCAGGGCAAGAGTGAACTGAATGAGAAAAGATGTGACTGAAATGAAAAGAGAGAGACAGACCTCAGAAATGAGAACAGCTGAAGAGATGGAGGAGTGTTTAAGCATTGGACAAGTTCACAGGAGTGACAGGAGGCCACTGAAGGGGCTAACATGTTACCTTTCATCTTTCTAAAATATCGCTTTGAGACATTGACACAGCTTGGTATTCATAAAAATTTCATGTGTCACATAAGTTAATAAGCCACCGGATTCCTCAATCCTGGAGTCCACTGTGGCTACAGCTCCTGCTGGGATGAGAGGTGTGGTTCACTTGAACATGTGATGGTCATCACGGCATTACAGTTAAAGATAGGCCTCATCAGAGTAACAGAAATGTTTTCAAATTGTTTACAATCAGCAATTAATGTTTATAATCACCAAAACACTACCATGTTGTTTTTTCTATCATATTTATATGTGTTAGAATTATATTTTTTAATTATTATTTTATATATGATATACATGATTAACTTGGTATATATACTAAATTGATTAAATGTACTACTTAGTTCTCATCTAGAAGCTCCAAGGCATGAGAATGAGACATATTTTCAATAGTTTGTAGCAGGCTTCTTAAAAATTCTGTACACGTCTCTATGACATACATGACTTCATCTGGCAGTGATAAGAAAGTCCCCGTTTGAGCCTTGTTTGTGAGGATGGTCTGGCACAAGAGCCTCGTGGTCCGGCTGAGGCAGAGCCCAGCCGTGTGCAGGGGAAGGTGCTGCAACCAACAACGTTTACTTATAGGAATAAGGTTAATATATTATCTCTTGACCTATAGGCTAAACTCACCTTGTCTGGCTATTAGTGTTTCTCCTAAGTCCACAGCTGTGTAATTCTTTTAGAATGGCATTTCAGTGTTCTTAAAGCAGTCCTGCTCAGTCTCCTTATTTCCATTCTTGGTGCTTCAGCCCTGCTGGACATCTATAGGGAGTCGAGTTCCAATCTATGTCTAGAGAGCATGGCACTGATCTAGATACCCAGCATGGGTCAAAACAGCTAATACTAACAATCACAGGGTTATTAATCAACACAAAATAGCTGACACTGGATATTAAGGATGCTCAACAGTAAACAAGCATGTGAACTGTTATACAATTATTTGAGTAAAGTACCACTTTTGTCTTGGTTTTATATAAATATGTTATTGAGACCAAGATGGGTACCTTAACCCAGATTAAGTAAAGTATGTTGCATCTGCATGCAGTCCCACATATCTTTTTAATCTTCCAGTCCCTTGGAACCCTCTGACCTTGGCCCCAGAGTTAGGACCCTTCAGTATCCTGCTGTCAGACAGTAATTATACACAGTGGCCTGGGTACACTTAGATTATAATAAACTTCCTAAGTACTAGGGGCTTAAAATTAGTTACCAGTGATCTTTCCTTGACCAGAGGTAGGTGTAAAAGAAGTCATGTCATCTAAGGCACAGTGCAGAAGTTTTTCTTGAAAGACTTTGCCCCAAACTATGATATTAAAAGTGAAAATACAGGCACAGAAAAGCCTTATGTCATTCTAATATAACACAGTCAGCTAGCCTCAGAACTAAGGATTCTGTGTTCCAGAGGCCCAGGCAATCATTTCTTGTTTTAACATATTCTGTTCTATCTTTTCCTCTAGTGAAATAAACAAGCAAAATCCCTGCATTGATCCCAAACATGACCGAGGAAGGGGCTAGCAAATCATAGCCCAGGTGCAAAACTACCTACCACTGTTTCTACAATTAAAGGAACAGTTACTTTCATTTTGAAGGATGGCAAAAAGCTATTTTATAGAACAGAACCCCTCACCCCAGGCAACCCGGGCAAAGGCAGTTGTTACTAAAAGCTACAGCAACCATCCAGCAATTATAATTACTGACTTCACCATAAGAGACTGAGTCTCTCTCCTCCAGAATATAAAAAAAAGAGTAGGCAAAATCCATATATTCAGTTAAAATGTTTATAATGTCTTAAAATACTAAATCTCTCTGAATTAATTTCAATTGAAGTGTTTTTAAGAGCTGCCCAAATTTTGCTTACCCTACCCTTTCTCCCCAAATATTCTTTTATTGACTAATGTTGTAGTCAATTTAAGGTATGGTAGCGGCTCTCTCCTTTTCTCATGCAATTTAATACCATGCATCACAATTTTTCTTACCAAGTACCTATTCAAAAACATTTTTATTGTCTAACTGTGAAAGGGATCCTTCTTCAACTAGCAAAATATCTTTTTCTATTTTAATATTAGACATTTGAACCAGAAAAATCACTGTAACTGATGAAAAGCATGATTTGGAATAGACTCTCCAGTGCCTACAGAGAGAATACCATCCTAGGTAGATAACTCTTCAGGGCCCCTATTTAGGACTTCTCAGGCAAAATCTTTTGCTGGCAGGTAGGAATTGAGATGAGGCAAAGCAGCCATGCACAGTGTGGCTTCAAAGGCAGTGAGAAAACTTGACACATTGGCCTGGAGGCAGGTCTTTCACAAGAGAAAGTAACAAGACAAGCCACAGCTCCTGCATGCATGGAAAATAAGGCACAAGCCACAGGGACTGAAGCACAGAGGTAAAAATTTCACCTAGCATGTCCTGGAAATCAGGTCAGCATGAGGCAGGCAGAGACATTGGGCAGAAAACTGACTTTGGAAGCCCTCAGGCTCCTTTAATTATTCTATCCATTGGAAAATAACTCCTTTTACTGAATTTCTGACATGGCATCTAAGACCATGCTGAACTGAAGAGGTAAAGGTGGGGGAGGGATATTCACATATTTTCTGGGTGGAGTGTAAGGGCAACTGATAACTCTCTGTGCCTGTATTCATGTTCCCATGAATCTATACACAGCACCCAGCTCACAATTCTTATCTGACACCCACAAAATATGATCTCAAGAAAATTTCTTTCTAGGGAGGATACAGCAATTGTGTATGAGAACGTAGGTACATAAGCTGCCAGGATATTTACAAGAGCCATCTCAACAAGAATGCTAGTAGTCCTCAATTTTCACAGGTGGAGATAGTGATGGTACCTATAAGCACCATAATCCTGTCTTATAAACCTCACTTAGGACTTCCCCTTCATTAGATTTTTCTGTGAACTGAATTTAAAAGTTGGAAATTTTCATCATTCATAAAATGTGTTTGGGATGATGGTGACCAATGTAACTTCCAGTATAATAGACTGAGTGAAGGTTTAGTCAATGGCTTTGTGTCACATTGATTGAAATCTTATGACTTGAAATCATATTTGAAAATATGTATGGACACAGTGTATTTTAGAGGAGTTTTGGCTATGACCATCCATATGCTCCAGAAGTCACACTTTTCCATGCAGGCCAACATGACATGATCTATGTTTACTTCCAGGGAAAGCAATAATCTTTCCCAAGATTCATCTATGAGTTCCATACAAGAAGTAAATGCTTTGAACAGAGAAACAGGAAGAATCAGATTAGAGCAATCTAGAATTATGTGACTTTAGATATAGACTCTGCAGAGCTAATAAAGGTCCTCTACAGCTAGGTATATGAAAGAACACCAAGGAAAAAAAAAACAACTGTGGAAAGAGACATAAAGAGCTCACTATAGATATAAATAGCTCACTATATATTAATAATAGATAATATAACTGTCTTGAACATCTACACTGGAACATTTAATGACCAAGCAATGTATCACAGAAGGAAAATCTTACTTAATATGCAAAAAAGAAGTGAGAATATGCTAAAATCTATGTAGTTCAGGAGACTAAAGGCTCAGTGTGAGCAATAATAGCATAAACAAGTAACTATATGTGTGTGTGTGTGTGTGTGTGTGTGTGTTATATAATGTATGTATGTATGTATGTATGTATATTCAGGCCCTCTTTTTCATAATTGTTGATATATATATAATGCTGATATATATCAACATCAACATTTTGTATCAACAATTATGGAAGTAGAGGAAGTAAATTTGAAAAATATCAAGGAGGGTACACAAAAGGCATTGGAGAAAGGAAAAGAAAGGAAGAAATGATGAAATTATACTATAATCTCCCAAAACAAAGGAAATAATTTAAAAATTCACGGGTTCAATCTCTGCATATATACCAGTTAGTTCAACACATTTTATTCACCTCATTCATTCACAGCCCTTCCAATAAATGTTTATTAATGATCAATTGAGTGAAAACACCATTCCCACCCCCAGAGAATAGAGTGATGGGACAAAAAATAAAGAGAGAGAACATATATTTTAGTCGACATGTGATTTGAATGTGGTGTGTCCTCTAGTCTGGACATTTAAATATTCATCTCCAGTTGGTGGCCATTTGGGGAAGCTTAGAAGGTGTTTCCTTGCTCAAGGAAGTGTGTCACTGGGACGTGCTTTGACAACATGAAGAATCCGCTTCTGAGTTTGTTTGCTCTTTTCCTGCTTGCAGCTCAGAATACATCAGTCCCTGAATCCTGTGTGCCTCTCCTCAATCTTACCCCAACTTCTACATCTCCTTTCACTTGGCACCACAGCAAAATCAAAATGCCTTTATTTGCTCAACTTACAAACAAGTTCTTTTATTTGAGCCTCAGCTTGTACAGTCATTTTTAAATGAAATTCTCTTTATTTTTTCTGCTACATCATGCCAAGTCATTTTCATTATATTATACACAGTTTAAGGACACTTCCTAGAGCCGTCCTTCCTCTGAATAAACTGCAGCTCATGCACTACCAACTTGGAAATATGCCTTTTTTCCCTACATGATTCGAAAACAGCCATGCATGAAATATATGAATTTCTCTGTCAATCAACTGTAAACTTATTTAAATTAATAAATCTCTCCTTTCTTTTACTTTTTAGTAAAAGTCATGTTTTTAAGGAATGAGTAAAATTGCATGTACATGTATTTGGTGAGATATACAATTATGAAAGAATAAACACATCAAAAATGTGTCCCTTCCCAGGGTGCTCCTGCTATGCTCCACAGAGCAATACAGGCCTTACATCAGATGTTACTGGAACTAAAGAAAACTGAGATCTCTGCTTTAGACAATGTAGACCATGGATTACTGATTTTTTTAAGTCTAAAATATTGAGTTTAGTCATAATTAAAGTTAAGAAATTAAGTAACATTTTTAAATCTACATGTTCCCTAGTCCTGTTCCCTATAGATGCACTAACTCACTGAAAAATTATATGTAGTTGTTTTTATTTTTTATCCTCAATAGGGCACAGCTGGCCTGACGTTAGTTTCAGCTGGTGAATAGCTTGTATCTTTATTCAGTGTGAGGTAACTGCAAAGAAAAATAGCCTTTTCAAGAGATGATAAGTACCTGGATATCACCTGTGTCATACAAGATAATATTGATAGCACTGATTTTTTAAACAGATGGAAAAGAACATATGAAATAAGTTTCTGCCTCATGAATGAAAAGTTTGCTGCAGGGCAGTGAGATTGTAATCAAGAGAATGTATTTGAGACAGCACCTTCCTGGGACACAAGGGACTGAGAAAAAGAGTAGAGGCAATCATAAACCACTGTCTCAGATACCTTTGTAACATGGGAACACCACACTAATATCCTTTATTCTTATATCTGAAAATAAGACTTTGGGAAGATATTTTTTAAAAAGTCAAAATAGAGATTTTTCTCTATTTATGAACATTCTCTGCATACCAGACCATGATTCATAAGGAAAACTATTCTCAAAGAAAAATTAAGAACAAAATGTTAACTTAATCATTAAATATACATAGATAAAAAACCAAGAATATATACTAATGTATATGGATATAATATCAAATATGTATGCACATATGCAAATATGTGTGTATGTGTGTGTGTGTGTGTGTGTGTGTGTGTGTGTGTGTAAATTTCCAGTTTTCTGAGAAACCACCATACTGATTTCCAGAGTTGCTGTAAAAGTTTGCCCTCCTACCAACAGCGGAGAAGTGTTCCCCTTACTCCACATCCTGTCCAACATGAGCTGTCATCAGTGTTTTTGATCTTAGCCATTCTGACAGATGTAAGATGGTTATCTTAAGGTCGCTTTGATTTGCATTTCTCTGATGACTAGGGATGTTGAGCAATTCCTTAAATGTCTTTTGGACTTTTGAGATTCTTCTGTTGAGAATTCTCTATTTAGATCTATACCACATTTTTTAATTGAGTTATTTTGTATTTTGGTGTCTAGTTTCTTGTGTTCTTTACATATTTTAGAGCTCAGCCCTCTGTCAGATGTGGCGTTGGTAAAATAAAGATCTTTTCCCATTCTGTAAGCTGTTGTTTTGTCTTATTGACTGTGTCCTTTGCCTTACAGAAGCTTCTCAGTTTCAGGAGGTCCCATTTATTAATTGTTGTTCTCAGTATCTGTGCTACGTCTTATATTTAGGAAGAGGTCTCCTGTGCCAATGCATTCAAGGCTATTTCCCACTTTCTCTTCTATCAGCTTCAATGTAACTGGATTTATGTTGAAGTCTTTGATCAATTTGGACTTGAGTTTTGTGCACAGTGACTGATATGGATCTATTTGCCTTCTCCTGCATGTCGACATCCAGTTATGCCAGTACCATTTGTTGAAAATGCTTTCATTTTTCCATTGTCCAATTTCGGCTTCTTTGTCAAAAATCAGTTGTTTGAATTAATGTCAGGGTCTTCGATTCCATTGATCCACATGTCTGTTTATACCATTCTTGGGTATATACCCAAAAGATGCTCAACCACTCTACTATGTTCATAGCAGCATTATTTTTAGTAGCCAGAACCTGGAAACAACCAAGATATCCCTCAACTGAAGAATGAATAAAGAAAATGTGGTACACAATGGAGTATTACTCTGTAGAAAAAACAATGACATCATGAAATTTGTCGGCAAATGGATGGAACTAGAAGAAAGCATCCTGAGTGATGTAACCGAGACCCAGAAAGACAAACATGGTATATATTCATTCATAAGTGGATATTAGACACAAAGCAAAGCATAACCAGGCTACAATTCACAACCCCAGAGAAGTTAGGTAAAAAGGAGGACCCTAAGAGGGACAAACATAGATCACCTCAGGAAGGGAAAATAGCTAAGATATCCAGGGTAAACTGGGTTTGATTCTCAGCATCCATGTGGAAGCTAACAACTCTCTGTAACTCCAGCCCAAATGGAACCAACATCCTCTTCTGGCCTCTGAGTGCACTGGGTATGTGTGCAGATATACAAGCAGGAAAAATGTAAATAAATAAAATAAAATAGAAAAACAATAGACACAATTTTAGAAAACATAAAATGGGAAAGGAAATAAAAAACAGAAGAGAAAGGGAGAGAGCATTTTTCAAAGAGCAGAGCAACAGACATACACACACACACACACACACAGTTTATTTATATATAATATCAGAGCAACAGACATACACACACACATACACACACAGAGTTTATTTATATATAATAGCAGAGCAACAGACACACACACACATATATATATATATATAAAGTTTATTTATATATAAGAGCAGAGTAACAGACACACACACAGAGACACACACACATATAAAGTTTATTTATTTATAAGAGCAGAGCAACAGACACACACATATACATATATATAAAGCTCATTTATATATAAGAGCAGGGCAACAGATACACACACATATATGGAAGGAACTCATCATATTCAAGTTTATAATATTAACCTTTTGTAGTTCCTGTTTAATTATTCTCAAAACCTTTATCTCCTATTTCCTTTAAAAATTTATTTTAAAAAGATTTCTTTTTACATTCAATGTATTTTGATCATATTCTTTTCCCTCCTCCATCTCTTCCCAGATCCTGCCCACCTCCCATCTCTTGATCTCTTGTCTTTCAAAAAGTAATATATTTTCTGTTTAAGATAATTGTTCAATTTGTATTGTTAAATATGCAACAAAATACATACTGACAAAGCTCTCAGTATATGAATATGAGCCAAGAATGGTCACATGTGATTTACACACACATACAATTTAACTTTTGTGACAATCTTTTAATGATGTTATTTTTTTAAAAGATAAAAGTGAATCAGAAAAATTTAAAAGCTGGGGCACCCAGATCATGAATGAAAAGCCCAGGCTTTCTTTTCCTGGTGTAATTTGTTGGATATACTCTGTTCAACTTCTACAAGAGAGTTTTTTCTTTAGTAGGCAATGAAAGCATTCATAGAACTGGGAAATTTATGGACTAAGTAGCAATTTGTCTGATGTGAGTTTAAAAGAAAATATCATTCTTCTTTTTGGAATGATTATAATACAGTCTCTTCTTTAGGTAGGTTACTATACTGAATGTGTCTTTGTACTCTTTACATTGTATTATGATGAGTAATACTAAAAATTGCATATCTTTTCAGCCCTACCTCTCATTTTTTTACGTCAACTTTATTTCTAGCCTCAACTCTGGTTATGCAGTTGACTTGTCTCTAATATGTGTAACATGATTCAACAACTTTGAGCCTTCCTATTATAATAGTCTCATCTTCAGTACAATAGCAGAATGATATTTAAATACATTTTGAATTTTTTAGGTCAAAAGACGTTAAATTTTCACTCACCCAGTTATGCATAACAAAGTTTTATAAGTATTTAATATTACTCTCAACAAAACCATCATATGTATTTATAAAGATAATCTTGAAAAGATTGATCAAAAGTATCTGAAGATAGTAAAACAATGTTTCTTGGACTAAATAAATTACCATTAAATATCATTCATTAGTTGATTTTTCACAACAGCAAACATTGTTCCAAAGCTTTGTTATATTCCATGCAATAAAACATGCCATGACTACTTGGCTTGAAAGAACAAAAGCATAAGCACAAATTATCTTTCAATTGCAAGTCAATAAGCAACAGGCCAACAATAATGTTAGTAACCATGGTAGTAGGGACCTAAATAACTAAGCAAATACAATCCAAAGCAAAGGAGTGTGGTAGGCAAAGGACACAGGTAGAAATACATTAAAGGATAAGTCAGACTTAAGAATATCACAAGTACAGAGAGAAGTGACATTTGTAGAAAAATAAATCTGCCTTCTCACACTCATCCTACCTTTCAGGGGAAATTCCAAGTATTAAGAATGAATAATAAATAATAATATCATTGGCATCAAGTTAGTAAAGGAGACTTAGATATGTAACCCATTTTCTAGACATTGTGGTTTAAAGAAATGGCTGGGACAAAAAAAGCAAAAATGGAATCATAAGTAGCTCATTTCTTTAGTCCACATGATGACTACAGGACATATATCAGAGTGACAGACTAGATCCTGTTACACAATGAAAGCAGTATTTGCTACACAGACACTCACAGCACATAGCTTTCCATGGTTAAAATCACTTTGCAATTTGGATGCATCACTAGAGAACTGAAATACACTTGAACTTGTTTATATTAATAATCTTTCTATGTTTACATCTGGGAAATAGTAAAAAGGTAATAAGCCATCAAATGACAATAACTTACTGATATCAGTCTATAGTAGCAAGGAATGGATGGCAGAGTTGTTCTATGACAGTGAGAATATGGGGCAATGGATTGTTCATAAGATACAGACCTAGAAGCCCACACTACAGCCTATCACCAGAGACTGACAGAGCCTTCGAAGGCCTTTCCCTAGAGAACTACATTCACTAGCTAGGACTCATCTCCTAAAAGATTCACATCCTTCCAAAATAGCCACTAATGAGGGAACAAACATTGAAAACATGAGCTTCTGGAAAACACTTCACATCTCAAATCATTAACACATGTTTTTAAAACATAAATCATGTCACGTACAACAGCATGGATGCATGTGGGAGATACTATATTAAGCAAAATAAATCATGCACAGAATGTAAAAGACACCATGCTCTTATTTGATTATTTGTCTAGTTAGCTATCAAAACAGGATCTCATGTATGCCACCTAAACTTGAATATTTTAAATCCACCTGCTTGTACTTACCAAGAGCTGGGATTTGATGCATATGCTAACATACCCAGATTATATGACATATGTATGTGTGCACATACATGAATCCAATAAGATTTAAATTACAGTTTTGACTATAAAGCAAACTCACAATAAGCAGAAAAATAAGTAAAGATTCAAGAGTAGAGAAAAATAGAGAAGAAAAAATGAAGAAAGACTAAAATTAGATTTTGAATTTTAAGTTGTACATACATCTACCTGCACAAACCAAAACAGAAAGGACAGAACAACAAATTTCCAGCAAAAACAATAAAAATGACCCATTGCCATATGCCTACAATGTTAGAAAACAGTGAGATATTATGGAAAATATGCCAAAAAATATAAAACAAGTGTGTTAGATAAGCTTATTATAAGTGAACTTTTAAATCTGACATAAAGGGGGGGCTATCATAGCTATATATCAAATAAAGCATCATAGTCAAGGATGCCGCAAACTGAGAAAACAAAGAAAATAAAAAACCTTTAATGTCCACATAATTTAGTGAAGAAAAGCTGTATTATTCTACAAAGTTAAAAAAAAGAGGAGGAGGAGGAGGAGGAGGAGGAGGAGGAGGAGGAGGAGAATAAGAATGAGGAGAAGGAGAAGGAAAGAAATAAAGAAATCCTCACTAGAAATGTTTTGTGTGAATTGATCAAATGATTCTAACTCTTTAAAAAAAAATAAAGGAAATCAGAGAGTATAAACCAGACCTTAGAAACATGGAAATACAGTAACCGATTTAAAGGCTTATTCTATCAGCTACAGTGCTTAAGATGTGTGGTATGCACAGGTGAATAAAAAAATAAATAGAGATACTCAGCCAGCAAAGTGCTTGCCGTGCAAACAAGTTCAAAACCTCAGCACCGCGTTAAAAAATTAGGCCCAATAACTTGGACCTATAATCCCAGTGCTGGGAGACTGAAGAGTAAAATCTCAGAGTTGCTGCATAATCATTTTAGCTGATTTGTGACTTCTCAGCTCAATGAGAGACCTTACCTCAAAAAGTAGGAGAGTCAGGTGAAATGATGCAGTGGGAAAAATGCCTATTACCAAACCTGAAAACCTAAGTTCAATCCCCAGGACTTACATAACGGAAGGACAGAACTGAGTTCCTACCTGGGACCCACATGGTAAGAAAAGAGAACTGATCTCCACAAGCTGTCCTCCTACCTCCATGCATATCACACACACACACACACACACACACACACACACACACACACACACACACACACGGGGGGGGAGGCACACACATCTAGAGGTACACACATATCCACAATAAATAAATTAAAATGTAATGAACTTTTAATTAAAAAAATAAGAGAATAATATAGGAAAATGCCCAACACAGATTCTGGACTACTCCACTCATATCACATATAAACAAACATACTTATATGTTCATCTGTATGAACATGTGAGTACATACACATATACACAGTCCTACACATATTACACATGAATGTAAAGAGACACAGGAAAAACTGAAAAACTAAAAATAAATCAATTGAATAAAACAGACTCTAGAACATCACATAGATAGGCTCCATTGCTATTCAACAAAATCTCAAGATATTATTGAGGGGAAAGTCTTTTCAAGGAATGATCTCAGTATGAGTGGAAAAATTAGCTCTGTGCCCCACTTCACATTATGCAACAAAATTAACAACAAAAGGAGCAAAACTCAAATGTGGGGAAAATTAAAATTATCTTCAAGAAAGTACAGAAAATTGTCTTTGCAAAAAAAGTTGAAAAAAATTCTTCAGCTGAAAAATGTAGACATGTTATTAAATGAACATAAAAATTGAAAAATTGTTGTGGTTTAAGACAAACCATTTATTGGAGTTAAAAACTTTTATAAAATTTTCATTTCTTTTTAAAATTTTTAAAAATATAATTGCATCACTTCTTCCTCTCCCTCTAACTCCTCATGTTACCTCTCCCTCTAACCATAACCCCTCAATCCTTCTCAAACTGATGATCTTTTCCTTAATGATTATTGTTATATATATATATATATATATATATATATATATATATATATATATATTCAGAAATATATAAATGAAGTCTACTAAGTCATTAAATGTTGTTTATGTGTATATGATTTCAGGGCTACAGTTTTGTGTTAGATAACTGTTTAGGGTGCTCATCCCTAAAAGAGGCTAATTATTTCTCTCTTGGCAATCATTAGTTGTCTGTAGTTCTTTGCCTAAGGATGGGACCCTTTGAAAATTTCGCCCTTCAGAATTAAAACATCTATTGCCATTTTGTAGATCTTGTTTAGGCAATGTTAGTCAGGGTTATTTAGAGGAAAAATTATAGAATGAATACACACACGCGCGCGCGCGCGCGCGCGCGCACACACACACACACACACACACACACACACACACACGTATATGAAACTTATAGGAATGGCTTATAGGTTGTGGCTCTGCTTGTCCAATAACAGCTGTCTACCAACAGAAGGTGTAAGACTCCAGTATTGTTCAATCCATGAGGCTCTATGTCTCAGCTGGGCTTCAGTATATGCCAGGATCTCAGAGAAACAGGCTCTGATGGCAGTGAAGCAAAGTACTTGCCAGTTAGAGCTAGAGTAAGCTGGCTAAGAATAAAAGGTTTATTCTTCCACTTCCTTTATACAGGCTGCCACCAAAAGGTTTTGCCCAAATTAAAGGTGAATTTTCCCACCTTAAAATATCTGAGTTAAAGGTTTATCTTCACACATAAAATATATCTTGACTGAAAGCTGGTCTTCTCACTTCTAATGATTAATTAAGAAAAAAATCTCTCACAAGTGTGCTCAGCCACTTAGGTTTTACTTAGTTCCAGATGTCGCCAAGTTGACAAACGAGAATAGTCATCACAGCAGTCGTATTGTTGAGATGTTATTGTATAGCTTCCCTGATATTTCTAGGAAACATAAACTCACAACAGAATTCCTGATCCTCTGGAGGTAAAACATTCTTAAAAAGATTTACAGCTAAGAGCTTGTATACAGAATGTATTATAAACTTCTTAGAACTCTTTTAAAGTGCTGATATTACTTGCATCTCTACCCTGAAGGATCATGTGTTAGAGGCTTGTTATTTAGTATAACAGTAATGGAAGCTAATAGAGCATTTAAACTGTAGAGACAAACACATGGTTTTTAGGGTATACAAGCCCCCATATCTTTGAAGGCCCCCATATCTTGTGCAGCTGATGCCATGATGGAAGTGCCATTCAAGCATAGGAACCTAGCATGTAGGCATCAACACCTGCCAAATGAGAACAAGGACTGACTTAATCAAAAGCCATAGGTGGGGGAAAGTCCCTAAATATAAAACAAAAAACCTTGCTTTTTGCTTCTGTAGTTCTGTTTCTGGCTACGTGTTCTTGCTAACTGAGGTGTGTCAACCCAGGATATGTTTTTTTATGCTTAAAGATTACCCTGAAAAAGGCTCAGATTGCACTGGGCTCCCAAACACCTAATGTAGTCACCAGCCAGCTAATAAAGACTTTCTGTTGGTTTGAATTCGAATCTGAGTAGTCTTCATTGGTGGATACCTCACACCAAAGGTACTACCCTAGGAACAAAATACCATTTCCATGAGTTGAATATTTAGAAATATAAGTTAATATAAAAGCCTGATCACGGTTCCATCCAGATCTTTCTCACTTCTAGTTCAAGATGTAAACAATCTGTTTTAAAGTTTTTATTAGTACAATAAAACATAGCCATAACAAACTTGGGGGAGGATTTTTTTTTCAACTTATAACTTGCAATCCATAAACCAAGAGAGTCAAGGCAAGAAGCCAAGGCAAGAACCTGGAGTCAAGAACTGAATCAGAAGCCATGAAGGAGTGCTTTAATTAACTTGCACTCCATTGCTTGCTTTGTCTGCTTTCATAAAACACTTAAGACCATCACCCCAGAGGTGGAAGTACCCACAGTGAGCTGGTCCCTCTCACATCAACCATCAATCAAGACAATGCACCACAGGCTTTCTCACAGGCCAATAGAAAGGGGGTATTTTCTCAATTGACTTTCTCTCTTCCAAAATAACTCCAGCTTGTGTCAATTTTAACAAAAACTAGCCAACAAATCTTTGTATCCTGCTACTATTACTGTCTACCATGATTTGATACAGCTGAGGGCATCCTACCTGATGCAATGCTTTCTATTCAATCAAATTTTGAGTTAAATGACTCTTTGCTTTATTACATTAGACTATATCAAGTGGTATCATGCAAAACTAATAAAAATTCAATGATATAAATGAACAACACAATGAAATGAACAAGAGATGGAATACATCATTTCAGAGTCACATGGCTAATAAATATGTTAAATTATACTTAAACCCATTAGTTATTGGAAATATACAACAATTAAAATGTCAAGTGGCAAAACTCAACATATGATTTATAGGCAGAAATTTAAAATGGACAATACCAAGCATAGTACCTAAAATTTCTCTTTGCTTTCTGATTGGCATACCATTTTGAATAGTATCATTTCCTTAGAAGATTAAACCTCTACATCCTGGGGTTTGGGATTTAACTCAGAAGCTGAGCACTTGCTCAGCATGGATGAGGCCCTGGGTTCATTACCTAGTACCACTTAAAAACATCTGCTTCCCACATGTCCTAATATTATTAATCCTTAGGATTTAATCAAGAGGAATGTGAATTGTTCATATAAAATTATATACCTGAAGGCTGATGTCAGCTTTAGTCACAATAGTTCAAAGCACATAACAAATCAAATGCATATCAATTGATGAATGACAACCAAACTAATCAAAAGAAAATGAATGCAATAACTTAACTTTGCCTCATAAGCCTGACATACCCTATGCAATAGGGTACTGCTAACATAGACACGTATTTCTTACATAAATAAACTGTGGGTTAGTTTCCCAAATACATATGTATAAACACTTAGAAATTCTGTCATTTCTCTGGTATCCTTGTTATTCTTCAGTGAATTTGGGAAAGCAATTTCCAGCTCCTGAGAGAAAGAACTAATTAATTTGATCAGCAAACCCGAGCCCTTCTCTATTAAAAGACAAAGCAATTTGAACATTCTACAACTACATTCAGATCCTGCCCTGCTTGAAGAAGTCTGCCTAGCAACATTGTAACAGATAGCAGTTTCAAATGGGATTAGAGCCACTGAGGAGAGCTGAAGCATTTGCTAGGCTTATTTGCAATAACCAAGAGTCAGACTGGCCATTGGATGTAATGTTATTTGTGAAAGGCTCTATGGTCTACTAAGCTGATAAAATGAGAGTTTTCTCTATACACAGAGATATCTTCTTGATAATTATGATCACTGACTAATGCTGCTACTGAGATATTTAAACAAGCATAGCTCTCAGATTAGAAGGGATTGTGAATTTAATATGGATAATTTTGACACGGCTTAACATATGGAGTAATTTAAAAACACAAAAGAGTGCCGGGCGGTGGTGGCGCACGCCTTTAATCCCAGCACTCGGGAGGCAGAGCCAGGCGGATCTCTGTGAGTTCAAGGCCAGCCTGGGCTACCAAGTGAGTTCCAGGAGAGGCGCAAAGCTACACAGAGAAACCCTGTCTCAAAAAAAAAAAAAAAACACACAAAAGAATGCAAACCAAATCACAAAAGGATATATTTTGACTCTCTGTGTATCTAATTTTAGATATGTATATTTGGAAATACGAGGATAGAGAAAATCATGGGAAATAAACAAAAAAAAAAAAACAGAAGAAGGTTCTATAAGAAGGTGGAATGAACAAGCAATGGAAAGCAAGCCAGTAAGCAACTCTCCTCCGTGGCCTCTGAATCAGCTCCTGCCTCTGGGATCCTGCCCTGTTTGAGTTCCTGTCCTGACTTCATTCAGTGATAAACAACAATGTTGAAGTGTAAGCCAAACAAACCCTTTCTTCCCCAACTTCCTTTTGTCATGGTATTTCATCACAGTAATAGAAATCCTAACTAAAACATGTTTTTGAAAATAAAATGATGATCAGGATATTAGGAAGCAAATGATAAGAATAGGATTGCAAAAACTTTTGGGAACATTTTCAAACTAAACATTGAACCATGATTTTACAAGATATTTATGGTTTTCCATCTTTTTGCCACTGGGACAGAGACCTGGGTTCATGTTGGAAAGATATAAACCCATTGGTAGTACCTGACTTCATGATACATGCTGTGCCACAGGAAGAGGTAAGGCAGTCTGTGAACTTCAACTCACAAAATGTGATACACCAAAACATATCACCACCTCATTCACAAGCCCCTTAAAGAGTTCTTCTTGTATTTCATATCATGAAGAACAATGAGAAATGGAGACCCTAAGATTTGGGATACCCAGAAGTAAAATCTTAATTATCCTTATTAGGTTTTTTATTAAACCAATTAGAGTGACAAATCTTTACAGTGTACAAAAGGATTATTCCACAGCAGTTTTCAGTTTTTGGCTATTATGAATAAATCCACTAAGAACAGAGTTGAGCAAGTGTCCTTGTGATAGGATGGAACATCGTTTGGGTAAATGCCCAAGAGTGGTATAGCTGGATCATGAGGTAAATTGATTCCCAGTTTTCTGAGGAATCACCATATTGATTTCCAAAGTAGTTGTGTGAGTTTGCACTCACACCAGCAATGGAGAAGTGGTCCCCTTGCTCTACATCCTCACCAGCATGAGCTATTACTTGTGTTATTGACCTGAGAGGTATAAGACAGAATCTCAAAGTAGTTTTAATTTGCATTTCTCTGATGGCTAAGGATGTTGAACATTTCTTTCAGTGTTTCTTAGCCAGGTGAAAATCTTTTCCCATTCTGTAGACTGTTGTTTTTCCTATTGACAGTATCCTTTGCCTTACAGAAGCTTTTCAGTTTCATGAATAATGATATTTTAACTTCTTACTTTCAAATTTGTATCCCCTTGACCTTCTTTGTTGTCTTATTGCTCTCGCTAGAACTTCAAGTACTATATTGAATAGGTATGGAGAGAACGGACAGCTCTGTCTGTCTTGGACCTGATTTTAGTATAATTGTTTTTAGTTTTTCTCCTTTTAATTTGATCTTGGCTATCAGCTTTCTATATATTGCTTTTATTATGTTTAGGTATGCCTCTTTTATCCTGATCACTCCAAGATTTTTATCATGAAGGTGTGTTGGATTTTCAAAGGCTTTTCAGCATCTAATAAAATGAACATGTGTTTTTGTTTGTTTGTTTGTTTGTTTGTTTCAGTTTGTTTATATGATAGATTGCATTGACAGTTTTCATACACTGATCCAACCTTGCATCTCTGGGATGAAGTCCACTTAACAGTGGTAGATGATCTTTTTTATGTGTTCTCAAATTCAGTCTGTGAGTACTTTGTTGAGTATTTTTGCATTTATGTTTATAAGAAAGACTGGTGTGTAATTGTCTTTCTTTATTGAATCTTTGTGTGGTTTGGGTATCAGGGTCACTATGGCCTCATAAAATGAATTCGGCAATGTTCAGTATATTTCTATTTGGTGGAATAATTTGAAGAGTATAGGTATTAGATCTTCTTTGAAAGTGTGGTAGAATTCTGCCCTGAAATGATATGGCCCTGGGCTTTTTTCTTTTCTTTTTTCTTTTTTCTTTATTTTTATTGTGAGACTTTCAATTACTTTTTGATTGAGCTTGCTTCTTTTTGTTCTAGAGCTTTCACCTGTCCTGTTAAGTTGCCAGTATGATATCTCTCCCATTTCTACATGTAGGTGCTTAGTCCTATGAGCTTTCATCTTAGTACTGCTTACACTGTGTTCCATAAATTTGAGTATGTTGAGCATTTGTATTTGTTGAATTCCGGGAAGTTGTTAATATCTTTATTTCTGCCTTGATCCAGCAGTCATTCAGTAGAGAGTTATTCAGTGTCCATGACTACATAGAATTTCTGTTGTTTCTATTGTTGAAATCCACTTTTATCCCTGGTGCTTTGATAGAATACAGGGCATTGTTTCAATTTTATTTTATCTATTGAGATTTGCTTTGTGATTGAGTATATGGTCAGTTTTGGAGAAGGTTTCATGAGGTGCTGAGAAGAAAGTGTATTCTTTGGTATTTGGGTGAAATGTTCTATAGATATATTTTAGGTCCATTTGTGTCATAACTTTGGTTTGTCTCATTATTTCTCTGTTTAGTTCCTGTTTGGATGACCTGTCTATTGGTAAGAGTGTGGTATTGAAGTCTCCCACTATTAATGTGTGGGGTTCAATGTATGATTTAAGCTTTAGTAGTGTTTCTTTTACAAATGTGGGTGCCCTTGTGTTTGAGACAAGTTGTTCAGAATTGAAACATCATCTTGATGGATTTTTCCTTTGATGAGTATGAAATATCCTTCTCCACCTCTTTTTATTATTTTTGGTTTAGAGTCTATTTTGTTAAATATTTGGATAGCTACACCTACTTGCTTGTTAGGTTCATTTAAATAGAAAATCTTTTTTCAATCCTTTACTCCGAAGTAATATCTATCTTCGATGGTGAGGTGTGTTTATTGTATGCAGCAGAAGGATGGATCCTTTTTTCATATTGATTCCATTAGCCTGGGTCTTCTTATTGGTGAATTGAGTCCATTGATATTGAGATATACTAATAAGCACTCATTTTTTGTGCCTGTTATTATGTTAGTGGTGATGGTGATGGTAGTGTGTGTGTGCGTGTGTGTATGTGTATGTGTGTGTGTGTGTACATGCACACGCATGCATGCACCCCTATCTATTTCCTTTTTTTTATTTTGTTGGTGTGAGATAATCTATTGTCTGTGTTTATGTGGATGTAGTTAACTTCCTTAAGTTCGAGTTCTCCTTCTAGTCCCTTCTGTAGGCCTGGATTTGTGGATAGATATTGTTTAAATTTGACTTGTTTTCTACATCTACGGTGATTGAAAGTTTTGTGGGGCATATTAGTCTATGCTAGCATCTATGGTCTCCTAAGAGCTGTAATTCATCTGTCCCTTAGTTTCTGTTTCCTGTCTAGTTTTCTGGATCCCAGGGCCTGTGGTTGAGCAGACAGTCTCTGCCCATGTTGGAGGCTACCCAAGTTTGGGGCTGAAATTTTGATTATTTGTGTGCATTCTTTCTGATCTAGCCAGGGTCCTTTGGGGTTCAGATGCTGACATGGCTTCTGTTAGAATAGGAGGCTTCTACCTAGTTTTCAGGGAGTTGGCCTGGTCTCTGAGGTTCAGGACACTGGTCTGGCCTCTAGGGACCAGGACTCTGTCTTGTCCTCTGATGGGGTAGAAGGCTTCCACCAGAAGTGTGGGCATGAATATGGTGATGAAGATAGGAGGGGCAGTTGGAGTTATGCTTAGTGAGCACAGGCAGAGTAGGGACAGCTCTCCCTGGGACTCAAGAGGTTGGCCTGGCCTCTGAGAGTTGGGAGGCTTCCACCAGAGCTGGGGTCATTTTTACTCTGTTGTTCAATCCAACCCATGAGCATGGGAGATCTTTCCATCCTCTCATGCATTTCTTCAGTTTCTTTCTTGAAAGGCTTGAAGTTTTTTTTATCATAAAAGTCTTTACTTGGTTAGTTAGAGTCATCTCAAGGGGCTGTTTCCATGATTTCATTCCCAGTTCATTTGTCATTTTTGTGTATACTGATTTTTTTGAGTTTATCTTATATCTGGCCATTTCACTGAAGGTGTATATCAGCTATAGGAGTTCCCTGTTAAAATTTTTGGTGTCAGTTATGTATATTATCATATCATCTGTGAATAGAAATAATTTGACTTCTTCCTTTCTAATTTGTATCCTTTTGATCTCCTTTGGTTTTCTTATTGCTCCAGCTAGAACTTCAATTACTGTATTGAATAAATATGGAGAGAGTGGATGTTTTCTTTTTCCTGATTTGTAGATGGATGGCTTTGAGTTTCTCTCAATTCAATTTCATGTTGTCTATAGGATTCCTGTAAATTGCCTTTAATATGTAGAGGTATGTTCCTTGTACCCCTACTCTTTCCATGACTTTTATCATGAAGGAGTGTTCAATTTTGTCAAATGCTTTTCTGGCAATTAATGAGATAATCATGTTGTGGGTTTTTTTTGTTGTCTTTTTTAAGTTTCTTTATATGGTGGATTATATTGACTGATTTTCAGGTGTAAAACTATCACTGCATTTCTGGGATAAAACATATTTGGTTAAGGTAAATGATTTATTTTTTGAGTATTTTTGTATCTATGTTCATAAGAGAAATTGGTCTGTAATTCTCTTTCTATATTGAATGTTTGCATGGTTTGGGTATCAGGGTCACTGTTCTCTCATAAAATAAATTTGGCAATGTTCCTTCTGTTTCTGCTTTGTAGAATCACTTGAGGAGTGTGTGCATTAGCTCTTCTTTGAATGTCTGGTAGAACTCTGTCTGCACTAAAACCATCTGGCCCTGGGCTTTTTTGGGTGGGAGATTTTAATGACTGTTTCTATTTCCTTAGCAGTTATTGGCCTATTTAAATTGTTTATCTGATCTTGATTTAACTTTGATAAGTTGTATCTATCAAGAAAATTATCCATTACTTCTAGATTTTCCAATTTTGTGCAACATAGGTTTTTAAAGTATGACTTAATGATTCTTTGAATCTCCTTTGTGTTTGTTGTTATGTCCCCCTTGTCGTTTCTGATTCTGTTAACTTGGATATTCTATCTGTGTCTTGTAGTTAGTTTGGATAAGAGTTTGTCTATCTTGTTAATTTTCTCAAAGAAGTCTTTGTTTTATTGATTTTTTTATTTTTCTCTTTGTTTCTATTTTATTGATTTCAGCCCTTAGCTTTCTTATTTACTGTCATCTAGTCCTGTTGGGTTGTCTGCTTGCTTCTTTTTGTTCTAGAGCTTTCAGAGGTTATGATAAGTTGCTAATATGAGACCACTCCAAATTTTTTATGTAGTCACTTATTGCTATAGACTTTCCTCTTAGCACTGCTTTCATTGTGTCTCATACATTTGGGCATGTTGTGCATATATTTTCATTGCATTCTAAGAAGTATCTAACTTCTTTATTTCTGCCTTGACCCAGTAGTCATTTAGTAGAGAGTTGCTCAGTTTTCATGAGTTTATAAGCTTTTTGATATTTCTGTTGTTAAAATTGAGCTTTAATCCATTTTGGTCTGATAGAATGGAGGGGATATTTCAGTTTTCTTGTATCTGTTGAAACTTGCTTTGTGACCCATTACATGGTCAATTTTGGAGAAAGTTGCATGAGGTGCTGAGAAGAATGTATATTCTTTTGTATTTGGGTGAAATGTTCTATAGATTTCTATTATGTTCATTTTGTTTATAATCTCCTTTAGCTCTAATATTTCTCTGTTTATTTTTTGTCTGGATAACCTGTCTTTTAGTGAAAGTGAGGAATTTGCTGAAAAAAAACAGCTCCAGCAAGACAAAGAAACTAGACAGAAGACGTGGAGCTGGTGAATGCTAAATGCATACACAGGAGACTTATCTCAGGGGCAAAGTTTAAAACCTTATTTTATTTTTCTCTTACAGAAGTAAGTGGCACTCTGGAGACAATCCCCCAGAACTTTGCCTTTCAGGGTGCACCCATGATAACTTTACTAACTGGTGGGTTTTATTCCATAAGCTCCATTGCTGATTGCAGCTCCTCTAACATACGGGAGGTATTGGACTCTCCCACTATCATTGTGTAATGGTCAATGTGCAATTTAAGTTTCAGTAATGTTTCTTTTACAAATGTGGGTGCTCTTACATTTGGGGCAAAAATATAAAGAATTGAAATAGGATCTTGGTCAGTTTTTCCTTTGATAAGTATGAAGTGTCCTTCCACATTCTTCTTGATTAATTTTTGTTTGAAGTCTATTTTGTTAGATATTAAAATGGATACACCAGCTTGTTTCTTAGTTCTACTTCCTTGAAAGATCTTTTTCCAATCCTTAACTCTGAGGTAATGTCTATCTTTAATATTGAGGTGTGTTTCTTATATGAAGTAGAAGCATTGATACTATTTTCACATTCTTTCTATTAGTTGTTGCTTTTCTATTGAGGAATTGAGTTCATTGATATGGAGTGATATCAATGACCAAATATTTTTAATTCCTGATTTTTTGCAGTTGTTGGTCATTGCAGTGATAGTGTGTGTGTGTGTGTGTGTGTGTGTGCGCGCGCGCGCACTTGCATTTCCCTTCTATTGGTTTTTCTTGTGTGGGATTATTCATTTCCAGAGTTTTCATGGGTGTAATTAACCTCCTTAGGTGGGAGTTTTCCTTCTATTACTTTCTGTAGATCTGGGTTTGTACATAGGTATTGTTTAAATTTAACTTTATCGTGGAATATCTTGTTTTCTCTTTCTATGGTGATTGAAAGTTTTACTGGGTATAGTAATATGGCCTGGATTCAATGGTCTCTTAGAGTCTGAAGGACAATTGTCCAGGCCCTTCTGTCTTTTAGTGTCTCCATCCTGAAGTTAGGTGTAATTCTAACAGGTCTGTCTCTATATGTTATTTGCTCCTTTTCCCATGCAGCTCTTAATATTCTTTCTTTGTTCTGAATATTTAGTGTTTTGATTATTATATTGCAGGGAGACTTTCTTTTCTTGTCCAATTTATTCTGTGTTCTGTATGCTTCTTATACCTTTATAGGCATCTCCTTCTTTAAGTTAGGAAAATTTTCTTCTATGATTCTATTGAAAGCATTTTCTGGGCCTTTGATCTGGAATTTTCCTACTTCTATGCTTATTATTCTTAAGTTTCATCTTTTCATAATATCCCAGATATCCTGGATGTTTTGTGTCAGGAACTTTTTAGATTTAATGTTTTTTTCTTCAATACCTGAGATTTTCTTTCATCTCTTTTTTTTTTTTTTTTTTTTTTTTGTGGTTTTTCGAGACAGGGTTTCTCTGTGTAGCTTTGCTCCTTTCCTGGAACTCGCTTTGGAGACCAGGCTGGCCTTGAACTCACAGAGATCCGCCTGGCTCTGCCTCCCGAGTGCTGGGATTAAAGGCGTGCGCCACCACCGCCCGGCTTCTTTTTTTTTTTTTTTTTTTTAATTTTTTTTTTTTATTAATTTTTTTTAGATTTACTTATTTATTATGTATACAGAAGAGGGCACCAGATCTCATCATAGATGGTTGTGAGCCACCATGTGGTTGCTGGGAATTGAACTCAGGACCTCTGGAAGAGCAGTCAGTGCTCTTAACCACTGAGCCATCTCTCCAGCCCTTCTTTCATCTCTTGCATTCTCTTGGTGATGCTTGCATCTGCGGTTCCTGATTGCTTACCTATGTTTTCCATTTCCAGAATTCCCACAATTTGTGTTTTCTTTTTACTTCTATTTCAAATTTCAGGTTTGGAACAATCTTACTTATTTTCTTCAAATATTTGTTTTTTACTGGCTTTTTTGGGGGGGATTTATCTATTTCTTCCAATTATTTGTGTTTTCTTGAATTTATTTATTTATTTATTTATTTGTGGTTTTTCTTTTTGAGACAGGGTTTTTCTGTGTAACTGCTCTGGCTGTCCTGGAACTCACTTTATAGACCAGGCTATCATAGAACACACAGAGATCCATGTACCTACCTCCTGAGTGCTGGGATTAAAGGTATGTGCCACCACCAACCAGCATTTTCCTGAATTTTTTTAGAGGATTTATTCATTTCCTCCTTAAGAATCACAATCATCTTTAGAAATTGGTTTTTCATTTTTATCTACTTCCAGGAAGATTTTTTTTTTTTTTTTTGCTTATTTTCTATCCATTCATCAGTCAGCAGTGAGTTTTTAATCCCCATGTCTTTGTGGACTTACTAGAGTTTTGTTTGCTGTTGATTTTAACTTTCAGTTTACTATGGTCATATAAAATACATGGAATTGTTTCAGTCTTTCTGGATTTGTTGTGATTTGTTTGATTACCAGGATGTGGTGTATTTTATGAATATTCTGTGGGATGCCAAATAAGATGTACATACTTCCGTGTTTGGGTGGAATATTAAGTCCAATTTAGTTTATAATGTAATTTGTCATTGATGTTTCTTTGCTTTTTGTTGGTGTTGCTCAGATTACCTGTCTATTGGAAAAAGCAGAGTACTGAAATTAGCTATTATTAGTTGATTGACATTGATATGTTTCTTTAATTCCAAGAATACATTTTTCCATGAAACTGTATGTACCTGAGTGTTGTGCACATGTGTTTGGACAGTAATGCTGTTTTGGTTAATTCTTCCGAAGGAAGTGCTCTTCTTTATCTCTTCTGACTAGTTTTAGTTTTAAGCCTATTTTGGCAGATAATAGGATCACCATACTTGCTTGCTGCTTGGCTTGATTGGAATATGATTTTCCATGCTTTTACTCTAAGTTGATGTCTATGTTTCTTCTACATAACAAATAACTGGATTTTATTAATTCCTTCAGCCAACCTCTGTCTGTTGATTGGAGAAATGAGACTGTTATCCTTTTAAAGTTCTTAAAAGGTGTGTGTTGATTGCAGTCATTGCTTTTACTCTTGTTTTGGGTATCATTATTTGTGTTCTCAGTGGTATTTTGAATTCAGTGTTCATTTTTGAATGATTTCCTCTTTCTATCTACAGTCTCTTAGCTATGCTCATTTTTCTCTTCAGCTTGAAATAGTGCTTTCTGTATTGTATTTAGGTTTATTGTCTTATATTTTTTTTAGGTTGTTTATATTACAGGAAAGTTGGAAAATAGTTTTTCTGCCTTTATTAGTCTGAGTTGTTTGTTATGGCTTCTAGGACTTGAAATGCATGACTCTGAGTTCTTTCAGCCTTTAAATTTTCCACTAAAAAATTAGCTTTTATTCTGATGGGTTTTCCTTTGTATGTGATTTGTGTTTTTTCTCTTGTAGTTTTAAATATTCTTTCTTATACATATTATGTAGTTTACCTATGTTATGTTGTGGAGATTTTCTTTTCTGGAGTTGTTTATTGGGTGTTCTGTGTGCTTCTTTAATGTGTATAAATATGCCTTTCCGTAGTTTGGGAAGATTTCCTCTATAATCTTATTGACAAGTTGATCTATACAACTGACCTGGAATTCTGGTCTCTCATTTATTCCTATTATTTAAAGGTTTGGTATTTTCCTGGTGTTCCACATTTCCTTCATGTCCCTTTCCTGTAGGGGGTTTTCCTTATATTCAGTACTTACTTGGTTTAGACCCTCTGCTTCATCACTGAGTCCTAATATTTTAGCAAAATGTCAAAACAAAAGTCAATGAAATGATTCCTAATGATTTTCTGCTCTACTCATAGATTGATGCCCAGCCCAACTGTCATCAGAGAGGCTTCACCTAGCAATTGAGGGAAACAGATGCAGAGACCCACAGCTAAACAGAAGATAGAGCTTGGGGAATCCTGCAAAAGAGAGAGAAGAAGTGTTATAGGACCCAGTGGTATCAAGGGCGCCACAAGAAAACCCACAGAACCAACTAGCTTGGGCTCATAGGCACTCAAAGAGACTGAATTGACAACCAGGGAGCTTGCATGGATGGGAATGACCTAGGCCCTCTGAATATATGTCGTAGTTGTTTAACTTGGTCTTTATCTAAGACTCCTAACAGTGAGAACAGTGGCTGTGTCTGACTCTGTTGCTTGTTTTAGGGAACCATTCCTCCCACCAGATTGCTTCATCCAGTCTTAATAGAAGAGGAGGTGCCTAGTCTCAATGCAACTTGATATACTATGGCTGGCTGATATCCATGGGAGGTGGCCTGTATCTGAAGAGAAATAATGTAGGAAGAGTGAATAGGAGAACATGGAGGAGAGGGGGGAACAGAAAAGAGGGGAGGGAGGGGAAATTTGATTGAGATGTAGAAACAAAGTTAAATAAATAAACAACAACAACAAAAAGATAATGATTTAGTCATCCTTTGTAAAGAAACAAGAACAACACAGTGGGGAGTCAGGGAACACAGTGGAGATAATCCTTTTCCATCTGAAGAACACTGAGTTTTCATTCAATCTCTCACTAATAATGGAGTGAAATAATTATATTAGGAAATTTTAGAGCAGACCACAAGGCAGTTTCTTAGTTCCTGGTTTTTTTTACTGCTGACTCATTTTGTTGTCATAGGACAGCATCTGAGTTTACACCAATCCCAGTTCCCTTCAGATCTGCATCTTCTCAACACCGCCATTATAAAACACAAAGTCCCAGTCATTTGTACTAAAGGCCTCTCTTCTTCCCTGGTTCTACTTTGTCCTTTTTCCTCTCAGTTCATACCTTTCTATAAGCAGCCATGTTACCTGCAAGGGCCAAGAGGAACTAAACCAGTCAGGTTAGAGGGCCACAGCAAGACTGAGGTTGTGACAATTTTATTGGGAGCAATTACACTTTTTATACCTTTATCAAAAACATAAGGGCAATTGTCAGGATCATCTGCATTTGCTGGAACAGTGATATTTGCAAACTTCATAGAACAAACAAAATTAATTAATATCTAAAACCACTTGTCCTGTCAAGCTTCCATACTTCCTTGACTTTCAGGGGAGCATACAGAGAAACAGAAAGTGCCTTGAATGCTTCACTGCCTGAGGGAGTGAGGTTGTCTCTCTGGAACTGGAGGACACATTGTGCCCAAGGTGCAGTGTACTCTTACATGGAAAACCTATAATGCATGCCTCTCAAGGGAGTTAAGCCAGGCTAACTTCATGATTTCCTGCATCTGTCATTTCTCCCAGACAGCTTGAAATCATAATAGAGTTCTCACAGAGTTGCAGTGCCTCATAATGTGTATCTAACCAAGTTTTACACTTCTGTAATGTCAGTGCCTCATAAGTCTATAGAGATGCGTGGTAGAGCAACAAGCAGATATAGTACTCAGAATGTTCTAACAAAATGCAAAAATATGGTTAATTTATAATCAACATAATTATGTTGCTCATAGCTCTGGAGCTGTAAACCCTAAAATCAAGCCATCAACTGCTCCTGGCAGCACCAGTTTGATCCTGAGAGAATGTTGGGCTTCTAAGACATTTCCATTTGGAAGTTTGTCTTCTCGGCACAAAATGGCCTACTGGGCAAAGAACTGCTCTTGCCTCGACTGCTGGCAGCACGAATGCTGTCCTTTCTGGACAATCAGGACACAAGGAAAAGTGACTTCTGAACGCTGCCAAGACAGGGTAAAGATGGTCTTTCAAAATTCCTGTTTCTGAAAATGGTCTGTCAGATACTCTAGGCCTTTAGCCAATTTGAAAGCACCAACAATGCTGAGAAACATTAGGTGACTGTCCAGGCTGCCAGCTGTCTCTGTCTACTCTTGCAAGACTCCCAAAAGTTGCTTGCATCCATCTTCCATTTCTCAGGTATCATTATATTCCTTCTCAGGTCTTTGATGGGATTGAAGACTAGCAGTTATAGTTACAAGTTAGTGTATATGTAATATCTTAGCTAGAACATATTAAGTATTAGATTTAGGTTCTTTAGGATAGGACACCTTTTGGAATGATCTTTGTAACATGCCATTTACCTATGCTCCAGACTTCTCTGGATTTTAGTATGTGTCTCTTGTTTGATATTGTTCACACTGGTTGTAGTTCCATCTTATCTAGGTCATTATCCCTTATTAATCCTGGACAATATTTAATAATCATTCCTATTGTATATAGTCTTTTTTTTTTTTTTTTTTTTTTTTGGTTTTTCGAGACAGGGTCTCTCTGTGTAGCTTTGCGCCTTTTCTGGGACTCACTTGGTAGTCCAGGCTGGCCTCGAACTCACAGAGATCCATCTGGCTCTGCCTCCCGAGTGCTGGGATTAAAGGCGTGCGCCACCACCGCCCGGCTGTATATAGTCTTGTATTAGATTAGAACCTTCTTATTTAGACAAAAGGGGGAGATGTAGTGGGTAGCTGTTCTAGCTTTGACCTGGAATTACCACCCCCATTGAGACTTCGGTAACTGTCATACCTACAAGGCAGAGCCAAGAGAGGACACTTGAAGACCCGAGATCCAGATGGGTCATCTCTCTTGGTTCCTGGATCCTGGATGCTGGAGGTAGACTAAGTAGAGTTCTCTGGAGAACACCACTGTACTGTGCTTTACCTTTCCCAGACCCTGTTACCTATCCCTTCACTTGTAAGTTACCCCACAAAATAAACCTCCCTTTCAGCTATGTGCAGTTGCCTTAATATTTAAACCAATAATCAATAGGTCTAGTGTCTGTTGAGAATTTATTGTTATAAATTTCAGCTTCTTCCTGTTTGCACATTGGACAGAGGGCAAGGGTTTCTTCAAGCTTCTCTTGGAAAGCCATTAATGGTGGTGAGGTTGTCATGATATAATTCCTTTCCAAAGACATCATTTCAATCACATTAGACAATGGATTTCAAAACACAAGTTTTGAGAGGATAAAATAATCAAATTATGATAGAAGATAAATAGATGATAGATATAAATGATAGATGGATATAAAGGATGGACAGAAGATAGATATGTAGATTATAGATAGATAAATTGATAGATAGATGATAGATAGATGATATGACAGATAGATAGATAGATAGATGATAGATAGATAGATAGATCGATAGATAGATAGATAGATAGATGATATGATGTGTAGTGGGTAGCTGTTCTAGCTATGACCTTGAAACATCTCCCCTAGTAAGGTAGCAGGTAACTGCTACACCTGCCTATGACCTTGAAGTACATGCCCCTGGGGCATGGCTGTTCAGGACCCTTAAGACCTGGGATGTACTGGGATGCACATAGGCAGCTCTCTTTACTTCCTCATGGTATTGGGTATTGATATCTTACACCAGGCAAATCAGCACGGGACATAGCTCATCTTTCCTGGACCCTACGATAAATCTCCCATAGTAGTGATTTAACCCCCAAATAAATTCCTTAGCTCAAGGACTTAAATAGTCTGTGGTGATATTGTTTTCCCCGATATATCATGCACCCTAATAAATTTATCTGGGGTCAGAGAACAGAACAGCCACTAGATGTAGAGGCTAGAAAATGGTGGCACTCATGCCTTTAATCCTAGCACTCCAGAGGCAGAAATCCATCTGGATCTCTGTGAGTTCAAGGCCATATTGGAAACAACCCAGTCATGGCGACACACACCTTTAATCCCAGAAAGTGAGTCTTTAATCCCAGGAAGTGAGGGCAGAAAGTAGAAAGGTATATAAGGCATGAAAACCAGGAACTAGGCTGGCTAAGTGTTCAGGCTTTTGAGAAGCAGTTCAGCTGAGATTCATTTGGATAAGGACTGAGAGGCTTCCAGTCTGAGGAAACGGGATCAGCTGAGGAACTGGCGAGGTGAGGTAGCTGTGGCTTGTTCTGCTTCTCTGATCTTCCAGCGTTTGCTCCAATACCTGGCTCCAGGTTTGTTTTTATTAATAAGAACTTTTAAGATTCATGCTACACTTAAATAGTCCAAGAGAATTATTAGATGAAGCTGAAAAGGAATTGACTCTAATAGAAAAGAAAATATGAGAAGCACATATAGATTGTATAAATCCAGAACTTAATTACATTCTAATGATATCCCCTTCTAGACAAACACCCACAGGAATTTTGATGCAGAGGGAAGATATTATATTGGAATAGATATTTCTATCATGTAAATCAAATAAAAATTAAAAACATATGGAAAAGATCACTGACTTGATTCTAAAAAGAAAATTAAGACTTTGTCAATTGAAAGAAGTAGACCCAGCAAAAAATTATAATACCCTTAAATAATGAGGCAATTTCTTTATTGTGGAAAGATAATAAATATTGATAAAAAGCCTACAATAATTTTTTTTGGGAGAGATTAACAATTCTTATCCCAAAAGTAAGAGAATAGAATTCATAAAAAGAACTGCATGGGTCCTTCCTCACATTGTATGGCAAAAGACAATCTCTGGCATCCCCACATTTTATATTGATGCAAATAAATCAGGAAAGGCAGGATATAAATCAAGAGACTTAAATAAAATGGTTCAAAGCCCCTATATAGTGATATTTTATTTGTACTAAAATGTGATTTGTATGTTAATAAAAAAGTTGCCCAGGGGTCAGAGCTATTAGAGCCATAGCAAAAGCTGGGCGGTGGTGGCACACCATTAATCCCAGCACTTGGTAGGCAGAGCTAGGTAGATCTGTGTGTTCAAGGATATAGCCAGCATTGGAGACACATGCCTTTAATCTCAATACCAACCATAGAAGACCTGGAGGTCTGTACAGACAGGCAGTGATGAGGCAGTCATGTGGTTGGGTTTACAACCAATAAGAAGGCAGAACAGAAAGTCTATATAAAGACAAAAACACAGGAAGTAGGTCTCTCTTGGCTAAAGAGGCTAGCAGCAGCAGACGGGTAAGGCTCTTAGCTCTGATCTCTTGGCTTTCTTCTTTGCATTGGTTCTGTGTTTCTTATTTAATAAGATGGTTGGTTACATCTATACCCCTACAATTCTATACAAAAGACAGAACTGTATGCCATTCCTATGGTACTAATGGACTTCATGAAACCCCTTAATACAGTCACTGACTTTGAATATTCAGAGACAGTTGTTTTACATATTAAAACTGCTGAATTTATTCCTGATAATATGAAGTTAACTTTACTATTAATACAATTACAGGAAATTATCAGAAACAGGGAACATCCTATATAAGTAATACACATCAGATCCCATATGGGTCTGCCTGGTCTTCTAACACAAGGTAATGATGAGATTGATCATTATTAATAGATAATAATTATTGGAAGCCTCAGAATTTTCATTAGAAAAACTATAAGATATGTCCTACATTGGGGAAGGGATTTTGCTTTTGTTTCTACAGGAGAAAAAAGCTATGGATACTGAAAAATTAATAAAAATTAATTTCAAACAGGAAAAACTTTTTGATGAGGATAATTAATAGCTCATCCATGGATATGACAACTATATAAGTTGTAAAAAAATTCAACAAACAAGAGTTGGAGCAGGGCTCTGTTTTTAATCTTTACAGGATAATAAAAATATCCATCTTTCAAAAATCATAAGGCCTTGTATACCCAGATGTCTACAACAAAAGGAGAGAACCTATTAGTACCAATATATACAGAGTAATATCTCACTGCCTAACCTCTATATCTCTTTAACTCTAAAAATGTTGTGGTCCTGATTCAATTATAAATCAAGCTGGCTTTGGAATTGAAATATAGCTCTCTCCTTCTCTAAACCCAAGCATGTTGCTAAAAAATTTTTTTTAGAGATTCTGTCTCATATCACACCACCTGGTGTAGGACAGAAGAAAACCAATAAAAAGGGTACCATTGTCATCAAGATTCTATTTCTTTCCATACATGTTCTCACTTTTGGAGGATCCAGTATAAATCCAAACTTTCCATTTCGCTGTTAATAATGTTCAAGTTTTCCACAATAGGGCTTTCCAATAGCAATCTATAAAATCTCCAGAAAGAAGACAGGGCCCCACAACAATGACCTACTCAATCCAGAATGATGTCATGGTACCCTTGAACATTACTTGATGATTAATATTGGACTAAAAATTCTGCAAGGCATTTCTAAGATGAGATGGTCCATCATACTACACTTCTAGCCAGAATCTCAGATGACCTTACCCCTTACACTGAGACTAGCTGTAGAATCTACTACATATACTTAACTATCTGAGCTTTCTTACAGAACCCCACAGAGATACTATTGTCCCCAAACAGCAGCAAGCAATTCTACGAAACTGATGCCCCTCTCCTAAAGGTTTTATTTTCACCAGGTTATGGATAATGGTTATAAGGTTGGGGGTGGAACAATAAAAATTAGACTCATATTCTTCTTAAGAAAAGAAAAAGGGGAATGCATATGTATAGAATATTAAGGTAGATTATTATATGTACTAGTAAACTAATTTAGCAAAATATCTGTCTTAGATAATTTACATGGTTATGGGTTCTTGTATAATGATATAAATGTAAACTATTCCCATTTAAGATAATTTGTATGTTGAGACAAATACAAAACTATATTTGTTGTAATATATATATATATATATATATATATATATATATATATATATATATATATTTCTACTTCTATTTGAAATATCTTGTATATTGATACAAATATAAAATTGTATTTGTCATACTGTATGTATGTTCTACCTTCTGTTAACATATTTTATATATTGATACATATTTTGGACTGTTGTCATATTGTGTATTGCACTATACATTTCTACCTCTGTTTAAGACATTTTGTGTATTGCCACAATTTTGAGATCATTGTCCTTTTACTGTACATTTGCTTATAGACTATTTGCCTTGTTTTTGTGAAAGCTTAGTCCTTAAGTTATTTAGGTAGATAAGACTTAGAGATTTATAGTCACCCATGCTTGTCATTTCTATAGTTATATTAGTTAGGTTGTTCAGGTTTATAGACATATAGGTCAGATGGATAGGTAATCTTCACAAACCTAGAGAACATGACATTTAAATGTTTTGATAGCTTAGAATTCTGTTGATGTGAGACATAATTGCTCCTAGCAGCACCATTCTGATCCCAAGAGAATGTTGGTTTTCTAAGACACTCCGTCTGGAAATTTTATTCTTGGCACATAATGGTCTGCTGGGCAAAGAACTGCCCTTGCCTTGCCTGCTGAGTGTATGAATGCTGTCCTTTCTGAATGAGCAGGACACAAGGAAAAACGACTATTGAACTCTGCCAAGACAGGGTAAGATGGTCTTTCAAATTTCCTGCTTCTGAAAATGGTCTGTCAAGTATTCTAGGACTGTAGCCAAATTGGATGCAGCAACAATGCTGAGAAACTTCAGGTGACTGTCCAGGCTGCCAGCTGTCTCTGTCTATTCTCACAAGATTTTCAGAAATTGTTTGCGTGCATTTCCCATTTCTCAGGTATTATTATATTCCTTCTCAAGTCTTTGATGGGGTTAAAGACTAATAGTTACAGTTACAATCTTCTTGTATCTTAACTAGAACATATTAAGTGCTAGATTCAGATTCTCCAGCATAGGACAGATTTTGGAATAATCTCTGTAACATGCCATTTACCTACATTCTGGACATCTCTGAATTTTAGTATGTCTCTTGTTTGCTATTGTTCTTGTTAGTTGTAGTTCCATTTTGCTTAGGTAATTATCCTTTATTTCTCCTGGACAATACTTAAAAATCATTCCTATTGTATATAGTTTTATGTTAGGTTAGAACTTTCTTATTTAGATGAAAGGGGGATATATAGTGGGTAACTGTTCTAGCTGTAACCTTGAAGCATCACCCCTAGGGAGGTAGCAGGTAACTGTTACACCTGCCTATGACCTTTTCAGTACATGCCCTGTGGGTTAGCCACTTGGGATCCTTAAGGCCTGGGATTCACATATGTGGCTCTCTTCACCTCATAGTATTGGATACTGAGATCTTGGACCAGGTAAATCAACATGGGACATAGTTTAGTTTTCCTGGACCCTACAATAAATCTCCCGTGGTAATGAGTTAACCCCCAAATAAATTCCTTTACTCATTGAATAGACTCTGTGGATTTCTCGCATTAATGATAGATGACAGATGACTGGTAAATGATAGTGGTTCTGCTAAACCTTCTCTCATAAAACCCAAGTTTCTTTTATTTCTCCTCATTTTGTCTGATAGTCTCTACTTTTTTCCAATTAACTAGCATCTTGAGAACAGGATGCATGTATTGCTGCTGTGTAACTCATAGAACAGTGTCTAACACAGTGGGTTGGTCCAGTGCTTTGTATTGTTAATTTCATGGTGTTTTTTCACACATTTATATTTATATACATTAGTCTCCCCAAAAAAGTCAATCTTCTCCTGTTCTCTGGAAAGGTGCATATTTTGCAATATAGTATTTTATAATAGTAGTAAAATTGTGTAATTGCACATTACTCAATAAATTCCAGGTATATATGGAGATAAACTGACTAAATCTGCCAGAACCTGGAAGGGATCACAGGTAAGCAGAATGACTTTCAGGTCTTTGCCACCAACCACATAATACCTATATTTCAATGTCTTTGTTTATTATAGATATATTTTATAGCCTCTAAAATTACACTAAACACAATTTTCTATGAATGAAATTTCTGTTTGTAGGTTTCATTGTTTTGAGTGATACATGTGCTAGTCAGGTCTTAAACAGATACAGATGACACACTCAGAATAAGATAACTGCAGAGGATACACCACTTACAAGGAGACCTTATGAAAGTAAAGGTAGGGAAACTGCAAGAAACACCATTTTAACTAGTGCCTTTGTGCCAGTGAGGACTTGTCATCACTTCTAGGTAATTGAGTACCAGGGAAGGGCATTGCTGGAATCAAAAATAAAAAATTACAAAGTCACTACTGTGAGAGGGCAAGAGTCATAGCCAGTTTAAGAGAAAATCCAGGGAAATGGCTGCTCTTTTCCTCTCCTTCTTTCTCCTGGAGCTTCCACATTAACCAAATCTAACTGACAGTGAAATAAGGGGTGGGCAACCACTGGTATCATTCACATAAACCAGATTGGTAGAGTTAGAAAGCAGTGTAGATAAGGATTGGAGAGGAGCTGACTGCAGAAATAACCTGTCAAGTCTGTACAGAAGAAACTACCAAATAAGAGACACAGAGTAACTCATATACACTTTCCAATCTTCTTTCCTATGAGCTAAAATAGTCAGATCAGAGACAAATTAAAACTCTATGTAAGTTAGGTGAGTATACAGAAGGCTTCTCACAAAAGGAATTAAGCTGACTGTATACCACATATTTCCACTTTGGTTTTTGTGCGTGTGTCTTTTTGATCATAGATGAATTTCTACACAATTTATAAGAAATTCATAACATGTTCATGATTCAGTCTCTTCATGAGTCATCCTAATAACAGCTAACTTTTCTCTAAAGTTCAACAACATCTTTAAAACAGACCTCTAGGTAATTGTGTTGCACAGAAAAGAAATCACTTCCTTTTCCTCCTCATACTGCACTGCCTGCTTTCTGATATTGGACAGCTGTCATGAATTCTGCATCTGCTCAGTGGCAAAGGTCTACTGTGAAAATTGAAGCACCAGAGCTCATTAACCTTTTCAGGAGCTTGGATACAAGAGTTAGAAAGGTATGACTCAGAGAAATAATTCCCCATGACCAAGTAGCAACAATTTTCCAAACAGAAAGCACTGCAGAAGAGGGAGGAGAACACACAAAGAAAGCTGGCTATATTAACGAACCAGACTCTGAGCTTATCATAGCAAAGGGAAAATAAAAAGGGAAACAAGTTACTGCAAATCTTTTAAAGGAAGGCCATGATTTCAAGGGCTCTGTGAGCTACTTCCTATAAATTTACTGTTGCCTAGTATCTATGCCAAAAGACAAAGTGGCAAGGTGGCTGGGGAGGGAAACAGGGCCAACCTGACAAGCGGAGAGAAGAAAAGAGTGTCATGAGATTCACATCCACATGCTTGCCATATTGATAAAGGGCTGGGTGCCCAGTCCACTATCAAATCTACTGCCCATATTTGGTGTAAATTCTTCCAATTGAAATAGGAGGGAACAGCAAAAACAGTATCTTTATAAAGAGGAATCCGTGCCCACTTTTTCCACTAGTACATTTACCATAAATGTTGTATAAAACCTATAAATGTCATTCTATTCTATAAAAACTATAAGCAAACTGAGAAGTTTTCTATTCTACTACTGAAGTTTTCTTACTTTGAGAAGAATGTTTAGTCCAAATATATATCTAATTCTATTAAAAGAAGTAAATGAAGCCAGTGAACTTATCAGCATTGAGTGTCATTAGATGTTATCCCATCATCGAGTGCTGCCTTACAATTCTATAAGTGACGATGTTCATTTGGAAGATCCTTCTTGCCTTCTCCCTGTATCAAGCCGAGAACTGGAAGGAACCTTTAGCTCTTCAGTAGAAGAGACCCTTCACTTGTCTTCCCTAGTTTCCCATTTCTTCTTATTATTATTCTTATTATTATTATTATTATTATTATTATTTGCTTTTGTGGGGGTGGGTGGGAAGGTCATGTTTCATGTTAACATTTCATATAGAAGCCTTTTTCCATTTCTGGAGATGACTTGTTTTTATCCCCTATTCTTGCAGGCCCATTGTTTCCTGTAAATACGTCCCACATTGGGCATGTGTGGCATTTTTCCACTTGTGCATTCCCTACCACAACAAAGGTTTATACAAGCAATACATGTTTTCCAGAGCTGTAGCCCAATCAAATAAATGATCTGCCTCTCTGTCTCCCACACAGCTTTTCTGATTATTTTTTGCAAAACTCTGTCATCAGATGCCAGATATCAGGACATGCAAAAAAAAAAAAAAATCCATGAATGAGGCAAGACCTAAATTTTTCTATCTGAGGGGTTATAAGGAAACACATATGTTCTGATGATAACTTTCTTTTACTTTATCTTTAAAAAAATCTTCCTCTGAAAATCTCTCAGTCTCTACACAGCTACATTCTCCACACAGCTTTCTCTACATGGCTCTCTCTATACTCACACAGCTCTCTCACACAGCTCTTTCATATAGCTCTCTCTCTCTCACACACACAGCTCTCTCACATAGCTCTGTTCTACCCATCTTTCCCCCAATATCTCTCTACATTTCTCTTCATTTCTCTCTTTATACATCTAGAAAAATTTTCCTCTCAACAGAAAACTCTAGATACTATATGAGCTGCATTTTTTTTATGGTTACTTGAGTAAACAATCAGAAATAGAGCCATTCTGGTAACACATGAAAAATCATACCACCTCTCACAGGACTGAAATGTCACACTGATCATAACTTTGGCAATTGTTGGCTGTCAGACAGGTTCCCTGATGTGCAGTCTATACAGCAAAGTCAGGAGGTATGAAGACACCCAGTGCCCAATGTTTCCCAACAGAGAGTGACATTGAAGTGTAGGACCTATGCAATGAATAGTTAGTTGGCTGAACCTTGAGCCTTGTATTTTAAAACACGTTTAAGAGTGCATGCAGAGTCAATTGCTAAGAGAATTATATCTACTGAAGTTGCTTCATTCCTGATGTTGGTTCCACAAGCAAACACCTTGCAAAAGCAAATAAGGAATATGTTCTTAAACATTTCATCTGCAGAGGCAACTAGTTTACTTTGAATTTGTTTTGAGGTCCTAAATCAGCCAAATGCGTAAAAAGCTGTTTCTGTAGCTGAGAACACTGCTATATTCCTATGTAATTCTGAGCCATGGAAAACATCCCAGTCTTATTCTATTCATCAAAATTATACAACTTAAGAAAAATCATCTTTCTGACCATCCACAGATATATGCACCCAAACAGTACAAAGCACACCACCAATGGGCTGTGGAAAGAACCTAACAGCTTGTTCTTCTCAAAAAGTAATTGTGACAGAACATAAGAAAAACAAGACAGAAGCAACCAGAATCCCTAGTAGTCAGTAACTTAGTAGGTCTTTGCTTAGTAGGGCTCCCCATCAGAGGGATATTTATCTGGTAGGTTGACCTGCTTAATATCAGTTGTCATCTGCTGCATATTCTATGGCTCCTGGCAGAAGGAATTATATTTCACAGTTGTCTCTAGACTGTGTGGTTATAAGTTAAAAAGAATTTTGAGACTTAGAAGGGAAAAATGAAAGAGCAGTCATCTTTATACTTGGGAGTTCAGTTCATGGGATGATGCTGTGCATGTGTGATCTCTGATTTATTGAACCTTGGTGAAAGCATTCAGCCAAGCAAGTTCATATGTGCCAGACAGTTTTTGCTGACTTTGAGTTTTAACAACCATGATGGAGTTAGTGGCTTCTTCTGTTGTTCAGCCACATGACGAAGCATGGACACACTAGAGATGGATGCAGTTCTGCTTTGACCTCAAGGGTCCAGTTGACCCTGCTGGTGCTAGTTTTCTAAACTTCACATTATATTATTTCTTATCTGTCAACACATAGTCACTTTAGTAGCAATAGACAGAACAAAAGAAACAGGCTTGCCTAAGGTACTCTCATGATTTTAATTGATCTGCTAGAACCCAGGCTGAAATACTCGCACGTACTTAGATTTGACAACTAAAAATATCCTGATATGCTTCACTTGAAAATAGACTCTGGGAGAACATCTAATTTCAAGATGAAGGTTAATTCTTAACTCTGCAGGTATTTCTTTGCCCACAAAGTAAAATTAGAATACAAGAAGTAATATGTCTACATTAACATCTTGGAAACCCCACTACTCTCAATATTTTCAGCGTGTTCTCACCCCAAAGTGCAAGGACAGTTAGAAAAGCACAGAAATTCCACAGGAAACTGAGAGCATGGCCCAAGACTGTGGTGATATTTTATTTGTGCTCTAACAAATAAAACTTATCTGGGGATCAGAGAACAGAGCCAGCCACTAGATTAGCCATAGAGGCCAGACAGTGGTGGCACACATGCCTTTAATCCTAGCATTCAGGAGGCAGATTCGTCTGGATCTCTGTGAATTCAAGGCCATACTGAGAACAGCCAGGCATGGTGGCACATGCTTTTAATCCCAGCACTTGAGATCTTATGTCTCTGCTTGGGAAGGACACATGCCTTTAATCCCAGGAAGTAATATGGCAGGACACAGAAAGGTATATAAGGTGTGAGGAAACAGGAACTCCTTCTCTTAAGGTGTGAGGACCAGGAACTAGAGGCTTTTAGCAGCAGTTTGGTTGAGATCCCTTCTAGGTAAGGACTAAAAAGCCTTCAGACAGAGGAAACAGGAACACTTGCTCTCTTGAAAGAGATGTTTTCAGTCTGAGGATTTGTGGAAACAGGATCGGCTGAGGAGTTGTTGAAGTTAGGTTGGCTGTGGCTTGTTCTGCTTCTCTGATCCTTCAGCATTCACCCAAATATCTGACTCTGGGTTTTGGGATTTTTTTATTATTAATAAGATAATTTAAGATTCATGTTACACAAGACTTTTCTTCTTGATAGTTTTGCCCCCCACTTTGTAGCCCTGTTGGTTTCAGCAACTTGCCTTTTCTGGGAGGGCAACAGCTCTGAAGTTCTCAGATTGGCCCTAAGTTGCATCTTTATCCTTTATGTCCTTATCATACTTTAAGAAATTTGGAACAAAGAGGGAGCTAGAAAGTTCATGTGTGTGTGTGTGTGTGTGTGTGTGTTCCCATCTTTCCCTTTTCTACAGATCATTCAGTCAATGCAGGAAGTCTATGTTATTCCTTGCCTCTGTGAGGAAACGATCATATCCATTGCATTATGCTCTTTCATTCACTTATGCTATGCTCTACATAAAATCTCCATCTGAGTCAGTCAGGCTTCATTGTTATTTTTTTTAAAAAAAGGAATACCAGAATATATTTTTTGAAAAAAATTATTTTCAATATTTTTCAGTAATATGTATTTCTTTTTTTTCCTTTTCTCTTTTTATTTATTCTTCTCTCATACAATACATCCTGACCACAGTTTCCCCTCCTTCCCCTCCTCCAAGTCTCACCCTACCTCCTTTCTCATTCAGACCACTCCTGTTCCATTTCCCTTCAAAAATGAGCAGGCTTCCCAGGGATATCAACTGAACACAGTATAGCAAGATGCAGTATAAGACTAGCCACAAACCCTCATATTAAGGCTGGACAAGGCAACCCAGTATGAGGAAAAGGGTCCTAAGAGAAGGTAAAAGAGTTAGAGAGACCCCCAGTCCCACTGTTAGGAATACAGAAAAACCCAAAGCTAAACAACCATAACACATATACAGTGACCTAGCACACACCCATGCAGGCTCTGTGATTGTTGCTTGAGTCTCTGTAATCCCCTATGAGCCCTAATTGTTTAATTCTATGGGCTGTGTTCTCCTTGTGTTCTTGACCCATCTATCTCCTACAATTCTTCCTCTCCCTCTACTCTGATGTTCCCCAAGCTTCAAGGGGAGAGACCCTATGGAGATCTCCAATTTGGGCTCTTTCCCTATATAATATTTGGCTGTGGATCTCTGCATCTAGTCCCATCAGCTGATAGCAAAGGCCTCTCTAATGACTTCTAGGCTATGCACTGATCTACGAATATAGTAGAATATCATTAGAAATCATTTCATTGACACCCACCCCCCACTTTTGGCCAGTTGTGTTTGATTATATCCAGGTATCTGTGATATCCAACTTCCAGTTCCTGACCATTCAAGCAGTGTTGGGCATGGGTTCCCTCTAGTAGTATGGGACTCAAGTTAGACCAGTCATTGTTTGGCCACTCCCACAAGCTTTGAACCACCACTGCCCCTGCACATCTTGTAGGCAGGACAGATTGTAGGTCTAAGGTTATAGAGCTGGGTTGATGTCTCAGACCCACTGCTAGGACACTTGCCTGGTTATGGAAGATGGCCAGTTCAGGTTCTGTATCCCCCATTACTAGGAGACTTCACTTGGTTCACTCTCATCCATTTTATGTCCCTTTACCAGGGAGATAAGTGCATTCCCTCCTAGAGCCATCCTTGTTACTTTGCCTTTTTGGGTCTGTGGATTGTAGTACGATTATAATTTACTTAGCAGATAATATACACTTATAAGTGAGTACATACCATGTTTATCTTTCTGGGTCTGGGTTGCCTCAGTCATAATGATTTTGTCTAGTACCATCCATTTGCCTGAAAATTTCATAATATCTTTTTTTAACAGCTGAGTAATACTTCCTTATGCAAATATACCACATTTTCTTTATCCATTTTTCTGTTGAGGGACATCTTATTTGTTTCCAGTTTCTGGCTTTCATGAATAAAGCTACTATGAACACAGTTTAGCAATTGTCCTGGTGGTAGGATGCAGCATCCTTTGGATATATGCCCAAGAGTGGTATAATTGGTTCTTGAGGTAGAGAGATTCCCAGTTTTCTGAGAAACTGCCATAGTGATTTCCAAAGCACCTGTACAAGTTTGCAAGCCCAACAGCAGTTGATAAGTGTTCCCCTAGTTCCATATCCTCACCAGCAGGAGCTGACACTTGTGATCTTTCTGACACATGTAAGATAGAATCTCAAAATAGTTGAGATTTGCCTTACTCTGATGGCTAAGGATGTTGAACATTTCTTTAAGTGTTTCTCAGCCATTTGAAATTCCTCTATTGAGAATTCTCAGTTTAGATCTATACCCACTTTCTAACTGGGTTATTTGATTTCTTAATTCTAGTATTTATGAGTTTTTATATACAATTTGGGTATTAGCCTTCTTTCTGATGTGGAATTGGTTAAAAAAAAAAAAATCTTGGCCCATTCTGTAAGCTGACATTTTCTCCTATTGGTGTCCTTTATCTTACAGAAGCTTTTCAGTTTTGTGACATACCACTTATTGTCACTCTTAGTACTTGTACAGTTGGTGTTCTGTTCAGGAAGTCGTCTCCTGTGCCAATGCATTCAAGGCTATTTCCCACCTTCGCTTCTACCAGGTTCAGTGTATCTGGTTTTATGTTGTGGTCCTTGATCCACTTGGACTTGAATTTCATTCAGGGTGATGGATATGGATCTTTTTGGATTCTTCTACCTGCCGACATCTAATTAGTCCAGCATCATTTGTTGAAGATACTTTCTTTTTTTTTCATTGTGTCTGTAGGTGTGTAGATTTATGTCTGGTTCTTCAATTTAATTCCATTGATCAACCTGTCTATTTTAATGCCAACACTATGCAGTACTTATCACTACAGCTGTAAGAACAGCTTGAAATCAGTGATGGTAGTACATACTGCAGTTCTTTTATTGTTGAGGATTGTTTTAGCTATCCTACTGTTTGTTTTTCCATAAGAAACAGTATTTTCCTTTCAAAGTCTGTAAAGAATTGTGTTGGAATTTTGATGAGGATTGCCTTTAATCTGTAGATTGCTTTTGATAGCTTGTCCAGTTTTACTATATTAATCCTAATGATCCATGAGCATGAGAGATCTTTCCATTTTCTGATATCTTCCTCAATTTTTTTCTTCAAAGACTTGAAATATTTGTCATATAATACTTTCACTTGCTTGGTTAGAGTTACCTCAAGATGTTTTGTACTGTTTGTGGCTATTGTTCAGAGCATTGTTGCCATCTGTTTCTTAGTCTGTTGTCATTTATATATAGGAGGGATATTGATATTTTTTTTAGTAAATTTTATATCCAGCCAGATAGCTGAAAGGGTTTATCTGTTGCAGGAGTTCCTGTTGTAGAATATTGTTTTAAGGTATGCTATGTTTGTTTATGCTCTTGAACATTTGTTTAATGATGCAAAGATGTGTTGCAATTGTTTATGTTGCATTTGTTTAACTCTGTGAAGCTTTGTTACTATGCCTGTCTAAAACACCTGCTGATCTAATGAAGAGCTGAATGGCCAATAGCAAGGCAGGAGAAAGGATAGGCAGGGCTGGCAAGGAAGGAGAGAATAAATAGAAGGAGGGAAATAAAGAGGATGCTAGGGGCGAGCCATTGAGCCAGCAATGGAGTAAGAGTGAAAGTAAGATATGCAGAAGTAAGAAAAGAAAAAAGTCCAGAGGCAAAAAGTAGATGGGATAATTTGAATTAAGAAAAGCTGGTTAAAACCAAGCCAAGCTAAGGCCAGATATCCCTAAGTAAGAATAAGCCTCTTTGTTTGATTTATCTGGGAACTGGGAAGCAGCTCCCCCCCCCCAAAAAAAAGAGCAAAAGAGTAAAGAGTAATAAAACAACAAACAACATTTTGGTGTCCAATGTCAGGCAAAGTTTTCATGGGGACTTAAGAAAGCTGAGGAAAAAAAGTGGATATGGCTCATTTAAGAGTTTCTGCCTGCTGGTGAGCCCTTGAGACACCAGTACATTAAGTAGTTCCAAAAACTAAGTAAAAATGCCTGACACACTGCAAGCATCAGTGTTCTAGAGCTCTGGGAAGGTTGAGTGCAGTTCATGGTCAGACACCTCCAACCTGGCTGTGAATTTTAGGCTTGTGTTTCACAACCCAAGAAGCAGGTGAAGTGTGCCACCAAAGTTACAGGCTGGGGTCACAAGCCACTTCACTTAGCAGTTTTTTGTTCATGCAGAAAAAAAAAAAGGCTAAAAGATATTCAGTAAAAGAGGTAAAGATGGAAAAAAAAAACCTTTAAACAGGTTCCAGTGTGTTTTACAGTGTGCAAAGGCTTAAGAAAGAAAGATTATGGGCACAGATAGTCATAGAAAGAAATAGTTTAAAAAGTAATAAAGTCTCTAAAAAGAAAGTTAAGGTAATATATTTTTAAAAGCCGTGTAAGATTGGAAATACACAGGGAGTCTGGAGCCTATATAGTATTGTCTTGAATTTGCATTCTGACAAGCAAGCAATAGCTGCTAAGTGACGTGGGATTGTGAAATGGATTACCAAACTGAACCAGCCTAGATATTTTAGGAATGCCTTAACTTTAATATAGAAGTCAAAAATGCTTTGGAGAAGAGGTTTTTAGTGGTTGGAGTATTAAGGCAACTCGACATAGTTAAAAGGGAGGTTTATTTTGTAGGGTAACTTACAAGTAAAGGGATAGGTTACAGGGTCCAGGAAAGGTGTAGCACACTCCAGCAGTGTTCTCTGGAGAACTCTGCTTGATCTACCTCCAGCATCCAGGATCCAGGAACCAAGAGAGCTGGCACATCCTGATCTCAGGTCCTAAGGGCTCCTGTCTCGGCCCTGCCTTGTAGGCATGACAGTTACCAAAGCCTCAGTGAGGGTAGTACTTCCAGGTCAAAGCTGGAACAGCTACCCACTACAGGTTTTGCTTTTGTTTCCACAGGAAACAAGAGGCTGTGGTTTCAATTCAGAATATGGATCAAGTTTGATCAAGAGAGACCTCCTGAACCTTGACAGGTGATATCTATCAACAAAGGTTATAGCTGGTCTTCCCAGGACTTGGCCATTATCTCAAATTTTCTCTCTGGGACCCTTAAGATACTATATCCACTGACAGCAGGAACCAATGTGGAGAAAACTATGCCCACATTCCCAAGAGTTGGTGGGTGTGAGTGGTCTTTGGTTCTTGTGTGGGCTACGGATATTTGCTTTAATTTAGAGGAATATAGGATAAAAAGACAACTCTTAATCTCAGATAATATTGCATTAGCATGGATTTTGGAATATTGATACAAATTCAAAATTTTTTTACACTATATATACGTTTCTACTCTTGTTTGTGGTATTGTGCTTATGCAGTTAAGTTAAAAATGCAATATATAAATATATAAATAAAAAATGAGGTTAGAAGAAAATCTATAATTTGTAGTCACATTAGATATGTTTTCTAGGTTAAATGGGTATATTTTAGATAGATAAATGGTCTTCAAATGCATCGAAGGTAGAGGAAGAAGAAAGAAGGAGCAAAAGAACAAGGAGAGGGGGATGCTAGGGGCCAGCCACCTATCTTCATAGCCAGTCATGGAGTAAGAGTGAAAGTAAAATTTACAGAAGTAAGAGAAAGGTAAAAGCCCAGAGGCAAACGGTAGACAGGATTATAAAAGTTACAAAAAGCTGGCTAGCAATAAGCCAAGCTAAGGCTGAATATTTATAATCAAGAATAAGCCTCCATGTGTACATTTATTTGGGAACTGGGTGGTGCCCCCCCCAAAAAAAAAGAGTAAAGAGGCAAAAGAGTAAAACAACCAACAACATGTATAGCCTTTGGGTCTGGTTAACTTCAGTATGTGACTTTTTTTAATTTCTATGTTCTTTAATAACAATTTTAAAAGCTTGCAAAAGGAAAAATAAAATAACAAAAAGACAAGAAAAGCAAAACAATGACAACAAAAGCAGAAGGCAAACACGGGAAACACACATACATACACAAAACAAAATCCACAAAACACAAAATCAGGAACCCTAATGTATGAGAAAAGGAACAAACAAAAAAATGCCCAAAAGAAACAATATGTAAAAATACTACTGAGTTTGTTTTGTATTGGCCATCAAGTTCTGGGAATGTGGCCTATCCTTAAGTGTAGTTGATATACCCAAAGAGACCCCACTGGAGAAAACTAATTTTCCCTTTGCAAACTGGTATCAATCGCAGATAACTTCTCAATCAGGGGTGGGCACCAATGTCCACTTTCACCTAGAAGTACTGGGACTCTGTTTGCCTTGAATCTGTGTAGGCCCATGGCAAATGGTCACAGTCTCTTTGAGTTTATAAGTGCATCATTCCTGTTGTGTCTAGAAGACTGTTTCCTTGGAATCATCCATCCTCTCTGGCTCATACAATCTTTTTGCCTCCTCTTCCACATAGCTCCTTAAGTCTTGAATGGTGGGGTTTAATGAAGATATCCCTTTTAGGATTTGCTGTTCAAAAATCTCTGTCTCAGCACACACAAGAGGAGCTTCTCTTATGATGGCTGAGTGAATCACTCCTCTTTGGTTATAGAAAAATGTCATTGGGAGTCATTTTATTGCTATGTTCCACTAATATAACAATAGTATTTGGTTTTCCCCTAGGCCCATAGCTTATACCAATCTCAGCTTCTTGTCTACCAGAGCAATATCAAACATGGGTCCTGTCTCATAGAGTATGCCTTAAATGCAACCAGATAGTGGTTATCTTCCAGGCAGGTCACTGTTGTACATTTCAGCATTTGTAGTTGGGTTGATGGCTACCTTTCTCCTCCAGTAGCATATAGAATACCTTCTAGAAGCATGAACACTAGTCAGTAGGTTTGACTAGGCTGATACTATCTCTACTCGCCTTGTTAAGGTGATATGTAAATGCTGTCTTTAGCAATCAGGTCTTTTCTTGTAATTAGTTTGTAGGGAGCAAACAATATCCTTTGTTGTAGCCTGAGATGTTTAGGGTTTTCCATGAGATCCTTGGCACCAATGACTCAACTAGATTCAGCCCATTCCTGGTACTGGTCAAAACAGTGACTCATTGCAATGAATGATGTAGCTGGAATATTTCCTGTGTGCTGGCCTGCCAGTGGTTGGGACAAATGTCTCCTACTGCATCCTCCAGGTAAACACACAGAGGCTTATATTAATTATAACTGCATGGCCATGGCTCAAGCCTTTTGCTAGCTAGCTCTTATATCTTAAATTAGCCCATAACTATTTATGTATCACCACATGTTCTGTGGCTTTACCTACATCCCATTACATGTTTTGGTTTGAAGTCTAATTTGTAAGGCATTAAATGACTACACAAGCTTTATTCTTAGATCTAGTTGCTTAGAATACTTTTTTGCAACCTCTTATCATGAGATTAAACAGAAATAAGGACCTGTTTTCCCATGTACACTGTTATTCACTATCTTTTTACTAGTAAATTGCAACAATTCATATTGAAAGATGTAAACAAGAAGTGTTTATTGATTTCTATTATTTTGTTGTGGTGGTATTGATTTTTCCCCTCTTTTGATTTACTGGTCTACCATTATTGATTCCTGTATTTTCTTCTGTATGGTTAATCTCTTCAGAATAAAGTTTTCCTTCTAGTGTAATCTGTAGAGCTCGCTTTATAGATACTTCTTAAATTTGATTTTATTGTGGAATGTTTCCTTCACTCCTCTGTCTATTGTTGGTAATAGGTTTGCTGGATATAGAATTCTGTTAGGACATGTGTGTTCTCTCAGAGTTTGTAGAACATACATCTATGCCCTTGTATCTAAAAGAATCTCCATTAAAAACTAAGGTGTTATTCTTTTAGGCCTGTCTTTATATATTACTTCATATTTTTCCCTTACAACTTTAATTATTCTTTCTTTGTTCTATATTATTGTTTTGATTACTATGTGTTGTGCTAGGTGTTTTTATGTTAATTTGATATAAGCTAATGTCATCTGAGACAAAGGAAGCTCAATGAAGAAAATGCCTCCACAAGATTAGGTTGTGGGCAAGCCTATAAGGCATTTTCTTAAATAGTGTTTGGGGAAGTCCCAACCCATAATGGGTAGTGCCATCTCTGGGCTGGAGGCCCTGGGTTCTTTAAAAAATCAGGCTGAGAAACCTACAAGAAACAAGCCAGTAAACAACACTACTTTATGGCCTCTGCATCAGCCCCTGCCTCCACAGTCCAGACCTGCTTAATTTCCTGTACTGACTTCTTTTAATGATGAACTATGATGTGGAAGCATAAGCTGAAAAAACCTTTTCCTCCCAAAGTTTCTTTGGTCATTGTCTTAGTTAGGGTTTCTATTGCTGTAAAAAGACACCATGATTAGAGCAACTCTTATAATGGAAAACATTTAATTGAAGTGGCTTGCTTACAGTTTCAGAGGTTCAGTCCATTGTCATCATCGCAGGGAACATTGTGAGGAGCATGGAGTTATGCAGGCAGACATGGTGTTGGAGTAGTAGCTGAGAGTCCTACATCTTATAGGCAACAGGAAGTCAACTGAGACACTGGGTGGTATCCTAAGCATAGGAAACCTCAAAGCCCATTCTCACAGAGACAACCTTCATCCAACAAGTTCATACCTACTCCAACAAAGCCACACCCTCTAATATTGCCAATCCCTGGAGAATAACAGGGTATAAATAATATGAAGGGGAAAATGAGAAAAATAAGAGAGGGCTTTACCTGGGAAAGGAGAACAAAGACAGGGAGAAGGATGCTGTGGGATGTCTTTCTATATGCTGTGAATATATGCTGTTCTCATTGGTTAATAAAGGAGCTACTCTGGCCTGTGGCAAGTCAGGTTATAGCCAGGCAGGAAATCCAGGAGAGAGACAGGAAAAAGAAAGGCAGAGATGAAGAGATCCTAGCCTGCCGCCCAAGGAACAACATGCCAGCAGACTGGTAAACCATGGAATACATGACAAAATATAGATTAATAGAAATCAGTTAATTTAAGTAATAAGAGCTAGCTAGGCCTGCCATACACCATACAGTTTATAAATAATATTAAGCCTCTGAGTGATTATTTTATAAGTGGCTGTGGGACCACAGGGCTGGGAGGGGACCTGAGAAACCTTCCAATTATGGAGGGAGAAAGGAAGAATAAATAAAATTAAGAATCTTTTAAAAAGCCATAGTGAAACATATTATTTTATTTTATTTAAAATTGCAGTATATTTATTTATATATTAATAAAGTTACACCACCTAGAGTGATAATATCTGTTAACCAAGAGCCATATGCTAAACACAAAAAACAAAAAACTAAAACAAAACAAGCAAACAACAACAACAACAACAAAAAAAAACATTACCAGACATGAGATACATCTTTGGAATTGTTGGCCAAGGGAAGCCAAGAGAATTCCAAAACTATATATACTATTGCTATTACTGTTCATTGTCTCCCAGAAATTGAAGTATCTACTGTTGAAGACACCACAGACTTTTGGACAGGACTTGATCTGGAACTGATATAAAGACTCCATCCTTGAAGCTTTCATGGAACTAGAAGGTGATATGTAATCTGCCAAGGAAGGAGAGCAATCAATAGTCTTACCCAGCTGCAATGCCTAAGAATCACAGCAATGACCATCATGGCAAGATACTCTAAAGATAGTTGCACTTATATCTTGGCAATAACCAGCCACTGTCTAATTTGACTTAAGGCCTTCTCATCCAGAAAGTAATCATTCCTGGTACTGGAAACCTAACTAACTGCCCACAGCTAATGAAGTGAAGGATCTTAGAGGAGAGCTAGTATGCCATTTTCCTAAAACAGTATAATTTCTAACTGCATTCTAACCACTTATTCTTAATCTCACAGATAAATATCACCCTGTCATCAAAAAATTCTTTTTGTAGAAAATAAAGACCAAATACAGAAAGCTACAACTGGTCAAAATACAGATAACTGACTATAGGGTGTCCAGCCCCAATTGATACACCACAACACAATACAATCCCTAACATCTAATGCTCAGGGAACACACTAGAAGACAAACTGAAAATATTTTAAGAGCCAGAGGACAAGAAAATCTCTTCTAAGGCTCTTTTTTCTAAATATGATAGAGAAGCTAAACCTGTGATACTTCAACAATATGGCTGCTCAAGCAAGACCTGAAAAATGACAATACCAATTAACATAACAATGTGGGTGGGTCAAATCTCATAGGACCCCACCCCTAGATAAGAGGTATAAGCAATTAACAACTGTTGAGAAAGGGAGTCTTCCCCACGGATAAGCCAACCAACTTGTTATCCAATGCCAAGTAGTCAACCCTAAAACATATATACAAGTAACAGTGGGTTCAGAAATAAAATAAACATAAAATACAAAATAATATGTATATATGATAAAGAAAATGGGTTATATGAATTTGGGAGAGAGTTTAGGACATGGGAGGGAATGGAGTGATAAACAGGATAGTGAAATGATGTATATTATAATTTATTAAAAATAAAATAAATTAATAAAAATAAAACAAAGACATTTTAGTATCAATTTGACTACTCTACTGTATTCAGATATAGATGACTGAGATTTGATTGTTTTGATATTTGCCCAGTTTTCAGCTTCCCACCTTTGTATTTCTGGTTCCCCCACAAAACCACATAAACCAATGCTTTTGCTGATTTTACAAAAGCAGCCTCCAATTCCAATTAAAGAATAAAGTTGGCTTTTTGTAGAGTATTAACCATTCTATCTTGATTTTTTGTATGTTATCAGTTCCTGCATTTATTTTTTTAAATGTAGATGACTTAGGACAAAAATCATCTAGTCCATCTTATTTTTACATCTCTCTCTCTCTCTTTCTCTCTCTCTCTCTCTCTCTCTCTCTCTCTCTCTCTCTCTCTCTCTCTCTCCATACATTATATATATATATTTGGAGGGGGACAAGTTTTCTCTGTGTAAAAGCCTTGGCTATCCTGGAACTCATTCTGTAGACCAGGCTGGCCTCAAACTCACAGAGATCTGCCTGCTTCTGCCTCATAAGAGCTGGGATTAAAGGTGTATGTGCCTCCACCTCATGGCATATTATATTTTTGTAAACCCAACTGGTCATCAATATTTGAGGGTTATTTTTAATATTCATTTCAAGGTATGGAAGATAAATCTCAGTGGTAGAGCACTTGATAGTGGTAGAAGACCTTAGACCAATCTCAAACTCTATAAAACACACAAACAAATCATGTACATTTGTCTTAAATTGTTAAGATATATTTAAATATGTCCTGCTTTTGTAGAACATAAATAGTTAATAATGGTAGTAAACCATGTGGCTAAACAGCCTAAACCACTTATAAGAGGACTTTTTTTAAATAAAGAAATTTGTCTACCCCTACCTTAAAAAAGGCATAATACTATAAACTATATTTATTGTGTTAGTTAGACTTTACAGCACTGTGAAATATAATTGACATTAACAGTTTTAATGGAGGAAGGAATTATTTTGAGTAACAGTTTCTAAGGTTCCATGGGCTGTCTCCATTACATAAAATCCATGCCAAGGTATCATGGTGAAAGATTATACCATTTATGTCATGGGGGCTGTGATGGTTATTTTTTTTGTTAAATGGACATGAGCTAGAGTTATCTTGAAAAAAAAAATTCTTAACTGAGAAAAAATTTCAATTAGATTGCCGGTGAGTCCATAGGGCATATTCTTAAATAGTAATTAATGTAGGATCAGCTCATGTGAATGATGCCACCTTTGGGTAAGTAGTGCTGGGTTTTGTAAGAAAATAGGCTGAGCAAGCCATGAAAAGCAAGCCAGTAGCAGCACTCCTACATGTCTGTTGCTTTAGTTCCTGCCTCATATTTCCTGTGCTCCTTGAGTGCTTGCCCTGACTTCCCACGGTGACTGGCTAGAAGTATAAGATGAAATAAACTCTTTCCTATCCAAGTTCTGTCACTGCAATAGAAATCTAACTAGGACACCAGCCAAGATGAAAGGAGGAGACATATTTGTTATATCTATTTTATCTAAGGTATAATTTAGCTTTGAAGTCTTTGGTGATATTTACTTTGGAAGACCTATCTAAATATGAGAGTATGTACTAAAGTTTCCCACTGTTATACTGCACCTATATGAAAATTTAGGTCTTTTATGTTTGCCCTGCCAAATTAAAAGCCCAAATTTTGGTGTATAAATAGTTGCAATTATTACATCTTTCTTTGTAAATATAAATGTGTGTGTGTGTGTGTGTGTGTGTGTGTGTGTGTGTGTGTGTGTTGCCTGAATGTTTATCTGTGTACCACATGTGTGCCTGATGCTTACAGAGCCCAGAAAAGGGTGATGGATCATCTGTGACTGGAATTTTTAATTGTTATCAGCTGACACATGGTGTTGAGAACAAAATCTGTGTTCTGTAAGAGCAACAAGTTTTCTTAACTTCTGAGCCATCTCTCTAGCCCAATTTATTACATCTTGTCAATGATTTGTTCCTTTGTCAATATTCATTCACTGTTCCTCTTTATCCCCCATGACGAACTTTTGTTTGGATTCTCCTTTTTCAGATTTAAGAATATTTCACCAGGTTGGTTACAACTTCTGTGTACATGGTAGGTTGATTTCTATCTCTTGATACTGTTATTGCATGGTTTTATAAAATAAGTGAGCTTCTTAGAGATAACAGGTAGTCAGATTTTGTATTTTAATCTCGTCAACTAGTCTGGATCTTTGTGTTGATGAACTGATTTGTATATGGTAGTGGGAGAAGCTGCTATCTCTTGATTTTGATAGTTGATATTCCAGTTGATTGAATTGCTAGTATTTTTATTCCTACTATGATCGTAATACTAGGCTCAGCTTTTTTTCTGTGCTGAACGTCATTGATGCCTTCCTGGCTCTCTTTTGTTCATTTCTTTCTCTCATCCAGCGCATTGTTTCCCATATGCTTGAAATAATAAAACTACCACAGAAAAACATAGGGAAATACTTAAGATACAAGTACAGGCAAGAACTTTCTGAATAGGAGTCCATCACAGAAAATAGCTTCCAGAATTGGCAAATGGGATTATATGCAATTAAAACCTTCAGCACAGCAAAACAAACTGTATACATAATGAATAGGCAACCTGAGAAATTGGATAAAGAGTTTGACAGTCATATTTCAGACAGGCATTAATTTGTGAAATATATAACGAATTTAAAAATAAAATGCCAGAAAAACAAAGTTGTCAAAAATTAAGGAAATGAAATGGAGAGATAAATACAGATAATTTATATTTATCTCAAAGGAACAAATAAAAATGGCCAGTATCTTGAAAAATTCCAACCATCCTTATCCATCAAATAAATACAAATTAATGGAACTTTGAAATTCTGTCTTATACATCAGAGTGACTATCATTGAGGAAAAGAAAAATGCTGGAGAAGATGTGGAAAAATAGAAACATTTATAGAGTATCATGGAAATCTGAACTAGTATGCAGCCACTAAGAAAATTAGTATGGAATAAAAAAAAAATAGAACTACTATGTGACCGATTACACTACTTCTAGGTTTCCAACTCAACATGTCACAGAGATACTTGAACACCCATGTTATTGCTATTTCCTCTACAGTAGAAAAGAAATTAATCAGACTAGATTCCCATTAATAAATGAATAAGCAAACAGCCCCAGTGACATATTTATTCTAACCAATCCCCTACTTCCCAAGTCCTCCTTACCTCCCAACAATGCCAATAATTTTTGAGTTCTTGAATGGATGAAGGCCTAACTCTTGTGACCTAGTTTCTAGGAGTTGGTAGATAAGGAGAAATGAAATACCAAGGTTTCCTACAGCCGTGTCTTTCCAACGACCATTAGAAACACAACTGTTCACGTCATCTTCATCTGAGACAAATGGCATGAACGATAGAGAGTAATACTCTAGCAAATAGATAATTAAACAATTTAAATTCATCAGATTCCAATTGCTGTAATAGAGAATTTCCAGGCGGTTTGTTACAACTCATTTCCAAGCACTGGTTTTCTATTGCTGAAAAAAAAAAAAAAGAACCAGCACTGAGCTTTCATGAAGTGATGAAGTGCAAAGATCCACAAGCTGCTTGCATCAAATGGCAAGGCTAAAGAAGACCCAATAGCAAGGGTTTGAAATGAGCCAGGAACAGTGGGAGCCTGCTGACAGTGACTGTACTAGTTCTTCTTCCCTAGTCCGAAACTACAAATCTAAAAGGTAAATTCATAGCAACAAATGCCAGTCATTATCCACTCCTGGCCACACAGCAACAAATAAACTAACAACAAGGAATAGTTAGTTGATTCTCCTTTCCTTAGAGACATGCTGATTTCCAGGTTACATGAACCAACTTTCAGTTGCTTAAAAACTTAAACAAAATAATACTAAGGATAAATAATGGTGAATCATTGTTTTGTACCACAGCTAATATCATCCTGATTATAATCAAATATTGACCCAAATATTCCTTGAGAACATCTTTGAGAACAACTGAGTCTTTCTAGGGAGAAGAGGGCCCTGGACACTGTTTGCCATGAAAGCTAACCTGAACCAGTGACTTCTGGGTTCATGTCTCATAAATTTAAAAAATAAAATTAACAAACCACAGAGGGTCAAGTTTTAGAGAGAAGATTATTATAGATTCATAGGTAAGTGTTGCAGTAGCACCCGCACTACAGCGGGTCATTCGCCCCAGCAGAATGCTGAATGCCATTTATTGAAAGAGGGAAGAAACCTTAAATACAGGCTTACAGCACAATGGAGGAACACCAGAGGGCAGAAGTTCACTACTGAATGTTCTACATTCTTGCATCTAAGCTGTTTACACCAAATGCAAGGATACAGGAACAAAGAACCACCGGTGAGCATTAAGGAAGAATGAAACCGGCAGGGAATCAGCATAGAGAGGATATCTGGTCAAAGTCGGCAAGCAAGGCAGCAGCTACTCAAAATGGGGGGCCAGGGCCCTACAGGTAGGAGTTTAATGGGGGGGGGCACAAAGAAAGGTTCTGTCTAGTAGAAAAGGTCCCAAAAAAATAGGCTACCGTTAATCTGCTAATCTGTGGTCTTTCTAAAGAACTTACTTCAGAAAGCAGAGGTAAGGGATGGAGAAGAAGAATGAGCCGCCTGTCCGTCCAAAAGCCCAGGCAGGTGTCCATGTGCCACCTGTGAGATTCAGTCACAACCTTTAGGCAAGAGTGCTCATTCAGGAGACCACAATGAAATAAGAACCAGACCTCTCTTCTGGCTTTCCTGGCCTCCAGCAAGGACATCCTCAGAACTATGCTTTAGGGTGCCTACCCGACCTGACCAGATTCCATCTCTGTTCTCATAACTGGGAGAACACAATTTTAGACTTCAATAATAATTTCAAGGAATAAGAACCCAGGGCTGCTGTTTCTTTCTCTCTTCCTTTTGTGTCCACCTTGTCTCCACTGTGTGTCATTTTATTCTTTTTTTAATTAAGAAATTTTTTTTATTCATTTTACAGACCAATCAAAGATCCCCCTCTTCCCTCCTCCCAATCCCATCCCAACTCACCCCCAATTGCCTCCTATAAGAAGGTAAGGCCTCCCATAGGGAGGCACATTCAGTAGAGGCAAGTCCAAGCCCCTCCCGCTGCCTCAAGGCTGCATAAGGTATCCCACCATAGGTAATGGCCTACACAAAGCCTGCTCATGCACCAGGGATGGATCCTGATCCTACTGCCAGGGGGCCCCTTAAGCAGATCAAGCTACACAACTGTCTCGCTATGCAGAAAGCCTAGTCCAGTCTCATGCAGGCGCCACAGCTGTTGATCTAAATTTTGAGTTCCCTCTAGTTTGGTTTGGTTGTCTTACTATAGTTTAGAACATAACTTTCTCCTCTTCCATCTCCATCCTCTCAACAGCCCCCTTCCTTACCTATCCTTCCCATTTTTCTCACTCTAATAAAATTGTTCTCAAGTTCTTTTCCATGTCCAATTTAAATTATTTTAACAGCAGGGCCACAATTCCACAATCGAAGATGACATTAAGTCTGCAACAAGCACTTCTGAAGGCTAACATGTAACATGTAGTCAGCTTTTGGAGACAGTACCTCACAATGAGCTATAATGCTGGTATGATATTCATAACAGTGATCTTTGAATATAAGACTAGCTGAATAATTTCACAAGACATAATTTGATAGTATTTGACAGCATAACTCAGAGACAGCCAATTGCCAGTGAACTGTCAAAGTAAAAACCAATTACAGGAGTTTTGTGAATGTTTTCTTTAGAAATTGTTCATAGTTTGGCCATGGGTGAACAACTTATGAATATACTTTGAAGCTTAACAGAAACTTACATACTGGGGGAATTTCATAATTTCATGGCAATTCATAATTGACATGCAAAAGTAATCACTAAAGGCCATCACAGAAGCAAGGTAGTAATGTTGTCCCACTAATACCTAAGTAATTATTATACTTTGTACACATGTGTATGTTACCAAAATGTTTTGCAACTAGAATCTGTGCAGAGTTCCAAATCCCAGACCTGTAGTTCAAACTCGAGATGAAATGTTGATGACCCTTAGTAATGTGCTGTGTGGGTTACTAGTAGGAGACTTTAGTCTTATTGTTACTGTTATTCGTGTGTGTGTGTGTGTGTGTGTGTGTGTGTGTGTGTGTGTATTTGTATGGATGTTTGTGTGTCATTATTTACATGTGGACATCAGAGATTAGTTTTTGAGAGTCAGATCTCTCCTGACAACTTGCTAAATGAATCCATGCCATTAGATCTGCCCTCTAAGCCATCTTGACAGACACTTGAAGTCTTTAGGATTGTGAATCACTTACCTCTGTTAATTCTATAATTGTCAAAGGTCCATCACTATTGATATTTCAGTAAAATCATTTTTAATACAATTACTTTTCATAGATACCATAGATCTTCACACTGTAGTGAACATTCACTCCGTAGGAAAAAAGTTACTCCAGACTCTTCTGTGAATCATACATCCTCCTTTTCATTAATTCAATGCTTAAAAAACTGTAGAGAAGAGTTTGAGGCTAATAAAATAAAAGCAACACCACCTGTATAATTTCTTTTATACAATATTTGGTAATGTGAAACACAGAGAAGGTAAAATATCTACATACCCAGAATGCAAGAGCTGTAAGGGTGTAATTTGGTTCCAGTACTTTCCAGATAAAGCATGCACAGCCAAAGAAAGGTTAAGGAACTCCCTAGGACTGTGGGGTTCCTCTTTTCTGACTTCTGCCACCAGTGCCCAGCCTTCCCTAGGCACAGATTCCTCAGTACAAGAGTAACATTAGCTCTGAATTCCATCCTGGGAATCCTTGCCATTCCTCTCACCACATCCACTATTGTCTTCTTTTTCTCACCTAAACTGTTCCAAATTCCAAAGAACCTAAGTCATTAAGAAACTCATTTACAATCTTTTCCTTTGGACTTAAACAATGTGGGTTTCCTGTTTTATCTGCCAAGTAAAAGTTTATGCATTCTTCAGTTAATCTTCTTTCTGCTCTCTTCCTAAACAATTGCTTTTAAATGGCTGTTTTTTTCTTCTTCTTCTTTTGGATTCAGGACTTCTGTGGAATGGAATAAATCCTTTGCTGACTACCTCATGGCCAAAGGTATATTCTCCAGTGAAATCTAGTTGGAAGGAACTGTATGCATGCCACCAGTGCCTTCAAATGAGTGATTGAGATGAGAGGACCCAAAGGGGGAATATAGAATGAGAAACTAGATCACAGTGTGAATTTCATTATTATGCTATAAAATATTGTGGTTCAGTGGGCTGAGAATATCACATATATTTATTTTTCTTAAATGGCAAATGAATTCAAAGCATGTGCTTAACCTAACTTCTATTTTAAAGATTTAATTTCAGAATCTTCTATATATACATGGCTGCTATTTATGAACTGCTCTGGATTGAACATATAAAATTGTAGGCCATTTGTAAGAGGCAGTGTGAACAATCAGCCTTACAGAGAAGAAATTCTAAAGCTAAGCCATGCTTTCCAGCAGTTGGCTTTATGAACCTTAGCAGGTCACTTATTTTGGAGATTCCATGTTTAAAATGAGGCACTAAGCAAAAATGCATTATACCTACAATTAAATGAGAATATGTAAAGTATCCATAAGTCTTTACTATGAAAAATATTTAAATGAACAATAATGAAACCACACCACACCCACTGCTAATAATCTCAGAATTCTGAAGGACCTCAATAAATTTGTTTCAGGTAGTGCAAATCAATTTATAACCTGGGGTAACCAATCCTGTACCAAACCTTATAAACAATAAATAAAATCACTGTTTCTTAGCTTACGTTTCAGAAATTGGAAGCCTATTTTAATAACGTGATCACCAGACTTCCTAAAATAATATAAAAATATTAACTAACCTGATAACTGTGTGTCTGGATCTCACAGTTCTCCATTTGATGTAGACACAGGAAGTATAGCTGACAGAGAACTAGTGACTAGTTAAACCAGCACATTACACAGCAGTCACCTTATAAAGATCTGTGGCTGTGATGGTAATGCCGTCGACAAGGAATTTTTGCTAGAATGATTGAGATTAATCCTCAGCTATCGAACTTTCCTCTTACCTTTTGACTGTCAGATGTCCATACATTCCAGAGCTGCTTTGGATATTGTAATAGTTCCTCGTTAGCCACAGAGACGTTCTAAGCACTTCAGTGATGCTTCAATCCTCACTTTTGAAACTAACTAAGCTATCATCACACACTATGGCCACATTATTTGCAGTTTAAATAAAGTCAGTGTGAATTTTCTTCCTCTGTTTTACAGTATCATGGGTAGTTTTGGTCAAATCATAAAGCTTAGCAATATCAGTATGTAGTTTTATTTTAAAATAAGTTATCAACTTTCACTTTTTCACTTAGCAGGAAGAGCAAAGCTTCTCTTTTGGCATTTTTCAATTTCCAGCAATGTTACTATTTCACTTTAGGGCATTAATAAATAAAATAAGGGTTGCTTGAATATAAGCACTGTGATACCACGAAATCTGCTCTGATAAGATGTATGGCTTCCAGCAAGGGCACACTGAACAAAAGGTTAACTCATATCCATAGTGGGACAAAGTAGAATGTAGTGAGATTTCTACACATACTACACAGAATGGCTGGTAATTTAAGAATTTGTGAATTATGTCTCAATATTGTCCATTTAATGTTTTCAGACCATGGTTGACTGAAGATAGCTGAAATCACAGACACACTGAATGGGAGGGGATTACTTTATTGAAGAATCAGGCTATGGGAAACTTTGCCATTTGCTCAAAAAGGAAAAAAAGAACACTGAAAATTTGTCATCCGATAATTAAAAATATTTTACTTCTCAACCAACAGCAGGAAAATTATAAGCACTGTAAGAAAGGTATGAAAGAGGCTGTGAATGACTTAAGAGAAAGAAAGTCACAAAGGAGTTCACATTTGAATTGAACATTAAAGAAGCCAAGTGTTATCTATAATGAAAAAGGCACTTGCAAAGTGAAATGGAAGCATGAGCAAGTTAAAACATCTCTTGAGAAATGGGCTACATTCACACCATAGGAACCTTGAATCCTTTTTGTGGCAGCTGTGGCAAATAGGCTGAAGAGAATGGGGCTTGAGTTTCATCTGTCAGAAGGGAAAAATCACAAAATCTAACATGTAGTTTGGGAAAGTATTTGGAAGGACCTGGGGGAAAACAGATTGCAGAAACGCAGTCCATACTGCTGAATAGCCTGAGATTCAATCAATTGTTGATGGAAAATAGTCATTTAAACCTTATAGCTATATTGAGTATGTACAAAATTCCCCTTGTCTTTGCTCTTCAAAAACACAGTGCAGTAAGTATTTGCATAGATTAATATTGTATAAGCACTCTAAATAATTGAATTGAGTTAAGCATATTGGAAGCTGTGTCTAGTTTATACACAAATACTATGCTGCATTATATGAGACTTGAACATCTTGAACATCGTGGTCTTTGGTATTCAATTAGAGGTGCTGGAACCAATTTCTTGAAGATACTGAGGGAGGACTATATTTAATTTTATATTGCATTTATAAAATCAAAATCAATAGATTCTTTTCCTGCTGTAAAATGACTATGAAAGTAAATCCTTTTCATCCACTTTAACTGAATGTGAATCCTAAGACACAGAACAAGTGGAAGGCCACTTGTAACTATTGATATTGCCTCATTGAAAGGGACAGCCTGAGGGCCAGTGACAACTGTGCTGGCCATAGGTCCAATCTGTTGTATTTTTAAAATGGCAGGCAGGAGTCACACCATATAACAGGGCTCATATGCGAGGTTTATTGGGGTAGGGAAGAGAAGGGGCAGAAAAAGGGGCAGAGACTGATCCCTGGGGATGAGAGGGAAGGAAAAGAAAGGGAAACAGACAGGAGATGGGCAAGGCCCACCTTTTATAAGGAAACTGTAGCAAATGCTCAGAGGGGGTGCTCTTAGTGGCTGCAGCTGAAGACATATCCTGTCAGGACTCTAAGGGCAGGCCAGAACAGATGCCTAAACGCTAACACAATCCATGAAAGAAGTGTCAGAGGAGCACAACATTGGACATTGAAATTGAGATTTTGAAATAACAGAAAATAAATATGAACCAACTAGCTAAGAAAGAAAGGTGTTCCTCCTTTATGTACACTGAGCATGCTACGGCACATAACTCCAGCACATATGAAGAAAATCACTTTAAATTACACCTGCTAATTAATGAATAGCAGAAGACTTGAAATTTGGCTTAAATGGCATTAAATTAAAATACATAATATAGCCGGGCGGTGGTGGCACACACCTTTAATCGCAGTACTCGGGAGGCAGAGGCAGTTGGATCTCTGTGAGTTTGAGGCCAGCCTGGTCTACAGAGCGAGATCCAGAAAAGACGCAAAGGTACACAGAGAAACCTTGTCTTGAAAAAACAAAAAAACAAAAAAAAAACAAAAAAAAAAATTAAAAAAAAATACATAATATTCTTTAAGTCTATTGTTATAATTGTATTTTACTGTAAAAAGAAAATTAACTACGTTTAAACGTTTACTTTCTTGTTTCTGTAATATAGCATTTCAATCATAGAAATGGTTTCTTTTTTGAGGACATATACCTTATTATGTTGAAATATAGAAAAAAAATTGTTTTCACAATTTCCCAGCTAATTATCATTTAATCATAGTTTTCTTGTGTGAATATGGTAAGAATACTTAATATTTACTCTCATTAAATTTCAAGTAAATATAATTATTAATGATTATAGTGGCCACTGGATCTTCAGAAATTTTCATCTAAATATTTTAACTATACAGTTCTATAGTATTCAACATACACATATTTTGGGGCAACCATATCTACGACCTTTCTTCAAACTTCTTGCTTTTCAGAAGCTCACAGGAGTTCTGCACTCCTGTCTCAGCCCTAGAAAGTTACCATTCTGCTTTCTATTTGAAGTTTGCCTCTGTAGCTATCTCAAAAGAATAGGAGTATATAACATTTATCTTTTCATATTTGGCTTTATTTCACTTAGCATAATATCTTCAAGATTCACTGATACTGTGGACCTCCAAACTCTACAAGCCTAACATCATAGAACGCTATGTCACCTTATGACTACAGGAAGGATTTCCCTCTGTTGATCTTGGCCACCTACATAAAATCTTCAGTGATGCATTTGTTAAATACAAAGTTTTATGATGTTCTTTAACTTAAAAAGCTCATCTAATCTCATTTAAGGCTAAACAAGGCTACTCGAATCCATGTGACCAGGCCATAGCCAATAACATTGTACTCAAACTATTTTATTGTTTTTTAATTATATTAAAATTGTTATTTCATGTTGGCTATATAGATCATTGGCTAGGTAGAGACATATCTAGCCATTTATCCATTGGTGGTCAAATACAGGGTTTCCTCACACACACATTTTCACAACTGTATTTAACTCAGCTATGAATGTTGACACACAAAAAAACTGCATTGAGTTCTTGCGTTCCATCATTGTATACTTTCCAATTCATTGAAATGGAATTACTAGATCCTATGATATATCTTTGTTAAATTTTTTGAAGAGCTGCAATACTATTTCCCATATGGTATACCACTAATTGTTAGGAAAAATAAAAGGAAGAGGTTAGAATGAAGGGTGGGAATGTCTTGTGGAAAGACGACATGAGATGAGCTCCAACGGTAAGAAGAGTAAGATGGGAGCGTTAAAGAAAAGTGCTGCTGACACTGCTTGGGAAGGCTACTCTTAGTGGTCAACTTGACTATATCTGGAATGTACTACAATCCAGAAATGGAGAGCACACTTGTGATCCAGATCTTGAGGAAGGAAGACAACAGTGTCTACAATCCATATCTTAAGTCTGGAAGATATAGGCTTTGGATCTGGATCTTGAGGTGGGAAGACACACCTTTGATCTGGGCCACACCTTCTGCTGGAAGCTTACATAAGGACAATGGAAAAGGGAAGGGATTGTTTATTCTTCACTTGCTTGCCCTCACCTTGTCAACACATTCATTCCTGCACTGACATTGGAATCTACTTCTTCCAGATTCCAGCATATACAGACGACCAGCTGAGACAACCAGCCTCGTGGGACTGAGCAACTACTAGATTCTTGGACTTTCCATTCACAGCTAGACATTGTTGGACTGCAGCCTGTAAGTCCATTGCAATAAATTCCCCTTTTTTTTGTTTATATATAGAGAGATTCATTATATAAGTTCTGTGACTCTAGAGAACGCCGACAAATAGAGATTTTGGTACCAGTGTGGTTCTAGAAAAACAGAAGTGTAAGGATGAATCTTTCCAAAATGCTGTTCTTTGTCTCTCTCTTTGGTTTGCTGTTATTTTTAAATATACTTAGCCTTTTCCAGGAGATAGAATTTTCCCAAAAAGTTCCCACACTCAAAGCCCTCTTTGTCTTTGAGACCCCTTACAGCACCAAGCTCTGTTCAAATGCAAGCAGCTTTCAATTAAGTCTCACAAGACTTCATGATAAGGATACAAAGCAATTATATGCTATTCAGGATGATGTTACTGAGTAGCCTCTTTGATTATCTTAAGTGCTGGACAGCACATATCATATAATAGATAATATCTCTCTCTCTCTCTTTCTCTCATATATATATATATACATATATATATATATATGTATGTATATATATATATATATTTTTTTTTTTTCAAGACAGGGTTTCTCTGTGTAGTTTTGGTGCCATCCTGGATCTCGCTCAGTATACCAGGCTGGCCTTGAACTCACAAAGATATGCCTGGCTCTGCCTCCTGAGTGCTGGGATTAAAGCATGCATCACTGCCGCCTGGCTCTTTCTATATGTTTTTGAATTTAAAGATGCTTTAAATAATAATAATAATAATAATAATAATAAATAATATTTATTTTAATTCTTAGAGAAATTCACATAAGGCATTTTAATTACACTCACCCCCTATCCCCATCTCCTCCTCCGTTCACCCCCAAATCCCTACCAACCCATTCGTGTCCTTATATTTGCTTTATCCATCAATTTGTACTTCCCAAATGCTGTTAGTTGTGGGCTCTACCCTGAAGGTGGATCTACCAGGGATCACAACCTTAACAAAAACTGACTCTCCCTTTCCAGTTTCTCTCCATTGCCAATCACACACTCCCTCAGTGTGCTATTGGAACTTGATGCTAACCTCTACTCTCCATGTTAGGATTTTGTCTGGCCTGAGCCTGTGCAGACATGGTGCACTGACAAAGAGCTTGGAAACAGACTCCCGTTCAAACAGCTTCCAAGAAAACACACTATCTATGAATCTAACTAACCTAGGACATAAGTGAAAGACCACTGCAATGAAAACTTCAGATCTCTGAAGAAAGAGATTAAGAAAATATTAGCAGATAGAAATGCCTCCCATGCTCATGGATTGGCAAAATTAATATCATTAAAATGACTAGTCTACCGAAAGTAATTACAGATTCTACACAATTCCAATCAAACCCCCAAAACATTCTTTACAAAAATAGAAACATCTTAAAATTCACAAGGAACCACAAAAGACACTGTCTAGGCCAATCAGTCCTGAGGAAAAAAAAACAACACTGGAGGCTTTACTATTCCAGACCTCAAGATACACTAGAGAGTATGGAATATTAATAGAATAATGGAGTAATGGAAGCAGTAGGGTATTGGCAAAAAATCAAACAGGTAAACCTAGTGGAACAAAACAGAAGACAGAACCATGAATTCACTCAATTACACTCATCTCATGCCTGGCAAAGAGGCCAAAAGTTAGCATTTTCGCCAAATGGTGCTGGGGAAACTGGATGCCAGGATGTAGAAGATGGAATCAGAACTGTATTCATCCTGTATTTCTGCATCAAAATCAACACTGGATGAATCAAAAATTTCAATGTGAAACTTAAAATGGTAAAACTGCTGAAAGAAAACCCAGGCAACACCCTACATGATACAGATGTAGGAAAGGACTTTCTAAATAAGACTCCCTTTTCCCAAGAGTTAAGGCCAAAAAATGGACAAGTGGGATTTCATAAAATTAAAAAACTTCTGTACAATTAAAGAAATAATTAGTTGAGTGGTTAAGAAGCCCATAGAATAGGAGACAATTTTTGTCAGGTATATAACTAGCTGAGGATTAATATCTAGAATATATAGCAAACCAAGAGTAAATATATAAAACCAAGAATAAAAAAAGGTTCAGTGAAAAAAAATGGGTGATGGGTATAGCTCCAAAAGTGTTCTTCACCCTTCCCAATTGGGGAAATTCAAATTAAAACAACTTTGAGACTTCATCTAACCCCAGCAGAATGGTTAGGATAAGAAAACAACTGACAACAAATGCCAAAAAGAAGCTAATAAAAGGGGAACCCTCAGTCACTGTTGAGATTGCGAACTTGTCCAGTGACTAAGGAAATCAGTGTGGAGAATCTTCAAAAACCTAAAAATACCTCTATCATATGATCCGGCTATCCCACTTTTGGCATATGCCTGAAAGAATTTGACATCCTATTCTACAGACATTTACTCAACCATGTTCATTACTGCTCTTTTCACAATAGCTAAGACATGGAAACAACCTAAATGTCCTTTAATAGATGAATGGATAATGAAAATGTGGTACACATACACAGTGAAATATTATTCAGGTATACAGGTAAGCTACTAATTTTTACCATTATTTATTTAATTTTATATCTTTGAGTGTTTTTCCTGTAGGTGTGCATGTGTACCTCATGTATATCTAGTGCTTATAAAGGTTAGAAGGCATCAGATCCGCTGGAACTAGAAGTATGGGTGATTGTGAGCCACAGTGTGGTTACTGGAAGTATTAGAGTAACATGTGCTCTTAACTGCCGCGCCATATGACAGTGGATTTAGGGTTGTCATGTATAGCCTTTATTTTATTTTTATTGTGTTTTACTATTTTATACTGTTTTATTGTGTTTATTATTTTGAGGTATGTTCCTTCCATCACTAATCCCTCCAGAGTTTTCATCAAGAAGGTGTTTTGGAATTTGTCAAAGTCAGTTGTCTATATCAATTGAAATGATGATATGCTTTCTCTCCTTAAGTTTACATATGTAATGAGGAATGTTTACTGATTTGTCTATATTTAGTCATCCCTCCATCTTTGAAATGAAGCTCATTTAATCACAATGAATGATCATTTGAATGTGTTCTTGATAGTTTTTTAGTTCTCTTTTGTTTAATGAGTATCTTACCATCATTTGTTATTTGTCCATGTTGTTTCTTGAGTCTGTTTATCTTTCTCTAAAGAATCAAGTACTTCTTCCAGTGTTCTCTGTAGGGCTGGCCTGGTAGCCATAAATTTCTTTTTTTGTTTGTTTGTTTGTTTTTTGTTTTTTGAGACAGGGTTTCTCTGTGTAGCTTTGTGCTTTGTGCCTTTCCTGGAACTCACTCAGTAGACCAGGCTGGCCTCAAACTCACAGAGATCTCGCCTGCTTCTGCCTCCCGAGTGCTGGGATTAAAGGTGTGCACCACCACCGCCTGGCTGTCATAAATTTCTTTAGCCTGCCTTTATTATGAAAACTTTTTACTTTCTCTTCAACTATAATAGAGGGTTTGTCACATACGTTGACTGGGTTGGTTATTGTGATTTTTTTAGTTTGAAAGACAACAGTCCAAGCCTTTCTTGCTTTTATAGTTTCAGTTGAAATGTCAGCAGTTATTCTGATGGTTCTGCCTTTCTAGGTGACTTGGCCCAATTCTTCTGTGTTTTCCAAACTACGGTCTTTGTTCTTTACATCCAATGTTTTTCCTATAGTATGATGTAAGGATTTTATTTTCTGGTCCAATATCTTTGGTCTTCTGTGTGCCTGTTGTTTCAGATTGTCTTACTTACTTTAGATTTTGCAATTTTTCTTCTATGATTTAATTAAAAATGTTTTCTATGTCTTCTGCTCAGGGAAAATGGTGACCTGATAGAACCCTCTATATAATTATGTATATAGAGCACCCACACCACTGCCGGTAACCCTTCATCTATGCTATGTAAGTAAGTCCAATAAACTCATTGGTTCTCTAGAGTGAACTTTGCTGAATCCATATCTTGGAAAGGTAGAGGTTCTTTATGTGCGACTCTGGGACATATGGGTATAAGTAAGCATATGGGTATAAAAGGAAATAGGTAAGCAGTCATGGTAAAACTAGTGATTAATATGACATTGTTACATAATCAGGAAAGGGACATACATAGTTATGGGAATAATAGAGGAGAATGAAAATTTGAGATGGAAATGTGGGAGGAGAGTTAAAAATAGGTTGAAAAGATAAGGTAAAGGTATGTATCCATTGTTGTGAATCACTATCTTCTGAGGCATACACCTGTCATCTTTAGGATTTCATTTGTGCCTCCTTGCAAAAAATCATCCCAGCTGGGCATATTTATCCAGCAAATGCATTCTACCTGCTGTAAGTAATTAAGCCCTAATTTCATGTGGCTTTGGGTATGGGCTAGATTTTGTAGGCTCAGGGAACACTTTCAGAGGAGCTAGAGTATAGAGACTCAAGGAAGACTTGTGGGGCAGGGGACTCTATCAATGGGAAAGCTATTGGATATTCCTCTTGAGTAAAAACTTTTCTGTGCATCTCTTTTTTTCATTTGCAGAATCCCCTCAGTTTGTGTTCTCTTTATTGCCTGTATTTTAATTTTAAGTCTTGAATTGTTTCCTTCACCTGTTTGATTGTTTTTCCCTGGCTCTTGGCTTTCTTTAAGGGATTTATTGATTTCTTCCAATTTTTTGTTTGTCTTTTCCTCCATTTCTTTAAGGGGATTTTTCATTTCCTCTTTAAGGGCCTCTACCATCTTCACAAAGTTATTTTTAAGTTTGTTTTCTTCTACTTCATCTGCATTAGGAAGTTCAGGTCTTGTTGTAGAATCAGTAGTTTATGTTATCATATTACTCTTTATGTTGTTGAATATATTCTTGCATTGCCATCTAGCCATCTCTTCCTCCAGTTGGTGCAGGTGGAGACTGTGCCTCCAGGATCCCTCTTCCTACAATCAGTACAGGTGGGGCCTGTAGCTTCAGGGGTTGCCGAGGCCTGGAGGTGGGGTGGGGGAATGAGATGCTCCTGTCAGGCTCTGGTGCTCTTCCTCCAATCGTTGCAAATGGGGCCTGTGGCTCCAGTGGTCAGTGGTCACTGATGCAGCAGGGGATGGTTGGGGGGAGGATGCTATGTATCTCTCTCTCTCTCTCTCTCTCTCTCTCTCTCTCTCTCTCTCTGAGCACTGATGCCACTACCAGTAATCCTTCGTCTAACCTGTGTAAGTAAGCCCAATGAACTGACTGGATTCCCCAGAGTGAACTTTGGTAGAATCAGACCTTGGAGAGATAGAGGTTCTATATGTCTGACTCTGGGAAATAAGGTAAGCAGAAAGCATAGATGGGAAACAAATTTTGTTTTGGACTCTGAGAGGTGTAAGAGTAAGGGAGAAAAGGATATGGGAAAGAGATGGGCAAAAGTAGGAGGAAAGAAAAGATAGAAGACAAAGAGAGAGAAGAGAAGTAAAGAGGGGAAGGAATGGCAAAAGGTATGTGATAGATTCACAACATGCCCCCACGGTTGGGCATTCCCGGTGGACCTAAACACTTCCGCCTAGCCATTTCTGGGTCAAAATAACCATTTCCGGGTCAAATGTCTCACATGACCAGGACCCCGTGGCTTTGTGTGGTTGTGTAAAGCGCGCAGCGCAACCATGTGATCCACACACATGCGTGGAATAGCCACATGAGCCTGCGCCATAGTCCCAGCTTCTCTCCTTATGCATGTGTCTTTCCACAGGCCTAAGCACATCTGTCTCTCTTTCTTTTTTTTTTTTTGTTTTTTGTTTTTTTTTGTTTGTTTTTTGTTTTTTGTTTTTCGAGACAGGGTTTCTCTGTGTAGCTTTGCGCCTTTCCTGGGACTCACTTGGTAGCCCAGGCTGGCCTCGAACTCACAGAGATCTGCCTGGCTCTACCTCCCGAGTCTGTCTCTCTTTCTTATCTTAATAAAACCCTTGTTAGTGGATTCTGTCATGCTTCGTGACATTTCCTCGCAGGGTAAGAGCACAGCCAAATAACTAACATCTGGTGTCGTTACGACACGGCACTTCTGGGCGCCCTGCACCTGGAAACCGTAAACCGGGGACTCTGCTCCATACATGACAGACCACTATCCATTTGCCTGGCTGCACAAACCTCCATGCAACACTGCTACTCCAATTGGTGAGTCCCCCACTTTTCGGCCACTGTATACAGTTTCCTGAATCTGTGAGAATGACCGCTGAACATCCAGTGCCTCACTGAGTATTCTTGAAACAAGGGGAACCCCCGAACATGGTCTTTACTGGCTATACTCAGCCCCTATCTCAGGCCTAAATTTCTAGCCATCTCCCATGTCTGCAGCCTGAGATATTCCTCGCTGTTGGACCATCGTCATTGGGTGTGTCCTGGGGGCTGTGTGAGGGCAGCACGTTTTCCCGGCTTGACGAAGTGGTAGACACTGTTCCGGGTTCCAGGGGAATCCTTGCTTCATGTGGCAGGGGTCCCTGCTTTTCGGCTGATGAGCCATCCAGCAGCCTGTGTCCAGTAAAGATCTGTCCTTGGCCTTAGGGACGCCTGGGGCCTTGGCTCTGGATCATGTTGTTTTTTTTTTTTTTTTTTTTTTTGTTTTTTTTTTCTGCCTCTGCTGTAGACATGAGAAATAAGTCTTCCAACCCTATTAGTCCTACTTCTCCCTTAGGCTGTCTTCTTGAAGCTTTAAAACCTTTCAGCTTAATGCCTTACTTAAAGATTCCTAAGCTTATCCGTCTCTGTACTAAGAGATGGCCCAAACATGCTTTGGAAAATAACAAAAAATGGCCGCCGAGTGGCTCCTTAGATCCCAATGTTTTATGGAGATTATCTAATTTCTGCCAGTGAACAAGCAAATGGAAAGAGTTTCCCTGTATCATAGCATTCCTCTTTCTCAGTGCTAAACCGTCTCTCCTAGATTTGTTCTCTCCTGCTCATATGCTCCTAGCTATGCCTAAACCGGAGGATTCTCTGACTCCAGAATCTGACTCTAGATCCTGCTAACGAACCTCCTCCTATCTGACCTCCAGCTCCCGCCCCTACTCCTAGGGCGACTGTTCCTTCAGCTCCTCTTCCGGATTCTTCCTCTAAAGACGATTCTTCATTGGCAGCAGCTGTTTCTTCCTCGACAGTGGCCGTTTCCAAAGGCCCTGCCCTGGCTCCAACTTTCACTCCTCCTGCCACTCGTTCTCAAACTGCTAAAGTGTCTGATTCCAGCCATCCAAACCCCTCCACTGTTCTTCCTTTGCGAGAGGTGGCTGGTGTGGATGGACTGATTAAAGTTCATGTTCCATTCTCTCTCACAGAACTCTCTCAGATGGAAACTAAGCTGGGTTCTTATACTTCTAATTCTGCTTCCTTTATTAAACAGTTTCAATATATAACTCAATCTTATAGTCTCACCTTTCATGATATATACATGATACTTTCTAATAACTTACTTCCTGAGGAGCACAGGCGAGTATGGGAATAGGCTAGGACTCATGCAGATGAGGTTCACCAGACTAACCCCTCACATCCTCCAGGAGCCGAGGCAGTTCCTGACCAAGAGCCACACTGGGACTGTAACACCCAGAGTGGCTCTCTAGCAAGAGATAGGTTTATTACCTGTCTCCTGACAGGCCTCCATAAGGCTGCCCTAAAACCAGTAAAATATGAAAAACTAAAAGTGATAATTCAGGATAAGGATGAAAATCTGTCTTACTTCTTAGAGCGGCTCACCAAGGCTCTACTTCAGTTCACTAGCTTAGACCCAGAGATCCCTGAGGGCAGGCAGCTCCTAATGACCCACTTTGTCTCACAGAGCTTCCCCAACATTAAGGATAAACTTAAACATTTAGAGAACGGCCCTCTGACCCCACAGGCAGATGTGCTGGTGATAGCATTTAAGATGTGCCATGGGGGAGATGACAAGACCCCATAAAGGAACTGCCAGATGCTGGCAAACACTATCCAACTGGGTCCTTGAAAGCCATTTGGTCCCTGTTTCAAGTGCGGGGGGGAAAAAAGGCCATTGGGCCCGGGCTTGCACCACCGCCCCACGAAGGGCACTGACAGGGCCTTGTCCAAAATGTTGCCAAAAGGGTCACTGGTCAACTGACTATCCTAATGTCCCAAGCAACATAGGAATGCCAGATGAAGACCACCCTCCGGCTGACTTTCTAGGCTTAGCCTGCAGTGACGACTAACGCTGCCTGGTTTCTGCCCCGGCCACTCCCATCTCACACAGGGAACCAAGGGTAATAGTAAAAGTAAATGGGTGCCCCATTTCATTCCTTTTGGACACCAGAGCTACCTACTCTGTCCTGAGAGAGTTCTGGGGGCCTACCTCTCCTTCTTGTCTCCTATTGTCAGGGTTGGGGGACAACCTTACCTACCTCATCAGACACCACCACTTAACTGCATTTTCAGAGGCATCCCTCTCACACACATTCTTAGTGGTGCCAAGCTTCCCTGTACCTTTAATGGGAAGGGATCTTCTAGCTAAGGTAGGAATGTCCATTTCTTTCACTCCACACATTCACCTCATCCCAGACGCACCAGCAGCTCCTCTTCTTCTCCTAGCCACTCACTCTACTGACTCTAACAATTCTTTTCCTTTGCCAGCCTCTCAGGTAGACCCAAAAGTCTGGGACACCCAGAACCCTTCTATTGCTAGACACCATCAGCCTATTACTATCCAGCTACAAAACCCTACCAGATATATCACCCAAGCTCAGTACCCTCTCTCACTCCAGAGCCTAAGAGGACTTAAGCCTATCATTTCTGACATTCTCAGGAAAAAACTGCTCTGCCCAACCTCTTCATCTTTTAACACCCCCATACTTGCAGTTAAAAAGTCTAATGGAACCTACAACCTGGTTCAAGACCTCCGGCTCATTAACTCTGCAGTGGTCCCCCTCCATCCTGTAGTGCCTAACCCTTATACTCTCCTGTCCACTATCCCTTTGGAAACCTCTCACTTCTCAGTTCTAGATCTCAAGGACACCTTATTTTCAATTCCCCTCAGTCCTCAGTCTCAAAATATCTTTGCTTTCACCTGGACTGACCCTGACATTCACCTGTCCACACAGCTGACCTGGACTGTTCTGCCACAGGGATTCAGAGACAGTCCATACCTATTTGGTCAGGCTCTAGCCTCTGGCCTGCTTTCTCTATCTCTCCCTGGCTCTAAACTAATACAGTATGTAGATGATATTTTACTCTGTAGCCCGTCCTTACAGGTTAGCCAAACTAACACCTCTGCTCTCCTAAATTTCTTATCCAGCCGAGGTTACAGGGTATCTCCTTCTAAAGTTCAGCTGTCACTCCCCAGGTCACCTATTTTGGTCTAACCATTACTCCAACCCATAAGGCTATTACTGTAGCAGAAGCATCTATTCCAGTCTCTTACAGTCCCTTCTACTAAACAGTAGATTCTGTTTTTCCTAGGAATAGCTGGCTTCCTATGGTCTTAGATTGCATCTTTTTCTCTCCTTGCTCACCCCTTATACGAGGCACCTCAGGGCTCGCCACATGAGCCCCTCCTCCATCCTGTCACTAAACCTTTCCAAAAGCTCCAACAAGCTCTTCTTCAGGCCCTAATGCTTCATCTTCCAGACTTAACCCGTCCCTTCTCCCTCTATGTAGCAGAGAAGGAGAGATTTGCCCTGGGAACTCTAGGGCATCAGCTGGGACCCTCCTTTGCACTTGTAGCCTATCTGTCAAAGAAGTTAGACCTTACCAGTCGGAGCTGGGCACTATGCATCCTGCCTTAGCAGCTGCAGAGCTCCTTATTCAGGAATCAAAGAAGCTAACCTTTGAGTCATCCATTACTGTCTTCTCTCATCATAATCTGTCCCATCTCTTAGCTTATAAAGGCTTACAAACTTTACCTCCTTCCTGGGTTCTTTCTCTCCAGGTGGCCTTACTAGAGGATGCCACACTTACTTTCTGGACTTGTTCACCTCTTAATATTTCAAGCCTCCTCCCTCAACCTAATGCTGACTATTCTCCTTCTCATTCCTGCACTGAAACCTTAGAGGAACTGTTACCTTACCCTTCACACATACAGGAGGGCACATTGCCTCAGGCTTCTTATACCTGGTACACAGATGGCAGCTCCTTTTTATATGAAGGGACCCGTAAAGCAGGTTATGCCATAGTGTCAGATACTGAGATAATAGAGGCACAGGCATTACCCACACACACCACTAACCAATAGGCTGAGCTGATAGCTCTCACCCGTGCATTCCAATTGGCACAGGGACAATCTCTAAATGTTTACACAGACTCCAAATATGCTTTTCATATCCTCCTGTCCCACACTGCTATTTGGAGGGAGCGTGGCCTTCTCACAACAAAAGGGGAATCCATATCTAACTCAGGCCAAATAATGGCCGTGCTAGAGGCTTCCCACCTCCCCAGGGCTATAGGAATTGTTCACTGCTAGTCTCATCACTGCCGGTCTATCATCTCTAGGGGAAACAACCGGGCTGACCAGGCAGCCAGGACAGCAGCCCTCCAGGGCCAAGTCTCACCTCACCCACCACAGGGAATCCATACAGTACAGCCTACACCCTCACAGGGAACTCCTGACACTAGGCAAATTCTTTCTATCTACATCAGCTCTTTCATCCTAATAATCTTGCTCTGTCTCAATTCATAAAAGCTCACCTGCAGCCCACCTCTGAGGACTTACAGTTCTTAAGAACTATTACTGCCTCTTGTGAGATCTGCCAAAAAACAGATTCCAATACCAAGTACAGGAGTCAGCCTTTTCCCACCCACCAGGCTAGAGGTTCCCTTCCAGGGACTGACTGGCAGCTTGATTTTACCCATATGCCCACCATCAGGAAAGTTAAATATCTCCTCGTGATGGTGGATTCATTTTCAAATTGGGTGGAGGCATACCTGGTTTCTAATAAGTGGGCTCAGACAGTTGCAGACCTCCTTCTCTGAGAAATTATTCCTCAGTTTGGGGTTCCTGCTTCTCTCCAGTCTGACAATGGCCCGGAGTTCACCTCTCAGATTTCTCAGACACTAGCTAAGGCTCTTAACATTCCTTGGCATTTTTATATCCCATACCGTCCTCAATCCTCAGGAAAGGTGGAGCGTACCAACCGGTCTTTAAAAACTATTCTTACTAAGATGTCACAGGAACTTCACCTTGACTGGGTAAAATTATTGCCTCTAGCTCTTCTCAGGCTCAGGGCTCTTCCTAAAAAGCCTCTTTCAATTTCTCCATTTGAACTAATGTTTGGAAGGCCAGTTCTAACACCAGGTCTTTTATCCAACCCTCCATTTGTTCCAGATAGCTTGTTAACTCCCCTTTTATGTCACCTAAGGTCTATCTTATGGAGCTATGCAGACTGCTCATTACCTCAGCCGTGTGACAATAATTGTCCACCTCCAATCCACATCGGGGATCAGGTTCTTCTCTTTCCTCCAGGCCAGCGCCCTTCACCCCTTTCCCCCATGTGGCAGGGACCCTTCAAGGTAATTCTTGTGACTCCTACAGCTGCTAAACTCAAGGGCTTTCCTCACTGGGTCCACCTGTCTCATCTAAAACCTTTTTCCTCACCTCCATCCCAGAAAAATCTCTCTTCATAGACATCAAAACAAACAGGGCCTTGTACTCTCAAGCTCCAGAGGACATCAGGATCCACTGCCTTGTCACCAATTCCAGAGGAATAAGGTATCACCCCTTTCATTCCCAACTAGGGCCACACAGAGCCAGAGGCAAAAAGGGCCATCAAAAATATCCAGGCGGTAAGGAAAAAAGTAATGCAACAGTCTATCATTGTTCAATACTCAGTAACTGATCACCTGCATTTCCTAAATGCTAAACTAATGAAGGAAACAGGTGCCGTAAATAAACTACCTCTACTAAGGCTTGTCTCAGGTAAAAATTATGCAGAGTACTAAGGCCAGATCTATCTCAGATAAATGTCACATGTCTCCATCTGGGCAGGCCAGATCTACCTCACATAAATGTCCACTCCAAAAATAAAACAATAATGATTCTTTTTTCTCTAAGCTTTTTCTATGTCACCAGTATCTTATCAGACAGAAGGTTCCCAGCCACACCACAAAGGATGGACAGCTGCAGAACAAGAGGACGACAGAACTTCATTCCAGGACCCCCACCATCATCCTAGGACTTCACAATCTATCCTCCCCATTTCCCCCAAGAGCCAACTGATGCCCACTATTCACCCGGAAAGCAGTCTTTGAGAGAAACGATGCCCCATACCCACTCAACCGCCATTTTTTCTTTTTTAAAAAAAAAACATGAGTCAGGGATGATAGATTCACAACATGCCCCCACAGCTGGGCATGCCCAGTGGACCTAGACACTTCCGCCTAGCCATTTCTGGGTCAAAATAGCCATTTCCGGGTCAAAATGTCTCACATGACCAGAACCCCATGGCTTTGCATGGTTGCGTAAAGAGCGCAGCACAACCATGTGATCTACACGCATGCATGGAATAGCCACATGAGCCTGTGTACGCAGCCCAGCCTTTATAAGCCGGTGCCATATTCCTGGCCTCTCTCCTTATGCACGTGTCTTTCCGCAGGCCTGAGCATATCTGTCTCTCTCTCTTATCTTAGTAAAACCCTTGTTAGTGGATTCTGTTGTGTTTCATGACATTTCCTTGCAGGGTAAGAGCGCCGCCAAATAACTAACAGTATGAACACTGATGAGCATTGTTAATATGGTATTTTTTTTTTTTTTTTTTTTTTTTTTTTTTAAAAAAATACCCATGGTATTACATAGATAGAAGCAGCTGTAGTGGAAAGGAGAGCTGTTGAAAATACAAGAAATGAAATCACTGGCCTGGACAATGTTTTCACATCGTGGGTGGATCCACTGCTTTGTCTCCTTGGACTTGGTCTGAGCAATACTCCATGTTGATTTTTACCCATCCTATTCTTTTGTCAACTCCCAGTCCTCTTTGTGTGTGGAATTTCTTAACTCTGTTCTACAAGCTGGAGATAGCTTAGGCGAACTCCAACTAGCTCTTATCTCTATGCTTCCACAAGGCTAGCGGTAGACGATGGCCATTAGGTACCTTGTGCTTCCTGTAGTCTTACAGAAGCTCATACAAACTCACAGAAACTGAACTGTGTGTACAGAGCCTGCACATGTGGCTGCATTTCTGATAAGCTGCATGTGGCCTGGCTGCAGAGAGTAGCACCCAGCCCTAATCCATCTTCTGTTTAGCAGACACCTTTTGTTCCTCTTGTTGCCCTCTATGTGAATCTTCTCTCAGAGTCTCCCAAGGATACAAAGGCCTATGCAAAACTCGGTTCAGGAAACCCAGAAAACTCTGGTACCTGAGAAATTAAAGAATTTGCACTTGGCATTGTATTTTTGGGAGCTCCTTTCAGATTGTTTTGAGCATATTAGCTAAATTGTAATGAAAAGAAATAAAAATGCCTGAGGGGAAGGGAAAGTGCTTCAGTCCTTTGAGGCTGCCCCCCCCCCCCCCGCAGCCATGAAAGGCTAGATTCATTCTAAGATGCCTCTGAGTCTTCTTTCCTCGGATCAACGTGAACCCACATACCCATGTCATGACAAACAGTTACATGCATGGGTCAGCACCAGATCCTCTGCATATATAGTATATCTTCAAGTTTAGTTTTTATGGGATCCCTAACTGTGGAAATAAATGGGTTTCTGATTTTGTTCTTCTCTTGGGCTCTTTTCCTTCTGTTTGTCTTGTCCCACTGCTAGGTAAAGTTTTATATTTTATTTTGTAATATTTTTAAAAGAATGAATGAATGAATGAATGAATACCTAGGCACTAGGATAAAGGTTAGCAATTGAACCGTCATTACACCTGCTGGGAGAAGGAAAAATCAGTTTTCTCCAATAGAATAACACTGGCCTCATATTTAGGAGTAGTTAACTAACATATAATAGACTCCAAGTTTTTGGGGTTTTTTTTCTTTATTCTGTGTGTGTGTGTGTGTGTATGGTGTCTGTGGGTGTGCCTGCTTTTACTTAGTTATAATTTGGTGGTTTGTTTTTTGGGGGGGCATGGTTTTATTTTGTTTTCTTGGTCTTGGGGGGTTTTGTTGTTAAGGTTTTATTTATTTTTTGAGAAAGAACTCAAAGTTGGGTGGTTAGGAAGCAGGAGAGGATCTCGAAGGATGTGAGGAGGGGGAGGAATATGATAAAATATATTTTATTTTTTTTAATAATAAAAAATAAAATATATTTTTCCAAAAGCCTGAGATACCAGAGCTGGTAAGCAGATGTATACACAACTGGATCTTCAGGGGAATGGAGCTACAGACCACATACAGATGCAGAAGCTGGAGAAGATATGATTGTTGGACAGAGAGGCAGGCTGTAAAATTAGAGTTCAGCTTCAGGGATATGGTGAGGTGAAGTGTAGGACCAGGTCTAGTAGAATGAATTGGCAGATTTCTATGAGTGGACAGTAGGTACAGATGGCCAAAGAAGAAGATGGAAGACAATTGAAATAGATGAGGTCAACAACAGAGCATAAGCCAAGCTGAAGTTCGTGGTATAGTTAGGTGTTCTCTGCCTATCAACCCCTTGATGGGAGGTCAGATGAAGGATCAGTGGAGGTGTCACCATCATAGTAGTAGGTGTCTACCTCTCTATGAAATGATGAGGGAGTTTTACCTTTTCCTCAGTCTGGTATGTCTGTTAAGTTCTTGTGCCTAGATCCCAGGTATTATTTCAATACATCCATGTGCTTCCACAATACCAATTTACTCAGGTAAATTTGTAGGATGGCATCCTTTGTACTTCCAGGAATAAGTCATTTATCAGTCTGGGCCATGTGAATTATGCCCGACAGATGTTTCCTTTCATATGTACATCAAAGTGCTTTGTCATCGTCCATCTTCAAAAATGAAGTCTCTCTAAGGGCAAATACAGTCTGAAAAACACTGTTCACACAGTATGGAGTAATTTATAGGCCAAGAACATCCAAATCTCAGAACTACAGTATTTCATGGTAGTTCTTTGAACTGTCCTGTCAGATTCAACTCCATCCCATCGTTACTTCCCACCTCATTCTTTGATTTGACTGTAATTGCCTGCTCTGCTTTTTCATTTCCTAGTCACTTAAATTCATACTACTACTCCAAGAAACATTTCAACATCATTGCAGACATAGCCAAATAACATCCTAACAATATTCAAATGTCTACAATATCATATTTGGCCAACAACACCCTTTTTTTGCCCAGTGTTTGGTAAACCACATGAGAAAATTGGAAGGAAGGATGCCATTCATGTTGGCAGAGATGGCATGGTGACAGGCAACTTTACAGCAGCAGGAAAATGTGTCTAGGCCTCCTCACCATACACATGCACGAAACAGGAAACCAGAACTAGGGACAGACACTCCACATCAAGGCCTGCCTCCAGTGACTCATCTCCAGCAATGCTCCACCTCTGAAATGTTCCACACCTTCCCAAAACAGCAGCACCAGCTGGGGACCAAGCATTCAAATTTGTGCGTCTGTGGGGATATTTCACATTCAAACCATAACAGGAAGGAAATTTTTATTTGGTCTACCTACAGTCACTTGACCCCCAAAACTTGTACAGAACATCCTGGTGATGTGCACATGTGGCAGGGAATGGATGTTCCCCTCATGATAGCCAGAAAGCAGAGAAACGACGAATATAGGTAGAAGTCGTCATTGCACATGAAAGCAGGCCCCGATGACTTACTTCCCATGTCTTTTACCAGCTCCATCATATTAGAAATTCCTCAAGGGGTTAATCTATTCATTGGGAAAGCACTCATGACCACAGATATATCCAGAGGTACATTTTGCTAATAACGTAGAGGTTTTCTAATCCAATCAAATTGATAACCAAAAGTAACCATTACCATTAATATTAACATCACTACTTGTCCTTTTTATATGTATTAAAAGACAGAATAAATGTCTAAACAAATATAATATGAGACATCTATGCTTTCATTGGAAAGGGAAACAAATCTGTAGTGATTTAAAACAATGAATTATGGATTTTTGTTATATACTCTGTAAGTACTGCAAAGCATCAGAATAAAATCAATCTTTTTTTAAACTTTTTATTAATTCTTTGTGGATTTCTCATCATTCAAACCAATCCCACTCATCTCCCTGTCTCCTCACTTCTGCCTTCTGCCCTTGCAACCTCTCTGCCAAAACAAAATTTAAATGTTAAAACAAACAAAACACAAAAGAATACAAAAGCAAACAAAATATCAGCGTGAAAGCTGTAGTGTGGCCCAGTGAGTCACACAGTATACCCGTTAGTCCATACATCTTTATGATAAGGGAATGTCTTTTGTATGCTATGAATATGTGTTGCTCTGATTGGTTGATAAATAAAGCCGTTTGGCCTATGACAAAGCAGCTCAGAGGCAGGTGGGAAATTCAAAGAGAGAGACAGGAAGAAGGCTGGGAGAGCCGCCAGCAAGCTGCCAAAAGGAACAACATGTAATGGGACACAGGTAAAACCACGGAACATGTTGTGATACATAGATGAATAGTTATGGGCTAGTTTAAGATATAAGAGCTAGCTAGCAAAAGGCTTGAGCCATGGCCATGCAGTTATAATTAATGTAAGCCTCTGTGTGTTTACCTGGGGGATGCAGTAGGAGACATTTGTCCCAACCACTGGCAGGCCAGCACACAGGAAATATTCCAGCTGCATCTTTACTTGGAAACATTCATTGCAATGCATCACTGTTTTGATTTGAGGCCTCTGGCTTCTGCTACACTATCAACACTGGGCCCACACTGGGACTTCTCCTGGATAGTCTATTGCTGTCCTGTGTCATGGAGATCCTGTAGCTTTGGACCTGCAGGTCTGGCCCCTTCACATGCTCCAGCAGTTCACAGATGAGGTGGATGTTGGGGTTGGCTACCTCATAGTCCTGATTCTGGGCCTGGGTAGTAGCTGGATTGTTTAGCCTGCCAGCTTTCCCTCATCATCGCTACCCAGACGAGCTCTGTAGCACTGCCCCAGCCAGCTTACCCAGTATAGCAGACAGCAAGGACTGGGGCCAGTTCTGCTTTCACACTTTCAGGTCTTGCTCACCTGCACTCAAAAAATTTTAACTTTATAAATCCCACAGCTTTTAAGAGTTTCAGCATTTTAACTCCAAGTTCTCTTTTTAAAATCTAAATCTTTAAAAGTACAAAACTTCTGAGATTTTCTTTGTTTAGCATGTGTCTTGGGGGGGGGAGTTGTCATATAATGCATTTATTAATTGAAGTATTCTCTCTGTACTCCTAGATTCTCCATGACTTATTTCATGGATGAAAGGATGAATGGCGCTGGTTGGTTGGTGGAAAACTCATGGGCCATGGCTACCAGAGTTAGAATTGGCTTTATTAGAAAGAGGAGGAGATAGGAAGGAGAAGCCAGGCCTGATGGGGGAAGGAAGCAGGGCAGAGCAGACAGCAGAGAGGAAACAGAAAAGAGAGGGTGGGAGTCCATGTCCAGCTTTTTTTTTTATTTTATAATTTAATTTAGTTTTACATATCAACCACAGATTCCCTTGTTCTCCCTCTCTCCTCCCTGCCTCTCCCCCAGCCCACCCCACATTCCCATCTCCTCCAGGGCAAAGACTCCCCTGAGGATTGAGTTCAACCTGGAAGATTCAGTCCAGGCAGGTCCAGTCCCCTCCTCCCAGGCTGAGCCAAGTGTCCCTGTATAAGCCCCAGGTTCCAAATAGCCAGCTCATGCACTGAGGACAGGTCCCGGTCCACTGCCCAGCTTTTTAAGGCGGGAATGCAGTCGCCTGTGCCCCTGATGATGTAAGACATTAGACCCAGAAGAGTGAGAGCAGGATCTAACAATGGAGATGTGTTCTATTTAGTCAAAGACCTTTTCTGAAAAAAATGATGTGGTTTCTGTTCTTACGTCCATTTATGTTCTGGGTTGTATTTATTGAGTTACATATGTTGAACTAGCTCTTCCTTATGATCAAGTAGGCTTCATCTCTAAAAGGCAAATCTCTTGAAGTTGGTTTGCTAGTATTTTATTGAGAATATTTGTATCTAACTTCATCAAGGGTATAGCCCTATAATTATTTTCTTCAAAGCTTTGGTTTTGGTATCAGAGTAATTTTATCTTCATGAGAAGAATTTATAACTGTTCTTTCCTTTTTGACTTTTAAGTATTAATTTGAGAAGTATTGATGCTGGTTCCTTGAAGGTCTGCTAGAATTCAGTGCTATTTCATCTATCACTGTGCTCTTTATTACTGTTTCAACCAGTTGCCTGTTATGTATATATTTAAATTTTTTATTTTATCTTGATTTAATTTGGGTAAGTCATACATTATTTCAGATTTTTCCAGTTTAGTGAAATCTAGGTTTTTAAAGTACTTAGGATTCTCTGAATTTCCTCAGGATCTGTTATAATGTTTCCCTTTTCATATCCAAGTTCATTAATCTGGGCCCTTTCTTTCTTTGTTAAGACCTGTTTTGTGTCTTAATATGGTATCCACATTGGAGAAAGCTCTATGAGGTGCTGAGAAGAAACTGTATTCTTTAGAATCAGGATGGTATATTTTGTAAATTATGTTAGATCCATTTGATTTATAGTGTCATTTAACTCCAGAGTTTGTCTGTTTTTTGTCTGGGTGACTAGTGTATTGATAAAAAGTGGTGTATTAAAATAATCCACTGTCACCGTGGTGGAGTCAATCTATGGTTTTAAATTTAATAGTGTTTCTTTTATAAAATAGGTAACCATATTTGATATTCAAATATTTAGAAATGTAATACTTTGTTGCTATATTTTTCATTTAATGAGTATAAAATGTCCTATATCTCTTCTGACTAGTTTTGATTAAAATCTGTTTTGTCAGACATTAGAATGGCATGCCTGCCTGTTTTTGGTTATTTTCTTAGAATACCCTCTTTCCATTATTTTACTATAAAGTGGTATCTGTAATTAATGATGAAGTGTATTTCTTGGAAGTAGCAAAAATATAGATTCTGTTTTCAAATCAAATCTAATCATTATTAGTCTGTATCTTTTTGTTGTATAATTGAGACTATCAATATTGAGAGTTACCATTGAAAATGTCTCGTTGTCCTTGCTATTTTGTTGCTGTGGTTTTGTTTTCTTTGATTAACATTTCTGCAATTGTCTATTTATTCCTTGTGCCATCTTAGGTATGTTTAATCTTCTCTTCTGAGAAGATTAATATTCATTTTAGTATGATGACAGTACAATATTCTGATGAAAATATATCTTACATTCTAAGAGAATGGAATTATTAATGGGCCTCACAGGAGAGTTAATAATGCATCTTGAGGTCACTTTAAGATTGCCAATTTATTATGATATCTTAAGTGAAAATTCATATGTTTGAATACTTTGTCCTCAGTATTTAATCTGGAGGATTAAAAGGTATCTCCTTCTTGAATGAGGTATGTCACTAAGGCCAGACTTCAAAGTTTCAAAACCCACACCATTCTCCAGTTAGCTGTCTCTGCTCCATGTATGTGGATTGAGATGTAAGCTCTTAGCTACTACTCCAGCACCATGTCTACCTGCCTGCTGCCATGCCTTTTTCCATGATGGTCAGGAACCCTAACCTTCTCTGGGAACTATGATCCCCAAGTTAAATGCTTTATTTCGTAACTCACTTTCTTCATGGTGCTTTATCACAGCAACAGAATAGTAACTAAGACACCTTACTATGTACTAAGCTATTTGCTTAACCTGTCTTTGAGAAAATAATGTAATAATCAACCTTACTTGCCTTAGATTTCCATGTAATGAGCTTTTAAAGCCTAAGCTAATGCATAATTTTAATCTTAAATTATGTACTCTTCATGCCTCTGACCCAGAATAATGCATGTCTGTTCTAACAATCATTTGCTGAAAGCAGCAAAAACAGAGCAATGAGCAATCTTATAAAATGAATACCCATCATAAATGTTGAACACAATATATGGATATTGCTTAATAAGCAATGATGTTTGTAGTACTATTTGTTATCTGAGTTAGTGAGTTCAGCCAGAGTCAGTGACTCAATCCCTTATAAAACTCTGATAAATATTTCTACAAAGTAACACTCATACCTTCCCCCATGAGCTTTCTGTATATTTGAATAAAGACAAAGGAAAACCCTTTATCAGGAACAGGCAGATATAAATACACATGGACAAACACAGACATAGCAAAGATTCACAAGACAGCCTTCATGAAGGCACAGATTCAGAATCATGCCACAGACTGATAAAGGATATGACACAGGGAGAATGAAGTACAGAATTTAAATCTGGACTTGCTCTTGGTTGAAAGTCATCAAGGAGAAGTGATTTGATTTCTTTCCTTAATACAACTCTGATACATTATTATTAAGTTGGAATTTATTATCAATGTGTTCAAACTAACCACACCTTGGTAACCTGAATGAGGAACTATAAATGTACTTAATCTGTACATAGTTCACTCTGTAGAGCTAGCTTATTGGAAATAAATTGTGCAAATCTCTTTTTATCATGGGAAATTTTTCTTTCTTCTTTGATTACAACTGATACATTTTGTTGGGTATAATATTCTATATTGGCATCTGTGATCTTTCACAACTTGTTGAACATCAATCCAGTCCCTTCCAGCTTTCAGTCTTCATTGAAAAATCAGGCAGCCGGGCGGTGGTGGCGCACGCCTTTAATCCCAGCACTCGGGAGGCAGAGCCAGGCAGATCTCTGTGAGTTCGAGGCCAGCCTGGGCTACCAAGTGAGTCCCAGGAAAGGCACAAAGCTACACAGAGAAACCCTGTCTCAAAAAACAAAAAACAAAAAACAAAAAAAAAAAAAATCAGGCATTGTTCTGATCAGCCTGCCTGATCAACCTGCCTTTACATTACTTGATCTTGCTCTTGGAGCTTTCAATACTCATTCTCTGTTCTATATACTATAGCTGGAGTTTTCTCCACTCCTGCCTGGCCCACGATCAGGACAAATCTCTCTCACCCACCAGTCCCACAGCCACTTAGACCCAACCAAGTTAACACAGAGACATATTGCTTACAAACTGTATGGCCGCAGCAGGCTTCTTGTTATCTAGTTCTTATATCTTAAATTAACCCATATCTATTAGTCTATAAGTTGCCACGTGGCTCATGGCTTACTGGTACCTTACATTATGCTTTTCATGGTGGCAGCAGCTGGCAGTGTCTCTCTGACTCAGCCTTCCACTTCCCAGAATTCTCCTCTCTGCTTGTCCCGCCTGTACTTCCTGCCTGGCTACTGGCCAATCTGTGTTTTATTTATTAACCAATCAGAGCAACACATTTAACATACAGAACATCCCACAGCACTATACTTAATGTTTTGATAATTATATCATGGGGAATTTTGTTTCTGAAATCTTTTTGTTTGGAAATCTATTTGGTATGCCTTTTGCACCCTGGTAGGCACCTCTTTGCTAAGATTTAGAAAAGTTTCTTCTATGACTTACTTGAAAATAATTTCTGCCGTTGATCTGGCCTTCTTTTTCCTTCTTCTACCTATGATTTTAGTTTTGCATTTTTACAATGTCTCAGAGTCTCTACATGTCCTGTTCCTAGATTTTTTTTAAATTGCTTTGATTCAGCATTCCATTTTCTCTTCTGTCATTAAAACCTGATATTCTCTCGCTACAATCTATTGGTGAGCCTTTCTACTGAACTTCTTGCCTGAGTTCCTGAGGTTTTTTTGTAGGTGGAAGTTTTTCAGCTGTCAGCAGCTCCCCAATAAATGCACTTGAGGCTTACTTATATTAATTACAAATGCTCAGGGAATAGCTCAGGCTTATTACTAACTACCTCTTATAACTTAAATTAACCCATTTCTATTAATCTATGTGCTACTGTGGGGCTCATGACTTTTACCTCTCCTACGTGTCCTGTTTCCTTTCTGCTTGGCTGGTGACTCCTCTCTCCATCCTTTTCAACGTTCTCAGTTTGGCTCTCCCTCCTAACCTTATTCTGTTCAGCTATTGGCCAGTCAGCTTGTTTGTTAAACCAATCACAGTGACAAATCTTCATAGTGTACAAGGAATTATTCCACAGCAGTTTTTATGTCAAATTTTTCTTCAATTTACATTTTCCTCAGGAATTCTATTTCTTTTAATACAGAGATAAAAATTCAACTTTCATATCTTGAATTGTTTGCGTTATTTTACTCAATGGTTTGTGTTTTCCTGGCCTTCACTTAAAATATTTATAACTTTTTATTTCATTGAATGTACTTATAATTAATATTTTGAATTCTTATGTTGTATTTAAGCTATTTTGCTTTCTCATCGCAATTAGGTACTAATTTCTAAAGGAAACACATTGTTCTATTTATTTGTGTTTTATGATTTTAGTATGTGACCCATCTGAACTTAGATTGTTAGTGCTGATCTTAGTATGTATCTTAGTTACTGTTGTATTGCTATGAAAAGACACCATGACCAAAGAAACCTCCATAAAAGAAAACACTCAACTGGAGGCTTGCTTACAGTTTTAGAGAATTAGTCCAGTATCATCATGACAGAGTTGTTTAAACTACCTAGGAAACTCCTCAGGCCTTTTCCTTTCATAGGTTATAGGATTTGCTGGGTAGGGCCTTTTCCTGAAGTTACCACTCCCTTTATTCCATTTTGAATGAGGTTTTACTTTAAATTTGTTATCTCTTTGAGCACCAGACTTGGCTGCAACATTACATTTTCAGCTACTCTTTTTCTCATCAAACTGTACATTTTATATTTTTTCTTCATCCTCTTTCTCATTCTCATTGTTGATGAGAGTCATCACTACTAATCCCACAACAGAATCAATACTAGGCTGTCTTGAAATCTCTTCTACCAACATTAATCCAAAATTCTTTAATTTTTAGGACAAAGGCATAAAAAACAGCCACATGTTTGTTTGTTTGTTTTCCAAAAATATCATAAGAATGACATCTACACCAGCTGCTAATATTCTTACTCTCTATAGCCTCTTAAGCTGGGCCCCCACAGTCTACATTGCCCTCAGTACTACTGGTTTAAAGCATTCAAAGCACTCTTTTAGCCCCAAATCCCAAACTCCTCTATATTGCTATAAACAACAGTATGGTCAGGCCTGTCACAGCAATATACCAATCCATGGTACCAACTTTTATCTTAGTTAGTCTTCTATTGCTGTGAAGAGGCATCTAGATTTAGGTTGTTAGCACTGATCTTAGTATGTATCTTAGTTACTATTGTATTGCTGTGAAGAGACACCATGATCAAGGCAACTCTTATAAAAGAAAACACTTAATTGAGGGTTTCCTTGCAATTTTAGAAAGTTAGTCCATTATTGCCATGGTGGAAAGCCTATCAGAAGACAGGCAGGCATGGTGCTGGAGAAGTAGCTGAGAGTTTTATCATGATCCACAGGCAGCAGAGATGGGTAGGGAGAGAGAGAAAGAGATTGGGCCTGGCATATGCTTTTAAGCCTGAAAGCCACCCCCAGTGACACACCTCCTTCAGTAAGGTGACACCTCTTCCAATAAGGCCATATCTCCTAATCCTTTCCAAACAATTCCACTCCCTGGTAACTAAGCATTCAACTATATGAGTCTATGGGGGTCATTCTCAAACTACTGTAATATGGATATCTGGTCTCACTTTTATTAAAAGGGTAGTTAGATCTATGTTTCCTGTTACTCCAACTTGTCAAATTGTGGGCCAGCTTTGTGGTGTTTGCTGTTCAATACTGGAGCAACTCTGCATTGATGTGAGAATAGGATATCAGAAGTTGCTCCATCTCAGGTAGTGACAAATGTAATTTCTAAGTCCAGGAGCAAAACTTCTGTAGCCTTTGAAGATTCTTGCTGTCAATACCAATCTTCAGGAGTCTGTGGAGGGCTCACTGGATTCTAAAGGTGACTTTGAGTGGCAGGGGTTGGTTTCACAATGGGAATGTGTTTTGCTCTGTGGGAGCAGGGAACAGGATGCCATGCATTATCAGTCAGAGGTGGGTAGGGCAGAGACCAGGTTGGGGGTCTCTATCTGGTATCTCAGTCACAGGACTCCATGAAGCCCTGAAGAGTGTGGTGGGTGGGATGGCTAAAACACTCAGTAACTGGTTCTGATGCTCCTATCTTGGATCATAGCATCTGATACTATCTTCTGATAGTGTGGTAAATAGGGTAGACAGTAGGTAGGTGTGTGGGTGTCTCAGTTAGGGTTACTATTGTTGTGATAAAACACTATGACAAAAAAGCAGCTTGGAGAGGAAAGGGTTTATTTAGCTTATACTTCCACAACACTGTTCATCATTGAAGGGAGTGAGGATAGGAACTCAAATAGGGAAGGAACTTGGAGGCAGGAGTTGATGCAGAGGCCATCTATGAAGGGGTGCTGATTAGTTGCTTTCTCATTACGGCTTGCTCAATTTGCTTTCTTTAGAACCCAGGACCACCAGCCCAGGGATGGCACCACCCACAATGGTCTGGCCCCTCCCACATCAATCACTAATTAAGAAAATGCCCTACAGACTTGCCTACAGCCTTGCCTTTTGGTAGCATTTTCTTAATTTAAGTTCCCTCTTCTCAGATAACATTAGTTTGTGTCAAGTTGACATAAATCTAGCCGGCACAGTGGGTTGTATCTGTGATTGTGGTTGCTAGACACTATGTCCTCAGCAGCATGGTAGGTGAGTTGGCTGGCAACTGCCTGGGTCCCAAAGGATTGTTCAAATATATGGGCAGATTTTCCTTGAACAACTTCAACAATGTAGCTGAAGGCCATGTCTAGGTCTGTGGCCTTGCAGTAGCAGGGGTCTGGCTCTATGTCTATGCCCATGTTACCACCAAAGGCCTTGCAGACATGCTGGTCTGGGGCTGCTGCCTGGGGCCATGTTGATGTCCAAGGGCTACAAAAAGCTGGTCCTGCCCTACACCAGCTGCAGCACTTGGGAGAGCAGGCCCACATCTTGCCTGGGCAGCACAATAGAGCTGGCCCTAGTGGCTGAGGTGCAGGTGAGTCAGCCTTGAGGATGTGAGCCCAGGAGAGCTGGCCCTTCCCCTGGTCTACCATGTGATGGCATGAGCACAGGAGAGATGCCAACCATTTGTCATCAATGGCAAGCAGAAGAGCTGGCCCTGAGAGTTGGAGAGATAGCCCATGAGCAGCTCCTGAAGGCATAAGCATGGGAGGGCTGGCCCTGACCCTTGCTGGCTTTGGTACTCAAGTGAGCTGTCCCTGGCCCTCACGGGGGCAGTGCTGAAAATCTGGCCCAATGGCATGAGCATCAGAGAGCCAGTGCAGCTCCATGTCAGCTACAGCAGGCAGGAGAGCTGCCCCCACCCCTCAGCTGGGCAAAGCAGGAGAGCTGGCCCTGGTGGCAGTGGCTCAGAAGAGCAGGCAGGCTGACCAACTCAGCTACCACGTAGGCCCAGATCCATGGCTTTGAGTTGGCCCACCCGAACATCTACCCCATGTACTGTAGATCCAAAACTGTAGTTCTCCATTACACAGGACAACAACAAGACGTTCAGGAGAAGTCCCAGCAAAGTTCCAGTATTGATGGTGTAGCAGGAGCCAGAGGCCTTGAGCCAGACCAATGACTCATTTGCTGTGGGATGGTCTGTATGTCAAATTGCTCTAATTGGTCAATAAATAAAACACTGATTGGCCAGTGGCCAGGCAGGAAGTAGGTGGGACAAGGAGAGAGGAGAATTCTGGGAAGTGGAAGGCTGAGTGAGGGAGACACTGCCAGCCGCCACCATGACAAGCAGCATGTGAAGATGCCGGTATAGATTTATAGAAATGGATTAATTTAAGATGTAAGAACTAGATAGCTAGAAGCCTGAGCCATTAGGCCAAACAGTTTAAGCAATATAAGTCTCTGTGTTTACGTGGTTGGGTCTGAGCAGCTGTGGGACTGGCAGGTGACAGAGATTCGTCCTGACTGTGGGCCAGGCAGGAAAACTCTAGCTACACTCATTGCAATGAACATTTACAAATAAAGCTATTTGGGCAAAAAGGTCTATACTATGTGACATACTGTGACACACCACAGCTTCTATGGCAAGATTTTTTTTGTTTATTAGTCTTTTTAGTTTATTTTAATTTTTTTACTTTTTTATTTTAATTTTTTTTGTTTTCTTTTGGGGCAGAGGTTGCAATGGTGGAGGGTGAATATGGAGGAATGGGGAGAAGAGTGGGATTGAGTGCATAATGGGAAATTCACAAAGAGAAAATAAAAGTTGTTCTTAAAAAGATAAAAGAAAAACAATTTTTTTGGGGGGGATTTTTTTTCAAAACAGGCTTTTTCCATGTAGCCTTGGCTGTCCTGGAACCCACTCTGTAGACTGGGATGGCCTTGAGCTCAGAGATTGCCCCAGCCAGCGGGGACCTAAAAAGAGGGCTGGCGAATGAGAGGGACAAGAAACACAAAGAATGAGAGCAAGACAGGATGTCTGATCAAGCTCCAAAATTTCATTTTTCTCTCAAGGCATATATAGGTAGGCAAAGGGGGTTCCAAGCAGGAAGGGACTTAATTATTGGGGTTGCAAGCAGGAAGGGACTTAATTATGGGGGTTGCAAGCAGGAAGGGACTTAATTACAGGCTGTTCGGCCAGCAGGGGATGTTGCTCTGGAGATTATCTATCTACTCTTGTCTAACTGCCTAATTGCTTAACTGCAGCTCATTCACCTGATATCTGAGAAGAGGTTCTAGTGCTATGGAGACTTAAGCAAGGCCTAGATCTAAGAAAAGAGGAGAGAAGCCCAAGGGTTGCTTAGGCTTATGGCTCCCATCAAGAGATCCACCTGCCTTTGCCTCCTGAGTACGGGAATTAAAGGTGTGCACCCCCACCACCCAGCACACACACACAAAATTAATGAACAAGCATATCACAAATATTGCATAAACATTATTATAATTTTTATTGTTTAAAATTCATTTGAGCCAGGCAGTGGTGGCACACGCCTTTAATCCCAGCACCCAGGAAACAAAGGCAGGCAGATCTCTATGAGTTCAAGGCCAGCCTGGGCTACAGAGTGAGTTCCAGGAAAGGGGCAAAGCTACACAGAGAAACCCTGTCTTGAAAAACCAATAAATAAATAAATAAATAAATAAATAAATAAATAAATAAATAAATAAAATTCATTTGAACTAGAGTCCTTATGTTTTATCTGGTAATTTTGTTAATAGTTTCTTATAATACTAATAATAATTCTAATGGCGTAACAGTGACCCTAGATCAATACGGCAAGGGAAATTATGTAGGCATGACCTTGTGGGAAAATTTACAACTTGCTTCTTTGTTACCTTGTGTCCCATAAAACCCAAGGAAGTAGCATAGATAAATGTCCCCAGGAAACATAGCTTGTGGACTTGAGTATTCTATTTCCTTCTCTGACTTTCTTGTCAACAGCTTTTAAAAGGTAAGTTTTGCTTTTGTTGATAGTGACTGTAGCTTTAATCACTTTTTTTTTTTTTTGCTGTTGTTTAAGGGGGAGAAGACCTGAATAAACTGCTTTAAATCATGGTGCTGCTGGATGGGGATACCATACTCAGTCAACAGTGGAAAGTTGTGTGTACTTCCAGACTATCGACAGTGAAGTAGCATAACAAGGGCATGGGGAGAAACTGTGAAATAGGTATTTATCTGGTATTTTTTTTTTCATATTTCAAAACTGGTACACTCAGCATGTAAACCTGAAGCAATCATCCCTTCTGGAATGAATGAACCTGTAGCAATATGTCACTAAAGCCTACTCAGATTAAAGACTGCACATTGACCACACCTTTCCTTTTTGGTTTTGTAGTGTTATGGTTTTGTATTCTCACCTTTGTAGTTCAAACAGCCCTAAGTAAGGTGATGGATGAATTACTTTACACTCTAAATATGTATATTAAATTAAATGGAAATGAGTAGAGAATTTATTCAAAACCGAAAATAATATATTTTCTAACATTTAAAAACACCAACTGTTTAGAACTGATGTCAGATAGTAACCTCATCCAAGGAGATTGGCAGAGAAAATATATACTATTAACATTGTTAATATTTCTTAAATCATTTTTTCAGTGGCCCATTTGGTGATAGTGCCCTGAGTAAACTATGATAGACAGATATATGTTAATAAGCACATAGGAAGGGACATGTCTGGAGCCTCATTAATCACATAACCTTTTTGAGGTACTACATGTAGGATTCTAGAAAGTCATGGGATACAGAAGAAGCATGGGCTCAGATACAAGATAGACAACATACATAGATGTACAGAACTGGAAATAGGTTAAGAGAAATTTTGTTTTTACTTTCAGTTGCTATTAGGTCATGTACCAGTCCTCCAGAATCAATAATGTTGGCTGAGTAGGGACAAGAAGAAATGGCTAAGAACACAAGTATAAACCTCCTGAAGCTTGTTTACTCTTATTAAAGAATTTTTGGATCTCAAAAAGAATTTGGATCTAGAAACATCTTTTAATTAACATCAGTCTAGCTGTATAGCTGGGTCTGTTTGAGGGTCCCCTAGCAGTGGGATCAGGATCTGTCCCTGGTGCATGAACTGGCTTTTTGGAGCCCATTACCTATGGTCAGACACCTTGCTCTCCCTTAATGCCAGGGGTGGGGGATGGGGGGGTGTGGAGGGTGTGGGGGGGAGTGGGGGATGTGTGGGGGAGTGGGGTGTTGGTCCTGCCTCAACTGAATGTACCAGGCTTTGCTGTCCCTTTGTGGGAGAACTTACCCTTTTTCCTTTTTGAAGGAAGGGATGAGGGGTGGGCTGGAGGGGAAGGCAGAGGGTGTAGGGATGGGGGTGGGGAGGAGCGGGAGGAGGCATAATTGGGGATCTGCTGTTGTAAAATGTATTAAAAAAATTTTTTAAGAAAAAATTAACATCAGTCTGTCGCCCCATATTGTCCCCCTGTTTTTATCAGAGTGTGGGAGTTTACACATAGGTTTCTGCTCTAGGGCCTCAGAGACATAAATAACAACAAAGAATGAAGAAGAGTAGTGTCATAATAGAGTATTAGAGGTAGTAAACACACAAGAGTAGCCTTCTGCAGTCTAACTTGCTAACCTGCACAGAGCAGAGAAGCCAGGGTGGATCCCACATGAGCCCCCATAGCAGTGAGCAAGTAGCACTGTCTGGAGAGTACCATTCCAAGTAAATGCATTAACAGGTGGTGTTATACTTGTATGTTTGACCTGATATACTACGTAATTTCCCACCCTTAATTAATTCTATGTACCAACTTTACTAGGTCAGAGGGTATCCATGCATCCAGTCCAACATTATTTTAGCTTTTTCCCCCCAATGAGGAAATATTTGAACAACTTGAGTAACATTTAAATTGAAAGATTTTTAATAAAATGAATTATACACCAATAAATTAGCGGCCTTCATCTTATTGCCTTATGGTGTAACTATAACAAAAACAATGGAATTTCTGAATAATATATATTTCTCTGAAGACTGTCTTTGCACTTCATCTGCAATGTCAGTTCTTACTGATTCTAGAGGATATTGCCTTTGGACTTGAACAACAGCACTTCAAGGTGTCCAGCCTACTATTACATCATACAAATTTGGACCTTAACATAGTACACAATTGGTGAAAAAAAAATCAACCTTCCCATTACACACGCGCGCGCGCGCGCAGCGCGCACACACACACACACACACACACACACATTCAAAATTCAATAGGGTAGTTTTGTTAAGTCAAATTGATGTCAGTAATGGTGGTGATGGTTTCCAGTAAGAGAATAAATCAGAATAACAAAATCTGGTGGGATAATTCACAGTTCCTACTCGACCAAAAAAAAAAAAAAAAAAATCTGTTCAGGTTTAGGACTATTTTGTCTTTGTTTCACAAATGTGAATGTATATACAATTAAAATTGGTACTGTCTCATTTATTTGATATTTTCAACCTTTTAAAAATATTATTTATGTATTCAATAAATGTTTCATTAAATATATAGACATCTTTATTGAAAGTATTCCAGTAATTCACATGCAAAATAAAACATAGCAATTCTTGTTGGAGGAACACAAGACAAATATCTTGAGAAACATAGAGATCTCCATAATTAATGCTAAAAGCCTGAATGATTTTCTCCACAGAACAAGAAAAACAAAAGTTGTATCCTTTTGCTCCTTTTAATAAAGTGTTGTTCCTGAGGATCTAGTCAATGTCATGAAAGAATAAAAATAAATGAAGGCCATTCAGATTGGAAAGAAAGTGGCACAGCTATTACTGTTTTTAAACAGCATGGTTACGATGTATTTTCTAAGAAATCCACAAAAATAACATAACTAAAGAGTGAGTTTAATGAGGCTGCAGAAAAAGTCAATAAACAGAGATAAGTTATATTTGTAAATATTAGCAACAAACCCAAAAGATTACAATTAAATAAGTAATTCAACTTGTACTATCATCTAAGTACATGAAACCATTAACAATAGATTAAGAATGTAAAGAATAGGCAAATAGATGTAGAGATTTGTTCCATGGGTTGGGTGAGTCCATCTTGCTAATCAAATTAGTGTTAATTAAAATTCTATTAGCCTTTTTTGCAAAAATTGACACCCATTCCAAGATGTAATTAGAAGTGCAGAATATCTATAACAGCTGTGATGTTGAATGTTAAGTGTAAATTTTAATGGATGAATGAATGCAGCAAGGCCTGGGATGCAGATTTTAGTGTCTATAAAAGAGTTTCTTGAAAGACTCAAGGTGAGTCTGAGGGGCTGACGTGGAGAAGATCTTCCAGGTTGGTTAGGCAGCAGCCAATCAGCTGGGAGCACAAAAAAGAACCAAGAGAGAAGGCAAATTGATTTTCTTCTTCAAGAGTTGGGATAGACATTTTTGGCTTTCTGGACTTCAGAATTCTAGGTTCTTTGGACTCTGATCTCGGAC